>NC_069385.1:63332500-65732500 GCF_027475565.1 Acinonyx jubatus
ATTATTAAAGTAGTGTATTTTTAGCATGCCAATAGCTTCTCTCAGCACATTCCTACAATGATAATGGCCCTACTACACACATCCAAGGTACAAAGCCACCCCTTTTGTTACCTAAAGATAATATTTTCTACTATGTTGTTTGTTGTTATTTATTAAAAAAAATTAAATAGCTGTCTCTTCCTGGAATATCATTTGAATGCCATAATAATGGATTATCAATGATTACCTACTTTCTAGTATCCAGGACAGACAGATTTAATTTAGAAAGTGACTAAACCAAACATACTCCTGATTCCACGAACCACACATGATCATGGCAGCCAGTCTCTCACCACAAGCTATTAACTCTGTGTCAGGAGGCACTGCATCCCGAATGCCTATTAAAGGACTCCGGATTTTATTTTTTGCTATAATGACAATAATGAGAAAATATACTCCATTAAATGTTTACCAATGTCTTAAAGTAGAAAGCTTCCTAATTCCTTGATTTTATGTAGAACTGCCACCTTTTTTTAGTCCTCCTATTGTTTGTTTGCCTGCTGAACTGTTTTCCTTGCCCCTGTTATCTAACTCCCCTTCCAGACCCCACAAATGTTACCACGCCTCTCACAGAGAAACTCTTGCTTGGCTGAAATTCTCTATTTCTTGACAGTTATCAATTTAGAGACTAGTAGATATGTAAAAATAATCAAATTCAGCTCTTTCATTTTACATATAAATAAATGGATAATCAAAATTACCTATCTATCCAGTGTTCTACCACAATCCTAAGAAGTCCATAATATTATTATAAGGGGAAAAAAGTAAAACACAATTTTAAAAATCTTAAGAAACAAAGATAAGCAACAACACAGAGCAGATAAGCAAAGGGGTTTTAGAGTCAGAGAGACGGAGTCTTCTATTTACTAGCTACATAGCCCTATGTAAGTTAACCTTAGCATCAATCATTCTAAAATTGGTATTCCCATCTGTAAAATGGGAAAAACATTCATGGTGTCTTTATGGGAACTAATGAGATGATGCATTTAAAGTTTTGGGGACAATGTATAGCGTTGCATGGTAAGACGCCAATTAGTCCTAAGATTCACAGATAAATAATCAAAATATTTTAAAGGTAGCGGGGGGTAGGGTAGGCAGGCAGGTCTTCTGACACTGATAAAATAGATCATTTGCAAACCAATCAGCACAAGAAGATGGGTGCCCTGTTTTATAATGAGGTTTACGTTTGCTTCCAATATGAGATAATATCAGCTAAATTCAATCATCTTACATATTAACACAGTGCAGCTTTCCTTCATTTTCAATTTCAAAGAAGGTCTAAATGTGGCTTTTGCAAACACTGGTATCAATACAGTAAAAGTTGATCCAAGCCAAACATTAGATTGTGTGTAAGTAGTTAAAAATAATAATAATAATAATAATAATAATAATAATAATAATAAATAAGACAGATACCTGTCTTGTTCAAATTTGAGGGTGAAGGAACCCCTATTAACCCCTATTAACATTGTGAAAATTGTTTTTCCATTTCTTTGACACTATTATTTATTGTTCTAAATGATTAAAACTATTGCACTAAGTAAAAGCTCTTCATTTTTCATTGACACCAAAAGTCAGAAAGAAAAAGCAGATCTGTGGAAACAGAATCTTCAGAGATGTTCACCAGGTACCATTCAGAATTCTAGTATGCCTTTTATCTCAGTATTGAACCTGAAGAATTGAGTTAATTGCCTTATTTTCTATTGTAAACAAATTATGATCCCATACAAACTATTTTCACATTAGCTGACACCAATCAGATAATTAGGGACACCATATATAATTATTGGGAAGTTAGGGATGGTGTGGGAGGTAAGAAGGAAAAAAATAAAATTTCAAAATATCAGCAAAGACTTCATCGTCTAATCTCATCTTCTACCAAAGTTAACTCACGCCTGGTGTCTTCTATAAATGGCAATGTGTTATGTAAAAGAGACAAACGCTAAAGAAAAAAATAACTGACTCCAATCACAAGGACAATTTTTCAAATCCATGGCCAGGCAAAAAGGAAGGAACCCAAAAGAATGTTAAAGCTTGTTCAATCCCCATATGTGCCCATTAACTTCACAAAAAGAAAACTGCTCCTAGTCATAGCCCTAACCCCTGCTGGTCATCTCACAAATGTGCCACTAGTCACACACAAAAGAACGTGGATGGCTCTTGTCACAACTTCTAGAAATCATGGTGGGAAGAAAGTGACTATGTCTACTGTGAACAATGCACAAGCTACCAGTCAAAGGCTCTAAAGATTCACTTTCTTTGTTTCCTCCTGTTTCTTTTTTGTTTGTTTTATCTCAAACTAATTTGCATTTGTGGAAGAACAGCATTTCTGAAAGAGAAAATGTGTGGGTTTTTTTTTTTGTTTCATGACTGAAGGAGGAAGTAAAAAGTAGGGATGACTAGAAAAGTGAGGTGTCATAGAAGATCAACAAGTTGGAAACATAATTTAGAGCTATTAAATATGCCTTCTAAAAATATGGAAACATATTTTTAAATTCAAGGCGCTCTGTCCCTCAGAGGTTGTTTTTAATTTGATATAGAATGTTTTATAAGTTATAAAGACAGCATAGAGAAGAAATGAAATTTGTATTCAATACACAAATATACAGATTTTAGGTAGTTCTATATCTCAATATCCTCAGTCAGGTCAGTTAATGGAAAACTAGAAATGTGCTTTTAAAAATGGGGGGGGGGATAAATTATAGTTGATGATGACCAAAAAACATCCAGATGTGAAAGTCTTGTTTTAGTAAAAGGCTCCATGGATGCCAATCCTCTTCCTAATCTATTAGACTTATACTAAGAGGTTAGCATGCACAAAGCATCATCTTTTCCATCCAGAAAACTGCCATTAATTTATGATTCTATAGCTAGCAGAAACAACCTGGTTGCAAATTTACATGCTCTGGGCATCAAATAAACTAATTAAACCGATCTATACAGTAATTGTCTTCTACTGTTTACTGATTAAAAAGCCCTTGAAATAATGAGAATTCCTTTCAGTAGGAAGGCTTGGACCCATGAGCTATGATGACTATCCATGGTATCAGAACTCCTCCTGGAGGACACAAGGCTAAGAAGCAGTAAGCAGTAAAATGCTGGGTCTCCCTCTCAGCAGTCACTGTCTTCTAAGTCTAACTCTGAGACAGTGTGACCTGTTTCAAAGCTTAGAACTCAGATTCTCCAAGGTTACCAAGAATATTCCTCAAAATTTCAACAGAGTTCAGAAGATTCTTTAGATAAATGTCTTACACAAGGGTAAAAGTTCTAAAGGAAAAGTCAGCTATAAATATAATCAAAAAGACTAATAGGACACTCACTGAATTTGTCCATAATCTATACTTTTTTTTCTAAAACATGTTTGCTTCTAGATCAAGGAATTCATGATATGGCAATAGCACAATGAGGAACATGAGAGATCACAGACAAAAAACAATGTCCAAAGTTTTTCAGAATGTATGGTTGTTACCTTGCATTCTAGGAATTCTCAACTACCAACATTTGAGAAAATGTTTTCCTAAATTTATAGTGAAACACAAAAGTGAGAGAACATTCTGAATACTTCCATAACATTCAGGGTCCTGGAATATTGAATAACGTGGGCAAGGTTTATCGAGTATTTTTTTAAGTTTATTTATTTATTTTGAGAGACAGACACAGCGTGCACACAAGCAGGGCAGGGGCAGAAAGGGAGAGAGAGAGAGAGAGAGAGAGAGAGAGAGAGAGAATCCCAAGCAGGCTCCACAGTGTCAGTACACAGCCTGATGCAGGGCTCCATCTCACAAACTGTCAGATCATGACCTGAGTTGGAACAAGAGTTGGAAGCTTAACTAACTGAGCCACCCAGGCGCCCCTGAATAACTTGAGCAAGGGTTTATATTCACTTTCTGTATGCACCTACTTCGTATTCAATAGTATGGTTTGCAATTATCATGTCAGAAAAAAAAAAGTTTTCACAACAACCCAGTTCAAAGATATATTTTCTGAATATATTCAGGGACACCCATTAATCACTTCACTACTATTTTCACCTTTTAACGAACGAAGAAAAGCAGAAGAAAAACAATTAAAATGAATTATTTGAAATAAAATTAGAGGTTGCTGCCTTATAAGAATGTCCTTAAGTTACTTAGCTTCCATTTTTTATGTATACCTGGAACTTAAGACCTGCTGAACTGTACTGGTATAATATTTTAAAATTTCTATAAATACCTACCAGGCTGAGAATGCCCACCAACTTTCAGCATATATTGAACCATTACTGAGATATCATCCTCCAAAGAGTATACAATGAAAATTCTTACATAGTCATTAATTGCAATTACCTCTCACAGTAGAGTTATATCTCGTCTTTTGTAAGGTACTTATGCTCATTCGAAACCAAAATAACAGGTATTATTATTTTTTTAGCAAAATTGAGGCCTTCAAATCATTAATAGTTGCTACTAACAAAATAACAAAGCATCTTTTGCTTTATTTAGTTTTATTTAGACTGTTCTGTGTTCATATCCCTTATGAGCTCAGATTCATAACCAGACAACACTGGGCCAAATTAATGCTTTAAAGTGAAATACTATCATATCTCAATTATTTTTGTTTTAAATTTATATGTTTCTTTGGAATGCCCAAATGAAAATTATTCTTGTCTTTTGCACATCTATTCAGATTTTAGGAAAGTAATTTCTGGTGAATAAAAACAAACAAATTACTAAAATTCTATTAGAATTAATTTCTTCCTCCCTGGAGATTCAGTGTTTGGCGACAGGCTATCTCATATTTTCTACTGAATGGACCAATGTAGATGTTTAAAAAGTATCTGTGCATTATACAATAATGTCTGATTTGCCTCTCCCATGGGATTACTTTGAATATTAAGGAAGAGAAAGCATAAAAAGTTTTTTATAAATGATAAATGAATAGATTTTTAAAGAACTATTTACTATTATTTTCCAAGTCTGACATATGCAATGTACGAAATACATATTTATTAATTATACTCCCTATTATTTTCAGGTGTTTAATCATCAATATTGATATGCCAAGTCTATCTTCCTCCACTCAGCATGAGAGCTTCAAGGAAGACTCATCAGAGAAATTTGGACGCTTCATCTGAGACTTGGCACTGTCAGTTCATCCTGGATGATATCAACAATGCGAACCAACAAAAAGCCTTCAAAATGCCTTAAATATCTAACAGTTATTACTTCCTCAGGCTAATGTAAAATGACCTTGAGACTCCTTTTTTTTTTTTTTAAATATCTAACTCTGTTGCTCTGCAGAGCAGAATGGACTAAAGCTGCTACCTTAGAAAGCATAGGGTAGAGCTCTGAAGACATGAGATATAGAAAGGTATTGGAGGAACCTGAGAAAATAGCCAAAGCATGAAAAACTGCTTAGGAAGTTGACCCTGGGCAGCCAAAGAGAAGTCTAGGTCACATGAAGTCTAGGAAGCAAAGGGGACCACAGCATGAAGCAGGGCTCCTGCGTTTGATGAGAATTTTGTGCTCTGAACAACAGCATCCTATTAAGAGGGAATAGTAGAAATGAAATCCAGCTCGTTATTCTCACAGTCTTGTCCTCTGAAGCTGCTCTGTGTTCTCCCTGGACATACGTTTTTCTCGATATGCTCCTCAGTCTGTTCGCCTAGAAGGCTGCTCCTTACTCAGAAGGGAAAGTTTTTTTCTAATTCTTCCAGCTAGAGAGAGAGCATTTTATTATAATTTGCAGAAAAGTACAGTATAGATTGCCAGTGGCTCTGGGCTGAAGACAAACTTGGTAGATTAACTTATGTTTCCAGGGAAGGTGTTTCCCTAAAGGAGGTCTTCTTCCTAAAGAGAGTCTATGAAGTTCTTGCTAAGGACATCCAACACTGGAGGTAAATGGATTGTGTGTATCAAATTAATTCCCAGTGAAACTATAAAATTCTACTCTGGTGCTTTGAAAGACCCCAGATATCACAGGCTGGGGGTAGGGTGAGGATAAGAAACATGTTAAAGACCATCAGAGAGGGAGAGATAAGTAATATTTTTTTTCTTTCATGTGTCTTTCTTAAATGTGTGTATCATGGAACTAGCTATGACGACAGATGCTACATGATTTTGACCACTGTAGACAGTGCTAGCAGTGTATATGCTGCATGCTTGCAGAGTGCTTATTGTGAGCCAGGTACTGTCTTAAGCACTTTACATTTAATACCTGATATAATTCAGCATTCTTATAAGGTAGGTACTGTTATTATTATTCCTGGTTTGTGGATAAGAGGTAGACAAAAACTGAGTTTAAGCAACCTGATGATAAGTCACACAGGTAGGGTTGGGATTTAAATCCAACTAATCTAGCCTAACCCCAGAGTCTGTCCTCTTAACAACCTTTATGTTATTATAAATAAATATTTTACAAATAAATGCATGAATAAATCATACAACAGAGTAAACTCAGAGAAAATATTATGTTATCTTAAGTACACCAAGTTGACATTAATTTTGGTGTCTAGAAAAATTTCAGTCAGGTGCCTAATGCTTCAAAAGTTGTGCCCCCTGAGTTACACTTGAAATATAGACAATGAGAAAGCTGTTATAGCATAGTGCCTCCAAATGCTGTGATGAGAAAATATAAGTAGCTATGAGAACATAAAGCTAGGATGTCCCATCTAGTCTTGGGTGTAGGAGTCAGGAAAGGATTTTTAAGAGAAGGGAATATCTCAACTGAAATGAGATCTAAAGAATGACTGAGACAAAAAGGAAAGAAGGATGTTCTAGACAGAGATAATTCCAAGTATGACAACCAAGTAAATAAAAAATAGTAGAGTGCACCTGAGGAACAGAAAAAGGAAATATTCCATATAGTTATAGTGGAATACAGAATATGAGGGAGATGAAGCAAAGGATAAAGTTTACAAAGAACAGGCAACAAATATTACAGGAGCTGAGAAAACACCAAGTGTGGATTTTATCGTCAGGGTTCAGAAGTCAGTGATGGATTTCATGTGGGGCAGATCAAAGAAGTGATAGTGTGATTACTATTTCATTACTGTTACTGGTGTGTGGAGAGTAGATTGGAGGGTGCCAAGGCTGTGGATTAGGTGTCAGTTTAAGAGGCTGTTTAAGTAATTCAGGAGAGAAATTAAATATCACACATGGTGAGTTTGAGATGCCTGAAAGATAATTAAATGAAGATGTTTGGAAACCACTGAATTTTCAGGGATGGAGCTCAGCAGAGACATCTGAGTTGGAGAAACTGATACAAGTCCTCAGTTGAAAGATAGTCTTCAAAACTCAGGAGTCAATAAAGACTCCCAGGATGAATGTAGAATGAGAAGTGCTTGCAAGTCAGAATCCTAAGGAATGTCAACATTTAAAGGCTGGATAAAGGAAAAGAAGTCTGAAAGAGGGAGCAGGTGTGCATTCTCAAAGCTAAGAAGAATGTGGTTAACAAAATTAAATCTGTCCACAGGTCAACTAATACAAATTTGAAAATATCCACTTGCAATTACCCCCTAAGGAAGTCCTATGTGACTGGAGTGAGAGGAGATTCCCATTGGTCTTGGACAAATACATAATGAGCTGAGGAGTAAGTACAAAGTGAAAAATAGACACCTTTTCCACAATTTGTAGCCTTTAATAGGAAGAGACAGGGCAATAGCTGGAGAGTAGCCTGAGTCCAGGAAGAAACTGTTCTTTTTAAGACTGCAGAGATGTGAGTATATTTGAGTACTCATGGCAGGTAGTTGTTGAAGAAAGGCTGAAAGTACCGGAATTTGAAGGGATAATTACTATAGCAAGAACTCTGAGAAGTCAGAGAAAGAATCCAAGATCCAGGTCAGGGAAATGGCCCTGATCACAGGCAGATCATATTTGGTCAGCTGTAAAGGAATGAGGGAGGAAATAAGAAGGAGAATGCAGTTGAATGTGTAGATGGAAGTCTAAGGAAGGTAAGAGATTTTTCATCTGATTGGTATAATTTTCTCCATGAAGCCAGTCAATTTTGGTGTACTTGGGTTCACCAGTACCTTCTTTATATTTATTCTTTGTACTTATACATATAGCAAATATTTTTTAAAACAGTACATAGCCTAACATATCTCAATAACCTATAAAGCATCTATTATGGTACCTCGCATATAACACAGTTAGAAATCAATAAATATATGGTGATTAATTTTTAAAATCATCTCATTTTATACTTGTGCTAACACCTGAATAAAGGTATGTTAAATAATCTTAAATGAAAATGAGTTCAAAGTTCTTCTAATGTATTCTTCTTGTGTCTATTACACGTAACAATTAAAGCAAATAAAACTTGGGAACCAAAAATATTAGTCCAATAATTCTATTTCTTGGAGGGCTAGGTTCCCTATTAACATACAAAGAAACAAATTTGATTGTTTGTCCCATGTAGTTTTATGTTTTAAAACAAGAAAAAAATTCAATGATATCTATTAAACTATGCTCAATAGATCAGTTCCTTGTTTATGTTTAAAGCCTTAAAATAAAATATTTCTCATTCCAGCAATTAGCATACTCACAACTGTATATCATAGCTTAAGCTTCAGTACAATAACCAAAAAACTGCTAGGCAAATGTCCCAATAAACATATATATGCTACCAAAAACTTCTGAGAAATGAATTTAACTTTAACTAAATTTTGCTTACTCTTTATAATTTAAAAAGTGCCACATGATGAGAGCCCAATATGAGTTTATAGTTAAACAACTATATCATCAAACATTATTTTAAAATGATGCATTAAAAAAAAGAAAAAGCAATTAAGGCCAAGCTAGGCACCTGGATTCTGACAACTCTTCTGACATCAGTTGTAAATGCTGAAGTCACAAGTTTCTTACCTAATTAGAGTTTTGCATATGAAGTTTGAATTAGGCAGTTTTCATTCAAATCTCTGTCCCCTTCCTCTGCCCAACCTTTCTGAACTTCAAATCTTCCTTTCAACTTTTGCTGTCTGTAAGGAAGTTAAAGTTTCTGTCAAGAGCAAACTTATTTCCTTTCTTATTCAATTCATTATAAATGATGGAAATCATTTCATACTCTTATAGATGGCGGGTCTGTGTTTCTCTCAATTCAAGTTGGTTGAATTCTCCAATCTCAAAAGACTTTTAATTGGTCTTTAGGGTATCACTATACCACCTTTTACTTACATCTGACTTGCTGTCAAAAAATTCTGGGTGTTTAAGGTAAATTTGTTTAAGTTAAAACTATCTTCACAACATTTCAGTAAGGCTTTGGAGGCTTGTTACCAGTGTGGAAATGGTGGGGAAAATGGCTCACTGTTATATGAAATGCTAGGGCAGAGCCTGAAAGACCAGATCTCCAGATTGCTAACAGGTTATAGACACCTACTTTATAACATTTGGCTTTACCATGAGTAGCCTGATTTTGCTAATAAAAATAAAGGGTATTTAGTTAAATTTGAATTTCAGGTAAACAATGAATGAATTTTTAAGATAAGTATACCCCTGTGCAATATCTGGGATATACTTATACTAAAAATGATCCATTGCTTATCTGAAATTCAAATTTAAGCATCATAAATCCTATCTGGCAACCATAAATGTTCCTCATCTAAGAAGATAAATATTGACAACACTGTTTCTTTGAGTGATTCTTCTGGCCTAAACAATATTGCAAACTCAGATTTCCAAATCTCTACTAAGAGTTAAAATTAGAAATTTGCTCAGAATTACACAGAACAAGTTCTCGAGTCTTCCAAGACGAGATATTTAATAACCAAATACTTATCTTAGTAATTATAATTATTATTTTTAAACATGAAAAAATAATTCAGGAAAGCTTGACTCATGATAGCTTAATATCAATACCCAAAAGGAATTGGGGAAAATAGCCAAAAAACAATTTACTATCTCTTAGAAAATTGAGAGCTACTAGAGAAACTGAGTATGATGTGAAGAAAAAATATAAGCTAATATAAGATCAGCACACCAATCTAAGATTAAATATTATAGGTAAAGAGAAGCAAGAAGTAGGACACAGTGATAGCATTAGCTTTGCCCATGATATACTTATTATAAACAGTCTAGATCAACATGTTATTCTTAATGACCAGAGTTTGGAGCACCATACTGAAAGATCATCAGTGGCTCACAAACAAGAGAATAAGTAATCTTCCCTGGGAATGTGCCTTGCCTCAGAGTCATTCAAAATTATTTTGATGACTGAATTATAGACAACAAGATAGCATGAAGGAATGTTGACAAGAGTTACTAAAAATAATAAAATAAAATAAAATAAAATAAAATAAAATAGAGGAAGAAAGAGATCAGGCTAAATTTCTAAACCTGTCTATATACTGACAAAGGGTCAATTCTAACAAAATGATCTCAAAAGTTTCAAAATCAAATTCTGGATCAGAATTTGCCAGGGAAAAATTACATAAAAATACTTCACTTATAGACATTGTATCACTGGCCAACAGACCCGACCCATATTCACAAATCCAGGGAATCTGCTAACAAACTTAAAAATCGGGTTATTAATAAACATTAACTGAGTTACAAGATCTTTCTGACAAAAGCAATTTTAATTGAGGAGTAAATGGGAGATAATTTGAAACTGCTGTTTCCATGATATTGAAAGGAGGCAGTATTAGTGTCCACTTAGGTTTGGATTTTTCTATTCAGCCTATTTTAAGTCCAAGCTGCCAGTCATAATAACCTTAAATGATTCTCATGATTTGGGCACAGCCCATTTGCCCACTTTCATATAGAAATGCAGTTATCTAAACGGGCCAATTTTTGAATGTGAGCAATATTATGTATTCCTTCTCTTATATATTTGAACAATAAAATAAGGAAAATTCTGGTTGGCTTGAGAAGTGCAGAAAAATTATGTAATTTTAGAATTGACCAAGCAAATATAAATTGGTAAGCAGCTAGGCCACTGCAGATACAGGAAAAAATTGTTTAAGAACTATAAAGCAATGCATTCTCACAGAATTCACTTATGAAAGCAATATCTTCTCAGACACTTGTTTTATATATGCTCAACTGACTCCTTTTAATCTTGATGTGATTTCTAATTATTCTGTGACTAAAGTCTTTTTCTTAAAAAAGAAAAAGACAATGGTGTTAACCTGCCCCCCCAACCAAAAAAAAATGTTAAGTAGGTATTTTTTGTTGTTACATGAGCCACATTTGTTCAAGCCGTTACTGTTACATTTTATATATTAAAACATCATTATCTGCTCCTTGAAGATTTTAGTGGTTTTAGGGCTTAGCTTTTAATTCTTAATACCCTAAAGACAACAGGCCTGAAAGGACAGAGCATAAAAGAAAGTACTTTACTGAAAGGACTTCTTAATCCGCATTTGAATTGTATTCAAAATATATAACAGTTTTTAGCCTTTTACACTTTTTACTTAAGTCACAGACCTAGTAGAAGAATGTAGCAGTCTGAACATCTTTTCTTACTAAGACCTAAGTAAGTGTGTATCCTACACTGAGAAAAGGAAACACACATATGCTGAACCTCGACTTGGAAATGTTTCACAGGTTTGGATGTTTCTTTTCATTTTATGCTTCAGCATTCCAGTGCAATGTCTCTGTCCCTCTGATCACTTGTAAAACCCCAGTCTCTGTCACCTCTGACCAGCAATTAGGAATTGTGTGTGGTGGACCCTCCTACCCACTGCATACTCAGTCCTTGTTTTCAGTGTTAGCCGAGCAAAACGATGTATCTTTATACAATAGGCAACCACTTAGGAATCAATTGGTGATGTTTTATTTCTTTTATACTACTTACAAAGAATTCAATTAGCTTCAAAGGAAAGAGGGAAAATATTTTGGGGTAAAAGTCTAGATTTTACCAATACTCTTTAAAATGAGGTAAAATTCCTATATTATACTAACACTTAAAAAATAATATTTGATCCCCAAACAAAGGCATTGCTTTTCTGTCCAATTTGATGTCTTTTTCATGCTGCCTCAGTGATGGCCAAATAATTGGTTGTTCACTTGTGTCCTTGTCTCCCCCGACAGTTCCACAGATGCCCTGAACAATGCTCCAAAGACTGCTTTCAGTAGGGGCAAATCCTCATTAATCATTCCTGGCTGACAGCACAAGGGGACACCTGCATCTGGTGCAGGAGCCCAGCCATAGCTTATGGGAGTGTGGATTAAAAACTAAACCCGTGAGAGGTGTGGCAGGCTACTTTTAACAGGAATCTGATAAACAACAACAACAGCACATATACACCAAATAACAAAAAACAAATCCTCTTTTGTCATCCTCATTTATTTAATATCTCAAACTGAAGCTGTGGTTCATGTTGCCATTAAAACACTGTTCTACTAAAAAAAAAAAGTATATCAGAGAACTAACCACACACAGGGTTATGATACATAGCTGCTAAATTCTTCATGCCTACATCATCCAATGTTAGCATTAAATACTGATGAACTGTCATATAATTTTCATTTAGAAATGATGGCAGTTTCAGCTTCCTATCTTATGGTGCTCATAAATATTTTCCCTACTATATTTCACAAGTGGAATGTATGAAATATATAAATTTTTTTTTGAGCAAAAGCTCTTGTCCCTATGTGATCACTTTCTTTTATTGAAATAAATATGACTATTTTGAGGAATAGGCTAAAAAGTATCCTGGAAATACTTACAAGAAATTAAGTATATTGTTATGTACCATTAAAACTACTTTAACTTGCTTTTTCCACAAAATAAAGTGCTTTTTAATTTCACAGAATACAAGAGTTTTCTTTCAGTTGTAACTATTTTCCGAATTGTACCAATAGAAAAGACCAGAAATAATGAGCACTCCAATTCATATTTTGTAGCTTTTGTCTTAAGCAAAAGTATGTCTGTAAAGCATCAGAGCATTAAAAACAAAACAAACAAAAAACTAGTAGTTAAAATACTTAGGGGACTCAGGGCAAACAATATATTGAAAATTTTTTAAAGTGGAAATTATAAGCATGTTTAAAAACATGACAAAAGTATGTGATTAATAAAGTTGCAGTTTATAATTCTCACTTTGTAAAAGTAGACAAGAAATTTCTCTATCATCAATTACAGAGTAATTATAACACTATGATAAATATAAAACTGAAAGGTTAACCAATGAATGCAACACAATTTAGAATTTCATACTGAAGATGTTTGATTTGGAAATATAATTGGGCTTTGAAGTTCTAGTTTTAAAAAATTATACATATATATATATATATATATATATATATATGCACGAAGCTGAGTATTGGACAAAAGCTAATGGACCCCAACGTGAACATTTAGTTTACACTGAGTTTGGATATTTAGAATGATTCCAATATAAATCTTCAGAAGTTTTTAGAGGTAAGTAATATTGCAATTGTACTCTTCAAGTCACTATAATATCCCTTAATCTAATTATTTACAAAAGTACTTAATTTAAAAGAATGCATATGAGGCTGGCATGGAAGAATGGGTCGATGCTGTGAAACAATAGCTTCATAATCAGCAGAGCATACAATGGTAGTAAATACTATTTGCTACTATTTAAATGCTATTCAAGAGATACTTCCTCTGTCTCCCAGAGGAATCCAAACTGCCGTTCTCTTCACCTTTGCCAGGGCCTGTCCCATGGCAAAGACATAACAGCCATGCAGAGGAGCTCTTTGGAGCTCTTTGCCCAAGGTTACGTTTCCGTCCTTTGGGGATGCTGCTAGTAGCACCTCACAAGCAAGGGCTCAAAACCTATTTGAAATGTATTACACTTGGATAATCGAGTGTAGCAGCCCCACGTTCTGCTTAGAGATCCTTTTTAAATCAAAACTAAGAACTGCGGCATGTCTACTCTTCATTGGGAGCTGCAGAATCACAGCCTGGAAGTATCTCCCTGTGTATTCTAGGGAAATCTTGGAAATAAGAAACTAACTGCTTCTCATACAGAAGATATAGTAACTAAGGTAGTAAGGGATGGAAAAGAAAGGAGAAACAGAGAAGGAAGAAGGAAAAGAGGGAAAGAGAAAAAAAGGGAAGCTAATTATAAAATTCCTTACATCACTCGTCTCTGGGTACTCTGTGGTCCAAGTTTGTTCATTTATCTTTCTTTCTTTCTTTCTTTCTTTCTTTCTTTCTTTCTTTCTTTCTTTCTTTCTTTCTTTCCTTCCTTCCTTCCTTCCTTCCTTCCTTCCTTCCTTCTTTCTTTCTTTCTTTCTTTCTTTCTTTCTTTCCTTTCTTTCTCTTTTTTTCCCCCTATACACCACTTCAATGTTCTCCATTCCCAGGAAAGGAAGAAAAGTAACTAACACTTCTTGAACATGAACTCTGTGGTAGGCATTTTCTATATGTGGTTACCTCATTTAATCTTTACAGTATTCCTGTAAAGTACATATTGTTCGCTCCATCTTGCAAATGAAGAAATGGAAAATCAAGGAGGTTAAAAAATATGTTCAAATCACAGAGCCAGAGTAAAAACATGTTTCAAATTAGACCTGTCCTCCTCCAAAGCACATATTCTTTCCACCTAACCACCTCATGGTTAGAATTCATGTCCAAATCTCTGGACTTGAGTCTAAAAATATCCATATGTCCAATGAGACAGATCCTCAAATTTGTATCAGATTTGCCCATTTCATTTGGTTTTCATGTGCCCATAACTCTATCCCACTCATGTTCAACTAGCTCCTTCCTTATTCATTCTTTATATCTCAGCCTCATGTCACGTCACCAGGATTATTTCCTAATTTCTTTTAATGTATCCTTAACCAGCCTCTGCATCATAGCATTCTGTATAATATATTGATATTGCCTGTTTACTATCCTTACTCTTACCTAGCCTCTGTTCCCAGAGATTAGTGGCAGCATCTTAATACTTCTCTTCATTATGACTAACAACTATGTCTTGAATAAATGACTGAATGAATAAATAAATAAAACAAATGGGTTACATACATGGCAATTACAGACTATTACAGATTTAAGTAAGCATGTAAAAAATATTTGGAACAAAATAATTATACTACTTCAAGCAAAAAAATCAAGATTTGCCTGCAAATTTCAAAATAAAGATGTTTATTTTCTTCTACTCTAAGATGCTTCAGGAAAAATGGTAGGTAGGCATGTATATTACCTTTGATTATTAATATGTAAAGAAGAGCTGAAATTCAGACTTAAATAATTGTTCAAAAACAAGCTGCATTTATGAACCAAATAAGACATTTGCAATTACCATTGAAACTGGGACTGTAGCTTCCTTTGGAATTTATATTTTTTTATATTTAGTGATAAATATTTTACAGGTTCCAGTGGCATCTTGTTTTAAAGCTTATTTCAGTTAATTAAAGAAACCTGAAGGAAAATGTTCCTAATTCATTTTTCAAACAATAGAAGACCCATTAAAACATGTTTCATTATTTATTGCATAGTTTCATATGTAGCAGTATGTAATTATTTCTGAAATAACAACAACAAATGCAATATTAAAGCCTAATTTAAATAGATATGCTGAAACCAAACATTAGACTTAGTCCTGTCTCTCAAAAATGTCAATTACAATGCATTATATTATATATCATCATTTTACATAGAACATTAAGATTGTTACATTTAAATGATTCTATTAATTTTCAGAATAGAATTTTAGAGCTATGAAAGCTTAAATAATAATTTATTATATTTCATTTATGTTATGTATTAAGGAAAAAGAAGCCTAGAGATGTTGAATTACTCCAGATTACATGTGTAAACAACATAAACACCTATGCTCCTGGGGTGGATGCCTGGTGTGGCTCAGTCCATTGAGCCTTGGACTCTTGGTATCAGCTCAGGTCATGATCCCAGGGTGGTAGGATCAAGCCCCTCTTTGGGCTCTGCACTGGGCGTGGAGCCTGATTGAGACACTCTCTCTCTCCCTTTGCTCCTCCCCTGCTTGGGATCTCTCTGTCTCTCATAAATAAACAAACAAGCAAACAAACAAACAAACAAATAAAATTTAAAAATCTATGCCCCCAACTCCAAGCCCAGTGGTAATTCCACAGAACATGTTGAGTATTCCATGATATACTCTAAGGATTGACAAACAAGGGTTTGCTGGTCACATCTGGCCCATTGCCTGCTCTTGGTTAAGTAAAGTTTTATTGGAACAGAGCCACATCCATCTGTTTATGCATTGTCTACGTTTTTGTACTATAACAGCAAAGATGAATAGTTACCAGAGACATGTGGCTCATAAAGCTGAAAGTATTTACTATCTTTTCATTTGCAGAAATAGTTTACTGACCTCTGAATAATCAATAGGAATATGAAACCAAAGATTCAAGTTCATAGCAGGATTATACTAGCCCCATCAATAAATTATAATTTGAAGAATAAGGTATTATATAATGATGTCACTGACAAAATAAAAGATGTCTTTAAAAAATGTGTAATCGGTTGTGTGATGATTCTATGCTAAATGATCACATTACTCACATCACCCTTGTTCTGCCCCTCCCCCATTTTTAAATAAGACATTGAGATTTAGATTGGTTGTGTAACTTGTCCTTGGTTATGTTATAGCAAAGACAGAATGTGACCTGGAATCTGATTCCAGAGAAAATCTAATAGCATGAGTGTAAAAGACCAAGACAAATATGCAGTATCATTCACATTGAAAAAAATAATTCAAGAAATAGAAGCAATTTATTTCAAGTCTAATACATATTATTAAAGTAAGTTAAAGGGATTTTCCATTCTTTACATAAAAAGCAGACTATGAAGGCAAAGAACCAATTATAAAAAAAGAAGTTTCAGAAAATTAAAAAGAATAATTACCAAAAAAGAATTTAATGAATGAACCAAATAATGTCATCAATTACACCAGGAAACAAGCCAGAAATATGAAAGACAAAAGAAAGAAATCTTCCATAACAAGGGCAAAAACAGGAAGTAATATCCATTAGAACAGGACACACACACACACACACACACACACACACACACACACACGAAAGGAATTCCTGACTAGAGGACAGAGACAATGGAGGACAGGAAAAATCAAGGAATCAAAAATAAAGAAAAGTTTACTAAGAGAGAAAAAAGTCTTCAGAATTGAAGTATTTAATATGTGTCAAGTAGAGTGTCCAGGCAGGGGAGAGTACACACTTAGGTAGATTGAGGTTAAATTTCAATATTCTGAAGATTAAAAAAAGTTACCTAAAATCTTTCAAGGAACAAAAAAATGTTATGTAATAAACATAAAAATAAAATGTTATCAATATTTTTACAACCACAACTTGCATTAGAAGACAATAGATTAATGTCTTCAAAGTCATGAGAAAAAATTGTTTTGATCCAATAATCCTATGCCTGTACCAATCTATCAATCAGCTGTCAGAGAAAACTAAAATATTTTCGGATTAGCATAAACAAGAAAATATATCTCCTAGGCAATCTCTAATGAAATGATATTCCAGGGTGTTTTCCAGCAAAACAGAAATGAGAAGGCTAGAAAAGCTGGTGACAAAAAATATATGAAAAAGTTGCAGTTAACTATAACCGAGAAGCACTGCAGAAAATTTAAAATAACTTAAAGGTCTAATGCCTTTGACTCTCTTCAGACATTTCCTCCTTTATGGGTCCAGACTCAACCTTTGATCTAACATTGAATAACAGGTATATGAGCATAAATCTAGAAATGTCATTTATATTGAGGATCATATTTAGAGTCAACTTATAGTCACATTGGAAGATTTAATTATAGTTAGAGATCAAACTTAGGCAATGTATAAATTTTAATATAACTATATTGTAAAACTGTAACTAAAAAAATAATTATTAAAGTAGAAGAAGAGGAAACTAATGTGCTAAATTGTTCATTTCCCACAAGGATTAAAAAAACACTAACATATATATGATAAATCAAGAAATTGATAATATTTAAAAATGAAATGGTTTAACCACCAAAATAATTTTAAAATGAAAACTGGAGCACCTGGGTGGCTCAGTCAGTTAAGTGACAGGCTCTTGATTTGGGCTCAGGTCATGATCTTACAGTTTGTGAGATAGAGCCCTGTGTTGGGCTATGCACTGAGAGCACAGAGCCTGCTTAGGATTCTCTCTCTCTTTCTCTCTGCCCCTCCCCTTCTCATATCTCTCTCACTCTCTCCCTCTCTCTCAAAATAAATAAATGAAGTTTAAAATTAAAAATTAAAAAATTGGGGCACCTTGGTAGCTCAGGCAGTTGAGCGTCCGACTTCGGCTCAGGTCATGGATCATGGTTCATGGGTTCGAGCCCCATGTCAGTCTCTGTGCTGACAGCTCTTACTTAGCCTGGAGCCTGCTTCAGATTCTGTGTCTCCCTTTCTCTCTGCCCCTCCCCTTCTCATGCTCTGTCCGTCTCTCTCTCTCAAAAATAAATAAACATTAAAATAATTAAATTAAAGAAATTAAAAAAATTAAAATTGAAAACTAAGAATGATTGCCTCTGAGAGTGGGAGGCCTAGGGAAGTTGACTTTTACTATTTACTTTGATTCTTTGAAATATTTGAATTACTTTCATCATATGTAGACATTAATTTACAAAAAATATATTTTATTAAAGACACAAAACAGGAAATCAAAGCAGTATAAAATATTTTTCATACATTTCCTAACAACATAATATGTTTGAGTTGCTATGCTTATCTTGTCCCTGATATCTTAAAAATTGGCTGTAATGGCATCTCTCAAGAGTTCAGACCTTTGGACAAAGGATGTGTCGATCAAAATCTAAGGCCAGAATTAAATTGACGATTTAAGTCAATGCAGAGACAGTTAAAAGAGAATAGTGAAGGAGGTGAGAAAAATGCACCTTCACTGGGTGTGTGAGAACTCCCCCTAGAACAAGCATGGCACTGCACTCAGCCAGCTGAAAAAGTTACATAAAATATGGGTCCCACTTAGGCCAAGAAATATGATAAATCACATGATAAATATCCATTTATTCATTCAGTAAATGTTTATTAAGCACTTAGTCTATTCCACGAGCATACTTATTTGCAGAAAAGCAAAACTAATAGATCACTCTTAAATATCAACTGAGAGTTGTTATTGAACTTAACCACTGAATTCCCCACCTTAACCAATCAGGTTGATAGAGGATTTCTTTACCATGAGACTAATCTAATTTGGCTTTGTAGCTAAAAATCAAGCTAGAACTCAATATACAGAGTAGTTTTGTTCACTGTATCAAATATCTACTTTCAGATAACCTAGTATCTTGATCTAGTCATCCAATGATGACTTCCTTCATATGTCTTTCATTCATTCATTCATCCAGAAAATATTGCATATTAGCTATGCATGCACAAGGCATAGTCCTATGCTGTGCAAAAAGAATGGGAAACAAAAACAGGAAAATCTAAGTCCTCATCAAGTTTACATTCTGAACTTACCTCCTATTCCAAAACAAGACTCCCATCCCTTTAGTAGCCTGTTTAACCTATATATTGAGGAATACTAATGACCACAGTAATGTATAACAATTACTCTTCTGTTTGCAAAGAGAAAATGAGATTAGGGGAGAATGAGCAATTTGTCTAAAATCAAATAGCAGCAGTCTCCTCGACCTAAAGCCTAAGAGAGATTTACTTTGGTCTTCCAGAGGTTAGTAGGAAATCCAATCTTTAAATTATAAAAATATTTTCTTTGCATTGGTAAAGGGAAATTAAAATTATATAAAGATAAAAAAAAGAATATGCCATAGCACATTAAAATTTGTAATGTATGGGAAGACTATAAATATTATCTTAAAAATCTGTAAATGAAAAAGTAATTAAGACTCTGGTCACATTAGGTGGCTTTTTTCTTTCTTTCTTTCTTTCTTTCTTTCTTTCTTTCTTTCTTTCTTTCTTTCTTTTTTTGCCTAGGTTAGATAGATAATATTAGAGCAATTAGCATGTCAGAGAAGTTTTTCAGGTAATTTTTTTTATTTTTTACTTATATTCCCTAAAGTAAAAGGAATAATTAACTGAAATCCAATTAGTGTAGACTTAGAACACCTGTTTCTGAAATCCTTTGAATAACTTCATCATATTATTATTTTTTTCTTTGTCTTTGTTTTAAGATGAAACACATATCCCTATCCAGTTGCTCTTAGGAGCTGGGAGATTTGCATATCACATAGAAGAAAAGTACCTGTTTGTAAAAGAAACTGGAAGATTAAAAAGACCAAAAGAGTTGTGGATATATTAGAGCAGCTACTGTTTCTTAACCCTCTTTTGACCAAATAGATTTGTAAAACTTCCCTTAGTACTAGAAAAAATAATTTAATTTAGGAGAGGATGATACCCCATTTTTAATTAATATTCATGATTAAAACATTGTTTAAAATGTACACCAAAGAAGGAAATAATGCATTTTGGTAGGGGGAATTATTTGGTATCTTATTTTTCAAACAGTAGTGAAGAGAAATCCAGGCTTTATTGTGATAGCAGAAATAGTAAATTATGCTAATTCTCAGGAATCAACAAGTGATCAAAACAGAATAAATAACTCTAAAAAGTATCACAAATAGGGAAAAGTATAAGAAGGAAGATGCAAAATGAATAATAAGTACAAAATATATCAGTCATTTCACCAAATTCCAGGTTACATTTTCTCATTAAACAACAAAAACATCTGATCGAGTTTAAAAGCGAAATCCAGTTATATGCTGGAGACCAAAAAAATCTTACAGACATAATTTAAAAGTCCAGTTCTCACTAATCCTGGGATCAAGAAGGAAATCAAAGAGAAAGTATTAATTATCTTAAAAGCAATGCAAAGGAGGAAGGTTCATAACAAAAACATGAACACCAAAGGTATCTTTTCTTTTTTTGGGGGGGGGTTGATGGGGGGTGGGAGGGAGGGGAGGGTGGGTGATGGGTATTGAGGGGGGCACCTTTTGGGATGAGCACTGGGTGTTGTATGGAAACCAATTTGACAATAAATTTCATATATTGAAAAAAAAAGGTATCTTTTCAATAAGAAAGGTGGACAGGAGAGAGAAGAGAGGCCACGGAACTTTGATTCCTCTTCTGTGACTTTGAGAAGTTACCTCTATTTCCAACAACCATTTTAAGAAGTTTCCTTACATCACCCAAGCACCCTGGCTTCATGATCTACACTTGCCAATCTACTAAATGACCCTCTGGATGATCTCCTCCTGTCTCCCCTTTCGTCAAATCCTTCTGACCACTGCATTTATCATTCACTTTCAGAAGGTAAAGAAAAGAGAAGCAAACTAGAAGAATATTCATTTCTCTAACTGTTCACAGCTCCAGAATAAAATGATTGTGTAAATGGCTTAAAAAGAATGACTAAACTGAACTTTGGAGTACCAATACTTTGGTACCAATAATGCTAAGTAGCTTTAATTTACATCTCTTTCTGTGTTCTCTCTTAAAATCTAAGGAAATATTCCCTAGAAAGAATATTTATAGACACATGAATCAGAACCTGTGCAAAAATATACATGAGAATAATATAATAATGCTTAAATTAATATTTGATCAATGGGAGATAACCAGAATATATTGACCTAAATGATTTTTTAAAAATCTGGCATTATTTGGAACCATAATTTCCAATAAATATATAATGCAAGTGAGATATGTAATTTTAAACTCTCTAGTAGCCACAAAAAGCAAGTAAAAAAGAAAAAAGTGACAGTAATTTTAATTATATATTTAATTTAGTCCACTATATCTCAAATATTTCAAGATATAATTAATATAAAAAGTAATTCATAAAAATTGATTTGTGAGATACTTTTCATTCTTTTTGTACTATGTCTTCAAAATTCAATGTATATTTTATTTTAATTTTTAGCACATCTCACTTTGGACAAACCACATTTCAGTTCTCAGTAGTAACACGTGACTATTATTTTGGAGAGTAGTGATTGGATACAATGGGAAACACTCAGAGATTCAGAGACCCAACAGGAATTTCCAGGCCCAAGCTTCTTAATTTATTGGTAAACCATTTAAGACTCTATTTTTTTAAGTTTATTTATTTTGAGAGAGTGAATGAGAGAGCATGAGCAGGGAAGGGGCAGAGAGGGGGAGAGAGAAGCCCAAGCAGGCTCCAAACTGTCAGCACAAAGTCCGACATGGGGCTCAATCTCACAAAGGGTGAGATCATGACCTGAACCGTAATCAAGAATCGGATGCTCAACCGACTGAGCTACCCGGGCAGCCCCTAAAATTCAATTTCTATGCATGATAAGTCTTCTCACAGACAGCATAGGCTACTGAACTCTAAACAATTCTGTTTGTGGCAAAAAAAAAAAAAAAGTTTTCCCTGCCCTTGCAGTTTCCAATCCAAGTGTTTAGCTAAAACAGGAGAGAAAAATGTTCCAAATATGAAGTATAAGTCTTCCTAAATACACTTGAAGAACAAGTTCACAAGGTAATATTTACAGTGTAATTTAAAAATACTTTACTTTAGGGAATTTTTGATGAAATTAAAGAAAAATCACATGTAATTTATTTATGCAGTTATTGCTGATCTATAGGTTTTAGTCAGACTTAAACTGTTAAGTACCATTAGCAGAGAAGCATTATTTGTAACAGTGACATTCAGAAGTCTGTTCTATTTCTTTATATTTATTTTTCCTTAAATATCTTGGTAAACTATATTTTCAATTAGGTGATTCTAATGTAAGGCTTGATGGCTTATAGAAAATTCTTTATTGGCTCCTTTCTACAAAACAATGCTAATTTGACTTCTCCATGTTGGCTTGATGGAAACACACTACAACCCTAACTTACGGAATAAAAACACATAAAATGCACATGATGAGGTCTTGTTTTATCTGCTTGTATGTTAATTTATCCACAGACTCCTTGACTTATTGTATGATAACTAGTCTTCATCCTGACATTTTCTCCTTCACCTTACATAGTGTACCTCATACTTTCCCCTTAGCCATCATTTTACAATTATGTAGATATAGTTCATAATCCTTCAAAATCCTTGTTAGTCTTGAATACCTATGATAATTCTTTTTGGTGAACTGCTGGTGACATTTTTTCTACCAAGTCAAATATTTGAAAATTATTGACAATTAATGAAATTAACCTATCTGAATTATAAGTTATAATAAAAATACAGGCCCATTTCAGTCTGTGCACATGAGAAAAAACAAGATCATGATGAAGAAAAACATAATATACTTCAAAGCTTCCATTGATAATAATATATCTTTCAAACTTTTTGATTTGAGATTTTTAGTGGTAGTTGAATTTAAGTCATGTATATATTAACACATTCCTCTATAATTTGACCTATATTCATAGATATGCTCCCATTACATAGAATATATTAAGAAGATATTACAAATAAAATAACTAATTCACTATTCATTGTATCTATATAAGCTTTATAAGGAATATTGTCTTGGCTCATGTTCATGCATTTTGATTTTGCCACATGCTCCAATTCACTAAAAAGTAAAGTATGAATTTTAATGCCTTACAACAATATTTTGACTACATTCATATTTAAAAAGAAAAGCACTCATTGAAAAAATAATAAGCACATATTCTTTCTTCACCAAATGGAAAAATATAAATGGAAATGAATAAAATGAAATAAATGTTTGTTAATTACATATATTTTCACAGCTGTTGAAAACAATGCGTATACTTAAAAGATATTCCATAAAACAAGTATCTCCGAAAAAAACTTACTTGAAAATAAGAAAATGTGCTATTAATTTTAGAAAAATGATATAATGAATGTCATATTCACAGAAACTTTTGGGAGAGTGTAGGGGAAAATATAAGTAAAGTTCCCTGGACATAAGGTAAGAAGATCTGACAGGACCATGAGTGTGCAGGACAGGCTGTGTTGAGAGAGAAGGGTAACATGCACAAAGAGGAGGCAAGGCAAGCTGGGGGTAAAAAGCCAATTAGTGAATAAAGGGTAGGAATCCCAGTTCTGAAACACAGGGGTGATAATATAGGCAGCTTGGGAAAGGATTAAAATAAAGTGATAACAGTATTCAATTGAGAGGAAAGGCTGTCAAAAATGTAAATAGGAAAAAAAAAAAGGTAAAACAATGAAAACAAAAACCTGACATTTAATCAAGGGTTATAGTAGCAGAAACTCAAAGCAGGCAAATATGACGGCTTTAGCTCTAAGTGCTCTGAAATCATTTACAGAAGACCAAGGCAGATGGAAAATTTGGTCCCAATTACAGGAAACCAAATGGACCTGCAAAGGAGTGAAGAGAAATAACCTATTTCATTTCCTGTTTGCTTTTTTGAATACATCATATTAGGCCATCACAGTCTGACATCTACAATTAGATGGCTACTAGGGAGGGCATCATATTATTTAGAACAACACATTAAAGATAAACCTTGTATTTGACAACGCTAAGAGTGTCATAATTCAGAGCACCACACTAAAACTAGATGCTGATAGAGTTTCCAATTGCTAATTTTTACTTAAATGTTTTTATAATCCAGCTCAAATTCATATTACTTCATTAAAATATTTTGTTGGGAGTTCTTGAAATGAAATCTTATTGTGTAAAGGGAAGTGAGCATTTGATTAATGTCCTAATACATAATTAAGTTGATAATTCATTATTATCTACTTTTAGAAGGGAAAAAAATGTAACAGTCTTTCCTAGCTAACATATTAAATTTCAGTGTGGCACAGTTCAACCACCCATTACAAAAAGACATATATCTACCAATTATGCCATCAAAAATAGGAATATAACACCAAGAAAAAAAAGGTAAAACCTTACGATTATAATTTTAATCCTTATTCCTACTAAATTCCAGATAATTTTTGTAATATAAAAGTATTTTTATTCAATCAGGATCCTGATGGAACATCATATTTTTCAATTAAAATGGCAAAATTAATAATTTAGAAAATGTCAGTAGCAAAGATATGGGCAAACAGGGACAAGGGACAAGGACATAAAAGTTTAAAATATTTAAAGTTATTATATAGTGTTTATACACATAGCAGTCATAAACAAGTGAACACTTAAATTTCATCTTAATAGCAAATTGATTATAATTAAAACAAAAATAGACTTCTTCTGGCTAGCAGCTCCTAAAGCAGGCTCTCATAAAGTATAATTAATACACACATGTGGATATAGAAAACATAAAAACTAAAACCAAACTGAGATTAGAGCTGATTAATGCCACATCTAAGAATGCCAAAGCTACCCCTCATGAACCAGTACTAAGTGGAGAACAAAATGTGAGATTCTTTTTCTTTTTTTCCCCTAGTGCCTCTCCTGACTCCGTGACCAAGACACTAACAGTGAGAAAACTGAGAAATTTGTTATACTCCCAAGGTACACACCTTTTGAGATGAAAGAATTTTTCAATGCACTAAATAAGAGGATGAACCCTTTGTATAATTTCTAACAAGGCCCTAATAAGACCTCTTGGAAAAATGTGTTAGTTACAAGAATTGAGTTTAGAAGTACAATGACCAATGCACATCTTCATAATAACTTCAATTTATAAGAATAACAATGTTAAAAAACTTTGTAAGCCATTATGCAAAAACCAACAAAAAAACTAACTACAATGAAACAAATAATAAGGCTGGCCTCCCATTCGTCCTTTACACCACTAATGCCAGAAGGAACTGGGAGCAACAGCCGATTATGATTATGATTAATTATTATTATTTTTAGTGTTCATTTATTTTGAGAGAGGGAAAGGGTGAGAAGGAAAGGGGCAGAAATAGAGGGAGAGAAAATCCCAAAAAAGTTCTGCACTGTCAGTGCAGAGCCCTACATGAGGACTGATCTCATAAACCTGAGATCATAACCTAAGCCAAAATCAAGAGTCAGATGCATAGCTGACTGAGCCACCCAGGAGCTCTTTTAATTTTTAAATTTTTTTTATTGTTTATGTATTTATTTTGAAAGAGAGAGAGGACAGGGGAGGGGCAAAGAGAGGGAGACAGAGAATCCCAAGCAGGCTCCATGCTGTCAGTGCAGAGCTGGACAAGGGACTTGAACCCACAAACTGTGAGATAATGACCTGAACTGAAATCAAGAGTTGTATGCTCAACCAACAAAGCCACCCAGGTGCCCTGCAACAGCTGATTTTTAAAATGAAACTGTGATGATGCAACAAGGTAGTCTAACACCAAATTATATTTTATGTGTCAAAGTATATGATAACTGCTCTCAAAATAGTAAAAGAATGGAATGCCTGAGTGGCTCAGTCAGTTAAGCAACTGCCTTCAGCTCAAGTCATGATCTCAAAGTTTGTGAGTTTGAGCCCATGTCAGGCTCTGTGCTGACAAGCTCGGAGCCTAGAGCCTGCTTCAGATTTTGTGTTTCCCTCTCTCTCTGCCCCTTCCCTGCTCACACTCTGTCTCTCTCTCTCTCTCTCTCTCTCTCTCTCTCTCTCAAAAAAAAAAAAATGAATAAACATTTAAAGAAAATGTTTAAAAAAATAGGAAAAGAATTCAGGGACTACTATTACTAAAAACATAAAAATAAAAAGTTTAGAAGATATACTCTAAAAGACCAGAAAATGAGCAATTAGAATTAAAATTCTGTAAGTCAGAGTAAAACTTCAGTAATATTCTGTTAAACTCTATTATTACAAAATACCCACATGCTAGACATACTACAACAAATACACTCTGTGAAGCATTAATAAGGTCACAAGTAATTAGAAAAAATATTGAGGTATTGCTAAAAATGAAGAGTAAATTGAAATGATAAAAGGGTGAACTTAAGTTCAAACAGTACAGCTTTGAAGTAAAACGAATATAAGGAACCAGAATGTTAGAGTGGAAAATATTTTTCCCTGAGAATGAGTAGTTTCGACCCTTATGCTTACATAAAGGTCTACAATTCAAATTCATACTACCCCATGGTTACGAAATGGTCAGGAAGAAAGAATCAGTTAAACTCTGCATTCGTTAGACTCTTTGACTCTAATAGAAACAAATGCAAACAGACCTGGTAAAAGGTATTAGAGCAGATCTAGGAGGGGCATCAACAATATCCAGTTATCAGCCATGATTTAAAAGACCAAGATTCCCTTTGTTCAGATTCCATTTTTCAATTTTCAATTTCAAAGAAAAGGTGCGTTCACATGATCATACCACTAATAAACTGCTCAATTTAGAATAATCTACTATTTGAAGCAGTTACAGAAAATCACAGGGAAACACCTTACCAGGCTCTCCCAACACAAAATATTCTCAAATTGTGAAGGCTTGTCTAGTTATTTACATTGATGATGATATGAAAAGAAATGTATACCTAATTTAAAAGTGAAAGTACTGATATGTTGAAGAATTTTAGTATAACTGAAAAGAAAATTAATAATAAAATAATATATGTATACTACACTCAAGTACCAAAGGTACATGTTTAAGATTTGTGATTGAAAGAATCAATATCATAGAAGAATTCACATGTTCTGTACCAATAATTTCAAAATAATAACTCTTGTAACTAAATCATCTCTATACATCACAGATAATCTACTCTTCAAAGGTATTTAAGAAAATAAATAATTTTTTTGTTTCCCAAGATTTTCAATGAAATATTTTGTTAGTAAAGGATAATTCAAATACATTGTTTGGAAATGAACTCTCATGTCCCTTGATTTATTAAGCAAAAATTTAGTTTCAGAAAAATGAAACATCTATTAAATATGTATTATGTACCAAGAATTCAAAGATTTATATATGTTACAATAATCTTATGCATAGATACCACTGATATCCCCAATTTATCCAGAAGGAAACTAAAACATAGAAAAATTAAGTTTTTCAATAATATAGCTTGCAAGTGGTAGAACAAGACTATAAACTCAAATAGATTTTCTTCAGAACACACATCCTTAACTGTAATAAAATATGGCTTTGGATGACTGTACGTACTAAATAACTAGGGATAAAATGTTTTTAGCAGTAGAGTTAGAATAAATTAAAACACTGCATGACCTGAAAGAAATTTTTAGTTTATGAGTTGACAATATTTTCAGATCAATAAACTTATAGGTATTAAAATGCATAATGTTAGCTTCCATGGTGGTAAATTAATATGATACCAATCAAACCAATTTTCCATATGTAAAATTTTAATTTTGTTTCTAAAGCATAAGCTATTTTGAAAAGCGGCTTCTGTAGGTCTATAGGAAAAGGTAGAAACATATACCTGAAACTCTTCATTCCTCCCAAGGAAAGAGAATGAGAGACATCAGCAAGTAAAGTAAATAATATGCACCAATAATCCATACCTACAGTATAGATGAAACTCAGAGATTTAAGACTTCAAATTACATGACAAAAGAACATACATGAGACCAGCAGAAATAAGTGTGAAGCCCAAATCTGTGTAAAGAGTTCGGTGGGCATTTCATGGAAACTTGGGGAGGAAAGCAAAGGGCTTATCTTGGAGTATCTGAAGTCAACTCATCTCCAGAAAAAAAACCCTAATATAAATAAGTGAATATTGAGAACAGGTCTGCTACCAAATAGAGCAGGAGACTGGCTGTTGAGCAGTCAAAAGGAAGTAGCTTGAAAATGTCTATGAACAGAGATGCTAGCCATGAGAAATGAAGGTGTTGCCTAGAGGCTGGTGGTGAAAGTAAAGAGAGAAACAAGAGGTAGAAATTAAGAGCTTAATTCTATAAAAGAAAATCACAAAATCAAAAATATAAAACCTCCCTCCAAAGTGCAATTTGTTAAATAAATTTTAGTTCATTTTATTAACAGAAAAGAGAACTCAGGAGATAATAAATCTGGTAAGCTAACATGTTCACCACCCACAATTATACACATATGCTATTACTAGAAAAGTGAAGAAAAAGAATTTTAAAAAATCAGTAGTTAATATCAGAAACATCCATCAAATTATTCTAAGAAAAAAAGCAGAAAATCATAATAAAAAATGTTTTAGGTGATCAAATTTTCCCCAAAACAAGTGTGATGCAGAGAAAAACTATAACCCAACACCTGAATCAGAAGAAAGATCCTTAAAATTATTTTCAGATATGAAAAAATAACCTTCATAAAAATTAGAAATGTTAAAACTTATAAATGTGAAAAAAAGATAAAGATGTGAAACATAAAATAAGCAACTTCAGGAAAGAAGAGAAGAAAAAGACAAAGTCACTTCAAAAATAAACTAAAACATGATGGACATAGCATTTATTTGACTGAAAAACTAATAAAGGACAATTAGGAGAGGCATAAAAGTAACCAAGATAATGGAAAAGAAATTAAGAGGTAAAAAGGCTTAAAAAGTGAGATATGTAGCAAATAGAAAGAAAATAACCAGTACATATATAATTGGAGTCCATGAGGAAAACAGAAACAAAAACACGTCAACAGAATAAGACTCATATTTAAAACTATAATTCAAGAAAACTTTCCAGAAATAAAAGAAAATATGAACCTGTTTATTGAAAGGGCCTACCATGTACTTAAGAAAGTTTACCAAATGATCTACTTAGACATGTATAAGAAAACTAAAATATTTTAAAGATAAAAAATCAATTCTTCAGTGTCCTCTTTAAAAAGTTCAAAAAACTTACAAAGAATAAAAGATTATAATAAAAATTTTATTGCCTGGGTGGCTCAGTTGGTTAAGCATCTGATTCTTGATTTCAGCTCAGGTCATGAACCCAGAGCTGTAAGTCTGAGTCCTGCATCAAGGTCTCTATAAATAGATGATAGATAGATAGATAGATAGATAGATAGATAGAGGAAAGAAAGAAGGAAAGAAAGAAAGAAAGAAAGAAAGAAAGAAAGAAAGAAAGAAAGAATTATCACTGCAAACATGACTTCCAGGCAAGATGGCAGAGTAGGAAGATCCTAAACTCACTTCAACTCACAAATACAACTAGATAACACCCACATCAGAATAAATAATGTAGCAAACAATCCAAAGACTGGCAGAGGAGACTCTTCAGAGCTAAATGTAGAGAAGAGGCCATATCAAAGAGGGTTGGGAGGGCACAGATGTGGTCTAGAGCTAAATGGTCCTGTGAGACTGGGCACAGGATGGAGGGACACCATGGACACAAAATGTGGAAAGAAACAGATCCTCAACCAAGCACCCCAGGCACGGGGGAACTTGTGTGGGGAAGATGAATTTCCATAACATTTGGCTTTGAAAAACAGAGGGGTCTAATTCAATGAATTCTTATAATCAGCAGGGTTTAACACCTTGAACTTTAAAAATCAGTAAACTGGGCTCTGGGAGAACCTAGGAAACTGAGTCTCCATCCTAAAAGAGCATAACAAACAGCCCCACAGAGATACAGAAGGGAAGCAACAGTTTGAAAGGAGATTTATTAACTAATCTCAGAGGTGTGTATATGGAAAGGGGATTTATTAACTAATCTCAGAGCATGTGCTGGTGGGGCAGGGACTTTTAGGACACTTTTCCAGGAACAAAGGAGATGGTAGGTACCATTTCCCTCCCCTGACCCACCAGCCTAGACACACTGATACCTGCAGGACCCAGTACAACACCAACACTCTCCAACTAACTTGCTAACAGTGCACCTGATCACCTTCTTCTCTGGCAGACATGCCCCCTCCAGTCAGACCTACCTCCAGGTCTCCTCTCACAATACACAGGAGTAAAACTTGCTAACATAGTGTGCCCCACCTCAGTGCTCTTCTAAGAATCCAGACCCTCCAACGCAACCAGCTTCAGTCCCTGGCAGCTGCAGGTCCCCTTCTGCAGCGGACAGGCACAAACTTCGCTGGCACCACACCTAACACCCCTGCCCTCTCCTTAGGAATCACTGCCTCAAGTCCTGTGACAGGAGTTTTCTAAAGAACCTCCAGGTCCTCTCCCACATGAGACCTGCCCAAATCTTGCTTATAACACACACCCCAATCCCACATTCTCTTGCAGACGGTTCCCTTAAATACACCTTTGGCTGGAGCCCAACCAAAGCAGTCCAAAAGCCTGGAAATGTGCAAGCAGCTTTGACAGAGGCCAGAACCACTCCAAAGTGACTCCTGCCCCAGGGAGAAGGGAAGGTAACCACAAAGCCCCAGCAGTAGGCTGAAGGCAGACATCTGGTCTGACTATAGGCCCTGCCCACCAATAAAAACTTCTCAGGGGACAAAACATGGAAAATGCCCTAAAGTTCAATGCTACTACATCTTGCAAACACCTGTTCTGACTCAATTGTGGCCCAAGGTGGCTCCACACTGGTCCACTAACAAAACAGGGACAAACCCCACTCACAATAAGAAAAGAGAGCCACTGCAGATGACTTGACTGAAGGCAAAAGTGGCTCAGCCACAACAGTAGGGCACACAAATACACAAAGGTGATAGCTCTGAAGCACCAAGTTCTGCTGAATAGGGAACATTGCGTCTCAGGGTACTACCTGACAATTTCTTCAAAAAGCCACCATTTTCAGGAGCAAGAGACAGAGCTGATTTCCTGACACACGAAACAGGCACAGAGAGTTAGACAAAATGAGGAAACAGAGGAATATATTCCAAATGAAAGAACAGGACAAAATCACAGCAAGAGACATAAAAATAGTGGAGATAAGTAATATGCCTGATAGAGATTTAAAGTAATGGTTATAAAGATACTGGATTTGAGAAAAGAATGGAAGACCTCAGTGAGACCCTCAACAAAGAGATACAAAATGTAAAAAAGAACCAATTAGAGATGAAGAAACTCAATAACTGAAACTAAAAAATACTAGAAGGAATAAACAGTAGACTAGAAGAAGCAGGAAAAGGATTAGTGACCTGAAGGATACAGTAATGTAAAGCAATCAATCTGAACAGGAAATAGAAAAAAATAATAATGAAAAATGAAAATAGACTTAAGGAACTCAGCTATTCCATCAGTTGTAATATCCACATTATAGGGATCTCAGAAGGAAACAAGAGAGAATAGGGGACAGATAATTTATTTGAAGAAATAATAGCTGAAAATTCCTGGAAATTGGGGAAGGAAAAAAAAATCCAGATCCAGGAGGCACAAAAAACCCCTGTCCATAATCAACCCAAGGAGGCCCACACAAAGACACATAGCAATTAAAATGGCAAAAAAGGAATAATAAAGACAGAATTTTAAAAGCAGAAGCTGAAAAGAAAACAGGTACATATAAGGAAAACCTCATAAGGCTATCAGCTGACTTTTTAGCAGAAACGTAGCAGGCCAGAAGGCAGTGGCATAATATATTCAGAGTTCTGAGGAGAAAAAAACTTGCAGCCAAGAAAATTCTATCCAGCAAGACTATCATTCAGAATGGAAGGAGAGATAGAGTTTCCCAGACAAACAAAAGTCAAAAGGATTCATGCCCTACATTAAATGTTAAAGGACTTTTTGAGTAGAAAGGAGAGCACAGAAGTAGGAGTAAGAAAAGTAGGAAACATAAAAGCAATAAAATTAAGTATAGCTGTAAAAATCAGTCAAGAGAATCACAAAGTAAAAAGATGCCAAATATTACCCATATACCTAAAATGTGGGGAGGGGGAGAGGGTAAAGAATGGGTTCAAACTTTCAAACTTAAGAGACTGCCAACTTAATATAGACTGCCATCTGATAAGGTGTTGCATACAAACCTAATGATAACCACAAATCAAAAACTAGTAACAGATAAGCAAAAAATAAAGAAAAAAGAATCCAAGTTTATCAGTAAGAACATCAGAAATGGAGAGAGGAGAGCAAGAGAAGAAAGGAACAGAGAAGAATTACAAAAATAACCAGAAAACAAGTAACAAAATGGCAATTAAGTACACACCAATCAATAACTACTTTCAATATAAATGAACTAAACACTCCAATCAGAAAACAGAGTGTGACAGAATGGCTAAAAAAAGCAAGACCCATCTATATGCTGCCTACAAAAGACTCATTTCAGACCTAAACACACATGCAGATTGAAAATGAAAGGATCATTTACTGTCAAATGGATATCAAAAGAAAGCCAGGTTAGCAATATTTATATCAGGGAAAATAGACTTTAAATTAAAGACTGTAACAAGACACAGAGAAAGACGCTAGATACATAAGAACAGATCAACCAGAGGATACAACAATTGTAAATATTTATGCACACAACATGGAAGCACCCAAATACACAGAGCAGCTAATAAGAAACATAAAGAAGTAATTGATAGTAATATAATAATACTAGGAGACTTAATCACCTCACTGACATCAATGGATAGATCATCCTAACAGAAAATCAACAAGGAAAGAATGGTTTTGAATGACACACAGGACCAGATAGATCTAACAAATTTATTCAGAACATTCCATCTTAAAACAGCAGATTACACATTCTTTCCATGTACACATGGAACATGCTCCAGAATAGAACACATGTTAGGCCACAAAACAAGTCTCAACAAATTTAAAAAGATTAAAGTCATATAATGTATATCCGACCACAATGCTATGAAACTAGAAATCAACCATAAGAAACAATCTGGAAAGAACACAAATATATGAATGTTAAATAACATGCTACTAAACAATCAATAGGTAAATACAGAAATCAAAGAGAAAATAATATATGTATATACATACGTATGTGTACATGTATATGTGTCTACATAAGGTGACAAATGAAAATGAAACACAATGGTCCAAAATGTTTGGAATGTGGCAAAAGCTGTTCTAAGAGGGAAGTTTATAGTAATAAAGGCTTACCTCAAGAAGCAAGAAAAATCTGAAATAAACATCCTAACCTACAACTAATGGAGCTAGAAAAAGAAAAACAAACAAAACCCAAAACCAGCAGAAGGAAGGATATAATAAATATTAGACAAGAAATAAACAATATAAAAATCAAAACCACAATAAAATAGACCAAAGAAACCAGGAGCTAGTTCTTTGTAAAGATCAACAAAATTGATAAACCTTTCGTCAGGCTCCTAAAGAGAGACAGAGAACAACCAACACCACAGAGATACAAAGGATTATAAGAGGGGCACCTGGGTGGCACAAAATATTAGCAAACTGAATCCAACAGTACATTAAAACTATCATTCACCATGATCAAGTGGGATTTAATTCTAGGATGCAAGTATGCTTCCATATTCACAAATCAATCGACATGCTACATCATATTACTAGAGAATGGATAAAAACATATGATCATTTCAATAGATGCAGAAAAAACATTTGACAAAGTACAATATCAATTCATGATAAAAAAAAAAACTTCAACAAATTAGGTTTAAAGCGAATATATCTCAACATAATGAAGACCATCTATGAAAAACTCACAACTAACATCATACTCAATGGTGAAAACCTGAGAGCTTTCCCCCTAAGTTCAGGAATGAGACAAGAATTTCCACTCTTACCACTTTTATTCAACATAGTACAGGATTTCCTAAGCTCAGCAATCAGACAAGAAAAAAAAATATCCAAATTGGTAAGGATGAAGTAAAACTTTCAACATTTCCAGATGACATCATATTATATACAGGACACCCTGAAAACTCCACAAAAAACTACTAGACCTGATAAATGAAATCAGTGAGGTCACAGGATACAAAAATCAAACACAGAAATACATTGCATTTCTATACACTAATAGTGAGGTAGCAGAAAGAGAAACTAAGAAAACAATTGCATTGGGGTACCTGGGTGGCTCAGTTGGTTAAGTGTCTGACTTTGGCTCAAGTCAGATCTTGTGGTTTTTGAGTGCGAGCCCTGCATCAGGCTCTCTGCTGTCAGTGACAAGCTGCCTCAGATCCTCTGTGCCCCTCACCTTTTCTTAAAAAAAAAAAAATAAATATTAAAAAAAATCACATTTCCAATTACACCAAAAACAGTAAAATACCTACAAATAAACATGGAGATGAAAAACGTGCACTCTGAAAACTAGAAAACATTAATGAAAGAAATTGAAGATGACACAAACAAATGAAACAATAATCCACGCTCAAGGATTCAAACAACAAATACTGTTAAAATGTTCGTACTACCCAAAGCAATACAAATTTAATGCAATCTCAATCAAAATTTTTCACAGAAATAGATCAAACAATCCTAAAATTTGTATGGAAAGACAAAAAATCCTGAAGATCCAAAGACCCAAAAGACCCAAAAAGATCCATTGCTTGAATAGTCAAGCAATCTTGAAAAAATAATAAAACTAGATTTCAAGAAATACTAGAAAGCTTAGTAATCAAAACAGTATGGTACTAGCGTGATAATAGACACATAGCTCATTAGCACAGAACAGAAATCCCAGAAATAATGTCAAGATTACATCATCAATTAATCTTTGATAAAGCAGGAAATAATATACAATTGGAAAAGAACAGTCTCTTCAACAAATGGCACTGGGGAAACTGGACAGCTACATGAAAAAGAATGAAACTGGACCACTTTCTTTCACTATACACAACTATAAATTCAAAATGTATTAAGAAACTTAATATGAGACCTGAAACCATAAAAAATCCTAGAAAAGAGCATAGGCAGAAATTCCTCTGATATCAACCATAGCAACATCTTTCTAGATATGTCTCTGAGGCAAAGGAAACAAACAAACAAACAAAATACTGGGACTACATCAAAGAAAAAACTTTTGCACAACTAAAGAAACAATCAAAAAACAAAAAGACAACCTAAAAATAGAAGATATTTGTAAATGACATATCCAATAAAGTGTTAGTATCCAAAATATATAAAGAACTCATACAATACCAGAAAATCAAATTATACAATTTAAAAAAAATAGGCAGAAGACATGAACAGACATTTCTCCAAAGAAGACATATGGATGACCAACAGACACATGAAAAGTCAAGGAAATGCAAATCAAAACCACAATGAGATATCACCTCGCACCTGTCAGAACGGCTAAAATAAAAACACAAGAAATGCGAGGATGTGGAGAAAAAGCTCATGCAGTGTTGGTGGGAATGCAAACTGGTGCAGCCACTATGGAAAGCATTATGTAGGTTCCTCTAAAAATTAAAAACAGAAATACCATATTACCTAGTAATTCTACTACTAGAATTACTCAAAGAATAAGAAAGCACTAATTTGTAAATATATATATACAAAGAATAAGAAAGAATAAGAATAAGAAAAGCACTAATTTGTAAATATATATACACCCCTCAAAGAATAAGAAAGCACTAATTTGTAAATATATATACACCCCTATGCTTACTGCAGCATTATTTACAATAGCCAAATTATGGAAGCAGTCCAAGTGTCCATATATGGACAATTGGATAAAGAATATGTGAGATAAAGAAGATGATGATTATATATATATATATATGTGATACATATATATGACATATATGTCATATGCACACACATGGAATATTATTCAGCCATAAAAAATGTAATCTTGCCATTTGCAACAACATGGATGGATCTAGAGAATATAATGCTAAGTGAAATAAGTCAGTCAGAAAAAAAATACCACATGATCTCACTCATAAGTGGAATTTGAGAAACAAAATAAATTAATAAAAATAAAGAGAGAGAGAGAGAAATCAAAAAACAGACTCATAATTATAGAGAACAACCTGATGATTACCAGAAGGGAGGTGAGTTGGGGGATGGGCAAAATAGGCAGAGGGGACTAAGAGTACACTTATCGTGATCAGTACTCAGTAATGTATAGAATTGTTGAATCACTATATTTTTCAAGAATTTCAGGGGACTAAAGTATGAGTTGTAGATTTCTACTGAAATGAAATTATTCTCCAAAAATTTAAAATCTGTTTAAAAACAGTTTTAAGAATTCAAAATCTTAAGGAATACTTTGTCCAGAAGCACATCTTCAAAACTGTACTGAACATGAAGATGTCTACAGAAATGCCACAGAAAAACTGATAGCAATTTTTTTAAGGTTCTTTTTTTAAAATTTACTTATTTGAGAGAGAGAGAGGGAGACTGAGAGAGCAGGCAAGGGATGGGAAGAGAAAGAGGGAGAGAGAGAATCCCAAGCAGGCTTCATGCTGTCAGTGCAAAGCCTGGTAAGGGGCTCGATCTCACAAACTATGAGATCATTACCAGAGCCAAAATCAAGACTCTAATGCTTAGCTAACAGCCAAACAGATGTAGCAAAAGAAGTTCTAAGAGGAAAATCCATAGCTATAGAGGCCTACCTCAAGAGTCAAGAAAAATCTCAAATAAACAATCTAACAATCTAAACTAAAAGAACTATAAAAACAACAAACAAAACCCAATGTTAGAAGGAGAGAAATAATAATGATCAGAATGGAAATATATGAGATAGACACTAAAAGACAATAGAAAAGATCAAGGAATTTATGAGCTGGTTTTTTGAAAAGATAAACAAAATTGACTATTCTTTAGTTAGTCTCACTAAGAATTAAAGAGAGACTTCAAATAAAATCAGATAAAGGAGAAAAAGTTACCACTAATAACAAAGAAATATAAAGAATGATGAAACTACCACAAACAGTTATATACCAACAAATTGAAAAACTTAGAAGAAATGGATAAATTCCTAGAAACATACAATATTCTAAGAATGAATCATGAAGAAATAGAAAATCTGAATAACCTGACTACTAGTGAGAAGATAGAATTAATATTCAAAAACCTCCCAGAAAACAAAATTCTAGGACCAAACAACTTCACTGGTGAACTTTAACAAACATTCAAATATTTAATGACTATCCTCAAATGTTTATACACTATTGAAGAGGAGGGAACACTTCCAAACTCATTTATGAGGCAGTACCCTGATACCAAAACCAGATACAGATACCCAAAAAAGGAAAACTACAGGCTGATATGCCTGATAAACATAGATGCAAAAATTCTTTGACAAAATATTAGCAAACTGAATTCAATAATACATGAAAGGGATCATACACCATGATCAAATGGGATTTATTCCAAGGATGCAATGATGGTACAACATCTGCAAATCACTAAATGTAACATACTACATTATAAAGTAAAAGATAAAAATCATATAATCTCAATAGCTGCAAAATAAATTTGATAAAAGTCAACATCCATTTATGATAAAACTCTCAACAAAGTGGGTAGAGAGGAAATGTACCTCAATATAATAAAACCCATGTATGACAAACTCATAACTAATATCATCCTCAGTAGTGAAAAGCCAAAAATTTTTCTTCCAAGATTGGAAACAAGATTAGCATGGTCACTCTTGCCACTTCTATCCCACATAGTGTTAAAAATTCTAGCCAGAGTAATTATGTTAGAGAAAAGAAAAGGACATCTATATTGGAAAGAAAGATGTAAAACTGTCACTATTCACAGATGACATTATACCATGTATAGAAAACCCTAAAGAATCCACCAAAACACTGTTAGAATAAACATATTCAGTAAAGTTGCAGGATACAGCACCAATTTAACAGCATTTAAATTTGCATCCAAAAGTATAAAATGCCTAGGAATATATTTGACCGAGAAGGTAAAAGGCCTATACTCTGAAAACTGCAAGATATTGATGAAAGAAACTAAAAAGATGCAAATAAATGGAAAGGTGTTCTGTGTCCATGAAATGGGAGAATTAATATTGTTATAATGTCCATATTACCCAAAGCCATCTATAGATTCAATGCAACCCCTACCAAAATGCCAATGGCACTTCTCACAGAAATAGAAACAAATAATCCTAAAATTTGTATGAAAGCACAAAAGACTTCAAATTACCATAGCTATCTTGAGAAAGAAAAACAAAGCTGGAGGCATCATACTCTTTGATTACAAACTATACTATAGAACTAGAATATTCAAAACAGTATGATTTTGGCAAAAAACAGACAAATAGGTCTTGGGAACAGAACAGAGAGACCAGAAACAAGCCCATGCATATATGGTCAATTAATTTACAACAAAGAAGCCAAGAATATACAAAGGGGAAAAGACAGTGTCTTTAATAAATGGTGCTGGGAAAACTGAAGAGCCACATCCAAAAGAAGGGAACTGAATTATTCTCTTCACCATACAGAAAAAAAAAATAATTCCACTGGACTAAAGACTTGAATATAAGACCTAAAATCATAAAACTCCTGGAGGAATACATAGGTTGTAAGCCCTTTGACATCGGTCATGGCAATAGTTTTTTGGATCTGACCAAAAGAAAAGGCAACAAAAAGCAATAATAAACAAGTGGGACCACATGAAACTAAAAGTCTTCTGCACAGCAGATTAATCCATCAACAGAATGAAAAGACGACCTACTGAATGGGAGAAAACATTTGCAAATATATGATTTATGTTTGATAAGGGGTTAATAACCAAAACACATAAAGAACTCATACAACTCAATAGTAAAAAAGCAAACAATCCGATTAAAAGAAGAAAAGGACAGAGGATCTGAATAAACATTTTCCCAAAGAAGACATACAGATGGCCAAGACGCACGTGAAAAGATTTCAATACCACTTATCATCAGGGAAATGCAAAACAAAACCATGAAATACAAAATATCACCTCACATCTGTTAGAATGGCTATTATCAAAAAAAGTAACCAAATAAAGGGAAAAAATAATAAAATAAAAGCAGATAGTAAAGTTAGAAAACAGAAAAAATAGTGGAAATTTTTTTATTTTAAATAAAAATTAACAAAATAAAGAAATCACTGGCTATTTGAATCATTGAAGGAAGCACAAATACACAAAATAATAAACTACAGAGGAGAAAATAATCATTGAAATAACTTAAAAAATTAATACTTTACTAAGTTACTACTTTGTACAACTCTATGCAAATACACTTGAAAATCTAGATGAAATGGATAATTCTATAGGAAAACAATTTATCAAAGTGTGGTAAATTATATGTGTGTGTGTGTGTGTGTGTGTGTATTATATATTTGGAGGGAGAGAGAGAGAGAGAGAAATGGATATATATCCTAAAACCAATATATATAATATATATATTTATGGAGGGAGAGAGAGAGAGAGAGAGAGAGAGAGAGAGAGAGAGAGAGAGAGAGAGAAATGGATACATATCCTAAAACCAATATGTAACTTAATTGAATTAATAGGAAACACTAAAGACATTCTCTATGATCAGGACCAAGGCAAAAATGTTCATGATCTCCAATTATAACCTTACATTAATCAATTAAATAAGATAAGAATAAGCAATTAGAAGCATAAGAAAATTAAAACAGCCTATTTGAAGATGACATAATAGTGTACCTGTAAACCTCCAGAGAATTCAATGATTAAACTAAGGCCAAAAAATAAAGAATCATGTATGATAGAAAGAAAGACAAATAATATATACAAATTGATGTCCCCATACACATAAATTATAAAAAAGTAGTATGGAAGAAAATGCTATTTATGATGGCTGCCACAATAAATTAAGTACTAAGGAATAAATTTAACGAGATATGTGAATAACATATTTGAAAAAAATCTTTAAAATACTCTGAAAGACAGAAAAGTAGACATGTATAAATGGAATACTATTACTTTTCTTGGAAAGCATGAGCCAACATTATGAAGATGTCAATTTTCAACATGGTAAATATAAACTTAACATGACTCCACAAAAATAGTAGGAGCCGATAAGTAGATTGCAAAATTTTATAGAAAAAAATTATGGTGAAAAAGCTAGAAAAAATGTTTAAAAGGAGCAAGAGGGCATCGAGTACAACCAAATATTAAGACATAATTAAGACAGGGTATTATGAGAATATGAATGGAACAGAATAGAAAGTACAGAGAGAGACCCAAGTACATATGTAAATTTAATATATAATAGGCTGGCATTTCAAATAACTCAGGAGAATATGTACTTTTAAATAAAAGGTATTAATACAATGGATATCCTTTCAGAAAACACATCTGTATTCCAAATATGTCAGAATAAACTAAAAAACGGATTATTTAAATATAAAAAGTGAAACTAGGGGCTCCTGGGTGGCTCAGTCGGGTTAAGCACACGACTTTGGATTAGGTCATGATCTCGCGGTTTGTGGGTTCAAGCCCTGCATCAGGCTCTGTGCTGACAGAACGGAGTTCAGAGCCTGCTTCAGATTCTGTGTCTCCCTGTGTCTACTCATGATCTGTCTCTCTCTCTTTCTCTCCCTCAAAAATAAATAAACATTAAAAAAGAAAATTTAAAAAAAACGTGAAACCAGACACATACTAGAACAGAACATGGACGAAATTCTTTTATAACCTCAGTATGGGGAAAGCCTTTCTAACTTTTACTAAAATCCAGATACAATAACAGATGAATTGAACTACATAAAATATTTTAAAATAACCTTTACATGGGAAGAAAAAACACCATTAGCAAAATTTTTAAAAATTACAAAATATGAGACATTATTTGCAGCATATATTGCAGATAAAGGGTATTCCAAAAATATAACAAACTCTATAATGAGTACCCAGATAAGAATATATGCTTCATAGGAAAAAAAATTACATAAATGATCTTAGGATCCTTAATTTATAAAAAATACACGTTAAAACTTTACTTATTGACCATTTCCCATTTATCAGATTGACACAAATCCAAAGCTTGATAATAGAGTTTGCTGGTGAGGTTGTGAAGAAACACATTCTCATACATAGTTGGTGAGAACATAAAATTATGTCACCCTGGTGAAGGAGAATTTGGCAATAGCTAGCAAAACTAAATATTTCCTTTGACTCAGCAATTCTACTTTTGGGGATTTACATTGAGGACCTATTCTACAAAAACTACATACTACAAAAAACACATATACCATTTATTGGAACATTAATAATAATAATAATAATAATAATAATGGCAGAAAAATATTGAAAACAAATTAGATGCCCTGCAATAGCAGGCAACAGATTTTTATAAACTACGGGGTATTCAAATGATGGAGAACCATGTAGCTACACAAAAAGACTGAGATGTTCATAAACTGATAAGGAGTGACTTCCAGGATATATTGTTTAATGAAAAAAAAATTCTTGCTATCTGTTGTGTAGGAATGATAAGAAAAGAGAAGATATGCATTTAAGTGGGTTTCTCTGTGTTATGTATTTTATTGCTTATTTTTGCCAAGTTGAAAAAATAAAACAGAAATGAATAAAAATGGTTATCTAAAGATAGTGGGAACAAGGTAAAAGAGAAAAAGAAAAGAATAAAACCTTTTTGATTCATATACTTGCATACATTATATGTAATATTTGATACACTGTAAAATATATAGCATATATTATATAGTATAGTACCTATTAAATAATGAATTAATATGAACATATTGATATATTTATTAAAATATATTAATGGTATATTAATATGTTTTAAATGTGTATGTTTTAATAAACATATACTTTAATCTATGTATAGTACTTAAATTTTATAGATAAAATATTTAATATACACTGTATATTATTTAATGTGTGATCCCTATAAATTCTTTATATAATCAAAAAATTAAAGTAAGCCAAGAATATAAAAACATTACAATTGAATACAAATAGAAACAAATGAATTTAACCATATATCAGAATTATAACTCAAATGCACATGCATGCACACGCACACACACACACAAATCTAAGTAACTTTTGAATATAGTATTATGACTATAAACCCCTATTGGGATATATTTTAAAGACAAAAGGATTTTTTTTAATTTGAATGTTACTTAGCAAGTTTGCTGTTGATATAGTGGTATTAGTGTAGCAATTCTAAAAACATCTTATGAAAACATCTTATGAAAACATACTGATGTGCTTAGGAGTGGGAAATGTAAGATTCATACATGGCCTGAGAAAACAGTGAAGAACTCTGCAATGTAGCTATCAGAATAAAAAATATATATGTATTTACATGTACATATACATATATGTGTACACATTTTTTTTCTGGCCTACACACTGGAAGTGTGTAGAAATGATATGCACCCCGTGAGCCCAGATGCTGGTTTCTTTTTAATGTTTATTTATTTTTGAAAAAGAGAGAGAGACAGAGTATGAGCAGAGAAGGGGCAGAGAGAGACGGAGACACAGAATCGGAAGTGGGCTCCAGGCTCTGAGCTGTCTGCACAGAGCCTAACACGCACTCGAACTCATGAACAGTGAGATCATGACCTGAGCCACCGAGGCACCCCATGCTGGTTTCTAAATTCAATTCCCCACTAAAAGGAACTAAGAACCTTTGGAGAAATGGTTGCTTCCAGGCGCTGGGCATGGAAAATATAAGGTGAACTTGTAATATCTTGCTGAGACAGAAAGCAAGGAAGTAAAACAAGAGGTAGAGAAGAAGAGAACGTTCTTTCTTAAAGGGGTCTATTAATAAATGTAAAATGTCTGACATAAATAGAAAATCATCCTTTTGCAAGCACTAATGTAATAACTGATTCAAGAAAGATCAGCATGAATGCTAGAAATATTGAATGAAATTTTGAGTACAGGATATTCATATAATCTTAAAGTGTCACCCACGGTTACCTATCAATTGCAAGAGAACAGGATACCTTTACAGTGGAAGAATCTCAGAGATGCCACCTTAATCAAATAATTAAAGTTAGCATCAGCAATAAAGGGAAAAGTCAGTATTATATGTCTCCTGATTTAATACACTGAGAAAGACACAAGATCATTTGTATAGTGCTCTTGACAATAATATCTAACTTGATTCCGGTAATATAGAAATAATCAGTAGGAAATTATACAAAACAACAGGCCTGGACTTTTTTTTAAAAAGTCCCAGAGTAATGAAAAATAAGAGAGGGATTGTTCTAAATTAAAAGAAATTAAGACAACTGAGTGTATTGAATAATCTCTGACTAAATCATGAGTTTTATCAAACTATTGAAAATGAAATTTAAAAACTGAATGATGAGCTTATCAAAAATAAAATAACTATAAGGGATACTAAATGGATAACTGGGAAATTTTTAATATGGGCTGATATCAGGTAATATTTTTGCATTGATATTCTATATTTTGGATGTGACAATAGCATTAAGGTAATGAAAAAGAATGTCCTTGTGAGGAGATATATGTTGAAGCATTTAGGGGTGAATTATGGTATCTGCAACTGATTTTCAAATGGCTCAAAAATATATATCTATATATATGAAAGAGAGATTACAAAAGCAGTAACCTGGTTAACCGCTAGTGAATCTAGATAAAAAGCATGTAAGTGTTCATTACATTATGTTTTCAGTTTATCCGTAAGTTTAAATTTTTTCAAAATAAAAAGCTAGAAAAAATTTAAAACATTTGGCATTAATAAACTAAAAAAGTCATTAACTTGGAAAGGTTTAGAAATGATTTTAAGCTGCACAAAACTATCCAAGGTATCATAATATAATCACAGTCAGAAAATTTGACAGGGTCTTAGCACCTAAATAAGAACTATGAACAGGGAAGCATGTGCCATTTGGTTAGCACATCATTACCTTTATATTAAAAAGATATCATATGATTTCACTCATGTGGAATTTGAGAACTCAACAGCTGAACATAGGGGAAGGGAAGGAAAAATAAGATAAAAACAGAGGAAGCAAATCATAAAAGTCTCTGAGGGTTGCTGGAGGGGAGTTAGGTGGGGGGATGGGTTAAATGGGTGATGGGCATTAAGTAGGACAGTTTGCGGGATGAGCACTGGGTATCATATGTAAGAGGTGAATCACTGGGTTCTACTCCTGAAGCCAAGACTATGCGGTATGTTAGCTAACTCGAATTTAAATTAAAAAATATATATTCCTCTCAAAAGTAGAAATACAACTTTCTCATATATTGTCCTCATCCACCAAATACATGTAGTAATTCAAAAGAATGTTCACTCTTTAGTTAACTGTAGGAGTGTACTGTAGATTTTGAAGTAAAGAGAAGCTGGGCTGAGGTCTTAAATTTAATAGTAGCAAAATCACTAATTAACTTCCACCTTGGCATCAGGGAGCCCTGGCTTCAAATCCACACCTATTACTCACTAGACTTGGAGTCACCATCTAAGTTGTTCAGATTGCGTATTTCTTATCTATAAATGTGAATATGAACACCAAGTTCGTTCCTGGCTCTGAAAAATTATAGGCTAAGTAATAGATATATAATAGCACAATGTCTAGCCAAATTAGGGGCTCCATAAGTGTTAGTGGAATCTGAATCTGGTATTGTCTAACAAAATCAATGGTGTAACTTATTTTTGACACTTGAACTTGGTTCTTTCTATATTAATATAGTCATTGGTGCTATCTCTGAGAGAGAATACATTGAATTTCATGAGTATGTACTCCCCAGCAGAGATATATCTTCAATTAAAATTTGTATAAAATGACAGTTCTGAAAAAGGCACAAGGCCATATGTAAACTAACAAGAAATTCTCATCCATAATTGATCCACAAACAGGCTTTTAATTAATGCATTTTTCTAATAGCTATTAGCTGTGACATCAGCACAATTGAAATTAAAACATTTTAAAATATTGTTATCCCCATTATATAAATATACCTAGAAATAATTTTACCTTTTATAAGTTTTCCTCTTGTGATTACCCTTTTTTTACAGAAATTTGCCTGAACTATCAGAATAGAGTTATCTAATATATGAATGAAGGAGGTGGTAATCTATCTAACATATTTTGAGAAATGTCATGGCAGAAAGATCCCCAGACCCCTTCACCTAAAGATAACAAAAAGGCGGTACAGTGGATAACTCTGCAAAAAAAGATGAAGAGTTGAAAAGCCCCTCCCACTCACAAAAATATTTTAATTATTGGCATCTTTTCAAAATATGCTCCTGTGGGAACAGGTGTATAAACAGAACAGTGAGTATGAGAAGAAGGCAAATCTTCTAATTCACTATTTACCCAGAAGCTAAACCACATCACATAAATAGTAGATTACAGAGCCAAAAAGAGCACCTTGAGTGGCTGAGCTGTAGAGAAGACCCGTTCTCCCACCTACTCATATTAAATGCACACCAGTCCCTGTTTGTAACCACTGATTTGTGTGGACATGTGGTTTTATAAATGAGGAAGAAGAGAAACATTTATATGGGTCTAGAAGCTACCAACTCAGGTGAGCTAAGAATAATGGAGGACATGGCATCCATTTCCTGTCTGACCCATCCAAGTGTGAGCCCTTGATTCCAGAGGTTCCAAAGGTAAAGGCAAGAAGGTGACAGAACTGTCTTATGAGATATTTACTGTGATTCATAGAGGGCTTATAAGACAGAGGCTGCTGCAATGTCTTCATGAGAGTCTTTGTGTAACTCTTGACACAAGTGAAATTGTTTCCCTCCACTCTGCATTTCCCTGGCATTCTGAGGGCTGGCAGCTCTGTGGGCAGCCACATCTGAAGAAGACAGGCAGGCAGCTGTCAGCCTAGGCAGGAGGTGCAGCTCTGTGAAGCAGTTCTGTGGGTGGAGCCTCCAGAGTAGACAACAGCATGGGAGAGAAAGAATATTTGGTCACATGGGAAAACATGGGATTGTGAGCACATGTGAGGTCTCTGTACCATTAATTTATATCACATGCTGCCGTGGGGTCAGTCTTCCTCAAAGAACCCTTTCATCCTTTAAAAAAAATGTTTTTTAGATATTTCTATACTATAAGATAAAGAAAACATTTAATCACAACCTTCCAAAAATCAGGCCTCAACTAATTTCCATTAATTTTCTAGAAGACTTAGAAGACTCTCTGCTATAATTAGTATTCCCCAAATATGTTTGCTACTCTCTCTCCTCCCAGTCCCTCACCTTTGATTAAAATACATCATTTCCTGGATGTGGTGTATTGCCTCCCACATTCCCCTCCTGCCCTCCTAAATACAAACCAGGTCAAGTACCATCAGCTCCATAAACCCTTCATAGCCTTCAACAAACCAAGCAGTGGATCCATTGCTTTTCCAAAAGTATGGCATCAATTGTCCATATTCAGATATTATGCGTTGAGAACTGGAAAAAAATAGTTGAGACTTCATCATCTATTGTCTGGGAACATCTTTTCTTCTGCTGCTCATTTTATATTTGGCGTTTGTACTTTAGTTTGGCTTTCTCATTTAGAAAGTAAGTTTCCTGATGATAGGGCCTGTGTTATTTTATTTTCATCTTTTCATCTTCCACAATGCTTAGCATAGAGGTTCTCTAAATATTTTTGGTGCATAGATTAATTCATTTATTCAGCATGGTATGGAGGGAAAAAATAGAATATTTGGGGGTGACAACTGCACTACATTTTGAGATGTTACTCTATTCTGCCCAGAAAATCTCTTCCTTTTTAATCTTATATTTCTAGTAATCAAGTTAAAGTCAAATTAGCAGGTCATAGTCTGCGAGCATTTAAAATTCCCCACCTCACGAGGAAAATTATCAAAGAGATAAAATGATCATGGACACCTCTTCTTCCTCAGGTTTACCAAGACTGAATACGTGGCAGGCTATATGTAAAGTAAAATCTATCTAAACGAAGCACCATCGTCTTCTTTTTATTACCCATTATGAATACGTTTAAAGAGATTTAATAATATAGATTTGCCAGGAAACTTAAGCTCTAAATAAGTTCTTTATATTTCTCTTTAAAATGTATTTTTATGTGCTAAAATAAAGACTCTTCTCTCCAAGTTTGTCATTGATTAGTCAACCGCACTGGCAGAAAGAACTAAATGTTTTGCTTGGTCTTCCGCCTCCTCATTCACAAAGAATCAAAATTATAGTTATCGCGTTAAAACAATCAGCTGCTTAAAACTCCCATTTATGTGAGGCAGTCAAAGATTATTGAGAACTGATGGTTATTAAACATGAAATTATAGGATTTGTGTTTGATTTTAATAGTCTCTCATGTGCATCAAAAAGAGTTGCTTCCTCTTATTGTATGAAACCTTGCCTCTTTTATTGTTTTACTAATACATTGTTATAAATACTTATGTCATACAATGTACAATAGGAAAAAGTCTCTTTGTTTATCATTAGCATGAGAAATCAGCCCTATGTGCAATTCAACACATTTCAAGACAAAAAGAAACCACCGATCTCCAACCTCCAGTGCAAGAGAAACTAAGCAGAAAGAGTTGCCTCCTATGTTTTTTAAAACAATATATAAAACTAGATGGATGGGGAGGGAAGGCAAAGAGTTGATTCGCGTGACCAGGGTGAAAAGAAAAACAAACATTATAGTTGCAAAAACATATATTCCATAACAAGTTCTTAAGACTCCCAGGTGCAACATCAGCATCGCTCAAGTCTCGATTTTTATTGTAATCTTGTGGCTTTTTATTTGTAACTTATATGAAAAGAATCATATTGATTGGGGCAGATTTAACTCAGTAAAACCTATTCTACTGAGATTGTCTGTGCTAGGTGATTTTATCAAGTTCTCTTTTGGTTTCATTTTCTTCCTCATCCCTATTCCCAGGGGAGGCTGCAGCCCAGCTTGCAGAGCAAATTGCCCTAAATTGAGTTCTTTCTCTGGCATAGACAGGGCTGCCTTTGGCTCCTCGGCTTGAAAACTTTATGCATTCTTTTTTCCTTCTTCCTTAACAATCGCCTTCCCTTTTTCCAATTAAAATGGAGAAGTTTGCACCGGTACCTGCTCCCAATTAAATGAATACTGCATTACCAGCCGCACTCCCGGATCTTCTTTACCCTCCCTTCATTAGCCTTATTCCTCTGAGGCTGCCTGGCTGTCTGCCAGGGACTTATGGCAAGAATTCAAAATCTTGCACACTTTATCCCCTCCAAATCATTCTTGAATATAAGCAGTCTGCTCCTTAGGCCCAGCATGAGAAATCCAAGAACGTGTTCAAAATGGATAGGGGGTGGGGAGGGAGAGGAGAGAAAAATGATTTATTTAAAAGGCAAAAAGCCTATGCAAAGGAAGACAAGCTAAGAGAGGTTAAGCTTCCCAGTTAATTGACCTTAGTTTCTTTTTTAAAAGCCTGAATAGGAAGAACAACAAATGACAGTTCGATGGCCTTGCTTTATTTCTGAGTGCCTTCGTGCCTACAGGAAGTACATCATCATCTTCACACCTCAGGCATGCAGACTCCCCAACGCTCAGATTATGCACCATGACCGAAAAAGCCAACCTCGGAAGCTTAGGCAACTGCTTTTTCATAAAGATCAACGTGGAATTTTCCAACAAATGTGAGTGCTGTGGGGCCATTGCATCAGCCATCCTCAACTGACACTCAGAATCAGTAAGTGTGCGTCAAGCTGTCATCAATGATGACCCAGGTGTCAGGCCACAGAAACAAACAGGCATTCTGTTTGTTTCCACTGCTTTCAGAACTGTGGAAATTCTATTTATGGAGTCTTTGAACACATTTTAGCAGAATATGTGATCAAACCCAAGTTCTTGTACAGACTGTCTGTGTGGCCTTGGGCAAGTTAATTAACTTCTCTGAGTCTCGTGGTCCTCATTTCTAACATAGGGACAATAACTATCTAGCACCAAATGCTAGATAAGGTAAGGGGAACATGTAAATTACTTAGCCCAATTCCTGTGCATGGTACACAGCTAGTGTAAACTCTTATTATCGTCACTACTAGTGTTGATATTAAGCAAAAATATACCATATTATCCAACAGAACTTTTGGAGCCTTTCCCAGAACATGGCAAGGGCTAGGGACAACTGGTAGATGATTTTTAACTTTACAAAATGAAATTAATGTGCTATTGGACTCTCCAAAGCTGACCCTTGTTTGGCACAGACCCCAGCACAGCTATGACCTACACTAAGGTCATTATTAGAAAACCTATCACTTAGTCGTAATTATAAGTCATCAAATTCTTTAAGTACCTTAGAAAATATATAGTCATTGTTGACTTTTTCTAAGGACAATACATTATTGCATACTTTAAAACATTCATCCCAAAGTCAATTTGATTCAGTTCTGAGAATTAATAGAATTTAATTTATCTCTTAGTGAGAAACTTTCAAGGCATGCCATAGTGCCACAGTTTACCACTTTAAAGCAAGAAGAGCCATAATTACTAAATATTTTAAGTGATTATATTGATGAAAAGACAAAAAGAAACTGTACATTTATGAAAGGGGATAAATATCACTATCACATTTGTACTGACCATTTTTATCTCCCAGAACAGACACAACTCTTTTCTCTACACAAGCTGCAAGATTATTGCCTGATTTGTAAGAAATACACTGTGTTGTCTGAGAAACCCAAGGCAGCAGACATATTCTCACTACAGGAAGGTACTCTGTAAGTACCATTTTTTTTTTTGATTCATCAAATCCAAGTCCAATTTCCCACAGCACTTTGTACAATTATAGGAATGCAAACATTGGAATAAGAGAACTGGAATTATATTCAAGCCTCACCTTTTTCTTGCTATATGCAACCTCTAGAAAGTTACTTTAGCTTCTCAGACCCTCAATTCCTCAAATATAAAATAGAGCTAAATAGCTGTAATGTGAAGTCATTGTAAGAATTATATTTGAAATGTTTAACTTGAGCCATAAAAAGCTCTTACTTTTACCATCATCATTATCACTATGATTATTGTCAAGTTTTTTACTTTTTAAAGCTTAGTTCTTACAATAGGGAAAGAACCTGAAATATTAAGTAAGAGACTTTGAAGTATGTCATCAAATGCTACTGGAACTGCATTGAACCCAATAGTGGTAACACACACTCAATGGTTTAGATCAAGCATATTTGAGGGAAACTAAATTGGTATGGGTTTTAGAGATACAGTTTTAAGGCATGAATTGTGAGTCTACTACATCCAGAAATTATCTAAATTGTTTAACAGAAAGACATAATCACATGCACTAGAATGTAAGATATAAAAAAGGTTACATAGCAATGGCAGTCAGGACTTAACCTCAGGTTGGCCAATTTGAGGTAAAGGTCTCCCGGGTGATATTTATACTCATAATTCAGAGAAGTCATATTACCCGGTTACATGAAGGGAAAAAAATTTTCAATAAGAGAGTATGGCATTTTCCAATGTTGTACTATCACAGGCATTTTTAAATTACAAAATTAATTTTAAAGAAAAATTTATTCTAAACCTGAAGTATCACAGGTATATTCCCTGAAACCAGCCCCCTTGTTATCGGCTCCTGCCTTGGTTCATGGCACTATCATCCACCCACGTCAGAAATTTGAGAGCCATACTGATATTTTTCCCTTCAATAAGTTACTTGTACTAACAATTATATTTCCATAACATTGACCAAAGCTGAATCTTCCCTTCAGTCTTTGATCATACTACCTTAACTCAGAGCTTCACTGGCTCAGGCCTGAACTCCCAACTAGTCTCCTTTACCATAGCTTTCCTACTCATTCCTCACTCCACATTCTACTCTCTGTTCTTTCGCATTCTCATCAAAATGACCTTCCTAAATGGTCGGGTTGTGCTACTCCCCAACTTGAAACTTTCAATCTCATGTCAGATTCACCTCAGCCATCCTCCTATATGCCTGTCTCTCTGCACTCATCCTCAATCAAAGCCCACTCTTATCTTATTCCCCATGCCTTCTGTGTGTCAGCCATTTTTTTCTTCATCTTTGCCCGTTGTTCTTTATACCATTCTTCTAGTCTGCAATGCCATTCTCTTTCCCACTCAGTCTAAATATTCCTTTAATGCTTAAAAATGAACTAATGTAAGTTTTATAAAGACCTATTAGATAAAGGTTGTCTCAGTTACTGAGACAAGTATGTTAAAATCTCTTTAGATTGTGGCTTTGTTGATCTTCCATGCAGTTCTATCCATTTATGCTTTATATATTTTTATATATTATTATGTATACATAATTTCTATATATATAAGCATATATATATTTATATGTTCCATTTAACTTTATATTACTTTAAAGTCTATTTTGTATAATAATGGTACAGTTACAGCAGGTTTCTTCTGGTTAACATTTGGGATAATTTTTCCATCCATTTACTTGTTCTTTGCTGTGTCTTTATGTTTTAAGTATGAATCTTTAGGTTGCATACAACTGGGATTTAAAAAATCCAGTCTGACCATTTCTGTCTTTTAATTGCAGAGTTCACTCTGTTTTCATTAATTGGGATTACTGGCCTATTTGAATTTATTTCACTTAATTCATGCACTTGAGACTGACCTATTTGATTTTCTTTTCTGTTTCTCTGTGTCCTTAATTCCTACCAGAATGATTTCCTAAGCAACTATAATATTACAAGCATTATTCTGGGCATTGGAGATCAGAGCTAAAGGGGATAGACAAAATCCTTTCTCTCAAGGAAATTACATTCTAGTGGGAGAATACAGACAATGGATAAGTAAATAATTGAATAGTAATTTAAATAGATGTTAATGAAGATACAAAAAAATCATGTTCTATTCTTATTGTCCTTAATCTTTTCAGAAAATCAGTTTTTCTACTCAGGCTACAAAAGTAGCTTTGTGTGTCTCTCCTTCTATTTCTCCTCTTCTGATACATCTGCTTCACTAATATTCTTATAATTCAAATATTACAAGCTTAAAACCTTCAGTGTCTCCCTGTTAACTACTTCACTGAGCAAAAATACCTTAGCCTGACATTCAAAGTCCTCTACAAAATGACTTAGCCTATGTTTTCCAGCTCTTTCTTCTATATATCCTTATATCCACTATTCTACTCTCCAGCCAAATGAACTAGTTAATTCCTATTACCAAACACATCTAGTTATTTTTTGTCTTGCCTCTTACTCCTCTTTCTCATCCTTTCCATTGGATTAACTCTCCTTTCCACTATCTTTCAAAGCATAATTTGAAATATTACCCCCAAAACACCCTTCATGATTCCATGATTCCATATATTTGTGAGTTCTCTCTCTTCTGAATTCCATAGCACTTACTACTTTTCGCCTTTTTATAAGGTACCATCCTATTTTTTTCCACTTATTGTAGTGTAAACTTCTTAATGGCAGGACTTTTTCTTACTCATTTTGACTTTTAAACAGTACTCAGTACAATGTCCTGAGCACATGAGCGGTAAATATTCTTTTTTTTTCTTTCAGGTTTTAATTTAAATTCTAGTTAGTTAATATATGGTGTAATATTAGTTTCAGAAGTAGAATTTAGTGATTCATTGCTTACATACAACAACCAATGCTCATCACAAATGCCCTCCTTAATGCCCATCACCTATTTAACCAATTGCACTACTATGTATTTACCCAAAGAATACAAAAGTACTGATTCAAAGAGGCACATGAACCCCAATGTTTATAGCAGCATTGTTAACAATAGCAATATTATGGAAAGAGCCCAAATGTCCACTGACTGATAAATGGATAAAGAAGTTGTGGTATATATATACGATGGAATATTACTCAGTCATAAAATAGCAGTAAATAACTCTTGAATTAAATTAACAAATATGTCTAAGCCTGGCCACTACCTTATACTATCCATCTTTATCCTATCTGGTAAAAATGCCACTAAATGGCCAAAATATAAAAAATTATGTTGCCTGATCCTGGAGAAAATTTTTTTTTGAAAAGTAAAACACCTCAAATGATTCAAAAGCTCTGGTTAAATTGTAAAAACTAAGTAGGCAATAGAAATATAGTGAAATATATCCATATTTACTTATAGTTCAAGTAATGAGCAAAAGTACATCTTGCTTGCTGGGAGTGGGGGAGGTAGGAAGAAGAGAAGAAGAAAAGACTGGGGAGTAATTACTTCAGATATGACATATTAAAAGTTCCTTGAAAATGTGGACACATTATTAATACATTCATGCAACATTTTTCAAGAAAACATGTATGGAGTACCTACTACATGCAAAGCAAACACTGTGCTAAGCTCAGGGAGTACAAAGATGAATAAGGCTTAATATTTGCCTTTAAGTAGCTGGAGCTTAGTGAAAAAAAAAGATAAACAGCGGAAAAGGTAGTATCACAACAGAAGGATCTACAAAGTAAAACTGGAGAACTCAGGCAGGAGGCTGTGTAAAGGTTTCAGGTGAATTAGCTATTCTACTGAGAAAACAGCATGACAGCTGGAAAAGGCAGGCCTTTATGCTTTCATAATATTTATGCCCTCTCCTAACTTGCAGGTATTATAGTGATAAACTGATAATATTTTAAATAGCATTAATGTCACACTATAGAGGTATCACTATCTTTTGCATGTAAGATACCTTACAAACTTCTGATTAAGCATGACAGTGGATGCATGCATTTACTTATTCCTTATCCTTACAAAACCACACTAAACTGAATGTGAGAGAATTTTAAAACTTATAAATCTAAAGATGAAAAATAGGAGAGAACATACCAGATAAGCAATATCAAAAACATTTCTGAAATGTTGGAAGACAGATGGATGAACAGTGACTGTTACCAAACCAGATAAAGCTGAAACCTCATTTTAAATTGAAGCCAGTAAGAAACTGGCAATTCTACCAAAAAGCCCAGAAACTCTCAAGACACTAGGTGTCTCTGAAGGTATACATAGGTATATATGGTATATATACTCTGAAGGTATGTGTATGTGTAAGTATGTATGTGTGTGTGTGTGTGTGTGTGTGTGTGTGTATATATATACATTTATATACGCACAATATACATTATATGCATACATATAATGGGGAAAGAGTGTATGAATGAAACAAGAGGACTACTTGAAAGACGACTACTACCTAAGACATAAGTAGATGCTGGATCCCTTTCCTTACCCCAACAGACGATCAGAGGTTTATACTGTAGAGATTTGTATAGTGAATGACAGGGTAAGATGTTTTATTGAGTAACAGGGGATGAAGTGCAAAACCTTGTATTGAACAAGGAGAACTTCAGGTCATTTTCTGGCTGTGTCCAGAACATGGACCACTAGGCGTTCACTCTCCAAGCATAAAATCGGAGAAGTCCTCTCTAGACAAATTATAAGGTCCAGAGAAAACACATAAACCACGAGATGTAGGGGCTCCAAATTAAAAAGCTATGTTACCACCTTATTACATGGTAGTAATGCATTTCCATTATAAATAGGCTTTCCAAATAAGTATGAGGTCCTTACTCTCAAATATAGAGACACAGCCAAGGATCACCAAACACATGGAGAAATCTTCTAGCATGAAAGAGAAAAAAAACTGATTATGGAATATGAATGGGGTCAGGTTTCTGGACAGAAATATGAAAACTAAAAGATAATTAAGGAAAGTTTACAAGGTTTTGATGCATCTCATGTATTAACATGGAAAAGGGTGATAGTTGAAGAATAAACACACAGATTATTAAAGGGAAAAGATATGGAAATATGAAAATTCAAAGAAGTGATTCAGTGTGTTCACCGGCTGATCCAAAAGCAAATTCCATCACTTTTCAGTGTTGAAGGCATGGTTGCAGAAAACTCTGAAGGAAATATTTAAAATCAATTCTATTGACAAAGTTTTGCTAATTGATTTATTTGAAAAGCTCTTGAAATATACTGACATACTTCTTCATTGACAGCTAGATTATGTAGAAAGAATTGTTGCTTGTTGGAGGTGTCATTCGTACCTGATTCTCATTATGGAAATCAATGTCACAGATGTGCCTCTCTCTTTAACATTGTGGAGCAAAATAAGAAAATGAACTGTTATGTTTAACCTTTCTCCTAAAATAAAAAACTGGCTAGAAATTAAAATTCTAGCCATAATTTTCAGGTCCCCTGAGTTTCCCCAAAAGTCTTACAATAAAACTTTAACTTGGGCTAGTTTTTAGTGGCTACTTATTCCCTGCAACAATCCCTAAATGGGTATGTGTAACAAAGCATAAGCAATATAAATAGAACAAGATTTCATGGGAAACTTCCCTACTTAGCTATTTACTGATTGTTCTTTAATTAAAAGCACTTGATTACATTTTCATTCCTACAGGAAGAGTCTGCAAGTATAACAGGAAACACTTTCTCCTTCACCTCAATCTAGACTCAACTCAAATCTTCCCAAAACACTTCAAACATACTAGCTCATAAATTCAGACTTCATCAGGAAGCCCGGCTGCCATGGGAAATTGGCCTTCTGTTTTGGGTAAATCAAAAGGAGAAAGACAGAAAGTTACATTGTGGGTCAGGAATGCACAAGAAGCTCAGTATCCAACTAAGAAGTGAAATAGATTTATTTAGTGAAAATAAAAAGCAACCTTTTATTTCCAAAACCAACCTCTTTAACTTTACATAGAGTTAGTCAAATTATGCTATTTTCCAAAATTAAATAAATTTGACTAGGTTATTATTCAGCCCCTTTCCAGTTTCCAACAAACGAAGCAAATGTTCATCACAATGCAATGAAAACTCAGTAACGGGCTCAAAATTCACAAACTTTTGTCCAAAATAATCATCTGAATCCCTAGAAATAAGAAACACAAAACCTAAATCTTCTCCTCCTTCTTCTCTATCTACTCAAAATAACCCATCCCAAAGCAAAAACAACCATTTGCACAATGCTCAATGGTACAAATATATACAACAATCCCCAAATTAATTTCCAGAAGCACCAAAAGTTCCAAATTATGGATGGAAACACTAAATTAACTAGAAAATGTTTCAAAGTTCTGGGTTTCTTTTGAGAGGATAGTAACCTGTCTCAAGAGCAGAGAGAGGTAATCTTAATATGTAACCTTCTTAAAAACTGGACGAAGGGGATGCTAGTATGCAATGGGAAAGTTTCCTATATGAATAAATTATATGGTCTATAATTTGCTAATATTCAAACTATTTAATAATGTACTGAATTTTTTCTTTTCTTTTTTAATTTTATTTATTTATTTATTTATTTATTTCTCACTGAGGTAAACCTCTTGGGTTTAACTCAGAGTCATGTCCATCAAAGCCTTTCTGAGGCAAAGAATGAGCCTGTACACATAAGACAATTCCCCAAGGAAGATATTTTCTAATCGTTTTTAAAAAATTTTTTTAATGTTTATTTATTTTTGAGAGAGAGAGTGAGACAAAGAGTGAGTGGGGGAGGGGCAGAGAGAGAAGGAGACACAGAATCTGAACCGGGCTTCAGGCTCTGAGCTGTCAGCACAGAGCCTGACATGGGGTTCAAACTCAGGAATGGCAAGATCATGACCTGAGCTGAAGTCAGACACTTAACCAACTGAGCCACCCAGGCACCCCAGATATTTTCTAATCTTAACCAAACATTGCCCTTCCTTCCTGAGTCTAAAACTACAGGGTAATTAATTCCAATACAAGAACCATTATAAAATCATTTTAGAAGACCCTCGACAAGGGTAAAATTGGCCTCATTATCTCAGTGTACTCACACATTTTGTGCACAGGCTCAGGACATAAGGAGTCAAAACCACCTCTGATGCTTCTTGACAGATTGGAGATGAACCGGATTCCACAAGGGTGCACACGCCAAGGACATCTAGAAGCCAAATGACAAAAAATTAAAATTTACAGATTCTGTCTGTGCAGACACAGGAGCAACTCTGATATTTTTAAACTCTGAGTGTACCATCAAGAGAATCAAGTCCATTTTTTGTTATGCTTTGTTATTTCAAGACTTCATCAAAAATAGCCCCATGCCCTGACACCAGATCTTCTATGTCAGAAACTTACTCCTCTGTAATTTATGTTAGCTTCAGTTTTCATTTCAAGAAGGATAGAATTTCAGATAAGATGTTGGCTTTTCATGAAGATTTATTCAAACATTTCATGAATTTTATAATTAAAACTTTAATTCATTTGCAGAAAGAACATCTTAAAATGTCTAATAGAGAAGTTAAGAAGACAAGCTTTGAGAAACTGGTATGAGTTGGAATAGTTTCTTGCAGATAAAAATGGAATAATAATAGCACCTACTTCATGATGGAGATGCTAGGATTAAAATTAAGCATAGCATTTGACATATGATATTTTAAAAATATGAAATTTGTTATTTTAATTATTAGTTCCCATCCACTCAAAATTCACATACACTTAAGAACCACCTTTCTTACTCCCTTTGCAGGTAATTACTCCTTTTTAATTAATGAAGGCAATTACTTTAGAATATTTTCCCATAGTCAAAGGAGAAAAGCAGAAAGCTTTAATGAAAACAAAACAAAACAAAAACAAAGAACTTTCAGTGAGCTAAGGGACTACCTTAAACCTGAAAATCAAGATTAAAAAAATCAGTAGCAGGGTCCTCAGAAAAAAAATCCAACAACTGTACAGCACTTTGTAACATCTAGCAAAAGCATGAGACCAAGCGCTAGGAGCTGCACTATGTCCTGTCAGTTCCCTCTACCTCATGCAGTGTCACTAAACACGTACAGCAGACTCCTTAGTTCTTTATTTTCCTGAGTTTCTCCGAAATCAGAATCAAACAAAATGCTTCTAAGTGAGTAGTTTATTTGAATGCAGTCCCAGAAAGTATGATCAGGGGATAAGTGAAACCAGAAGGAGAACAAATAAATACAAGGATGTATAATCAAGTCAGTGTAAGCCACTGGTTGCTTCACCTAGTAAGACCTTCTAAGAAGCCTTATGGAACTGACTTTAGAACCTTGTCCCCAAAGGAAGAAAAGGGGAAACATTAATCCACAGGCTCCCATTCCACAAAGGCCAAAGAGCACTCTGAATGCTGCCACCTACATTGCAACTCCAAGTTTCTCATATATGATTGCCAAACAGGTTTCTACAGATGGTCTCATGCCATGTGTGAGTGAGACATTATTAATTTGCATCTACATAAAATAAGCCAAAGCCTGACTGCAACTGACAGTAACAGCCACAGTTGAAATAAGTGTTGAGAATTTAAAATAATGTACTAGAGTTGAGCATACAAAAATCAATCAAGGGCACCTGAATGGCTCAGTCGGTTAAGCATCCACTCTTGATTTTGGTTCAGTTCATGACCTTACAGTTTGTGAATTCAAGCCCCATGTCAGGCTCTGCACTGACAATGTGGAACCTGCTTAGGATTCTCTCTTTCCCTCTCTCCGTACCCCTCCCCTGCTCAGACACATTCTCTCTCTCTCTCTCTCTCTCTCTCTCTCTCTCTCTCTCTCTCTCAAAATAAATAAACATTAAAAAATTAAAACAAAAATCAATCAGTGTAATACATTACATTAATTAGAATGTAGCAGGGGAAAAAAACAGGTCCTGGTTCAAGACAGCAACATAGGGAGACTCTGAACTCACCTCTTCCACAGAACACACCAAATTATACCTATTAATAGAACAATTCCTCTTGAAGAAGAACTGAGGGCTGACTGAACAGCTACTAAACAACCGAAGACAGAGAAAATGGCAAGAGAACAGGAAGACAGACCGAGACAAAGGTAACCCCCATCCCTGAGCTCCTAATAGCAATGGGGAAGGATTAGTACTGAGGATACTGTGCCTCTATCGTTAGGCACAGAAAAAAAGCCGTGGTTGAAAAGAGCAGCTAGCACTTAAAAGGGACAACACAACTCTGCCAAGTGGCAGAGGAGATGCAAGAAAGCTCTTCAGATCAGAGGGACTGGAGAACATGTGGTTTATGCTCCCACCTCACTTTAAAAGCCTTGACCACAGCAGGGTCAGGACACTGTCAGGCAGTCCAGTCCTCTCAGTGAGTTTGCCACTTCAGAGAGCCCAGGGTCCATAAGCACACACCATCTGCCCTGTGTGCTGGGACACAAAAAAAAACCTACAGTTTTATAGGATTGGAGGGCGCTGTTGTTTTACTTTTTAAAATTTATCTTGCCTTTTTTTTTCTCTCTCTCTTTGGTTTTATCCTTTTATTATTCTTTTTTGTTTATTTCTTCTTAATTTTTTCTTTTTTTATCCTTTTTTAAAAATGTTTTTCTCTCTTATTATTCTACCTTTTTTACTATTATTTTTTTTTAATTATTCCTTCTGTAAAAAGCCATGGTTTAAAAGAGTAGCTAGCACATATATACACAGCTCCAACCAGCCAGCAAAAGTCACCAAGTGGGAATACACAAGACCACTCCTTCAACTTTATAAGTAGCCATTTTGCCTAATCCATAGAAAGAAACAGCAAATCAAGCAAAATGGAGAAAGGATATGCTCACAAAGAAAGAACAAGAAAAAACATTCAGAAAAAGAACAAAATGAAACAAAGTTAAGCAATACATCTGCTAAAGAATTTAAAGTAATAATTGTAAAGATACTCATTGGGCTGGAGTAAAGAATGGAAGAACTCAGTGAGACCATCAATAAAGAGAAAATATATTTTTTTCCTAAAGTTTATTTTATTTATTTTGAGAGACAGAGAGAGAGTGCCAGCAGGAGAGGGGCAGAGAGAGAGAAAGAGAGAAAGAATCCCAAGCAGGCTCTGCACTGTCAGCATGAAGCCCAATGCGGGGCTCAATCTCACAAACCATGAGATCATGACCTGAGCCGAAAGTAAGAGTTGGATGCTTAACTAACTGAGCCACTAGGATCCCCAAGATAGAAAATATTTTAAAAAGAATCAGAGTTGAAAAATACAATAACTAGAGTAAAAAACACACTAAAGTGAATCAACAGTAGAATGGCAGATGCAGAAGAACGTATCAACGGTCAGAAAGACTGGGTAATGGTAAGTACACAAGTTGAATGGCAAAAAGAAAAGAATTTTTTAAAATGAGGATAGATTAAGAGATCTCTTAGCAACATCAGGTGAATAAAAATCTGCATTATAGGAATCCCAGAAGAAGAGAGAGAGAAAAATGTAGAAAACTTATTTGAAGAAATAATAACTGAAAACTTCCTAACCTAGAGTGGGAAGGGAATAGTAGCAAGATGTATTCAAAGCGCTAAAAGGAAAACAAAACAAAACAAAACAAAACTACAACTATGAATACTCTGCACAGCAAGGTTATCATTCAGATTTGAAGGAGAGATAGTTTCCCAGATAAACACAAGATAAATGAGTTTATCATCACTAAACCAGACTTACAAGAAATGTTAAAGGGACTTCTTTAAGTGGAAAAGAAATGGCCATAACTGGACATAAGAAAAATATGAATAAAAAGGTGTAAAATATGAGTACATATACATAAAATGTGGATAAGCGAGTATTAAAAGAAAGTATTTTTTTTGCTTTTGTTTGTTTTTTGTTTTTAGAATGTGTTTGAACTTAAATGACCATTGAATTTATATGAACTGCTATTTATTTAGGGTATTATATATGAATCTCATGGTAACCACAAACCCAAAACCTTTGATAGATATAAAAAAAATAAAGAGAAAGAAATCCAAACAAAACACTACAGATACTCATTGATCACAGAGAGCATAAGAGAGGAAGAAAGGAACAGAAAGGATCTATAAAAAGATCCTTTTTGTAGAAAAACAAATGTTTAAAGTGATGATAAGTATACACATAATTATGTTAAATGTAAATAACCTAAACTGTCCAATCAAAAGACACAGAGTGGAAGAATGGGGACAAAGGAGAAAAGATCCATCTACATGCTGACTCACCTCAAACTTGAAAAACCCACAGTTAATCATCCTGAATGGTGCAAAACTGACAGTTTTCAGGAACAAGACAAGAATGTCCATTCTTACCACTTTTATTCAACGTAGTACTAAAAGTCTTAATCACAGCAATCAGAAAAGAAAAAGAAATCAGAGGCATCAATATTGGTAAAGAAGTTAAATTTCACTATTTGCAGATGACATAATACTATACATAAAAAATCCTAAAGATTCCACCAAGAAACTACTAGAAGTAATAAATGAATTTAGTAAAGTGGCAGAATACAACTAGCACTTAAAAGGGGCAACACAACTCTGCAATACCCAGATATTGGTAGCATTTTTATACACTAGCAACAAAATTGCAGAAAGAGACATTAAATAATCCATTTACAATTACACCAAAAACAAGAAAATACCTAGGAATAAACTTAACCAAGGAGGTAAAAGATCTATACTCTGAAAACTATAAAAAATTGATGAAAGAAATTGAAGATGACACAAACAAATGGAAAGATATTCCATGCTCATTGACTGGAAGAATTAATATTGTCAAAATTTCCATGTTACCCAAAGCAATCAACAGATTCCATGCAATCACTGTCAAAATACCAACAGACTTTTTCACAAAACTAGAATAATACTAAAATTGTATGGCACCACAAAAGACCCCAGATAGCCAAAACAATCCTGAGAAAGAATAAAGCAGCAGGTATCACAATCCCAGGTGTCAAAATATACTAAAAAGCCATAGTAATCAAAACAGTATGGTACTGACACAAAAATAAACATACAGATCAACAGAACAGAATAGGGACCCCAGAAATAAACCTCTATGACAAAGGAGGCAAGAATATACAATGCAGAAAAGAAAGTTTTTTCAACAAATAGTGGTAGAAAATTGGGCAGCTACATATATAAGAATTAAACTGGAGGGGAGCCCTGGTGGCTTAGTCGGTTGAGCATCCGACTTCAGCTCAGGTCATGATCTCGTGGTTGATGAGTTCAAGCCCCACGTCGGGCTCTCTGCTGACAGCTCAGAGCCTAGAGCCTGCCTCGGATTCTGTGTCTCCCTCTCTCTCCACCCCTCCCCACTAATGCTCTGTCTCTCTCTGTCTCAGACATAAACAATAAAAAAAATTTTTTAAAAACTTAAAATGGATTGAAGACCTAAAAGTAAGACCTGAAAGCATAAAAATCCAAGAAGAGAGCACAGGCAGTAATTTCTCTGATATCAGCGTTAGCAACATTTTCCTAGATATGTTTCCTAAGGCATGGGAAACAAAAGCAAAAATAAAGTTGGAACTACACCAAAATAAAAAGCTTTTACACAGCAAAGTTAACTATCAACAAATCAAATAGTCAACCTACTGAATGGAATAAGATATTTGCAAATGATATATCTAATAAATTATATATATATTATATATAATGTATATATATATTATATATATAATATATATCCAATACATAATTATATATCCAAAATAAAGAATTTATACAACTTGACACCAAAAAAACCCAAAAAGTCCAATCAAAAAATGAGCAGAGGTCCTGAATAGACATTTTTAAAGAAGATATTCAGATAGCTAACAGATACATGAAAAGATGCTCAACATCACTAATCATCAGTGAAATGCAAATCAAAACCACAATGAGTTATCACCTCATATCTTTTAGAATGGCTATAATCCAGAAGACAAGAAATAACCAATGTTGGCAAGGATGTAGAGAAAAAGAAACCCTTATACACTGTTAATGGGAATGTAAATTAGTATAGCCACTGTGGTAAACAGTATGGGGGTTCCTGAAAAACTTAAAAAAGAAGGCCACTGGGGTGGTTCAGTTGGCTGAGTGTCCCACTTTTGATTTTGGCTCAGGTCATGTTCCCAGGGCCATGGGATTGAGTCCTGCATTGGGCTTTGTGCCGAGCATGGAGCCTGCTTAAGATTCCCTCTTCCCCCTTCCTAGTGTGCTCTCTCTCTTTCTCTCTAAAACACACACACACACACACACACACACACACACACACACACAAATAGAAATATCAGATCCAATAATTCCACTACTGTGTATTTACCCAGGGAAAACAAAAGCACTAACTCAAAAATATATGTACCACCATGTTTACTGCAGCATTATTTACAATAGCCAAGCCATAGAATGGAAGCAATCTACGTGTCCATCAAAAGATAAATGGATAAGAAAAATATGGTATATGTTGGTAACACACACACACACACACACACACACACACCCCCACAAGAATATTACACACCCATAAAAAAGGATAAGATTGTGCCATTTGAGACAACATGGATGGACTTAAAGGTTATTATGTTATACATCAGACTCAGAAAGACAAACATCATATGATTCCACTCATAAATGGAATCTAAAAAAAAAGAGGAATCAGAATTATAAAGAGATAAACTGATGCTTGTCAGAGGGGAGGGGGATAGCGCACTGGGATAAATGATTGAAGGATAATGGGAGATACAGGTTTCCCAATATGGAATAAGTAAGTCACATGAATAAAAAGCAGAGCATAAGGAATATAGTCAATATTATAATAGTGGTTTAATGGCTTATATGGTAGCTATACTTGTGAACATAACATAAAGCATAAACTTGTCAATTCACTAAATTGCACACCTTAAATTAATATAACACTGTATGTCTACTATACTTAAAAAATATTTTAAAGGAGGATAATAATATAAAAAGAACATGATCATCTCAATTGATGAAGGAAAATGATTTTGTGAGATCTAATATCTTCTCATGATAGATATATTCAATAAACTGAGAAGAAACTTTCATGGTAGATAAACATAATAAAGGGAATGCATGAAAAACTCATGGCCAAAATAATACTCACTAATGAAAGACCTAAAAATTTCCTCCTAAAGTCAACAACTAGATAAGGATGCTCACTTTCACCATTTGAATTCAACATTATACTAGATAGTCTAGCCATAGTAATTGGGCACACACAAAAAAATCTGTCCAAATTGGAAAAAATTATTTTCATTCACAGATAAAGCTTGACTATAGTCTGTGAAAACTCCCCTGTGCCTATGTCTGCAATCATCTTTAGGCAAGACTAAATGTTGTGCAAGTCATAGTTGAGCATTCAATAGCATTGCCTTGGATGGGAGGGAAAGGATAATAAAATATATCTTTGACTGTTCTCTGCTTCTTATGATGCTGAAACTTCCATCTCATTGTACATTTAAAACTAAAAATAAGATTAGGCCTAATACAAAGGTCAACTCTAAATTTTCCAGGAATGCAAAATAACAACTAACTTCTTCAACTCCCAGAAGCCATGATTCGATAGAGACCAGCCATCAGCCTTTATCAATCTTCCCACAAGACATCAAGCACCCTTACTGCTTGGATGCCTGCTAGAAAAGTCTTTAGAGCACCCTTTTGGTTTTATCCACCCAAATAGCTTATTACAAAAGAGCAACCTATTCATGCCTCTCTACTGTGGCACAGAAAGGAAGAAAATTTATGAGTGTGTGTGTGTGTAAATCATATACATGTATATATTACACAGGCAATTTATAATTTTATCAGCAACCCTGAATGAAGCTATTATTGTTTGCTTTGTAAAACAGAAAACTGGGGATTTAAAATAACTTGCTAAATGTCACAGTATACATAGAGGACTACACGAGTATTTGGATTCACTCTATGTGACCACAAATCCTGTATTCTTTCCACTCTAGCACACTCTACCAATGAGGCCAACACCTAAAAAAGAAAAAAAGAGGGAAAGAAAAAGCAGTTATATCAAGTTTATGATTACAGAACAGTTAACAGCTTTTTAAAATTTGGATCCATTAAATTAATTATGTATCATTTCTTAATAAACACCCTTAATCTGCTAATAAAACATATGTAATATGAACCCATTTTCCACTATGGTTGAAACACAATTTATTCATATTAAACAGAAGCCATGTTTTAGCCCCCGCTCCTTTCCCCGATATAAGAGATGATCATATACATATACTGTATAGATACTCTTCTCAACACAGCTACAAAAGGCAATTAAACTGAGCTTAATAAGTTTGCAGTTTTGCTTGCAGCCTCAAAAGGAGCAAGGCTATGTGTGTAACCCCCTTTTTATGGGATCTTACTGAGATCAGAAAGGAATAATTAATCATTGATTAAGGCACAGTAAATCTCCCACACACTAAGACTAATTTATTGAGCTATAAACCACAGTACAATCACTTGTGTGCTATCGTTCATTCATGCACAGAAGAAAATTATAGATACCACTTAGAAAAAAAAATACTGACAACAAGGAATATTTTGTGTTTATTTTAGATTAAGAGCAATTGAACATTCACCCATTCAATACCAACACTAAACACCCACACACACACACACACACACACACACACACACACACACACACACTCTTTATTAGTAATATGCTCATTTTATTCACTCATAATTCTGTTTAAGAAAACTAATATTAAGGGGCACCTGGGTGACTGAGTCAGTTAAGTGTCTGACTCCTGGTTTCAGCTCAGATCATGATCTCACGGTTTGTGGGTTCCAGCCCCGCATCAGGCTCGGCACTGACAGTGAGGAGCCTGTTTGGGATCTTCTCTCTCTCCCTCTCTCTCTGCACCTCTCCCATTTGTGCTCTCTCTCTCCCTCAAAATAAATAAATACACTTAAAAATAAATTTATTAAAAAAGAAAACTAATATTAAACAGTCTGAAAATACAGGGCATCAGATATTAAGAAAAAAATCTATGCCTTGTACTTACAGTAAAAACAACCATTAAAGAAACACATTGTATGTTTGACTCTGCAGCTAGTGAGTACAAGGCTAAAATGCGTAACATGCATTTAAAATTTCTCACTAGAGGTATATAGTATGTGCAATTAAAGAATCATTACTGAGTAATTATCCATTTATTATGGGTACATTGCACACTAGAATTCTGAAAAAATAATAAATAAATAATTGTGCTCCTTTAATAGACCTTGGAGCTAAAAGAGAAAACAAAGTCACAGAATTGAAAGAGATGAATGTAACTGCATATGCAAACATATTTGACACTTCACATAAACATAAATTTATTCCTTTAGACTTCATCATGTATTAACTGAACCCACAGCCATAGCTAGATATGGGGGAGAAACAGAGGTGAATGGGAGAGATGCCTGCCTACATGTCTAATGGGTCTTAATGCATAAAGTTTTTAAGGGCATATGTATATGTATACCAAAAAGGCAGAGATGAACAAGCATAAACAGTGATGAGGGAGGTGCTAAGGATTTAGTGGTGACCCACTAGCCCTCAGTATACAATGATACTACTCAGCTAATAATATTAACAATTCCTATATTTTCATGCAGCTTCACCGAGGTACACAATAAATCACACCTTTCATCTCTACTAATAATCCTGAATCTTTGATCTCAGAGACCCACTATACTGCTGCCATCCAAATTTGTTTTAGCTCTAACTCAATGCGGAAAGAGGACAACTAGTTCCTAACTTTGACTGATCCGCTACTTCTGACCTCCCTGATAACATCCTTGCACATACAAAACCATGCGTTTCTAGTCCTATTTAGGACCTAGATTATTCTTATTGCTCAGAGACCCTGTAAATAACACAAAGGGAGACTACATATCCCAGCTTTCCTTGCAGATAGAGGGGACATGTAACTCAGTTATGGCCAGTGGAATGTTGGCTGGAAGTGATGTATGTATGCCACCTTAATCTCTGGCTCCTAAAGCAGGCTGCACAAGGCACCACCCTTTTACTATACATTGCCTGTGGGACAGCAAGGTGAGCTTCTACTACATGTTGAAAATAGTAGCATTATTACAGCAGGGGAAGCTCCTGGATCATTGAATGACTAAATAGTACAAAACTTTCCATATTTTCATCACAGACTAGGAACAAAGAGCTTCCCCTTTGGTCCTTGGTTGCTTTAAAATACTCTAGCAACCAAATTACTGAAAGCTTAATAGCCAGTACAAGTATCCCCACTTTTTGAAAGTTTGCATTAAACCACTTTGCTTTTATGAAATACCTAGATTTAAGTACCTGTTTTCACTAACCAAAAGGAATCCAAAGGAGATTTTCACTTTTATGAAAAAAGGTGAAAATCAAAAATAGTGTGTAGTGTTTGTTTTTCAGCAAGCAGTTATAAAGGCAATGTGCACCCCAAGCAGCAAGAGTGGCCCCACTCAGCATCTAAGCATCAAGCCACCACAGCTTTGAACTGTGTCTGTGAGCATGTGTGCTTTGTCTCAATTTATTTTGTGCATCTATTAGCAAGATGTGTCCTAAGGTATCAGAAAAGGCTAAGAGATTATTTTTTGTGTTTGGGAATGCTCAAAAACTTTTAATATAAATTAATGGTAATAACTTCCTTACACCATTTTGGCTTACGAAAGTTTTCATAGGAACACTCTACTTTCACATAGCAGGAAAACCTGTATCATGTTATGCTTGTCTATAATGAGTTAAGACACAGAAGAACTGAGGGTAGAAAGAAGACATAACGTATTGGCCAGCTGAAAGCTGGCACTTTCTTTGAAGCAGAATTATTCTTTTCTAAACCCATATTACTGTTTATGTAATTCTATACCACCCCCACCACCATCACACCAACAACCCCACTTCCACCCTCTGTCCTACCTCCTGGACTGTCCTACACTGTTTTTGTCAATTTATGCCCTTCCAGACCCAACTCTCAAATCATCTTCACAGGAAATCTTACCCAGGTACCATCCCTGCCCTTTGATCACTTCCTCCCTGCATCTCCTGGCATCTACACACACTCCATTGGAGTGAGACAACTATTTGTCATGTGTTGGATTTCCCTGTGAGTACCTCAAAGGCAGAAGTCACCATTTTTGCCATCCCCAGTACCCAGCCCAGAACGGTACTGAGAGTATATACTTACAAATATTGGTTAAATCCATTCTTAATAACTGACATTGTTATTTGACAAAGCTTTTGTTTCAAACTTTTATTTTTGTCTTTCCAGTGAGATTTTAAACTGCCTGAAGTCAGAGCTATATTATGTACTTTTTCCTCTCACAAGCTTGCTTCTGTGTCATGTATTAAGTAGACACAAATAAACTATTAAGCCATTGTGGTTTTCACTCTATATGTTTTTCAAAATGCTCAGAGGCTAGTTAGAAAATTAAAAGATATTTAAGGAAAAAAGGAAAAAAATGTGTATATTCTATAGTTGTTTATGACTTTTTCTCTTATTCTGAGATATTTTCCTGGGTCATGGGTAGAAGGGAAATGTAAGAAATCTTCAGGAATAGGTACTGAAAGAGTACTCCTAACAATGTCCTATTATTTCATATAGAAAATTAAAATAAACAATGGGCATTCTTTCCATTTCTAATAGGTATATAACTGACCTCCCACCAGAAACTTATCACCCTATTAAAAAATGTTACTTCTAATACTAGTCATTTCTCCTTATATTATCCAATATTTGCCTACTACATAAGCATATCCATTCACTGGTAAGATTATCCCTATTATGAGAAAAAATGTACCTTAAGCTACTTTGTTATATGCTTCTTAAGGTCATCTATTTCATTTATTAATTCTTTGCTGCTTCATCTGCCTTCTGATTTTAATTTGGATTCCTATATAGATATGTCCATAGAAAAAGGCTACTCATGGATAGGTGAGTGTTTCAGTATACATAACAGTATCTTGTTCATTTATCCTTGTAAGTTGACATTCTAGGATATTCATCAATAACTATGAAATTTGTTAAGTGTATTATTTTGCACAAAGACTGAGCCACTGGCTGTATGCTGACAATGTGGATCATGATCAACTGGACAAGGTAATACCACCCAGTGGAGAACATCATGTTGGCCATCCAAGGTTCCTTTTGGGATGTTCACCCTATTGTATACTTTACAGCTCCTAAGCACCTGATATTATACTCATTTCAGGTCGTACCTGCTGGAGATGTTTTACTAGATAATATTTAAGATTCTCTTCAATCCTGAGATTCCATGGCTCTAAGCTATAGGTGCCTCCAACAAAGACTATATTTTATTCCTGTTTGTATCCCTATTATGGACTGAATGTTTGTGTCCCCCTACAATCCATATGTTGAGAACCTAACCCCATGTATTATGGTTTGAAGAAGTAGGGATTTGGAAAGTGATTAGGTCATGAGGGTGGAACCCTCGTGTATGGGATTAGTGCCATTATAAAAGGAACCCAAGAGAGCTTCCTTCTTCCTCTACTATATGAAGACACAGCAAGAAGATGGTCATCTATAAATCAGAAAGTAGGACTTTACCTGACATCAAATCTTCTAGCACCTTGATCTTGGATATCACAGACTCCAGAACTGTGAGAAATAAATTTCTGTTGTATATAAGCCACCCAGTCTATAGTATTTTTGTTATAGCTACCCAAATAAACTAAGAAAATCCCCTTACTGTCCAACATAGTTCTAGACAAGGTAGGTAATCAATATGAACATGTTGAATTGTTTATTGATTTACTGTAGGCTTAAAATTTATTGTTTCCCCTTTATCTTAATTAGTTATGGAGAGGGTATGGAGATTAGAGGTGGTGGGAAAGGAGAAATGTGCTCAATGGAAGAACTATGACGTGTCAGGCATTGAGGTGAGTACTAAATCCTAACAACCTTGGAAGTGGGTGTTATTTTATTTCCATTTTATAGTTGAAGAATTTATTGTTCAGAGAAATTCTTTATTCAGTACCACAATGGCAGTAATATAAATATAACTGGTAGGATTTGAATTCAGAGATTTTCTGCTTACCCTACTATCACTTTCTGCCTGTCCCTTCACCTTTTAACACCAGCACCTTATAGAATTCTTGCACAAAATAAGTGTAGTAAATGTTTACAAGATTAATGGTTCCAGTGTTGTTCTCTCAGCTAAGAGGAGTGGTAACAAATGGGGGACTTTATGGTTTGTAGGACATTATAGCTTCTCTTACTTCTTCTCACCCACCCTGCATATCTCCCCTAAAACTTTGAGGCAGCTGTTTAGGAGGCCCACCTCAGGCGTTTTTATCTTAAAAATGTACCTATATTATCCTTAAAAGAGTGTAATTGTACCCCTTTGTTTTCTCTGGATTAGGAAAGGATAAAATGGGGGAAAAAAGAAAGACTTAAAAATAATCAAATATATTTTTACTGGAAGAGGCCTAGAAGGCTAAAGAACAGCAGGGAGAAAAAAAATCCCAGTAGCTACAAGGTTCAAAGAGGAATTTGGAACTTCTCTGAGATATCACCTAAGTTAGAAGATATGTGTAGCATATGCCCTCTCTTTTGATTTTTCTAAATTCTACTTTATTCACTGAAGTTCACGCATAAGTGGAGTTTTTGTTTTGAGGAAACTCAAAAGACAAGGACAAGATAACTAATAAAGATATTAAACAAAGAGACATTCAAATTTTGGTAAGAGAAATCTAGCACCTGAAAAATCCTACTATATAACTGTCAAACAAATATTGAAGTGTTTTCAAATTAGTAGCTTTTCTGAGATATTGACATGATATTAAACAAAGAGACATTCAAATTTTGGTAAGAGAAATCTAGCACCTGAAAAATCCTACTATATAACTGTCAAACAAATATTGAAGTGTTTTCAAATTAGTAGCTTTTCTGAGATATTGACATGACCCAGATAGGCCCTGACCAAAATTTTTTAAACTGAGAGAAATTGCCTTAAGAATGTAGCCTACAGTTTCATCAACACACTTACCTGAATCTAGAATTTTGGAATTAATTATAATTTAAAGAAGAATGTGTCGGAAAAGAATGTATATGTGAGCTTCATTTTCTACTTCACAACTGAATACAAATCAACAAACTCACTATTTGTATGAACCAAAGAAAAACACATCTTTTAATGTTGTTATTTTGGGCATTGACATATATATATAACTTAACATATATATATAGAAAGATATATATATCTTAAATATCTATATATATAACTTAAAAATTATAACCAAATATAATATGTATAACTATATATAATAGTTAATATTATAGTTAATAATAGTTAATAATATAGTCAATAATAGTTAATAATTTTTAAGATCTATATATTACATATAGTTATAAATATATTTATAACTTAAATAAGGCAGGTGGTGGCACCTGGGTGGTTCAGTCAGTTAAGCATCCAACTCTTGATTTCAGCTCAGGTCATGATCTCATAGTTTGTGGGATCAAGCCCTGTGTTGGGCTCTGCTCTGACAGCATCGAGCCTGCTTGGGATTCTCTGTCTCCCTCTCTCTCTCTGCCCATTCCCTGTGCTTGCTTGCTCCCTCTTCTCTCTCAAAATAAATAAACATTAAAAAAAAAGAATTATAACTTTCATTTTTTGTTAAAATATCTTTTCTTCATTAAATAATAGAGATCTTTTATCCATTCCCCAAAAAGTATTTACTGAATCTAGTATAACATGGTAAGCACTAAATCCTGTATAATCAGGATGTTCAAAGTAGACAGTTGATGAATTTCTACCTCATAATAATACATAGTTTATCAGGTAAAGACAGATGTTTTCTTAATTACAAATAATTTCATCCTTTCAACATGTGATGCTATTGGTTATTTCAACATCCTTACTTAGCAACAAATTAATAAACTTATATTGGTCTCCTGACTTTTTTCTGGACCATAAAGTATATAAATTTGGAAACCAATGGAATCAGGATGTAAGAATAGGTCAAGAAACTGAAGTAAAGGGCAGTCTTGGTCATGAGGAAATGAGAGAAATAGCATTTACAAAGCAGGAATGTTATAATCACAGTAGATATTTTTACAGTTCAAGATCTGAGTAGTAGAGCAGTTCTGGCAGCATTAATGCTTTTAGTATGAAAGTAAGTAAATAAGCTGCTGAATCACACTGGAGATACCCACAATTTGCTGTGGACCTCTTATGTGCCATTGGTGTCACGTGTATTATCATTACAACAGAAAAATGGGACATACTATAATTACTATTCTACAAGTGAGGGAAATAAGGTACAATGAGATTAAGAAAATTGCCAAAGGTCACATAGCTAGAAGTGATTCAACCCAGTCTGTACTCCCAAGTCAGTCTTTTCAACTTCCATGCTCTGTAGGCTCCAATGAAAAAGGTCAGTGGTGTAATAGAAACCAAAGTACAGTAAGGCTAGGGAAGAAATAGATGGGTCATCAGTAGGATGGCTGGAAGAAGACTGTGAACCAAGTTACAAGATCACCAAGAAATATCAGGGCTTTGAGAGTTTGTTGGCCACCAATATAGCCTGAATACGAGTCAGAGCACCCCAGAAAACAATGGCATAATTTCCCTGGAGCCAGTAAGGTTGTTTTTTTTTTTCTTTTTTACTCGCAGAAGTAATTAAATCCAGTGGCCTAGCATCCCTGGGAAATATTATTCAAAATGTAGTTTCATGGGAATTTGCTTTATGATAGTAATCCCACAGTAGTAAGAAAGTTGTAGACTCATAATTTTACTTCTATTATCAAATAGAAATGATTCTCAGTTTTCCATCTCTATCAACAAGTTGGTAGGGGCTTTATTATTTTTGCATATTTTAAAACCTAGCAGTATCACTTTGGTTAATATATCCTGGAATATGATATCTAGAATCAATTGTGATATAGTGTAATAAACATATAAATCACTTTGTAATCATCAAATTGAATAAACATTTGTGATTTTTTGATATCCAAAAGCCCAATCAAGTTATCATTTTTAAATGTGTATATATGTGGATATATATATATATATATATATATATATATATATAGCAAAGCCCCATATGAGTACCACCTAGATCAAGAAACAGGATATTAGTATCACCATTTGGAAAACTTTTTGAAATAACACATTTAGGCAATCATCATCAATGACTGCTAACCTTACTGAAAGAGAGACAAGTGGATTACGTTCTTTCTAACACAAGTACACACTACCTGTATTCTCCCCCTTTACCCCCATGGAAGCTAAACCAAAGCAAGCCTCTAATTCTAATTTCCAGTTTACAGTAAATACAGAGGACACAGGAACATATTAAAAAACAACAGCGAGATGCAACCAGCAAATACCAAGACTGTAGAAACCTCCATAGGGCAAATAACCTAGTTTCTTCAAACAGCAACAAAAAATGTAAGAAAAAGAAAGAGAATGAGAGCTTAAAGACAAAAAGGACCTAATTGTAGAATAATAGTATACTTTTGATCCAAAACAGGATATTTTAGAGAGTTAAAAGGAATGCTATTGATATGGAACTCTGGAGAATATACAATGTACAGTCACACCACTCAAGAGGCATAGTGGTCAAATAAAAGAGGTTAGCCATTTTGTGGGTCCTGATTTGAACAAATGAACGGTTAAAAGTATTGAGAATATCAAGAAAACTTGAATACTTATTGGACATTAAATTTTTTAGTGTGATAATGGTATTGTATGTTTTTAATACCTTTTCAATTATAGATACATGACAAAATGTACACATTTGAAAAGATATGATGTATAAGATTTGGTAAAAAATGATCCATGTTGTAAGTAGGGGTAATGGAGTAATAAAGATGAAATAAGATAGTCCATAAATTCATAATTTATGTATGTTTTTAAGATCTATATTATGTATATAATATAATGTTATATACTACTCTAGTGTATTAATTTTCCTTGTTATGTTACATTTCACTGTATGATTACAACATATATTATTTACCCATTCTAGGATTATTGGACATTTGTATCTTTTCCAGTTTTTGTTTATTACAATGTATTATGGGGACACGTTCAGATATTCCTATTAGATGTGTATTTGGAATGGAAATAACAAGTGAAAGGATATGCATTTCTTCAACTTTGGTTGATGATGCCAGTTTTTCAAATTGACTGTTCAATCCAAAGATACTCCACTAGATTGGTATCTTAGTCTGTTTGGGCTGCTATAACAATAGACTGGACAGCTTATAAACAACTGAAATTTAATTCTCATTGTTCTGGAGGCTTGAAGTCTGAAATCAGGGTGCCAACACGATTGGGTGAGGGTCCTCTTTCCAGTTCATAGCATGTACTTCCTTTTTGTAACTTCACAGAGGCACAGAAAAAAACCATTGATAAACAGTGATCCTTAATTTTGATGTTGTTTTAGTTTGAGTTCCTCCAAAATAGAAGGAGCTAGGGATCTCACTGAGGCCATTTTATAAGCCACTAATCTCATTCACAAGAACTCCACCCTCTTGACCTCTTAACACTATCAACCCCTTCCTCTTAATACTATCAATATTAGGGGGTAAAATTTCAATATATGAATTTCAGGAGGACACAAATATTCAGACCATAGCACCACATAGTAGAAGAATTTGTATTGCTTAACATTTGGTATTGTCCTTATTCTGAATTTTAGCCATTCTGGTGGGTGTGTAGTGGCGTCTTATGTGCTTTAATTTGGACTCGTAGTTGAGTGCCTTTTCCCTATGTTAATGGCTTGTATATAAAACAAGTCTATTTTTCTAAAGTACTACCTCTCCTATGTTATGTATAGGTTTTCTTTCAGGATATAATCTTTATTTGATTACATTTTAAATGTTTTTTTTTTTAATGTTCAGGATATAAGCTTTATTTGATTACATTTTTGGAAATATCTACTCCTACTCTGTGGGCTTCTTTCTACTCTTTATTAAAACCATCAGCAAGCAGCGATTCTTAATTTTAATGTTGTTTTAGTTTGAAATCCTCCAAAAATAGATCCAAGACAGGAACTTGTATATATAGTTTAATTAAGAAGTGATCCTAGGTATTAGAAGTAAGGGACTAGGAAGCATTATGGAAGAAAGGAAAGCTAATACAAAGGTGTGTTTTTTAGATCACCAATCTAGGAAGCAGGTCTTAATTCTGCTACAACCTAAAATTGTATAGAATCCTTTCCAGAACTGTCTGAAGGACAGATTAAACCTTTTTATCCCAGGTCTTGCCCTATCATTTTAGGACTGTGCTTAAGATCATTAATCCCATACTTCCAGGTTGTGTTTACACATTGGCCAAGAGAATGTTTGGTGCTAGAAAAGGCCATGGGACAGAAACTATGAAACACTGTCAAAGAGGTGAGTATGAGTCATCATGGAACTATCCTTCCACTAGCTATGGCTGAAATTAGAGACAGATCAAGGGAATATGACATAAGCACTTGTGGCAACTGTTAAAATGTAGTACAGTTTAATATTTCCCCCTATGGTTAAAGCATTTTTTGTGCAGCTTTAAAAAATTTCCCATCTCAAGGTCACAATGATATTCTTCCATAGCATTGCTTAAAGTACAATTTTTTTTGCCTTGACATTTAAGTATACAACCCTACTGAAACTTATTTTTGATTAGGGTATGATGTACAGTCAAGTTATACTTTTTTCCATCCAATTTTTTCTGTATCATACGTTGAAAAGTCAAATCTTTACACAGCGTCATCTTTGCACTAGTCAAGTACACAGATAAGTGTGGCTCTGTGATAGACTAAAGGTGGCTGCAAATTCTTTGTCACTCCTCCCATTGAAAAGTAAAATATATCTCCTGCCTTCTCCCACACCATTGAATCTGGGCTGACACTGTAACCTGCTTTGACCATCATAATGTGGCAAAAGTGATATGTGAATTCCAAAAGCAAGCCCAAAGATATACATAGTTTCTGCTTTTGTATGTTTGGAACACTCCTTTTTGGAACCTAGCAGCCATCTTTTCAGAAGTACAAACCATGTGGAAAGGCCAAATGGAGACTTGAGATGTTGAGTGAGATCAACAAATCTAGTGATCTCTCAGCCAATGGCCAACACCAACTGCTACACATATAAATAAGCCATTTAGGAAATTCTGTCCCTTTGATATTCCCAAAGACTATAGCTCCAGCTGACATCTTATGGAGCAAAAGAAACATCCTGCTGAGTCCATAATATCATGAGAGAAAACAAATGGTTGTTGATGGTTAAGCCTCCAAGTTTGGGGATAGTTTGCTATACAGCAATAGATAATGAAAACAATATGCTTTTGGGCCCTCTGTTCTGCTCCGTCCGTCTGTCTATTCTTGCCACACAGTCTTAATTTCTATGGCTTCACAGTAAATCATAATCTGGTAGAGCAAGTCTTCCTACACTGTTCTTCGTATTAAGATTGCCTTGTCCGTTTTGACAGTCTGTATTTTTATGGAGATTTTAGAGTGTGCTTTCCTTTCAAGCCCCCAAAAATAATTGTTTGGCTTTTGAATTGAATTGCTTTAAATCCATAAATAAATTTGTGGAGAATTAATATCTTTACAATATTGAATATTTCAATTATACTACAATTCTCCATTTATTTAGGTCTTCTTTAGCATCTCCCAATAACATTTTCCAGTTTTCTGTTTAGATCTTTTACATTTTTGTTAGTTATATGTCTAATTATTCAATATTTTTATGTTACTAAAAGATGTATCATAAATTATATTTTATCTCATTGCTACTGGTATATAGATATATATTGATTTTTATATTATTCTTATATTCGGCCACCTTATTAAATTTGCCTATCAATCCTAATAAATATTTCCATAGATTTTTTATTTGATATGTACCAAATCATATCATATTTAATGAAACTATCACTCATTCCTTTAAAGACTTATTTCCTTTTTCCTTATTTTTCTTCTTACTTCTTTATTACAAAAAAAAATTACAGTGCTAAATAACATTCTCAATTCACTCTTGATCTCAGACAAAAGAATTTTAACATTTCACCACTAGGTATGATTTTCCTGTAGATTTTTTGAAAATAGCCTATATCAGATTAAGGAAGTTCTCTTTTCCTCAGATTTTGTCAAGAGTATATATAATAAATAGATGTTGAATGTTTTTGCTTTATTTACTAAAGTAGCCATGCAATTTTTCTTTTTTAATGTAGTAAACTATATTAATTAATTTTCAAATGTTAAATCAACCCTGCATTCCTAGAATAAAACCTACTTAGTCCTAATATGTCATCCTTTCCACATATTGTGGATGAAATTTACTAATATTTCCTTTAGGATGAATGAATTACTCTACACTTATAATAATGTGTTTCTCAGTCTTTGATATTAAGGTAGAAGTTATCATGGCATGTGCTTCTGGCATTTCTGTTGAGAAGCCAGATGCCAGTCTAATTAATGCTTATTTGGAGCAATTACAAAAAAAAAAAAAAAAAAGGATTTAAAAGCACAAACAAAAAGCAATTGTAGCAGCTAGGACTTAAAGACATTTGAGTGAGCCAGACATCTTTCACTCACAATTCCCTTAGGACATCTATAAATTTGCACAGGCCACAGAGATGCTGAAAAGATGCAGACAATGATATTCTGATGCTGTACAGCTTTCCCCATTCTAAGGGATCTGGAGAAACAAAAATTGGAGTGTGGGACTACCAACGCAGCCAGGACTTAATGGTCTAAAATCCTGGAGAAAGAGGAACTGCAAAGAAATGAGCCCAACATTTGCACTCCTTTTCATCTTGAAACACTTGCTGAACCTTGAGCTATAATCATCTGACCTCTATCTTTTCTATACCTCTTTTCAAATTGCTCTTTCCCTGTGCTCCAGGCATGTAGTCATCTCTTCCTTCTGTTCCTGGTCTCCAGAATGCACTGTTCTGTCTCTCTCACAAGAAGATTATTCATTTTGTACTAGTTACCTGAAATTATTTCCTTCTTCCTCCCACAGAGCCATGTCCAGAGGCATATAGGAACTGCAGGACAGACCTGAGACCTTAGCAAGAAGGTGAATGGATAGAAGACTGCCAAAGACACTGTGTAGGAAACAAGAGGTAAGGGAAAAAGAAAGAGAAAATGTCTCTTACATGTCAATTATAGGAGATTTAGGTACGGATTGATAGGTGACTTAATGAGAGGAATAAATAGATATTGTACTATTTGCTCAGCTCCAAAGATATGTATAAACAACTAATGGTATAACTTTCTAGCAATGTACTGTATCTGTACTCTTTCTCAGGTATTACAGGCATAACTAAGACTTTAAAAATCCCTCATACCATAGCTGAAATGGATCCTTTCTTGATAGATTCCCCTACATTCACTACTATGCCCAAATTAGGTCCGTCTTTTAGTAACAGATTTTTCTTAGTGTTGAATTCATCACATTTTGTTACTTTGTTATATATATATATATATATATATATATATACACACACACACACACACACACACATATATATATATACACACACACACATATATATGTATACATACATATATATGTATACATATATATATAAAACACAGTGTTATTACGTGGTTGTTGTGTCTTTCTATCACTAGGTTGCTCATAAAATAAAACCCAAGTATTTTCTCCCTGTCATTGTATTCACAGTGCCTAGTATTGTGCAAGACACCTAATAGATACTCAAATATCTGTTGAATGGATTAGTGAATAAATGTGATATGAATCATCTCTCTCATCTGAACATAATTCTATAGAGGAAGCTAGAGTTTGTCTTGACAAAATGACAACATGTACAGAGTTATAGGTCTGGCTAAGGAAAATTGTTTTAAACACTGTAGCCTGAGCATACGGACAAGGCACCTTATTAGCTCCAAAATGAGTAAAATCATTAGAGTCCATTTTTATACAATTGTAATAAATTATCAAATAATCTACCTATAGAATCTTTTATTTAATAGACAATTTCTGAGGGCCCATCTTATAGAGTGTAAAGATTTCATCTATACCCTCATAGTCTTCATAAGCAAGATAAAAAATAAACAATATATTTTAGTGTCATAGAAGGAAATGACATTTGCTAATGAGTGACCAAAAGAAAGTTACTTCATCATTTGACACTCAATTCTCTTCTCAATAAAAGAAGCATAATAACATTGTTATCCTGAAATTAAAAGTTATAGAGTTACAATTTATAAACTTCCCACCATATTTTATGGTAGAAAGTAGACATTCAATAAATAAGAATTGAGAAAAAGAGGAAGAAGAGGAGGAGGAAAAAGAGAGGGTGGAGGAGGAGAAGGAGATGTTAGATTTAAGTACCTTATGTTCATACATGATAGAAATATATAGCAGACAAAAAGTGTGTATCCAATAACTCAAGCAAAAGGTTGAGCTGACTATATTGAGCTAAATCAACAAAACAAATTTATCCTTGTTATTCTATCTCAACACATATTATCTTCTCTAAATTATCATAATTTGTAATTATATGTTTATTTGTTTACTAGAATGCTGTCTTCTTCCCAAACTGGTTTCCATGATGGAAGGGATATAACTGCTTTATTGCTCAGTGTAGAACACATAGGAGACAGCAAGTACTGTTAACTTAGAATTACAAATTGAAAACCTGCATGAACAAAAGAAAAATCACCTGGTAGGGGCTCTTAGTTAGGAAAAAAAAGAACCATAAGAAAATTGAAATTTAAATACATAAATGACTACAGTCTCCTAAGTCAATCCTAATGATTTGGACTTAATGAAACTGGTAAAAATTTTAAGAAAAATTTAATTAAAATGATATCCCTATGGTTTCTTTTAATGTAAATTTATATCTGAGAGAGAGAGAGAGAAAGAGAGAGAGAGAACAGGGGAGGGGTAGAGAGAAAGGGAGACATAGAACCTGAATCAGGTTCCAGGCTCTGAGCTGACAGCACAGAGCCCAACATGGGGCTTGAACCCACGGACCACAAGATCATGACCTGAGCCGAAGTCAGATGCTTAACTGACTAAACCACCCAAGCACCCCAAAGTGATATCCCTATGAGCTGAAGCCAATATGAATAGCAAATTCCTATGTTCATTCACATCACTGTCTGATGTGTACTAGATGAACAATAAACATTATTGAATTAAAGAAGTTTATTAAGTCAATCATAGCCAGTGTATAATGATTTTATTAAAGGTCAATTTTTAAGGCTCCCTGCAAGTCATACAAAATATTTAAAAATATATCACCTAGTGAAGGAAAATATAACAGAGAGAAGGAAGTAGAGAAAAACACAATGATTGTAACTATTGTCATGCATAGTATCAGGTGCAAAGTTCAATTTATCTTGTAGTCACTTACAGCAACAACAATAACAACAACAAAAGTTTAAGCCAGGAAACAGAGATTATTGTTGGCACAAAACAATAGATGACATTCAGTGGAGATAGTCATAAGAACAAAGTGAAAAATAGCATCATGGAAGGAAGGACAGAAGGAAAGAAGGGAGGAAGGATAGAAGTGGGGGAGGAAGGAAGGAGGGAGGGAAGGAGGCAGTAAGGAAGAATATACTTTAGCCTAGAAAATAAAATAGGTCTACAAATTTTAATTTATAGGAAATGAGGTCAACATAACTTTTATCAAACAGCACATATCCTGCCAATTAAATAAAAAGCAGCACTATATTGGTTAGAGAATCAACAAAATGTTTTAGAAAAAGAGTTTTTGAATCAATGAATTAGGAATTCTATACATTAAAAATATGGGAACACACAAATATATAACCAATGAAATAATTAAACAGATATAATAAAATACTTTTTTAAATTACTAAATTAATACCTTTTCAAATAACTACAAAATAACAGAAACAAAAATTTTATAAAGGACCTTTTAGATTATCTAATACAACCTTCTCCATATACAGATTAAGAAATGTGCTGCAAAAAGTTTAAGAATCTTATCCATGGTAAAATTATAAAAGTGTATTGAAAAGGGAAAATAAATTCAGTACAAGATGATTTTTTTAATGGAATTGTATTCTTTTTATTGGGAGCCTAATTTATACAAGGTAATATGCTAGGCACTGGGGGCACAATGAAGAACAAGTCAAATATGGTTCCTGCTCTTGTAAACATATAGTCTAGTAGAAAGGAAAGTTAATAGACAAACCAATAAATAACTTCAACTGTGTTAAATGCCATGAAAAAAGGATAGGGTACCATAGAGGGAAGGGGTCTTTTAGGATGTTGTAAATTGCCTAGAGCAATTGGAATCTTGGAATAATGCAGTAAAAATTAACATGTAGAGAAGAAAACATATAGAAATATATTTTGATACTAGGATTAATTATTTTGTTAATAAATTAGATAAAGGGAGGAAAGCATAAATAAAAAAGTCAAGGACAAATTAGCAACTGGTTAAATGGCTTTATCCATTTCCCCTACAATGGGGGAAAATTGAATATATGACTCTAGAGCACAGAGAGTCACAGGGTAGGGGATTTAAATTTACGTTCCACCAATTAACATTTTCTTTTTTTTTAAGGTTTTATTTTTTTAAGGAATCTCTACCCCCCCCCCCGTGTGGGGCTTGACCTCATGACCCCAAGATCAGCAGTCACACACTCCACCAAATGAGCCAGCCAGGTACCCCATGTTCCACCAATATATGTTTTAAATGATTAGTGTTTAAGTTTCCTGGGAAGAAAGTATAGAAAAGGAACACATATCTAAAACCAAATCCAGAGAAATTCCCACATTTACTGTTAGGATAGAAGTGAAATAAGCTTTAAAAAAGAGGAGGAAAGAAGTAGAAGAAAATGAGAATCCTTTCTTGAAGCTTCTTGCAGAAGGGCCAGTTTTTAAAAGGAGGGAGTGCCAATTGTGCCAAATGCTCTCTAGAGTATACTAAGCTCACTCCCACCTTCCACAACCAATTCCTTCCGCCATTTTCAGCTTCGGACTTAAGATTAAAATAAACATCTAAGAATATCTCCAAATTCCTATCTGAAGAGTAAAAAAAAAAAAAATTAGGCCTACATATAAAAAGCAAAGTGAATGAATACAAATGTACCAATTTTCAGATATGGGTAGTAATCTGGGATAATTTGTATTTAATTAACATTTTACTACATACCAAAGTAAACCACAGAGAGATGGAATTGCTAAATATTTTTTAAATCAATTGCTAGAAAATTACAAGAAAAAAGAATAGAATATTAGATCTATGAAGTAATAACTTTTTCAGCTTTGAAGCAAAGAAGAAATAAAAATGGAAAAGATCAATAGATTTCAAAATGCAATCACTTAGTATTTCCAATCAATGAAAAAATTGTAACTCTATTGAAAAACACATCTAAGAGAAAATGTCCACAAGATATAATGGTTGAGGTTACTGAAGTAGTTTCCTGGACCAGTCATATAGAGGCAATAACCAACTTACCTTCCTCACCACTGTCCCTGACTGATCAGATCTCAAAGCTACTTGTAGTCACTTACAAAAAGTGTAAGTTTAGTCCAGTCTAATATCAAAACTCCAAAGCATCAACTAATGAAATTCTTCTCTTCTCCAGTTTTGATCTACCCCAGATTCATAAACCTGCAGAATGCCAAGGAATATCAGCAGCTTCTTTACTTTTTCTTCACTTCACTTCCTCATAATCATTCTCAAGCTGCTATTGTAGTCTCTCTACAGTTGGGTCTGGGAAGGGTAGATTATGGGGAAAGGGCTGTGTCTGACATCAGGGCCTCCTTGTTTTCTCTCAGAACACTACAGAGAAATTCTCAGTTCCTTCAAAGCAGAGGGTGTCTTCTTATGTTGGCTTTTAAGACAACTTCCCTCAACTAGTAGTTTCTGAGGCTTTGCCTATTTCAGAGTCTTCTCATACTCAGAAGACTTGCTTCTCCTGGAAGACAACTCCTGGACTCTCTAGAGTACCTTTCAAGATGATACAGTTGAGTTCCCTTCCCCTACTCCATTTGTACTACAGAGAATTGTGAACATCTCTGCTGCATGTGGGAGTAATGCAGCTAGCTCCCCTATATTAGCAGGTCCTAGTTAGTCAGGCTGTCACTTTTGAACTTCTCAGGCTTGGGTTGAGTATCAGTGTCTGTAGAATTTCAAAGTCAGGAGACACAGGGCACTCTCTCTAAATAGTTCCCTTGAAGTTCCTCCAACTTCACTTGAGAGAGAGAAATACCCCCTCTCCGCCTCCTTGGGGAATGAGAGAAGAAATGCCACAGAACACAAATAACTCACTCTCCAAAGAAATTCTAGTCTTTGATCTCTGTCCTCCTCTCTTTTACCCCCAAGATAGCCAATCTGTATAACTGATCTGTTGTGAATTATATTGTTTTATTTTCAGCCAAAACTCTGAGATAAAGAGAAAATTCACAATATAAATTCTCAGTCGGTTAAGTCTCTGACCCTTGATTTCAGCTCAAGTCATGATCTCATGATTCGTGAGTTTGAGCCCCGCATCAGGCTCTATGCTGACAGTGTGTTTTCTGCTTAGGATTCTTCTGTCTCCCTCTCTCTGCCCCTCCCACACTTGAATGTGCTCTCTGTCTCAGCCTCTCTCTCTCTCTCTCTCTCAAAATAAATAAACTTAAAAAAAGAATTATTTTTTATTTGCCTTATCTCATTTCAACTTTATATTAGAACACTTGATTTCCCCCCTACTCTTGACTTCCTGATCTTATTATGTTCATTGTTCTGGGCCATATTTTTTTTGGAATTTTGTTGCATATGAGATGATTTTGTGAGAAGATCTCTCAAGCAACTTATAGACTAAGGCAAACATAAAGGAAAGAATGAATGAAAAAACTCCAATGAGAACAAATGCTCAACTGTCCAAACAGAAAAAAATGAAATTGCTTGAGGCAACAGTCACTCAAAGATATCACATCCCCCCACTCAGATCATCACAACAATTTAATCAGAATATCTTAAGGGTGGGCTGAGACTTCATTTTCTTTAAGCATCCCCCGCGGGTGATTGTAATAGGTAGCCAAGGTTGAGAACCACAGCCACAAGGATTATTGTCTAGAGAAAAAATGGGACAAGCAATGGAACCCATGAATAATGTGTATTATGCAGCCATTCAAAATTATAACTATGAAGAAAACCAGGTAGAAGATAGTGTAATCTCTAAAAATGGAACACAAAGCCCCTTATTATCTTGTCTCCTTTTCTACTATCACATTTGTTGCTCCCTTCATGGGCCTCTCCATCTCATGAGTTAGAGTCTCACCTGTTAATTTGTAGGTTCCTAAACATGCCAGGTCCTTTTAAGCCTCAGCCTGATTCCCCTCTTCACCCACCTAGATCATTCCTCCTCCTTGCTAACTGACAGCTAAAGTACATTTTCCTGTTGATGGCTTTCCTGACATTCCAGACTAACCTGAGTGCCTGGGGGTATTATAGCACTCCATGCTAAAAATGGAACACTGTATTATAATTGTTGGTTTATTTATATTTCAGTTTTTATCACTTTGAAAACAGGAACACTATTTCCTTCATCTCTGAATCCAAGTACTTATCAAAGTATTTTAGCACCGAGGAGGTGCTCCATAGATAGTGGGTTGAATTGTTAAATGCATATGATAAAATAGAAATTAAATAGAAATTTAATGTGTAAACATTAAATACAATGCTATACAAAAGAAAGGAAGGAAGGGAAAAAGGAAGGGAGAGAGGAAGGAGAATACTAACATTCACAGAATATTTTCTAAGTGACAATATTTAGAACTTCATGTAATTCTCATAACATACTCTAGAGTAAATATTACTTTCCTTATTTATGATTGACGAAATTTAAGGCTGAGAGTTTTAAATAATTCACCCAACACTGAGGAGTTAATAAGTACCATTTTCAGGTTCTGAACCCAGGTTTATATGACCAACACTACCTTGCATTTTCAAAATTAAAATAGTTATATTATAGCCTTGATTTAGGAGAAAATTAAAAGGTGTTTTAGAGGTCAGGGGCTAAAGGTAGCGTAAATCACCATCAGATAAGAAAACCAACACATTACCTATAATGCTCGAAGTAAATCTACTCAGACAAATTCATTTATGGTCTTTTGTAGAACAAATTCAGTAAAAGTATAACTGAAAAGATTTCATAATAATTCAATATTCTTAAGTATAATGTTTTTGTGCATTTAACCATTCCATATTTAAGCCTCCAACAAAATTCTATCATATTTAACATTGTCAACAGAATTTGTCTGCTAGGGTATATATAACCATTCTGTAAATAAAGTTTTTCAGGACGAAACAGTATTGAAATACTTTATTCCTTCAACTTTCTAGCACTAAGTCCATCAAAATTAAAGGAAAATATGTTGTGCCTATATCCCTGTGCTTATAATTTGTGATATCCTGTAAACAAAAAGTTATTTTGAGATTTTATAATATGTGTTAACAGTAGGAAGCCAGCAAGAGAAACTATCTTAAATCTGCAAGCAAATCCATAATAAATACATGTAAGTATTAAGCAGGATGCCTTGAAAATTAAGGGCAAACACCTATGGGATGCACAGAGATTACAAAGTGGAATTCACTCATTTTCCATTTTCTCCAGAACCCCAAAATATTCTGGAAAATAGGAAACTTCAGAAATAAGAACAGAATTCTTACTTTCTTAATTTTATTTATATGGTTGAGAAAAAGAGGTTCAATTCACAAGACTCTTGCCCAAGCACCCATGGCTAAAACCGTCAGCATTTGAAATCAGCTCACTGACAGCCAAGCCCATCTTTACACCAAACAGTAATGCATCTCTCCATTATTGGTTTCACTTGTCTTGAAAAATCACAGCAAAAAACTCCTGGGTGGACCTGCTCTGTTTATTTCATTCCTTTTTATCCTTTGGTCAGAGCAGGTATTTTTATAATCTGGTTTTGTTTATATTGCCTGTAGCATAACATTTCTAGCAATATGGTCATATTTCTCCTTGTATTTCTGTTGTGCATATAAGGCAATATTATGTATATTTATTTATTAACAAGTTTACATAAAATACTGCATAAAGTGATTACACAATATTACTGAAAATAGCAAATTTTTGCATTGAGATAAACATTTCACTACTGTTATAGAAGACTGACTTGAGTAAGATGATTAAATGAGGAATAGACAAACTGCTCAATACTGGAGATATACTATTAGTGGATAGGAAATGGAAAGGAAGGAAAACATGATTAAAGATACTCTCAAAATGTATCTAGCTTCCCCAATGAGGACAAATGTTTTTAATCTGACATATCCAATTTAGGGTATTAATAGAACTTACAAGTGAGATTACTGAACCACCACTGACAGTATTTAAGAAAATGGTTAGAAACTAGAAGGTGTTCTTGGTGGGTAGTGGGAAGAAAATGGAACTACAAAGACAATATTCAAGTTTGTCAAATTCAAATGCCTCTAGGGGGCAGACAAGTAGTAAAAATGAGTGAGGTAGACTAGTGGGCCATGTAGTAAAATGGGGAGAACAGGTTCTGTCTAGAGTGAGCAGTACTACTTGGTTCCAGTCAGTTTGTTGGTATGAGGACATATGGGCTCTAGTTGGCAGACCCCATAATTTTTCAGGACTAAAAAATCCAGACCTTTAATGTTAAATATTATCATCAAATTTTAAAAGTATTTACACGTCAAACAGAAAAGAAAGAAAAAATCAGATGAAAAATTTCTGCCTCTGCTGAATTCAAATGTCAGCCACCAATTTATAGATATTTGTTATTTCCCCCATTTGTAAATAAGTAAGATTTCCTTCAGAATTGTAAAGTTGATACATAATAGAATGAATCAGAAATACAAAATTAATCTAAAGAAAAGGAAAGACTTCCAGGTAACAGCAAGGCATGACTGAATGAATTAATATGCTTCCCACCAGCAAAAAAAAAAAGACCTGTCAATCTGAAAGAGAGTGGTATGTCTAAAACGTGGACAACCAATCTGAAAGAGAGTGGTATGTCTAAAACATAAGAAAATAGGTGTTCTGGCTCACAGACTTGAATAGTTGACTTCTAACCTAAGATACCTAGCTTGAGGAAACTGCTGTAGCTACCTTATTCCATTGCATACTCGATTCAATTTAATGCCTACCAAGCTATTACTCTTAGTAAAATCTCAATGTTATGTAAACCAATATACAGGATACTACAGTCTCCATGACAGTTGTGCCTCATAAATTGATAGAATAATAGTTTTGTTTGTACATCTGTTTCCAGTGAGTTTAGTTAATGGAAGTTCATTCCTGAGAAACAGATCCATTCACAGTGTGCTCAAAGGTAAACAAAAGAACTTGAATTTTGGTAAATTCACTAAAGCAAATTCTACTTTCTGAGTTCTGTTAGTGGAACAGAAGCTTTTTGCTAGAACTACCAAAATTCACCAACGACCTTTTTTTTTTTTTTACTTTTACTTTTTAGTACCAAAAAACTGAAAATGCTGCAATTATCCAACAGAGGAAATTTTCCAACAGGCTAGGAGATTTACAAATTCAAATAGAATGGTGAGTTTAACATCAATCCCGAGCAAAATTCCAGGATGAAATTATAGTTTGTAAGTACATTACAGAAATGCCATGGATTCTGTAAGTATAGTTTTAAAATTAATAATAAATTTCCTAAACTGGAATATTTTACAAATGTGATAGACACAATGTAACTAAAATTTAGAAATACTGATGCTCAAAAAGTTTTCACTAATTATTTTAACAATTCTCCATCACTCTTTACTTGAATAAACAGAGAATTGTTATCACATTTTCAGATCACAAGGCTACAGAAAGAAATATAATGGGTGACAGAACCAGAAATCAGAATGATAGAATGAAATGAGTCCAAGTTATATTTATCTGAATTAAATTTAAAGTATTTCATTCCAGTGCTTAAAACCAAATGTCTAAAGTAGCCTTACAACATCAAAACATATATATTTGGGGAGAAAAACTTAATTTTTTGGCAACAGTATCAAATTGAGTAAAGCGCATGATTAATGGAATCTTAGTCAATGATATTTAAGGTTTCTTCATACAAAGGAGAAGGGTGATAATTAGTGATGATTCTCTGTGAAGTCAAACCACATTCAGGTGTGTACTGAGACCCAGGTACCATTTCTTAAAAGACATATAGGCTTATGAATCTCACTTGAAAGAGAGGACATAAGAAAGGGCAACTGAACTGAGTTATGTGAAAAAAATAATTGAAGGAACTAAGGATATTGGCTTTCAGATGGAGAAAATCAAGTAAGATATAAGAATCATTCTCTGGTGCAGTCACTGTGGAAAACAGTATGGGGTTTCCTCAAAAAGTTAAAAATAGAACTACCCTATGATCCAGCAACTGCACCACTAGGTATTTACCCAAAGAATACAAAAATACTAATTCAAAGGGATACACGTACCCCTATGTTTATAGCAGCATTATCTACAATAGTCAAATTATTAAAATAGCACAAGTGTACACACACACACACATACACACACACATACAATGGAATAAAACAGCCATAAAAAGAACAAAATCTTGCCATTTGCAACAACATGGATTGATCTAGAGACTATTATGCTAAATGAAATAAGTCAGAGGAAGACAAATACCAAGTGATTTCACTCATATGTGGAATTTAAGAAACAAAACAAATGAGCAAAGGGGGGTAAAAAAAAAAACAGGGAGACACGCCAAGAAACAGACTGTTAACTATAGAGAACAAACTGATGGTTACCAAAGGGAAGGTGGATGAGGGGATGGGTTAAATAGGTGATGGAGATTAAGGAGCACACTTGTGATAAGCACTGGGTGACGTATAGAATTGTTGAATCACTATATTGTACACCTGAAATGAATATTACACTGTATGTTAACTAACTGGAATTTAAATAAAATTTTTAAAAAAGAATCATTTTCTAATATCTGAAGAGTTGCCATATGGCCAAAAGATTTGTTCAGTCTGATCCCAAGAAGTAGACTTGAAACGGAAATTTCAGGAAAACATTTCAGCTCACTGTAAAGAAGGATTTTCTCAGGATTAGAGATGCCAAAGGACAAAATGGACTTCCCAGAATGCAGGCATATTTATGTGGGTTCTAAATAACTACTTAGGGAAATGATTACGTTTGGGTTTCAAAAACTGAATGAATGGCTCATTAGATTTGGCTAATGATTTTTAAATACTTGTCTGAAGAACTTAGTGTTTTAAGGATTTCCTTGTATATATGATTCAAATACAATTTGAAAAAGACTTGTTTTACTTTATTACACCACATACAAAAATAAACTTAAAATGGATTAAAAACCTAAATATGTGACCTGAAACCATAACGTTCCCAGAATAAAACATAGGCAATCATTTCATTGATTCAGCCAGGGAAAATTTTTTTCTAGCTATGTTCCCTCTGGCAAGGGACATAAAAGCAAAAACAAAAATAACTATTGGGACTACACCAAAAAATTTTTGCACAGCAAAGGAAACCATCAATAAAACAAAAATCCAGCCTACTAAATAGGAGAAGATATTTGCAAATGATATATCTGATTAGGGGGTTAATATCCAAAATATACAAAGCACTTATGCAACTCAACACCCAAAAAAACTCCAAATAATACAATTAAATAATGGACAGAGGACCTGAACAGACATTTCAAAGAAGATATGCGGATGGCCAACAGACACATGAAAATATGCTCAAGATCACTTACCATCAGGGAAATGAAAATTAAAATCAAAAGAGACATCACTTTATACCTGTCAAAATGGCTAAAATCAAAAACAAAAGAAACAATAAATGTTGGTGAGGACATGGCAAAACAAAACAAGTTTAAATATATATGCACCCCTATGTTTAATGCATCATTATTTACAATAGCCAAGATATGGAAGTAACCCAAGTGTTCATCAATAGATGAACAGATAAAGAAGATGTGGTACACACACACACACACACACACACACACACACACACACTGAAATATAATTCAGCCATAAAAAAAGAATGAAATCTTGGCATATGCACCAACATGGATGGACCTAGAGGGTACAAAGCTAAATGAGATAAGTCAGTCAGAGAAGACAAATACCATATGATTTCATTCATATGTGGAATTTAAGAAACAAACCGACAGACAAGCAAAGAAAAAAAATGAAAGAGAGAGACACATAAAAAAAAAACACAAACATACCCTTAAATAAAGAGATCAAACTGATGGTTGTCAGAGGGGAGGTGGGTCAGGGGATGGGTTGAATTTTAATTAATTAATTAATTAATTAATTAATTAAAAATAAATAAAAATACTGTTCATGTATTTTCATAACTTTAATTTTTAAAATACACTGAAATGTGTTAAATATAAATCTTGTCCATTTACCAGTGTGTTTTCCTGTGTCACCAGTGACTTCATTTGATGCCATTCTGGCAGGCATTTTCTCCAGCACATGTGTGCCACATATTCAGCTAATTGCTAGACACTACCATGATGTACAAGCACAGCACATGCTAACAGTCAAATGTCAGTTGTATGATAACAAATGAATACCTAACAAAGTGTGTCCTGAAAACATAGTATTAGAGATAATTTTAGTGTTTAGTTTAAGTCTAGATGCTGATTTCTCTGACTGGGTAAGCAATGTAATCTGTTATTACTTATAGCTACCATTTTAATCTTGAAACCAAAATTCCCTCCTTCTATCTTTCAAACTTCTATATTTTCTCATTAAAAAGGATGAAAACATTGCAAGGCACTCTTTCATAGGATAGTTATCATTTTCAAATACTTATCTGTGTGACTCAGGATGATCTGATACTGTGCAACCAAGGAAAAACGCTGAAGCAGCCAGAAGAGAGCAACCAACATACATACCTTCTAACTTCAAATGTGTGGTCATCAGGTCATACTGCCTCATTGGCTGATATTATGGTAATAAAATATTATAAATATGAACACATATAATACTTTGGGTTAGTAAAATGTCATTTTTATCTGTATAAGTGCTGGGGATTCTGAGTAAAATTACAATTTTAAAATGTACTTTCTGATATTTAAGAGTATATAGTAAACCACTGTCATAATCATCAAAATTCCTTAAAACCTATGAACCAATGATTTTATGTGATTCACTATTGGTGGTAAGAAAACTCTAGCTTGTCTTTATTATGTCCTATAAATAATATTCTAAAAAGATGCAGCTCTTTGACAATGACATAGTCTTTCAATACTATACTAAGATATATAGATATAGATATTAAATGAACCTCGATTTATAAACATGTCTTTCCCTCAGTCAATACTTGATATATACAACATGTGTGTTATTAAAATTCACCCTGTCCATTATGTAAAGTATAAATAAGATATAATTTAAACATCAAATTATTTTTATGCTAATCACACTGTGTGTTTGTTTAGTTTCATGGAATTAATGTGGAAGTAAGATTGTTACTAACTTCAGTGAAACAAAATTATTTGAATCCTTTATGAAAAGGTATCTTTTAGTATTTTTGGAAAGACAATAAAAAATATGGTATTTGTGAATGAAAAAGCAAGGAAGAAAGATTCACTTGACCTCATAGAAACTGACAGATAGGAAGTGAACCTATTTGACCAAGCAACTGTGGCTGTCAAGCAATTTCCTGTCCTAAACAGCAATCTGGCCCAGGCCTCAGAGTCATCAGAATAAAATCTGAGAGTCATTTTACAGGAGAATCAAATAAGATTTGGAATGAAAATTTCATTGCAAAGCAAGAAAAATTTGCAATAATTTTCTATAATATAAGAAGACTTTTTTAGCACTTTTATTGCAGAAGCAATTCTAAATAACAGAGCTTTTCTTATAATAGCATTTCTATAATAATGGTGTTTTATAACAGAAGTGCTATTATTACAGAAATGGCATTATAATAGTGGCATTATTATTGTTGAATCTCTCCTATAACAGAAGTGCTAAATAAGCCTATCTATATTAAAGAAATTTCAAATTTCTGCCTTCTCAGAGCTAAAAGTGCTTTGGCCACTTTCATATGATCATATTACAAGCAATCTTATGTGGGTTGACCCAACATTGAAAGATATGACCAGTTCACACGGACTCCCAGGAAACCTGACATTGAACTAGGAGTCAAAACATTTGAGTTATATTCTCAACTCTAGCATTAGCTACTGAGTGACCTTGACAATCCTGATTCTTCTCTGAGCCTTTTCCCCCAATTCAAAAAAGAAAAAGAGAGAGAGAGAGATCCTTTATAATTCTCAGTGAAAAGCCTTCCTATTACTAAAGAACTCATTTGGTCCCAAATCCTAATGGCATCAATTACATATTTTTACCTCTTTGTTTTAAACTCATTGATGTGCTTTGTAGTTGTTGTCTTTATTCTACTGGAATAAATTTTATTCCTCAAGTTAAAAGCTGAATAAATGTAAGAATTGCTCTTGAAAAAAAATTCTTCCCTTAAATGGTCAGCACAGAGCCATGAGTATAATGGGTAATTTTTAAATTTTAATTAAAATGCATCTGATAATAAACTTCCAAAAATCCAAGCAGAACCAGAAAATAACAGTTTCATTCTGAAGTTAGTAGAATACTATTCAAGAACTTGAAACATCTTCAAGTTGAAGTAAAGCAATAAAATATCACAATAATGTTGGAAGTGATAAAAAGATATAATGTTCAATAATAGGGTTCAAAAAATTGGCTCAAAATAAATCTTATGTCCACATCAAATATATTACTATAAATTTCACTTCCCATTCAATAAAGTATGTATTGCTTGCCATATATTTAGGGAATATTCATCAAAAGAACTTAACTATATATGGAAATGAGTAAGTAAATTTAAGTTTATAAAATTCTACTTTTTATTAAAGATATCTTGTCATCTTTTGATGATGAGTTTACACCAGAGAAGGACAGATTTTAAGTTTCATTTTTTACCTTTTTAACATTAAAATAAAATCCTATATATTTCCAGGTTGATACAATTAGATTACATCATCTAGAAAGGATATAGTCTGAGAAACAGTAAATTAAGGAAATTCAGTATATAGTCACATTCTCTGCAGGCATTTTCACATTTTTAGACAATCCTGAATGCTTTCAAGTGTGTATTCTGATAAAATGAACTTACTTATTCTATTATTAACTACAAGCAAAAGGTTTTGTATATATATACATACAAACATATATTTACATACATATAATACATATATATTACATATGTATAATATGTATAATATATACATATGTATGTACGGTTTTGTATATATACATACAAACATATATATACATATGGTTTTGTATATATATACATACAAACATATATATACATACATATTATACATATATAATACATGTATAATATGTATAATATATACATATGTATATATGTGTTTGTATGTATATATATGTATATACATACATATGTATGTGTATATATGTATATATAAGTTTCAAATATTCATATCTGTATGTATATATGTATATTATTTTTTATTTTTTTAATATATGAAATTTATTGTCAAATTGGTTTCCATACAACACCCAGTGCTCATCCCAAAAGATGCCTTCTTCAATACCCATCACCCACCCTCCCCTCCCTTCCACCCCCCCATCAGCCCTCAGTTTGTTCTCATTTTTCAAGAGTCTCTTATGCTGTATATTAATATAACACACACACACACACACACACACACACACACACACACACACTCTCCCTTGGCACCAAAGAAAAAAGAAATCTCTTTGAGATAATAACCATACCATTTGTATTCATCATAATGAATGACAGCCATCAAGAGATATCATTTAAAAAAGTTTTAAGACATAGCAAATAATGGTAATAGCATTTTAACCCAAAAGGAAGAGCACGAAAAAATAAAAAATAAAAAAAAGACAGAAGAAGGGGAAGGAAGACAAGTTAATGATTACTTTTAATAAGTTACTAAGAGATAGACTGTAGGCAGGGACTCCATGAGTCCCACTCTGGCTGCACAAATGTACATACAACGCACATAATCCACTTACTAAGGCCTATTAGCTCCATCTCAAAGACAACGATACTGAAGTCTCAAAATATTGATATTTCATTTTCCTCTGTTCTATGAGGAACTGAGGTAGAAGACTGATTAAACATCTGCTTGTGTGCCAAATCCCCCCCTAGGTGTTCTACATGTGCTATTTTACTCAATGTTTACTGTTCTCAGAGGTTATTATAATTATCACTATTGTCATCAAATGAGAAAATTGGAAGCTCAGATGAAATAAAACCACTTAATCTACAGTCACACAGAGACTGTGTGACAGCTTCCTGACCATCAGAAAACCTACAGGTATATTGGTCACGGGGTGGGAGGAGTAGGACAGGATGGATCAATTTGGGCAGACTCAACTAAATGCTTGGTAGAACTACTAGAAGCAACATTCACAGGAAAATCCACATAATATCAAAAAGAAAGGCATCTTAAATATCACCAAATACAACTCCTTTATTCTACAAATGAGAACACTAAATACGAGAGAGATAACCTACCCAGAATCTGATCCCAGACTTGAATCTTGGACTTCTGTCTCCCAATTTGGATCTCTGTCCTCTAAGGCATGGGCAACACATGTTATTAGCATTTTTACTAGTTATCTGTTAATTAAATCATGATAGACAGAAAGCTGGTTGTGCCATCTTCCTCCAGTTAGCAATACAGGCCTTCCTTCATAACCATCCTGAACCATTATCTAATACAGGAGTTCTTACTTGTTTTTGTGCCACAGCCTCCTTCTCAAATAGTGTTTTTAATTTCATGAAAATAAATACATACATAGAAAAGCAAGTACACTGAAATTTCACTATGAAAATCATTTTTTAAACAGCTCTAGTGGGTGTGATTGACACACAAAAACCTATAGATATTCAATTTTGGAGATAAGTATATATCCATGAAACTATCATCACTATCTATGCCATAAACTCTCCCAATAAAAGATAAAATTTTTATTCTTTATTATTTCATCATTAATATATAGCAACATTTCTAATAATATTAATTTAAAATAGTGATAAAGGTAAATAATTTTTGAATTATCTATAACACTTATAGTGTAATATTAAAATATCAATGATTTCTATTAATACTAAAGTCACAGTGCTGCTAACACCATTGTGGTTTGTTGCCTACTTTCATAAGTGAAAGAAATGCTAAGTTTCATTACAGGTTAGTGAAAATAAAGATGTAATTTTCCTTTCTGAGTTGTATCCACATACTTCTTCTAAACCCCAGATTTTAAAAATCCTTATTCTAGGAAAAGTTGGATGGTGTGAAAAGGTGTGATAATGAAGTATGACAAGGTGATTGGGAAAGAAAAAATTCTGAAGGTTTTAACTTCTTATAAGACTGACTCACAAAAGAATAGAATTCCTATAGTCTCTAAAACTTCAATGGCTCATGGCATAATGTCCTTGTTCCAAAAGTTACTTTATATATTCAACACTTAATGAGGGATCTTCAATGCTTGAAACAACTCAAATTTCATCTAGAGGTAGAATCTTTGCATTCCACAGTTCTAACTACCCTGGGGAAAGGAGAAGCACTGGGAGGGAGGTATGTGAAATAATGGAAAGAACTGATTTAAAAAAAAAAAATCACCAGGCATCACACAGAGAAGCTAAGGAGGGTTCAGGGGTAATAAACCCGATTAGTGAATCAAAGGATAAGAGCCACATTTTGAAATAAAAGAATGATAATTTTAAGCAGCAAGAGAGAGATTAGAATTGAGAAGTGATAATGCTATGCAGTTTAGATAGGAAATGTTAGAAAACTGAATAGTGAAGGGTGGGGAACACCTCTATAAAAACAGCTGCCCAAATTCATCATTTCTTCAGTTTTGGATCCTGGTTACAAAGATTTTGATTCACCAGTTGATCTTTGTATACTGTTCTCTTGCGTTTGTAGTTTTCAATCATTTTCCCCAATTGATTCATTTCTCTTACCATATCTCTTAAATTGCTCTTTACTCTTTATCATTCGTAATAAACAATAATTGTGGTTCTCTTCCTCATCTACAAATTCTATTATTTTCTCCACAGGTTAACATAGGCTCCAAAATCAAATATTTCTTGCAAATAATTTTATCCCCACTTCCCAGTTGTTCATCAGCACTCAGCATCTTGTATGCATAGAATCAGCTCAGCATGCAAAAAGCATGTGCATAAATACATGTGGCATTTACTTAGACTATATGGAGCTACTCATTCTTGACCTCTTGAGTCTGTGGGTGCCATATCAAAAGGCAACTGTGGTCTACCAGCCAGAACCCCAAAACCTCACAGGGCTGAACCCAAGATAAGGGAAGCCCTGTGACCAACAGGACCTAAGAGATAAACTATGACCATGAGTAAGCCAATAGTCTGGTCTTCAGGTCCCTCACTTATAGAATGGGAATATAATCTAAATAATTCTTTAGAATAAAGAGATTATAAATTCTTATACTGGCTACTTGTATGCATTTGATATTTCTTCTGTTTGAGCTTCATTGAGCTTCCTAGAACTGTGGGTCTGGCATTTTTATAATCTTTTAAATTATATCTTCAAATATCTTTGAGTCCTCTCATCTTTGTCTTTTTGGAAATTCAATTACCTGTATTTTAGACTACACAGTATTGTTCCATATGTCACTAATAATCTGCTCTTTTTTTTTTCAGCCTTTTTCTTCTCTGTGTTTCATTGTAGGTGGTTTCTATTGCTATGTTTCCAGGTTAACTGATCTTTCTTCTGTAGTGTCTAATCTGCTATTAATTCCAACTACAATATTTTTTTATTTCAGATGTTATATTTTTCATCTAGAAATTTGGGTCCTTTTTATATCACCCTTTCCTCTACCCTCTTGAACGTAATAAATTTTACTTATAATGGCTGTTTTAACATCTTTGGTAATTCTATCATCTCTATCATTTCTGGGTCTATTTCTGTTAGATTCTATTAAACTTCTCCCAGTTATGAGTCATCATTTCCTGTTTCTTTGTATGTCTGATATTTTTCACTGGAAGTAGACATTTAAAATTTTACTTTTCTGGGTCCTGGATTTTGTTGTATTGCATTAAATATAGCTGAATTTTATTCTAGAACATATTAAATTATTTACAATCATTTTGACTCTTTGAGTCTTGTTTTTCAGCTCTGTTAGCATGGGTCCTAGGGCCAATTTGGGCCCACTATTCAGGCGATACTATTCTGAGGAGTCTACTCAATGCATCACTTGTTAGGAGTTCTTTCCATTCTGGCAGGAAGGAACACAAACTATTTCCAGCCCTATGTGAGCCTCCAGGATTGTTCTGCCTGTTGTTGTTGTTGTTGTTGTTGTTGTTTTTCCTAATGGTTCTTTCCCTGGCCTCAGGTAGTACCCTCACCTATCTGCATAGATCAGTATTCAGCCAAAGACTCAAGGGGACTCCTCTGTACATCTCAGAACTCTCTTTCCGTGTCTCCCTCCTCTTTCTTTTGCCCCACTATTTCTAGTGGTCTTGGACTCCCCAACCCCAAATTTCTGTCTCCTTAACTCAGCAAGACACCAGGAGTCTCTGTTCAAATTGTCCTTACCTGGGCTGCATCCTGGAAATGCTTTCCAGTCAATATGCTAGAGTGATCATAGGGTACTTCTTGATGTCTCTCTTCTCTCAGGAATTATTATCCTGTGCTGTCTCTTGCCCAAACTCTGAAAACCATTGTTTCATGTGTTTGTTCAGTTTTTAAATTTAAGTGAAAGGATAAATCTAGTCCCTGTTATGGCATTCTTAGAAATTGAAATCCTGACTTCCATGTCCAGCTTTCCATTTGAATGCTGAACAGAATAGCTCTTCTCTGAATTTCTACCAAAACAGAAAACCAAAACAACCCAAGATATAACCTACATACCAGTATTTTTTTTTAAATAAGATAGCAGTAACATAAATGTAAGTTTAACATAAACGTTAGGTTTACTCCTGGTGTTAGGAGATAGAACTACTAATCTTGGGCTTTTGTTAGAAGGTGTTTTGGGAAACCAATTTGGTTTAAATACATGTTTAATATATTTTAAAATGAGATTTTACTGTATTATTAAGCATATCAATTGGAGAGTAACTTTAAGGTGTTCATTTTTCTTTCAAGGTAAGATATCTCGAGACCACACTGCTAAATGTTTTCTTACTTCTGGGTGTTTATAAGGATGAAGGGGACTGGTTCATTTTTCCCCTACATAAGTGTAACAAATAACAGGCAAACACAAACATATAATTTTGCATATTGGTCAAGACCTGTACAGCAAAATTGAGTTTTATGAGTATGCTTTATACCATAACCTGCTATAGCCACATCTCAATATTCAATCACACACCAAAATTCAGTATAACACAGATGTTATAATTCTGGAGTAAAACTAATGATTTTAAAGCCTAGTGCTGTATTACAACTGTGTAATACTGAGCAAGTTGCTTCTCTGAGTCTCAGTTTTACTGTCTATAAAATAGGGACAAAAGTATTATTTAGGGATGGATTAAATATGATACTGTGTAGAATCTGAACTTTAACCAGAATCAGCTATACATTATTGTCAGGTTTCACTGCATCTCATAAGGAATCACAAAAGCCACCTTCTTTTCTCTTCTACTCTTGATTTTACAAGATGAGGTCAGAAATTCAAATTATGATAACAGACAACATGACCTTTCTTTCCTTAAGAAAAAAATATTATTTCTAAAAAACTGTTTTAATAGAAAATCGATACTTCACATTGAATCAGCTTCTACAATACTCAAACTGTACTTGCCTTTTCACATATGTGAAAATAATAAAAAGGATTCTCATAAGAATCTTTCTCAATTTCTGTAACAATTGAAGACACAACACCTAATAGGTACATTTACAAATAAGTAATATTTTAAAGGAGACTCTTTAACATTTTTATCAATGTACTTATGTCATCTTCTGTCATGGGTCTACAAAATTATTTTATCATAAAATAGTATGCTTATAAGCTATTATGTATATTCATTAACTGTAAAATATTCCCATTATATATATATATATAAGTTTAAAAACATAAACATTCTTGTCACTTAACCTTAAGTGAGAGACACATTAAATACCAGTTCTCCTAAACATGAAAAGAAATGCAAAAATATGATCTGGGGACACTGAGGGGGATGATAAAAAAAATGTAGGGGAAATGAGATTTTATTTACTTATTATCTTAAGATGTGATTCAAATAGAAACTATTATATATAGTAATAATTTAACAATGTAAGAATAATTATTGCACAGAATCTCAAAGTAAATAATTATGCTCCTACTATAGAATATTATTTGTCTCAGATTTGAATACTTAACTCAGAATTAAAGTCCACTAGGCTAACTAACAGGTAACAAAAACACATGCTGTATATATTTACAGCTATAACTTGTATTATAAGAGAATTAAAAAGAAATGAGGCTGTAAATGAAAGACTTTTATGGATGGATCTCTTCTAAGTGATATATGTGATACAAATGATTAGCACTAACTGATCTTCTTGAAGAATGTACTGGTATAATTCATTATAATGGCTTCGAAGTGCAATTAGTGAACTATAGTGTAAATGACACTGCTGTTCATAGACCTACCCATAAGAGTAATTATATTTTGAAAACTACTTAGTGAAAAATTGATTGAATGAGTCCTATGGGCATAGATAATTGAGATAAAAATATGTAAACAAAATGCCTATTAATAGGCTTTATGGCACATGCAAGATTGTATAAAAGGAATATTTTTTAACTTTTCTTTTTAAATAGATATTGCTAACTTAAGAAAAAACTGGATTTGTATATTTCATTTAATAAAGCTAAACTATTTCTCTAAATAATGTATAACTACATTTTTAATTGGATGCAAATAGAATTCTTATTCTATATATCAAATTTAAGTCATCTTTAAGAAATAAGATAATCCTGTTTATATTGTTATAATCAAAGGGAAAAAGGAAATCATAGTAAGTGACACTATATAATAATCAAGAGTCCATAACATATAAATCAAAATGACTCTTAGTATAGGATATAAAACAATAATTCAAAACATTTTCATTATCTAGGTACTACACTATCATATTAGTAAAATACATGCTACAATAAGCTAATTCTTAAAGTGTATTGTCCTAATATCAAAAATACATATAAATATGATATATGTGCCCCATATATTCCATATTTACAAAGATGTAGTTTTACCTATGACTCAGTAGATACACACATGTGCACTTATGCACACCCAGGCAACCATGACATTAAAGGTTTGAATTCTAGCTCAGAAGATGAATGGTTTTAGTGTCAGATTTATATCTAGCTAATGAAACTATATATGACAATTGAGAACCTGAGTTTAATTTTTTTTGTAAAATGAACATATTGTACTATATGATATCTAATTATAAAGTTCCATAAGGCAGGACTCTGTGGGTGAAACTTAGAATTTAGGCAGACTTATGTCCCTATTTATATTTTATGTATCTTTTTAGTTATTCAAACCTGCACAAATTTGATGAGCTGCAGTTTTCTCAGTTGTGAAAAGGGGAAGTAATCATTTTAACTCATGGAATTATTGTGAAGATCATGTGAGACAAGTGTGAAAATGACAAACATCATTACTGGCCCACAGAAACTACTCAATATTAGCTATTATGTTGTCTGTTCCCTCCAACTTAAGTTAGGTTATGCTGAAGTAACAAAAAAAGATTATTTTTCAATAACTTACAACATGTTTATTTCTTGCTCACATATCATTTCTGGATTGGCTGCTGCTCTATTCAATATCCTCTTCAAGGGGCGCCTGGGTGGCTCAGGTTAAGCGTCGGACTTCGCTCAGGTCATGATCTCACGGTCCGTGAGTTCAAGCCCCGTGTCGGGCTCTGTGCTGACCGCTCAGAGCCTGGAGCCTGTTTCAGATTCTGTGTCTCCCTCTCTCTCTGCCCCTCCCCTGTTCATGCTCTGTCTCTCTCGGTCTCAAAAATAAATAAACGTTAAAAAAAAGATCCTCTTCAATGAAAGAGCCAGGGTGAAGCAGCAACTGCTCACTGAAACTTGAGGGAAAGGAGTAATATGGAAGTACATGATGGCTCTTAAAGCTTTTGTTAGGAAGTGGTACACATCACTGTTACCACGTTACATTGACCAAAGCAAATCTCACGCCAATGCTGACATCAGGGGGTGTGGCCAGGAGGAAAGGGCAGCAAATCATGTTTAGAATGCACAGTCTACCACAAGGTGTTTCAGCCCTCTTCAAAGTCCATTACTCCTGTGGCCATCTGTTGTACAAAAATATATGTGATGCATCTATGTTTCTATTCCTATATACTTATATACCAATATATAGTAATAACTGTACATCTTATATGTATCAGTTTACACTTCTAGTGTAAGCTTAACTCTGAAAAATTAAATATGTTCATATGCCTAGGGGCCAAAAATAAGCAGAACTTAGGACTAATTATCAGGCTTCATTAATGCATGGGTGTCTAATATTTATTTGCTTTGCAACTATTTGGGTATAGGGAAGAACCAAGAGTTTATACATAAAACCTTGATTAATAAAATCCGGTCATTACTCTCAAACATCTGTGCATGTATTTATTTCTACACCACCATTTGTTTATATTTTACTATACTATCCTGCATATCTTTGACTTTCAGGAAAAAGAAGTAAAAAAACCAACAATCAGAGATGGTTCCTGCATTGTAGTGCTGAATGCCACATCTTAGTGTTTTTTGTAAGCCACTCAAAGGCTCTTCACCTTGCTTGCACTACTGTTGAAATCAAAGTCTTAAGTCCTGGGACGCTGGTACAAATTATGGTTTGGGGCATTTTACAGTTTACCCCCCTATTCCTATTACCTGGGATTGTCCATGGCATGGGATGACCATGGCATGGCATGGCATAGGTAATCATTGACTAAGAACCAAATAGACAAGAAGAAATACTGGTATGATTAAAATATTATTTCATCTGATTTTCTAAAAGAAAGGATCTTTCATTAGTTGTACTGCAATAAAAAGAAAAAAATATTTAAAGATTTCTTTTAATGTTTATTTATTTTTGACAGAGAGAGAGAGACAGAGCATGAGCGGGGGAGGGGCAGAGAGAGAGGGAGACACAGAATCCGAAGCAGGCTCCAGGCTCTGAGCTGTCAGCACAGAGCCCAACGCGGGGCTCAAACTCACAGACCGCGAGATCATGACCTGAGCCAAAGTCAGACGCTCAACCGACTGAGCCACCCAGGCGCCCCTAAAGATTTTTAAAATGCTTATTTTGTAGACATAGCAAAAATCAAATTTCCTGGTATCTCATAAAGCACAAAAGTGCTTTTGTACGTAAATGTACAAAAGTTATGTTGCATTAATTGTGAAAGAAAAAGAGTCAGAATTCCTTGTAATAGTTTCTCTGTTGATCTGAAGCAGTGGTATAGAAGGGAAAGAGTAGAAGAGCCCTTCAAAAAGAATGTTAGGTTTTAAATGATATTGTGAATAGGTGCAATTAAGGCCTGTCTTTTTTTTTTACCCCCCTTCTAATTCAGGATTTTGGTTTTCACATGGAAAAGGTTCTTAAACAAATGTTACTTTCTTCATGTTTTTTTTTTTTTTTCAACAACTTCATGGGGCACCTGAGTGGCTCAGTCAGTTAAGTGTCTGACTGGCTCCAGTCATGATGTCGTGGTTTGTGAGTTCGAGCCCCATGTCGGACTCTGTGCTAACACTTCAGAGCCTGAAGCCTGCTTCAAATTCTGTGTCTCCTTCTCTCTCTGCTCCTCCTTGTTCACACCCTGTCTCTCTCTCAAAAAATAAATAAACAAAAAATGTTTTTGAAAAAAAGAAAACCAACTTTTCAATCACATGGTATCTCGGTATATTAAACATCAATAAACCAAATCTTTTTATCATAAAAAGGGTATTCTTCATCATAAAAAATTATTATAAGAATATATTTAATGGTTAATGCTTTCATATCTACCTCTTAATTCACTACATGCATTGGCATTGTACAAAACCTAAGAATACAAGGTAGTCCCCAAATATTATTAAGAAAAAACAGTTATAATTTATTGATCTGTTATTAACTTTATACTATGCTAATCATTTTTTGTTGGCTATCTCAGGCAATCCTTAGAATAATGGTAAAACCTAGGTGCAATTATTTCCATTTTACAGCTGATGAAATTGAGGCTCAGAGAGAATATAGCTATCAAATAGTGGCAGAATGAGGATTCAAACTTATCTTTGTGTATAGATAATAGAGCAGAAGTTAAGGGATTTTTAGCTGTAAATGTGCCTCATATAGTTCAGTAAGTTTCAATCCAAGAAGTCATTGGTACCTAAATTAAAAGCCACTTTCCTATGAAACAAGGACTTTGCCTTAAGATTAAATGAGGAAAAAAAATCTATTAGTTTTCTTTTCCTGCATAACAAATTACCACAAATTTAACAGCTTAAAAAAACATTTATTATCTCACAATTTCAGTAGGTCAGAAATCTAGAAATGGCTTAACTGAGTCCTCTGTTCAGTCTCTCAAGATATTGGCCATGCCTGGGTTCTCATCTGGAATATAACCTGGGAAGGGATCCTGCTTCCCTGATCAAATAGTTGTTAGCAGCATTCAGTTCCTTGCAGTTGGAGGACTGAGAGTCAGTTTTTTGCTGGCTGTCAAGTGGTATCTGCCATTAGCTCTAAGACACCAGCTGAAGTTCCTGGCCAAGTGGGGTTTCTCAACATGAGTGCTTGCTTACCTATCGCCAGCCAATAACAGCGAGATTTCCTAAGCACCCAGAAGGTACTTCATATGCTCTATTCTTCTAGTCCAATTGTCTCCACTGACATTATAAGGTCCCAGTATCTTTAGAGTAGATACTACCACTCAGGAACCTTTAGGTGATGGTCCCACAGTGTTTGGAAGATAATTGCCATGGGAAAAAAGGTTAAATATATATATATATATATATATATATTTGTTAAAATATATATATATTATATGGTTTTAGGAGTATCTCAAGCTTCAATGGCATGGTGAAAAATAGTTCTTTGTTTGGAGTATTAAACATAGGTTCCCTTTGCTCTACAGAAAGTAAGGGTGTATCTAAAAAGCTAATATTGGGGTACCTGGGTGGCTCAGTTGGTTAAGTGTCTGACTCTTGAGCTCAGCTCAAGTCTTGACCTCAGCTCAGGTCTTGATCTCTGGGTTGTTAGTTTAAGCCCCATGTTGGGCTCCATGCTGGGTGTGAAGCCTACTTAAAAAGACAAAAAAATAAAAATAAAAAAACTAAACAGTTAACATTTATTTAGAACCTACTGTGAGCAAGACCCTATTTAGCACTTTCACAAATGTCATCTCATTCAATTATTTACTTCTATAATCCTCAAATACTGAGAAATAAACATTATTACCCAGTAATGAGAGTTCATAATATAATCACAGGGCAGCCTCTCAATAGCAAGCCAATATAAGTTACAGAAGCAGAAATTGTATTTTACAGAAGCAGAAATTGTATTTTACAGTTCTATGTGTCCCTGGAAACCTATAGGGGTTTCCTATCTAAGAAGTTGTTCATGTTTCAATTGAGAAATCATTTCTTAGAAGGAAAATTTTCACTTCTTATAATGGTTTAAGTGAGTTACAGATAATGCATATAAAATAACAATGATAATGAACGTGTATTTAACATTTCCTGAGCATCAGGCACTGCTGAAAATGAATTACCTCATTTATTCCACAGGATCTACTGAAACATGAACAATTTTTATGTCCATTTTATAGATAAGGAAACCAAATACTGGACAAGTTAAGTAATTCATCAAAGTCACACAGTGGCTTAGACAAGATTTGAATCCAGGCAATCTTATTCCATGACTCCGGCCCTAAAGGCCAATCTACTGTCTTCAAATAGCATTTATCAGGTATTTTTTTAAGTATGCAATCCATAAACACAAATAATTTACAGTGAAGACAAGTCCAGGAAGATCTGAATGAATGCTTTAAGATAAAAAAAAAATCTACATCTTTCATGTATCCAGGTCATCCCAATTTTCTCATTTCCCAATATTTGTTTAAATTTTAATTGTGATGTTTCTTTGAAAAGGTACCCTTCTACATTTTCAAATCCTTATTTCTTTACATATAAAGTAAGGCAACTCTGTAGCTTCTAATCACATCCTTTATACGAGTTTTTTTGAAATGGTAAATTGCTGTGAGATGAAAAGTAGATCTCATATTTCTTGGGGCTAAATTTGGTTCTCAGCTACAAATGTGGTCACAAGGTCTCCTTGCTGGGGTCTTTTATGTTACTTTAATTAAGTTCCAGCTATTATTATTTCTGCTGCCTCTAAAGGTACATAAAGTATCTTAGGAAACCTGTTTTTGAGGTGTCTATATTTGTTTTTCCCTAATCAATCTTGAGATTAATTTCATGTTCAATCCTGTTGTCTGCTAGGGCTCTGTGCTCTAGTATCTTTTTTAGATTGATCTGAAACCATGTTTAAAAAGCAAACCTTGGCCACACAAGGTTTGGTAACGTTATACTTGGTTTGAAAAATGTCTCTTGTGCCCTAAACAAAAATTACTCTGGAAGGGTGCTGGCTGCATCCTCAGGCATGCTATTGTGATTGCAAGTCAGCTGCAGTGCTCTGTTTGTTGTCCCAGAGCGGCCACGGACAGGCTGCTGCTCTACTGAGCCCTCTATAGCAGTTGGCCGCCAACAGCTCTCTATGGGGAACTGAGAATGGAAAGGCAGCCAATCATGCATGGTGTAATTTACATCTGATTGATGAAGGTCTAAGAATCACAGAAACAATTAATTTGTATCAGGACTCCTGTGGGCCAAAAAGTAAGAGATTGTGCCAGTGGTACCCAATTTTAATTTTTGCTTTGATCAATCACCTGCCTTTCCACATCTACTTTGTTTTCAGAATTAACTTTTGCAGCCACAGATGTTAAAGGATGCAACAGAAAGAGTTTCTGGAAAACAAGAACACCAAGGAAAACACTCATTGATAAAACTCACTTGTAACTGCACTACATTATCCTTTTCTCAATTTGATAATGGTAAGGCATTTTCCTTACAATTGCAAGGGAGGATTTAAAAACTCTTTTTTTTTAAATAAACTACTTTGTTTTTATTCATGTAAGAAAGATTACAATGGCCAGGAGAAAGGAAAAGAATAGTGGCTACTTCCTAGGAGGAGAACAACAGCAGGAGCAATTTAAAATAAAAATAACTAAAGATGCCTTAACTTTATAGTTAAAAATGAAATGAAAATTGCAAAAGCAATTTGTGGCAGGAAGCCTTTAAAATGTTCTAAGGATTGTTCTTATTTTGCATAAGCCATGGCCAATCTTTAAAATAGTTAGTCCATTAAGCATATGTATATCTGATTCAACACTCTATTGTAGGCAGAAGGCCCTCAATTATGAAATTGTAGAAGGATGGGTCTGACAGAGTCTCATCTAATTACAGGAGCAAATTACAAGTTCATAAACTTCATAAACCATTCTAATATCTTTCCTTAATAAGAAATCTCACTGCTCAAACCAGGAATATATCTAACACAGTCATATTTTTTCTACTATTCTTGGCATGCAATTGCCCCTTATTTGTAACAATACACAAAACAATAGAAAATAGCATCCATCATTTTTTATTGATCAAATGTTTAAATTAGTATTAATCTTATTCACACACTTCTAAGAGATGATTTAACATGAATGCAGTCATTTATGTTTGCTTTACAATTATCCAATATTGTTTCCTCTTCTTATAGATGTGGAAAATGAAATGGAGAGAAGTAAAATGGCTAGTGTCAAAGAATGTAGTAAGCTGAAGCAGAAATTAGAAATCACATGGCCTTAGAGGTATTTTTGTTTGTTTGTTTGTTTGGGTCCCTAAATCAAAGAGAGGGATTAATAACAGTATACAATGTGTAGTATTGGCTTTTCTGTGACTCTGGTGGCTTGTACACTATACTGCCTTTAAAGATATAAACTACTGTGGATGATTAATTCTGTGATATGTAAAACTATTCCTGTTTCTGGGGTGCCTGGGTGGCTCAGTTGGTTAAGCGTCCGACTTTGGCCCAGGTCATGATCTCATGGTTCGTGAGTTTGAGCCCCGCATCTGCCTCTGTGCAGACAGCTCGGAACCTGGAGCCTGCTTCAGATTCTGTGTCTCCCTCTCTCTCTGCCCCTCCCCAGCTTGTGCTCCCACTCTCTCTCTCTCTGTCAAAAATAAATAAAAAATTAAAAAAATATATTCCTGTTTCTGCCTAAGCCAAATTTTCCACTGTAAAATGAGTTTGGTGTCTTATGCCAAGTCTACAAGACCGCTCTGAACTCCCTGGCACTTAGGAAAGGATGGCCCACCCTAGAAATGCGCAAATCTTGACCATTCATCTATGATATCCACCCATACCCCCAGAAGAGGATTGCTTTTATTAAGCATAGACTTACTAACTGACCTTAAGTCTTGCTAAATTAGTTTCATAGTACTATTGGCATTTATTCATCCCTTGTAGCTTTTCCTATGGACACACTTATGACATTTTGATCATTTATGTATTCCTGTGATATGATTTATCATTTTCACAGTGTATACACAAATATCATAATTTTAATATAATAGAAACATTTTTCTCAATTTATTTTAACTTGGTTTCTTAGCAGAAAGAAAGTGAAAAGTTGTAGAAAATGTTAACATCTATCATTTATGTAATAAAAAAAATGTGAATTTTCAGTTTCTCTTTCCTTTAAGAACTAACAAGGAAGGTAAGTTTTACAGGACAAAGTGAGGGAAAGAAAAAAAGGAATATAAGCAGAAATAGTTTTTCTTGTTTTTTTGGCTCAGGGAGGCAGTTAGCAACATCGTATTAGTCTCTTGATTCAGCCAGAAGTTAGTAGTGAGCAAGGCCAAAAACTCACCCTTCCCATAAACTCCCAGCGATATACTTCTGTGACTCAGGTTCCACAGGTGCCCTGCCATAAATCTTTTGAACAACCTGCTCTAAAGTCCATCAATCACACAGAGACATGGGCTTCTACCAACCTGCACCTTTCACTGACAACAATTTAGACCCTCAAACATGAGAGATAGATTTATTCATTGTGATGAAACCAAATTTGGTGGGGTGAGAAAGGGATCCCTACGTCTGAACATCAGTGTTAGAGTGGTACTCTCTACCAACTCTTTCTCTACCCTCGGGCACAGGGTTGCTGACTCTAAGATCTGGAAGCAAAAATCAGAAATAGATACAACAGCACTAACATGTATGCACTGATTTGTACAGATTAAAACAACAGATAATCCCTGAAGAGGTTTTGCAAATCATCCAACACGTATTTCCCCTGACATTAAGAGCATTAATACCATTAACCAAAGCTACCTGCGAAGCCCTTTTTAAAAACTTGAATCAACTATAAATAACATGAGGGATGATAGAAAAAGGGAAGTGTACCTGCATAGTGTCCCAAATCCAGCTCTATGATAGCAAGTGACAGATGACTGGGTTAATATGAGGCCTTCAGAATTCTGTACTATGGAATTATATTTTCCATTTTCATATATAAAAAGAATTTGTATATAATTCTCAATACTTCAATGGGGATGCTGAATCTTAATAAACAATGTCAACATTGCATACTGTACTTACACTTATACCTGACACTTCCAAGTTTGAAATTTGTAGGGTGTATAGCAGGAAGCCTTACTGGGAATATTGGAGATTAGCTTTATTGATTCTTTTTTTACAATCAGTTAAAACAAGAAATCAATCTAAATAGTCAACAGCTCCAAATGTGGCACCAACTGCAGCTATGAAATCCCTAAATTCCTTGATTCTATGACTCTACAAATTCTAGCTGGAGTGTAGGAAGTTTCTCTATCATGATAGAACATTGGTTATAGAGTAACAATATAGACTACTACAGCATAGTGTTGACTTTCAGCCGCTAAAATCTACTTGTTCATACTTTCATTAATTTAACAAATATTTATTGATATTATAAAATATATATTGATGTTGATATTGATAGTAGTAGTTCCTACTGTGTGCTAGGTCCTGTGATAAGCATAGGAAATAAGTAATAGAAAAATCACTGCTTTCAAGAAACTATCAATCTAATAAATTAGTTACTCCCTAATTTTTTCCACCACAGTAAACTTAAGAGCAATGACACAGTCCAGTCAGTAGAAGTAGCTTTTTGTGAAAGTAACTATGAAGTTAGGGAACTGGGTATATGGAGAAGACAGGATAGGGTATCTTGTATTTTTAAATTTTAAAAACAGATTTCCCTTCTTTTGGTGGAGAATCACTATAGCAGACATAATTAAATAGAGTCCCTTTCCCTCTCAAATGGTTTCCATATGATTATATAATTAAATTCTCATTACCTCGTTGCTAGACCTAGCAACATCTAGTAAAAGAATAAATAAGTCAATGTGATTTCCTTGTTTTGTTGGCCAAAGTTGGAGGCATGAAAAATAACAATATGAACAGCTACCATGTATTGAATGTTTCCCACATGAGGGCTAAATTTTTTACATACATTTTATCACTGAATTTTCACAAGAGCCCTATATAGTAGGTACTGTTATCTGGGTGAACATACACTCTGCTTTGCCTGGATGATATCTGTTATACTTATTATCTTAAGTATTAATAATTCCTCCTTTCACTCTCTAAGTGTGACAACTGGATATATTATTTTTACCTACAAAATAGTACCTTTAGGGGAGCCTGGGTAGCTCAGATGGTTAAGGGTCCCACTCTTATTTTCAGATCAGATCACGATCTCATGGTTCATGAGATTAAGCCCCTGGTCAGGCTCTGTGCTGAGCACGGAGCCTGCTTAGGATTCTCTCTCTCTGCCCCTCCCCGTTTGTGCAAATGTGTGCACATGTGTTCTTTCCCTCTCTCTCAAAATAAAGAAACTTAAAAAAATAGTACCTTTATATAGTCCAATTTAAAACATGATTTTATAATAACCTCACAGCAATCTTAGAAGGGCCTTCTAAAGCTCTACTAAGTAACCCTGGTGTCCTATTTAGGTTTCTGAAGATGGCTACTCAGAAAATAAACAAATCATACATTTTCTAATAAATTCAATTTTTGTGCAATGTGTTTACTGGGAGGTGTAAGGGCAGGAGGGCATAAAAAGAACATCATGTACTAGTGGCAGAGACCTAGAAGGTATAGGTCTCCCTGCTGATAGATGGAGAAAACAATGGTCAGAAAACCGTATGAGATATATTTCCATGAGATTTATAATAGCAACAATTCTATAGCCAGCTAAGAATTCATTGCAAAGAATTTGATAAAATGAAAGAATTTGATTACACCTTCTTAAAACTTTACCATAATGAGGTTTGAAGATGAATTCCCACTCTTTGGACTCCTTTCTCATTAAGCATAAGACTGGTGGCAATACCTTTGAAAATTTAATGGCCTATGTACTGAGAATTTGAACTTGAAATATTTTTTGTTCATTTAAATTTGAAAAGTAAGAAAGTTGCGTCCTTATACTGAATTCAATATAATAGTGAAAAGGCAAATGTGACTGCAAAACCAGAAGACAACACAAAAGCAGCTATAAATGGGTGATTTAGCATCTGGGGAAGGAAACTAAATTCCTTCTGCTACCAAATTTTGCAACATTTATATGCACACTGATTATAATTTTTTTCCGTAATACTTTTTAAACATCCATATCAGATTGTGTGGACTATGTAGCTGAATTGCATTCCAATCTTGTTCACTTTACCCAATTTTGCACATGTACACTTGTAATGACCAACAAAATTCCATTGACAGCAGCAGTCTCAAAAACAACCTTCCTAGATAATCCCCCATTCCCCACTATCAACCCAACAATGATCTTCTCATCAGATAACAGTTGTTAGATTTTCTTTATCACCAATTCATCATTAGAGCCAACAAGTATTGATTTATAGTCTGGTAAGGAGAAAATTCCATTTACAGGAAGTTTTATTGCTTAGGAAATTGTCTGAATCATCTAGAATTATCTGAAAAACCATCTTCAAATGGCTTTTTCATCTCTATATTTTTTAAGCCCATGAGATAATGGTTTAAACCAAGAAGGCCACTCTACAAGGACAGGAAAAACTGTGTGAGCACAATAAAGAGGACTGTGTTTGATTATTCATTTGTTTAAAGAGCACAATTTTATTGGCAATGATAACTTATTTGCCCAAATATTTGTAAAGACTGTGATAGAATTAAATGCACACAGAGTACAGATTGGCAAAAGGAAGTCTTTCTTGAAGGAAATGTTAAAATATGTAAGATTTTTATTACTGATTAAGGATGAATTATTTCTATAAAGTACCTGAAAAATTAAGAAGGAAATTACTGGCAGATATATTTTCATATCATAAATAGGCACTCCTTATGAGGAATCAGATAATGCATAGCTTAAGGTCTCTGTACTTAGAATGACGAAGTCCTCATAAGAACACCTTGTCTACCTAAGCTGCACACTTGTGAACTATCTAAGTGCCCTTCAGGATGATGAGCTTTTGATTAGTCCTTTCAATTAGTGTTTATTTTCTTAAGTAGAATACTCACAACAGTTTCAAAGCTCTGAATCTCCTTTAATCGCTGCCTTTAAATTAAGAGGAATAGATTTTTTTAACTTGTCTCTTGCTGTGTTGGCCAAAAGATCAAGTATGAATGCAATTTAAATATGAAAGCTAGCATCCAATAAGCAAAGACCCACTTTTAACTAAAGGTGAAAATTCACTCTAACTCCATTAAATAAAAGCCATTACTATGTATCCAGACCTTCTCACATATTCTTGACTGATAGTTGTGCTTTCCCTTTGATGGAAAGATGAAAACAATTACTTTCTTAAAATTTTTACATGTTTATTTATTTTTGAGACAGAGAGAGAGAGAGAGAAACAGAGCATGAGAAAGGGAGGGGCAGAGAGGAGAGGGAGACACAGAATCCGAAACAGGCTTCAGGCTCTGAGCTGTCAGCACAGAGCCCAACATGGGGCCTGAACTCACAACTGGGAAATTATGACCTGAGATGAAGTCAGACACTCAACCAACTGAGCCACCCAGACACCCCAAATACAATTACTTTTTTGATAAGACTGCACAAATGTATCACCCTACACATTTTTCCCCAAGGTAAGGCAGAAATCTTATGTTTCTAGATTTATTTCTAAATGGTCCAAAAAATTGGATATTTAAAATGTTACTATAAAAATAAATCTATAGAAAACAAAACTGAACTCACCTTAGACTTCTGAGGAAGATACAGGGTAGGAGGATTCTAAGTTCACCTTGTCCCATGGAAAAAACTAGATAACATCCACATAAGTATAACCCAGAAAATAACCTGAAGAGCCACAGAACTGGATCTCCACAGCTAAATGTAGAGAAGAGTCCACACCGAAGAAGGTAAGAGGAGCAGAGATGCAGTCAGGAGCTAAACAGACCTATGGGACTATCAGAGGGAGGAAAGGACCACACAGGTTCAGACAGGGAAGAGAAACAGACCTTCATACCAAGCATCTTAGGCACAGGGTAGACAAATTCCCATAACATTTGCCTTTGAAAACTAGAGGGGCATAATATTTTGAGTTGTTACAATCAACAAGGCTTAACACATGCAACTTTAAAAATAAACAGCTGGGTTCTGTGGGAGCCAGGAGGGCTATAGAATACTGAGTCCCTGTCCTTAAATAGACAACACAACAAGAGCCCTGCTGAGATACAGCAAAAAAAAGCAGCAGTTGGAAAAAACTCCTGGGGTATATGGGAAGATTTATTTACTAATCTCAGAACATGTGCTGGAGGGGCAGGGATCTTTAGAAGACTTCTCTAAGAATAAAAAACCAGTGGGCACCATTTCCATCTCTCCTCCCCCAGATTAGTTACACAGATACCTGCAGGAACCGCACAACAAAATACTCTCCACCAAGCTTGCTAAGAGCACACCCCAACCCAGAACTCCCCTATGGAAATGCTCCCCCCATCAAAGTCTGGGCATAAGTTCTCCCCCATAACTCACCTCACATTCTCCTGAAGACCTACACCCTTCAATACAACCTTGGTCAGAGCCCAACCAAAGCAGTGTCACCATCCTGGCAGTATGTAAGCTGCCCCAGAAGGGGCCAGCATCACTCCAAAGTGACTGCTGTTCTGGGTAGAGGAGAAGATAACCACAGAGACCACTATAACTGTGGCCCCAGCAGTGGGCTGTGGGCACACACCTAGTCTGACTACAGGTCCCACCCACCAATGAAAGCTTCTCAGGGAAATAATACAGGGAGTGTTCTCTGCAGTTCAATGCTACTGTATCTCTGACAAATGCTTTGTCTGACTCAACTTGAGACCAAGGGAGACCCAGACTGGCCCAATAACAACACAGGGACCAAAACCTGCCCACAATAGTCAAAGGGGGCTATTGCAGATAACTAGAATGAAGGCAAAAGTAGGTCAGCCACAACAGTAGGGCACACGATACATATAGGATACACTCCTGAAGCACCAGGGTCTTGTGAACAGAAGACATTGTACCACAGGGCACTACATGTGTCTTCTTCATAAGGCCATCACTTTCAAGAACAGGAGACATAGCTGACTTTGCTAACACATAGAAATGGACACCGAGAGTTACACAAGTGAGGAGAGAGAGGAATATGCCCAAAATGAAAGAACAGGAAAAAAAAAACACAACAAGAGAGCTAAATGAAACAAAGATAAGTAATATGCCTAATAGAGAATTTAAAGTAATGGTCATAAAGATACTCATAGAACTTGAGAAAAAAAATGGAAGATCTCAATGAGCCCCTTAAAAAGAGATAGAAAACACACAAAAAAGACCAGTCACACATGAAGAACTCAATAACTGAAATTAAAAATACACTAGATGGAATAAGAGTAGACTAGAAGAAGAAGAAGAATGGATCAGTGGCCTACATGAAAGAGTAATGGAAAGCAATCAAGCTGAACAAGAGAGAGAAAAAATAATAAAAGATGAAAATAGACTTAGGAAACTCAGCAACATGAACAACCATAACAGCACTCACATTAAAGAGGTCCTAGAAGGAGAAGAGAAGGAAAAATGAGCAGAAGATTTATTTGAAGAAATAATACTTGAAAATTTCCTGAATCTTGGGAAGGAAACAGAAATCCATATCCAGAGGTACAGAGAGCCCCAACAAAATCAATCCAAGAAGGTCCACATCAAGGCACATGCATTAAAATGGCAAAAAGTGCTGATAAAAACAGATTTTTAAAAGCACCAAGAGAAAAGAAAACAGTTACATATAATGGGAAACCCCATAAGGTTATCAGATGATTTTCCAGCAGAAACTTTGCAGGCCCAAAAGTCCACAATATATTCAGAGCACTGAAGGTAGAAAATCTGCAGCCAATACTACTCATTCCAACAAAGCTATCATTCAAAATAAAAGGAGACAAGAGTTTCCCAGACAAACAAAAGTTAAAGGAATTCATAACCACTAAATAAGTCCTATAAGAAATGTTAAAGGAGACTCTCTGAGTGGAAATACCAGAAGTAGAAGTAAGAAAAGTAAGAAGCACAAAAGTAATAAACTTAAGGGTATCTATAAAATTAATCAAGGGATTTACAAAATAAAAAAATGACACCATATAACTAAAATTTAAGAAGGGAGGAGAGAGCAAAGAATAAGTTCAAACTTAAAAGACTTAAGTTAATATAGACTTCTATTTGCATGAGATGTTATATATAAACCTAGTGGTAACCATAAATCAACAACTGGTATTAGATATGCAAAAAATAAAAAAGGAATCCAAGTGTGTCACTACAGAAAGCCTGAAAACTATAAGAGAAGAGAGCAACAGAAGAGCAGAACAGAACCAACCATAAAACAAGTAACAAAATGGCAATAAGTACATACCTATTAATTATTACTTTAAATGTAAATGGATTAAACATTCTAACCAAAAGACAGAGGGTGACAGAATAGATTAAAAAGCAAGACCCATGTATATGCCACATATAAGACATTTATTTCAGACCTAAATACACGTGCAGATTAAAAAATGAAGGGATAGAAAAACATTTATCATGCAAATGGTTGTGAAAAGGAAGTCAGAGTAGCAATATAAACTTTAAAACAACAATGGTAACAAAAGACAAAGAAGGACACTATATATTCATAAAGGAAACAGTACAACAAGAATATACAGCAATTGTAAATACTTATGCAATCAAGATGGGAGCACCCAAATACACCAAGCAGCAAATAACAAATGTAAAGAAATAATGGATAGTAATACGAAAATAGGAGGTGACTTTGATACCCACTAACATCAATGGATAGGTCACCCAAACAGAAAATCAACAAGAAAATAATGGCTTTGAATGACACATAGGACCAGATGGATTTAACAGATATTTTACAGAACATTCCATCGTAAAACAGCAGGATACACATTCTTCTCAAGTGCACATGGAACGTGCTCCAGAATAGATCATATATTAGGCCACAAAACAAGTGTCAAGAAAATCAAAAAACTGAGGTCATACCATGCATCTTTTCTGACCACAGTGCTAGGAAATGAGAAATCAAGAACAAGAAAAAATCTGGAAAGAACACAAATGTTAAATAACATGCAAGTAAACAATGAATGTGTCAATCAAAAAATCAAAAGGGAAATCAAAAAAATACCCAGAGATAAATGGAAATGAAAACACAATGGTCCAAGATCTTTGGGATGCAGCAAAAGGTATTCTAAGAGGGAAGTTTATACCAATACAGGTCTATCTCAAGAATCAAGACAAATCTGAAATAAACATTCTAAACTTACACTTATAGAGTTAGAAGAACACAAAACCCTAAATCAGTAGAAGGAAGGAAATAATAAAGATTAGTGAAGAAATAATTGAAATAGAAACTACAAAGACAACAGAATATATCATTGGAACCAGGAGCTGGTTCTCTGAAAACATCAACACAATTGATAAAATTATTAGTTAGACTCATCAGAGAAAGAGAGAGAGAGGACTCAAACAAAATCAGAAATGAAAGAGGAGAAACAACAACCAACACCACAAAAATACAAAGGCTTGTAAGAGAATATTACAAAAAATTATATGCCAACAAACTGAACAACCTAGAAGAAATGGATAAATCCTAGAAATATATAATCTCTCAAAACTGAATCAGGAAGAAATCGAAGATTTGAACAGACTAATTTCCAGAAATGAAATTCAATCAGAAATCAAAAAAACAAAAGTCCAAGACCAGATGGCTTCACAGGTGAATTCTATCAAACATTAAAGAAGAATCAATACTTATTCTTCTCAAACTATTCAAAAAATAAAAAAGGAAGGAAAGCTTCCAATTCATTCTATGAGACCAGCATTATCTTGATACCAAAACCATACAGAGACACTACCAAAAAAGAGAACTGCAAGCCCATGTCTGTGATGAGCATAGATGTAAAAATTCTCCACAAAATATTAGCAAACTGAATCCAACAGTGCACTGACAGAATCATTCGCCAAAATTGAGTGTAAAAATCATGCAATAATTTCAGTAGATGCATAAAAAGCATTTGAGAAAGAATAACATCCATTTGTGGTTAAGAGTAAAAAACCCTCAACAAAGTAGGCATAGAGGGAACATGCCTCAACATAATAAAGTCCATTCATGCCCACCGACAGTTAACATCATACTCAATGGTGAAAACAGAGCTTTCCCCCTGAGATTAGAAATGATACAGGGAAATCTACTCTTACCACTTTTATTTAACATAGTACTGGAAATCCTAGCCTCAAGAATCAAACAAGAAATAGAAATAAAGAAACAAAAGGTATCCAAACTGGTATGGATGCCAAGTGAGGGTTTTCTATAAAACCCTAAAGACTCCACCACCAAAAAACTACTAGAACTGATAAGTTAATTCAGTAATACAGAATGCAGGATACAAGAAATCTGTTGCATTTCTACATACTAATAATGAAGTAGGAGAAAGACAATATAATAAAACAATCACATTTACAATTGTACCAAAAAGAATAAAATATTTATGAATAAACTTAACTAAGGAGGTGAAAGACCTGTTCTCTGAAAACCTGTACATTGATGAAAGAAAATGAAGACAACACAAACAAATGGAAAGGTATTCCATTATCATGGATTGGGAGAATAAACACTGTTAAAACGTCCACATTACCCAAAGGAATGTACAGATTCAATGCAACTCTTATCAAAATACCAAAAGCATTTTTCACAGAACTAGAACAAATAGTCCTAAAAATTGTATGGAACCACAAAAGAAAATAGAAAAGCAATCTTGGAAGAAAAAAAAATTGAAAATATCACAACCCCAGATTTTAAGATATACTACAAACCTCTAGTTATCAAAACGGTATGGTACTAGCATGAAAATAGACACATAAATCAATAGAACAGAAAAGAGAGCCCAGAAATAAACCCACAATTATATGGTCAATCCTCAACAAAGTAGGAAAGAATATGCAATGGGAAATACAGTCTCTTCAACAAATGGTGTTGGGTAAATTAGACAGCTACATGCAAAAGAATAAAACTGGGCCATTTTCTTAAAATATACACAAAAATACACTTACATTTAGGACCTAAATGTGAGACCTGAAGCCATAAAAATCCTAGAAGACAACACAGGCAGTAATTTCTCTGACGTTAGCCATAACAACATTTTTCTAGATATGTCTCCCAAGGCAAGGGAAACAAAAGCAAAAATAAGCTATTGGGACTGCACTAAAATAAAAAGCTTCTGCACAGCAAAGGAAACAATGAACAAATCTAAAAACAATCTACTGAATGAGAGAAAATAATTGTAAGTGACATATCTGATAAAGGGCTAGTATCCAAAATATACAAAGAATTTATACAACTCAACATCAAAGAAAAAACAACAACAACAAATTATCCAATTAAATGGGCAGAAGACGTGAACAGATATTTCTCCAAAGAAAAGATACAGATGGCCAACAGACACATGAAAAGATGATTAACATCACTCATCAAGGAAATACAAACCAAAACCACAATATCACCTCACACCTGTCATAATGACTAAATTCAAAAACACAAGAAACAGCGTGTTGGTGAGGATGTGGGAAAAAATGAACACTTGTGCACTGCTGCTAGGAATACAAACTGATGCAGCCACTGTGGAAAACAGTATGAAGGTTCCTCAAAAAATTAAAATAAAGCTACCATATGATCCTATAGTTCCACTACTAGGTATTTACCCAAAGAATATAAATACATAAATGTGAAAAGATATATACACCCCTATGTTCATTGTAGCATTATTTATGCTAGCCAGATTATGGAAGCACTACAAGTGTCCATCAACAGTTTAATGAATAAAGAAGTGGTATATAAATACAACAGAATATTACTCAGCCATAAAAAATAAAACCTTGCCATTTGCAACAATATGATAGATCTAGAGAGTATAATGTTAAATGAAATAAATCAGAGAAAGGAAAATACCATATGATTTCACTCTTATGTGGAATTTAAGAAATAAAACAAATGAGCAAAGAAAAAATAAGGCAAATCAAAGAACAGGCTCTTGGCTGTAGAGAACAAACTGATGGTTACCAGAAGGGAGGTGAATGGGAGAATGGCTGAAATAGGTGTCAATTTAACCAAATTCCAAGAGAGCTAAAATAACAGCTATCATTCATTCTTTCATTTATTCATTTATGTAGCAAATATTTATTGGTCAGTGACTATATGCCCAATTATGTGCAGGACATGAGCACTGAGAAGAGTTTTTAGTTTTCTGGCATTCTAAGAATGATGTATGGATAGTTAGGTGAATCTTACTCTCTTGGGTCAAAAGAAAAGATTGTCAGGACCATAGTATGAACTCATCCCCAATCCAAAGAATTCTTATATGACAGATCATTTCACATAGACATCCCAAGAGACAATGTGGGTCTCTAGACATGGTATTAAAAGCGTCACATTCATTGGCAGAGGAACAACATGACAAGGTATATCTAACAACATAAGGCTTAAAATAAAGATTAAGATTAGTTAGTTACCTGGAGTTATATGCTATATCATAATTCAGGCCCCGATTCATTTGTGGCTAACAAGAGATGCATATATTTTTAAGACCACCAAAATTTTTTAAAAGTTTTTAATATTTTTTTTTCATTTTTGAGAGACAGAGTGTGAATGGGGGGAGGAGGCAGAGAGAGAGAGGTAGATACAGAATTCGAAGCAGGATCCAGGCTCTGAGCTGTCAGTATGGAGCCTGATGTGGGGCCTGAACACACAAACCACGACATCATGACCTGAGCTGAAGTTGGCCTCTTAACTGACTGAGCCACCCAGGTGCCCCTAGACCACAAAAATTACTGAATTTTATGTGAGTGGTGACCTAAAGCCATGTCAAAATCTAAAGTCCTAGCTCCTTATGACCCCCTTTGGTAGACTATGAATAGATAAGATGTCTTCTCTTAATCTTAGGTTGTCTTCTGCATATTAGGGCTAAATTCTATGCTTCTCATTCTCATTTATTACATCCTTCCCATACCTTCACCAATCCTCTGGCCTCAACACATCTTCATGATGGCTCACCATGTTTTAGTGTTTCTTATCTATCCCACTCACTATAATATAATGGCAGTCTATACTATTATTGGCAGAAATCATGTTTACTCATTTTTGTGCTCTTTGTGCAAACACAGAGCTTGGCATGTAGTAGGTACTTAAAAAAAAGTGTGCTAAATTTAATTTCACATACACTAAGTATGTTTAATGCCATCACCTTTTATATGGATTAACTTTAAGATGAAGGGCTAACTCAAACTCCAAAATAACATTTTAATCATATTATAGGCCTTGTTCTTCTAATGTGGTTTTTGTCAAGAAAAAAATCAAAGAGATAAAAAAAATTTTTTTTCATTTCTAACTTTGTCTCCAAGTCCTATGGGGGGATAGATTTTCTATACTGAGGAAGTAATATCTGAGTCTTACATATATGAGATTTAATAGTAAATATAAGACTGAATCATAGGAACACTGTGATAGTTAACTTTATGTGTCCACTTGGCTAGGCCACAGTGTCCAGACCATTGGTCAAACATTACTCTGGATGTTTCTGTAAAAGTGTTTTTATAAGACATTTACATCTAAATTCACAGACTTTACAAAAGCCAGTTACCTTACATTGGGCCTCATCCCAATCAGTTAAGGCATAAATACAGCAAAAGGCTGATTTTACCAAAGCAAGAGGGAATTCTCCAGAAAACTGCCTTCAAACTTCATCTATAACTTCACCTCTTCCTGATTGTATGGCAGATTGCCTAACCACTCAAATAACAACTCTTTCTTGAGTCTCCAACCTGCTGGCCTCCCTCATCAAGCTTCCCCAGTCACGGAACTGATATTTAAAAAAAAAAAAAATATATATATATATATATATATATATATATACATATATATATACACATATATATGTATATATATGTATATATATATATACACACATATCTATATTATATATATAAAATAAGTAGATATATGAAATACACACACACACACACATATATATATATATATATATATATATATATATATATATATATACATATATTCATCCTATTGGTTTATTTTCTCTGGAGAAGCCTGACAAATATACACACTAAGGAAAGAATTTATCAAGACTAAAGACATGATCTGCTACCCTACTTCAAAGAAACATTGCCCTTCTCCACTTTTATGTGTGATGAATCCTTAAGTTTTGCTGTAACTTCTCCAAATTTAACTATAATTCTATAGTCTCCTAGGACACCTGGACATATTAACTGAGTTACTACCTTTATAGGAAATTAAGGGCAAGAGGAAGCAGGCCTCTATCAAAGGAGACCTCTTCCATCTTCCCTATAATCAACAATATTTAGTTTGATGAACACAAAATTCATACACATACATACACACACACACTGCCCTCAGCAGAATCCTCTTGAATAAACAGACTTCTCTTGGTCTTGGGAGCTTAGGAGTCACATTTTCTTTTAGAGTCAGTTCTTTTAGTCACCTCAGGATAGAGACCTAATGTCTGGTATTTTAAAAGCTGTCATCTTTTAGTGCCTAAGAATTAGGGAATGATTAGATCCAAAAATACCTACCTAGTGCCAGATAATCATGGTAAAGCTTTCATTCAGTCATTCATTTATCCAATCAGTAAAAGTTACCCATTTATTCAATATTTGTTGAGAACCTATATTGTGCTGAAGGCTATGCTTACATTCAAGGATACAACAGGGAGCAAAGAGAATCTCCCCAAAAACAATATTCCCTGCTCTCATTTCGCTTATATGCTAGTTGGGATGACTTACATTAACCAAAGAACCACAGAAATAAATGTACAATTGAACTGTGTTTTATGATAAAAAGAAAAAGTGGAGGTAAACAGCATGAGAGAGCATTGAGGTAGGCAGAATTCTGAAGTAGCCTCTGAGACTCTTTTCTTGTGTATACGTCATGTATAATCCCCATCCCTTATGCATGGCAGAATATGTAAATAATGGGGTATCACTCCTATGATTGGGTTACTATTCAGTTGACTTTGAGTTCATCAAAAAGAAATCTAGGTTGTCTGGGTGGGCCTGACCTAATCAGAGGAGTCTTTTTAAAAAAATAAAACATCAGAAAGATGCATTTCTGCTTGGAAAAAAGCAAGCAGCCATATTATGAACTCCCCATGGGAGACATGTAACAAAGAACTATAGATAGTCTCTAGGAGCTTAATGCAGTCTGTGGCAAACAGCTAGCAAGAACAAAGGAACCTTAATCATACAACCTCAAAGAAATGAGTTCTACCAACAATCAATTACCTAAAAGAAGACCCTGGGTCTCAAATAAGAATAGTAGCCCAAGCAATCCCTTGACTGCAGCCTTATTAGACAGGAGCAAGAATATCCACCTAAGCCGTATGCATACTCCTAACCAAGGAAACTGTGAGATAATAAGCTTGTATTATTTTAGGTAGCTAAATTTGTGGTGATTTGTTTTATATCAGTAGAACACTAATACAAGCAGAAAATGTGGAGTTGACCTAGTCAGAAAAGACTTTCCTTGGGAGGAGATGTTTGAACTGGTGAGAAATAAATATTTAACCAGGAGAAGACAGTTAAAGGTGGGGGAAATCAGAATCAGAAGATGTAGGTTTAGAATCTTTAAAACATTTAGAGATACAGGAAGCATGGCAAACATTAGAGCTATAAAGACATATATGGTGGAAAATATGATAGAAATGGGATTGGAGAGGAAAATGGGGTGAAAGATGCAGGGGTTTTAAAACCATGTTAAGGAGTTTGGATTTTATTCCCAGTATCTACAGTGTTGGTATATCACCTTAAATGTTCCCAGAGGGTAGCTCTTTTGCCGCAGATTTCCATCCCAGAAGTCTCTAGGGGCAACTCTATAGCTTTCAAGGACCTCTGACATGAACGCTGTTAGTCAAGGACACAGCATCATACTAACTTGCCCAAGACCCTTCGGTGGACATGTAAGATGGTCTATCTCCTAGACTTATTTGAAGATCATATATTTCTTGGGCATTTCCCCATGTCAAACTTTTTTTTAAATTTTTTTTAACATTTATTTATTTTTGAGACAGAGAGAGACAGAGCATGAACAGGGGAGGGTCAGAGAAAGAGGGAGACACAGAATCTGAAACAGGCTCCAGGCTCTGAGCTGTCAGCACAGAGCCCGACGCGAGGCTCGAACCCATGAACCATGAGATCATGACCTGAGTCGAAGTCGGACGCTTAACCGACTGAGCCACCCAGGCACCACTCCCCATGTCAAACTTTAAAATGAGTTGAGAATTAGGAATTGAGGGAATCGTGATGGGGAGAGTGGTACACAGAAAATAAAAAAAGAAGAAATACTCTGATGTCTAAGAGTGGAATATACTTTGCCTTTAACCTCCTAATCTCTGGTGTTCTCAATTCTCCTGCTAAAAGAATAGGTCATATGTAAGAGGAACCCAGGATACTATAAAACTTTGTAAGAGTAGATAGGTTTCTATAACTTATGCTATGCCTTACCTTTTGAATTAAGAGTTAGCAAGGGGAAGTTTTCAAATATCTCTTTAGCCACTCTTTCAAAATATGCAGAGTATTTTTCTCATTCTTCTCCATGCAATGTAAAATCCATCTTCTTTATTCTGACTTTTCCATTTCAAAATTTAAAAACCTAAATTAGGTCAATTTTTACATTTGGACCACTTTAAGAATTCTGCACTAACCTTGATATAATTAAGTCATACAAACTACTAAAGTTATTATAAAGAAAGCAAGTATTTCTCAGGTTTCCATTGCCTACAAGGGAAAGTTTTATTCTTAAACACTTTTAGAAGGTGACTGATAAAGTATAATACAAATTACATAAGTTATGGTTCACTAGATTCAGCAATTCTGTATTATATAGAAATTTAATCAATCTTTCAGGGATTGCAGACATATCACAGGAGGAGGTACTTTTGACCTTTCATGGAGAGGTAAGCAATATGAGGTACTGCACTGCATATTTCAGTGAGTTTGTTGGATTTTGTATAATTGTCTTTCTCAGAATTTCTGGACAAATTTGAGCCCTCCAATTTGGTAATTCATGCTGCTTTTCATATAAAAAGCAAAACCTACAAATTATCTACTTGAATCAAAATGTTACCTTTATTCAACCTAAATATTTTCTCTCTCTGCCTCAAGAAGGATAGAGAATAAGTAAAGAAGAACATGCAAAGTTATACAGAACACATTAAAATCATTACCTTTGTATCCCTTAAATACAGACTCACAGTCTCGGTTAATAGGACTCCTTTTCAATTTTAGAAATGTGCCAATTTGGATAATAAATTGTATAGTTACCCTAGTCAAGTTTGACATCGTATCCAGGATAGTAACCCCAATTCATCTCTGTCCAGTTGCTATTACCCAGTATCGGGTAAGGACAAAGGAAGATTATACACTCAGTATTAATACAGGCTCAATATAGACCAATATATGGCTCCAAAACAGTAGAGAATTCTATGAAGGAGAAATAGTATAAATATGGATTTATTTACTTATAAGTAAAAAGCATAATAAAGCATGAGCTTTTTATGAATAAGAACAATACAAAATGTCACATGCAATCTAGTGCATATGACTCATACTTAAAATTATTCTTTTTTTTTTCAGTTCTTAGGGTTTTAATACTTAAGACTTTTTAAAAATCTCATTTAACAAATGAGGAAGTGAGCCGCCCCTGGGGAGGGGGGGCAATGATTTCTCCAAGATAACCTAGTTTATTGGACAGGAACTTGAATATTGGCTCTCAATAGAGAGTTCTTTCCATGCCATGCCCTATCTCCTGTATTAAAGTTCAAGTTCCCTTCACACCTCCCAAAATTTGAGTATATTCATATTCTAATTATAATTACATTCTAATTAAACTATGTTCTAATTTATTTATGTACAAGTATTAAGGATATCTGTCAACTATCTGGACTTTATTGTAGCTGTAGGTACTACCTTCATAGCAAGAAGGCATTGTAACGTGATTTAAATGTAGTGTTTTCCTTAATGTTAAACAATGTTAGTTTGTAAATAAACCTATACTTTCAATAGACCTTTTAATTCCTACTATACAAATGTACTAACACTTGAAAAATATGTCATATACAAAAGAAGATATATTCCCTCTGAATATAACATTGAAATAATAAGGAAATGTATTGTACTAACTCAAAATGCTCACAGTGAAATCACTGTCATAAGCTTTCAATCTTATTTTGAAAGTCACAGACACATTAATATCCATTAAGCCTATTATTTGTTAGGGATGAGATCATTTATAAATAGACTTCTCCAACTGTAAATTGGAGAATTTTCTCCATCTGTAAAATTCTGTGTTTTGAATATGATTTTATTTTTTAATGTTTATTTATTTTTGAAGGTGGGGGAGGGGCAGAGTGAGAGGGAGACAGAGGATCCAAAGCAGACTCTGCGCTGACAGCAGAGACCTGGGTGCGGGCTAACAAACTGGAAGATCATGACCTGAGCCAAAGTAGGTTGCTTAACCTGCTGAGCCACCCAGATGCCCTGAATACATTTTTAAACACATTAAATTATGATATGGTTTTCTCTAGTTCACAAAATTAAGTAACTGTTACTTTCTAAAATTGTGTTTTGGGGAGCCTGGCTGGCTCAGTTGGAAAAGCGTGCAATTCTTGATATCAGGGTTGTGAGTTCAAGCCCCAAGATGAGTGTAGAGATTACTTAAATAAATAAGCTTAAAATGAATAAGTAAAAATAAATAAATAAACAAATTGTTCACATGTTTAAAATACACAGGGGCACCTGGGTGGCTCAGTTAAGCATCCAACTTTGGCTCAGGTCATAATCTCAGTTAGTGAGTTCAAGCACTCCATCAGCACAGAGCATGCTTGGGATCCTCTGTCTCCCTCTCTCTGCTCCTCCCTTCTCCTCTCTGTCTCTATCTCTCTCTTTCTCTCTCTCTCTCTCTCAAAAAAAATAAACAAATAAACATTAAAAAACTTTAAATAAATAAATAAATAAATAAATAAATAAATAGAATTGTGTTTTAATTAAGTCATGGTGCACTTTTTTATACTCACTTAGAAACTCTGCAATATTTCAAATTCACCAGAAATACTACATAGTCTAAGACCAGTTCCAAACATGAGCTTTAGCATATACCTTTTTTTTAAATACTTACTTATTTTTGAGAGAGAGAGAGAGAGAGAGAGAGAGGAGTAAGAGCAGAGAGACAGGGAGACAGAGAATCTGAAGGAGGCTCTGTGCTGTCAGCACAAAGCCCCATGTGGGTGGGGCCTGAACTCACCAACCCATGAGATAGTGACTGGAACCAAAGTTGAACACAACAGACTGAGCCATCCAGGTGCCCCTACCTAATTTCTTTTAATCACATTTTAAATACTATGTAATAGAAGAGAAATGTACTAGTTTTCTTGGAGTATTTTTCTTGAGCAACCTATTAAACATTAAAGAGAAATTTATTTTTTTAATGTTTATTTCTTTTTGAGAGAGAGAGAGAGAGAGAGACAGAACATGAGCAGGGGAGGGGCAGAGAGAGAGGAGACACAGAATCTGAAGCAGGCTCCAGGCTCTGAGCTGTCAGCACATAGCCCGATATGGGGCTCGAACTCATGAACTATGAGAACATGACCTGAGCCAAAGTCAGATGCTTAACCAACTGAGCCACTCAGGTGCCCTTAAAGAGAAATTAAAATCCAGGGAACCTGTCAGAAAAAGAAATCTACTGGTATATGACTTGAATGTCTAAGTGCTGAACTTTTCATGTTTATTAGTATTAGAAATGGAGAACTACTACTTGGCTGGCATGATGGCATTTTCCCAGAGTTCCAAACTATTTCAGAAATAGAGCATAAAATTAACTTATATGCCTTTCATAACGAAATAAATAAATAAAACTTAAATCCAACATTTACCTATACCATAACCATAATACCAGCTTCCTTAACTATAAATGTATCTGCTTTTGACAACTACAGATTCAAGTCTTCAAACGTTAATAATTTTTTAAATTTTTTTTAAGTTTTATTTTTCATATTTGTGAGAGAGACAGAGACAGAGCACAAGCAGGGGAGGGACAGAGAGAGAGGAAGACAGAATCTGAAGCAGGCTCCAGGCTCTGAGCTGTCAGCACAGAGCCTGACGCGGGGCTCGAACTCGCGAGCAGTGAGATCATGACCTGAGCTGAAGTCAGACGCCCAATCGACTGAGCCACCCAGGCGCCCCATATTAATAACTTTTAAGTAATTATAGCAGATATTACTGTTTATATGCTGCAAACATACACTTAGGTTAAGCTTTTCTCAGAATCTTTCCTTAAGAATACAATTTGGTACCAGACCAAGAGAAAAAAGAAACTTAAATTCTAGTTCAAGATTCACTCAAAATCCAAATGACCTCACATGCAGCACTCTTCCAGAACAATAGCATTTCTGTCTGTTGAAAAGAAAACTATCTCTAATCTCTGGTTCCTAGAATTATAAAGAAATGGGAACTGCTTTAATATTTGTGAAGCACTTGGAGTTCATAGGCAAAATGCTAACTAAGTAGGCAAACACTGAATTATACATACTAGGTATTATTCATGATTCATGTTGTATGTCCTACAGAAAACTTCCCAAGATTTGAGAAATAGTATTTTGCCTATTTTGTTCCATCTAATTGCATTAGTAGGACATGTACATCAATGCAGGAACTTTCCTCAACACTAAAGTCAGATTTTTAATCACAATTAACCAATCCTTAGAAGTATTTAGTACTGAAATCAAGGTCAGAGAAGGGGACACACTGACAAGGTAACAGTCATGAGAATGCTCCCTTGGTAGTCATACAATTTTTGTGCAATTTTGATTATTTCCTTACTATAAAACTAGATATGGATATTCAACATTATAAAACATCCTATGCATTTTACAAAACATCTATAAATTCAGTTATAAAAAATTGTCTTTAGAAAATCAAAAGAATCTTCTGCTTTCCTACCCAGAGAAATAAAAGCAGTATGAAGTAAAAAAGGAACACTTGCCTATAAATCAGGAAATCTGGAGCTTTGGCCCTAATTTGCTAAACTTCATTCATTTGAAAAACATTTCTCAGTGCTTTCCTTGAGTCAGGGGCTATAGAAGGGAGTAGGATTAGACAGGAAAATAAAATCAAGGTTATCAAGGAGGTCATAGTTTAGCTAAGGAGGAGGAAAGTCAAATAGTTATAAAATGCATGCATGCTTTAATATTGAAGTCTAAAAAGTGATCTTGACCCAAAATGGATGAAGCAACAATTGCTGTTGTGGGAAGGGGGGATGGACTAAAACAATAGAAGTGGCTTTAGTAAAAATTAACAATAATTGGAAATAATATCTATTAAACAATGCCTTTGTATCAAAAACAGAAAAAAAAAGTTTTACATACATTATTTCATTTAAGATTTTTAGAGAGTGGTTCAAGATGGTGGCACAGAAAGATACTAAACTCACCTCCTCTCACAGATACAACAAATTTAAAACTATCTATAGAATATTTCCTCTGAAAAAGACCTGAAAACTGGATGAACAGAATCTCAACAATAAAAAGTAAATGAACAGGGATGCCTGGGTGGCTCAGTTGGTTAAGTGTCTGACTCTTGATTTTGGCTCAGGTCATGATCTCATGGTCGTAAGATAGAGCCGCCAGTCAGGCTGAACACTGAGCATGGAGCCTACTTGGGATTCTCTCTCTCTCCCTCTTCCTCTACCCCTACAGCATCAAAACAGGTAAAAGAGTCAGAGACACACTCTCACCAAAACAAAACAAACAAACAAACAAACAATATCCCAGGTGTAGCAATCCACAACCAGAAGGGATATAAAAAATATGAAACATTTCCCTGAGAAGCAACGGGTCAGTGTTCCATTTCAGGTACCCCAATCTCTAAATATGGCACAAAAGAGATGACCCCCCCCAAAACACAATTAGCTTTCAAAACCAATGGGGATTACATCCAGGAAAACCATAAAACTTTAAGGAATGGAGAACCAGCTCTTAAAGGGCTAATGCACAGACTCACTTACCCTGGGACCCAAAGCAAAAACACATTAGAAAAGCACCTAGACCATATGTGAAGGAGACCCACTTACAACCCTTCAAGAAAATTCTGGAGGGGAAGAAACTTGTTGGGACTCTGTCCAGGGACAGAGACACTCATAGGGGCCATTTTTTTTTATCTCATTCTAATTTGCTAATATTAGCACTGGTGGGTATCATTTAGGAAATCCTTCCATGGAGGACATACCCTGCTGATGGACCCACACACCATCACACCACAGCCACAGTCCTACCACAGCAGGTGGGCATGCACAGCTCACACATGGGAGGCCTCTTGGGTATCTGCCTCTGGTAGCCAGGGGCCATAGCACTACTGAGCCCATGAGACATCTCCTACACAAGGCTACTCCTTCAAGACTTAGAAAAGTAACTAATTTGCATAATCTATAGAACAAACACAGAGAGTCACAAAATTAGGAGACACAGAAATAAGTTCCAAACAAAACAATAAAAAAAAAAAACCTCAGAAAAAGACAGTAATGAAATAGAGATAGGCAGTCTAACTGATAAAGAGTAGAGTTCAAAGTAATGGTCATAAAGATGTTCACAGATCTCATGAGAAAAATGGATGAACACAGTGAGAACTCCAATAAAGAGACAGAATATATAAGAAAGAACCAAACAGAACTCATGGACCTGAAGGATGCAGCAACTTAACTAAATAATATACTACAGGGTTTCAAAAACAGACTGGATGAAGCAGAATGGATCAGTGAGCTAGAAGACAAAACAATGAAACACACCTAGACAGAACAGGAAAAAGAAAAAAATTAAGTAAATATACCTAAAGTGACCTTTGGGACATCAGGCAAAATAATATTTGCATTACAGGGGTCTCAGTAGTCAGAGAGAGAGAAAAAGGGCCAGAAAACTTATTTGAAGAAATAATGGCAGAAAACTTCACTAATCTGGCAAAAGAAACAGACATCCAGATCCAGGAAGCCCAGAGAGTTCTAAATAAGATGAACCTAAGGAAATCCACTCCAAGACACTAATTAAAACAGTAACAGTTAAAAGATAAAAAGAGAATCTTAAAAGCAGGAAGAAAAAAAACAACTTGTTACATTCAAGGGGAACTCAACAATGCTATCAGCAGATCTTCCAGCAGAAATGTTGCAGACCAGAAGGGAGTAGCAGGACATATTGAAAATACTAAAAGGAAAAACTTCCCACCAAGAATTCTCTACCCAAAAAATTAAAGTCAAGACTAAGAGTCTTCTCAGATAAGCAAAAACTAAAGGAGTCCATCACCACTAACCCAGCCTTAAAAGAAATGTTAAAAGAATTTCTTTAAGCTGAAAAGAAACATCAATAATTAATAACAAGAAAAAATACAAAAGTAGAAATTTCATAAGAAAAGGTAAAGCCATGGTAAAGACAGTGAATCAGTCACCTTTAAAGCAAGAATAAAGGTTAAAAGACAAAAAGTAATGAAATTAATTAAAAGTACAATAATTAGTTAAGGTAAACATAAAATAAAAAGACTTAAAATGTGACATTAAAATTATAAAATGTGGGATTGGGGGATAAAAAGGTTAAGTTTAAGAATGTGTTCAAAGTTAAATTCCTATCAATTGACCACTATATGCGTTGGATGTTATATGCAAACTTCACAGTAATAACAAAGCAAAAATTGAGTAAATACCCAAAAGAAAATGATAAATAAATCTAAACATAACACTAAAGAAAGCCACCAAACCAGAAGGGAAGAAAGAAAGAGAAGAAAGGAACAGAAAGAAACTACAGAAAACAATTACAAATGGCAATAAGAACATACCTATCAACAAATACTTTAAAAGCAAATAAACCAAATTCTCCAATGAAAATACATAGAGTGGCTGAATGGATAAGAAAATATGTTTTATGCTGCCTACAAGAGACTCACATCAGAAGTAAGGACACATATCTACTGAAAGTGAAGGGATGGAAAAAGATATTCCATGCAAATGGAAACAAAAATAAAGCTGGTGTAGCTTATACTCATATCAGACAAAATAGACTTTAAAATAAAGACAATAATAAAGACAAGGAAGGGTATTACATAATTATAAAGGGGTATATCTAGGAAGAATATATAACATTTACACACACACACACACACACACATATATATATATACACACACCCAACATAGAAGAACCAAAATATATAAAGCAAATACTAATGGACCTAAAGGGCAATACAATAATACTAGAGGACTTTAACATGCCACTTACATCATTGGATAGATCATCAAAACAGAAAGTTTTGATGTCATTGGGGCATCTGGGTGGCTAAGTCGGTTAAGCATCTGACTCTTGGTTTCGGTTCAAGTCATGATCTCGTGGTTCATGGAGTTGAGCCCAGTGTTGGACTCTATGCTGGCAGTATGGAGCCTCTCTGGAATTCGCTCTCTTTCTCCTTCTTTCTCTGGCCCTCCCCCACTCAAAATAAATAAATAAACTTAAAAAAAGAAGACATTGGCTGTAAACAGTACATTAGACCAGAAAAACTTAATAGACATATATAGAATATTCCATGCAAAAGAAACAAAATGCAAATTTTTCTCAAGTACACATGAAACATTCTCCTGGATAGACCACATGTTAGGCCACAAAAGAAGTTTCAATATATTCACAAGGCCCGGAATCATCAAGCATATTTTCTGAACACAGTGATATGAAATTAGAAATCAATTGTAAGAAGAAAACCGGAAAAAAACACAAAAATGTGAAGAATAAACAACATGCTACTAAAAAACCAACAGGTCACCAAAGAAATCAAAGGAGGAAAAAAAAACTTGAGAGAAATACAAACAGAAACACCATATCTATGGAATGCAGCAAAAGTGGGTCTTAGAAAGAATAGCAATAAAGGCCTACCTCAAGAAACAGGAAAAATCTAAAATAATTAAAAAAAAAACCTGAAGCCCAAAGTTAGTAGAGGAAAAATGATAAAGATCAGAATGGAAATAAATGAAATAGGAACAAAATAGGCAATAGAAAAGATAAAATCACAGCTAGTTCTTTGAAAAGATAAAATTGACAAATCTCTAGCTAGACTCATACACACACAACACATTGGTGGACTCAAATAAATAAAATCAGAAATAAAAGAGAAGTTACAACTGATACCACAGAAATACAAAGTATCATAAGAAACTATAACAAAAAATTAAGCACCATAAATTGGACAATCTAGAAGAAACAGATAAATCTCTAGAAACAATCTTCTAAGACTGAATCATGAAGAAATAGAAAATCTTAATGGACCATTTTCTATGTAGACATTGAAACAGTAATCAAAAACCTCCCAACAAACAAAAGTCTAAGACCAGACACTTTCTCTGGTGAGTTATAACAAATATTCAAAGGTTTAATATTATTCTTCTCAAACTTTAACAAAACAAAACAAACCAAAAACAAAGACAAAGAGGAAGGAATGTTTCCAAACTCATTTTATGACACTAGCATTAATTACCCTGATATCAAACCAGATGATGACACCACCAAAAAAGAAAACTACAAGCCAATATCCTTGATGAATACAGATGCAAAAATCCTCAACAAAATATTGTCACACCATATGCAAAAATACATTAGAAGGATCATACACCATGATCGAGTGGGATTTACTCCAGGGATGCAAGGATGGTTCAACATCTGCAAATCATTCGACATGATACACCACACTAACAAAATGAAGAATTACAATCATATGATTGTTTTAATAGATGCAGAAAAAGCATTTGATAAAATTAAACACTTATTTATAATAAAAGCTCAACACAGTTGATATACAGGGAATATACATATACTTCAAAATAATAAAGGCCCTATATAACAAGCCTGTAGTTAACATCATCTTCATTAGTGAAAAGCTGAAAACCTTTCCTCTAAGATCAGGAACAAGACAAGGATGACCAGTCTTCTACCTTCATTCAATATAGTATTGGAAATCCTAACCACAGCAATAAGACAAGAAAGAATGAATAAAAGGCATCCAAAATGGAAAGGAAGAACTAAAATTGTCACTATTTGCAGATGACATTATACAATATATAAAAAATCTTAAAGTATCTACAAAAACAAAACAAAACCTGCTAGCACTAGTAAACAAATTCAGTAAAGTGGCAGAATACAAAACCAATAAAAACAATTAGTGTTTTTATACACTAATAATGAAATATCAGAAAAAGAAATTGTCAGTTCCATTTACAATTGCATCAAAAAAGAATAAAACACCTAAAAATAAATCTAACTAAGGATGTGAAATAACTATACACTGAAAACTGTAAGACATTTAAGGAAAAAAAAAATGAAGACACAAATAAATGGAAAAATATACAGTGTTCATGGATTAGAAGAATTAATATTGTTAAAATGTCCATGCTCCCCAAAGCAATCTAACAATTCAAGGCAATCCATATCAAAATTGTAATTTTTTTTTCCACAGAGCTAGCACCAATAATTCTAAAAGTTGTATAGAACCAAAATATCCCAAACAACTGAAGAAATCTCCTTGAGAAAGAAGTACAAAGCTGGAGGTAGCATGTTCCCTGATTTCAAACTATACTACAAAGCTATAGCAATAAAACAGTATGGTTTTGTCACACAAGTAAGTGGAACAGAAATTGGAGCCCAAAAATAAACCCACATTATATGGTCACTATTTATGACAAAGGAGCCAAGAACATACAATTGGCAGTCTCTTCAGTAAAGGGCAGTCTCTTCAGTAAATGGGTAGGTAAACTGGACAGCCACATGCGAAAGAATGAAACTAGATCACTACCTTATACCATACACAAAAATTAACTCAAAATAGATTAAAGATTTGTATGTAAGACCTGATACCATAAAATTCCCAGAAGAAAACATAGGTGGTAATCTCCTTGACATATGTCTTAGTGATATATTTGTGGATCTGATGCTACAGGCAAAGGAAACAAAAGTAAAAATGAACTATTGACACTATATCAAACTAAAAAGCTTCTTTACAGAGAAGGAAACCATCATGAAAAAGAAAAGACAACCCTACAAATCACAGATTTTCATATCATATCATATCATATCATACCACATCATATCATATCAATCATATCTCATTAAGGGTTAATACCCAAAACATATAAAGAACTCATACAACCCAACAATAAAAGCAAACAATCCAATTTAAAAATGGGCAAAGATCTGAACAGACATTTTTCCAAAGAAGATATACAGATGGTCGACAGACATATGAAAAGATATTCAGTATCACTAATTATTAGGGAAATACAAATCAAAACACAGTAAAATATCACCCCACATTTCTTACAATGGCTATTATCAAAAAGGCAAGAAATAAGTGTTTCAAAAAACGTGGAAAAAATTGAACCCTCATACACTATTGGTGGGAATGTAAATTGGTGCAGCCACTCTCGAAAGCAGTATGTGGATTCCTCAAAACATTAAGACTAGATCTGCCATATGATCCATCAATTCCATTTCTGTGTATTTATCCAAAGAATACCACATCACTGACTTGAAAAGATATATGCATCCCTATGTTCATTGCAACATTATTTACATTAGCCAAGATATAGAAAAAAAGTGCCAATCAATGAATGAATGGATACAAAAGAGATAGTAAAAATATTCAATATATTATTCATCCATAAAAATAAAATTTTGCCATTTGTGACAGCATAGATGAACTTTGAGGGTATTATGCTAGGTGAGATTAGTCAAAGGAAGAAAGACAAACACCATATGATTTCACTCATATGTAGAATCTAAAATAATAAAACAAACAAAACAATACAAAATCACATTCATAGATACAGAGAATAGATTGATGATTATCAGACAGGAAGGGCATTAGGGGTTGGCAAAATGAGTGAAGGGAATCCACTGTATGGTGATAGGTGTTAACTAGACTTTTGGTGGTAGCCACTATACGTGGTATTTAAATTTATTTTTAATTAATTATAATTAAAGAAAACTAAAAATTCAAGTCTTCAGTCACATTAACCACATTGTAGGCACTCAATAGCCACATGTGGTTCACAGTTCCCATACCAAGTAATGCAAAATAGAACATTTCCCTTATCACAGAAATACTACTTGATAGCATTGAACTAGATAGCTGTTGCTATCTATCTTCCTGGAGCTTGAATTTTAGTATGGGAGACAGACTATTCAAAAATTTTATTATAGTACTGGTACATGCCATGAGAAAAGCTAAAAGTGCATAGGGGACATCTAATCAAGAGACTTAACCTATTTTAGGGATTAGAGAAGGCTTCCCAGGAAAAGTGACATTTCACCTAAGATCAAGAGGATGAGAAAGTGTTAACCAGAGGAAAGGGGGGAAGAAGACTCCCGAACAAATGGAGGCACCTGTGTAAGCTCTAAGAAAGGAGGGATTTTAGAGGAACTGAGTGGCTGAGGCATAGGAATGGAGGGTAGGTAGGGGCGAGTGCCTAGTAAACTGAAGGGATCAGCATGGGTAGAAGCAGGTAGAACCATCCTAAAATCAATGAGAAGTAATTAAAAGGGTTAAGAGAAAAACAGCATGTCTGACTGGTGTTTTTAGAAATATCACTCTGCCTGTGTATTCAAGCAAGAAGTCAGCAAGGGTCATGGCTTACCCTGGCTCTACATTAATATGCTGAAAATCAATTTGAAACCAATTTTCTGGAAGCAATTCACCTGAAGAGACATTTGCCAAGCAGCCAATTCACCAAATTTACCATGTTTATCAATTAACTTCTGAAAGGATGTAATACCTTGTTTGAAAGTTGTGGAGTCAGCAACTGAAATGCCTAGACCCCCTTCACAGTGTTTGAAAAGATAATATTGTCGACTAGCTATCACAAGAGCACACTCTTAGACTTATAAGGAACTTCTTTGCCATTTAACCTGGCACAAAGTACCACATTAGGAGCACAAACCTTGGCCACAAGCAGTTAAATATCTGTCATGGTGCCCTGGCCACTGAAGAGCCAGGATTAACCTTGAAGTTCTAGAACTGATTATTTTGGCTCGTCCAAAGACAAAAGAAGAGTTCTGCTGCATGGTTTAAGGACTTTGGTGGATTAGGAGCTCTAACTGAAATCCTGAGACTGTCAGGAATGGGAGAAAAGGATAGCAACAGCCTGCACCTGAGAATGGAAGGCCAGCGAGTACTGGTGGCGTTTGCTCAGCCTTCTGGTAAAAACTGCCCACTTCTACCGAAAGATAGAGAAGAGAAATGATGGTGGAGTTAGTAAAATATTCTACCTCATAAAGGGTCACAGGGTGATTAATTCATTACAAGTTTCTATGACACGAGATAGTTTTCTTCTAGGGGAAAAAAGGCAGTATTAATATACAAGTCAGTAAATGAGCAGTTTAAGTTCACAGCACAGAGCTGAATGCAGATTGATGATTTTTCAAATAGCCTGTGGTAATGATTATGACTGCGAGTAATGAGGGGAAAAAATTGTACTTTTTGGATAAATTTTGTAAACTTTCTCAACCTGGAAATACAAGCATTAACTATCAAGATCACTTATATCTAGATAAAAATAAGAGAATATTTCCACAGACTTTCTGTTCATTTTTCAATACAAAAGTAGATTTTCCGTGAAATTAATTTGAACTATATTTACAACAACCAACCAGAGTTAAAATGGAAAAAATAAAACCAAATTAAACCCCTGAGCCATTGCCTTTGTTTTCCAAGGAAGAGGAAACAAAAGTTCTTACAGATTTTAAATATATTTAAAAATTAATATTGGCAGTCTTTAATCTATTTATTTGATACTTTCAAGACTATAATTAAAGAAGCTCAATAAATGCATAATAGACACAGGAAAAGACTAAAAGTGACATTCAGCCCATGAGATCTCTTTTAGATAGCAACAAAAAGAAAGAAAATGATGGAGGTCTAATTTTTCTTTCACTGATAGCCATATTCTGACCCCTTGAGAAACAGAACATTAGCATTTATAATTGTTTGGCGTGTATCTTACAGTTCAGCACTTCAAATTCACTCTTCCCTACAGATGAGAAAAAATGGTTAATAAGAAGTTAAATTAAGAGGGTCCACTGTTTTTCCCTGGCAAGCCACCATTTCTGCTTCTGCCTTGCCCATTTCTGCTTCTCTTAGTTCCCTGGAGCACCCTACACAACATTAGGCATATGGCAGGTACTTAAGGCAAAATGTATTGTCTCAACTATTGTGCCCTATAAGGTAGGGCTCCCAGCACCTATTATAGCGTTTCTTAGTAACGAGACCCAACACTTGCTCCTTCCTATATTGAGGCAAGTAAAATTTTGCCCATAGGTTTTAATGGCTCTAAAACCTAGAAAAAGCCAAATCTGTTATGAAATGTATCAGATAATAATCTTCACCAATAGCTCTAAGTATCTTCCCTATATATAAACATTCCCTATCTTTCTAGCAACGTTTCTGCTAAGAATCTCTTAGCTTCACTGGATGTGTTTAAGCTACCATTTTAGAACCAAGATCGAGTAGTGATTGTCAAACATGAAAAACAGCAAAATAATATTTTAAAGAACATTGTACACTTTATTATGTAATCCAGTGCCAACATTGTGGGGGACACCTTCAGGAATCACATTGCATGGTGACTTTGATGTACTGGTATCCAAGGTCCTATTCAGGACCAGTACCAACCATTTATATAATTCAATTAATTTAACAAAATCAGTCAGGATTCAGAAAGGAATTAATTCACTAGGAACTTTAAGGTAAAACATATTTAGATCAAATGATGCAGGCTATCATAAGAATCTAAAAAGAGGGGCGCCTGGGTGGCTCAGTCGGTTAAGTGGCCGACTTCGGCTCAGGTCATGATCTCACGGTCCGTGGGTTCGAGCCCCGTGTCGGGCTCTGTGCTGGCAGCTCAGAGCCTGGAGCCTGTTTCAGATTCTGTGTCTCCCTCTCTCTGACCCTCCCCCATTCATGCTCTGTCTCTCTCTGTCTCAAAAATAAATAAATGTTAAAAAAAAAATTTAAGAATCTAAAAAGAAAGTGCAAAGAATATTTAATGTAATATAGAATCAAAGAGGCAAGTACTCATTTTCTGTTGTCAAATGCAAACTTGGATTGTTGCTCAGGATTACTGTAACAAGATTAGCAATGAGAATTGCAGAAGTAGTAAATTCATTGTGTGCCTTATAACCAATCTAAATTCAGTGTGCCACCACCTGTAAACATGAGCAATAGATTTCTTTTTTTAAATGACCTGCAAAGTATCTAACAGGCTATCCTTGGGGAACTAACACTTTTTGAACTAATTAATCATCAGATGCCACTGCTGCTCCACTCCACTGAATATGAAAAAGCAGTTATTGGACAATAAAAAAAAATCTCTAGGAAAATAAAGTGTTGATACACCACTTTTGGAGGGCAGAGTATTCTGTAAACAACATTTCCAAGTCCTCGTCAAAATCTTCATTTTAAACAGCAGAAAAAAGACCATAAATATTCCTGTAAATGAATACATTTTAACATTGAAAACTAATTTAAACATTTTGATTTCCTTAGTACTTTAAAAGAAACATGGATCAAGCTAAATAATGAATACTAAGAATATTAAAAGGAAAAGGTATTTTATAGTGGTTACAGTCCTAGACTAGACAGAACTTCAAAGGGGACTGACTTCTATTTTGGGCCTTACAATGAACAACATTCATGACTCTGGACAATTTACTTCAGCTCTGTTTTTCAGTCTCCCAAGATATGAAATGAGAAGGTTAGACTAGATGATCTTTAAGATCCCCTCCAGCCCTAACCTTCTATTAAATGTCAACATTTTCACAACTACTTTTTCTTTCCCATCTGTACAGTTTTGTCAATATTTAGGCCACTATCTAAGAATTATGGTTTGGGTTTAGCATTTACAATCAATATAGGAATTTTCATTATTATTTAGCTAAGTATCTCTGAATACTGACACTTTTTATTGTCTCACATATTTTAATAACAAACAAAACAATCTTTATGAGACCAAGCAAGACTTAAGAAGGTGCTACTGACCAGAGACAAATGTCAAACTAAAGATACTTTGAATATATTGTAAGCATCCTCTTCTTTGGACTTCAAAGCACAATACATTTTTCTTATTCACTATATTCCTATGGTTTTCTAGTTATCTTCAAAATACTAAGATAGATTCAACAAATGGAGGATGCACAAGAATTGTGTAATTTATTATATGAACCTGTGAAATAAGAACTCAAATTATTATTCAGCTGTTCACTACAGGAAACTACATAAGAATACAACATGGTGAATGCACTAGGTGCAAAACTCTGAAGACACTGGCCAACAGGGCAATTGGAAATAAAATCCATGTGCACAACAATCCCTCTGCCAACAAAGACCATGAATAAGGAGAACACAAAATGCAAGTCTACCCTAAACAGTACAAGTGCACTCAAGTAACATATGGTATACTTTCTTGGTACCAATAGAAATAACTAACATTCTTCCAGAATTCACCATAAATTTATAACAACTGTGATAAACACTTTAATACATTATAAAGGCTAGAAAGCTCTCATCTCCCACATTCTCTTGTATCTAGAATTCTAGATGCAATTGAGATATTAGCAATTAGATGGCATGACATGAATTCAGTACTTATTTAAGTTCAACAAGACTTAATGCATAAGACAACCACTTTTATCTGGGTCAGATCTAGTAGCTGTGGTGTGACTCGAGTCTACAATTCTGGTGATAGAGTCTTGATTCCCCAGCCACCAATGTTAGTAAAGTTTTCAATTTCCTTGTCGGAATGATTCTGAAACATTATTCTGGAAGTCTCCCTTGAGGCCCAATCAAGCTCCCTATCCTCCCAGAATTCCAACATTTTGTAAGCACATAATTCCTTATGTTTGATGTTTTTTTGCTTAAAATAGCTGAACTGGTTTCTATTGCCAGCAACTGAACCTTGACTAATATAGATTGTTATAAATAATTGTAGATGAAATATTCAAAGATGAATATCTGAGTTGGCTTAAAAGAAGTGAGAACCTGGCTGCCAAAAAGTGTTGAATATTGGTAGACCATGGTCTCAGTAGTAAAACAGATATTTCAGTTACCACCTATGGTCACCCGGAATGAAGTGCCTGTGGAAGGTACAACTTTAATGAAATAGCAGCAATTTCCAAAACAGAGTATGATAAGCATAACGATGCAAGGATGGTCGGGTAGGTTAGTTACCTGTAACTGCACTGGAGATATAAAAGGAAGAAAAATGCAGGCTCTACCATAAAGTCTTTGTTTAAGCCATAGCAGAAAAAAGAAAGTTTGTCTTAAAAGATTGAATCTCTTATGTCTACTGTCACAGAGTTGATTAGCTAAATCAAAAAAAGAATCTGATCCTTTAGCTGATGAATTACAATAAAGTCTTATATTTCTTATGCGAAAATGGGAAATTTGCTTAGAAAAGAGAACCATGAAATTCTGGTGACAATTGATTAAGATGGTAATTGGGACCTTTCAGATATCTTTGAGTACACAGTCCCCCCGCCAAATCCTACCAAACCTATTGAGTCAACAGACACCTCCTACCCTGACTGATGAGGCTGATTCCACCTTACATAAAGAATTGGAAATGACCTCACTTCAGGCTACTTAACTTGTAAAGGGATACCAGTTATTCACATGTCATAACCTATTTTCTTCCAGATCTGAGTCAAATATCAGCATGTCATTAGTTAGTCATCTGAAACCTAAAATCATTGGTGACCTACAATAACCTTGTGAATATGCTGGAAAAGTCTTGGTAATATATGAAAGAGAAAAGTCAAGACTTAGAAAAAGAAAAGTGTTGAAGTGAGTTTATTACAGGCAACTGCCTCCTATTTCTTCCAGTCCAAAGCACTCAACCTTCACAGAGATATTAACAACTGAATAGTTGAAGGAGCACCAATATCCTCAGAAAGCACTGTCATAACTGTCCTCTGAAGGCAGGGAGGAAGGAGCCATCTCATACTGCCACTGAAATGGGTTCCTTCATTTCAGTGGGCATGATAAGAGCTAAGGGTACCAGAGACTTAATTATAAAAGGCAAGGAGAATACTGTTGCCATAATGGGTATTAGGGCTAAAGGGACCTTTATAATGAACTTTGAGAATGATTAATTGACAATAGCGTCCTTATAACTAAATAAACAAATAGTCTTATTTGATCTATATAGCGAAAACCTCTAGGTCTGGTGAAAGAGGCTTGATTGACTAGAATTACCCTAATAGAAAAATCACAGCCTCTCACTTAGAAGGCAAGATACTGATGTGGAAGAATGATATCACCTCTCAGTCTTCCTCAAAGTAACTGCAGTCATTTACCGCAGTCTGTACATTGAGAAAGGAGAAATATTCAGATCTTTTCATGATTTGTGCCATGGACCTCTTATGGTAGCCATGTAATAAACTAAGTTTTGGCCCAAGACCACCTTTCATTCAGGTCAGCATGTCTGAAAACTCATTCTGTAGTTATTTTCCCTCCTCCTAAGTGTTACAGTAGAAATAGACATTCTTGAGAGCTGGCAAAATTCCAACAATTGTTCTCTAATTCATGGAATGAGAGCTATTATGAGTCATGGTACGTGTGGTAACCACCTTGCAAGATGGTCCCCCAATGACCTCTGCTTCCTGGTATTCACAGCCTTGTGTAACACCCTCTCACGCTGTATCAGGGTTAGTCTGTGTGACTAGTAGAATGGTTATAAAAGGCTAGGTTATAAAAGACATTGTGACTCTGACCTTTGTTCTTCTCTTATATCACACGTTCTGAAGGAGCCACCTGTCATATTATGAGGAAACCCAAACCTTATAGAGAGGCTCATGTGACAAGGAATTGAGTCATTTGAGTGAGCTATCATGGAAATGGACCTGCTGATTTCCTGATTTCAGGGCAGACCTTGAGCCAGAACCACCTACTTGAATTCCTAACCCAAGAAATGTGTTCTCAACTCTAGCTACACATCAAATCTATTACCTTTTAAAACTGCACATGACCCTGGCTCAGATTCCAAAGAATTTGATAAAAGATCTGAGGTAAGGCTTGGCTGGCTATTTGTAATAAAAACAAAAGATGTTTTGGTTTATAACTATGATATTGAATCACTATTCCATACTGATTTATTTTTCACCTGGTTCCAATTTTTATAGTTTTTGTATCATTACTTTTTCAACTTATCTTAAATACAAGTGAGAATAAGGCAAGAAAATCAGTCATAAAGAAATCACTAAATCACTTTAATGTGCATGGGAAGTCCCTAGAATCATGTCTAGGATAACACAGAGAATTTCACTGTATTTTCTCTTTCTAGTTCCTCCTATCCTCCAACCACCTTTATTTGGGTGAAATCAGAGCAAAATTACAGCTAAGGTATGACTTTAAAGGACAAAGATTACACAGGGTAGCCTGAATGGCTAGTAGAGAGATGAAAACAAGAATGGCAATTCTTTGCTCTGATTAGCAACTTTGTGCATAGGTTTGGAACTCAGGAGTCTCTCTGCACCTGCCAATCCTCTCTTCTCTGCCAGGCTATCATCATGCAAAGTTTCCCAACCACAAGAGTCAGCTACCACAAATTGCATCCTAGGCACAGCTATTCAATCTCAAATTCCTATAATATATGATGGGCTCAATAAGGTGACATCTGGAAAACCTACATTTGGGGGCTGATCTACAGACATCCTACTGCAGATGTGGACACCAATAACTCCTAATCTAATCTAAAAGGGACTCACCCAAGTCCATCACTAGCTATTATATTTAATGGTATCAGGCAAACTCTAATCAGAAGTTTAGGCAAGAGACATGGAAAAGAACAAAGAGTTCCCCAATAACTGAGTATGATTAAAGGAAGGATTGCTTTCAGCAAGAGGCCTAAGAGTTTAGTTCTAAGTGTTTTTCCAACCTTTTCCCCACACAGTACTGCCTTTCTGACATGCTCAGTGCCTAATCCAACACACATCTTCAACAAAGCTGGGATTCCATTTTGGTAGACCTTCACTGGCTTGAGAGTGAGGAGATAGAGTGCTAGAGACAGAGGAGATATTTTTTAAAAAATATATTGTTATTCACATGACTGAAAATCTGATATCTACGCCACTACTTTCCCCTTTGGAAAGGAAGAATGTATTAGGAAGGTTTTTCATATGCTCTCCCCTGAGAGGTTATCCAGCCTTCACTTAAATATCACCAGTAAGAGAGATCTTAACAATTACCAATGTAATCCATTCTATGAACAACACTAGAAATTAATAAAGCTTCTCTTTGAGGCCAAATCATACTACCTAAATTTCCCACATACTGATCCAAGTTTTGTCCTCTGAATGACAGAAATCAAATCCTATTCTTCTATCTGCAAGATTTCAAATACTGAAAGACAACTATAATGTCCTATCTTTTCTAGACTAAACATCTCTAAATCCTTCAACTCTTCTTGCTAAGACATAATATTATATCCTCTTACCTTCCCATGTGTCCCTGAATATGCTTTGATTCAATGTTTCTCAAATGCTTATTTAGTAGCTTGTTTTCTAAAACAGAAAATCTAAGTCCCACCTACATAGATTAGAATCCAGTAATTCTGGGGTAAGGCTTGGAAATTTACATTAAAAAATTCCCAGTAGGGGTGCCTGGGTGGCTCAGTCGGTTAAGTGGCCGACTTCGGCTCAGGTCATGATCTCACAGTTCATGAGCTCGGGCCCGCATCAGGCTTTGTGCTGACAACTCAGAGCCTAGAGCCTGCTTCGGATTCTGTGTCTCCCTCTCTCTCTCTGTCCCTCCCCTGCTTGCACTCTCTCTCTCAAAAATAATAAATAAACATTAAAAATGTTAAAAAAAATTCCCAGTAAATTTCAGCACAATCAATATTCTAGGTTATTAATATGATGCCCTGAACAAAACCATAACTATAGTTGAAAGAAGAAGTAATTATTATCTCCTTAAAGTCAAGTACTATACTCCTATTGACAGAGTCTAAGATTGGATCATAAATATTAGTATTAACTATTTTCAGAATACTAGCAAATAGAATTTCTAGGAGGTATCTCTTATGTCATCTTATTATCTTCTTATGCCCATGCCACTGGACAGTTTTACCAAGGTACATAGCTGATAAGCAATCACTTTCATTTTTCTAGCCTCTCAGCTTAGACTAAAAATCTAATTTTAGATTTTTCAAATCAAGAAATTTTCTATGCCAGAAAAGCACATCTTCAAGTGCATTAGTCATGTGGGATCATAACAAAATACCATACTCTGGATATTTCTTAAGCAACAGAAATTTACTTTTCACAGTTCTGGAGGTTGGAAGTCTAAGACCATACCAGCATAGTCAGATCCAAATGAGCATTCTCTTCTTGGCTTGCTAACAGCTGCTTTCTTGCTATATGTTCATATGTCCTTTCCTCTGAGTGCATGTGCAGAGAGAGAGAGAGAGCTAGGTCCCTGGAGTCTCTTCTTTTAAGAGCACTAAGTCTATCATGAAGACCCCACTCTGATGATCTCATCTAAACCTAATTATCTTCCAAAGACCCCCCATCTCCAAATACTATCACATTGGGGCTTATGGCTTCAATGTATGAATTTTGAAGGGACACAATCCAGGCCATAACAACAAAGTAGAAACTTTCTAGTAACTTGTTCTATCATGATTATATGCACACTCCAGTATGGGAAATAACAATGTTCATTCTGTTCCCAGTTGCTAATCTTTTCCTTATATTTTTAAATTGAAGCTCAACTCACCAATATCAAGTAAACTTCCAGGATTAGCTCCGCCTCTGATCTACTCACGTATCCTCAATAAATACTTGAACTGATTTTAGGAATTCATATTTAATATAAGCGTTCCAAGGATAAAAAACAATTTCTCAAATTCTTTAGTAAATCTCCACAGTATTGAGTTTTATAGTCTTTATATAGTAAATGACCAATGAATAAGAAATAATTCAATGGAAATTATTAATTTTTCCTACCGTGTCACTTTCAAACCTTCTCCTTTTTTCAAAAATATACATATACTTATTAAGGTATCAGGCACTGTTCTAGATACTGAAAAGAAGCAATTAATAAAATCTATATGCCCTCCTTTATAGAGTTAATGGCCTAGATGGAGATATATGTATTGAAAATAATAATCACAGAGATGAAATATACAATTAAAGTTGTGATAAACACCTTCAGGAAAAAGAACTAAATAAAATGAAAATAAAATTGTGGCAGACATTGTGAAGGAAAAGTAGATTGACAGATTACAATGCGGGCCTGACTAGCACAAAATTCAGGGAGGACTTCTGTGAAAAAGCCATGTTAGGAGAGATCTGAACGACGAGCAGATGACAGCCAAGCAAAAGGACAAATTCCAAGCAAAGGGAATAGGACAGAAAAAGATTCCAAAGCAGTAAGGAGCTTAGCCAGCCCCTTTGGGGTAAATGAAAAAAGAACATGTGGCTAAAATGGGAGAGACAATAGATTATGATGAGCGTGGAGAGTTATACAGGGACCACTTACAGATCAGTTAGAGGGGGTTAGATGTATTCTAAATGTACTGCACAGACACTGAAGAGCTACAGCAGGGAGTGCTGCAGTTTTAGATCACTCAAAGCTACTACATGCAGAATATGTTGATGGGAGACAAGAGGAAATAGACAATCAAGTTTGCAAGCTTCCACAGAAGATAGTTTAGGGGAGAAAAGATATTTGCTTAGACTACAATAACAGTGGATATCTGAAAAAGCAGGCAGATTCAGGGTATATTTTGGAAATATATTCCAGAGGAATCAAAACGGGGGTGTAGAGGTTGACACACATTTGCTTTCATACAATGCTTACAAACAGTATGTGCTTTCTATAACTGCTAAGACTCACAAAGATATCTTTATGTCTAATTGCCCCTTTATCTTTTGCCTAAATGTTCATTTCAAGTAAAAGCTAGATTTGTTTAACTTTGTACAACAACCAGCACAGCGTGATAACCATATTACAGTCTCTTAAATTCACTTAATAAAATTGTATCTAACAAGATTCTGGGGTTCTTAGTGAGTCAATATTATAAATATTGAAGGAGAGTGTCACAAGGGACAGACTTTTAATTCAAAGAACCTGACATTCTCTTTAAATGGCATTTTTCCCAAAAGTTAATATCAATTTTAAGGAATTAGAATGTGAACTCATAACATTAACCTCAAATACAAGCTTCTAGCAACCACCAATATCCCTAACTTTAGTGAAACCTATCTCTAAATTTGAAGTGAAACTATAACTGCACTTTAATGTTACAAATAAGATTTCTATGTGAAACATGCAGGACTTCCAAAATACATAGGATGCATAGAATGATGTTGCAAAATAAAACAGTTTAATAGTCAGATTCTTACTGCCTTTGAATATGGAAATATAAAACTCCTTGCTCCTAAGCTATATAGTCAGAAAAAAAAATCAAATGGGTAAAAAATAGTGTTAAAGTCATATAACATCCTTTAACTTTAAAAATCATGCTAACTTTTCTCTCTCCTAGAATGTCAACTGAGAAAGAAACAAATTGAATTACATAGCTGCAGATATTCTTTTCAACGTTTTCCTTACTAGAAAAGGGATAGATATTTTTTGAAAAAAGAAAGGGGAAAAGCCTAGTCAAGAGGAAAGAGATTCCAAAAGGATTTATATATATATACAAAGATCATATCTTCTCTATCAACCCACTTTCCTATTTCAACCCTGATCATTTTCTTCATGGACAATAAGCACTAACCTAGTGTAAAATAGTGTAGGAAGAGTATGTGCATATGTGATGAATAAAATACAAGCTGCACCCATTTTGGGTGTTTTTATCATTAACTGCTGTTGCATAAACTGAACATACAATGGGCTGTGACACTGGATAAATCATTTGTTTCCACTTGTTATTGATGACATTTCATAACTCATTTGGGGCTCTGCTTTGCCCCGTCACTCGTGAGTTATGAGGTCATCAATCATGACTGGGAATAAATGATTTATGTAAGTCACCCTATTGTATATTTTAGGTACAGTATACAATAAAACACACACTATTGATTTCTAATATTGTTGCATTACGTTTATCATGTGTGTTTGTGAGACTGTGATCTTGTGTCATCTGCTGCAACTAAGTATGAGATGCTAAAATAATTTATGAGAAAAGAAATGTACAAAAATGACTCAGAGAATTCCTATTTTTAATTAATATCTCGCTAAAGCAATTTTAAAGGCCTCCTGAATTAAAAATACTGTCTCAAGTAAGGGGAGTTGCAGTTAAGGACATGAAGTCAATATATAAGGTCATGATTAGGAAACAGAAAAGGACTAAAGAGACCTTTCAATAGAGGATATGCCACCCTGAATAACCTACGGAGATACTGAAGACAAATCTCCCACTGAGAAACACTGTACTGTGTATTACACTTGAAAGGATCAATGGCTTAGTAACAAGAATACCATGGAAATACAAAAAAAAAAAAACTTCTTCCAGCCATTTTTAGAGAGGAAAAAGGTAGAGTGGGGAACAAAAACCAAACTGCTCCCTTTCATTGATGAAAGCTTAGAACCTTTAACTATAATACAGGTTGAATTTGCAAAGAATCCACAAGCAAGTTTAATTAACATATTAATTGAAAATGAACATACAGTGATCAGGAAAATACTCTTACTTGAATGGAATTCTTTAAAAAGAATATAGCATCTTAAGGGATTGGAAAATTTTTCTTTTGCTTCCTTCCCATTTCATCTCCCAACTGACTTCTATTTTTTTTTCTTGATGAGCTTAAAACTATAAACATGATTAAAAAAAAATAAAACTACAAGAAAATGCAAAGAAATTTGAGGGAGGCAATCAAAAACATATTGAAAATCAAACCTAGAATAAGAGCATCAAAAATCTAGGAACTTTCAGCTATTTGCAATTACAAGAGTAATTGCTATTTTAACATGTTTTGCTTGTTCCAAAGAAACTCTGGTTCGTAAGCTGAAATTCAAGGAGTTTAAATCACCGCGAAATCTTTTAGGAGCTGATCAAGACTAAATATACAATCAAAACAACCTATTATCTACATATTTTAGTTGATTAAAAAAATAAGGTACTACTCTGAGCAGTACTACACAGAAGTTGTTGACCAGCTGGGTTCAATTCCCAGTGATGATAAAAAAATAAATAAATAAATATTTAATCTGAAGTATGAAGAATTTAGGTCAGATACAAAGAAAAAATTATTTTTCTTACAGAAAAGTATTAGATATTGACATTAGCTATTGAAAACAGTTGTAGAATTTTCTTTGGAAATTTTTAATAGTAATTTTACTTTTTAGAATGGTTTAGGTTTGTCCTACTCTAATGGCCAAGGGTTGCATTATAAATTCAAATAACTTCTCACAATTCCTTTCACTGCTTAATCCTATGATGATACTAATTAATTAAGAGCACTGTTTTATAGAGCAACAGCATAAGAGGATTGAGAATTTCAAAAGTGAGAGTTGATAGCTTTTATTGACTAGTAGGTGATATATGAGAAAGCAAGTCAGAAGTCCACAGTTTAGCTAAAAATTCTCAGTTTAAGTCCAATATTATTAAGAAATATTTAATTTTTGAGGTTTTTCCCTAGATTTTTTTCTATTTGCCTTAATTAAGTATACGATTTCTGAACCTACAGCATTGACTGGGCTTTAAGGGAGTTTAATACCTGAAATTGTATTAAAAAGTTACATATGATAAACACATATGATAAACACATATGTATATTTCTGGGGAAAGAGCTCATGACATTATTAAACTTTATTCAGAGTCCAGGTCTAGAAACAAAAAAAATTAAAAATTTTAAAAATGATTACAAACCACTGATTCAAGAGGCTGTCATTCACAATCAAGTCTATTATCCATCTTTCCAAATTGTTTATAAAAGTAATTCCATTTTTTAAAGTTATTCTTTTGCCCCACCCCACCCCCACCTTTTTTTCCCCTGCCCCCACCCCACTCCATCTCTCTGTCTCTTATGGCCTTGATTGGTTTTGGCAATTGGTCAGAATAAAGTACTTAAACTCAGTGGCTAATTTTTATATCTTTCAAGTGTCTTTGGATAAAAGTCTGATTGTAAATTCAAAGTATGAACTTAACTAAAATCACTTTTTTTCTTGTATGCAGATATCAATTAGATGTGATCTGCCTTCTCCCCTACACATAATCAAAAGAGTAGCTGCTACTTAAATGTGGAGGAAACTCATATATGGAATCAAAACAGTCACTGAAGAAAAAAAAATTTCCTCTTCTAAAACTCAAAGGGTAAACTTTGTAATGTTTTAATTTCAGATTTTATATTTTTAATGATAACAGTGCCATGAGCTATGGGAATATTATCATTTGATATAAGGAGGCTACAAAGAGAGGCAGACAGTGTAATTAGGAAGCATCTTTGCAGATATGTATAGTAAGTGGTACATGATCAATTCAGGATATTTTTTGGAAGGAAGAAAGGAAGGGAAGAAGGAAATAAGAAAGAAAGAACAAAAGAGAAAGGAACAGGATATAAACCTGGCTTAATCAGTTTAGAGCCATTTTAATGAGCTTGTTCCCCAAGCATTAGAAATGCTGATGGAACCACAGCCTATACATTTGGTCCTTTACCAGGTTGGGTATGAGGAGACTGGGGACTTAACCCCAGCTCTGCTCCTGACTCACTGACTGACCTCAAGCCAGTTAACCCATCTGTTGTTTTTCAGAAGGTGATGACTTGGAGACTGTCTAGCAATTGCTGTGCATTAATGGGGTGACAGTCAGAGGAAGACGCCTGGGGCAGAAGAGCTTCAGTGTAAGGAAATCAGCCTTTACTGCTCTGCCCAATCATGTCAGCACCACTGCTCTTTCAAGGGGCTTCCCGCCATTGTTGCTCCCTGCTCCGGAACACCCCATGCTGCCAAAGCCACTGCAGGGGGTCACCTTTAACAGACAACCTCATTTTCAAATTTCCAGACCACTAAATCAAATGAACCAGTGCAAGAGTAATTTTTTTTTTAAGGTTGCCAGAGAGATGCATAGAAGAGTTGCCTATCTTGGGAAGAGAAAATTACAGCAGGAGTCTCGCTTTGTGATGATTGGAAAAGAAGGTAGATCAGAAAGCAGCTTCTTGAGTTTGGGAATTATTTAGATTTTAAATTGTGTTTTGCTCTACATCAAATTGGATTAGATTCCTTGAATCTTCTAAGACTTTGATCCAGCCCATTTCACATTTACAAATTAAAAGGCAGCTTCAGCAGTGAAAATCATATAAGATACAACAAGAAAGCTTTGAGGGGCATACAGGCAGATTTAGCCTAAAGGCCCATCCACTTGCGTAGTGTCTCATACCAACATGTTTGTGCTTTGAGAAAATACACTCAATTCCTATAATGCTAAACATTCTTCAATAGAGAGGCATGCATTCATAAAGCAGTTGTATATCTACAATCCTTTATGCTGTTTCATGTTTCTGAATCCAATAGTAATTTAGTCTATTAGAATCAATACCCCTAATTCATAAAAGCAAATTTTCAGGGCACTAAAAGTGTTGTACAAATGCAGACCAGTTAAAATTTTAACCAAAGTTAAAATAAATGAGTGTCATATATTTGACACTTAACACGTCCATGACAACAGGCTCACCCTAAACAATCATGCAGAAGTGAAAGCAGTGAGGAAAAAGGAAGAGGGTAAAACATTCAAATCTAAAAGTTTACAACGGTAAATATGAGTGTGCAGGAATACTTAAAGAAAAATCACTGATCTCCCTATGCATGAGCAGGAAGTTTGAACCTAAATATCATCCATCGAAACTATAAAGGTTAGACCAGACATCCGTTAAGAAATAAAAGGATCATCAGCTAACCCCAAACAGAATCCTTCAGCATAGTACACTCCAGCAACTTCCCAATGCCACAATGTGTGTGCAAGGCTTCATCAACAGGGTTTGAAAAGCACTGCTATTCTCCAGATAGTGCTCACTACATGAACGCTAACATAAATCAAAAATACTGGCATGTGTTCCCTGTAGTCACTGCAGCTTAATCCGCTTACTCTAACCCTTCCCACCTTCACACAGGGTCATCTCTCCATGTAACCGACATATTCCCCTTTCAAAAATCTTTTTTTTCATGAAGGTTTATAAATGCCTTATTGATTTTCCACACAAGGCCAGTCAACTTCTGACTTCACAAAAAGAGTTGAATAAAGTGGCTGAACCCACTGCTGTTTCCCTACCTACATAAGTAAAGTACCACTACCCAGTTAATTTTAGTTCTACTAACTGACCTGGTTACAGGATAGCCATCATCAGCCCTGGGTCCCCAAAGACAAAGACCTTCTGTGCTCTTGCCTGACTATAAAGTTGCAAAACCAGTGGCCAAATAATTGCTTAGCCTGCTTGATTCTTCACCACCCCCTTACCCCATCTCAGTCCTATATACTGCAAAAAAAAAAAAAAAAAAAAAATCTAGATGCAGCTTCTGAAAACTTTCTTTTGATATGTGATCACCTTTTCAACAAATCAGTCAAAAAAGACTGTGTCATGTATCTTCTGCATTTAAACATTAATATTAAGGTTATAAACTTTAAGATGTTTTTGTCTCTGACTTCACTGATAATTTTCCACAATTTTTAAGAAAATATTTATTTTCTTATCTTTATTATAGATTACTTTTTATTATTTTATCATAGGTTATTAAGATTTCAGCTATTTCATAGTTTTAAATCTTATTTTATTTACATTCTTTTTTAAAAAATTTTTTTAATGTTTATTTTTGAGAGAGACAGAGACAGAGAGAGACAGAATGCAAGCAGAGGAGGGGTAAAGAGAAAGGGAGACACAGAATCTGAAGCAGGCTGCAGGTTCCCAACTGTCAGCACAGAGCCAAACACAGGGGTTGAACTCACAAACCACGAAATCATGACCTGACTGAAGTTGAATGTTCAACCAACTGAGCTACCTAGTTGCCCCTTTATTTATTTATTTATTTATTTATTTATTTATTTACTTATTTATTTATTTACTTGTATTATTTCATTCACAATTTCTTGTTAGTTTCCATTTTCTTTTTTTAAACAAAATTAAGAATTTTCAAAAATGATCTGGCATTGAATTGTTCCTGCTTTAGCAACTGAACTACAGTATAGGCAAAAATAATACACACATTTTATATATATATATAGTGGAAAGTAGTAAATAGGCCTATACAGTTGCAAAGTTTCCACATTTTAAAGTAATACAATATTAATGCTAATTAAACTGAAAAGTTAATGATATATATTGTAATCCCTAGAGTAACCATTAAATATATATGAATTCCAAATACTCTAAAAACATTTCTACGGTCCAAGTAAGACAGCAAAGTAAAAGCAGAGGAATAAAAAACAGGAGGAAAAAGAGAAAACAATTTTTTTAAATGTGACTTAAATCCAACCACATCAATAATTACATTAAATGTAAGTAGATTAATAATTCCATTTAAAAATCAAAGATTGTCACAATGGATTTTTTAAAAGCAGGACCCAAGTCTATGCTGTATATATGAGATGAATTTTAAATACTAAGACACAAATAATTTAAAATTAAATGGATCGGGGTGGGGGGGTAGTGCCTGGCTGGCTCAGTGGATTAAGCGTCTGACTTTTTTGATATTGGCTCAGGTTATGATCTCACAGTTTGTAAATTCAAGCCCTAGGTTGACTGGCCACACTAACAGTGTGGATCCTCTTTGGGATTCTCTCTCTCCCTCTCTCTTTGCCCCTCCCCTAATTGCACACACTCTCTCTCAAAAAAAATAAATAAACTTAAAAAATGTATAAAAAATTAAATTAAATTAGATGGGAAAAGATATACCATTTAAATAGTAAATACAAAGCTGGAGTGGCTATCATAGCAGCTTTATTTATAATAAACTAAAATTAAAAAGCCTACATTCTAATAAAAGGAAAGTGGATAAACAAACCACAATTCAACTGTGCAATGAAATACTAGATGGCAATTAACAGGACCTAACTGCTGATACACCCAAGTATGGATATATCTCAAAAACATACTAAGTGAAAAAGTTTCGCTCAAAACAACCTACTGTATGAATTCCATTTGTATTCCATTCTAAAACAGGTAAAATTAACCTGTAATGGAAAATATCAGAATGGTAGCTGTTTCTAAGTGGGCTGGGCAGGGATTGACAGAGAAGGGGCATGAAGGAATTTTCTGGGGTCATGGTAGTGTTTCACAGGATGATCCTGGGGATGCTTATACAGGTACATGTAATTATCAAAAACTCAATGAAACTACACTTAAGAATTCTGTATTTCATTGTATGTAAATTTTACACCAAAAGAAAAAAATGTAAATAGAACACAAATTAATGATATGCATGCTAGGTGTTAGGGGAAATTGTACTGATGTCTGCACTTTCATTTGAAATGCATCAAAAATAATAGATGAATCGAAGAATGTAGGAACAACTAAATGAATAGATCTGGGACAAAGCAATATACTAAAATGTTAATAGAAGCATCTAAGTGGTAGTTACATGGTGATCACTGAGAGATTCTTTCAACTTTTCTGTATGTTTAAAATTTTTCTAAACAAAAGTTGAAAAATTACATATTAAAACAAAAATATAAAGAGGGAAGATGAAGAGGGGTACACAGAGGGCTAAATTGTATCTGCTTTGTTCTTGAAAACACAAAATGGTCTGAAGCAAATAGAGCAAAACATTATGATTTTAAAGACCCTAGTATTCATGGGTATTAGTTGTATTATTCTCTTTTCTCTCTTTTATTCATATTTTTCTTCATGCTTCAAATGTTTCATAATTTCATTTTTTTATAAACTATAAATGGAATGACTGTAATACATTAGAGTATGAAGGGCAATGTACTGAATCCTGGGACCTGGAATTTTAGCACTCACCCAATCATTAAGGGCTATGAACCTGGTATAAAGTGACAAAAATCTCCCTGACCTTAGTTTCTTCATTTGTAAAATAAGAGAATTAAACTGAGTTGATATATTAGAGATTAATTTCATCTCGACAATTCTATAAACCTAAAATAAGCAAAAATAAACAAAAGTGTATTTTTAGGAATTGCTTCCTGTGAAATGTTATACATGAGCCCAAATACTCAGAGTTAATCATACAAGTAGTCAGAGAATAATTTTGTGCATAATGGAATCACAATCTTTACATTTTTACTCAGCCTACTAAATGCAATAAAGTAACATATAAGTAGGGGGTTAATCATTACTGAAGAGCCCAAAGCCCAGAAAGAAAGAGAAGCAAAGTTTAGTTTTTAAGACATAATTTCTACTATTTATTCTTCTCATAACTTGGGGTCTTGGGAATTCCATTTTAAGCCTCACTTTTTTTATCCTTACATTATGGGGATTACAGTCAATGACCTTTAAGAACACTGCCAGCTCTAAGATTCTACAATTAGAATTCTATTTGGGTTAAATACCTGTGAGTATACATTACTAAACGTTTATTTATCCTCTCATAACCACTAGTACTCTACCTTTTTTTTCAAAGCCACTCAAGAGTACTGTCATTATCAATCCCCACCAAACAGCTACCCAAATTTGGTGTTGTTAGTGAATTATATGCAGTGGACAAATTAATCTTGTAAAACTATTGGGATTACAATTTTCAATGCAGCATTTAGGGATATAAAAATAGGGTACTTCTGAAAATCAAACAGCATGTTGCCACGTTACCAACTAGTACCATCTTTTGGGTCTGCCATCATGTTCCATATGTACACAGGAAGGAAAATTAGAAGCAAAAATGAGAACTTGACGTATTTAAGGTCGATACTTAGCTGCTACTTGGTAGTTCCCAATCCCTTTAAGGAAATTACTTGACCGAGCTTGAAACACTGTTTTTGGTTATCAATTGAGTTAGACATTTAAGACGTGTCTTTCTGGCCACAAAATGAAACTTCTATCATCTTTTTCCAAAACAAACAAGCAAACAAACAAAAAGAGTAGGACCAGGGAAGGAGGAGATTTTTATCCTTTAAATTCATGTACTCTTTATCGCTTCTTGGCCTTTTGGTCAGTATAAATTCACGTACATCTTTAACTCTTACCAATGCAACTTATCCATTATATCTTTACAACTATAATTCTTTATGAAAGAAGAGGATTTCTAAAATGTAATAATTATTGCTACTTCTCAAAAAAAAAAGTGTCCCTCTTTAAACAATGCTATAATTTCTTTTCTGTGAACATTCTAATTTTTTTTTAATTTAATGTTTATTTATTTTTGAGAGAGAAAGAGACAGAGAGTGAGTGGGAGGGACAGAGAGAGAGGGAGGCACAGAATCCGAAGCAGGCTCCAGGCTCTGAGAGGTCAGCACGGATCCCAAGGTGGGGCTTGAACCCGTGAACCTTGAAATCATGACCTGAGCTGAAGTCGGACGCTTAACTGACTGAGCCACCCAGGCACCCCCGTATGAACATTTTATTTTGAATAAAAAGTTTCTAAATCCCATTCAACAGGGCAACACATCTTACCTGAAGATAAGTTTTTCAAAGTTTCTAATACAATCTCATTTCTCAAAAATTGAAATGTTTGCCCATGGAGAAATTTATGTTTCTGGAAATACAATGCCATATTGAGACTTCTGCTTTTTAAATAGATTAAGAACAATTTCTTTTTCCTCTTTGACTCTTTGCTATTTTCTTAGCCACTTTATCTTTTTCTTTTTATTTCACGTATAATTTTTCTCCCTTCTTATACCTAACTTATGTTAATTGTTTCCCAGTGTCCTAATACGGTTAACATTTAAGTCCTCCCCAGTGGAGTCTAGTGGAGGAATGCATTCCATTGTGCAAAAAAAGCTTTTGCCAAAGAAGCTAAAGAAAAAACAAAAAGATCTGAAGAAACAAATCTATTTTTCCGTCATTACGTGCCTGAAAGGAACCTGCCACCTAGAAGAAAATCTGTTTAGTTTTACAGTATAACTAATTATGCATGAGTTTAGATCAGAATCCCTAATGTTCAAAGAAACCATATTATGCCGCAGAGTAGAGCCATCTTTCATTTTTAAGAATTGATATAGGGGGCGCCTGGGTGGCGCAGTCGGTTAAGCCTCTGACTTCAGCCAGGTCACGATCTCGCGGTCCGTAAGTTCGAGCCCCGCGTCGGGCTCTGGGCTGATGGCTCAGAGCCTGGAGCCTGTTTCCGATTCTGTGTCTCCCTCTCTCTCTGCCCCTCCCCCGTTCATGCTCTGTCTCTCTCTGTCCCAAAAATAAATAAACGTTGAAAAAAAAAAAAAAAAGAATTGATATAGGCTTCTGGTAGCTGTAGAGTACATTTGTCCATCATACTCATAACACTCATAACAGTTTTTTGTAAGCTACGAAACCAAAGGCCAATGAAGAATTAATAATGGCTACATCCAATAGATATTAGCAACTACAGGGGAGGCTTCAGGTTTTTGCTTAATATTCTGCATGCCCATCTCTAGTTAGTCTAAATGCATTTAAAAAAAAAATCGGGATGCACCTCCGTACCATTGTTTTTAAGCCCCAAGAAAGACATAAATTTAACAATAAACATTAACTAAAATGGTCCAGGGGGGAAAACATAATTTTTATTTGTTTGTTTGTTTGTTTGTTTCTCAAGGGGCAGGCAGAACCAAATTAGTTGGCTCTCCCAGAATCAATATGTAAAAGTGTGAAAAAGAATGTCAGTATTTCTGTGGCTTATATTTCTTTGAGAGGGAGGAAAGGGGACATATTCTCTGTGTTTTACATACAGCTTTAAGCTCTAGATGGTCGTGGGATGGGATTTGGAAAGGGAGGGTGGGGGAAATGCAGAGCCGCATGAAGACTTTTATTCTAGGAGTATTCTAAAGGTCAAGAGATTTCTGGATTACCCCCCCCCCCAAAATACATAAAACTATATTTCTGGATTATCCAGAAGACAGATGAAACTACTGCCCATCTCCTATCCCATTTATTACTGACATATCCACTTTATTTTTTTTAAGGTTTATTTATTTTGAGAGAGAGAGAGAGAGAGAGCCCATGCACATGAGCAGAGAAGGGGCAGAGAGAGAGGGAGATAGAGAATCCCAAGGCTGGGCTTGATCTCACAAATCTTCAGATCATGACCTGAGCCAAAATCAAGAGTCAGACCTTTAACCAACTGAACCACCCAGGCACCCAGACATACCCACTTTAAAGAAAGAAATTCTGGTTTCCTTAGGATGGGAGTGTGCGGGAGACAAGTTCTATTACCCCACACAGAGCTCTTCTAAACCTCTCTAAACTCAAGTCAATAGTAATAAAAATAATTTCTTTATTCCATTACTTTGGACCAAAAAAGACAGAAGAATAAAAGAGAAAAAATGTCGGGGGATGTTTAATGTGGTTGCAGGGCCTATGTATATAAGTGAGGCAAGAAAGGAAGACTGCTAATCAAATAGTTAGACTTGGGAATCACTGTTCTGGTTGAAGTTGCCAGATCCCTTCCATGTTTGTAAAGACACTCAGTTAAATAACAATTGTGTTGATAAGTTGTGTCGCCTATTTAAAAACAGTTACTAGGGGCTCTTACGGACTCAGTCCCTTGGTTAAGCATCCAAGTTCAGCTCAGGTCAGCTGAGCTCATGGCTTGTGAGTTCGAGCCCCACAACAGGCTCTGTGCTGTCAGCTCAGAGCTTGGAGCCTGCTTCTAATTCTGTGTCTCAGTCTCTCTCTGCCCCTCCCCCGATCGATCGTGCGCGCTCTCTCTCTCTCTCTCTCTCTCTCTCAAAAACAAACATTGAAAAATAAAAAAAAACAGTTTTAATACATAGGTATTCTTTCTATCTTACCATGAAGCTAGAATCCACTAGTTTTGGGGGTTTTTTTCATTCTTTCATCGTAATATTGGGTTCATAATCCTTTTGCTAGACATTGTTCTCCTCCCTCCAACTATTTTCACAACCAGTTCCAAAAGAGAAACAAATAAATCACGTGAAAGGAAATAACTATAGATTTGGAAAAACAAACATGATAATTCCTAGGGACACACAGAATCAAAAAGATCATTTGAAATGCTATATCTCTATATTTGAAAGTGAAACTGTGCTGAATACTATTAATAACAAGTTAAATAAAACACAACAGGGGCATTTACAGTCCAATTAGATTATTAATGAAAAAGTAAACTATTTCTTTCATGCCATAAAATGCTATTTTCCATATAGAATATGTATCTTCCTGGTATATAATTATTCCTTCTAATTTCTTTTCTGAAACATGCTGTTAACAGTGACTGGCAATAGCGACTGTGTGTAAAAATACTACAGACACAGGTTAGTATGTTAAAGAAAAGACTAAACATATTGTAAAAGATAAGGAACCCATAATGGAAGAATTAAGCAATCAAAATGCATTTATAAACACTTTTTTCTCTTTTTCCTCCATATGGGCAAATAGAATATGACTAAATATGAAATTCAATTTTCACTGTCTTCCTAGTCACAGGCCAACTGATCCCTGGGTCATGTGGCTTTGCTCCCAACTGGAAACAGAGAATAAAAGCACTTTTCAGACTCTTTTCAGGAGGTACAGTCTTGAAGCCACCACTACTTGACACAAATTAAAAGCTGGATTCATAGAATTGTCATTTGTACAGAGATGTCTAAATTTTATGAAGTCCCTGTATTTCTTTAGCCTCTGTGATATCTGACCCTGGATTAGGTTAGATGACCAGACAAAATCTAAACCTTCTTCTACTGACCACCTGCAAGACTTTCCATTGCCCACCTATAACTAATCTGTCAATGTCGATTGTCAAGGAAAGATTGCAAGTTTGATGAGGGCAGGGTCTACATCTCTAACGTTACCATTCCCCATCTGTTTTGGTTCCAGATAACACATAAGAGACACTCAAAAATGACTACTGAAAAAAATGAACAAACCTAGATTAGCTTTCACAGACCTCCTTTACCAAGATGCTACATGACAAAAAACTAGTTCTCATTACACTGGTGTGTGTGTTGATCATAGGTTACAGTTAAGAAACAGATTTCCCTGAATTGCACAATGCTCTATGAAAACCCAGGAGTTAAATTTCCCATGAGCCTGTGTACCTGGAATAGTTGCACATCTCCTGAAGAATCAGTTTATTCTCTTGATGATGATTCTACGCATCTTGGAATTATTTCCATCTTTGTGTTGGTTGTTAGAGAGCTGAGGACTAAACATGTGGCTCACTGACCAATACATAGGGCTTCAGAGTGGGCATTTGGTTCCATAGTCACACTTCATGCTCTGCCCTTCCTTTCTCTGGCTTTACCTTGGCTTCATTTCCCTCACTTTGTTTTAAATTTATGTTATGTATCTTTGTAAGCCACCTTAATTTCTTTTTGAATCAAGGTGGAATGTAAATAAATTGATTTTTTTCCTTTCATGTAGGAGTTATTAACTTTGCTGAAGAAAAGAAGAGGCAAAGAAAGACATAATATAGACTTTGGCAATATATGGCTGATTTTAAAAGACCTTGGGGATATCTTGGGAAGAGAAGATACTATTTCTATCCCACATTGTATAGTTTTAGTTTTATGTACATCACAAGGCAATTGCACAACGTCAACCCTTTTTATTATGTTACATCAAGAATGTTAATACTTACCACATATTTAAAAATAAAAACAAAAGAATGTAACTGGACCAGAAGCAGCTTAGCTTTTACTTATGGTCAGAACATTAGGAACAGGGAAAATTAATGAAACTATAAAAGTATATGGAAAACATTGATATCAAGTAAACAGAATGGCCTCTTACTATTTAATTATGTTTAAAGACATGGGGTCCCTCCTATTCCCATGCTCCTTTCTTTCACAGAGTAAATTTTCAATTTCTCATAAGAGGTAGATTCTCAGGAGACAGAGAAATAGACCAATGCTAGATAAGAGCAAAAAACTCACAATTTTTCTAAGAACTCATACTTGAGTTAAATAGTTTATTCAGAAATGCAGTCACATTGTATCATAGTCTGACAAAATTATGATAATAGTTAATCTGAATATAGAATGTCCCTATGCTGCTATTGCTAACCCTTCATCTACCTAGCAAGTACATTTAACTAAAAGGAAGAAACAATGACAAAGGAACACACACACACACACACACACACACACACACACACACACACACTTACATATCATCATCTGCCCCCAAATAGCAAAGGCATCTCTGCCACAAGAACCTTGCCCATCTCTGCTCCAGGTTCAGGTAGAGAACTACTGTCAGTCTATTTTAGAACTCCCATTTAAATTCTGTATGTCTTTATAAATGCAGTTATCATTACCATTGTTGCCTTATCACTCTCTATGATTGCTCTCTTTCAGTCAAGTACAAAGGCAGCCTGAATATAAATGTTTTGTCATAAAACTGCTATTCAAATAATAAAAAAGGGTTATAATAGTACTAAAAATAATTTACCCCCAAGGCTGCTGCATAGACTGGCAGTGTGCAGATTTGAGGGGCACAAAACACCTCCAGCCATACTCTCACTGTCCTCTGAACTCTTCCACTGCATCTGAACCCATATTTGCATGATTTTAAAAATAATTTAGATGTCATTACATGACTAGCATATCTAGAAAATTTTTAGCATTAGATTAAAAAAGATACAAGTTATTTTTATCACTATTATCATTACTGTACTTAAGAAACATGGGATAAATTAGAGTGAGTGTTTATATCTTTCAAAGGGAAGTTATTTTTTAGTTCATTAGTTTGGGGCAAATGGATAAACACGTAGTGCATATATGTGTACGCACATATAAGGTACACACATATATAGATACACATGTGTCATACACATGCATACAAATTATACACACATATCACATGTACACACATATAGCATATACATAGCATGCATACGTATATGTCATGTGTACATGCATACATATAAACACATATATCCTATATATCATATGTACACACTCACATACAAAATCTTTACTCTGAAAATGCTTTTGTTGGTATCAGGACTAGCTGTGCACTGCCACCCAGGGGCTGTCTACAACATTTTAACACTGCTATCTTGCCAAGAGGCATTCAAAGTCATTACCGAATGCATCCTGGACAGTCCTTCATGGTAGCTGTTAGCATTCCCATTGCATATTCCGGTAGCTTTGGTGTCATTTCCCATAGCATGAATGCACATTGCAGAGAAAGGCAGAGAAAAAGAAGGGAGAAAAGAATGCCAAACAAGCAAAGGACCACCTAGAAGGAAACAAACAAATTATACTGACAAGGCTGACAAGGGGGAATAAGAAAGAGAGAAAGAGGGGAAGGAGGAGGTTTATGGGCTTCATGCCCACTGCTCTGGGTAAATATCCCTCCTTGCAACAATAAAGACAAATAAAGTACAAAGAAGGGATAAAGCAGAAGATTACAGACCTGGCCGGTGTTTGATAAATGGCACTCTACTTCACTCTGCTTATTGTGTACTTCATACCTCACTCCTGAATATGGAAGAGAATTTTATTAAAGATTTAGCCACGGTGGTGGTGGTGACTGGCTCACAGTAATTTTCCTACAAAGTAGTTTAATCTATCACAGGGCAGACAGTGCACCTTCTTACCATGTATCATATCTGTCTATTGAGTAAGTGCTATCCAAATCCAATTTCTTTTCATTTTTGGAACCTGTGATGCATATTCAAGATACACTTTCGTTTTGTCTTTGTCCTAAATTGGGTGCTGTATGAGATGGGGACGGGAGGAGTACTAATAAAAAGAAAATCTGCACTCTAAGGTTTCTATATCATTCTGGTCATTTTTTGTATTTTACAAAAATAAATTGCATAATTTCAATGGCATATAATATTGGTCACATGTGGAGTCACCAGGACCTTTCATATTTATGGATATGAATATGAAGCATTGCACCACTGATTATGGAATGAACTTAGAAAATCATTACAGTCAAGTTCCGGTTTTGAGCTTTGTGAAGCACACAGGGGTTGTTCCATTCGATAATGAGATGACTCGTGCAATAATAGGGAAACTGTTTCGACCAAAATCATTCAGCAGTTCATTACGTGGTAAAATGTAAATCCAGAAGTGTCATAAGCAAGGTACTTTCAGAGTGCTCTGTTATGGAATCACAGAAATTAGAAAAGCCCCGTGAGGTCACTCACTTCATCTGTTCCTGGTATCAAAGTGCTCTGAGCAAAATATTTTCAAATATAGAGTCCATGCTCCCATCATGATATTCTATTATTTCTCCTTTCATTGCATTACTTTATTTCACTATGATGAATTGTTCTCAACCTGACAATTGTTTCCTTTAAATGCTATTGGTCTTTTTGTAACAAATAAGTAATTCTGCTCTTACTCAGTTACAACAAATCCTTCACACTACTGTTAAACCTTGTTATTAGATTCTCTTTAAAATTGACCTTAAATATGTATTTTTTAATTATAAGGTTAATTAGTATGTATTTTAGCCAGAAAAATTTACATTTAGAATCACAAATTATTATTGTCTTATAGTCCCTTGGAGGACCCAGAAACCCCACAGTCAATTCCCATCTACCAGTAATTTAAAAGTTACATCTTGTCAATTTCCAGCTGTTTCTACCCTCAGCAACTTGGACCCTTTCTTATTAGGTCCCAAAATCAAATATAAAATTTTAAAAATACTAAAAGTAGCTCTTTATTAGGAAAACTTTGAGCCCCATCCACCTTGTCCAAGTCCTTCAATTTAAAGATGAGAAAATAATTGAATCCCAGAAATTAATTTGTCTATATGGTCAAACAACTGACTTATAATTAGGGGAAAACAGATTTTAAATCTAAAAGACCTAGTTTCAGATCCTTCCTCTGTAGTTAACTAGTCCTGTGACCTTGGGTGGACCATTAACTTTCTGAGCTTCAGTTACTTCTCTGTAAAATGGAAATAGCAATACCAAACCCATGAGTTTGTCATAGGAATCCAGAGAAAATATTTAAAACACTATTATCACAATGCCTGGCACACAGTGCTCAGTAAATTATATCAGTTAGTCACAAAACTTAACCTAGAAACCACTGCTCAAGGGAATTTATTTAGCCACATAAATTCATGCTATCTATCATCTCCATTTCACCTATATACAGTTGACCTTTGAACAACATGGGGGTTAGGGGCACCCACACTCCATACTGTTGAAAATGCATGTACGACTTTTGACTCCCTAAAAATTAAACTACTAATAGCCTCCTGTTGACCAGAAGCCTTACTTATAACATAAAGAGTTGATTAATACATATATTGTATGTTACATGAATTATATACTGTATTCTTATAATAAAGTAAGCTAGAGAAAAGAAAATGTTATTACAAAAATCATAAGAAAGAGAAAATGTATTTATAGTACTATACTGTGTTTGTGGGAAAAAAATACACATATAAATGGACCCACGCAGTTCTAACCTGTGTTTTTGAAGGGTCAATTGTATTATAAATCAGAGCTCATGATAAAGACAAAATTAAGCATGCATCTAAAACTATATACAAGGTATTCACTTATCAAGCCAATAAAAATTTATTACAGCTAAAGATGTTTTTAAAAGTCTAATTATAGAAAATAGAACCATTTGGATATTGTCCTGGGTTTGGGGGAAATAGGAAGATAATAATCAGTAACATTGGAAATAACTTGATTTTTCACTACTTTCCTAAAACATATTGACAATAAAATGTTTGTGTAAACACTTTTTCACATTAATACTATTAATATTATTTATGTATGTTGCTATTTTGAAATGAAATGCATTTTGGCGTGGGGGGTGGGGATGGTGTGCTTGGGTGGCTCGGTCGGTTTAGCAGCTGACTCTTGATTTTGGCTCAGGTAGTGATACCACAGTTCCTGAGTCCGCATTGGGCTCTGTGCTGACAGCACGAAGCCTGCTTGGGATTCTGTCCCCCTCTCTCTCTGCCCCTTCCCTGCTCAGGCTTGCTCGCTCTCTCTCTCTCTCTCTCTCTCTCTCTCAAAAATAAGTAAAGTTTTTAAAAAGTTAAAAAATAAAAAATAAAATAAAATGCATTTTTCATATTATGAAACTAATACATGTAGTGAAGAAAATTTCCACAATATAAAAAAAAAAATCATTCATTATCCTACTACCCAGAAATAATTGCTTTTAATATCTTGGGGAAAAATCTTTGGAATGCTTTAAATATATATTTTATCATAATTATACATGCAATTAGATTCATCATATGTTACAGAGATATAGATTATATACTATTTTATAACCTATCTTTTTCCCCAGTTATAAATGGTAAGCATTTTTCCATGCCCTTATATATTCTTGAAAACATAATTTAAGTGGCATATCATAGGGATTTGTCAGTACTCTGTTTAACTTCTCTCCTAAAATATTTGTATTGTTCTCAGTAACTGTGTAATAAGCATCCTTTAATTCTGTGATTCCTTTTGAATAGGATTTTCAGGCATTTATTTAACTAAAAACTCCTTGAAGCCACAGCTCTTGTCCAATCTCTATTTGATTTTATTGCAAACATAGTATGGATTTTTGATAAGAACACATTTAAGAAATATATTCCTATCAATTAATATTCAATTAAAAAAACATTTACTTTTCCAAACACCAAAAAACTAACTCACAGTCTGGGATTCATACTACTATGATTTCTTTATATTGTCATGATAAATTTTGCATGGGAAATTTAATAATTATTGCTAAAGCATGTCTCCCTTTCTAGAAATTTTCTCTATAAACTAGAGACCTTCATAAATATCACTACAATCAAGATACATCCATAAATTAAACTGTTTATTCACTGTAGTGCCTACATAACTAACATGAAGAGATAAGATGGTTGGCAACTGGAAAAATTGTCCTATTTCATAAAAATTGCAAAAATGCTCACATCTTTTAGATGCCATCTCTTAAAACCAAAACGCTAACATTGACTCATATTTCTAATAAGTGTTTCATATTAAAACAGATATACCTTATACATTTACACATTTTGGAGATTTAAATTTGTAATGGTAAAAGAAGAAATCCAACATTTAAAACAATTTTTCATCTGATGTATGCCACCTGCACTAGTCTCAAAAACTTTCTATATATAAGATTAATTTGGAGTAACTTTAAAGTCAGGTCATTATAATAACAAAGAAAAACTTCTAATTACATCATGCTGAAATAGAAAATAATCAACCAGAAAATTGACCATTTTAAGCATGATTGTAATCATCCTTAGGGGAAGAAAATGGGCAAACATATACTTGCTTTGAAGAAAAAAAATATACAGAAAGCTTTCTTTAAATATATGTATGTATTTTTAAGTGTATGCTTATACATGTTAAACTAATGCTATATTTCCTCTATTCATTGCCTTCAAATTCCTTCCAGTCTGACTATTCCAAAGTAAAAAAGCACTCTATTGGCAACAGAAGCATTTTATTTTTAATACTGCTTTATTTATATTCAAAGCAGAGTATTTAGAAGGCATGAGGCACCAGTTTATAATGAAAGACGTTAGTGCATTCTGGAAACCATGAGTCTTTTATTCACTCTTTAAGATGCATTCACTAACCACAGAAGAATCTCACTAAATGTAAAGATTAAGACCTATTTAAGTATAGTTATATTGAAATGACTCAGAAATTTGTAAAATAAGTTTATTTTCACACTTCTAATAGACTCAGTTATTATGGTCAGCAGTACAACTAGGGTAGGAGCAGACATTTTATGCCTTACAGAAGACTGCACCAACTACTGCACAGCGCCACCTGGCAGCAGGACGAAGGACTGTGCCACCGTCTTCTGGCCTCCTCTCACTGAAAATCACTAATTGGTACAGGACAATGTGTCCTTCAGAAAGTCCCCAACTGATGCTGGCCTCATTTTCTTCATTAAAAATGGACACATTCATGTACCAAGTTTGAAAAGCTGGGGGTTTTGTCACTTGGTTTTTGTTATTTGTACTTTTTAAGCATCTTAATTCAGAACACTTCATTTTCAAAGGGCATCTTTACTGCAGCTGATCACAGCTGATGATGATGAATGTATCTACATTTTTCAAAAATAATTTGTCATCAGTTTTCATGGAGATAATCACAATAAGTTAATTTACAATAGTGACACAAAGAAAAATCCAGTGTTCAGCTGAGTGTAGCTATATGCCTCTGTAGAGAAAGAACAACAAAAACACCAAAGAAAAAAGAACTTCTCATACCCATATGTTTGAATCATTCTTATTTTTATTTATATGTCTATACACATAGTAACATTTGTATTTGTACTCTGAAAAGGAATCTAACACATGGTTTGTACATATTAGCATGAACAAAATCTTATTAAATCCTTTGACCTTTCTCTTCAATGATTTACTTGTAACCTGAATACATGTAAACAGCTAGAGACATTCATAAAAACAAAAAAAAAAAAACACTTAAATAACAACTACTTCCATAATCTGAGCAAAAGTAGTTACTATTGCTCTTTTGACTGGAAAAGAAATTTTTGGCATCTGTTGTTCTTTAAAGAGGCCTAAACAATTACAATTTGTCATTCCCATTTCTTCATAGCCACACACTCAAAAAAAAAAAAAAAAAAAAAAGGAGAGAAAGGTAAGGAACTGATAATGATTTCCTACATTTCTGGTACAATTGAAATTCCAAAATAATACTGCCAATTCAAAGAGCAAAACATCAAACTGGGCTCATGCTCATATTTAGTATGCTAGATGTTCTTCTAATTGAAAAGTTAGTAACCTTCTATGAACTACACTCTACTACATTACAGTTTTCACAACCATAAAAAAAATAAAATTTGGCATGTCCCTAACCTGTGGGGTAATTCTCATTTAAAGAGAAAATATATTCTTTTTGTTTTGTGTTTCCTAGTTTCTTAAAAACAAATGTTTATCTTAGAATCAATCAAAACATTCTAAGATCGTAGATATTTAAGAGCTGACAAAAGTGTTTGCCCAGCAAAAATATTACAGGGTTGGGACACCTGGGTGGCTTACCGGTTAAGTGACTGACTTCGGCTCAGGTCATGATCTCATGGTTTGTGGGATCAAGCTCCACATCAGGCTCTGTGCTGATAGCTCAGAGCCTGGAGCCTGCTTCCGATTGTCTGTCTCTCTCTCTCTGTCCCTCGCCTGCTCCTGCTCCTTTTCTCTCTCTCTCAAAAATAAATAAACATTAAAAAAAAAATTACAGGGTCGAGGATACAGCACTTCAGATTATACACTCACACAAAGACCTTTTTTGCCTTTTCCTTTACATTCCTTACAATGATGCAGGAGGTAAGAGAAAGATGTTATAGGAAGGGCATACTTACTGGGAAATAGCCTATATCACTTCTTGGTGATTGCACTTTCCTTCTTCCCTCAAAGCCCAGGGTTAAACAGAATCACCACACTGGAGAAGAAAAAAAGGCAAACAAAAATGGTGTACTTCCCAGCCCACCAGTCTAAACCTACTTCCCCACCCTGGGTGGACTCTCTTCCCAGCTGAAGTTGAAGATGAGCCCTTCAAGTCAAAATTGGCAGGTGCCAGGGAAAGATGGGTTATCAGAAAATCCTTGTGCCCTCATTCTTACATTTAACCTGAGTGGCCAGCACACTGTGGTCACTAGGCCTGAATTACAGGCTACAAAGTTGCTCTGGGAGAGAGGCCCCAGGCTTACATGCTCTGAATAGATTTGGAAGAACAAGCCTTGGACTCTCCTTTGCAGGATGGCTATTGGTCTTTGCTAGATCATCCTGCTTAATACATTCCTGAGTAGAAACATAGTTATAGATACACTACCCAGAATATGTGTTAGATACCTCTTAAGCCTCACTTCACATTTTCTTGGCTAAAATTTTCACTACAACTTTTGTTATGGCAGACCTTTATCTCAGGGCCACTGTCTGTCTCTAGCAAGAATGACTGGATAATTTGTGGGGTCTAGTAGAAAATGAAAATGTGAGATCTCTTGTTCATAACTAATTATGAATTTCAAAACAACGAGAGCATACCATTAAATAAAGCATTAGGACCTTCAAAGTCTGGCCCCCTGTGACCTCACAGATCACTAACAGATAATACACCCACAAAGCCAGCCCTACTCTCTTGCTTTCTGTAATCAAACTTCTCTGCTGTGCCTCATGTTAGCTTTGTCCAACTAAACTGGAAAGGCACAAGTTAATACCTATTAAGCAAATCTTGAGCAGAGGGAGATGAAAGCTAGTGGATAAATACTCCCCTCTTTCATCCTGTGGGTATAAAATTCTGGGGAATGTTCTACAGGGCTCCTTAGGATTTGCTTAGCAGGATAGAACCCTAAACACCCACAATGAAACTCAGCCCAATAGCACATCCATGGATCACCATTCCCTTCTTGCTCATTTCACTCTTCTCAGTCACTCACCCATGTTCCTTAGGATCACTTCCCAAAATAAACCACCTGCATAAGAGCCCTGTTCTCAGGATCAGCTTTAGGGGAAAACCTAGACTAAAATGAAATACAAGACAGCTGAGTTAGGTGAGGGTTGAGATGAGAACACAGGGTAGGGAGCCAGTTTGAAAACTAGCAATAGTAACAGAGATGGAGAAAAGATAATTTTGGAAATTAAAAAGCAGAATCAAAGGGACATGGCAGCTGATTGGATATAGGAGATGAGGAAGAGAATCCAAATATAACAGGAAGTTTTCTTATTTAAGTGAATAATGGATGGTGACACCATTGACAAAATTAGGGAATGCAGAAAAACAACTGGAGTATAAAAATAACAAATTTGTCATCTCTCAGTGAAAATGTGTTAGCAGTTATACTTGAGTCTATAGATAGTAAACAAATTTAGGTAAAAGGCATAGTGATGAATATAACTATAAATGCACAAATAAACATTTATTGAATACAGAAATAGAGTTGGAGGAAATCCCCCCCCAAAAAAATTATTATAATGACATCCATTCTTTATTTTTACTACTTAAACTCCTGCTGGCAACCTATTATGCTTTAAAATACTTCCATAAGAAATATGAATACAATGGGAAGAAAAACTGGATCAACTAATTATTATATTAAATGATTTTAGTGTGAAGTGTTTCCAAAATCAATATTTAAAAATCTCAAGGTTGTTACATTCCTTTTGCCATTATCCTATCTCTTCAAATGACATAATCTATTTGAGAATTTAAATAAATTTAAACTTTTATTACAAAACTAAAACATTAATACTATTAAACTCTGGGGATCTGCCAAAGTTGTTAGCTTCCAAAGGCTTTCATCTGACCCCCGATATTTGGCCAAAAACTATAGGGCAAATTTTTCTTTAAGTAACGTTTACTATAAAAGTCAGGCAATTTTTCATTTCTACAGAAAATAGATAGCAAGTTGGTTTTAAGGGGATAGCTCAAAATCAGCCATACCTATAATCATCAAGTTTGTCTTTATTGATCTGTCTTGAGAGGAATTAAAATCTATCTGGATGTTTAGTTGTTGACATTCCTCTGGAATTTATTATTCACATATCCGGTATCATTAAAAATTCTGTCTTTGGAATTTTATGTACTTTCAATGTTATCAGGCTTTTCTGAAGGTGGAGCTGTCCACATGAATCACAAAGAAATGAGACTGGAATAGAATATAAGGTAACTCTCTCTTCTTGATGAGTAATATTTGCAACATCCCCTGAGTGATCAAAAATAAGTCAAGACACTTTAGATGAAAAGATCAAGAAGACACCATAGCTAAGATAGCAACCAGAGGAGACCTGAACCAGAACATGGTACCTGGGAAAACCTGCCCTGAAGCCTGGGAAACACAAAATATCCCACCACTTTGAGAAAATGTAAGGTTTAAAAATGAGAAGGAGGAAGACTTTCTCCAAAAAGACACAAAAAGAGGGGTGCCTGGGTAGCTCAGTCTGTTGAGCGACCAACTCTTGGTTTTGGTTCAGGTTGGTATCGAGCTCCACATCACGCTCAATGCTGGGCATGGAGCCTGCTTGAGATTCTCTCTCTCCCTCTCCTTCTAACCCTCCCTACTCATTTGCATGCACACACACACTCTCTCCCTCAAAACAATTAAAAATTAATTTAAAAAATATTTTTTTTAAAAATTAAAAGACACAGAAAGTGATAAATTGAACATGAAATTTAAAATGACAAAACTGGGGGCGCCTGGGTGGCTCAGTCAGTTAAGCATCCGACTTCGGCTCAGGTCACGATCTCGCGGTCTGTGAGTTCGAGCCCCGCGTCGGGCTCTGGGCTGATGGCTCAGAGCCTGGAGCCTGCTTCCTATTCTGTGTCTCCCTCTCTCTCTGCCCCTCCCCCGTTCATGCTCTGTCTCTCTCTGTCTCAAAAATAAATAAAATAAATAAATAAATAAATAAAATGACAAAACTGAATGTGCTAAGAGACTTGTTATAGAATAAAACTCTGTGTATGTATACATACATGTACAATAAACAATGAATTAGTGTGAGGAACACATTGTTTTTAAAATCTCTTCTAAATCAAGAAGAAAAATAAGACAACTAGCCAAAATAAACGAGAAGGCAATGAGATAACTAACCAGTAGAAAACTAGAACAAGAACATGAAGAGAACACCACAAGACAGGAATTATAAATAGGGCAAATAATGATTATAAGCATTTTTTAAAGATACTTATTATTAACCAGAGAAATATAAATTAAAACAAGAATGAGATAGCATTCTTCATTTAGATGACTGGCAGAAAAGAATTAAGTTCTCAATCAATCAGACATTGGACAATCTGAGGGAATGTTCATTTTGGGGTACAACTAGGCATATAAATAGGTACTGCCAATTTGAAGGAAAGGTTGGCAATATCTACACTGTACATTTCCTGTTACCCAACAATACCACTTTTAGGTGTCAAACAAAAAACTAGCAGAAACAAACAAGGAAGTATGTACAAGGATGTCCACTGAAGCTTTTTTGCAGCAACAGAATTTTGAAAAATATATATATATAGGATATATATATTCTAAATATATATATGATATATTATACATAAAAATATATATAGCATTTTAGAATGACTAAATATTTAATTGCTTCAAGGGAGGAGATGAGAATTCAAAGTGTTTTTAGTTAAAGGAAACTTTAACCTTATTTTAACTATTTTAATGCTTCACAAGGAGAATTTATTCATGTATTACATGAGTAATTAAAATGGTTTTGAAAGCAAACAAGGAAACTCCAGAAGATTAAGCTGAATGAAAAAAAAAAAAAAAAAGCCAGTCCCAAAAGGTCACGTACTGCATAATTCCATTTATATTATACATTATATTACACGTTTCTGAAATGACAAAATTTTACAAATGGAGAACTGATCAGTGGTTGCAGGGGTTTAAAGATGGCAAAGAAGTTGGTGTCACTATAAAACAGCAACACAAGAGATCCTTGTGTTCATGGAACCGTCCTTTTTAGTGTCTTTTCTATGGTGGTGTACCTAAACCTACACATGTGATAAAATTATATAGAACTGAACACACACACACACACACACACACACACACGAGTATAAATAAAACTGGAGAAATCTGAATAAGATCAGTAGATTGTAGCAATGTCAATATCCTGGTTGTGATATTATATCATAGTTTGGCAAAAATGTTAACATTGGGAGAAACTAAATAAAGTGTTGAGGGACTATATTTCAAATAGATAATGGCAAGACAATGTCAGACAACAGAACTCTGACCCATAACCTCTGAAGCAACCACCATGGGAAACCAAACTTTTGCAGCAACTGTCCCAGAATAGTCCAGATTTATTCAGTAACTTCCATTTTCCTGAATTTTTGCCACCATTCCAAATAAGGATCAAGTAGTAAAAGTCACATATGCCCTCCAAACCAAACACCCAATGTACCCTGCTTCCAGTTAACCCACCTCCAATTTCCTTCTGCCAACAATCTCCAGCCAGAGCTACTGGGGATCTTCCATTTTTTCTACCATAAAGCTTTGCTACTCCCCTGCCTGCCTTTGAATACCTGTTGAATTCAAGTGATGGTGGCTGGCTAGGAAGCTTGGAACAAATAAATAGCCTCTATTTGTTCTCATCTGGGTAGTCACTTCATTTATATCCACAGTGTAGATGCATCTCTACATAATATTCCTTACAATTGCATGCAGAATTTTTCAATTAAAAAAATATGCCTAGAACTAACAAGTATAGTCCCAAGCACTGGTCCTTTATCTTCCTTCATATGCTTTTTCTTCCCCTCTCTCTACTGTAGAAAACCATCTCAGAAGTACAACCTAGAATAAAGGAGGAAAAAGGAAGGCAGAAAAAAAAAGAAGGAAACAAATATCCTGGAGTAGACATTTAAATATTTTTGAAATTGCCAAAGCACAAGATAGTCTCCAACTGCATGTAAACATACTACTGTATCTTAATTGCTCTATCTACTTGATTGGACTGGGGGGAGGAAGGGAGGTCCTAAAACCCAAGGTCTAAGATAATTTTTTCCAAATACTTACTTTACCATTTAGAACTTTGAAACTGTCTGTATACTAACCAGCTCAAAATAAATATTTCACAACAGTCCCTAAATATGGATTCCTTGTGACACCCAAGATAAGGCTTTCTAAAGAACATACACTAGTGTACACAGGTTCAATCCATTAACATTCTTGCAGATCTCCTACAAGGCTATAAGGATAATCAGTCCATCATGGATTAAACTCAGCACACGAAGTTAAATGCAGAAGATAGTAAATAATCAGTATAGATTCCAAGCAATGGTCAAGGAACAGTGCTCTGAAGTAGCTTAATCCGCATGTAATGTTTCTTAAAAAAATTTTTTTAACATGTATTTATTTTTTGAGAGACAGAGAGAGACAGAGCATGAACGAGCAGGGGAGGGGCAGAGAGAGGGGGAGACACAGAATCCGAAGCAGGCTCCAGGCTCTGAGCTGTCAGCACAAGTCCGACACAGGGGTCACGAACCGCAAGATCATGACCTGAACTGAAGTCAGATGCTTAACCAATTGAGCCACCCAGGTGCCCTGGAATATTTCTTTATGATATAAATCCCTGCTACTCAGAGTGTCATCTGAAATAAGCAGTACCAGGAAAACTCGGGAGCCTATTAGAAATGCAGAACCTCAGGCCTAACTACAAACCTGATTCAGAATCTACATTTGAGCAAGACCCCCAGGTGATTCATCTGCACATTCAAGTCTGAGAAGCACCACTCTAACCAGCTAAAATTTAAATAAAGAAAGGTGGAGGAAATGCCTAAGAATTGCTGTGCAGAATTCCAAAACTGATATACTAACCATTAAGCAATTTGCTTAGATAGTGCAAGAAACAATTGAAGGTTTAGTTTCACAGCATTTTCCTTGAAAAGCTAAAATCACGAAAGAAAGAAAGAAAGAAAGAAAGAAAGAAAGAAAGAAAGGAAGGAAGGAAGGAAGAAAGAAAGAAGGAAAGAAAATCTTTCAAATGCTTAAAAGTATTTTATCAAGTTCCAATTTCAAATAATGAATTATACAGACATGTAGTAATTAGAGATGAGTTTGCTTAGCAAGTACAATAATGCGTCAGTCAGCTCAGAGGCCAAGAGACAGCATTGCAAATCACGATGAATCTGCAAAAGAGAAAATGCATTCAGATCAATCTTCTCAGCTAATTGTTACCTTCAAAAGTAGTAACTTTTTTTTTTGCCTTGGAACCTTTGGCTCTCCAGTGAAGAATCTGGACCCCTTAGAGTAGTCTTCCTAAATGTGTAAAATAAATTCACGGGATTGCGAAAGGAACTGATCATACTGAAAAAGTTATCAAAATATTTCTTAAAATCTGTGCTAGAGCAAAAGATGACTACTTACTGCATTAAATAACAAGATCTAGCTCTAGGTCTGATAACTACCATAAATTTGGAGTAGTGACAAATGTAATGATATTCTGAGATACCCACAATGACCATAATGGGATATGAAAACATGTGTGATTCCTACTGGTGACCCAGTCAGAGGTACTGCTAATGCCACTGCAACATCAACCTACAGTCATCCTTGAAGTAAAGATTACATTTCAGTTGTATGTTAGTGACCATGAAGATGTCATTTTCTCTCACAGCCATGTTTACATATCCCCTGAATTCTATCCATGGATTTAAGGATGAGAACTCCTAGAAGGTAGGAGCTTTCTTTTTGTTCCTTCCATTTTTTTTTCCTAATGATAAAATGCTTCCTGTACCTAGGTAGATACCCAAACAAATTGAAAGTTGCAAGCGTGGACTCAGATATTGTATACCAGTATGCAGAGAAGCACTAGTCACATTAGCTCAAAGTGCAAACAACATAATGTCAGCTGACAGATGAAGGGATAAATAAAATGGGGTATGTATGTGTATCACACACAAATACACACATAATGGAATATTATTCAGCCTTAGAAAGGAAAGAAATTCTGACACATGCTGAAATTTCCTACTTTAACTAAAATTTGAGTTACACACCTAAAAATACAAAACTAACCGTAATAGGTCAAATACAATGTTTATACTTAAAATAAGTCACTGATCTGCTCTTAGTCAATTTTTAAGATAGGTCAACTCTTATAGATCTTATATTCTCACAAAGCACACAGTGTTGAAATTCACTTCAAAAATGTACCACCAATTCAGAACCTTTTGTTAACAGTGGTGGTTAACAGAAAAATAAGAAATCACATAAAATAAAATGATTATTTATTCACAGATTTCAAAAGCAAATAAGAGAAAAAAATCTTCACTCAACTGGAAAAAAAAAAACCTATTATACTCCTGGAAATTTGAAAACTGGAAAAGAAAAATTCTTTAAAATTCTTATCTGGCCAAATTCAAAGCATGATTCCCCACTCCCTCCCCAAACGATCTCATGCAAAAAAGACACAATATACCTGAGAGGGCTTTCAAAATCTTTTATATTAAAGGCATTCTTAATATTTATTTTAAGCAACCAAGTATAGCTTGGGAAAGACGCATTAGCCTATAATCTATGCTAATTTGGCATGCTTAAATATGTCAACTCATGGGATTGATTAAACAAACAAAAACAATGAAAGAAACAGAAAATCAAATGCAAATTCAGTAATTACACCTGGAATAGGCTCTCACAATTTGAACACATTTATGGCCAAGGAAACTAGCTTTTTAAAGATCATGTTACAAAAACAAATGCAGCATTCACCTATACAAAGTGATTTATTAACAAATATATATTAAAAGGAGTGAATAGAAATAAAAACTTTTATAATGTTATGAAATAATTACTAGTAGTTTGAAATAGAATTTTAGGCTGGATTGTATCAATGCTGGATTGCAAAATTACTGTATCTCGAACTATACTAAAGGTAAGATGATATACTTCAGAAATCTATTAGAAAGTAGTATTGGATGACTCAAAAAATAGGTTGGAATGTTGATAAAAACAGGAAAGTGGTAGATGACTGAGATATATTTGAATACAATAACTCCATGATATGTGAGAATGGAAAAAATCAATATTTAGTAATTAATGCTTTAAAAATAAACAAACCTAAATTTCTAAATAAAATATTGTAAGGAGATATTACATGGCTTCATCTACATCTCTAGGAGCCTAAAATTTTAAATCAGCCAAAAACTTCAGGTGATCTTGTCATTAGGAAGATGAGAATTGCCCTGTATCTTCTATTAGAGGCTCACATATTTCAACAAGTGAAGAAAATGAGGAAGAAAACCCAGTTTCAATGTACCTAAGGTTACTACAGTCCACAAAATGATATTACAGAATATTTATCTCTTGAGATCTTTAAGATAAGCACAGGGAATTATAGGTTTAATTAGTTTCATTGCTGGAGGAAGGGATGGAGTCTAAGGAACCCAACCAAATCTCTGCTTCCTCATATGACAACACTGAAACTGCACTTTTGTAAATGCTATTTACCAACAAAAATAGATCTCTGATGATTTCTACTTGTCAAGTTATTTGATCTACTTTTAAGGTTTTTAATTAAGGGATATCAGGAAAGAGCACACTAATCAGATTTCCAAAATTCATGTAAGATCCTGAGATAATTCATTTCATTCATTTATTATACAAACAAAGATTGAGGCTTCATTAAGTGACAAACTGTTTAGGTGCAAGAGATGTAGCAATAAAGGAGAATAGCCAGATATCTGCCTTTACAGAGCTTATGTCTAGGGAGTAGAGACAGAAAATAAATGCTAAATGTACAAATAAATAAATAATTTCAAATAGTAAACAGTGCTGGGGAAAAAAAGAAAACAGATTAAGATGCTAGAGGGTCACTGGGGCAGCAATGAAAGTGAATGGATGAGAAGAACAAGGCAATTGCATCTAAGCTATGGTATAACTGATAAGAAAGAGAGCAGTAGAAAGAACTTCAAGTGAAAAGGCCATAAGACTAGAGAGTCCAAGGTACATAAAAAAGCCCATGTTGTTAGAGTGTAACATACAAGCAAGAGAGTATAAGGTATAAGGTGAGATCAGATATAGATAGAGCCCCTATGCATTGGGCCTGTAGACCATGGTAAGGAATTGGAAATCTATTCTGTATGTAATGTGAAGCCATTCCTGGTAAATAAACAAAGATTTAATATACTCCTATTTATTTTTAAAAATTAAACAGCAGCTTCAATAATTATTCTTACATATTTAATGAAGAAACCAATCCTTCACAACCATTTAAAAAGGGAGAAAACTTTCCAACTTATTCAATTACTCTGATACCAAAAACAGATAAAGATATCATAATAAAAGGAGGGGTGCCTGGGTGGCTCAATAGGTTGAGAGACTGACTTCGGCTCAGGTCATGGTCTCAGTCTGTGAATTCAAGCCCCTTGTCGGGCTCTGTACTAACAGCTCAGAGCCTGGAGTCTGCTTCAGATTCTGTCTCCCTCTCTCTCTGCCCCTCCCCCACTCATGCTCTGTCTTTCTCTGTCTCAAAAATAAATAATCGTTTAAAAATTTTTTTAAAGATATCATAAGAAAAAGAAATAAAGACCATTATTCCTAATGAACATAGAAGCAAAAAATCCTTAACAAAATTTAACAAAATGAAACCAGTAACATATAAAAAGGACTATACACCATGACCAAGTGGGATTTATCCCAGAAACCCAAGGTTGGTTTAACATATGAAAATCATTTAATGCAATATACCATATTAGTAGAAAAAAAGGATAAAAGACATATAATCAATTGATAAAGAAAAATATTTAGCAAATTTCAACACCTATTCATAATAAAACTTTTAACAACCAGAAACAGAAAGGAAACTTCTGAACCTTTTGATAAAGGGTATTTACAAAAAACCTACAGCTAACATCATTTATCTAATGGTGCAAGAGTGAATTTACCTTCCCCCCCCCCCCACCAAGGTAGGGGAGAAAGCACAAATATAAACTTACCACTGCTATTCAACATTTTATTGAGGTTCTACTCAGTGCAATGAAGCAAAGAAAGAACGAGATGAAGAGAGAGAAATAGAAGGCACCTTTATTGAAAAAGAAGTATACCTGCCTGTATTGATAGATGACAATCCTGCATGTTAAAAAATTCCAAGGAGAAAGAAAGAAAGAAAGAAAGAAAGAAAGAAAGAAAGAAAGAAAGAAAGAAAGAAAGAAAGAGACAAACTTATTAAACAACTTCAGCAAAGTCATAGGACAAAAAATAAATATTTATTTACACAAAAAATCACTTGTATTTCTCTATACTAGCAAAGAACAATCCAAAAGTAAATTAAAACAATTCCATTATCAATAGCATCAAGATGAATAAACTACTTGCAAATTTATTTAATAAAAGAAGTGCAAGACTTGTATATTAAAACCTATAAAGCATGTAGAAAATCCAAAAAAGAATCAACAAACAACTCCTAAAACTAATAAACAACTACAACAAGTTTACAGAATACAATATTAACATACAAAAATCAACTGCTTTTCTATATACAAGAAATGAACAAGTGAATTTTAAATTTAAAACACAATACTTAGGAGCACCTGGCTGGTTCAGTTGGTAGAGTATGTGACTCTTGATCTCAGGGATGTGAGCTCAAGCTCCACCCTGGGTGTGGATCCTACTTTAAAAAATAAATAAAATAATATAACAACAAAATATCATTTACATGAGCACCTTCCAAAATGAAATACTTCGGTATAAATCCAAGAAAATATGAACAAGATCTATATGAGGAAAACTATAAAATTCTGGTGAAAGAAATCAAAGAACAAAACAAATAGATATTCCATGTTTATTGATAGGAAGTCTCAATATTGTCAAGATGTCAATTGTTCCCAACTTGATCTACAGACTCAATGCAGTCCCAATCAAAATCCCAGCAAGTTATTTTGTGTGTAGTAACAAACTGATCCTAAAGTTTATGAAGTGGCAAAAGAGCCAAAAATAACTGACATAATATGGAAGAACAAAGTGGGAGGACTAATGCAAGCTGACTTCAAGACTTACTATAAAGCTTAAGTAATAAAGTCAATGTAGTATTGGCAAAACAATGAGCAAATACATCAGTGGAACGTAACAGAGAACCTAGAAATAGACCTATATAAACATAATCAACTGATCTTTGACAAAGTAAAGGCAATACATTGGACCAAAGATAGTCTTTTCAACAAATAGTACTAGAACACTTGGAAATCCACAGGCCAAAAAATATATCTGAATGTATAGACACAGACTTTACACCCATCACAAAATACAAAAGTAAACCAAAATAGATCATAGACTAAATGTAAAACACAATATTATAAAACTCCTAGAACACAGAAGAAAATCTAGAAGACCCTGGGTTTGCGAATAACTTTTTAGATACAGTATCAAGTGTATAATCCATGAAAGAATGATATGCTGGGCTTAATATTAAAATTAAAATTTCCTGCTCTGTGAAAGATATTACCAAGAGAATGAAAAGACAAACCACAGATTGGGAGAAAATATTTGCAAAGACATATTTGATAAAAGGCTGTTAGCCAAATATACAAAGAACACTTAAAACTCAACAATAAGAAAACAAAGAGCTGGATTAAAAAATAGGCCAACGATCTTAACAGACAGTTTACCAAAGAAGGTATATGGATGGAAAATATGCACATGAAAATAAACTAGATGTCATATGTTATCAGGTAAATGCAAATTAAAACAACAATGACATACAATTATACACCTTTTGAAAAGCCACAATGCAGAACACTGACAATACCAAATGCTGGTGAGACTTGTGGAACAACAGGAACTCTCATTCACTGCTGTTAGGAATGCAAAATGGTTCAGCCACTTTAGAAGACAATTTGGCAGTTTTTTATAAAACTAAACATACCCCTATCATACAATCCAACAAGTGCACTCCTTGGTATTTAGCCAAAAGAGTTAAAAATGTATGACACACAAAAATCTGCACACAGATGCTTATGGCAGTTTTATGTCTAACTGACTAAACTTGGAAGCAACCAAAATGTCCTTCAGTTGGTGAGTGGTGAAATAAACTGTGGTACATCCAGACAATAAAATAATATTCAGTGCTAAAAAGAAATGAGCTATCAAGACATGAAAAGACATGGAAGAAACTTAAATGCATATTACTAATGAAAGGAGCGTTCTGAAAAGACTACATACTACATGACTTCAACCAACATGACATTCTGGAAAAGGAAAAACTCTGGAGACATTAGAAGATAAGTAGTTGCCAGGGATTAGAGAGAAAGAAGCGATAAGGAGGCAAAGCACAGAGTATTTTTAGGGCAGTGAAACTATTTTATATGATACTATAATGGTGGATACAGGTCACTATACATTTGTCCAAAACACAGAAACCAAAACACCAAACCAAATCACAGTACACCAAGAGTAAGCCCTAATGTAAACTATGAACTTTGAGTGATAATGATGTGTCAGTGTAGGGTCATCAATGGTAACAAATGTACCACTCTACAAGGGGATATTGATAGTTTGAGATGCTGTACAACTATGGGAGTAGGAGTATCTCTATACCTTCTGCTCAATTTTGGTATGAATCTAAAACTTCTCATAAAAAATCTGTTATATGACAGAAACAAAAAACAAAGCATTGGTGAGAGAAATTAAAGATCTAAATAAATAAGGAGCTATTACATGTTCATAGAAAAACTTAATATTAAAATGGCAATTCTCTTCACAATGATCTATAGATTCAAACCAATTGCTATTGAAATTCAAGAAATCTATTTTGTAGATCTGTTTTCAAGCTAATCTCTAAATTTATATAGAAATAGACATTTTTTTTACAAAAATAGACTTAGATTATCTGATTTCAAAACTTACCAGAACAAAAAAAAATTAAAAAAGATAAAAAATTATTTGAATTAAAAATTTTTCATTTATTTCTTAAAAAACAACAAAAAAAAACTTACCAGAAAGCTATGACAACAAGAGAGTATGATAATATCTTTATAAGAATAGACATTTAGATCAATGGAATAGCATTGAGATCCAGATACAGTCAATATATGATCAATTGATTTTCAATTAAAGTGCCAAGACACTTCAATCAGAAAAGGAAAGTCTTTCAATATACGGTACTAGAGTACTTAAATAATTATATGTCAAAAAATCAACTTAGATTCCTACTTTTATTATTTTATTATACCCAAAATCATCTCAAATGGATCATAATCCATTAGCTCATATAAGAGCTAATGCTATAAAACTTCTAGAAGTAAAGCGAAGAATAAAATCTTGTGCATTAAATTAGGGAAAGAGTTTTTTAGATATGAAAACAAAAGCACAATGCACAAAATGAAAAGTTGATAAAATGACTTTACTTAAAATTAATTTCTTTCAACTTCAAAACACTCCATTAATGTAATAAAGAGAGGCTACAGACTTGGAGAAAATACCTTCCGATTATATTTCTTAAAGGATTTTTATCCATAATATGTTAAAAATGCTTAGAATTAAAAGACAGCCCAATTAAAAATGGATGAAGTATTTAAACAGATATTTTAGGAGAGATACAGAATGGCTAATAAGTGCATAAAAATATGTTCAACAAAATAATTATTTGGGGAAACCTGAGTTAAAACCTCTGTTAGATACCTCTATTTACCCACTACAATGGCTTTTAGTCTTAAAGACAGATTAAAGTGTTAGTAAGAACATGAAGTCTCAGATAATTAAAAACAAAAGTTAACATACCATCCAGCAATTCCATACCTAGAGATCTAACAAAGAAAATTAAAAAAATAAATAAGTAAAAACATATTCACCCAAATGCATCTAGGCAAATATTCATAGCAACATTCTTTATAGTAGCCCCAAACTGGAAATAATCAAAATGTCCATTAACTAGAGAGTAGATAAATAAAAAGTGGTATATCCATATATTATAATTCTATTAAGCAATAAAAAGGAATGAAATATGAATATATACTACCACATGGGTGAACCTCAAAAATATTATGCTAAACGAAAGAAGTCAGATGCAAAAGACTACATATAGTACAATTCAATTTATATGAAATGTCCAAAAAATGCAAATTTATAGACAGAAAATGGAGGGAATGGGGATTGACTGAAATTTGATATTAGAGAAATTTGTAGGTGATGAAAATGCTCTAAATCTGATTTATTGTGGTCATTGTAGAACTTAATAAATTTACCAAAAATCATTAAATTATATGTTTACAAAGACTGGATTTTATGGTATGTAAAGTACACCTTGATAAACTGCTTTTAAAAAGTCATTGCTATGATAGAATCTAAAAGTTCATGTCTTTGTATCTCAATGGAACTAAATTTGACACACACTTTTATTTGTAAAAAGTTTTCCAATACACTTAATAACTTTTTAAAATAATTCTATGTTCTAATGTATTCTAGACAATTTTTGAATTGATATGCAAACATACACAAAGTTTTTAAAGGAATGAAGTCAAAAATATTTGTGGAAGTTCTAACATCTTCTCAAATCAAAACAGATGATCTTGCACAATGCACTTTGGAAGACTCTTTTTATAATCTGCTAATCCACTCTATGTACCTGGAATGATACTAGAATGTGCTCACAGATTTTTACATAGAAACCTCCTTAGAAATACCTGAAGAAAAGAGTAAATTACTCCCTAGGAAACCTGTGATTATAACTCAGAATATCTCTGTTCGAGGGATGCTTTGAAAAATTAGAGTCACCATTTATTTAATAATTGCAGATAACTATGTCATTGGTTTAATTTTTATTTTGAATTCTATACTAAAATGTAACCTTGTTGTACATAGAAAAAAATCATCTTGTATCCATAATACTCTACTCTCTTCTCCCCAGATCCTTTAATGACCTTTGACAAAGCAATAAAATACTGACCTTATAATTGGCACATGCGCATAACAGGCATGGAAATTGAAGGTAAAATATATTGGTCTAACCATCTAGTCTGTTTCTCAATCACTGTAGAATTTCTTCCAGCAATAGACTAAATATTTACATACTAACTTTTTTAAAAGTGCATATTCTAAGATATATTATATTTGGATTTTCTGTATTTTCTTTTTCCTATAACTAGTATAAAATCCCTCTTTCTCTTTAACATAATCCCCAAAGTGGTTAAACTCTAGCAATTGTAACTAACCCTAGTCACCTTTCAAATCCTAAATCAAGATCTTTTTTCCCTCTAGCTGATGAACAACTCCTTTACATTTAGACAATGATCTTGGGTTTTTTTTTTTCATTCTTTCATCTAAAAGCTACAAATCTTATAACTGATACTCTTCCATAGATAACTCTTGAGTGTTCATCTTATTAAAGTTCAAAGTAAAATACTGCTAGAATAGTCAAGTTTAAAGAAATTCTAACTAGATTTTCTATCTGTATAAAACTAAACAGCAATCACTATTAAAAACTGTGGATTATATGACAATTAGTTCCCTCAATTTCAGTGTAAACAATAACTTCAAGAAAGTTTCTTTGCATCAAATATTTGGTAGAAACCCATCATAAACTTTAAGAAAGCCCATTATAATTGGAGTGACATCAGGAAAATGGCAAAATAGAAAGCACCAGTCTTTTCCACAGAGACACTGAATTAACAGTATATGAACCAAAAGACTTTTATGAGAACTTCAGAAACCAATTAAGAAGTACTCAGGTGAACACAAAGCTGAGAAGAGACACATTGAAACAGGTAGAAGAGCCATTTCACTTTAAATGAGATGACTGCTGGGGCGCCTGGGTGGCTCAGTGGGTTGAGTGTCCAACTTCGCTTCGGCTCAGGTCATGATCTCGCCATCCGTGAGTTTGAGCCCCGCGTCCGGCTCTGTGCTGACAGCTCAGAGCCTGGAGCCTATTTCAGACTCTGTGTCTCCCACTCTCTCTGACCCTCCCCCATTCATGCTCTGTCTCTCTCTGTCTCAAAAATAAATAAACGTTAAAAAAAAAATTTTTTTTAATAAAAAAATAAAAAATAAATGAGATGACTGCTGCCCCAAGCTAGCATCGCTCAGATTGGCTCACAGCTTTTCCTTCAAGGGAAAGAGAAAAGTGGAACCTACAATCAAAATCAAAGATCCAACTTTTTCGAGGACTGCCTGAAGGACTGGTTTCTACTTGCCTAGATGCCTGGAGGCTGCTGAAAGTGAAGGAGTGGAGGGGAGTGGCTTGCTGCTGCATCAGAGGGCCTGCAATTCTGCAGCTAAGGCCATCACAGCTCAGCACAAACAGGAGGTGACAAACTTGTGGCTTCCCCCTGGTATGGAGGAAAAAAAATTAAACTGTGCACCCTGAATTCCAACTTCTCAGACTGCTGCCCAAGGGCCTGTTACCTGTCTCATTTGTTTTGGGGAGCTGATAGAGAGCAGGCATACTTTGGATGACTGTGGGACTGCTAAAACAAAGAGAGTGAGGCAGTTTATGCCTGTAGCACCAGAGAACCTGTAATACCACAAATAGACACCAGAGGGAACAAGAGATCATGAGCAAGGGGGGAAAACAACTGGCAGGAATGTCTCTCACTTGGAAACTACACACACAATGCCAAAAAGGTAATGCCCCCAAAAAGGTTTCAGAGGCTCTATGAGTCTGTGGCTGGGCTGATTGGTAAAAGTCTTCCATGTACAAAGCCAGTCCATTCATACTGGCGAGATGTCTGTTAGCACAGATACATAATCTCAGCAACAAATCACAACTTACACAAAGAAACAGGGAAACATGGCTGAATCAAAGAACAAAATAAATTTCCAGAATCCACAAAAATAAACAGATATCTATGGATTACTTGACAAAGAATTCAAAATAATTGCCTTAAGGAAGCTCAGTGATCTATAAGAAAAAACAGACAAATGAAATCAGGAAAATAATGCATAAACAAAATGAGAATATCAACAAAAAGAAACTATGAAAAAAATTCTGGAGCTAAAGAATAAAATATCTGGATAGAAAATTCACTAGAGGAGTTCAACAGAAGACCTGATCAAACAGAAGATAGATTGAGCAAACTTAAAGACAAATCATTTGAAATTATTGAGTCAGAGGAACAAAAGGAAATAATGAAGAAAAATAAAGAAAGTGTAAGGTATCTATGGGACACCATAAAATAGATCAACATATGCATTATGAGAATACCAGAAGAAAAAAAAGAGAGAAAGGGACAGAGTTCACTGAAGAAATAATGGCTAAAAAGATAGCCAAGATAAATAATGGGAAAAAGACATCCAAATTCAAGAATCTTGAAAGACTATAACCAGGATAAACCCAGACAGACCCACATCAAGACACACTATAATCAAGTTTTCAAAAGTTAAAGACAAGAAAGAATCTTGCAAGCAGCAAGAGGAAAGTAACTTGTATGTAAAAGGCAGTTCCCATAATTTTATCAGCAGACTTCTCAGCAGAAACCTTATAAGTCACAAGGAAATGGGATGTTTTCAAAGTGGTGAAAGAAGTTAACTGCCAACCAATAATACTATACCCAGAAAAACTGCCCTTTAAAAATGAAAAAGAAATACTTCCCACATAAATAAAATGTGAGGGAGTTCATCTGCCTTAAAGAAATGCTAAAGGGACCTACAAGCTACATCAAATGGGCACTTGAGAGCAATATGAAAGCAAATGAAAATACAAAGCTGTAAATATATAAACAAGTACAATATACTGTAATATTGTAATAATGGAACATAAAACAAACAATCCTGGTATAGAACTTAAAAAACAATTCCATAAGATATAATTAAAAGAAGAAAGATCTCAAATCAACAACCTAAACTTATATCTCAAGGAACTAGAAAAAGAACAAACTAAATCCAAAGTTAGCAAAAGAATGAAAATAATAAAGATTACAATAGAAATAAATAAAACCAAGAATAGAAAAACAAAAGAAAAAGATCAACAAAACTAAGAGTTGGTGTTTTGAAAAGGTCAACTAAACTTTAGGTAGGTTAAGTATGGAAAAAAAGGGGAGAAGACTCATATAAACATAGTTATAAATGAAAAAGGAGACATTAAAACTGATTCCATGTAAATAGAAGGGATTATGAGACGACTATGCACAGTTTTATGTCAACAAATTGAATAATCTATTAGAAACAGATAAATGCCTAGGAACATACAAGCTCCCAAGACTAAATCATGAAGAAATAGAAAACCTGAACAGACAGTAATTATAAGGTGACTGAATTAGTAATCAAAAACCTCCCAATAAAGAAAAGCCCAGGACTACATGGCTTTGCTGTAGAATTCTACCAAACATTTAAAGACGAATTAATGTCAGTCCTTCTCAAACTCTTCAAAAAAATTGAAAAGGAAGAAAGACTTCCAAACTCATTGTATCAGGCCAGTATTACTCTGACACCAAAGCAAAGATGGATGGATGGATGGATGGATGGATGGATGGAAGGAAGGAAGAGAAGGAAAGAAAAGGAAAGCAGGAATAAAGGAGGAAAATTCCTGATGAATATTTATACAACAATGCTCAACAAAATACTAGCAAACTGAATTCAACAGCATATTAAAAGGATTATAAACCATGACCAAGTAGGACTTATTCTTAGGATGCAAGGATGATTCAACATATGCAAATCAATAAATGTAATACAACACATTAATAGATGAAAGGACAAAAATCATCTCAATTGATAACAATCATCATGTCAGTCATCTCAATTGATGTAGAAAAAGCATTTGACAAAATTCAACATTTTCATGGTGAAAAAACACTCAACAAAGTAGAAACAAATGAAAACTACCAAATATAGTAAGGTCATGTATGAAAAGCCCATAGCTAACATCATATTCAACAGTGAAAAACTAAAAGTTTTCCCTTTAAAATCAGAAACAAGAGAAGGATGTCTACTCCTGCCACTTCTATTCAAAATAGTAGTCCTGGCCAGAGCAATTAGGTAAGAAAAGAAATTAAAATACATCCAAACTAAAAAAAAAAGAAGAAAAATTGTCTCTCTTTGCAGATGACATTATGGTATATGTAAAAAAAAAAAAAACTAAAAATTACATACATACACACACAATTAGAACTAATAAAAAAATTCAGCAGTTTCAGGATACAAAACCAACACTCAAACAAAAGTTGCCTTTCAATACACTAACAAGGAACAATCTGAGAAGAAAATGAAGAAAACAATCCCATTGAAAACAACATCCAAAAGAATAAATACTTAGGAATAAACTTAACCAAAGAGGTAAAAGACTTGTACAATGAAAGCTTATAAAACACTGATGAAAACAATTACAGACAATGCAAATAAATGGAAAGGCATTTGTGTTCATAAACTGGAAGACTTAATATTATTAAAATGTCCATACCACCTAAAGTCATCTATAGTCAATGAAATACCTATCAAAATTCCAATAGATTTTTTTTTGCAGAAATGGCAAAAACAATCCTCAAAAACATTTTACAATTTTATTTTTTTAAGTAACCTCTATACCCAATATGGGGCTCATGCTTATAACCTTTAGATCAAGAGTCACATGGTCCACTGACCAAGCCAGCCAGATGTCCCCCAAAATCCTCAAATTTATGTGGAATCTCTAAGGTCCTAAAAAAGCCAAAGAGAAAGAAAAACAAAGATGGAAGCCTCACACTTCCTAATTTCAAAACATATTATAAAACTACAGTTACCAAAACAGTATGGCATCAGCATAAAGACAGACACAAAGACCAATAGAACAGAATAGAAAGCCCAGAAAAACCCCCATATATATGGTCAAATGATCTTCAACAAAGGTGTCAAGAATACACAACAGGGAAAAAAAATAATGTCTTCAACAAATGATTCTGGGAAAACTGGATATCCACATGCAAAAGAATTAAGATGACCTCTTACACTATAATACAAAAATTAACTCAAAATGGACTAAAGATCTAAATGTAAGACCTAAAACTATAAAACCCATAGAAAAAAAATAAGGAGAAATTTTTATGGTATTAGAATGTCTACTTCAGCAGTTTGAAGACAATTATTATGTAGGAATTCCATTTGTGTTCCATTTATTTATACCCCAAATCTTTTTTAAAAGGACTTGGGGTGCCTGGGTGGCTCAGTGGTTAAGAGTCCAGCTTTGACTCAGGTCATGATCTCGCAGATCGGTTCATGAGTTCAAGGCTTGCATTGGGCTCTGGGCTGACAGCTCAGAGCCTGGGCCTGCTTCAGATTCTGCGTCTCCCTCTCTCTCTGCCCCTCCCCCCCAAAAAAATAAATACACATTAAAAAAATTTTTTTTTAATTGTTGAGGATAAATTTATGTTCTGTGCTTTACCAAGATAAGATCAGATAAGATAGAATATGATAAGATAAAGCTCATTACAACTTATTTTATTTGTGCTAAAAAAATGAAGTTCACTTAATACTAGGAAATGACCAAAATCTATTTACACCCAAAATAGATTTCAGATGTCAAACTATGAAATAGTGTGAGCCAATTTTTTTTTAAGTCAGGAAGAAACTCTTTTTAAAATTATAAATAATGAAATAGGGGCGCCTGGGTGGCTCAGTCAGTGGAGTGTCCTACTTTGGTTCAGGTCATGCACAGTTTGTGAGTTCAAGCCCCCACCCCCTGTGTCGGGCTCTGTGCTGACAGCTCAGAGCCTGGAGCCTGCGTCAGATTCTGTGTCTCCCTCTCTCTGCTCCTTCCCCTCCTTCCCTCCTTCTCTGTCTTTCTCTGTCTCTCAAAAATGAATAAACGTTAAAAAAATTATAAACAATGAAACAAATAACATAGTATTGGATCATAAATCAAAATCTAAAATAAGTATATGAGTTTATGCTGATATAAATATTTAAATTAAAAAAATAAGGGAGAAAGAGACCAATATTCTATTCTAAAGAAATCCAAATTATATGTCTATATACATACACACACATTACTCCCTCCAGAAGTTGAAGTTTAATTGCTTCCATTTGAATATAAGCTGGATTTAGTGGCTTACTGCCAAAGAACAGAGTACAGAAAGGAAAAAAATTGGAACTTTATGGTAGAGAAACCAGGGCAAAGACTAACTTGACCAAGTGGCCAAGGTCAATATCACTAGCAATAAGTCATGTTAACATCGAGTACCCTCTGATACAATGAGATCAGAAAGGCATTTAACCTCTGTGGTATTCATCTACCCCCGAAACATAAACCAAATGTAACAAAGAGAAAAACATCAGACTCAAATTGAAAGACATTCTATATCATACCTGACAAGCACTCTTCAAAACTGTCAAGGTCATGAAAAGCAAGGAAAAACTAAGAAAGTGTCACCAAGCAAAGGAGACTATGGAAACATGCAACAAAATGCAATGTCCAGGATGGGATACTAGAAGAAAAAAAGAACATTAGAGAAAACTAGTGAAATCAAACTAGAGTACCAATATTAATCTCTTGGTTTTGTTAAATGAACCATAATTATGTGAAATGTTAATATTAGAAGCAATTAGGTGAGGGGTATATATGAATGCTGTACTATCTTTGCAACTCTTATATATATCCAAAAATACCCCAAATTAAAATTATTAAAAAGTTTATCTTCTAAGGATCTGCACATGTATCAAGGAGCTTACAGAAATCAGTAACAAGAGCCCATAGTCTCAATACCAAAGCCTGAATGATGTAGTGGTTAGCAGTGCAGTCTCTAAAGACAGAATGCCTGAGTTCTAAACCACATTGGGCATCTTAATAGCTCTGTGACCCAGAAAGCTTAATCTTTCAATGTCTGTCTCTCCACAGGTAAAAAAGATAATAATAGCACCTGTCTCATAGTATTGCTATGAGAATTAAATGTGTTAATCTATATAAATTATTTATTATAATTTCTATTTATACATGAGACTCTCAACAAATGTAAGCCCCTATTATTATCTTTAAAATACATCACTTTAACACACAGTAATGACACTCAGTATGCACTCTTGCTGGTACTTCACATCCACAGCTTTTTTTTTCTTTTCTACTTTCCTCAAAGCCAAATCAAATGGCTTTTCAGAGGCAAAAAAAGATGGTTTTCTTAAAGAAAAAGTATACAAGAAATCAAGATATGCAGGCATTTGACCTCCTGGGTAGTTTGGAGGGGCGCTGTTAAGGGTCCCCTACTACTAGTAATATGGCTCATTTGTATGGCGCTTGACTTTTCAAGGGATTTTCATGTGCCTTACATTGATTCATCCTCACAACACTTCCGCAAGGAAAAAAAAAAGAGAGAGAGAAAGAAAAACTAGGTTGTATCTCTAATTTGCCTCAATAAAATTGAGGCTCTAATGAGCCTCAAAAAAATTAAATACCTTTTCTCACACCTGGTTACTGGTAAAGCTGAGTGAAGTCTGGGTAGAATATCTACTCTCACCATCTTACATTAGGTGGATTTAATATGAGTGATTCTGGGCTTCCTTAAAATCCTCTAAATCAAAGAAACAGACATAAAACGCTTACAACCAATTGGATTCACTTTTGTTTCTCACATGACAGTCATGAAAATGTTTCTACTTCGCTCTGCTCTGTATTTTCTTCCCTTCTGAGTAGGGTTCCAGTCTCATTCTCCCTAATTCCACTACATCACCTTGCCAGTCTGCCTTCCAGCTTCAGAAGTCCTAATCACCAAATCTTAGTAATACAGTGCCATAAGGACCTATGTGTCTGCTCTCAATCTCACTGAAACGTATCTTTGGAAATGCTCTTAGTCTATTTGGGCTGCTATAACAAAATACCATAGATTGGATGGCTTATAGACAGCAGAAATCTACTGCTCCCTGTTCTGGAGGCAGAAAGTCCAATATAAGAGTGCCAGCACGGCTGGATACTAGTGAAGACCTTCTTCAGGGTTGCAGACTGCCAACTTCTCATGTATCTTCACATAGTGGAGGCGGGCAAGGTAGCTTTCTTGAGTCTCTTTTATAAGAGCACTAATCAGCACTAATTTTATGTCTAATGACCTCCCAAAGGCCCACCTCCTATTATCATCATCTTGAGGGTTAGGATTTCAACATATGAATTTTAAGGGGATACAAACATTCAGATCATATCAGAAATGGTTTTTAAAAAAAGAACCTCATCTTCCTACATAGAATTTTTACTATAGTGGAAAGAGGTACTTCACCCATTATTTGGGAAGATAGGAACATCAACTAACAGGGCTCCTGAGTGGCTCAGTCGGCTAAGTGTCCAACTCTTGATTTCAGATCAGGTCATGATCTCAGGGTCATGAGCTCAAGCTCCACACAATGAGCCCCATGCCAGGCCCCCCACTGGGTGCAGAGACTGCTTAAGACTCTCCCTCTGTCTCCCCAAATATGAAAATCTGATCATATTTTTCTATAGAGATTATTGCATAAACACTATTGCAATAGTTAGCCAACCTGAAAAGGTAGATTTTTATATAATGCACCAGAAGAATTTTTATAATAGAGAGAGCATGCAGTTTTGAGTAAGACAGACTTGGATTCAAGTCTTGATTCCACCACATGATAGCAAAGGGACACTGAGCATGGTACTCAACCTCCTTACATTTCACTTCCTTCATCAGTCCTAAAGCATAACTACCTAATCACAAGAACAACAAAAAGGATTAAGTATATGTAACAATTGTTGAATGACTATTTAGTGGCAGGTACTAAACTAAGGATGGCCATCAACTTATTTAATCTTTACACTGATCCAAAACAATAACAAAGCCTCATGGAGTCTCTATTAGGATTAAATATTAAAACACCTACCACATTATGAGGCACATCCTTTTTTCTAAGAACTTGCTATGTAAGAAGGCTAAATTTAGTCTTCTTTTCAAGACTGTAAGCCTCACAAAGATAGAGATAATGCCTATCTTGTTTACTGCTGATTCCCAGCCTCTGATTATATTAATGGGAAAACATATAATTATTAGATGAATGTACAAATGAATGAATGAATTCAACAGAATCAGTACTATTTCAAAAGCTTTGCTAAAATATCTAGAATAGCTGTTGTTGTTTTTTTCAAATTCCTAGGAGCATAAGGACTTCTGCATAGTATATACAAATCTGAAGAATATTTCATCTTCTCAAACTTGAGCTCACTTTTCTTCATGAAGGGTCAGTGAACTATTAACAACATGTGATTTTCTTTCTCCTTATTCTTGGTCTTTCTTACTCTCTGAGCCTAATATTAAAAAGTTTTCTTTTTCAAGATTTGTGTCACTTGTTTCCATTTTTATTAAATCTCAAATCTAAATATTCCACTTACCAATTAAAATAATTCCTTCTGTTTTTATGCCCACATTACACCACACACCAGAATTATCTGATGCCATAAATTTCTGACATTTTTCGTAGAACTATACGATATAGGACTATCAATCAGCTTACTCTTCTTGCTACATCTGACTTAGGTGACACTTTTTCTTTCAGCTTTGAGATATTATTGATATATAACATAAGTTTGAAGTGTATGATGTGATGATTTGATTCATGTATATATTGCAAAATGATTACCACAAAGGGTAGTTAACACCTACATCCATTCACATAATTACTCTGTGTGTGTCGGGGGGGGGGGCGGGTAGTAGTAACATTTAAGATCTACTCTTTTAACTTTCAGGTATTAATATAGTACTGTTAACTATAGTCACCATCCTGTACATTAGATCCCCATGACATATTCCTCTTACAGCTGAGAGTTTGTACCCTTTGACCAACATCTCCTCATTTCCTCCACCTCCCAGCCCCTGGAAACCACTATTACACTCTCTATTTCTTTGAGTTCAGATTTTTTAGATTCCACACAAAAGTGAGAATATACAGGATTTGTCTTTCTCTGCCTGGTTTATTTCATTTAGCATAATGACCTCAAGGTCTATCCACACTGTCACAAATGGCAGGATTTTGTTCTTTTTGTGGTTAAATAATACTCCACTGTATATATTATATCTCCTTTTATTATCCATTTACCTGTTGCTGGGCACTTAAGTTGTTTCCCTATCTTCTTAAGTTGTTTCCCTATCTTCGCTATTGTGAATAATGCTACAATGAACATAAAGATACAGATACCTCTTCGAAATAGTGTTTTCATTTCCTTTGGATATATACCTAGGAGTGGAATTGCTGGATCATAAGGTAGTTCTTTTTTTATTTTTTCTTGCTTTCTTTCTTTCTTTCTTTCTTTCTTTTTGTTTTTTTAAGAACCCTTCATATTGTTTTCCACAGTGACTATGCTAGTTTACTTTCCCACCAATAATGCACAAGGGTTCCCTTTTCTCCGTAGCTTCACCAATACTTAGTGTCTCTGGTCTTTTTGACAATAGCCATTCTAACAGGTGTGAGGTGATTGCTTCACTCTGGTTTTGATTTGCATTTCCCTGATGATTAGTGATAGCAAGCATTTTTTTTCCATACCTGTTGGCCATTTGTAGGTCCTTTTTGGAAAAAAAAAAAAAAAGCCTATTCAACTCTTTTGCTTATGTTTTAATTAAAGTATAATTAACTTATCATGTTATATTAGTACAAAAATAGTCATTCAACAACTGTATACAGTCTGCTATGCTTACCACGGTAAGTGTGGTCACTGTCACTATACAGTATTACTACCATATTATTGATTACATTCCCTATGCTGTACTTTTCATCTCTGTGGCTTATTTATTTTATAAATGGAAATCTGTACCCTCTTAATCCCCTTTATCTATTTCACTCATCCCACTCCCTACTTCCCCTCTGGCAACCATCACTTTGTTCTCTGTAATTGAGTTTGGTTTTCTGTTGGGTTGTTTCTTTGCTTGGGTTGTTTCATTTCTATTTTTTCAGCTTCCACATATAAGTGAAGTCATATGGTATTTGCCTTTCTCTATCTGACTTATTTCACTTAGCATAATACCCTCTAGATCCATCCATGTTGCAAATGACAAGATCTCATTATTTTTTATGGCTGAGTAACATTCCATTGTATATATATATATATATATATATATATATATATATATATACACCACATCTTCTTTATCCATTCATCTATGAATGAACACTCAGGTTGCTTCTATATCTTGGCTATCATAAATAATGCTGCAATTGATATAGGATTGTATATATCTTTTTTAATTGTTGTTTTCATTTTTGGGGTGTAAATACCCAGTAGCAGAATTATTGGATCATCTGGAATTTCTATTTTTAATTTTTTGAGAAAATTCTATACTATTTTTCAGAGTGGTACACAAATTTACATTCTCACCAACAGTGCATAAGGGTTTCTTTTTCTCTACAACCTCACCAACACCTGTCATTTCATATCTTCTTGATACTAGCCATCCTTACAAGTGTGAGGAGATATCGCACTGTGGTTTTGATTTGCATTTACCTGATGTGCATCTTTTCATGTGTTTGTTGGCCATCTGTATGTCTTCTTTGGAAAAATGCTTATTCAGGATTTCTGTCCATTTTTTAACTGGATTGTTTGGTTTTTAGTGTTGAGTTGTGTAAATTCTTTATATATTCTGGATATTAACCCCTTATGAGATAAATCATTTGCAAGTATCTTCTCCCACTCACTGGACTGCCTTTTTGTTTTGTTGATGGGTTCCTTTGCTATCCAAAAGCTTTTTATTTTGGTTTAGTCTCAATAGTTTATTTTCACTTTTTCTTTCCTTACTTGATGAGACATATCCACAAACATGTTGCAAAGGGTGATGGCCAAGAAATTACTGCCCATGTATTCTTTTAAGAATGTTATGGTTTCAGGTCTCACACATATGTTTTTAATGCTTTTTAATCTTATTTTTGTGTATGGTGTAAGAAAGTGATCCAGTTTCATTCTTTTGAAGGTAGCTGTCCAGTTTTCCCAACACAACTTATTGAAATGACTGTCTTTTCTCCACTCTATATCCTTGCCTCCTTTGTAATAGATTAGTTGACCATATAGGTGTGGGTTTATTTCTGGGCTAGCTATTCTGTTACATTGATTTATGTGTCTATTTTTGTGCCAGTACCATACTGTTTTAATTACTAGAACTTTGTAGTATATCATGAAATCTGCCTTCTGCCCATTTATTTAATTAGGTTTTTTGTTTGTTTGTTGCTATTGAGTTGTATGAGTTAGTTAGGTACCACTTTAACACCTGCTCTATATTCCAAAATCAGGAACATCTCCCATCTACTTTCTTCTCTTCTCCCATTCTTTTTGTCCATGTATGTTTATATACTTATTAATCTTCTGTGATTTTAATTGGGTTTCATGAAGCAAAGATAAAAGTTTATGTTCTATCGAACATGTTAAACTGAAAGTCCATAACATCAATAATACTTTGTCTTTATTTCTGGGTTTATTAAGTGAGAAGTCATTGTTCTAAGTATGAAAGTGATAGGACAAACCTTCTTATACACAAACCTATATCGAACCTTCATTGACCTGTACTAGTACCTAGAAAGGGACATTCACAGAGTGCTTTTCCAGCAGATGCCCTTGCAAATCAACAGAGGGAAGAGTAAGAAAGGAACATGATAAATGGGAGAATAAACATATCATAAACTTTTCCCAGACTTAAACTATGATTTAACAAGATCTATTTCAAACCCTATGTGATGAAAGAATCCCCTTTAAAATACCCTAACCCTTAATTAAGTGTTAACCGTATTTCTACTTGAACAGTTCCAGTGAATAGAAGATTACAACCCTAAGACAATCCACTGCATTTTTGTAGAGTTTTCATTATTTAAATCTCTGAGTTAGTCTCTAGGATGGTAAAATGTTCAGCACAGCCAAGTAGCAGAGCACTTCCCTATGACAATGAACATGCAGAATCTATTCTAGTGAGCACAGGGGCAGTAGCAGCAATAACTACATCCAGATTCCAGAGTCAGTAGTTCTAGTAGCAGCACCCAAGTTCTAAGGTGGGCATAGTCAAGAATGCAAACGTCCATGTATGAACCCAATAGATCACTCATTGTGCAAAATAACTTTAAGATGTGTCTCTGTGTAATCCACAATACAAACTTGAATCTCCAGGTTTTTTTCCTGGAGCTTGCCTTTAATATCCTTTTAATAATTAAGTAATACCCAGTATCCTTTTAACAAATTCCTTTTCTGCCTTAAGTTAGCCAGTGGGATTCTTTTGTGCACAGCTAAAAATCTCTGATTGATGAGAAGTATTATTTAACTCTTGAATAATAAATTTGACAAAACTAAAGATTGATTAAACAAAAGTGAAATAACTCTTTGAAAATATTACTAAACAATGTCAGAAGCTAGTACCAGCATTGGAATATGAACCTCTTCATGAGAAGTCAGTTTCTTAGTTTAAAAGAAGCAGACTTGTCCTTCAAGTTTTTCTTTTCTCAGAGTACTGTGCTTTATTCAGTAAGTTTCTCCTCTGGAAATCAGAAGCATCAATAAGGCTCAATGCCAGGAACTGAGCACTCCCTTCTCCTAATAACAGTAGGGCAGAAGTCAATTATTGTACCCCAGCTGCTCAATGAGTAGAAAATGAGAATTGATGGCCTATTCAAATAGTTGAGGCCAAATTATAATTTAAGAGAGGATCAAATATTTCTCTCAAGTATTTTTGGATTTTACTGAAATAATTAATTCTAGTTAATACCTCTGAAATAATACAAAGATATTATTAACGAAACTTGATGTACAAACATAGTAGAACTTATTGGCCAAGTAAAAATCCAGCAAACCTTACGTTCCATTTTTTCTCATTCAATACACATGGTAAAAACATGAAATCACTAGGATTTATAAAGGCAGATTTGGCAGACTTCTTCTATTTACTGGGACTGTGAGCTATAAAATTGAATTTGGGGCTCTATCTCCAAGAAAAAGTTATTAGTTCTCAGAATAACGACATGTTAGTGGATCACACATAGATAAAAGATTTCCATTATGACTGTTTTAGCTATGATTTACAGTGGCCTACATTGTTTTATAATGACTTTCAATTTAAAAAATGTACATTTACTGTTAGTTTCATAGATGTAGTCACAATTGATTGTGGGCTTGAGAGATTGATCCTCTTCAGTAAAGAAAGAAAGAAAGAAAGAAAGAAAGAAAGAAAGAAAGAAAACTTAATGTACATTAAATAGGCATTTAGGTTATATTTCCAAGCATGCCCTTTAGTAGAATTTTAAGGGGAAAATAAGTGTAAAAATTTTTAATAATTGCTTAACTGTTTATTGTCTTTAGATAGAGTCTAGAGGAAACCGGTGAATAAAGTTGCCTGATACAGAGCTCTAGCCCCGTATTAGTACATGATTCTGATTGTCTACTCATTTGCACCCAGGTGCAAAAGAAAATCTCACATACTCAGTTCTCAATTAGCACTTGGTGTAGAAGTACCATTGAATAACACATTTACCCAACAACTCTTGATTTCACCCACACCTTTAATTTCCAGCTCATAATATAGGCAGAGTTGCCAATGATTTCAACCAAAGCCTTGGGCCTTCTCATAGTATCTAGCTTGAAGCCCATTCTGAAATTTCCCTAACTCTGTTTACCATTCCTCTAAACCTCTTCTCTTACTTACAACGTAAGATTGATCTTTACTCCAAACTAGACCTCGTAAAAGCCAAGGGATACATCTAGTGCCCAAATCACACTGTGCCCCACCCTACTCCATCTTAGCTTGGTCTCTGCCTATGTTCTTTCTCCTTAATTTCTGGACAGTCGGTCTGTCTCCTACTCTCATCTTTTCATCTAAAATTAAAATCCACAAAAGTTGCATCCCTTTAGGCTCAAGTAGATAATAACCTTCCTAGATCTACTCAATTCCCTTGACCTATACAAGATCTATATGCAATACAGAGTCATTTTGAATCTTTTATCCTTGCTTAACCATAATGATCAAAGAGATATAAATACAGCGATGTAAATGAGTGAGCAAAATTAAGTGGAACATAATATTTTATCATTATTATATAACAACAATGATAAGCCACACACATATGACTGCAAGTTTAGTTGTCCAATTATTTTCATAAAATTATGAGAAGTAAAAACTAATATCTATTGAGTACCTATCATTTACCAAGTCTGTACCAGAAAGGTGAGGAGTATTAGCTGTTTTCCTTTTATTTTCAGATGAAAAACAAAACAATGCCCATAAAATAAGTACACAAACAACAATAACGAAAAACACCACAGCCCAGAAAAAATTTTCTAAGAAATCATATTTGGTAAATTGCTGAGCCAAGATTTGAACCAAAGTTTTGTGCAAGCCCAGACATTATACACCTTCAAACGTTTGACACTACCTTAAAATAATAATTTATTTGTCTGATAACAATAAGGCCTCTCTGAATACGTTCCAAGAGAACTAGCCATAGAAGTTCTAGAAAATCACTATTATTATATGGGAAAGGTGTGCCATCCCTATTCTGCTAATAAGAAACCTGCTTTACAAAGAGGTAAATAATTTTATCTAAATTACACAATTAGTTACTGGCAAATCCAAACTAGAAACCCACATTTTCTAGTGACTTAGTTCCACTAGAGGATGTTCAGAGAAAGGAGACAGAAGGTGTACATTCAACTCATATATTTCATATGGCTTGAAAGTAAAGCAAAGTAATTAGGCCAGAACAAGGGTCAATCATACTGTCCCATGCAAACTAGGATCTCTGGTGACCCAACCTAACAAATAGTGGTTATTTTTAAAGTGTTAGTGTATTTCTCCTTCAAGAACCAGATGTAGTCTCACTCTTATCTGGAATAGTAAGATTGGAGCACTAGTCATTAAAACTGATTAGCCAAATGTTAAAATTTGTTAAAAACTAATGTTTATTTTCTAACAGAAATGTCAGAGAATGTCATAACAAATTATTTCCACAGGTGACATATTAAAGTATTTATCATCCTATTTCTTCTTATATCAATGGGTCCCAAATTATTTTCTCTCTAATAAACAGAAAAACAAAATTTTCCTCACAATGTATAATGAGGAGTTGAACCAATGATATCCATGTTCTGTATAAGTTTGATCTCTAAATGTCTACGACTCTAAGAGTGTCTAACACTACACAAATAGAAACCAAAAGCAAGGAACAAATAGAGTTCACCATACTCCATGTATCTATTTTACTGAAGACTAGAAAATTCTAAATTATTATGACATCACAACACTATACTATACTACACACACACACACACACACACACAAGCACTTGTACACACACATTTCTTTTTATCTTACAATATTTCTTTCCAAAACTGTAACTATAATTGGAATAAATTGTGAGGAGATAGAAAAGGGGGTTTAAGACACCAGCAGTTTTGAGATACTGAAGAATTGTAAAAAAAAATCTGACTGCATTTTATGATTAAAAAAAATAAATAAAAGATACTCTCAGATTTCTCAAGTGTCTGAGACAAAAGCTAAAAATAGCACTAAACTGGTATTTTAAATTATTAGTAATAAACAGATTTTTATACATATTTTTATAAAAATGCTTTTAAAGATTAATTTGATATTTTTCATATGTAGTAAAGCACAGTTTACGTCATCCAGTAAATTACCAACAGTAATACAAGCTCTGAGAAAATAGAAATCAAATGAAAAGTCAGTCGCTAGAGTATTTGGATGGTAAAAAAATTTTAATGACACATAGGTAAAATTAGACATCACTTTTTGCTATCTTTCATAAACTAATTGGATAGTTCTAAGACTAAACCAACACATTAAAAAATAGTACACATTCTATGGTCTACATTTATAAAATAATCTGAACAAAATATTTTTATACATACATTTTGTTATGAAAAGTAGCATGAGATCAAAATCATCTCTGCCATTTCAATGGCAGGGGCACATTGGGCAAGTCACCCAATGTTCTGAAAATCAATATATTTATTTATAAAATTAAGGATATTAACTTTTCATGACCTACTATTTTCTCAAGATTATTATAAAGATTAAACAAAACATTTTATAAACCATAAAATCATATATCAACATACCTATATATTATTCTGTGTGTGTCTAATGGTCAATTAAAATAAACTGTTTCCAAGAAAAGAAGAATTTATTTTCTTATCCAAATGACTTGGGTTGAGTGTGAGTGCAGCTAGCCCAGCATTATGCCATTAATTCAGGATGCTATATACTAGCAGTGATGAAAAAATATAATCTACAAGAAAATACATCTAACCAGTTATAAGGAAGGTGTTTTTTTTTCAATAATAAAAATTTAGAATGTGAGAGAAGTATAAAATTAAGGAAAGGAAATTGGACAGCATAAGTAAATCAAGAATGTTTGGGTGATTTACATTATACCATCGTTGTATGTTTGCCCAGCAAGGATCTTTTTATTTTAACCAACGCTCGGGAAATTATTCACCCTTTAAAAAAATTTGACTATACGTTTCAATCCTCTTTCCAACTAGTAATGCTCAATGGTCTGACAGTTTTTTTAAGTATAAAAGGCATTTACAACTGAACTGCATTGAAGTTCTTTCCCCTATTTCTTACACCACATCCAGCTAATTGCTCTTTAACATGCTAACAGAAGGATAAGCTGGTACATAATAATTCAGGCATGCACCGATCCCATAATGCCAGGAACTCCGAAGCAGCATGAGAAAACATCAGATTTTTGGCATGTGGGCTAGATGTTTAAATCTGCATAGATTTGAGCCAATTAGACTTGTCAGACTCCAATCCAGTTGAGAGTGACCCCTGATGGTGGAAAGACATGTGGGACAAGCCACAGAAAAGCTTGCAAATGTCAGAGAGGCCAAAAGGTGCCCCACTGGCCTCAAAACTATTAATTAGCAACCAGCAAAAGCACCACCAAAGAATCGCTGCCCTAGCACTCCTCCTCCAGAGGTTGCTGCTACTCGGCCTCATTATCATCTGGATGGAAAACAACACCCTATCCTGGGAGCTCTGGGCAACACTCTTATTGATTAAGTTCCCACAGTGTTAAATCATTCTGTAGCTTTCACTCCAATCTTCCCACCCCTGAATAATAAAACCTTCAAAGGATTTACTGGGATGGAGAGGGAAGTGGGGGAGCCAGGAGAGAAGGAGCACTGCAACATACTGTTTATGTAGTGCCCACAATGTCAGCATAAATCAGATCCCAGGAAGGCTTTAACAGACAACATCTAAAAGGAAGTTAATGTGAAATTTCTCTTGTACTTTAGTAAGTACCAGTATTATTTCCTTAAAAAAATTCTAACATACCTATTATTTCTAAGTCACCTGTGCCACATAAAATCACGACACTAAGTTATTCTTCTACAAATCTTCAGTGGCCTTACTTGGTCTGAAGATCACAAATGGTCTGATAGACAGATGCTGTTCAAATGTGCATAGCAAAACATTCCAAGGAGGTAGAGATGAAAGCTAAAAGCCAGAACCATAACTTGAATCTCATAAGAAAAATATACATATAAACTTTCACTCCAAATAATTTAGACTTTTTTAGTCATAGAGTAGTTCCAAACACAGATGAAACTGAAATTAACGCAATAGTAACTGAGATGTAATAGATTCACTATATATATTGTATAGCAGTTAATGACAGTTTTCTCATCTGTAAAACAGAAATTATAACTATATTGCAGAGTCGTAAATGTGGAGATTAAAGAAGAGCATTCTATGAAATCCTTAATATATGCTTAACATACAGTAAGTGCTCAAAAAATATAGCTGCAATTGCTATCATCACTAGTAATATAAAGCAAATAACTAGTAACGTGCTTGTTCTGTAAAACAGTATGTTTCAGCTATTGGATCTACTTGAAGCAATACATCTACACTCCAAGCTATTTCCTGTTTCAGACAGAGAAATAATAAAATAAATGTTAAGTGGACATATAAGATCTATACCTATTTGCGGTCTCTCAGCTAGCATCCCTTGACAAACCGCCTGATTCTGACTTAGTAAGACCCATCTTCTGTCAAAACAGAGAAAGACGTACTCAAGGGAAAACAAGAGATCTAAATTGGACTGAGAGGAAATCTAAGTTGGACAAACTTGACTATGAGTTCAGTGTGATGTCCCTATTTTTGGACAATGTGCTGGGGCCTGCTGAGCTGGAAGAAGGAAATCAGCTAGCCAACTTTTAGGTAAAAAAAAGTAATGATTTCACTTGATTATTTCATTGTGTATAACAGTATACCACAACCATGACACGTAGCAATTAGAATGTCCAAGTCAGTGGAAAGGAAGTGATAACTTATGGATTTTGTATGAAGTTAGGTCTATATTATGGTTACATAAGTGAAGTCATTTTTCAATATATTTGACTCATCCTTTATGTTCCATATATCACTTATGAAAAGGTTTGTGGTCTGAAAACCCATGGGGAGAGGGGAAGGGGACAATTTAAACTTGGCAAGCTTGAAAATAAGTAACAGGGATAAAAACAGGATTTTAGATTTGACAAGTGAAAATACAGTACATTATTCTCCAGAATGTTTAGTATAATATTTAGCAATACAAGATGAAAATGGAATCATTGAAAAAATAGTCCATGCAATAAAGGAGAGAAAGAGACTTTTATGAAAAGTACATGAGGTTAAAAGAGACAACAAATTACATAAAATAGGAACTTTAAAAACAAAGGTGAAATCAAATATAAAATGTCCTATGGATAGATACCCAATCCTCTGTCAATGCTCCATTCCTTCTATTGAACTTGTAATTGCTGTACATGCGACCACATATAAAGTTGCATACAAGACAGCAATATCAGCATTAAAAAAGTCAAAAAATATTCACTAAATTGAATTGCATTGATTCACTCTATGTTTTCAAGAGAATCATGTGAACTAAAAATCATATTGGAAGTCAATTTACAATTTACAGTCCCTGCCAAGTAAGTAGAGATGGTAAAATTATTTTTCAAATGGACATTTGTTAATACTGTACTGAAATTTTTCCAAATGTTTAAGCTCAAAATGTCACTAGAAAAGCACTCTTTGTAGAAATGTTGACTGATGACAAGAGTAACTGGACAGAATTCACAGCTAAAGCACAAAAAGATAGTTTGCTATTATATTTCCAAATTATACACAAATTGAACTGCTTTGGCTCTGAGGCTACATTTTGGCAAAAGACTTTACTCTTCAAGTTTCTAGTTTCCCAACCAATTCCACTGTTTTCATGAAAAGGAAAAAAACATAATAAGTGTTCACCTCTGAACACAGTGGGATTGATTATACAAGAAGCTGCATGTGGAAGCAAAATGCCAAAATACATTCTAGGCTCCCCAACATACCTCCTGCAATATTGAATACTTTCCAGTAGTAGGTCTACATTCTCAGCCACATATATGGAGATAACAGAGATGATTCTCACTGGGGAAAAGAATGCTCCCTGCTCCTCCCTCCGACCCTATCAATAGCCTCATTAATGCCAACAAGTCACAGTGGGAACAATTTGAAGACAAAACCCTCCTAGCAAACACCCATCACTGAACTCAGCAGAAAATAACTGAGCTCTCTGATTTAACTTTACTATTATTTTCTTAATAAAAATTTAAAAGTATGGAAATCTATGACAAGCAGTTAATGTAAAGGGGGGGGAAGACTTTGAAGTACTTTACAGGTGTAAAACTCTTTACAGGTTATTTATTAAAAACTAAATAACATTTTATTTAAGCCTATAAGGTTAATGTGACAACCATATGAACAGTAAATTTTTTTTTAAAGGAGAGAAGGAAGCCAGGTGAAATCAGCACTACACTAGTGCACTCTAATCCAAAGAGGGGCATGTGCCACCTGACCTCCATTAGGTAGTGCCCAAGTTCCTGAGGCTTCAGTCTTGAAAACACACGTATACAGTCCCTGCTGATAGTGAGACCATCTGCCAACTGCAGAATTAGTCAAAGAGATGGTTGAGCCCACACCCAGGAAGGCATATAAGAATCATATTTTTTGGATAAAATTATTTCATTTCAGCTGGCACTTTCCTCCCAATCCCCACATACACACACCAGACCACACCACACACAGACACAGACACACAGTTTTTCTTTAAGATAAAGTGAATTATCCTAAACAACATTCTGGGAAAGTTCTTTCCCCTAATCCTGAGGCCTGGGCTATTTCCTCAGAATCTTGCTCTACATCATCAGAATGAAACTCTTGCTGGGAAGGATGAAAATAATGACAACTCCAACTGAGAGGCCATTCACATCATTCATAATTATAGAACAGGATCACAGTGGTTACAGAATGGGTGGGGGGTTGGAGAGTAAAGGAGAAAACCATTCGGTCATAAAAGCCATTTCTTACCAAGGCTGAATACTGGGTCTTAACAGAAGTTCAAACACCTATATTTATCTATCACTTCAGTAAGAGCTGATTTGACAACTCATTTCATTAATTTAAATGCAATTTAAAAGAGCTGATCCCAAGTAAGTAATTATTTAACTAAGGTTTTAAAACGAATCACTACAGTTTCCTTTAAAATCAAATTCCCTGTAATACTTTCACAGTACACTAGCATGGTATGTTACAATAAAGCATGATTATACTTGTCCCTTAATGATGAAATGACAATTCTAACTAAAAGACCTTGTATTCTTACTACTTCATCAAGACACCATCAATATATTTTTGCTCCTTCAAGTAAACATTTTGGACTAGCAGAATAGAAATTATAACTTAACCATAGTTGCAATCTTGAAGTTCATTCTAGTAAATCTGATCACCACCCAAACAAATGCCCATCAGTTTGAACTGAAGGTGAAATATCCCCTTCAAGTGTCCAAAACTTTGCTTTGTTCATACTAACACTGTATTTTATTCATTATTTTTCATCAAGAGTGCTAAAATTTAACTAGAATAATTCAGGACTGTGATAAATTACTACTATAAACTGTGTATTAAATAAGCAAAAGTATTCCTTGTAAAAAAAAATGAAAACCAGAAAAAGTACTGATGAAAATCTCCTTTTATGTAAGTTAGTTATAATAAACCAGTCTACAATGGAACATCAGTAATTTCTGCTAGCTAGTTTTACTGAGAGATGATGAGTCAAAAAAGTGCCACATAACTAAAAACAAGAGGGACAAAAGTCTCTACCAGCTGCTGTCATATTACCCTATTGTATGTTACTGAAGGATCTAGGGTTTCACTTTTGTAACATTTTGGCAAGCATAGGTGTCCCTCTTTCATTTCCACTGTAACTCACTGTGAAAGGTTTATGTAACAGTGATGGAATGCTGATCCCACAACAGAAAACCAGTATTTTTATTCTAGTTAATAAAAACTAGGTGTTCTTTTAATTTTTTTAGTAATTTCTTTTACTGTCACTAATGGTCTCATGATAATAATCATAGTATATAATCTGACACAAGTGCTCTTAAAGAAATTTCTGGTAAAGGACTGCAGCCTCTGTGGGAGGTAACTGTTGGAATTATCTTAAACCACTACCTGTCTTCAGCTACAATAGAAAAGGCCTTTAATCAAAATAATCCTTTTTCAAAAGAGCAACTTTTTTCCTTCTGCAATTCACTCATCTTAAAAGAGCACTATAGCTTTTGTGCATAACTTAATTCATTCTTCAAGACAAGTACAAAATTTGTCACTGACATTTAGCGCCAGCCGTAGGCAATGGATAAAATGAACTAGTTAGCAATTTAACCTGTAAAAAAACAGAGTGGGATGAACAATTTTCTGCCATCAAAGCAAATGGCTAACATTTAGCAGGATTTTATTTTTATTTTTCAGCCCATCCCATCTTCAAGAAGAAAGAAGTCAGGCTAACATTTTTTCAGGGTCCTAAATCTTCCTCTCAGCCTATTCCTTTAATGGTTTCAAGTAAATGACTATCCAGAGGATAATTAGGCACTGTGCTGTCGCATCGTGTCAGGTCACAGCTGGATTTAGTCAGCATTAACCTTTGGGGAGAATTGGAATATCAGTATCATTTAAAATTAAAGACGTGTAAGCAGGCATTTCTGGAGATGTTAGAAAAGTAATTGTCTGTAAATTGTTTGACCTTGAGATTTAATTGCATGCACAACACACATTCCAGCAAGAGCCCTGGACTGTCTTCATCCTTTTACCTCCAAACCTTACTCTACAGGGCCCATTAGGCTACCTGTGGCTTTTTTAGTAAAATATTAAAGATTTTGGCCTTCAATTTAAAACAAAAGCTTTGAAGCATTGCTAAATAGACTAAAAATTTAAAGCAAACATGCTTATCAATCAGAATACCAATTTTACTATATAGTTTTAAATGCACACAGACATAGTTATGTTTGAAGGCTCAGTTTAAATCTCATCCCCCCCCATTCTTTTCTGCTAACAAGTTTGCATATTTTGCCTTATTCCCTTTTACCCTAATGAGACAGCTTATGCTTTCAAAGTCCCTCAAGCTAGGCAAATCTCTCCACCACTTCCACTGTTAATAATGAAACTTTGTAATTATACAAATCCAAGGTGGCCAATCAGCTTTCTAGGCTGAGCCTTCGGGTGCCTCATAAATTATTCATGTGACACTTGGGCCTGTGAACTCACTTGCTCATATTAGAAGCCTAATTAATATTTAATCACACGTGCAGAGGGCACTTGGAGCTGCACTGTCCCTGAAAGAAGGGTAAATATAAATGTGCATATGCCTTGATGCAAATCTCATTCAGTATCAAAAGGAAGTGTCTATTGGCATACAGAAGGGACCATGAAACACACTAGATGCCTTCCAGTGTGATTCACCCCCACGAAGCCTACTACATACCAGGCACTGTGCAGGACCCTGAGAAAAGGAAGTTGAAATCCCTATCCCCCAGGGCACACATGAATCCTCTCTGGTTTGAAACCAAGGGATTTCAAAGCCTTTGACAGGTAAATATTGCCTTTTCAAATTCCAAACAGAAAATAAAAAATTGAACATAGTTATCCAGCAGTCTAGAAAGGAATGATACACATCCACATTCTCAAAGGACATTTGGCCTTGGATAGTATTCATTTTGTTTCTCCAGAGGCAGCAGCGCTGTTAAGAAACATATAGCATACCTCAGTAACCTTTCCTGAGATTTCACTATTTTTTCCCTCCAGGAAAAAGGGCTAGAAAAATAAGTCAAACATTATCTGGCTTGGCAGACTTAAAGACAACTGCGATTTAGTGGAGTTATCTTATGCTATACAAAGAAAAATAAAATACGTTCTTTCAAAGGGTGAGTGGAAAAAAAGACAGACCCATTGCCAGTTATGGCACACCAGAGGTCTGTGAGATAAGAGAAATAGTTACCGACAGAGAAGTATGATCTGGGTCCACAGGCATAGCTACTGGATAGAACCAGCACTATTATGCTGTGAGAATCTATACTCCCAGGTTATACAGCTTTAAAAGTACAGCCAGTAGCACTGTTTGCAAAGATCTCTCGTCTTTGATGACATCTCCTTTCTGCCAGAAATGAATCTATTGCCTTCCCCTGGAGCTGCCATGCTATAATCATCACAGTAGACAACTCCGCCTTAAGAGTATCAATGAGGAGACAAAGTTTATGGCTCTTTGGGCATTTATATTTCAGTAGCCCCAACATCTCATGAGGTGATTGTGCTGGGACCTTTTAGCAGATAAGTCAAGTGATGTGATGATGATCCAAAGGCAAAGAATTAACAGGGCTACCATTTAAGGAGTTAACTAACCAAATGCTCTGTAATAATCCTAGGAAATGGTATCGCTGGCTACTCTGTTATTTTACTACATGAATTAGGATGAATCCAAATATGGTCATGATAACTTAAAGTCAGCAGAGCTAGTAGAAATAATGGTACCATGTGTCTACTAGGATTCGTACTAAACTTTCTTCTTCCTGGTCAAGAGTAAAACATCCTTAAAGATTTGCACATCTATGATGAAATCCTGTTGCCTTTACCTGGGTCCTCTCAAATATCCACCCAATCTCCTACGATTCTAGAAGGCACTCACAGCTGAAGATCCTTTTTCCTCCGTTACACAGGTCCAGATTAATTCTAATTCTTTATCAATTTGGAACTTTGCATAGAAATTGTGCATAGATATAAACCATACAGACCCATGAGGAGTATATCTCAAATGTCATAAGACAAAAACCATTGATTTCCAAAAAACAATGAATTTGTAGTTCCTAAGATCTGAGTTCAATTTTCAGCTCTCTTTATTGCTGCGGCTTTGGGTGATATATGCACTCTCATCAAATCTCAGTTTTGTCACATACATGAATTTGCTAATACCTACATAAAAGATTAAGATAACATATGTAAAGCATTCATTAAATGCCTAGCATGCAAAAGGTGCTCAAACAATGCTAAATAATAAGTAGTTATCAGGACTCCCAATTCATCCAATCATTCATTCATTCTTACCCCAATCTTTGCTAGTTTTAATAGGTTATTATACAACAATAACTAGAAATCATGGTACCTATTTATCTTGAAGAGAATGAGGGATTACTCCTTCAGCTCTGTTTTTAGCATGATCCTGATGAGACTTATTGCTTTTAAGAGTTGCACTATGGTTATTATCAGCAAATAAAAAGAAGAGGGAGCATGGCCAAATGTTTCTATACTACTTTAGAAAATCACTTCATATCATCCACAGCCTGATTGTTAGCAAATCTTGTTCATCACTAGTCATAAGCTGACAATCAGTAGGAATTGTAACTCCAGGAAGTTCAGTTTGGACTAAGCCAAATCATAGACTATGGTGTGCCAGAACTCAGAGTGAGGTTTTTCTGAGTGACAGGGATAGAGGTATAACACATGCAAATATAACTCCTGGACCCCAGATCTACTTTGGCAAAATCTTGAGAAATGACTAAGATGTAGAACTAAGCAATCCTAGGTGACCCCCCCCAACTCCTGCCTATGGTTTTAACTGAAAGACTAATTTATACTGTAGAGTGAAGAGCTGAGACTATTCAAATATTTTCTGCCTCTGTAAGGACTGCCTCTGAAAGGGGGAGAGACTGAGCTTGCAGGTGGGAGGGGACGTAGTATGGAAAACAGCGAACTCAACTATGAAAAACTACAGATGGTGAGAACAAAGGCAGAATAATTGGGGGGTGGACTATAAAGGAACATTCCCATCAATTTAACAATATTCAAATAATTTTTAAAAAATAGATACCCATAATTAGACACTCCTCTAACACATCCCTGTGGAATGACTATATTTAGCAAATGAGTGAAATTATCCAAACTGCCACTGCATGGCAGGCTGGCATCAAGTGGTCACATATTTGATAGGCATAAAGCCTAAAATTCCCAGTCAAAATTAAATTTTACTTCCATGTTCACCTCTAGTATTATCTTTAACTCTATAAGGACAATCCTTATAGTGTCTCACAGGCATCACATGTAGTTACTGATATTCTATCTCCCACTCTATTCCATAAACCCTTAATCAGCATTTCTCAAAAGTGGTTCAGGGACCACACGTATCAGAATCCCCAGAAGCTAGCAGCTGAAGCCTGTATAGTTTGGTGAACTCATTTTAGAAAAACAAACACAAGATTAGGAATCAAAGTTAGAAACAAATGTGAACATTTAGCACAAGAAATCACCACAAGGGTCACTTCGGGAAATTCACCCACAGTGCTTGTATAAAAATAGTTCCTGGTAAAAACCTGGCTCCCCACTCCACTTACAATACTCTATAACATCTAGCAAATTCCAGAATTCTAAGGGCCACTGAAGTGAGAAGCTCTGTCAATTAAGCCCTGTTAGCTTCACAGTGAATCTGCCTCTGTCTGAGACAATTGTTAAAAATGGAGATGCCCACTGAGGAGGGCACTTGTTGGGATGAGCACTGTGTGTTGTATGTAAGCGATGAACCACGGGAATCTACCCCAAAAACCAACAGCACACTTTACACACTGTTTGTCAGCCAATTTGACAATAAATTAAACTAAACAAATTTAAAAAATAAAATAAAATAATTAAAAAAAAATAGATATGCCCAGAACTTTCCAAAATCACTAACTTGGATCTTGTGTGTGAGAACTCAGGAATCTCCAAGTCCACACATGCAACTCTGAGGACCACTGCCCTAGATGAGAATAAAGTACCTGAGGTCAAGAATCATGTCTTATCTACCCATATTGTTCTCTTTGCATGTACAACTTCCCTTTCCATATTCCTAGCTCACAGCAGGTATTCAATAAATATGTTGAATTACAAAGTTAAATGTTGAGGTGTTTTACTATCCTAACAAGATCCGTGAAGGCAGGGACTAGCTATGTATTTCTCTGAATCACTTCAGCACTTAGAACCATGTTCTGTACATACTAGGCCCTCAAGAAACAGTGGAATAAACTGCTGTAACAGCATGAAATTTAGAAAACTGCACCAACTTGTAGAAAAAAAAGGATTGTGTGCCTATAAAAAATGAGATCCCTCTTTTTGGGGGATGTGAAAAAAAGACTGCCAAAGCACATACAAGGTTGAAAATCTCAAGCATTGTGTAGTTACATACACATCTATCTTTTCACTCTCCCGTATCGACGCTGTGAGTGATAACATTTAAGAGACTATATGTGGATAATGAGGGACACACAAATACCTATTGTAAGGCTCAAACCTCACATGCCTCCCTAGCTCTGTGAGAAGTAGGGCAGTTATGTAAAGAGCAAAGTGGGCTGTGAAGACCTGGAGAGCAGCAGCTCCCCTGCTCCTCCCAGTGGTAACCATGTGGGAATCATCCCCATGGGCCAGATTTTTCAGGAAACCGTGCAAATCCAAATCACTATGAGAAATCTCTTAATTTTTAAATGCTATTGAGACTAAGGCAGAATTTTAAAAGGCATTGAATTGACCAAACAAAACATGTCTGCAGGGCATCATGATATAATCTCTAACACAGGCAGCATTCATAGACAACACTGAATTTAGAAACAAATATCCATACCACAGTCTCATTGTGTGATAACTCCCTAATCTGACTGTTGCCCTTCAATAACACTTTCTATATATCCATCTTTGGGCACAGTGCCAGAATATTTGATTCACTGCTGAATCCCTAGCACCTAGTACTCTACCTGGCATGTAATTGAAACACAATACACAATTGTTGAATGAATAATTGGAGCAAGCTTCATTAATCTTATAGGTGAAATTCAAAACCATATTACGGGGTGAATAAAGCAAGCCTAAAAGAATATGCATACAACATGATATCATTAAAGTTTAAAATATATAACATAATATTAAATATAGTCTATAGATTCATATGTACATAGAAAAAAATAAAGATCTGCACAGACATGATTAAGACAAATTTAGAATAGACAAATTTAGAACGGAATCAAGAAAAAGATATCAGGATTATGGAGGCATACATAGAAGACTTTAACTATATTTTTAATTTTTCTTTCTTAAGTTGAATTATGAGTATATGGTGTCAATTACATTCTTCTAAACTTTGTGAATTACTGAAATATTTCATAACAATATTTAAATAAACTTTTCACTTTGGAATAATTTTAGATGTATGAAAAAGTTGCAAACATAGTACAGAATTCCTATATACTCTTCACCCAGTTTTCCCCATCTTATATTAGTTGACATCTTACATTACTATGAAATATTTGTCAAAACAAAAAAGCTAACATGGGTGCATTATTACTAATCAAACTCCAGGCTTTAATTGCCTTTCACCAGTTTTTCCATTAATGCCTTATTTCTGCTCCAGGATCCAATGTAGGGACCACATTGTATTTAGTTGTTATGTCTTCCCCAGGCTCTTCTGGTCTGTAATCGTTTCTCAATCTCTCCTTGTTTTTCATGATATTCACCGTCTAGAGCACTACTGGACAAAGATCCTAAAATGTCTCCTACTGGCCTTTGTTGTGGTTTCCCTTATGTTTAGATTGGCGTTACAGATGTTTGGAAAGGAAACAACAGAAGTATATACTCTTCTCATCACATCACATCACATCACATCACATCACATCACATCAGGGGTATTGTTATCCACATGACATCACTGTTGATGTTCATTTTCATCACTTGGTTAAGACAGTGCTTGTCAGGGCTCTCCACAATAAAGTTAACTGTCTTCCCTTTCCTTGTTCTAGTCTTAGGAATAGAGTCACTTAGTCTAGCTCACTCTCAAGGGGAAAGAGTGTAGTGTGTAAGGCAAAGGGGGCAGAATTAAGCTCCAACTCCTGTAGAGGGAAGTATCTACACATAGGTAACAATTTTTTGAAAAAGAAAATTGAGTGTAGCATAACAAGAGAACAGGAGACATGAACAGGAGACATGAAGAGAAGAAAATTATACTCCTAGAAACATCCAAGGCTTTTCTGTGACCTGTGGAGACAATAGGATCTCCTATTCTTAGGATAAATATATGTGCACATTCAAAATGTCAAAACAGTCTCTTCTGGGAGTTCTTTCTTTAACTGTTCAAAGAATAACCAAATTTTCTAACAGGTAACCATTCTCTAAGCCTAGATAGTAATACCTGCTTTAATAAAAATGTAATAGTTGTTCTATTTAATAGAAAATTTCCTTTACAAGCATTTGACCACCAATTGTATTCAAGAGAATGGACTGGCACTGTGAAAAATTTCTTCTGAAATATGCACAATGTTTAGTACTTGCCAACCAAGGAGGTTATAATCTGGTATAGAGGGAGAGGGTTTAGATAGTTTGAAGATAAGTGCCCATATAACAATAGCCCAAGTCACACTGGGTTTGTTACCATGACAGAAATACTAATTCTGTATTGGAAGAGGAGAATATAGAATCCAAGTGAGAGGTATCTAGTGAGACTGTGCTTGCTGTGTATCATCTCTAGGAAATTCTCCTTGTCTTTTTCTAGAGAGGCACGATATCTGAGATCTAGGGTCCTGATCAACTTAAGTAGTAGATTCTACAACAGAAGACACCCATAAAAAACAAAACCAGCACTGCTATAAATACAGTCAATGCCAGAGTATAGTGTAGAAAGAAGAAAACTAAAAAATTACTCCTAGGAAAGAAAGAAAGATTAAAAATTTTCACTGCATTAGTGTACTGCTCAGAAAACACTGGAATGACTCCTATTTGTTATCCATCCTCTCCTTGGCTCTGTGCCAACTTGTATTATCATACTTCTCCAGTCTTATTTCTCACTAGCTTCAACATGGCCCAACTGCTTCCATTAATTCAACTGTTTATTCTACTTTGCTCACAGTTTCCAAGATGAGGCCTCTAAATCTTGTACATTAGCCAAGAGATCGTTTTCCTTGTGAACCATTTATACCCAGTTCAGATAAACTCAAGCAAAACAAACAAACAAACAAAAAAACAAACAGTGGAGGGGTATGGCAACTGTCTCACATAACCGAAAATTCAGGGCAACTTCAGGACACTGGCTGTGATGACTGGCTCTCATTTTCTCTCTGGGTACTTCATTTTCAGGCAGGCTCTCCATTTACAGTGGTTCCTGGATGCTAAGGAGCATATCCTCACACCATAGCAACTTCAGCAGAAAGAGATCTTATTTTTCCAATAATTCCATGAAAACCCTAGGACTGAATCTTATTGGACTGACAGGTCACATGTCCACCTCTGAAACAATAACCATGGTCAGGAAAGGAATATGCTAATTTGGTAGACCTGGATCACATGCTCACCCTTGACTTTGAGAAAAGAAAGGTAGCAGTCACATTGAAATCAAAGGACTGACAGGGAGTAGTGGTTCTCCAGAGTAAAATATGTTTCTTTTCTGTGATCATAAGGCAGAATGAGTACCCAATGGGCAAAAACAGTCGTATCTATCTTATCCTGTCTGCGTCATTTCCCCAAGTAGAATTCACTCATTTTTTTTCATTTATCTCCTTAGATGGCTCACATCTCTGTTGTTCCTCATGTTTTTTTCTCATAAAATGTGTCATCTGCTCTGACACTTAAAAAAGTTTGCTTATCTTTTAATAGCCTGTTTATATGTCCTCTCTTTTGTTAAGACTTCCATTAATGCTCCAGTCATGTAATTGCTCTATGATTCCATAGATCACATGTTCTCCATTTGATATTTCTCTCATTCCACCATATTAAGGTAATTTGTGTAATATAAATGCTTTGAGGGCAGAGAAGGTACCATTATCATCTTAGTTTCACTTGTCCTGAAGCAAAATGTCATATGAAAAGCAGCCATTTGATAAACACTTGTTAGACACATCCAAATCCTTCCTGCCTCAAATCTCTTCCCCTATTAATTCTTTCCCACTTTGATCAGCCATTTATTGGGAATCCTGTCCATACTTATACACACTTTTTGTTCTGTTGCTTCTGCCAGGCTCTAAGTCTCACAGAATCTACCTGATCCTCAGCAATGGGGTCAGCTTTGTTCTATTTCCTAGAGACTACAGGCCAATACTGAGCTGAGGTGGAGGGATTTAAAGCATTTTCACCAACCACCTTAGAGAACTGCATTAACTAGTCCAGTTCCTCTTCTGTCCACGCTTCTGCCTTGGTGAGCTACATGGCACCCATTTCCTCTAGAACTGATTCTGTGTATAATCGATGGAATAAGGGGTTGGCATGCATTATAAAAGAGCAAGTTTTTATAGTCAAAAGATTTGTGACTAAACATAAATTACTTAATCTGAGCCTTGTTTGTTCATCTATGAAGAGGGATTTTTAAAATGCTTAACTTCACAGGGTTTTCTCAAGTATAAAATAAAATAACAAAGAGCCTAGCACAACATCTGATATATAACATGTAACAAATACTCCCAGTGTCTGCTAAAAGTCAATAGACCAGCTAACCTTCTTTCCTTCTTCCTCTATAAAACCTTCCCATCAAGGAATCTTACAGGGATATGCTTACTTACATGACCAAATACCATATTAGATAATTGAAAATTCAGTTGCTGTAATCAAAAAACTTTCTGAAAATACCAATGGAATGAGATTTCTTCTGCAGAACCCAAGACCAAGTACAAATCTCTTCCCTAAACTGACTAAGCCTATATCTTCCTTCGTTATCCTAAAATTCTAACTAGTTAAATCCTCAGAATTGTATAAAGATGGTCCCATTTTATCCTGCAATTCCAAAGCCTTCATAACTTTCTTTTTCTAAGCCCCAGAGCCTGGGATTCATGTCTTGCTCAGATCCATGCCTTGCTCAATTCATAAACAGAACAATATGGGCTGAAACCAATGCCAAGTTCCATAATCAGGATACGCAGGAAAAAGTGCAAATAAAGAACTCAGAGACTTCCCTAAATATTCTTGGGGTAGATATTAGGGTGGTAAAGAGATAGGGAGGAAAAAAGGCAAGAAACCATCACTTAATTATTGTTTTATTTCTTATGGTAAAAAATGATGAACACAAAGAGCTGCTATCCTATTGTCCCCAGAAAAAAAAAGAAAAGAAAAGAAACTTCCTTCCAAAAATTATAGTATAGAAAGGGCAATAAAGGAGTAACTTTACAGTGGAGAAATCTGACAAACATTGCCTCAGCCAGGTAATAGATGTTAATATTAGCAATGCTAAGTCACGTTGGGAGCACATACCCTCAACATGTGTGATAAAAATAATCTTTATACTTACTTTTATGGTCATAGTCTCAAAAACCCATAACCCTAGTTTAATCACAAGAAAAACATCAGACAAATTCCAGTGGAGAGACATTCCACAAAATACCCATCCAGTACTATTCAAAACTGTTGAGGTCATCAAAAACAAAGAAATGTCAGAAAAATTATCACAGTCTAGAAAAGCCTAAGGATACATAATTAAATGTATTATGGTATCTATCCTAGATGGGATCCTGGAACAGAAAAAGGACATTAAATAAAAACAAAGAAAATTGAAATAAAGTATGAAGTTTAGTTAATGTATCACTATTAGTTCAATAGTGGGACAAAAGTGATTTGATTAATGTAATAAATGTTAACAATAAGGGACACTAAGTGTAGGGCATATGGGAACTCTGTGCTACCTTTATCACTTGCTCATAAATCTAAAACTATTCTAAAATAAGGAGTGTATTTTTTTAACCTGCCTACTGAATTTTAAGAAAAATAAATAAAAATAAATTCTTACCTAGACAGATGTAGTGAAAGTGTAGAACACCAAAGATAAAGAGAAGATCTTAAAAGCAACCAAAGAGAAAAGACAGATAAATTAAAAAGACTATCAGCTTACTTCTCACCAGCACAGTGGAAGCCAGAAAACAGCAGGTTAATATTTTCAAAGTGCTTAGAGAAAAAAACTTCAATTTAGAATCATATGCCCAGAAAAAAAAACAATTCTTTGAAAATAAACAAAAGCAAAAGAGTGACATTTTTAGAGAAATTAAGATGTGAGATTTTACCATCTACCAACCCAAATTAAGGAAATTATAAAAGATATTCATGGGGCAGCAGAAGAAAAATGACTGCAGATAACAGTCAAATATAGACAAATAGAAAATGTGGACTACCAAAACCAATAATAAAGATACCTAATTTTCATTATCAAAAAATATTGGAATTAAAATTCATATAAATAGAGGGATAACAATAGTAAATTTTTCTTTGGTATTACATAAAGAAGGCAAAGGTACTGTTTAAATTTAGGTTTAAATTAAATATCTGTATCCTTATTACTAGGACAATCATTAAAAGAATAGAAATAGAATCTACCACTTCCAAACTAGTCAAGGAGGAAAGTAGGAATGAGAAAAAAAAATTTATTGTTATTCAAAAGGAAGGCAAAAAGAGAGAGAGAGAGAGAGAGAGAGAAACAAAAAGGCAAGTAGAATAAAGCAGAATGAATGCATAACATAAAATGAACTGCAATATATTAGTCATTATTAATAATAATTAGCAAACTCTCTGTATAAAAACACAATATTAAGATTGGACCATAAACAAAAACAAAATCTAGCTGTACTCACTTCTCAAAAGACACACTAACCATAAAGTCATAGAAAAGTTGAAAGCATATTTAATGGAAAAATGCAACAGGTATTTGGGGAGTGTGCAAGGTTCACTTCAAGGACTCACACGACTCAACACATAGTCCTACTCATGGCTAAGATTTATTACATTAAAAAAAAAACACAAGAAAATTAGCAAAGAGAAGTTCAGAGAAAGTCAAGTATAAGCTTCCAAGAGTCTTCTCCCAATGGAGTCACATAAGGCATGCTTAATTCTCAAAACAATGAATTATAACAGAATTTGTAAAATGTTGTCTATTAGAGAAGCTCATTAAAGACTCAGTGCCCAGGGATTTAATTGGAGGCTGGTCATGGTTAAGATTCTCAAAATTGACCCATAGATTCAATAAAATTCCAATGAAAGTCTTTATAGATTTGTTCACTGAATTTGATAATCTGATTCTAAACGTTACACAGAATATCAAAGAGCCAAGAATAACCTAAATAACCTCTTCCAGAAAGAGAAGAACAAGGTCAGGGAAACTGTTTTACCAGTATGAAGAATTACTTTAAACCTATAATAATTAAGGCACTGTATTGTCAGAGAAACAGACAAGTTAACCAATGGTGAGCAGAATAAAGAGGCCAGAACGAATCTCACCATATAAGGAAGTGTGATTTGGGACAGAGTCGGCTTCACAAGATGATCATTTGAGCAAATGGTGCTGGAATAGTTGGTTTTCCATATGAAATGAAAAAAAAAATGAAATTTAATTGTTACCACTCACTAAACACAAAAATCAATTCCAGATGGATTAAATACTTAAATGAAGAAGCAAAATTTTAAACTATTTAGAAGAAAATATGGGAAAATATTTATAAAATCTCAGAGTAGGGAATAATTTCTTATACAATATGCAAAAAGTACAAGTCATAAAAGAAATGATAATCCTTGATGGTAAAATCAAGAACTACTACTCATCAAAACTTACCGTAAAGAAAGTAGAATATTAAGCAACAATTAATGGGAAGTGCATGTGGAATATTTAACCAACAAAATACTAGCCTGAGGGGAAAAATTTCCTTTGAAGAAATTTAAAATCATTTTAAAATCCCACAGAAAAACTGGTAAAGGCACAAATACAAATGTAACAGAAAAATAAATACTAATGGTATCATTCATATATGTTATTTCATACATAGATATAAAAATTATCCAATAAGTTTAAACTAAAATAATGCAATATGATTTTATATACATCATCAGATTGGGGGAAAAAAGTAGTAGTCTAACATTATCAAGTTTTCATGAGGTTGTTGATTTATAGGTAGTTTCATATGCTGCTGGAGGGTACAACTTCTCTGAAAAATTATTAGTATTGCCTACTAAAGTTAAGGACATGCATTCCTTATGATCCAAAATCCACTTCCAGTGAAATATTTCAACACTTGCATCTTGAAACATGGATATGAATGTTCACAGCAACAACTGTTAATCTATACCCTCCCAAAATACATTGATGATTAAATGTATGAAAAAGGAATTTGGTTTGTCCATACAATGAAATACTCTACAGCAGAGAAAATGAACAAAGTAGAGCTATATACAGCAATATGGATGGATATCAAATCATAATGTGAAATGAAACTAGGTCACATAAGAACACATACAGTATAATTCCTTTTACAAAGAACAAAGCTAAAATTATATATGTTTTAGAGGTATATATATATATGGTAAAACTATAAATAAAAGCTAGGGAATAATTAGTTATCTCTTAGAGGGAAGAAGAGAGATGGATCATGAAGACACACAGCAAGGCTTCAAGTTACACGATGTTCCAATGTTCTGGGAACAGAGGGGAAATGAGCCTGGTGCCTTAGAGGAACAACAAAAACAACCGAGTGGCTAGAAATGTCTGAACTCAGTGAAGAGTGATAGGGAATAAAGAGAGGGAAGGAGGAGGATGGACATGCAAAGCCAAGGGAAAGGTTAGAACATTATCCTGAGTATAAAGAGAAGCCTCCGCTTGAGTTGGGAGTAGTGTGATTTGATGTTTGTTTTTAAATACTCAAGCTTGGTGTGTGTGTGAAATATAACTGGATAGGAGCAAGAGTCAACTCTGGAGGCCAGTTAGGAGGCTATTTCAGTAATACAGGCAGGAGACAAAGGTTTCTTGGACAAGAGTGATAGTGGAAGTAGTAAAAAGTGATCCAATTTGGAGATGTATTTGAAGATAAAAGACTTGCTGATTATAGGGTTTGTGCCAAGGTTGAAAACCCAGATTCAAGATTATCTCTGGGTTTTTGAGCAAAGCAACTGGATGAATAGGGGTGTCATTTATTGAAGTGGACACTAGAAGAGCAAGTTTGGAAATGAGTGAAAATCAAGAATTCTATTTAGGAAATGCTACCTTGAGACACTTGTCAGACAACCCAGATGGATATATGTCTGGATCTCAGAGGTGAGGTAAGGACTTATGTCACATTTCACTGATTCTATGATATGGTTTTTTTTTTCATATTTTAGTATATTTGAAATTGAGGTGTGTCTTACAATCTTATAATCAATGTTGTCTTACAATGAAAATTGACATTTTTTTCTTTCTTAGTATTATATGAAATAATGATGCATCTTATAATCAATAGGATCTTAGATCCTTTGAATTACAGAATGCTTGAAAGACATCAAAATATAGAAGGCATTAAAGCCATGGAACTGTGAGATCACTCAGGAAGTAAGTAAAAGTAGAGAGGGAAAAAGATGGAAGAATGGGCCCTGGGGACGGAGGCCTGGGATACTTATAGACCTGGAAGGAGAGAGGCTGGCAAAAGAGAACTGAAAGGGTGGCCAGTGAATCATGAAAAAGAGTTAAAAGCCAGTGGTATCTTGAAAATCATAAAATTATTTCAAAAAGGAGGGAAGAAGAGATCTGTTGTGTCAGATACAGCTGAGAAAATAAAAGACAATGAAGGTTGAGAATGAAGAAGAAAGAAAGATACCAGTTTTCTAATTAGGAATGGTTCAGAAGAATGGCAGGGACAAAAGCCTGATGGGGATGGAAAAAGCAGGGCTGGGGGCAGGGAGGAGGAGAGCAAGTAGAGCCAATGGTGCCTCTAAGTCATTTAGCATATTTACTGATTTTTGTTTTCTTATCCCAACTAGAATAGAATATTCCTTAAGGTAGAGATCTTTGTTTTGTTGTCTTTGTTTGATTGCTTATATTCTAAGAGCCTGATATAGTGCCAGATGCTCCATAAATATTTTTCGAATTGAACTGACTCTTTTCAGTTTTGCTATAAAATAGAGCTGAGAAATGGAGCAATAGTGAATTTTAATGGTCTTTTATATAGAGAATGAGTGGCATTCTGGCAGCCTTTCTCCACAAAAGACAACCAGCAAATAGAAATTATTGTAGGGCAGATTTGAGCTCAAAATAATCAAGAACATAAGAGGAGGCTGCTGTTTGCAGAGAGGTAGTGAGGGTACAATTATTGGCTAAAGCAGATAATAAGCTATAAAAGAGTATCAGAAAATGCTGGATTTTTAGGGAGGATTAAGGAAGTATTGAACAGAAAATTAAACTGAAGTGCCTTCAAAGTTTAAAATTTTTCTTTTCAGGGGTTCCTGGGTGGCTCAGTCGATTAAGCATCCGACTTCAGATCAGGTCATGATCTCACTGCTTCCCTCTGGAGTTCGAACCCTGCGTCAGGCTCTATGCTGACAGCTCAGATCTGTCTCTGCCCCTCCCCCACTCGTACTCTTTCTCTGTCTCTCTCAAAGTAGACATTTCAATTTTTTTTTAATTTTTCTTTTCAGAGTCACTGTAATTTTTAAGTCCCAGATTCATCTCATCCTGTCACCTGGGGCATTCTGAGCCATTCTGAGCATTCTCTTTTAGGGAATACAAATTTATAAAATTAAAGTCCAAGCAAAATATAATTTTAAAGGTAACTGACATGAAACATAATTTTATGCATTTCAACACCAATTTTAATAATGTATGCCCATTTGTGCCATTGGATTAACATACCTAATTGAGCTTTCTCATAAATATAAAAAAGAAGAAAATAAAAGGAAAGAAAGAAAAAGAATGAAAGGGGCATTTGGTTATATTCAAATTATACAATTGAATTGCATCTGTTTGTAATACCTCCCAGTCTCTATTGCATGAATCTCATAACTATTTCAGAGACAAATCAATTATATTAGGAAAACTTTTGCTATTATTTCAATAGTTCTTTGAATAAGTGGCAAAATCCCAGAACTGAACTTCAATACTAATCTATTTAATCCTAAAGCAGGTTTGAAGCAGTCAGAATAATTTCAATGAACTATTTGCTAAATGCTGAGTGTCTGAAGATATCTATTGAAGTTTTTCTTAAATATTATTAAATAACTTTAAAGAACATTAATTCTCTAAATTATCACTTAAACAAAATCAAACTTCGCACATTATTATTATAAAGCACAGTAAAAGTTATCAAATTGTCCTTGGATTCTGAAGCATGTCCTATAGCGTGTTGTGGCCAATCTGCTCAGAAATCCTTCTGCTGAATTTTTCTCTGCAGGCTGGCTGCAGAGCCAGGAATAGGTTAATGAAATGCATGCATGGAATGAAAAAACAAATTATAAGTGGTAATTCAGCCACTAAACCTTCGCAAGGCTGGGGGGAAATAGGAAAATAAAGCTAATCTTATTTCATTTTTCTTTATATACTCAAAATGTCATCTCATAAATCCCATTTTCTGTTTCCATAAAGATTCTGTGTTAGAACTATTGTTTATTAAAAGTTCTGCTGCCATATGGATAACTTTAAAAAATCTCCCCCCAAACCTGTACTATGTGCAAATATCCAGCAATTTTACATTCATGGTCTAAAATTTTAATTTAAATTCCCTTCATTTCCTTAAAAAATAAACGTGGTGCACTATGTAAAGGAACTATGTAAATATCAGGACCTTGAACTTTAGTATAAGAACTTCTCTCAAAATATATTTATATGAACCACAAACAACTCAGAAAATTTCCCTACTAGAATCATGCTTCTAGTTAACAGTATTTTGTTTTTTTAGAATGTCTTTGAAGCTTCATAGACTTAGATTTTTAGCCCACTAGATTAATAATGTACTATAAAGTGTGAAGCTGACATCATAAAATAAATTTGGAACACAATATACAAGCTCCTATATTAAAATATCGGGGGATATATTAAGGAAATGAATTAAACTATATCATCTACAATTCTAAGTGTACAAACAGCAACATAGGGATATCTAGCTGAAAACAATACCACTTTCGAATGAATACTAAAAAACAAGATATATAAACTGTGCAGTATTTGTGATTTTACATAGATGCACTTTTTATCTTAAAACAGGAACTCTGAGAAACAAACACTGAAATGATCAGTATTAATTCTATAGAAATATAATAGAAGTCTAAATGACTGAAAACAAAATTAAAATAGAGCCAACACATTCTCATGTTCCTCCTTAAAAATATATTATTTTCTTTTCCTAGTAGCTTTTTTGAGTAAAACTCCTGAAGCCTCTGAACACTGGAGCTTCGTTTTCAGCTTAAATTTTAAGAATACGAGAACAATTTGATGTTACCAAATTTTTCACCTGAACGTTTGCAAAGGACTGTTGTTCTCTGACCTGACAAAGATATGTCAGATTCTGCTTTTGCATCTAATTAAAAATTCAGATAGAGTCAATTCAGAAAATATAAATAAATGTCTTTAAACACATTCTAGCTCTTTTCAAAATATGCCTTCTAATACTTACACTGTAAAGTGCAAGCTCTTTAATATGCACAACTTCCAACAAAAAAACACAAGTTTTGAAAAATCTCTGTGTGCCAGTTCCTTGAGAGCTTTCCACAGAATGCTCTAGTTTCTTATCATGGAGTTTAAAAGGCGGTTTAGTTGTAAGAACTTTAATACTAACATCCTTAGAACCCAGTGAAAGACAATAACCATATTGTAAGGAAAAATTCCATTCATCTTTATTTATGTATTAAATACTTATTCCGCTTGATGCCTAGGAGGTTTATTTTTAAACTTCTGAGAATAGAAGAATAGCAGGTTTGCAGATCACTTAGGGGGAAAAATACATATTTTAACACAATCACATAAATGGCCTTTTGGAGAATTAGTTTAAATTTTCCCACTCTGCTGTGAAGCACCTTCATATTAATAAGCAAATGCACATAATGAAAAGAAGCCATCACGGCAGCAGTTGAAGTATCCTTTGGTTGCTGTATTACAGCAAACGCAGAGTTTGCATAAGTGCTGTTAGGCTTTCAAAAAATAGTAACTTGAATTCTAAAGAAAGGCCAAAGGTCACTTATCTCTACATGTAAACCTAACTCAAACTCTAAGAAAAGGCTAAAAGATCACTTCTATCAGTAAACCATCATTGGAAACTGATTTCTCATTTGTACAAAAGAAAACGACTTTTTGAAAAACTGCTTTTGAATTCATCGTTTCAAATCAAGGCCATGATAAATTTGGGGAGCAGGGAGGTAGAAACCATAATGAAGAATGGAAAAATTGGCTTATCTGACTTTCTTAGCCCCTGGTATTTGAGCCTAGAGTCTTTGAAAAAAGACTGAAAAAGTAACAGAAAAAGTAACTGAAATTGTGTATCATTTGTATGTATTAAACTTTTTAAACTCAGATTTTTTTTTTATAAAGGGCCCATCTAAATTATATTTCTGCCCTTAAAACTCTCATGACATATTTAAAAATCAGTCTTAAATATCACATACAATTGTCTGTCCTTATTTATCCCAAAATGGCATGTGTTATTCTTTCATGTGTAAAAGCCCTCATGTTTACAACCAATATACCAGAAACGTATGCTAAAATAAGTTTAAGTATTCTGTGTTAGTAATGATGGTGTTAGATAAATACCTGATAATTAGCAAATCTGTCTAAGTTGGGGGGGGTGTATTTTAATTCAGATAACTGACTACAGAATTAAGCCACAAACTGAAAAATAAGAATAAGAATCATGGCCCTTCCTAAATTTTATCTGCTGGCAATCCAAATGCATGTATCTCTAAACCATAAAGGAAAGGATCCTTGTCTTAGTCCAGAATTTGCAATATAGCAAAGAGGAAAAATGGAATTTTGAGTCAGATGACCTGGGACAGAGCCCTGGCTGGGTAAGAGTTAATCACCAAACTCCTAAATGTTTAAGTTTCTTATCTGCAAAATGGGCCTACCACCACCCAGCTCCCAGGTGATGCTGAAGTTAAATGAAATAGTGTACTGCTAGGCAAATAATCAGGAAAGCAATAACTTTTTTCCTTCCTTTACAATATGAATATGCTCTCCAATAGATACCTAATATTCTTTTTTGTTGTTTTAAGTAGCATTTGAGAAAAAACTAAAGAAACCATACTTCAGTCATATTATACTTCCTAACAAGTAAAACCATCACCATCTAACTTCAGAAACAGAGAGAAGAAATAGGGGTTCATCCTATCTTAGGGATTGGAAGATGCATGTGGATGGCCTAAGGGACTAGAGGTCCTATTTCTCCCAGTTTTCTCACTTTTTACATTTCTTTTTATCGTAAGGCCCTATCATTGTATTATTGTATTTTCTGGATCCCATTCATACACTTTCTATAGGACATTACTCCTGAAAACAGAAGAAAAGCAACAATTCCAAACTACAGAATTGAGTTAAGTGGCCCAGGTCTGAATACAACAGATGATTGGATTTTTAGCTATATTTATTTCTTAATTATTTTAAAATAAGTTATAAATATTAATGATGCTTATAAAGAAATGAAATAGTCAAAATGTTTTTATAAGGTCTATTTATAAGCCTAAAATTATACTTAAAATATAGATGTTTTTCCTCTTTCAGTCACAGTTATAATGTATTTTAAATATTCATTTCAGAAATATATGAATGCCAAAATTAAAATAACCTAGTTAAAATTACCACCAAATTATATATATTTTTTTACATATATAAGATATGTAAAATATATACATATATATTTACAGCTATATAATCTGAGTATGTATTTCTTTTAGAAAGCCTTCAGTCTTAAGATACTCCTTTTAAACTCTTAAGATATTTCCATAATTAAGTTCCTACAATGTGTCACAAGTATAAATTTCCATGACCGAAAATGGTCATAACATCTAAGTTTGAAAAACTTTTCACTACATATGTTAAGTTAATCATGTTTTACACTTACTTATAGGCAGTTTAATTCCAAACAATTAACACAATGATTGATGACATTTTTCCCCACATTTTGATGTCAAAGGGCTTTGTAAAAACACTATTTTGAAAGTCTATTTTCTCTGTGGCTTAAATGTCATATCTCAGAATGATTTGCTTTTATTTTCTAGAGCTCTATTTTTTCTCAAAGAGAATAAGTATATAAAACTCCTGCCCAAAATTAACTGTTTTAATTAAATTATTAGTCTTTTTAAAAAGGATATGTAACAAAACCCATTTGGAATCCACAAATATGCACTGGCCATATTAATATTCCTAATATATATGCCAAATCCTATTCTTCCTATGTATATTAGGTATTTAAAGAAATTAGGAAGAGCACAAGTTTAATTAAATATAAGATAAGCCATCCTTGCTTTATTCTTGAAAGGCAAGTAATTTACTTCTTTTTAACTAAAAAGTAAATGTTTTATGATTACTCACTTGTTCACCATTTTTAATATAAAAAAATTAAAGTATATATTAACTTATTTCACTTGGTGATGGGTAAAAACATATCAAAAGAGTATGAATTGTGTTTTCATTAGGAAATGTAAATAAAAATGTTGAACTCACCAAATTTTTTATTATGGATTGCTTTTAAATGTTTATTTTCTCTCTGAATTCAAAATGATTGACTTGAGCACAATATTAAGTAAAAAATAAAGCAGTCCTCCTGCCTGAAAGACTCCTGAATAAAAAGAAAATTATTTTTGGATTTTCCTCTTGATCAGATATGAAATATTCTGAAACGCCACCTCTATAATTTGATAAAAAGCTTGATATCCCCAAATGAAAATAGGACTCAGCACTTTCATTTTTCTGTCTCTAAAGGAACCTAGGTAAACTGATTTTTTTTTTAAATGAAAATCTCAGGCATAAAGGTGGCAGTAATGAAGCAAGCTTAAATATGCGCTGACCTTTGAAATGAACTGCAATCCACGTTGTTTGGCCACGGATCTGACTGTGTTACTGTCTCCATCTATTTCTAGCGTGAAAGATGTGGGTGTTGGAGCTGCTCTGCTCTCTGGTGGATGTTGACAGCATGGCTGCAAACATACAGCAGCACCAAAAGAGAGAGAGCTACGCACCATGGGACAGAAAAATTAACCACACAGCCATCAGAGGCAGAGCTAAAGCATTGATCTATATTTGCTTTAAAACTTGCTGGCAAGATAAACTATAAACATGTCTCCTTTTGGTAAAAGCAATATATTTTGTGCTAAGAAGAGTATTCCTGTTAGGAGAATGTGAATTGAAAATATACAAAATTATTCAATGATTTTAAAAATCATTAAAAGTCTCAGCTAGTTTTCTTAGGATGCACACACAAAGAACACAGCCTCAAAAAACACACCTTTTGAATTAAATACAGAGTGGGATTTTAAATAATTGCCAATGTTCCTCAAGTGACATTTTCTTTTATTTTTTTTTAATTTTTTGCTTAGGATAACTACTTCATCAATAATTAGTTTGTGTAATACTAAAGAACATTCCTCTTTTAAATGATTCCTAGGAGTCATAAGAAACTTCAAAATATTGCCTAGTGCAATGTCCTTAAGCAGTGGGCTACCCTAAAGGTCTATGTGTCAGCTCTGTTAGCTATTGCTTGGTCTGCCTGTAAAAACCACTTAAAAAAATGAGACAATGCATGCAAAACATTTTGAAGAATAATAAAGCTACCACAATTTGCAACATCACAATTAAGTTAAGCAAAATCTATAGTCTTTTAAATTCTACGCTATAATCTATAAGCACTTTTAAGTGAAACCAAAATATCTCATAGTAAAATGTAACACATTATCTCCTTGTTCCACTTTGACATAAATGTAGTCATCAACTCAACAGGCACTGACTAAGATCTCCCTCCCATTGTGCTCAGAATGCTAAAAGAAAGCTAGTATTAATGGGCTCATATATAAAGGTCTGTCACTGTTCCCTTTCTTCTTAACATAAAATATTTTGGTTGGCCTTTAATAAATACTAATACTATATATTTCTCATGTTGGAGATATGATCCTTATAGTCAAGGATTTTAAAATCTTCAAAGAGAGTGGTATATATGCAAAACAAAATAAAATAACACAAATAAAAATCAGTCAAGCATTTGAGCATGTAGTATAGTTGCACTTGATATGATAGAATCAAATGCTAGTATTGGAATGATCGTGGATAACCGCTTCCCACCAGTATTTTATTTTCATTTAGATCACCAATTCTAATCCCTTAACAGAAACAAAAAACTGAAAATAATATTTGCTTTGTGGTGGGAATATAAAACTCAAGTATGTTTGGAAGAATGATTCTTAAAATTAGTTATACTAAAGGAAAAATAAAAATATCTATATTCCAAATCCCTGATCTAGCAATTTTTAACCTCAATAAAAAAGACTATTTCTATTCAGTAGTAACCAGAGGTTTTGATTGAGTTATGCCTCCTACAGGGAGAAATTATGAGAAACCTGGATATAAAATACTGATTTCTTTATGGTCTGAAAAAAAAAATGTGTGTGGGGGAATTCTAAGGTGCAAGTGAGTTGGAACCTGTTTATAATATTTCCTCTCTCATTCAGGAAATTTTGGATTTCCAATGTATATCCCAGAAGTCACATCCCTCTAAATGAGTAAATAATATAGGCGCGGTTTTTTTTAAAAGTGCCTTGTTGTACCTAAGTGCACTGCAGGACATCTGGCACGTTTCATTCTGAAATGATGTTTATCCACAGAAACGCCATCAGTGGAAGATGTATTGAAAAGCTGAAGGTCTATTAAGGGAGTATGGGACAGCTGCATACATTCTGTATAAGGCCATGGAAATGACACAGCAATACCCCATCTGTGGCTTTGGTTCACAGAGCTTTGAATAAAAATTCAAGATCAAACTTCACTTGTTAAAGAAAAGAAGAATGCTAATAGAAAGCTAGTATTAATAGACCCATATATAAAGGTCTGTTACTGTTAGCTTCCTTCTTAATATAGGTTGTGGGATTTCTATGCCTTTAATAAATACTAATACTATATATATTCACCTTTTGATGTTATTTGAAGAACTTCTTGTGGAGAACTACAATTTGCACTTTTATAATTTGGGTCATTTGTGAATAGGCTTAAAACTTGGAGAAGTGCTAGGAAGGAGCAGGGCAGATGTTGTTCAAACTTCCCTATTTGGCCCTGCCAAGTCCTTCATTCTGGACCTACAATACCCAGCCTATTCAAAACTCAATGTCTCTTAATGGAGATTACTAATCAAGCTGATTTATGTGGTAGTTTAGGAGGTGGGGGTCATTCCTTTTTTTTTTTTTTTTTTTTTTGGTCGTGCTATTTCTAAAGAAAGTTTAATGCTCACAAAAGCCTCAGATTGACAGCTCCACAAAATGGAAATTCACAGAACAGAAGTATCACATGTGAGAGGGATATAGCCTCCCCTTATGTTAACCTGCCAATTCACAATTTCAACCTGCAAGGATCTGCCACCAAATTCAAGAGATTAATTCAGTCCCTGTGCCTGTTCAATCCTTTGCCAATAAGGAGGCCAATTAGTTTCAACTACACTGGTTAGTTTACGTCTGTCTTTATTTTTTTCTAATGGGGGCATTTTCTCTCCATCATGTGGATGATTTTGACCCCCAATTCATTTCAGGTTACTATAAAATGGCTGTCAATCACTTAAAATCACAGCTTAATGTGAACCGAAGTCTGAGGTGAAAAGTTCAGTCATTAGCTATTGAAACCATCCAGCTCCCCATTGGGGTGGGTTTTGTAATGCTCACAGGAAAACAATAATGATAAATATTAATAATAAGTTTGAAATAATATTACAATTCTCTATTGAAAAATAACATAGTCAACTAATTAGCAAGTCTAGTTAGCCTCAGTTAACTTATAGTCTAAAAAAATCATCAATTCAAAACTCTCCTTAACCCATGTGCATTTCTTGTATGTATTCATAAATTAAGGTATTTCGGAAAACTTTTCTTCAGTCAAGAGTTAAAATATTCAACTTATTGATATGTGACTAAAATTTCATTTTATCCTCTATTTCTAGAAGATAAATTCTCACCAACACTAATAAAAGTGCAATGTTAAAAAAAAGGGTAAAAGATCTCCTGAAGCTTCTTAAGTTAACAAATGAAAATATTCTGTGCAAATATGATGTGACTAATTCTAATATCTGGAACCCTAGAGGAGAGCACAAAGATGAAGAAACGCACAAATGATTGAAGACAAATACATTATTACTAGTACAGGCGTGTTTATTTGTCCCCCAAGGTAGAATTAGATGAAGTAATATTTTTCATTCTTCACTATCATTTATTTCTGAAAAGGAGCTATCAGAGCAGGTTTTATTAGTAGCAAGAGGAACAAAGAGTTTGAGGCATCTAAGGGACTGTATGTGATGAAGGAGGAAAGATCACAGAGGAGAGATGGATGCTAAATCCTTCCATTGATAGCACCTCCTCATTGAATAAAGTATCTACCATGCCCGAAATACTCTACCGGGCACAAGGCTAATGTGGTTTACACACTTGAAACAAATACTGGGTCTCAAAACAGCATGCTAGCAATTCTAGATAAAAAATTATACTGTAATATTTTATAAAAATATGTATCTGAGCAATTCATATTTATCTCCACCAAATACAGAAATTTCAAATTTCTTCTATTTTTTCCTGTGATCTACATATTCAGAGGTTCAGGACTCCAATTTTCCCTAGTCTACCCCTAGAGGGCAGTAGAAAATACAGAAATACGTACTTTGGTGGCTAAAAAAGGAGGGTAAACAATTTTTAAAAAGGCAAGCAAATTAATAATATGGCATTTTTAAGGGCTGACAGCCACTTTTATATGTATAAATCCTCAAAAAGTATTAGGTTTGTTCATAAGCCAAAACATTTGATAGTATCTGTACTATAGTCTACTACAGACATAGTTATCAATACTTAGGACAACATCCACATAGTATAGCTTAAGTAGTCGGAACTCCAATCAAAACCCACTCCAAAAAAAAATATTTTTGAGTATACATGAATAACATTTTTTACTTCTTTCAAATTTAATAATGTAAGTATTCATATAAAGACCTCTAGCTTAAAATGACACTGACAATCACTGGCATTGTTAATAATACTATAAATAATAAATCTGCTTTATACCTAAAGGAGTTAGAAAAACAAAGAAACAAAGCCTAAAGCTGAAGGAAGTAAATAACAAAGATTAGAGCAGAAATAAATGATACATCAACAACAACAACAAAGCAAATTAAAAAATAACAAAACAGGTCAATGAAATGAGGAGCTGTTTTAAAATAATAATAACAATAATAATAATAATGAAATTGATAAATATCTAGCCAAACTTATCAAAAAGAAAAGAGAGGGACCCCTCAGTGGTTCAGTTGGTTGAGTGTCTGACTCTTGATTTCAGCTCAGATCATGATCCCAGAGTCATGAGAATGAGCCCCACACTGGGCTCCACACTGAGCATGGAACCTGCTTAAGATTCTCTCTCTCTCCCTCTGCCCCTCACCCTGACTCTCTTTCTCTTTCTAAAAGAAAAAAAAAGAAAGAAAAGAGAAAGAAACCAAATAAATCACAAATGAGAGTGGAAAAATAACAACCAACACCACAGAAATGCAAACAATTGTAAGAAAATATTATGAAAAACTAGTGCCAACAAACTGGACAAGCTGGAAGAATTGCATAATTCACTAGAAACATATAAACTATCAAAACTGAAACAGGAAGAAGTAGAAAACTTGAAAAGACTGATCACCAGCAAAGTAATTGAATCAGTAATCAAAAAACTCTCAACAAACAAGAGTCTAGGGCCAGATAACTTCACAAGTAAATTCTATCAAACATTTAAAGAAGAGTTAATATTTATCTTCTGAAACTATTCCAAAAAATAGAAAAGGACGGAAAACTTCCAAATTCATTCTATGAGGCCAGCATTACCCTGATACCAAAACCAGATAATGACTCCACTAAAAAAGAGAATTATAGGCTAATATCCCTGATGAACATGGATGAAAAAATATCCAATAAAATACTAGCAAACCTAATCCAATAATACATTTAAAAAGTCATTCACCATGATCGAGTGGGATTTATTCCTGGGTTGCAAGTATGGTTCAGTATTTGCAAATCAATCAATATGATACACCACATTAAAAAAAAAAAAGGATCAGAACCATCTGATCATTTCAATAGGTGCAGATAAAGCATTTGACAAAGTACAACATCCATTCATGATGAAAACCCTAAGCAAAGTAGGTTCAGAGGGAACATCCATCAACATCATGAAAAGGCCATATACAAAAAATCCACAGCTAATATCATCCTCAATGGGGAAAACCTGAGAGCTTTTCCTCTATGGTCAGGAACAAGACAGGGATGTCAACTCTCACCAGTTATTTAACATAGTAATGAAAGTCTTAGACACAACAATAAACAACAAAATGAAATAAAAAGCACCCAAATCAGCAAGGAAGAAGTCCAACTTTCACTATATGCAGATGACATGATTTGTGTTAGGAAACGTGAAAGACTCCACCAAAAAATTGCTAGAACTGGTGAACAAATTCAGTAAAGTTACAGAATACAAAATCAATATACAGAAATCTTTTGCATTTCTACAGACCAATAATGAAGCAGTAGAAAGAGAAATTAAGGAATCAATCTTATTTCCATTTACACCAAAAACAGTAAGATACCTAGGAATAAACCTAACAAAAGAGGTAAAAGTCCTGTACGCTGAAAATGATAAAACTCTGATGAAAGAAATTGAAGATGACAAAAAGAAATGGAAAAACATTCCATGTTCATGGACTGGAAGAACAAATATTGTTAAGATGTCTATACTACCCAAGGCAATCCACACATTTAATGTAATTTCTATCAAAATACCAACAGCATTTTTCACAGAGCTAGAACAAGCAATCCTAAAATTTGTGTGGAACCACAAAAGATCCTGAATAGCCAAAGCAACCTTGAAAAAGAAAAACAAAGCTACAGGCATCACAACTACAGACTGTAAGCAATAGTACAAAGTTGTAGTAATCAAAACAGTATTTGTACTGGCACAAAAACAGACACATAGGTCAACAGAACACAACAGAAAACCCAGAAAAGAATCCACAACTATAGTCAATTAATCTTTTACAAAGCAAGAAAGAATACCCAATGGGAAAAAGTCTCTCCAACAAATGGCTTTGGGAAAACTGGACAGCAACATGCAAAAGAATGAAACTGGACCACTTACACCATACACAAAAATAAATTCAAAGTGGACTACAGACCTAAATGTGAGACCTGAAACCATAAAAATCCTAAAGGAGAACACAGGCAGTAACCTCTTTGATATTGGCCATAGCATCTTCTTTCTAGATCTGTCTCCTGAGGCAAGGGAAATTAGAGCAAAAGTAAATTATTGGGACCTCATCAAAATTAAAAGCTCTGCACAGCAAAGGAAACAAACAACAAAACTAAAAGGTAACCTACAGAATGGCTATTTGCAAATGACATATCTAATAAAGGGTTAGTATCCAAAAAATATTAAAAAAACTTATAAAACTCAACATCCCAAAAAATGAATAATCCAATCAAAAATGGGCAGAAGACATGAATAGACATTTTTCCAAAGATAACATACAGATGGCCAACAGACGCATGAAAAGATGCCCAACATCACTGATCATCAAAGAAATACAAATCAAAACAGTAATGAGATATCACCTCACACCTGTCAGAATGCCTAAAAGCAACAACACAAGAAACAGGTGTTTGTGAGGATGCGGAGAAAAGGGAACCCTCTTGCACTGTTGGTGGGCATGCAAACTGGTGCAGCCACTCTGGAAAACAGTTTGGAGTTTCCTCAAAAAGTTAAATATAGGGGCACCTGGGTGGCTCAGTCGGTTGAGAGTCTGACTTCAGCTCAGGTCATGATCTCACGGTTTGTGAGTTCAAGCCCCACGTCAGGCTCTGTGCTGTCAGCTTGGAGCCTGAGGCCTGCTTCAGATTCTGTGTCTCCTTCTCTCTCTGCCCCTCCCCAACTTGTGCTCTGTCTCTCTCCGTCTCTCAAAAATAGATAATGTAAAAAAAATTTTTTTAAGGTAAATACAGAACCACCCTATGATCTAGCAATTGCACTACTACTTATTTTTTACCCAAGGAATACAGAATACCTAATCCAAAGGAATACATACACTCTGATGTTTATAACAGCATTATATACAATAGCCAAATTATCTATTGACTGATGGATGGATAAAGAAGATGTGGTATACATATAAATGGAATATTTTATTCAGCCATTAAAATGGCAAGCCATTAAAATCTTGCCATCTGCAAAGAGATAGACACATCTAGAGACCATAATGCTAAGAGAAATATGTCAGAGAAAGACAAATACCATATGATTTCACTCATGTGGAATTTAAGAAACAAAACAAATAAGGAAAGGGGGAAAAAAGAGAGAGAGAGAGGTAAATCAAGAAAGAAACTCTTAACTATAGAGAATAAACTGATGGTTACCAGGGAAAAGGAGGGTAGGGAGATGGGTTAAATAGGTGATGGGGATTAAGGAATGCACTTGTTCCCATGAGCACTAGGTGTTGTACAGAAATGTTGAATCACTACATTATACACCTGAAACTAACATTACACTGTACGTTAACTAAGTGAGATTTCAATAGAAACTTAAAAAATAATAAAGAATATTTAGAAACCAGCCTCCCCCTGACAAACATAACGGTCCTATCTCTGTACTTCGAAAAATTTAATAAAACTATCAAACTGTAAACAATAATAATAATAATTACACATTTCTAGTATGTCTTTGGATGGAATTTAGGTATAAGTTTTTTAACTAATTATAACGAATTTTGAACCTTAGTAAAAAGTTGCAAAAATAATACGAAAATTTCCATATACACTCCAATGTCCCCTGAAGTTAACATCTTATGTAGTCATAGTACAATTACCAAATCCAGGACATTGCCATTTGTATAATACTAACTAAACAACAGAACTTATTCAAATTTTACTGTTTTTTTCACTAATGTTTTTTTTTCTGTCCTAGAATCCTATCTAGAAACCCAATTTGCATTTAGCTGTTTCCCTCCTTTGTCTCCTCCAATCTGTAATTGTTCCTCAGTCTTTCCTTGTATCAAATGACCACAGAAGGGATATCATGTTCCATTCAGTGCATCAAATCTGGGGTTCCTGTTGCTGATATGATTCATAACTAGTTATGCTAATTTGATCACTTGGTTAAGGTGGATGTCTAAGGTTTTTAAAGCTAGAAACTTAATTCTTCTTACTTTTAAATCAAAATACACAGCCTTTTAGATTTATTTAAGAATAGAAGCCTTCATACTATCAGCCAAAAGCATAATATCGACACTAGTTACTCCATAATATTTCTTGAGGAATAGTATGTATTAAGCACTATGCTAGGTGGGCTTATTAAGAGAAAAAGAGATTTTACTCATGTAAATGTTATTGTTTATACTTAGCTATATTTGTATGACCTGAAAGCACTTCTTCAATATAAGGACATATATCCCCTCAGATCATTGCTACATGTGCATTATATCACTCCAGTCATGATGCTTTTTGCCTGTTTGCTCTCCTAGGTCAGCTCAGAATTTTCCAGAACCAGACAAAAAAGAAAAGTGAGCTTCAACTCATGTTCTCTAGGGTTCCCTTGGGTGGCATAATTTCCCCTCTCAGGTGGGGAGAACAGTTCAATGGGAAATATCATTAGTTCAAGGGATCTCCACCTGAAACCAAAACAATGGATTGGCTCTGGAGACCCAAAACAACCCTTAGAGATGGAAAGTGGGTATGAGATACCCGTTCTAGGTGCTAGAAAATCTCTGAGAAGATGCCCAACAGATCCTTCAGGCTGTGTCAGCAATCATTACCCTCTCTGGTCCTCTAGGGTACCTCTAGTAGAATTACTATCTCCTATGCTCTTTTTTTGTTAGTTTATTTCTTTATTTTGAGAGAAAGAGAGAAATGGAGGAGCAGAAAGAGAGAGGGAGAGAGAGAATTCCAAGCAGGCTCTGTGCTGTCAGTGCAGACCCTGATACAGGGGTCAATCTCACAACCATGAGACCTGAGCCAAAATCAAAAGCCAGACACTTAACCAACTGAGCCACCCAGACACTCATCCTACACTCTTTATTATCGAGTCCTGATGTAATGTACACTGTGAAGAATGCTCTGACTTCCTACATCAGACTTTCTACATCAGAAAGAAGCAATAGCTCCTTCCATTATAGTCCTACTTCACTTTACCCCCTTCCACCATTCTAGCACTTTTTTTTCACAACTTTCTTTCCTCACTATTCTGTGAGTTCTTTAAGGCTATGGATGTGGGACATATTCATATTGGTCTCCCCAGTGCCACCAAGCATTGTTCCTGGAACATGCTAACATTCAATAAATGATTGCCATGGCATATAGCTGTCTCTTGGTTACACATGGTTCAATCAATTTGGGATACTAGAGAAGATTCTTTTAGCCTCTGTGAATAGGATAATATTGAAAGAAAATCCCGTTGAAACAGTCAAGTCATCTGAGGCTTCTAAAAGTAAAGATGAATAACTTTCCACACAATACTTCTTTTATTTTTCCCCTTAAGCTTAATTTTAAAGTCCCATAAAAGCATAGCAAGCTTTGTTCCACTTGAGATTCAATAGAAAATCAAGAATAGAAAGGATGAAAGGCAACCAATTTACTTTAGCTATTAATTATAGAGGCTAAAGGAAAATATGGCTTCCTTTTCTTATAAAGTACATTAATATACTTCCTTAATCAGGTAGAAAGCTGGATTTGGCCACTACTTAAATAGCTATAGGCACTGTCTCTCTGCCATGCTCTGGATCTTACAGTTGGGAACAGGGAGAGGGAACAAAAAACTCATAGAATCTCTGCTGAGAAGGCAGGTGAGAGCAAGAACAGAAACCTTAGCAAGGAGAAACAGAGATACCTCAGAATGACTCTGGAATTGCTCCTACAGGTTGAGACTCTAGGAGGTTGACTTTAATTCACATTTAACCTATATTCATAGGTATTATTTCCAAATCAGGTGTCCAGCTGGGAGAGAACTATAGTTGACAATGAGAAATTAATTAATTGAAAAGGATTTTCATTTTAGGGCATTTTGTGAGCTTTTTTTTGTTTGGAGATGAAAGAAAGATTATTGAAAGCCAAAATTCATGCATACAGATGTTGATTCAGATCATTTTTTCCAAGCATCTTTCTTCCCAGTTAACTCTATCTCTTACTTTTCCAACCACCTTCTTTTCCCTTTTCCATTGGATTATCCATCCCTTCCACTCATCCCAGTAACCATTCCACCTCTCATTCAATTCAAATCATCCTACCTCAAATTTAAAAATCAGATGCCATTTAAAGCCCTTTATATGCCCTCTCACTGTGCTATCTGCTGAGAATACAAAGAGCAACATAGTCTCTAAATTCCAGAGTGCTTAATCCTCTCAATAGATGCAGAGAAAGCATTTGACAAAATACAGCATCCTTTCTTGATAAAAAATGCTGAAGAAAGTAGGGATAGAAGGATCATACCTCAACTCAAGATCATAAAAGCCATATATGAAAGACCCACCACTATTATCATCCTCAATGGGGAAAAACAGAGCTTTTCCCCTAAGGTCAGGAACACAACAGGGATGTCCACTCTCGCTACTGTTATTCAACATAGTATTGGAAGTCCTAGCCTCAGCAATCAGACAACAACACAAAGGAATAAAGGGCATCCAAATCAGCAAGGAGGAAGACAAACTTTCACTCTTCACAGACAACATGATACTCTATATGGAAAACCCAAAAGATTACACACACACACACACACACACACACACACACACACACACACCAACTCCTAGAACTGATCCACGAATTCAGCAAAGTCACAGGATATAAAATCAATGTACAGAAATTGGTTGCAATTCAAGAAATCAAAGAATCTATACCATTTACAATTGCACCAAAAACCATAAAATACCTAGGAATAAACCTAACCAAAGAAGTGAAAAACCTACACACTGAAAACTATAGAAAGCTTATGAAAGAAATTGAAAAAGACACAAAAAAATGGAAAAAGATTTCATGTTCATGGACTGGAAGAACAAATATTGTTAAAATATTGATACTACCCAAAGCAATCTACATATTCAGTGCAATCCCTGTCAAATAACACCAGCATTCTTCACAGAACAGAAACAATCCTAAAATTTGTATGGAACCACAAAAGACGCCGAATAACCAAATCAATCCTGAAAAAGAAAACCAAACCTGCAGGCATCACAATCCCAGTCTTCAAGATGTATTACAAAGCTGTAATCATCAAGACAGTATGGTATTGGCAAAAAAAACCACTTAGATCAATGGAACAGAATAGAGAACCCAGAAATGGACCCACAAATGTATGGCCAACTAATGTTTGACAAAGCAGGAAAGAATATCCAATGGAATAAAGACAGTCTCTTTAACAAATGGTGCTGGGAGAACTGGCCAGCAACATGCAGACAGTCTCTTCAGCAAGTGGTGCTGGGAAAACTGGACAGCAACATGCAGAAAAATGAACCGGGACCACTTTCTTGCACCATACACTAAAATAAATTCAAAATGGATGAAAGACCTAAATGTAAGATGGGAAGCCATCAAAATCATAGAGGAGAAAGCAGGCAAAAACCTCTTTGACCTTGGAGCCAGGAACTTTTTACTCAACATATCTCCAGAGGCAGGGGAAACAAAAGCAAAAATTAACAATTGGGACCTCATCAAGATAAAAAAGCTTCTGCACAGTGAAGGAAACAATCAGAAAACTAAAAGGTAACCAATGGACTGGGAGAAGATATTTGCAAATGACATATCAGATAAAGGGTTAGTATCCAAAATCTATAAAGAACTTATCAAGCTCAACACCCAAAAAACAAATGACCCAGTGAAGAAATGGGCAAAAGATATGAATAGACACTTTTCCAAAGAAGACATCCAGATGGCTAACAGACACATGAAAAGATGCTCAACTTCGCTCATGATCAGGAAAATACAAATCAAAACCATAATGAGATACCACCTCACACCAGTCAGAATGGCTAAAATTAACAACTCAGGCAACAACAGATGTTGGTGAGAATGAGGGAAAGAGGATCTCTTTTACACTGCTGATGGGAATGCAAACTGGTGCAGCCACTCTGGAAAACAGTATGGAGGTTCCTCAAAATAATCCTACGACCCAAAAATTGCACTACTAGGTATTTATCCAAAGGATACAGGCGTGCTGTTTCAAAGGGGCACATGTACCCCAGTATTTATAGCAGTGCTACCAACAATAGCCAAATATGGAAAGAGCCCAAATGTCCATCAACAGATGAATGGATAAAGAAGATGTGATATATATATACAATGGAGTATTACTCAGCAATCAAAAAGAATGAAATCTTGCCATTTGCCACAATGTGGATGGAACGAGAGGGTATTATGCTAAGTGAAATTAGTCAGACAAAACAAAAACAAATTATCATATGACTTCACTCATATGTGGAATTGAAGATACAAAACATATGAACATAAGAGAAAGGAAACAAAAATAATATAAAAACAGGGAAGGGGACAAAACATAAGAGACTCTTAAATATGGAGAAAAAAATAGGTTGCTGGAAGGGTTGTGGGTGGGGATGGGCTAAATACGTAAGGCTAAGCATTCAGTAAGACACTTGTTGGGATGAGCACTAGGTGTTATACATAGGGGATGAATCACTGAAATCTACTCCTGAAATCATTATCGCACTATATGCTAATTTAGATGTAAATTAAAAAATAAAATAAATTAAATAAGTAAGATAAATTCCAGAGTGCTTACAAATCTCACTAGCAAAATGAACTTCTCCTCTTATACAGTGAGCCAGAACGATAGAATACGGACATTAACACAGAGGACTATGAGAGAACAGAAGCAGGAATCACTAACTTAAAGAAATAACTCCAAAACCTAAAAGCTACTAATGAAGTGATATTAAACTTACACAGAATAATAAGAGGGAAGAGAAAAGCTATTCCAAGAGCCTTATACTTACCAGAAATCTATAGCTCTTTTTTTAAGCTTTTATTCTATAGATTTCCAAAAAGAAAAAAGAAAAATAAATCTGCTGCACCTTTAATCTTCTAGAATATGCACCTTTAAGTAAAGGAAAAGGTAAAAAAGTAGGAAAAGGTGAAGGTTACATCTGCCCTCCCTTAAAATATGCAGTTGTTCCATACTAGTATTTTTAGACCTAAAACCTTCAGGTAGGAGAACTGGGTAATAGGTGTTAACTCTTCTGAAATGCTGGCTCCACAACTGGCACACACTCACACAACCTGCATTATTGTTGGGATAAATACTGTTCGATACCTGTAAAGCTTTTGGAGTCAGTTTGCGTGGGCCGTCACTAACCCATGATTATGACTAAAGCTATCCTTACCCTCAGGGGTTACGTTGTTAAGCTATTTACTACATTTTTTTCCTGACTTATTTTTGGATTAAACTCCTTGGTATGTTCTCTTACACAGTGCAGGATTTTGAATCTACATGAAGTCTCTTCAGTGAGAACAGTGGCAGTGCCACATTTTACAGTTATTCTGCTTCAGTAGAACGGACTTTTGTTCAATCAGCTTTTGCATTTCAGATTCCAAAGACTAATTATGTATTTTATAATAAATTAGCTATTTACTAAAAGTATTACTTGGTACAGATAAGAGTTGCCTCCAAATTTTGCTAGTCAGGCAACTTTTTAAATTTTGCATCTGTGTTTTAAAGTTTAACACAAAATTCAAGTTCATAATTCTGCATTAAGACTTCCCTAAATCAGCATTCTGAGTCTTTTAGGCATAGACAAAATGTGCATTTCTGCATTTTAAAGCTTAAACATTTAATTAACTACATTTATTTGAAGTCACCAGAACTCTCATCATGTCATGTCCACTAAACATATATGATACCACTTTAATGGCTCAGAATATTCTATGTCTGTGTGTAATCAGTTTCAATTAATAATATACATAAATATCTCAAGGAAGAATCACAATGAATTTTGTGCAAAGCAATATTAAGTAAAAAATTATGAAAAGCCAAAGACGATCATATAAAGTATTACAGTTGAATAAAATTTGATTTATTTATCCTAACCTCTCCCAAAAATGTCTTGAGTTAAAAAAAAACTGAAGCAAAAAAGACCATATTGATCATTGTTGAAGTTGTATGATAGATTCATGAAGTTCATTATGTTGTCTTTTCTTCATTTGTGCATATATTTGAAATTTTCCATTATAAACAGAAAAAAAGCAAATATTTTTCAAATACATATATAGTACTTCCACTTCTGGCAAGATTCTATAGATTCATTTTTCCTTATTCCTAATCTTATGTACAACTGAAAATCCTGCACATTATATATATACATATAATAAATGTAAGAAAATGGTAGTAAAAAGATGGCAGAATCCTAGGAACATTGGAAGCTGAGCAACAGTACAGTACTGGGTCTCCTGAATTTTCTTTTTGCCTCATATACACCAGACTTGCAGGTGAAGAAGCTAGAAACTTAGAAGCACAAACAGGTGCAGATCAAAAAGCCCCCCAAAAAAGCTACTCTCTCTAGGAAAATGACAACAAAATGGGCAATCAAGCAAGTCAAAATTTTTAGATAATAATACCCTACTGCAGCCAAACACCACAAAGAAACACTGTGGCTCCAAGAACCAGGAGAATGCCAAATTGAATGAAAGAAAGACAACCAAAAGGTGCCAACACTGAGTTAACAAAGAGGTTAAAATTAAATAACAAAGATTTTAAAGCACACTTGACAAAAATGCTTCAACATGCAATTACAAACATGCTTAAAACAAATGAAAAAAATTTTTCAGCAACAAAATATCAGGGTTTTTTTAAATGGAAATTTTAGAACTGAAAAATATGAAAACTAGAATAAAAAACTCAGATGGGTTCAGAATGTAAGGGATGAAGGAAAGATCCAGTGAAGTGGAAGAAAGAGTGATAGAAATTTCCAAGTCTGGCTGTGGCCACAGTGGCAGAGGTTAGAGTGACACAACCACAAACTAAGGAATGCCAACAGCCACTGGAGGCTGGAAGAGTCAAGGAACACATTTCTCCCTTGCATCCCTATAGGAAGCACAAACCTGCCAGTACCTTGATTTCAGACTTCTGGCCTCCAGAACTATAAGGGAATATAAATTTCTATTGTTTTAAGCCACCAAACTTATGGGAATTTGGTACAGCAGCCACAAGAAATTAACACAGCAGAATATACTTTCTTATCAAGTACATATGAAACATTCTCCAGGACAGACCATATACTAGGCCACAAAATGACACTTGATAATTTTAAAAGGACAGAAATTGTACAAAGTATGTTCTCTTACCTCCATGGAACAAATTAGAAATAAGTAACAGAAATAAATTTGAAAGACTCAAAAATACATGGAAATTAAACAACACACTCCTAAATAACTACTAGATGAAAGAAATCAAAAGGGAAATTAGAAAATACTTTCATATGAATGAAAATCCAGATAAAACATAACAAAACTTATGGAATGGAGTTAAAGTAGTGCTTAGAGATAAATGCATAGCTGTAAATGTCCATATTAAAAAAGAAGAAAAAGGCAGCCAGTTAACTCAGTTGGTTAAAGCATGGTGCTAATAAAAAAGAAGGAAAATCTCAAATCAATAAATTAACCTTCTACCTAGAGATACTAGGGGAAAAAAGGCAAAATATACCTAAAACAAGCAGACAAAAAGGAAATAATAAAGATTAGAATGGAAATTAACCAAGAATAGAAAATTTTTAAAAATCAGTGAAACTGATTATTAAAAAAATTAAGAAAACTGAAAAAACTTTAACTAAATTGACCAAAAACATAGAAGACTCAAATTACTAGAATTAGAAATGAAAGTGACAACATCTATATTGCCCTACAGAAATAAAATGTAATAAAAGGAATACTAAGAGCAACTGTACTCTTAACAAATTAGTGCAGTGTAGGTGAAATGTTCAAGTCCCCAAAAGACACAAATACTGAAACTGACATGAAGTAATACATAATCTGAACAGACCTACAACAAATAAAGAGATTGCATTAGTAATCAAAAACCTAATCTCAAAGAAAATCCCAGGCCCAGGCAGCTTTATTTTGACTTCTACCATACATTTGAAGAAAAATTAATAACAATTCTTCATAAACTGTTCCAAGGAAGATGAAAGGAAGAAGCACTTCCCAACTGGTTTCATGGTTTTATTGTGATACCAAAAACTGACATAGTCCCTGATTTCACAGTAACAGTCCTTCAAGGGAAGGGGCCATTAATCAAGCAAAGCACGCAACATGATGTAAATTTACAAAGCCGATTAGCACTTTTAAGGACTGAAATCAACTACCATCAGTGTGGGTAATAACTGTTACTAGGTGGAAGAAAAAAAACTACCAACCAAAATCTTTTATAAATATGGATGTAAAATGCTCAATAAAATATTAGCAAACTGAATCTAGCAACATATAAAAAGAACTAGACATCATGACTAAGAGGAACTGAAAACATACAAAGCACATTCTGCAGCTACCATGGAATCAAACTGGAAATCAATAACTGAAGCATAATAACAAAATTTACAAACACTTAAAAACTAAACAACACACTTCTGAAGTATTTGTGGTTCAAATAGGAAATTTCAAGGGATAAAATATATATTTATCTGAATGAAAATTAAAATACAATATATGAAAATCTGTAGAACACAGCTAAAGTAGTATTAAGAGGAAAATTTATAACCCCAAATGCACATATTAGAAAAAATGAAAATCTCAAGTCAGTAATCTAAGCTCCCACTTCTAGAACTTATAAAAAGATAGCAAAATAAACTCAAAACCAGCAGAGAGAAGAAAATAATAAGAGCAGAAATCAATAAAATTGAAAACAAAACACAATATAGAAAATGAATGAAACAAAGAACTGTTTCTTTGAAAAGATCAATGAAATTGGCAAACATCTACAAGACCAACAAAGAAAAAAGAAAAGACATACGTTGTCAACATCAGTAAGGAAACAAAGGATATCACTACAGACTCTAAAGACATCAAAAGGGTAATAATATTACAAAGAATTTTATAAACATAAAATTGACAATGTAGACAAGAAGGACCATTTTTTTGAAAACCACAATTTATTAAAACTCACCCAAATAGAAATAGGTACTATAAATAGCCCTATAACTATTAAGGAAATTGAATTCACAATTTAAAACATTCGCAAAAAAATTCCAAAACCGAATGGTTTCACTGGAGAATTCTACTAAATCTCTAAAAAAAAAAAAAAAAAAAAAAAGAATACTAATGCTAAACAATCTCTTCCAGAAAATAAAAGAGGTAACATTTCCCAATTCATTCTATGAAGTCAATGTTATCTTGATAGCAAACAGAGAAAGACATTACCAAGGTTAAACCAATATTCCTCATGAATACAGATACAAAAATCTTTAACAAAATTTTAGCAAATAAAACTCAACAATATATAAAGAATTATACACCATTGTCAAGTGAGGTTCATTCTAGGGACTCAGGATTGGTTCAATATTCAAAATCCAATAACTGCTTATCCACCACATTAAGAGTAATCACAGGATTGGAGCACCTGGGTGGCTCATTTGGTTAAGTATCCAGCACTCAATTTTGGCTCATGTCATGATCTCACAGTTCATGGGATAGAGCCGTTTCAGTCTCTGTGCTGACGAAAGGAGCCTGCTTGGGATTCTCTCTCTCCTTCTCTCTCTCTGCCCCTCCCCTGCTCATGTTCTCTTTCTATCTATCTCAGTAAATAAACTTAAAAAAAAAGAAAAAGAAAAATCACAAGACCACATCAACCAATGCAGGGAAAGCATTTGACACTGTTCATCACTCATTTAAAATAATAATAAAAAAAACCCTCTCAGAAAAATAAGAACAGAGGAGGATTTACTGAACTTGATAAAGAGCATCTATATAAAAAAGAAAACAAAACAAGCTATAGCTCACATTACACTTAATGATAAAAGTCTGAATGCTTTCCCTCTGGTATCAGGAGTGAGGCAAGGATGTCTACTCTAACAACTTTTATTCAACACATGCTACAAATTATATCCGGTACAATAAGGCAAGAAAAGGAAATGAAGGCATCCAGATCAATAAGGAAGAAAGAAAACTTCTTAGTTGCCAAAAACATGATTGTGTACATAAAAGATCTCAAGGAATCTACCAAAAAAAAAAAAAAACCCTGCTAAAATGAATAAGTGAGTTCAGCAAGGTCATAGGATATAAGCTAAACATAGAAAAAAAAAAAGCCTAATTTTATTTCTATGCACTAATAATGAACACATGGACAAGATTTTTAAAATAACACCATTTATATCCAGACCAAAACGATGTAAATACTTAGGTGTACATCTAGAACATGTATAGGACTATACTATTCTATATTCTATATCTTGGCTGTATCAAAGTCAATATCCCAGTTAAGATAATATAGTTTTGCAAGATGTTACCATTGGGGAATGCTAGGTAAAGCATACACCGGATCTCTGTGTATTATTTCTACAACTGTATGGGAATGTATAATTTTCTATAAAAAAAAAAGTGTAATTTTAAGAGGTGCCAGGGTGGCTCAGTCAGTTAAGCGTCTGACTCTTGATCTCAGCTCAGGTCATTGTCTCAAGGTTTGTGATCTGCACAGACAGCACAAAGCCTGCTTGGGATTCTCTCATTCTCTCTCTCTCTGCCCCTCTCCTGCTTGCGCATGCTCACTTGCTCTCTCTTCTCTCTCTCTCTCTCTCAAAATAAATAAACTTCAAAATAAAGGAATAATTTTTAAAAATGGTATGTAGAAAGCTGGCACTGCACACTTCTAGATGCTGTTCTCTAAGCTCTGTCTGATATTTCTAGAGGAATACTAACTTTTGTAAAACCTGTATATAAATCCTAGTTCTACCATTCATTCATCTTCATCTGTAAACTAGGTATAAAATAATAATGCCTGCCTCAGAAGATTGTTTTTAGGACAAAGTAAGACAATGTATGTAAAGTGCCTGGTAGTAAACTTAAATGTAAAATTAATAAAGTGTGGATGGCCTGGGTGACTCAGTCGATTAAACCTCTGACTCTTGATTTCAGGGTCTTGAGTTCAAGACCACACTGGGCGTGGAGCCTACTTAATAAATGAATGAATGAATTAATGAAATAAATAAATACATACATACATACATACATACATACATACAGTGTTTTGCAAGAAGAGTGAACCTTCAATATAATGACAGCATGATTATGTTTATACTGACCACCTCCCTTAGGAATTTCTTTCTTCTTATCACACTATGTTTCTTAAACCATTATCCTGCCCTCTCTTTTATGACATTGTCTGCTTCCAATCATTTATCTGGTCCACCAACCAAGATATTCATACTCCTGATACATTTTCACCTATCCTCCAGCCTGCTTTTATTCCTACATCCTCTATAGGCATTAATATCCTTTTAGTTGCCAAATCCGGAATCACTGCCGAGATTGTAAACTGACAGCTACAGACTTAATCCAGGTGGAAGATAAATTTTGACTAAGTCATACAGGTTTGTCTGTTGTATTTAAATTAGTTACCATCATTTCAAAACGAGTGGATTTTATATGAAAAGCCAAATTTAAAACTCCTTTTGGAAAACAGAATACAATATAAGGTAGCACAGGGCACATTTTTAAATGGCAGAAATTCACTGAAACCTCAAGGCAACTGCCTTCTTTAAACCAGACATGTGCTCTACAATTTACCACAATCTCTACCACTCCCTAGTGTATTTCATATGGTCCAATAACTAAATTAATTACCTGTGTTCCTTTAATTGTTTGAATTTGTAATCTCCATAAGAGGGTCTTTTGGACACCCCTTAGTACATAGACCATCAGAATGAGCTAGTTACATACAGTTCCTTTAAATTCTCCCATCTGACCTTGGAGGCTCCAACTACTAACCTGGTTCAGGTTCTAAGCATCTCCCTTTTGGACCACTAAAAAGTGATTCTCCGTGTTTCCCATTTCTTTCCTATTCAATCTATTCCCTATACTGCCTCCAGAGTTATTTTCTTCAAAACACACCAAAAATACAGTATGCTATGTTTGTGAGAACAAGTACTCTGAAACTAGAACCCAGGGTTCAACTATCACCTCTTTTACTCACTAGCTGTGAACGTAGACTTCAGCTTTAGAAATGCTGAATTTGTAGTCCATATGAGCTATCAGTGAAGATAACCAGCAAGCTTTGGAACACGAAGAACAAAAGTAAGAGTAGTTTTTTTAAAAACAATGAAGTGAAGTGAAATGAAATGAAATGAAATGAAATGAAATGAAATGAAATGAAAGTAATAATAGTTTTGGTTAATAAAAGAGTGGCATAGGAGTCCAAAGCATTTGAGGATAGAGAAGAGCAGGTACTAGGTAATGTCAGAGGCAATTATAAACTCTGCCTTTGGACAGTTAAATGCCACCTATATGCCCATCTCTATCCCTGGCCACATATATCTTTGGGTTTTGCATCAATGTTGTTATTATTTATGATAGTGTTGATGATGATGATGATGATGATGATGATGATGATGATGATGTAGGATGCAATAAAGTTTCTAAAGGCCTTTTATGAGTGCTATCTCACTTGGTCTTCACAAGAAATCTATCAGAAATATAGAAATACTAATTCCATTTTACAGATGAGTAAACAAGATTTAAAGGGTTAAATAGCTTCCCCATATACAACTTCAACTAGTGACAAAGTACATCTTAAACATATATTCTGATTCTTAAGCCTTAACCATATCCATACTATTAGGTTCAATGTTCAACCTAAGGATATAGCCAGAAAAGTGGTTGTCTTTCACTAAATCACCAATTTAAACTAATCTATTTTCTTGAAAGGTAATTGGGTTCAACATAACTTATTTGGAGATTCTCATTGAATAATTAAATAAACTGTATTATAAATACGCATACAATATATGTATTATAAAACACAAAGTTTAAAAACCCAAGGAGTGCGCCAAATATTCTGGGTTTTAATCCCAACTCTACCATCTAGCGGCTGTGAAATTTTAGGCAGGTTATCTAATCTCTGAGATCCAGGATTCTGATCTTTAGACTGGAGATAATAGTATCTACCTACTTCACTGGGTTGTTATAAAGCATCAGTGATTTAATACCTATAAACTCCTTAGAACAATTATTATTATCGTTAAATTAAAAAATACTATCATATGCCCATTTTATTAGTCCTCAAGAATTTTGTTCTCTCGATAACACAAAATTATATTCTTATATAATAAAGAAGATGATAAACAAAATGTTAGGCTAAGTCTGTAGAAGGAACAAAATTTCCCAAACTCTCATTCACAGATGAACAGTGATACTAGAACTTCAGCAGACTAACCATGTTGTTTTCTGATTTATATTCAAAAGCCACAGCCCTAAATGATCACTACTGAAATTAAGTTGTCATGCCTTTTTATAAAGTAAGTTTTAAGAAGAAAAACAAACGTTATCATGTGCCTTTAAGCACGATGCAAGTGATCTTTATAAACTAACAGGCATAAACTCTCCAAGTGACTCAAATTTCAACATTTGGTGGTGTCAGTACATTTTCTATAGACATTAAAAGGATCTGAGATGCAGATAAGTGTATGAGACACATAAAAAAGGCACTTCCACGGGGAGAATTTAAGCTTACCTCTTTTAGCTTTAAACATAAAAAGCGCAGAAAGCAGCAATCATTTTTAAATGAATTACCCTTTTCATATTTGAGGATTTATTGAACTGTAATGAATTAATTCAATTTAGATGTTGGAAAAAATTTATATTTATATTGGGTATTTCATTTCAAAAAGTATACACTATTTAAAAATCAAATAAAAGGAGAGAATCGGTGCTATTGAAGCGAAAACTCTTCATGAGTCACGTTCTACCTGATCCCCATCCATTAAATTAGTCACTAAATGTGGGTAGGTATTTAAATTTTGTAAAATTAAATATATACTACCTACTACCTTAGATACCTTACAATGCCTTTCATAATACTTTTAAAAATGTAACTAGAAACCCACCCACTAGAAGGACTCAGTACTTAGTCTAAATGAGAAAATAATTTTTTCATGATACCATCAATGAAAAGTTTAAGTCCAAGTTTGAAAAAAACTATATTGAAGCAATTTCATTTAAAGCTAAGATCAAAGTTGTACTCTATATTTACTCAAAAAAATTAATTATTTAATATATAAACAATGTTGATAAGAGGATATTTGGAAAAAAAGATAAATTGATAGGAGTTAAATGATGACCATTCAAAAGATTATCACAAAACCATACATTACCAGTTAGAGATCTAGAAAATGCATTTTTAAGGGCGTTAATATCCAGCTCTCAGATCATTAACAAGAGTGATTATTATCATGTTTCTATGGGAAAAATGCAGGTGGAAAAAATATACCTCACTTAATTTCACAAAGATCTGTTTTTTTTTTAATCTTCTAGGAGCTCCCACTATGTAAAACATAAAAGTTACAAAAAAGTCAGGTTTAATTGTATACAAAGGTACCTACAACTCAAGTATTTGCTTTACCACACATTGGAATTTAATTTCAATAATTACCCATTTAAATAAATAATTGAATGAAACTTTATAAAAAGCTTAAAATACAATTTCATTATTCTGAAGAACATTTAATACCTGGAACTGGGCCAACCAAAGATAATCCTTCATGATGGATTAAACAATTTACAAACAATCCTATAGATATATAATGTGGAGTCATCCATGATTTGTCAGAGGCAGGGGTTCGATTTCAGACAAGCAAGAGTGAGCTATATGGATAAGCCTAGCTCTCTATCACATTCAATGTCTGATTTTGTTGCTCTAGACTTATGATTCCAAGTACAGTAATGCTTATGGGTGATTGGTGTATTGATTTTAGCTTTGCTTCTTTGTGTAACTGCTAGCAAATATAATAGAATGAAAATATAAATTCTTAGGAGGTGATTGTTGTCTGAAAATAGAAGTTTAGAATTAATTAAAAAGTAGAATATAAAATGCAACAGTCCCACAGGGGCTCAGATCTTAAGCATTGGTAAATCTACAATAAGTGAGTGTTCCATTAGTGAAAAACTCATTCACCAGGTGACAGAACTTCAGTGAAAGCTGAAAACATGGTTAATTTGTCTATATATGTGACTAATTTGCAGGAACCATGACTCTCAGAAGAAATGTGATTTATGAGAAAGCCAGCACTCACCCTGTGGTGAAGCAACAGTTACTGAAGATTCTATCATCAGGAGCAAAGTCTGGTCAAAGAATCTTAAGATTTTTTTTTTTCTTTTTGTGTGATAGAAAGGTAATGAGGGGAAGCAGATTAACCACTGAGCAGAAGCATTTTCTTCTGGGTTGAAGAAGATCCTAAAAAAAAAAAAAAAAAAAAGGACAGGAAGTACTCAATGAGACCCTAAACAACTTCTACTGAAGAAAACACCTCTGGGAACCTATTAACCTCAGAAGGAATTGTGAACATTAGAGCAGCAGAAAAAAATCTACTCTTCTGATCTGTGGCCCTGCTGCCGGCCTGGTGATTAAGCCAGACTTTCTCTGTCCTTCTTTAAACCCCAAGACATTAAAGGGCAAACATAAGGGCCTCTCACACATGAACTGGCAGTTCAGTGAAGTCTTGGGTCACGGCCAACACTTTTGCAGACTGATTTCCTAAGTGCCGTGAGCTGAAAGTGGAACAATATCTTGCTTTACTGAACATCAATTAAAGATTTTGTTCATCAAAGATACTGCAAAGGGCCATCCACAGTGTTTGAGTTCTCACATTTAAGTTGAAGTTGTGCAATTTATTTCCAAAGTGCATAGCATTTTTTAAGGTTTAATAATTCATTTCTTTATTTGTAGAATCACTAAGGGTTTGTTTTTTTTTTTAGACTTCAGTGTATTCCATTAGAATACATACATGCATACATAAAAATATGCATATTCTGTATCACCTCCTAAATTTTTTTAACATTTATTTATTTTTGAGAGACAGAGCCAGAGCATGAGCAAGGGAGAGAGAGAGAGAGAGAGAGGGAAATACAGAATCCGAAGCAGGTTCCAGGCTCTGAGCTGTCAGCACAGAGCCTGATGCAGGGCTCAAACCCATGTACCACAAGATCATGACCTGAGCCAAAGTCGGACGCTCAACCGACTGAGCCACCCAGGTGCCCCCTGTATCAACTTCTAAAGGTACTAACTTATTATTTATCAGTGCAAATAATGCTAACCTCATATATATTGACATTTTCTCATTTTTTAAATGACTAAATTCTTCCAAAAATCTTTTTTGGTTTTATAAATATTCCCTTACAATATCATTTCAACCACTGCATTTAGCTTAAACAAGTTCTTTTTTAAGAAAATATGGAGGAAAATTCTATTCTGATCTTTAACTGAAGTATCCAAAATATTTAGCAATTTAGAAGTTGGAACAGACATTTTTACTGAAGATATTAATATTATTTTTAAGTCAAAATTTTCTTTAGTTACACTTCTTTTAAAATTACTATGTTCTACCTAAAGATACATTTCTATTCACAGTATAATTTCTACTTTTTTCTCTCTCTTCCTTTGGCATCCTGGCAAATAGACTTCATTTTATAAAATAGTGTCATTATATTTATCTTAAATCACTTGTTCTCAAATGCCTTTGCTACACCAACCCAACTGAAAAACACAACAAAGTCAGAAATAACGGCTTACTAGCCAGTGATTCCAGATCATAGGGGAGTGCACACTTTAAAATAATCCTCGAATATTAAAACAAACAACCCCAGTGAAAGGAAACATTAACCCTTCCAATCAGCCTATAAAAGGCCATTTAAAAATCGTTTTGGTTTGTTGTTCATATTTTGGTTGTGTTCATAAGGGAGTTGATTTATTTATATATTTTTTTTAATTTCTTATTTTTATGTCTCTTTGTACTTATCAATGTATGTATTTCAGGTTTAAATTGCCCAAAGGCACCAATGCAAACATAAAAAATGTAGCTAAAACACATAAAACACAGCAGCAGAAGCCATCAGCATATATTACAATACCAAGTAGTATATGTAAAGATGCTCCCAAACTCAATAGGTTGGATTTTCCTGCCAAGAATAATTAAGCCTACACTAAATTCCACAAGTTTTCTTGTCACCAGGTAATGAACCTCAGAATTAATTTCCACAGTGCTGTAGCTATTCTGAGTTGTCCATATAGAAAAAAAGACCTAAATCACTTAAGAATTTATAGATCATGAAAAATACTGGAAAAAAACATTGAACGCACCAGTATGAGCAAATACCTACTACATATAGTATTTATATTTAAAGGTCAATGGCCCCACAGTTGCCTCACCTAAAGTAATGCCAAGTTCTCGGTCTTCTCATTTTAATGGATCGGGATAGTGGGGTGGGAGTAGGGAGTTGTTTCTGTGTTTTGGTGATGAAAGCCCATAAGATAGAGAAGCCTAACACAGAAAGATTTTGACAACTGGAAATATAGTTTAGATCGTATTTGTTGATCAGATGTAGTGAATACCTCCTGTCCTTAAAAGGGCAATTTCTCTGGGAAACCATGGGTTAGCCACGTACTAAGTGGTGTTACCACTCTGCATAAGCACTGCGCTTTACAGTCTATAGAGTGTTTTCAAACTCATGAACTCTGTATGCTTATGTTCATGGCATCAGCTCTGTGAGTAAATTAATAGGTATCATAATTATCCTCATTATGCAGATGAGGAAACTGAGGCTTAGAGATACCAAGAAACCAACATACAGAAGAAGATAATTTTGTTTAAGGTTCCATACCAATTCTGCAGTACCATTGACTAGACCTGTCCTGTTACACACTGACACTCAGTGTGACCTGGCTGGCCGCCCTGCAGCTTGAGACTACAGCACTTGCAAGGCAGAATGCCACCTCTACACAGAACAGCGTGGTAAGCAAAGAACTATCTCCACTACTTATTGGTTAGATTATCTTGAATTCCAATTCCTTCAGTTCATAATAGCCACCTTAGAAATGGCTTAGAAAATTAAATTAAATGCAGTTTTAAAAACTGCATTGCAAATCATGAAATGCTGCATAAAACTTAATCCATTCAGTCCACAAATACTAAATGTCTTCTGTGTGACAGGTACTGTGGATATAATAATTAGCAAAACAAATACGGTTTCTCACCTCCAGAAACTGGTAGATGGCTACTAGTCTGGATAATGATTATGATCTTAGGTTGATTAGCACACTTAAACAGAAATCAGTAATAAAGTAGCTTCTCCATAAAACCAAATCCAAAAGCAAAATGAGTAACAGAAAGAGCACAGAATGTGTGAGAGATATTTTCATTTAGTTACCTCACTGGCTTCATGCTTATAGTACATTGTCTTGTTTTAGATACATAACAAAGAAATCATGTGAACAATTTGGAAATGATTCATAGGCTAGCTACAAATATGGTTAATTGGTTGGAAAATAACATCTGTAGGAAAAATAAAGGACCACGTTTTTTAACCTAGAAAACAAAAAAAAAATTAAAAGAAGCTTAATAAGAGTTGTCAGATGAATTCAGTTATGTAAATTTTCCTTCTTTCTGCCTCCACTGAGGACAAAGAAACTCAAGTTGAAGCATAAAGATTTGGTTAGATTGGAGGGGAGGCAGGGGGAGTTCTATTGAGAGAGTTCTTAAATAAATGATTACCCTAAAAATTAAATTGAAAAATGTTCTTCCTTTTTTTTCAGTAATAGGTAACATTCTCTTGTGTCAGAAATTGTGTGGATATGGGGGAATAAACTCAGTGATTTCTCAAGACCCTGCAAGCCCTACCACTATTAGCTGGTGCTCATTTCTCTACAATTAAATAAAAGGATCCATTATCTTTCATTCAAATTTATTCTGAAAGAGTGGGACAGGAATGGAGGAGCTGGCTTTAACAATTATCTTCATTTTTATTAAAGAACACTGCATGGAAATTAGACAGTTGTTCTACATGTCCTCAGAGGCCAATGCCACAAAGAACTAGCTTAAGTGAGAACATGGAAATTTGGGTTACAGGACTCCTAAATAACAGGCAGAGGAAAGCAGAGCAGGTCAGCAATCGCATATTTAATATTAGCAGGGTTGGATGTCTGAGAACAGAAGTACCAAGTGGAAGTAGATTTTACCCTGACAGGGGACATTTGCTATTCCAAAAATATTACATAGCCTTTTTCTTTTGAAGATTTTATTTGTAAGTAATCTCTATACCCAAAGTGGGGCTCAAACTTGCAACCCTCAAATCAAGAGCCACAACGCTCTACAGACTGCCAGAGGCCCCACACTGCAGCCAGAGACCCCAATATTACATAACTTTTGAAAATAACATTTTAATCTGCTTTTCAGTACATTTTCCATAGTGTTAACTCAATATCTTGATTTCATCTCTCTCTCTCTCTCTCTTTTTAATTTGTCTGGAAAACAATGATCTGGGGTAAATTCCTCCCCAACCACAGCCACTGAGAGCACTGAAGAAGTTTAGCATCGGTTGCTGTAGCATGAAATACAACATTTTAAATATTCAAACAAAATCTATTATGTATCCATAATGTCTACTTTAGCTGTTTGAAGACAATTATTATGTAGGAATTCCATTTGTGTTCTATTTATTTATACCCCACCTCTTTTTAAAAGGATTTGAGGCAGCTGAGTGGCTGAGTTGGTTAAGCATCCAACTTCGGTCCAGGTCATGATCTCAAGGTTCATAGGTTTAAGCCCAGAGTTGGGCTCTGTGCTGATAGCTCAGAGCCTGGAGCCTGCTTTGATTCTCTGTCTCCCTCTCTCTCTCTGCCCCTCCCTCACTCATAATCTCCCTCTCTCTCTCTCTCTCTCTCTCTCTCTCTCTCTTTGTCTCTCTCTCTTTCCCTACAATAAAAAACATTAAAAAAAATTTTTTAAGAACTTTAAAAAATAAATAAATAAATAAATAAATAAATAAATAAATAGGATTTGAGATTTTCAATAAAAGACATCATAAGATTAAGAAAACACACATAAAATCAAGAAAAGGGAACAGAGAACTCAAGTGTGCTAATTGTAAGGGTTTGCTTTATAAGCAGTTGTAACTAAGTTTTAAATTTCGTTCCTACCACCCAGACTAAAAAGAGAAATACAATATAATAAAGACTTATAATGACCCCAGAAAATAAGTATTCTGATTTCTAAGGGAGAAAAATCTTCCTAGTTACTGATTTCAACTTTTCTGAAAGTAATAGCACTATATGCTCACTGAAGATAATTTGGAAACTATAAAAAACTATAGAAAAGAGAGGGGGGAAATCCTACCCTCAGAAGCATCCATTTTTTTTTATTCTTCAGGATATTCCCTTCCAATCTCTCTTCTGTGCATTCCACATGATTCAAATCAAAGTATTTACTTTTGACATCTTTGTTTCATTTAACATGATATTAAGAAATGAACCTTCTTACTCTTAAAAACTGAGAATAAACTGAGGGTTGATGGGGGGGGTGGGAGGGAGGGGAAAGTGGGTGATGGACATTGAGGAGGGCACCTGTTGGGATGAGCACTGGGTGGTATGGAAACCAATCTGACAAAAATTTCATACTAAAAAAAAAAGGAATGAACCTTCTTAATGATTGGATAATGCTTTGCTATGTGAATATAGTATATTAACCACTCCTTAATGTAAGCTATTCATATTATTTCTACGTTTTTACCATTATAAAAATACTTTATTGGGCACCTGGCTGGCTTGGTCTGTGGAGCATGTGACTCTTGGTCTCAGGGTTGTGAGTTCAAGCCTTGGGTGTAGAGATTACTTTAAAAAAATAAAATCTTTAAAAAAATAATGTTTTATTGAAAACCTTTATGCATAAGACTTTACCTTCATCTCTGAGAATTTCCTTTAGGAGATACTCCCAAAATTGTAATTACTTGGTCAGTGGGTTGTCCCAATGGATTGTGATGCAGCTGTGCAAAAAAAAAGTGGGGAATAGATACCACTCTGAACTGATATGAAACGATTTCCAGAAATTATTGGTGGATTTTTTAAAAAAACAAAGTACAAAAAAAATCACATATGTTTATTTTTCCTTATTTTTCTTTCTCTGTTATCCAAGAAAAAAAATCCATCTTAAAGGGGCTTCCACTGTTCAAATCTGGAACAATGTAAAGTAATGAAGGGCAAGCCATTTTTTAAAATAGGAATTCATGAATACATACAGACAGATGAGGGATAAAGGAAAATGTGCTTTTATTTACAGTAGAGTGCTGAGGGCCAACTGATAAATACAAAGGGAGTACTGAAGGTGAAAATGAACATGCTGAAGTTTGGAAAGATCAGAATCATCAACAGTTGCTAAATCTCAGGGGAATTTTTATGAAGAGTAGAATATTTGTGTGGTCTTAAACTGTAAAAGCACAGAAAAAATAATTATTATGCTATGAAGAAATTAGACCACCCTCGACCAGGTGAACAAATTAACATTACCAATGAGGGTCAGCTGAATGAACATCATGTACCTTCAGACGTGGTAATCTGAGAAATACACATTAGGTTTCAATCAAGAATGTATACATTAGAATAATGAGAATCATTAGAAAAGCACACAAAATGTGAAATGTTCTACTAAAGAAGAGATGAATAGTCTATATTCTTCAAAGATGTCAAGGTCAAAAAGACATAGTAGGGCTGTGGAAATGTTCCAGATTACAGGAGGCTGAGACATGACAACTAAATGCAATAATACCTAATCTGAGACTGGATTCTGTACTGAAGGGAAAGAAATTGCTATAAAAGTTTATAGAGTCAATTGAGAAAATTATAGAATGAATGGTAGATCAGATAAAAATTATCACATAATATTAAATTCACTAACACCAATAACTGTACCATGAATATGTAAGAGAATATTCCTATTCTTAGAAAATACACTATGATGTGTTCAGGTCTAAAGGGTCATGATGTATGTATCTTAGCCTCAAAGAGTTCCACAAGATAGGTATAAAACAAATGGAGTAGTATATTAACAATAAATGGGTCTAGGTAAAAATTATGCAAGTGTTCTTTGTACTGATCACATTCTTGCGATCTTTCTATAAACATGAAATTGTTCACATAAAGTTAAAAAATTAATAAAAAAAATGATTGTTCCAACTCATTCTCCCGGAACCAATAACTGTTGAAAGTATCTCCCTCGTTTCTGCCTTACCAACAGAGTATTGTTTTTTGTAATCTGCTATTTTGATAGGAAGAACTGGTATTTTATGTACATTTATTTGCTACTAATGAAGGTTGAAAATGCACATATGTATTTATTAGAAATTTATATTTTTCTTACCTGTAAATGATTTTTCTTTCATTTCTGGCACAATTTTTTTTAAATGAATGACTGTAGCTTCGATAGCTCCAACGATTCATGAGTGTTGTCATGAACAAAATCTTCAATGACATTTTCATAGAATATTCAGAATTGGATTTTACAGGCTGTTCACTTCAGTAAATTCAATAAAGTTGAAGGTATAATTTAATGTAGGCAAGGGGTCAAAGTACATTTAATTCCCTTCCAGAAGGGCCAGTTTTCTTTTTTTTTTAATTACCCATGTACTCCAGGTAGATTGCCACTAGGTGGCACAATGCTGTAATCTAAGTGGCTGAAACACCTCAATTTGCTTACATCTAAGAAGCAGTCACTCATTCATTCAATGAACCTAGGAATCATTTTTTCAGGTACTGTGTTCGACTGCTGATTTTTTGCACCTGCTGTCTTACAGATTAAAAATATAGATAAATTTCTTTTTTGAAAATTATTTCAAAATGTAATTATTTGAAAAAATAGCAAATATATTTAATTTTTTAAACAAATTTGAATTTTACGATACTTAACTGATATCTTGCCTCATTATATGTTAGCTATCCAATTAGCATCCCAGTCTGCTCCTAAAGACTCCCAAATGGAATGCACTATATTTCACTCTCGACTCTTTAACCTAAGATCAAAACAATTTCCACCTTCCTTGCTGGGTTAGTCACCTGTCTGCATTCTCTCAGTTTAAGAAAGAGTCCTCAAAAAAAAAAAAAAGAAAAATGAGGTTGTCCACACCTCTCTAATGGTTTCACTAATGCTGTTTACCTCACAGACCTCAAATCTACTTTCAAGCAACACAATACCATTTATGACCAAGGAAGTGGCCCTTCTTCCTTTCTGGAAGAGTTGTTCTTCCTCTCAGTCCAAAGAAGCCATTGATCTACTTCTTACACATAAAGAGTTTGTTTTTCTTCATGACACTGGCTCCTTCTATTAGAACTTTTTCATTTATGAATAAAATACAATTATTTACGAAGGAACAGACCCATAACTCAACCACTTAGCAACAGGCTTCACATTTTAACAGGACAAAGGAATTTAACAGTTTTAAACCATTTGAGTGAAAAACGGGAAATCAGAAGGTGCCAAAAAAAAATTATTGCATCATACCTTGTGTTGAATTTTAATATATTAAGTAGATGAAGAAAGTGTGATATTAGGCAAATATAGATCCCTCTTTTTAAATTTTTTTTAATGTTTATTATTTATTTTTGTGAAAGAGAGAGACAGACACAAAGTGCAAGCAGGAGAGGGGTAGAGAGAGAGAGACATACACAGAATCTGCAGCAGGCTCCAGGTTCTGAGCTGTCAGCACAGAGCCCGATGGAGGTCTCAAACTCATGAACCACGAGATCATGGCCTGAGCCCAAGTCGGATGCTTAACCCACTGAGACAACCAGGTGCCCCTAGATACTTCTTTTTAATAGATAGTTTTGATTTGGAATAAGGCAAGTAGCAAGCAATCTGATTTTCTTTACTGAGAGGTTTCCTTTTGAAAATTATCCCCTCATCCTTATGTCTTTGAATGCTCTACTTACATGATTTAAAATTAATATCTATACATTGAATGTTATAATATATATAATATAATATAATATAATATAATATAATATAATATGCATTCTAATTTACTATTTCTATTTTGACAACAAATTTCTATATTAAAATATTATTTTCCTATATTTGTGTAGGAACTGATAATTTGTGTTTTATTTTCAGGACATTTGACTGTTAACCCATTTCTGTTCATCTTTGTTATTCTCCCTTCCCATTTCTTGCTCCCACATTCATATCCCTCTTGCCACATTTCTATCTTCAGTCACCTTCCTCAACTCTCTGCCCTGCTGTAAACTAAGACCTCATTATCTCTGTCCCGGACATTTAGTGGTCTCCTAAAACTTCTGCTGAGATCAGAAAATAAAAATAAAGCATGAGGGGCACGTGGGTGGCTCAGTCAGTTGAGAGTCTGACTTCATCTCAGGTCATGATCTCATAGTATGTGAGTTTGAGCCCCACATTGGGATCTCTGCTGTCAACGCTGAGCCCACTTAGGATCCTCTGCCCCCTCTCTCTCTACACCTCCCCTGCTCATGCTTTCTCTCTCAAAATGAATAAACATTTACAAATAAATAAATAGGGGTGCCTGTGTGACTCAGTCGCTAAGCCTCCGACTTCAGCTCAGGTCATGATCTCACAGGTTTGTGGGTTCGAGCCCCACGTCCGGCTCTGTGCTGACAGCTCAGAGTCTGGAGCCTGCTTTGGATTCTGTGTCTCCCTCTCTCTCTGCCCCTCCCCCACTCGTGCTCTGTCTCTCTGTCTCGCTCTCTCTCTCTCAAAAATAAATAAACGTTAAAAAATTTTTTAAATATATAAGGGGCGCCTGGGTGGCTCGGTCGGTTAAGTGTCCGACTTCGGCTCAGGTCATGATCTCACGGTCCGTGAGTTCGAGCCCCGCGTCAGGCTCTGTGCTGACTGCTCAGAGCCTGGAGCCTGTTTCAGATTCTGTGTCTCCCTCTCTCTCTGCCCCTCCCCTGTTCATGCTCTGTCTCTCTCTGTCTCAAAAATAAATAAACGATAAAAAAATAAATAAATAAATAAAAATAATAAAATATATAAATAAATAAATAAATAAATAAATAAATAAATAAAAAATAAAGCACAAGGCCAGTGTACTAAGAGAGAGCTTAATAGTAATCTCCAAGGAAGGGGAAATAATTATTACTATTGCTGCAAACGACTGATCAATTAATCCAATGATGTACAGGAATTTCCATAACTTTTGACTTTATAACTTTCTATAGCAGTAAATAAAGTCAAGAACTACAAATTATTCCCTTCATCTTCACTTCTCTACCATCTCTTCTTCACATTTCAGAATCGGGGTCTTCTTTATAAATCAGGTCTATCTCATGTTTCAAACCTTTCAGTGGTTCCCCACTGACCTCGAAATTAAGTTCAAATTCCATAACATAGTTACAAAAGCTTTCAAAAATCTGACCTCTATTTAGCATTCCAGCTTCATCTCTTTTCAGTCACCATCATCTCACACTTGCCAGGCAACATCCTAAATTCCCTCAAGTACCAGACTTCTTCCACCCTCTCAGTTTTTGCACAACCATACCTTGTGTCATGACCATGCTTCCTAACTTTTACATCTTTCAAAGTCCGATTTGGATATTCTTCCAGGAAGTCTTTCCTGATCTTGCTGATAGTAATTATTTTGTCTTCTGTACCTCACGTATTATATTATTTCATTTACCAGACTGCAATATAACTAACTTATATACCTATCTCCCATACTCATTACAGTTCTTTAAAAACAGGAACTAAAAGTTGTATTTTGTAGCAGAGTAGGATAGTGCCTGACCTATAGCAGGGGCTCAACATCACTTTAATTGAACTAAAAATGCTATTCCATAATCGTTTAATAAAAAATCTTTTCCATGAGTAATTACATTAACAGATTACTCTATTTCTGACCAGCTTGGTTCTCTTTGCAAAAAGAAACAATCTTATTCCTGATTTCCACTTACATTACCATTAAACACTCAATATTACCAAGGAGGGACCAATGATAGAAATAGTTATGCTTGATATCACCCTCTCTAGACTCCCAATTATAATTTATAATTGTTCTTTCATATAATGGTAGTAATAATAATAATGCTCATTATTATTAATATCTAGCATTTATCACTTGCCTGACATTAGACTTTATGCTTTCATGTGATTATCTAATTCAATCTTCAAAACAATTCTTTTCCATTTCTTATTTAAATAGATCTGTGTTGATGTGGCCTCCAGGTCACTTTGAAAATAAATACATTAATTGGTTATTTATTTCACAGCAGTGTACATAAACTGTCTTCAGAAAGCATTTGTCCAGTATCCCTAAGGAGAATAAATCAGGATGCAGACATAAAAATGTATTTAAGCCTTTTTCCTGAAAATATTTGCTTCAGGGGAATTTAATGTCTTCACCCAGTGAGTCTTCCAGGCTAGCTTTAATACATGAGTGAATTAAAAACATGAACAAATAGCAATGCTGCAAGCATGGCGAGTTTATTGACTTTTGTCGTGTAGGAATATGTACTGGATAGGACAGTTAATGACAGAAATGCCTGGTGTGGTAGACTCTGCCTTGTTTGACATACTGATGTAAAAATGAGTATTATTGATTAATTTTTTTAAGACAATTTTTCAGAGACTAGATTAGAATCTGAAAATGCTATTAACCTCACAGCAATGGAAAAGACTCTAACTCTGTTTGATGGAGGCAGTTGAAGAGAAATTCAGGTTAGGGGCCAATCACCTCAAAAAAATTAGTTCACTGTACTAGTTGCAGTAGCAAGCAAATATGGTTTTGAACATCTTCCAACTGATTTGATGTTTCTGGAAGCTCTGAAACACCAGTGGGAGAATATGTGCATAAGTATCAAATTCTCAAGGCAAAGTCTTTTTTTTTCTGTAGGGTTAAGAGAACAAAAAGGGGTGAAGATAATGCTTGCTGGTTTATGCATTCATTGTTTATCAAATAAGAATACTCCTTCGCAAATGAAGAATCCTTCTGAACTTCACTAACTCAAACATGTAAGGTAAGAATTATTTGCATGGAACTGTTTGATTTTCTGCCTTTTTTTCTACTTTATTTAGGTAAATCTTTGTTTGGGGAATACTGGAATAAGGAGTTTTCATTGATTCTGACAGTTTGAGGACTAGAATTATAAATGATAAAGTGTAAGAATAGAATTGCCAGTGATATGAACTGTTTTTTTTTAAAGGAAATTTGCTAGTAAAAATAGGATAAAGCTAGCTGTGAATATATGTATTTTATATGAGAAGTGGTAGGGAAGAATTCAAAAGATTTGAGTTTTATAAACTTTACTTATCTACACAAATCATCTAGCCAAAAATTAATCTTCTGTATTTATTAGATAATATAACTCTTTTATTAAAAGTATATTCAAAATAAGATAATTCCTAACAAAGAAAAAAAAACACATTTCAATCCTAATTTTTAGAGCCTAGTTAAGAGCGTCAATGACAGTGGTAACCTGAGTTAACATATGAAAGTTACTGGTTAAAAATATTGGAAGCTATGAATATACTTTCCACGAAACAAACTATTAGTAAATATACAAGGTTTTACAACTTAAGAGAACCACAAAATAAAAGAGAACAAGATATAAACCAATAGTTCACTCAAAGGATGATAATTTCCACATAGGTATGATGATAAAAATAAGAATCTTCAATAGTGATCAAAACACAAAGCAAAACATCAACGTGGTATCACCTAAAGTAACAAAATTTCAAAACACTGATATAGGAGAGAAGCAATGATAAAATGATACTTACACAACCCTTTCAGAGAGCAATGTAGAAAGGGTCACAAAAATATACTTATATACTTTTATACTTTTATATATACTTTTATAAGTATATATACTTTTATAAGTCTTATATACTTTTGATACATTAATACAACTCCTTGTAATTAATTATATTGATATTTTAAAGTTTATTCTTTTATTTTGAGAGAGATAAAGACAGTGAGAGTGGGAAAGGGGCAGAGGGAGAGGGAGAGAATCCCAAGCAGACTCTGCTGCCAGCACAGAGCCTGACACGGGGCTCGAACCCACGAAGCCGTGAGATCATGACCTGAGCCGAAACCAAGAGTCAGATGTTTAACCAACTGAGCCACCCAGGTGTCCCATCCTCACAGTTAACTTTTAAAAAGTAACCCAAAAGGGAAATAGGTTTAGGAATGTAACAGAACTGAAAAGAAATGGAAAATATCCTCAATGTCCAACAATATGTAAATGATTAAGTAAAGTATGCTATATCAGCATAATAGGACATTGGATAAGTAAAATTTATAAATAAGAAGCCTGTGGCGACATGAAGAAACACTTATAGGTTAAAAAAATAAGTCCAAATATATATCTATAATATGAATCAAATTATATAAAAATCACTTATACTTAAGAGACCAGAAAGGAAAGTGAAAAATTAAATGCTAATTTTTTAGATGTGAGGGGAGTACTCCATATTTTTAATATCTATCGCATTTATATAAAGCATGTTAAAGATAAAGGAGAATTTATACAAAACATTTTATGTCTGATATCAAAACACTGACACTCACTAAAGCAATACCAGGACAATAACTGAACCCGTTTCAAGTCTTCCCTTAACTGGAAGTTCTTCAGGCTAGGGCAGTCCTGTAACCTATCTTGGCTTCAGGCAACTATCTCATCTGTAAAACAATAGTATTGGTATATATCAGTGAGCCTTACACTTTTTTAAGACTGCAATTCTTTGGTCAAACTAAATCTTACTCAAAATAGGTGAAAGTAGGGTTCCTGTGGCTGAATGTAGTAAAAACGGCAAGCGCTCTGTAGGCTGGCTCTCTCCCCCTTTCCCCTCCCTAAACTCTACCTCTGAAAACAACCTCTGAGAAGGCTCTGAGGAATCCCAGTGAAAGATAATGATTTAAAGACTTTGACGCTCCCTTTATATCTAAAATACTGTATTAAAATATTAAGGTTCTCTTCTATTGTGGGTGTCATATCCTTAACTAGATTGTAAAGACTTTTATGTTAGAAACTGTCTCTTATAAACTGACTTAGCCCTATCTAACTTTGCTTTGCTATATCCACTTAGAGAAAGAATCATTAAATAAATAAAAAGAGGAATGATAAAATTAAAATATCCATATTTTTTATTTGCAACAAAACATTGCCCAGCAACAGGCTGTTGTCTTCTAGTTCATCAAAATTACATAAAAAGTACACATGGATTAGCAATTTTCAAAGAATTGTAAGACAATTTTAGATTGGAATAATTTAGGCATATTGAATGGTATTTTCTGATATAATAACATTAAAGAGACGAGACATCTTTCAGACAGAAATCTTCTTGCTTCCTAAAATTTTCAAGATATTTTTAGTTCATGATTTGGTTGGAAGCAAAGCAGGATGGCATCTGATATTAGGTTTATTATTTAATAATCCACACAGGCACTCATGTTCACTCCTGTGAGATCTCATGTGACCGGCCTTGTGGTTTTACCAAGGGAGACCCCATGCCATAGGACTGTTCTCTCCCACCATGTTTGAAATCCTTACCATTATAATTATTTCCCTTAGAGAGAAGTGATTTAAAAGACCATGGAGAGAATGCTTACATTTTAGCAAGTCGATCTTCCATTAATCCTCTGTCACATGTTGGCTTATCCTCCAAAATGTATAAAGAATCCAAGGTCAAAGGATTATAAAAGAGAAAGTTGGATTAGAGGAAACATAGCAGTGCCAAGAATTATCTAGAGCAAGAATTATCTAGAATTGTGGAGGGTCTGGGACAAATTTATGAAAAGGAACAGATGAAAGGCAAATTCCTGTGTATCAAATTGGGAAATGGAAGTCAATAAGAGCATGACCACTTAACAAGATATGTAACTGCCTTTCCAGCTGTATGACCTCCTTTGAGGATAATTTATTTCTGGAACATTACTTTACCTCCTCATTATAGCCCCAACACTTTAAGTTAAATACTCTATCTCTTATTTAGCTTGTTTCTAAATTTTACTGACAACAAAGATAAAGAGAAAATAATCATAGGCTTGGAAGTCAGACAAATCAAGGATAGGAATTCCAGCTCTATCTCTTACTGGCTACAAATGACTCAAAAGAACAGTTTAGTGTATGGGTTGAGCCCACTGATTCATGACTCAATCTCTGGGTTTAAAGTCCAGGACTACTACATCATGTGGGTCATGCTGGCTAAATTACTTGATCTCCCTAATTCTCCATTTCTTTATGTTTAAAATAAGGGCTGATGATGAACATAATGATGGTAAAGATAGATACCAACATAAATATATCCAAATATATTTATGTCTTTATCATAGTTTTTAACACACAAAAAGCACTAATAAATACTAACCGTCATTATTATTAAGTTGCCTAATTTCTCTGGACTTCAGCATGTCATCTATAAGAGAAATAATATATTTATTGTACTACCTATTTTCAAGGGTTCAGTAAAGAAGAGTAATAAAAGCACTTACCACAATATCTCCACACTGTAGCTATCCAGTACCCAGTAAGTGTTCTTCCCATTTAAAGCCTAAGTCTTTTCCAAAGCCTTCCCAATGAGTACTTCTTTAGCCTAAAGTATATTTTCTACATACTCATTTGACATTGAACATTTAATGACCTATGATAATTTGTGATGTTATGTACTACCTTTGCAACAATGACTATGATCTCTTTGTGTAACCTCAACATCTTAGTTTTTTCATCTCTCCCTGAAAGTACTTTGAAGATCAATATCTCTCCCTTTCCTGCTTATCCAGCAACTTGCATATATTTGGAGATGATTTTAATTTTATCCTACAATCTTCAATATAAGTATATAGTTTGGTTAACTGTTATCTCAACCTAATGAAAAATAAAATCATTTTTAAACAGACAATGTCAGGGGAAAAAATGAGCTTTTTGGGGCACCTGGGTGGTTCAGTCAGTTAAGCATGCAACACTTGATTTTGGCTCACAGTTGTGAAATCAAGCCCTGTGTCAGGCTCTTCTGGGCATGGAGCCTGCTTAAGATTCTCTCCCTCTGCCTCTCTCTCTCTCCCTTTCTCTCTCTCTCTCAAAAAAAAAAAATGAGCTCTTTTAGGAATAATATTTTTGCCTAAAGAAATATAATGCTCCAGCCTACATCATGACTACACTGGTGACTAATCCCCTTACTCTTTGACAATTCTCTCATAAAATATCTAGAAATGTGTCAGAGATCTTACTTATATGCAAATGGTAGAGCAGGGGCAAGGAAAAAACCCCAAACTATTCTTTTTTCTCTTTTGTTGGCCTAGATTCTGAATATTTCCTTAAAACTACTAAAAAATATTATGACTTATGGCTTAGGTTTTTAGAAAGAGTTCAGAATACTTTTTCAAAGTGTTTTTTTAGTGTTTTTTATTTATTTTGTGTGAGAGAGATAAAGAGAGAGGGACTTTGTGCATGCTTGTGAGTTGGGGAGGGGAAGGGAGAGGGAGAGAGAAAATCTCAAGTAGGCTCTGCACTGTCAGCACAGAATCCATCATCAGGTTTGAACTCACAAACCATGAGATCATGACTTGAGGCAAAATCAAGAGTCAGATGTTTAACCGACTGAGCCACCCAGGTGTCCCCAGAATATTTTTTTTAGTTAATTTCTCAAAGTTCTTTTTCTCAGTACTTCTCAAGGAGCAATTTTTACTAAATTACATAAAGGAAAGATTAGTAATCAATTTCTAATATATATGATATTTTAGAATTATATTCTAGCAAATGTCAAGTTCCAAGACCTACATCATCCCATTTTAAGTATAAGGATGACAGTATATTCCAGCATTATTTTGCATATCAGCGAACTCAAAGTTCTAAATCTAATGTGACTAACAAAATAAGCTATTACAAGAATAGCAGTATTTCTAAATTAAAAGAATCATTTACCGTGATCAAGTGGAATTTATTCTGGAGATGGAAGGATGGTTCAATATTCACAAGTCAGTCAACATGATACACCACATGAATAAAATGAAGGACAAAAATCAATCAACTCAATAGATGCAAAACAAGCATTTGAAAAATTCAACATCTGTTCATAATAGAAACTCTCCACAAAATAGGTTTAGAGGAAACATACCTTAACATAATAAAGGCCACATATGAAAAAAACAAAGCTAATATCATAATAGTAAAAAACTAAGAACTTTTCCTTCAAGATCAAGAACAAGCGAAGGATGCCCATTCTTGCCACTTTTGCTGAACATAGCACAGGAAGTCCTACCCACAGCAATCAGATAAGGAAAAAAAGAGGGGTGGGCATCCATATTGGTAAAGAAGAAGTTAAACTGTCACTAGTTGCAGATGACATGTTACTACACATAGAAAAACCTAAAGACTCCACCCAAAAACTACTGGAAGTAGAAAATGAATTCGGCAAATTCATTTGTATTCAGGATATAAAATTAATAGCCAGAAATCAATTGTGTTACTATACAGTAATAACAATGTATCAGAAAGAGAAATTAAGAAAATAATTCCATTTATAATTGCACCAAAAAATAAACTGCACCCAGAAATAAATTTAACCAAGGAAGTGAGAGACCGTACTCTGAAAACTAAAATATTGATGAAAGAAATCGAAGATGACACAAACAAATGGAAAGACAATCCATGCTAATGGATTGGAAAAATATTGTTAAATGTCCACACTACCCAAAGCAATCTACATATTCAGTGCAATCCCTAACAAGATACCAACAACATTTTTCACAAAACTAGATCAAATAATACTAAAATCTATACAGAAACACAAAAATAATCTTGAGAAAAAAATAAACAAAACGAGAAGTATCACAATTCCAGATTTCAAGATATCCTACAAAGCTGTAGTTATCAAAACGGTATGGTACTGCTCCCAAAAAACAGACACATAGATCAATGGAACAGAATAGAGAGCCTAGAAATAAACCCACACTTATATGGTTAATTAATCTATGACAAAGGAGACAGAAATATAAAATAAAGAAGAGGCAGTCTCTTCAATAGAGGGAAAAGTAGGCAGCTACATGCAAAAGAAAGAAATTAGATCACTTTATTACACTACTCACAAAAATAAACTAAAAATGGATTAATGTATTAAAGACTTAAAAGTGAGACTTGATACCATAAAACTCCTGGAATAGAACATAGGCAGTGATTTCTATAACATTAGACACAACAACACTTTTCTAGGTATGTCTGCTAAGGCAAGGAAAATAAAAGTAAAAATAAAGTACTGAGATTACATCAAAATAAAAACCTTTTGCACAGTGTGAAAAAATCAACAACACAAAAAGGCAACCTACTGAATGGAAGACTTTTGCAAATGATATATGTGATAAGGGGTTAATATCCAATACATGCAAAGAACTTACACAACTCAACACCAAAAAATCGGATTTTAAATGCAAATGCAGTTTTTTCAATGTTTATTTACTTTTGAGAAGGGGGAAGGGGCAGAGAGACAGGGAAACAGAGGATCCGCACTGATAGCAGAGAGCCCAATGTGGGGCTCGAACTCAAAACTATGACATCATGACCTAAGCTAAAGTTGGACACTTAACCAACTGAGCCACCCAGGCACCTCACAAGTAACCTGATTTTAAAAATGGGCAGAGGACCTGAACAGATATGTATCCAAAGACATACAGATGGCCAACAGACACACAAAAAGATGCTCAACATAACCACAACAAAACCACAATTAACACATCATACCACACCTGTCAGAATGGCTAAAATCAAAAACACAGGAAACATGTGTTGGCAAGGATGTGGAGAAAAAGGAACCCTTGTACACTGTTGGTGGGAACGCAAACTGTTGCAGACAATGTGGAAAATAGCATAGATGTTCCTCAAAAAATTTGAAATAGGGGCGCCTGGTGGCTTGGTTGGTTAAGTGTCCAACTTCAGCTCAGGTCATGATCTCATGGCTCATGGGTTCAAGCCCTGTATCGGGTTCTGTGCTGACAGCTCAGAGCCTGGAGCCTGCTTCAGATTCTGTGTCTCCCTCTCTCTCTGCCCCTCCCCTGCTCACTCTCTCTCTCAAAAATAAATAAACACAGGGGTGCCTGGGTGGCTCAGTTGGTTAAGCATCTGAGTTCAGCTCAGGTCATGATCTCACAGTCTGTCAGTTCAAGCCCTGTGTCAGGCTCTGTGCTGACAGCTCAGAGCCTGAAGCCTGCTTCAGATTCTGTGTCTCCCTCTCTCTCTGCCCCTCCCCTGCTCATGCTCTGTCTCTCTCTGCCTCAAAAATAAATAAAAACATAAATAAATAAATAAATAAATAAATAAATAAATAAATAAATACTAAATTATTTAAAATTTAAAATAACAATATCACGTGGTCCAATAATTCTGCTACTGGATATTGATCAAACAAAAACACAAACAATAACTTGAAAAGATACATACAGCCCCATGTTTAATGCAGCATTATTTACAATAGCCAAGATATGCAAGCAACCCAAGATAGATGAATGGATAAGGAAGATGTAGTATATATACATAATGCAATACATAAGAAAGAATGAGATCTTTCCATCTGCAAACACATGGATGGAACTAGAGAGTATTAGGCTAAGTGAAATAAATATGAAAAAAACAAATAGCATATGATTTCACTTATATATTATATCTAAAAAAATAAAACAAATGAATAAACAAACAAAAAGAAAAATCAGACTTGTAAATACAGAGAACAAACTGATGGCTGCCAGAGAAGGAGGGGAAAATGGACAAAGTGGGTAAAGGGGGGGTGGGAGATACAGAATCCAGTTATGGAATGAATCAGTCATGAGAATAGAATGTTCAACACAGGGAACATAGAAAACGGTATTATAATAGTATTGCATGGTAACAGATAGTAGCTATACTTGTGGTGAGCATAGCATTACATATAGAGTTGTTAAATCATGATGTTGTATACCTGAAACCTATGTGACACTGTGTGTCAACTATACTCAAATTAAAAACAAAAAAATAAAATAAATATATAAATACAAGAATGGCAGCATCTTGTATTTTCTTGTATATTCTATTAAAAATAGAAGTTTTAAAAAATCCTTAGGATCAAATATCTTCCTCTGCATATAGATTTACATAAATAAAATAAAAGCCTTGATGTATCACATATATATCAATAGAGCAATGTTCTTAGGCTCCATACCCTAATAAGTCAAAAGTTCTTTTGCTACCTAAGGAACTAGAACCCTTTGATTAGGGTTCATTACAGAATGGTTATTCGTTCTTCCATCCATTCAATCCTTATTCCTCTCTGGGTGCTAGACTGAGAATATAAAGAGAAAAAAAGATACTGCCCCTTAGTTGTGTATAGTCTAGTAAGAGAATAAAGTGTTTAAACAAATAACTGTAGCTTAGTGTGATACATATTATGACACAAATATATACAAAAGGATATATTTGGAGCTCAGTGGAGGGGAAATTTATCTGGAAAGCTAAGAAAGAGTTCACAAAAAAAAACACAGTTGATCTGGAACTGAAACACTGAGAAGCCCTTACATTGAATTTACTCTCTCAAAAGGAGATTCCTGTGGTGCTTAAGATTTTTTTTCCCTAAAGACGGATGTCTGTAATATAATACTATCTGATTTTTTAAATTTCCAAAAATGGTCAAGAGACATTTAAAGCACAATTTTGAAACGTAACAACATGACTTTACATAAGCTTAATTATATGACGAAGGGCGTAATTACCACAGTTGTGTCACGTCAACAAAAACAAATCATTTTAGCCTGAGTTTGAATGGAGAAAAGTCAGAATTAGAATTTTCTCCCACCACACAATGAGAATTGTCTCTAAGATCCTGAAAATGAAAAAGAAGTCTCAAAAAATAAAAACGACTTGCTGTCAAGAGTAAAGGCCCAAGATATTCCTAGGATTTAGGATCTGCCTAATGCAGTAGGGAGGACATTAGAGAGGTCCTACTTTGATCCTTCAACTTTGAGGACTCTACAAAGTTCCATGCTGTAGTTGCAAAATGTCAGATGTCTTTTAGTGGTTCCTTTATGACTCCAACCTCTGAGATGAGAATCAGAATAAGGAACCCATCCACAGAGGGATAAACATAAAGTTTTCAAAGACACAGAGCCTGGAAGGCATCTGTGGGCCCAGTTAGGCTTGTTCCATGTGAACTGATTCTAGTATGATCTTAATAGTCCAGGAAGTACATTCCTTCTCGACTTAAGATTTCTGAAATATCTCTCTGCCTTTCAATTAATCCACTGCTAAAGCTCTTTTTTATACCATGTCAGCTGCTGAAACAGTGATAATGATAGTTTTTAATTAACCCAGAAAGTTCAGAGGAAGAAGCAGAATGTGCCTGAGCTCCAGGGCATAAGCTAACTTTATAGACAGCGATGTTAAAACTTTGCAGTTGCCAGAAGCATCTCCTGGCTGCATTCAGATTCAGGACACTAACATTTATAAGATATTTGACAAACCATTTTTTTTAAAGTCTCCCCAGGGAATAAGGTTCTCCAATGTCCTGTGAGTAGCCATTTCCATGAAAAGACTAATGTATATTTAATATAATCTCCTGCTTCTAATTTTTTCTCGTTATTATCTTCATTTTAATAATAAAAAAATAAATCTATGTGTCTAAATGTTAAGAAAAAAGGTAAATCAATCTTCAAGTTTGAACATTTCTGCCTGTTTTTATTGTGTCCATAAAACAGGAAAATATTCTCAATTTGAGAGCCTAGGAAATTCTAATAAATATTGCCTACCATTAATTTTATGTTAGCCAGTTATATTTTTTTAATTTTCCAGAAATTGTACAGATCACATATTGCACAAATGGCCTGTTGGCTGGTCTCAAAACATATGAGAAGGGATTCCAGAAACCTTGGTAACTGCCACTTGTTCAAATTCCATAGAACCAAAATGTGTTTGGCACAGTCTGAGTCTTATTGGGAAGCTGATGGTGATGGGCAAGGAGTTTATTCAAGGCCAAGTATACTGTGCACTGTACACAGTTCTTAGATTAATGATGTACCTTGGCCTAGGTGTAAAGATATTTAGCATATATTCCAGAAAAATTGTATCTTAGAATATTTTAACCTGTTATAATTAAGGTTGGGCCATGAGGGGGGGCATTTGAGCTTCCAGAACTTCTTTTTGTTTGTTTTTAATTTTTTTTTAATGTTTATTTATATTTGAGAGAGATAGAGAGACAGAGTACGAGCAGGGGAGGGGCAGAGAGAGAGGGAGACACAGAATCCGAAGCAGGCTCCAGGCTCTGAGCTGTCAGCACAGAGCCTGACATGGGGCTCGAACCCACAAACTGAGAGATCATGACCTGAGCTGAAGTCGGATGCCTAACCGACTGACCCACCCAGGTGCCCCTAAGCTTCCAGAACTTTTAAACTGCAACTGTGTGAAATATTTGGAGAAGATCCAGAAACACTTCAATCTCTCACTGGAGATTATTGCTGATATTCCTTCTGTGTTACTCTCTGTAGGACTTATACCAGAGCTCCCAATTATTGAACTGGCATTGGTGTGCATCCAGTGGTTTAGTGGTATTTGTGGAAATGCTGATTCACTCAGGTCTAGGGGCTAGAGCTCCCTCATTGGGTGGCTTTGACTTCAATAAATATATTCCAGGACTCCTCAGAAAAGTGTCAAACATTGTGATCAGGCTCACACTGTGGTCACACAGATGGGAAGTACAAGATGTGACAACATGCTGCATTTACTATTCCTCTATAGCATTATGACCTTCCCCAGAAAAGTTGTCTATTACCTGGACATCAGTGTTATCATCCAAGAACAACCACATCATCCCTCATGTTCCTCAAGAGGCCTCTGAAGGTAATGGAAGAGTTAATACTCAAGAGTGAAACAAAACACAGCCCAATTCCTGGCTGATACAGCTGCAAGCCTAACTCCGAATCTCTGTCTTTGCATATATACAATACTTCTGTTTGTGTCCATTTAAGGGCATTTAAACTGGCTACAGAGTAAAAATCTATGTACATTATGCAATTAGAACTTAATTGTTGTTACGAATCTTTGATAAAAAAAAACCCACAATTTGAATCAAAATTTATTTGAGTTCAGAAGAAATTCTGGCATATTTTAGCATTATGTTTGACATTAAAAGAAAAAGAAGAGCTGTAGGATTCCTTAAATATTCATTTTAGTTGTTAAAAAATTGGGGTTACTATAAAAGTAAGACTTTTAAAACAAAGTTTCTCATCTATATTATGTAATTATCAAGTATTGAGATTAGCATTGATGTCATGATCAGAAATTACGTGTTCTCTAAAGCAAGTTGAGTTTATTAATATTTTGAAAAGATTTATTTGAAAGTTTTACACACATTCAATTTTTGTCTTTTCTAATATTTTGTATTTATTTCTCTTATTGTAATTACATAACATAAAGAAAAACTTTTTTATACCTCCATTTTACCCTGGTATACCAAACATATATATCATTGTCAATGCATTCTGTGATGTGAAGAAGGTTGGGAAACACTTCTTTAGCTAAGCAAACCTTGTCTAATTTATTCAACTTGGTTTATGTCCAGCCTAGCCATCAGTTTGAAACTACAATTGACATTTGTCAAAATATTTGTCAAACTAGTGTGTAACTCAAATATTCTAAGGCCACACGAGCATGAGCTTACAAAGTAGATAATGTCAACATGCAACACCAGTTATAACAGTTTTATATACCTTTCATCTCAGTTCTTAATGATTTAAGAGTCCCCAAAAGGATCAGTCCCCAATACCTTAGTTACAAATCAGGAAAATTCAATTTGCAACTTTATCACCATTGGTGATTGAAAACCACCATTCACAAACACCAGTGACATACCACCAGGCCACATCCTGGCATTCAAATACACCTCTGCCATGAGGATCCAGAACCACTCCATCCAATATACTCCCTTTCTTGGTACATGAATGGGCAGAAATCTTGCTCAGTGCTTAGGCTGCTAATCACAAAAATTGATGCTGGCCGACTACTCTGCCTTAGACCTGATCACTACTTGGGAAGCCTGGTGGCTCAGACAGTTTACGGCTCGACTTTTAAAAAAATTTTTTTAGATCCCTTATTTATTTTTGAGAGAGAGAGAGAGAGAGAAGTGGGGAGGAACACACACACACACACACACACACACACACACACACAGAATCTGAAGCAGGCACCAGGCTCTAAGCTGTCAGCACAGAGCCCAATATGGGGCTTGGGCTCATGAACTGCGAGATCATGACCTGAGATGAAGTCTGACGCTCAACCAACTGAGCCACCCAGGGGCCCCAAGTGTCAACTATTGATATAGCTCAGGCTGTGATCTCACCATTAGTGAGATCTCTCTCTGCCCCTCCTCCACTTGCACGTGAATGCTCTCTCTCTCTATCTCTCTCTCTCTCTCAAAATAAATAAATAAACTTAAAAAAAAAAGAACTGATCACTACTCTATCAAAAAATGAGAACTGAAATTGTTCTCTCTTCGTTGTATTGGACTCTTTTAGAGGTGATGATTCTTAGCCCTATTGCTGCTCATTTAGTTTTACATGGTCATAGACTTTCTCCTCTGAGAGAAATAGCTGGGCTGGAATAGTTTCAAGTAACAGCAATAAGTCTATCCTCAGAACTACTCCTCCCTGCCATTGTTCTGTTGTAATGCAGTTCCTACTTCCAAACTTTCTTCTTATAGCTTGTGTTCTCTCTGACTCACACTGGAGTCCCTTCTTAACATTTGGTTTTCCCCATATTCCTTCATCTTAACTCAGTGTATCAGCCTTGGCTTCCTGAATGCCAGAGTTATGTTTCTAAGAATAGCCTCAGAGACCAAGGAAACCAATCCACATAAATGCTTCATTCTCAAATAAATTCTACTAGAACAGTAAAATCATGTGTTACCTTGAAGCAAATGCATAACAGACAATCCTTAGAGATAATGCTAATATAAATATACTCTTTATGTATAGTAGATACACATTAAAGGTGTGGATTGCCTCATTCCATGTGTGGATGGGAACAAACTAGATGAAGTAACAAATATTCTGATATGCCCATGTAATACCTTAGGAAATTAATTTCAGGATGCTAACAAACTTCATTTTTGGCCAAACTTGCTTAATAAATACTAATGGTACCAAATACATTTGTAAAACCTGTGAAAAAGCAAAAAGGTCTTTGTATAGTTCACTATAGTTTTTCTGTCTCAGAGCAAAGGTATTTTATATGGCACCGTCCCATGTTCCAAAGCCACAGTGCTATTCCAAGATTATACTACAAAAATCTCTCCAAACATTTAAGGAAACAGACTATACCTGAATGAAAATATCAATGGGGACACTTAGGCAAACTTTTCTGAGCATTATAAGAAATTAGATATTCAATTGGTTTGGGAGTATTCTGTAATATTGTAGACTGCTAATTATTCGGATACAAAACTGCATGACAGAAATTTTATGCATGCCCTAAAAATATGTAAAAATGAAAACCTCTGAATGAAGCATGCTACTAGCATTTACATGTACAAGTAATTCTAGTTAGAGACCAAAATCCTCAGTGTGGCTCGCCAGGCCTTTCTCATCTGGCCTAGGCCTAGGCCTTCTTTCCACCTCCTGTCAGCAGTATGGGCACCCTGCTGTTCTTAGAAGTCTCTGAACATACTGAACACTCTCAGAAACTTTCCCTCCTGAAAATCATTTCCCTCTCATTCATTTCATAAATTTCAACTCATCTCTCAGGAAGCATCATAAGGATGCCTCCATTGAAAGTTTCTCTGTCTTATTGCCCCACCAGAATTGTATTCTATTATAGTCATTTTCTTGCCTTTCCTTCCCTACTTTTTGGTGAATACTTTGGCATCAGGAACTGGGCCCTTTTTAGGTTAGAGGCTGTCCTCTGGAATATTGATCAGGTACATGCCCTGATTGGCTATAGGAAAGCAGAAGGAGAAATTCACAAGATGTATTGAGCACCAGATACAAGCTTGGCACAGTGCTTAGTTCTAGATACTGTACACATATGCTTGATCTCTATAACAACACTAGGGACATATCATTACCCAATTCAAAATATATTCCAGATGATAAGAAAGTTAAATGTAGGGTGCCTGGGTGGCTCAGTTAGTTAAGCGTCCAACTCTTGATTTTGGCTCAGGTCATGATCTCACGGTTCATAAGATTGAGCTCCATGTGGGGCTCTGTGCTGACAGCATGGAGCCTGCTTGGGATTCTCTCTCTCAATCTCTCTCTCTCTCTCTCTCTCTCTCTCTCTCTCTCTTTCTTTCTCTCTGTCGTTCCCCCGCTTGTGCTCACTCTCTCTCTCTCTCAAATAAATAAACTTAAAAAAAAGAAAGTTAAATGTAAAAAGTCAAACTATTGAAACTTTAGAAGATAATACATATGAGTATCTATATAAACTAAGGAAAAGGCCTTTCTGTGCTTAAAGGCAATAGAGTAAATCATTAAGAAAATGACAAATTTGGCTCCATATAAATTTAAATTTGTGCACAAATGTGTTAAAAATGATTAAAGAAATAAATGTTCAACCTGAAAGGGATTTATAATCACTCACTGGCTTTATACACATACAAATTTGTCAGCAGCAGCATGATCAAAAGTTTGAAACAAAAATATATGTAGGTCAGCTTTCTTCATTATAAATGTTCAAAGGTGATACCTTTGGAAAATTGTTAGTAAGGTACATGAATTATTTTCCTGTAATAGTCATTCACCTATTCTGTACACAGTTTCTGGGAAATTTAAATTTTACTAAGAGAAGTAATAAATATGTGCCAATTAATTTCTATCCAGCAATCTGGAACAAGAAGAGTCCATGATCAAAATTTAACTGAGAACTTTTGACGCTGTAACAGAGTGCTCTAAACAACCCACAAAACAGTATACTGGTATACTTGTTAACAAATGTATATACATATGTACCTGTATATAATTCATGAATATTTATATGCATGTGAGTATCCATTATTATAACCCTGCTACAGAACTACCCTTGGAGTCTGTAATGTCATATTGCCTTAAGTAAAACCCCTTATAAAGAGCTAATCCAGTATCTAGAGCCTATAACATTCAGTAAAGACAAGCCTTAGAATTGTGTTCCATGGAAAATAACACCATAATGACATTCCTATGTATTTGAATAAATGTGCACAAAAAGATTCCAAAGGCTAAAGAAAGAATCCATGTTTCTTCCATTAATATCACCTAATTGCTTACAAAGGAACTAAACTTCAAAGACCTTAATCTTGAATGTAGTCATAACAGTTTCAATTTTTTAATGCTCATAAACATTACATAGGAAATCTAAAATGCAATAGGAACAAACAATATAGGAATAAGTTTTCAAAAAAGTGAAGTATAATCACATTCAAAATTCCATTTTCTGAATTGGTATTTCCACTTTGAAATAAATGAAGATGATTGATATTTACTACTGATAAACACTCAAGTAATTAAACTACTCTAAAATTCTATGTAATGGTTGAACTTCTTTACTCATTACATTGTCTTTGCATTCACTTAATGCATTTTTTCACAAACCCAAATTTGACCATGCATATCCACAAATCCAACTCTTGGTCTTGATGATATATTTTCTTTATGTTTTATAATGATATAATTTTATTTTGTAAGGATCATTTAGCCTATTTTGTAATACAAACCTGAACATCATTGTGTACATATGTAATCACCTGCCCATATCATGAGACAAGAATACTATCTACTCAAATTAATGATGTACCCATTATTCTATTCTACTGAATTACCAACATTTTATGTAATAACAACAAAATAACCTTTTCTCTTTATGAAACTCAAATATTTGGTCTTAGAAACTACACATAATTTTCATTCCTCTGATACTAAGCTTCTATTCAAAGAAACTGACAGCCAAAGGTAGTATCAAATAAATTTTTCAAAAATTTATATTCAACAGATTAGGGGCACCTGGCTGGTTCAGTAGGAAGAGCATGTGACTCTTGGTCTCGGTGTCATGAGTTCGAGCCCCACATTGGGTATAGAGATTGCTTAATAAAATAAATAAGTAAACTTAAAAAAAAAATAAATTCAACAGATTAAAATCCATTGTTATTGTTTCCATTAATACAATTAAATTCACCACTTTACCCTACCCTGAGCTCTTTATTTCTGTTCTGCTTCCATTCCCACTGTGTAACTGAGTTCTCCTAAAGGATGGAGGAGGAAGAACACCAAAAATCAGACATTGTGTTGAGGACACAATGAGTAGTGGTAGAAAAATCAGAAATCAGAAGGTCCTTCCTCACACTGTCTCTGCCACAAGCCAGCTGGGGGCTTTTGAGAAAGTCAGTCTTTCTTTTCTTGCATTTTGCTGTTATAAAATGGAGAGGATTGAGGATATTTAGAAACCCTTCCATCTCTAACTTTACGAATGTGTTAATTAGGGAAAATTCCATTCCCTCATCTCTGATTTCTCTCTGTGATACCAGGAAGTCCTGGTACATGCTGCTTCCAACCCTACAGAGGGACTCCACCCCTATCAAAACCCTAATTTCTTGGAGAGTTTCCACATAAGAACTGTGCTAGTAGAAGAGACTGAACCACAAAAGATGAGGTAATAGGCACAGTTTCAATTTGTTTCACAAGAAAAAGAATGTATGAGGCAAAAAAGGGCCCTAAAATTGAATTAAGAGGACTTCTTTCATGGTGATCTGCCATAATAATGGAGACTTTTGCCCAGAAAATATAAATAAAATCAGTTACATACACAAAGGACAGGGGGTTGATAAATTCAAATCAAGATCGATATTCAACTTAAAACACATCTGTAGGATGTTCACCGGAGCATTTTTTTAATCAATAATGAAAACTAGAAAAATACTATTCAACACATAAATAAATAGACCATATTGTTTTTATATGTGCTGACATGGACAAAATTATCTAACTTAAGAACAGAAAGATGTCTAGAAAGATCTGAATCAGAGTATTAATGGCAGTAGCTTCTATAAGGTGAGGTTTAGAGTATTTTTTATTTATTCTTCATACAGTATTTGAATTTTCTCCAAGATTCTGTCTTAGGATGTATTATTTTTATTATAAAGTTATTCATTTTGGAAGTAGATAATTTTTGATGAATTATCAGTATGTCAAACCGATTTTCATAGGAAGTTGATACAACTGCCTATATTGTGCTTTGTATATAGCATGATGATTAATACTACAAGATTACAAACTTTCTACAGTGAAAAATAGTAACTGGAGGGGCCCCTGGGTGGCTCTCGGTTAACATCTGACTTCCGCTCAGGTCATGATTTCACGGTTTGTGGGTTTGAGCCCCACATCAGGCTCTGAGCTAAGAGCTAAGAGCAGCCTGAAGCCTGCTTTCAGATTCTGTGTCTCCCTCTCTCTGCCCTTCCCCTTCTTGTGCTTGTGCTCGCTCTCCCTCTCTCTCTCTCTCTCTCAAAAATAAACTTAAAAAGAATAGTAACTGGAAAAGAAAACGGCTGAGAGAATTGACTTCTGGTCTGATTATATAACAAACAATAACAATTAAATAGTGTTTCTTTTTAAATGAACATATTCAAGTTTATTAGGTACCAATGATAATTTTCTTTGCAACAATTTCTATGTTAACAGATATTTGTAAAAAATAAATATAGTAGAAAAAGAAGAATATTTATAGGATTATTGATTTCTCTGAATTTTTGGTTTGTAGATATTTACATATTTAATATTTAATTTTAATATTTAATATATTCTGTGCATTTAAACAGTATCTTCCAATTTTCAAATAATTTTATGATGTAAAAAGGATTATAATTACCACGTGGCTTTTAGCAGAAAGATCATCAGGCTTTGGACGTAAACAGACCATAACTCAAATTATAACTCTATTAGATGCTGACAATGCAGCCTTGTTAAATCCGTTGTCTCAAACTTCAGTTTCATCTATAAACTATGCATATTCGTCTTGAAGGAATGTCATAAGGATTTGAAGTTTTATGTAAATTAGGTGTCTGACCCAGTCCCCAGCAAAGTTCAGGCATTACATTGGTATTGTTGCAATAACTCTCTTGTACATAATCATGACGGTCAGCACTCTTGTGGAATTTGCCTGGAAAGGCCCTGTTCTAAGCATTTCACATGTACTAACTCATTCAATTCTCTCAACAACTCTATGTGGGAATAATACTGTGAATTCCTATATTACAGAGGATGAAACTGAGGCATACACCAGCAAAGTAACAGGCAGAAGGGCTCATAGTCTGGCTCTGGAGTCTGTGCTCTTTACCACTAAGCTTTGCTGCCACAAATCCTATTCCATGTGTCTTTTTATAGTTATATATGTGTTGTGTTTTATAGTTATATATGTGTTATATATATATATATATATATATATATATATGTGTTGTAAAGATGCTTTCTATGATTTACTGATGCTGGTACATCTTCTGAATAGGGTGTAATTTGAGAATTTAGAATTCATTTTTGTATTATAATAATAAAGTCTACAGTTGTTTTATATATTTGAAAACACTCTGCAGACATATAGTCGATAGGTGGCCATTTTTGTTATAAGTGGTCTGATGATTAGTCAACCTATTAGTGCATAAAATATTGCTAAATAATCATCCTGATTTAACCATACTTAAAAATGAATACTTGTACAATGCATAACTCATTCCTGCATAAAATAAATTGCCACATACTTTATCAAAGATATTCACAGAGGAGAATGGTAAGAATGATAAAAACATGACCATCAGCTTTCCTCACATGAAAAGAATTTACATCTATTATTTATTATTAAATATATTATTTACCATAGTATATTATACTTTCAAATAAATAAGTATTCATGTTGTAGTTTTTACAAATTGAAATAAAACTGAAATACAAGAGTTCTCTAAAACCACATGAATATGTGTACAATAATTTAAAAAAAAATTAGTAACCACAAAACCTTGGTCATAGTTTCATATAGTAGTATGTTAAACACTTCTTTCAGAAATGGAAAAGTGACATATTTGCAGATAATGGGAAGGAGAAAACTCAAGGTCAGTGCTCTCCATCAGCAACACTGCTAGTGGGGAATAAAATGACCAGCATCTTTAATCTAGAATTGAATAAGATCTTCTTTTTTATGTATCATTTAAATCAGAAAATGCTCATATCTGTTCATTCTTTTAAAAATAGAACCATTAGGCTCTTAGAATCCCTGCCTCTTATAGGCCTATTCCAAAAAGAGTTCTAGAAGAATAATGGACTATTATGTGTGATTTATTCTGTTCTTAGCAAAAATGGGAAACAAATTAGGCTGGAGTTTTCTAATAATAAACAACTTCTTGCATATTAGAAAATAACATACTCACCTGTACCCATGTAGTCTTCTTTTAAATTAAATAAGGGGGTGCCTCAGGGTTCATATGCTTCAATGTCATATGCAATACCTAAATGTCATTTCTAATGTTCCCTGAAGCTATTGTTTCTTTTGATTTATTTCATAATTATACTCCCTAAAATAAGTAACAACAAAAAACAATCAATATCAAACATTGGTTAGGAGATCGGGCTCTTTTTTAACTTATTTTTTATCATAACATATTATTAAACATGCTTTCTAACTTTTTTTTGAAACTTTATATCCATGATCAATGATTCCTCTAGCATTCTTTTTCCTCATCTTCAAGTGCATTGTCCAGCCTCTTCTAACTCACTTTTAGACAAAGGACGATTGCTAGGCATATTGAACTCAAGAAGGAAGTCAAACTCAGATGGGAACTTTAACTCCAATCTAACCCAGTAACTCAGGCCAGCCACTCCGTAAATACATACTATGCTTACTTCTGCTAAATCACGATAGAATGAGTTCTTCTCTAACGCAGATATTGCCAAAAATGAGCTAAGGTCCCAGAATATGTGGTAATTTTTACCAAAAAGAAAAATCAAAGGAGAATTGAGACAAGTGGAGTGAAACAAGAGCTGATGTTCAGACACTCACAGGCAAAGACCAACTGATGCTTGGAAGAGCCCAGAAATAAGGGAAATGTGCACATACAGACTACAGGTGGTGCAACTGAAGATAAAGTTGCACCTTAATGTGATCATAGTGTGGGAGAAAGGCATGAAAGCCTTCTGTAGAACTCACTTTCACTTGGAGTAAAAAAAAAAAAAAAAAAAAAAAAAAAAAAAAAACCACAGCTTACCTATTCAAAATTGAGCCAGAGTCAGAAATTAGAAAAACAGACTCCTTACCCAGTCAATATGTTAATAAAAATATATATTTATAGATAAAAATTCTTATTCTTTACTCAGGAAAAAGCTGTTATTTCCTTCTTCAGGTCTCTTCTGCGTTTGCTTTGTATAATCTTAACAAGTGTAGTTATTTATGCCAGATTAGCACCAGCAAATTAGAAATAAGAAGAGGTAGTTTTCACTGAGAGAAAAATATGACAAATAGCATAAGAAAACTGAAAAACACAAAGCAGGCTCAAGAGTTGTCAGCAGAGCAATACAGGATCAATTAGCATGAACAAAAATAAAATTCAGTAGGCCCTGAGGACAATAAAATAGTATAGTATATAACAATTACCGAAGACTTGTCTAAATACGGCAAGGATGTATGAAAGGTAATTCTGATATATCTTTAATTCTGAGGGAGAAAAAATTGAATTATTCAGAAAGTGGCTATCTAAAATGTTTCATTCACCAAGAATTCTTCATGGCTAAGCTACTGATGCATCATAATTATAAATAATTGATCTATATATTAATATAGAACTTTGAGTTCCTATTAAATCTTGGGGAGTTAACATAGTTATCTTTTCAACTTTGGATACTGAATAATGATAATAACAAAAACACACATAAACCTACAGGGGGTTCTTAGTTTTGTTTTGTTTTGTTTATAGTTTGAAACACTCCAATAATGAGTTGTACACTTTAAGAAGCTATCTTAATTCTTTGAGCTTAATAGAAGCTAATTTAGGACACTGAAATAAGTAGCAATTTACTCTAGTGGAAGGGAAAGTTATTTGAGCTAGCAAAATTTATTCTGTGAATTTCTTTGAGGACAAAGAACATTAGCTTATGGGTATAAAAAAATCTAAGGATGATCTTACTATTCAATAATGAAACACATGTGAAAACGTGAAGCTTCTTAGTATCAAGACATCTTAATAAAATGCCAGACTTAAATGCAAATTTCTACTAATCCCTTAGAGAAAATGTCCCACAAATACATAAAATTATATTATTTTAAATGCATTTACATTTAATTTTGTCTGTTAAACTTTTGTTTAATATTCTGGAGGAGGGAAATTCAAAAGCACAGAAACATTGATCTCTTCTCAATTTATTTACAATTTAATCACAAGCCTAACTGAAGTATACTGGCACTGATGGCAATTTTGTTTTGAGCAAAACAATGTTACCTTTACAAGAAAAGCAATTTTAATCAGTGTAAGATTTGGTGATACTCTCATACATTGTTTAGTGGAAGTACAAATTAAATGATACAAACTTTCAGAAGACCAGTTATTGGATGGCATTTGAAATGTACATACAATTTAACCCAGAAATTCCTCTTAATAAAGAAGTGAACAAAGATGATTATAAAAGACTATTTATCATAGCATTATTTGGGGGGAAATAAAAGAGGGGAAACAACCTCAAATGTACTAGAAGAGGTGAATTTGTTTTAAAAAAAATTGTGGCATATCCATATAGTGGAATATTATATATGTATTTGCAATATTCACATGTTTATTTTGAGAAAGATATCACGATATATTATATGAAAAGAAATAGGTAAAAAGCCATACGCATTATCTGATTTCATTTTTTTAAAGAATGTTTGTTTAGAATGTATTTTTTTAATTTTTTAATGTTTATTTTTGAGAGAGAGAGACAAAGACAGAGAGTGTGCAGGGAAAGGGCAGAGAGAGAGGGAGACACAGAATCCGAAACAGGCTCCAGGCTCTGAGCAGTCAGCACAGAACCTGATGTGGGGCTCCAACCCATGAACCACGAGATCATGACCTGAGCCGAAACTGGACACTTAGCAACTGAGCCACCCAGGCGTCCCTAAAATCATTTTTAAAGATGTACATCAAAATGTTAACAGTCATTATGCCTGGATGATGTTTATTTTCCTTATTTTCTATGTTTTCACAATTTTGCAATGCGTATATATGTATTTTATAAACAGAAAAATAGAACTACTGCAAAAGGTTTGTTTTAATTTATTGTATTGTCAAACATGCAAATAACTACTAATTAAGCTTAACACAAAAGTATCTCATATAACTTAATTTCACAAAATCACTAGGTCTAACTGACCCCTAATCCTTTTGTTGACTTCACCAAGGCTAATGTTATTCCCCAACCCACTGAGTATCTTTGATCCTTCCTTTGATTTCAAGACTGAAGAAGCAAGCATCCCCCTGCCTTCCATCCTCTCACATTAGCCAACTCCTATATCCCTCATGAACCAGCCCTAGTGCCTCCTTCTGTTCAAAGTCTACCCTGACCACCTCCCCTACAGAGCAATCACTTCTTGCTCTCCGCTCCCCTGGACAACAGGCACATTTTGTTCAAGCATCTCCCACTCCAGACTGCGATCATTTGTTGACTCCCTGACTCCCACTAGACCATGAGCTCCTAAAGACAGGAATCATGTCTTATTCATCTCCATACCACCAGCACTTAACCCTCATGTGGCAGAGGGTGTGCAATAAATATTCATTAAATGAATTAATTAATCTACTTAAATCTCCACAATCATTCAATTTTCCATGGAATTAAATACAATAAGAAGAGAAAAAGCATAATAAACCCAGCCCATAGGACCATGACTAGTACATAAAAGTTAAAAAAAATATCTGATTGGTGGATAACCATTATCAATATAGCAATCATTTAAAAAAAACCATTAAGTGTGTATTTTCCCACATGATTTGCTAATTCAAAAAGAAAGTTGAAAAAAATATGAGAATTCTAAGGCAAGAAAATAAATGAAAAGAAAAAAATACCTATACACACCACTATATTTGTACTTGCTTTTGGTTCTCTTTAATTTATACTAAAATAATTTTACTAATGTTGAAACTTAAATTTACCCTTCCTAAGAAAAAAGGAAGATGAATACCCAGCTTTGTGCTGCTGATCTGAGTTTACCAGCATGAATTAACCAGGCACATGAGAAACAGATGAGATAAAGTTCTTAACATTTGACCCCTAATTTCACTTGGGAGAATCAACATTTGGAAATAATCTAATGTGCGTTAAAAATGTATTAATGTATACAAAGCAGCATGCTAATAATATTTACATATAATCATACAAAGTGTCAAAAAATAGGCTAATGGCAGAATGACAAAATACTTCTCCAAAATAGACTATTAAGCAGCATTAAGTATTGGAGTTCTTAATAATGTAGGGATATTCTTTTACTATAGTAGTAACACATTAATCACAACACAAATCTATCCAACCAACATGAGCTTTACTAAGTAAAAATATATGAAGAAAAGACTATACGGTATCTATAATATAACAGTGATCTCTTCAGAGAATTCAGATTAAAAAAATTATCCTCTTTATAGATTTCTCTCCATCATGTTTTCAATGATTATCATATCTCACTAGATAATTAAAGGGAAAAATACATAGGAAGGAATATGTACTAAAATGTTCATATTTGTCTCTAGCTATTAAAACTATAGCTTTGGGGGCGCCTGGGTGGCTCAGTCGGTTAAGCAGCCGACTTCGGCTCAGGTCATGATCTCGTGGTCCATGAGTTGGAGCCCCGCTTCGGGCTCTGTGCTGACTGCTCAGAGCCTGGAGCCTGCTTCAGATTCTGTGTCTCCCTCTCTCTGACCCTCCCCCGTTCATGCTCTGTCTCTCTCTGTCTCAAAAATAAATAAACGTTAAAAAAAATTTTTTTAAACTATAGCTTTTACTTCCTTCTCACGGTTTTTTGTAACCTTCTATAAGACTGTGATTTATTTTGGGATGCCTGGGTGGCTCAGTCAATTAAGCGTCTGACTTCACCTCAGGTCATGATATCACAGTTTGTGAGTTTGAGCCCCGCGTTGGGCTCTGTGCCGACAGCTCAGAGCCTGGACCCTGCTTCGGATTCTCCCTGTCTCCCTCTCTCTCTGCCCCTCCCCTGCTCACACTATATCTCTCTCTCAAAAAATAAGTGAACATTAAAAAAAAAATTTAAAAGAGTATGATTTATTTTTATAACTATAGTAAAAAAAGAAATATTATTATAAAATCTAAAAATATTATTTTAAAAATAAAATCATTGTTTTATAACCACAACAAAATAACAACTATCCCGAATATTTGCAATAATTTAGCTAAAATAGTTTTCACTAGGGGCACCTGGGTGGCTCAGTCAGTTGAGCATCCAACTCTTAATTTCAGCTCAGGTCATGGTCCTAGGGTCATGGGGTCAAGCCCTTCCTTGGGCTCCATGCTGATCACATGCCTGCTTAAGATTTTCTTTCTTGCTCCCTTTTCTCCACTCATTTTCTCTCTCTCTCTCTCTCTCTCTCTCTCTCTCTCTCTCTCTCTCAAATTAAAAAAAAAAGTTTTCACTAGAATGTTGTTTATAATAAAATTTGGGGAAAAAATAAATGTTCAATAGAAAATTAAATACATCATAACATATCCATAGAATGGAATACTACAGGGATGTGGAGAAATGGGAACCCTCTTGCACTGTTGGTGGGAATGCAAACTGGTGCAGCCACTCTGGAAAACAGTGTGGAGGTGCCTCAGAAAATTAAAAATAGATCTACCCTATGACCCAGCAGTAGCACTGCTAGGAATTTACCCAAGGGATACAGGAGTGATGATGCATAGGGCACTTTCAACAATAGCCAAATTATGGAAAGAGCCTAAATGTCCATCAACTGACGAATGGATAAAGAAATTGTGGTTTATACACACAATGGAATACTACTTGGCAATGAGAAAGAATGAAATATGGCCTTTTGTAGCCACGTGGATGGAACTGGAGAGTGTTAGGCTAAGTGAAATAAGTCATACACAGAAAGACAGATACCATATGTTTTCACTCTTATGTGGATCCTGAGAAACTTAACAGAAGACCATGGGGGAGGGGAAAGGAAAAAAAAAAGTTAGAGAGGGAGGGCGCCAAACCATAAGAGACTCTTAAAAACTGAGAATAAACTGAGGGTTGATGGGGGATAGAAGGGAAGGGAAAGTGGGTGATGGGCATTGAGGAGGGCACCTGTTGGGAGGAGCACTGGGTGTTGTATGGAAACCAATTTGACAATAAATTTCATATTTAAATAAATAAATAAATAAATAAATAAATAAATAAATAACATTAAGAAAAAATTTTTAATAAAACTACTATTACAGATAAATATCTAATGACATGGAAAGATGTTTGCTTAATGTTATTAGGCTTTTTTTAAAAAAAAGAGAGATAATGGTATCTATACCAATTTCTTTTTTTTTTTAATTTTTTAATGTTTATTTATTTTTGAGAGAGCAAGAGAGACAGTGTGAGCAGGGGAGGGGCAGAGAGAGAAGGAGACACAGAATCTGAAGCAGGCTCCAGGCTCTCGGCTGTCAGCAAGGAGCACGACATGGGGCTCAAACTCATGAACCAAACCGGGCAAGATCATGACTTGAGCCGAAGTTGGACGCTTAACCGATTGAGTCACCCAGGTGACCCAACCAATTTATTTTTTATTAGTAAGAAAGTGTGCATAGGGAAAAAATGGAAAGAAAGATTAAAACCAAAATGTGAATGGTAATTTTCATTGGATAGTGACACTGGAGATAATCTTTCTTTTCTTTTTTTCTGCTTATTTAAGTTCTAAATTTTCTCTAACAAGTATAACCATGAAAAAGATTTTAAAAAGTTTTTAAAATAAAAAGAGGGAGAACCAAAAAAGAGATAACCAGATATCAGCTACAGAAAAAGTAACATATTCTAGATGTTTTCTAACTTTCAGAAGGACCCATTATATTATTTCCCCCCACAGTCAATTCTCTCAGACATTTTGCATACAAACTTACCCTGAAAGACACATAGAGATAGTGACATTCAACATCATGTTATATGTAGTGATTCCTACATTTAGTTAAGGTCGAACTTGTAGACTGACAACCAATACTTAAAATTTTCTAGGATACAACCATCTCTATATTGATTTCTGGAAGGTATTCTGCTGTCTCAATTGAGTAATTGTCTAAGCATTTATACATACTAAAAACAATTCTGTTTTGTTTTGTTTTGTTTTGTTTTGTTTTGTTTTGTTTTGAAGTAAAACATGGTCCTCAATTGCAGGAATCCCTTTTGTAAACCATTATGCACAGGTACCCACCCCCCATTCAGGCAGGTCAGATTCCCTTACTCTCAGGATAGCAGCCAATCCTTTCTCCCAGATACCAAGTAGGTAAGACATAGCATCTTTATTTTAACCACAATACAGAGCATCTGTACTTCATTCACTTTGTAGAGAACTCATTCTTGCCTGTGATGGAAGATCAAGATGATTAACATTTATAAATGACTTCAGTTTAAGGGACATGTGACTCATAACTTCTATAGGTCAAGCTAGGTCATGAGAAAGCAACATTCTAAAATTTATCCTAATTCTCTCACAAATGCTGTGTTTCTGAAAGTCACGATTCAGTTGTACATACTCAGCCTTGACTGACAATAAAAGAAAAGGTCGTATGTCCAGGAAAGTTCCATATTTTACCAAATCACACTTGAAGATATCTGGTATATTGCTAAATAACCTTACTAAAAAAAAGATTCAAGTAATAAATCAATCATTTCAGACATTTATTAGACAAAGAAAGCCATTACTCTATTGCCTTCCTTTTTTTGTTTTTGTTTTGTTTTTGTTTTGTTTTGTTTTGTTTTTTTACTTTGTTACAGTGAAGCTCTGAGTTAAATTTCCAGATATTTCTTCTTACCTTAATTTTAAATATAAATAAGATCTTGTTCATAAGTACACTTAAATCCTTTCCAGAGGTAGTAAGTGCCTAGATTTGGCAAGCTTGAAGAGACTTTAGAGGGTATCTACAAACTCAGACCACTGATGAGTAAGCTGTGCTTTGCATCATCTTAAAGCCTCCAGAATACTCCAGGAGCCATTATGAGGACCAAGGGATGAGGTCTTGACTTCGACCTCTGGTTATAATGAAGAGGATTCAATCAGAGCAGCCAATCGGTTTTAGTTACATATTAAAATATCTTAACATACTTATTTGACAAAAGCATTCCAAGGAGAAAAATTATTTTTAAAAACATTTTACAGATATGGAAAGAAACTAAAACCCATAGAAGCAAAGAAAGTATAAAGTATAAAGATATTAATGATGGTAATGATGATCATATATTTACATGCATTAAGTATTCATCATATGATATCATGAGATAGTCATCATATCTAAAATATTGTTGGTCATTTACTACAGATGAATCACTGAAATTGCCACTGGTGAGTATAGGAAAAACAGATAAAATAAGGAACGAGGTAGGATTCCTGACTGGGAACTGGTCGTTCTAGCTGCCTTTCTTTCTCTCCAAAGAGAATTCCATCCTTCTAGCCTTTTTTTTTTAATTATGAAATTTATTGTCAAATTGGTTTCCATACAACACCCAGTGTTCATCCCAACAGTTAAGAGCTTCTAGCCTTTTTAATAAGTGATGAGGAGTAGGGGAATAAAAATTAATGTGTATTTCACTAATTTGCTTTTTACAAAATTTTAGGTAGTATTTTTCAAAATGTATGTGGTCAGCCCAACATATGAGGTTGCTTAGAGCCTGCTTTCTGTTAGATGCTGGGTATGTGTCAGGTTTCATGAATATGTTGCTTAGCTTGTGCTCAGCTGCATCATCAGTACTTTAAAGAAGCCTCAAAAAAATGTGGCCTGTTTTGCACTGTCTTATTTTAAAAAATATATTTACTTTTGTTTGCCACCATGTGTAACTTAAAGTAACCCAATATTTTCTCCAACCTCTGAGAAAATCTCACCCATCAGGTTTCTACCCTTTAATAATATTTTGCCAGCTTTGGAGTTATCCCAATTATTTGATTGCTGTGAATACAGGAGAAAGTAAGAAAACTGCTTATTTCAATTTCTACCTAAGGTAGCAAGTGTCAGATTGCTGAATTAGAGTGTCTAAATACCTGTATGCAACCTGACAAAGAGGATTTTTTAATTAGCTAATCCAAACAGTTTCACCCGTTATTACTTATTTTCCTCCAGATTAATTCATTTGTATCATTTTTGGTACCATTCAATAGCAACATTTCACCTATTTCCTTTTACCTCCAATTTAATCAAAAGGAATGAACAACCTTAGTTAAATCAGAATTAATATAGCTGTTTCTTGTCATCCCCTCGATCATCCAGAATACAGTTTCCATTGATGTCAAAAGGATCATTTGATTCAGATCAGCTTTGCAAGGTAGAGAGCAAGATAGGAAATGAGTGGCTCATTAAGAGTGCAAAGCTATTACTTTTATAAAATGGTGAATCCCACTTAGCTGCTTTTTTCAGGAAAAGCCATCTCCTTCCAGTGTCTATGTACACAAACCATAGGCACCTGCTACCATGAAGAGACTATCTCACCTCCATACTTCCATACCTCCTGCCCCAGAAAATGCTAAGTTGGGGGTTCTCAACCTCAGCACTATTGACATTTGGGGTCATGTAATTCCATGGTGTAGAGAAGAAATGATGCCCTGTGCATTGTAGGATGTGCAGCAGCATCCTTGATGTCTATTCATACAATGTCGGTAGCACCCTCCAGGCGTGACAACCAGAAGTGTCCCCAGACATGAACAAAGGTCCCCTGCGGGACAAAATCATACACATTTGAGAATTACTACACAAACCTTTCTCAAACTGCGATCCTTGAATCACCAGCATCACCTAGAAACTTGTTAGATAATGCAAATTTGGGGGCTCCACGCACACCTACTAAATCAGAAACTTCGGGGATGGAGCCCAGCAATGTGAGTTTAACAAGCCCTTAAAGGACTGTGATGCACAGTCAGGTTTGAGAACCTTGGCATTAAAGCAATGTTAGCACTATTTGGTTGAAGGACCACTATATCAGAATGATCTGGGATCTTGTTAAATACCATATTTCTAAACCAATACCCTGCGTTAAATCACTGATATTTTGAAACTGCTCTGAGATGTGAATTAGTAAAGTATGGTGTGTGTGTGTGCGCGTGTGTGTGTGTGTGTGTGTGTGTTTTATAAGCACCCACAGTTATTCTTAAGTACTTTCAATTTTCAGGGCCATTATCCTACTCTCCAACTCCTAAAGTCCCAATGTAAACTTTTCCATAGTGTCTTCTGACAAAGATTCTCTTCCTACTATCATTCAGTGCAACCAAAAGAAAGAACATTTGACTTATTCCTGGACACAGTATGACTGATGATCTTTAAGAAAAACAGAACTGGCAGGGACATCTGGGTGGCTCAGTCAGTTAAGTGTCCAAATCTTTCTTGATTTCAACTCAGGTCATTATCTCACAGGTTCCTGATTTTGAGCCCCTCCTGCACTGGGCTCTGCACTGGAGCCTGCTTGGGATTCTCTGCCTCTCCCCCTTTCCTGCAAATGTGCTTGCATGCTCTCTCTCTCTCTCTCTCTCTCTCTCTCTCTCTCAAAAAGTAAATATTAAAAAAAGAGAAACAGAACTGGCATATCCTCATTTCATAGACCACATGGCAGCTGGAAATTCTAACCAAAGTCAAATGCTTTTTCCTCTATGCCACTATGATGTAAGGTAAAATTACTATTATGTGCTGCTTTGACACCTGGGTAAAACTGAGAGGGCCTCAGTTCTTACAAGCTCCCCTTCCTACTCTGCTCAGGTAAATGATATCCCCTAGCTAAACACCCTCTTTATCATAGGGACCAGGCACCATACCTGCCTCCATGTAATTATTCAATCAAGCCAATCACATCCTCCTGCAAGAACCAAGGGACACCCTAAACTCTTGATACTAGAAAGTCAGCTTCCCATGGTTCCTGTTTATTCACTCTGTTCCCAGGTGCAACCATGTGTGGCCTTGGGAGGCATGCAGGGTCCTCCTTCCTCGAGACTAATAAACTGCTGTCAAGCTCATGTGTTCAGTATCAGGTGTCATGTGTTTGGGATCCCTATAACCCTAGGTTAGAAATTCCTCCCTCACCAATGGGGTGAAGAAGAGGTGACCAAAATACCCAGTAAGATTGATGACTAAATGATACTTCATAAGGGAAAAATCTCTACGTTGATATAGACCATAAAAGCAACATGGATTAAGCACCCATCATATACCACGCATCATGCTTTATACATATTATTCCCAAGGTTCACAATAGATATTGTATAATAGAAGAAACTCAAGGCTCCTAAAAGTTCATTAACATTGTAAAGTTAGGTCTAAGGTGTGATGGTTAATTTTGTCATCAATCTGACTGGGCCACAGGATGCCCCGATGTCTGATTAAACAGTATTTCTGGGTATGTCTGTGAAGGTGTTTCTGGAAGAGATTAATAGTTGAATTGGTGGACTCAGTAAAGCAGATGGCCCTCACCAATGTAGGTGGGCATGATCCAATCCATCAATGATCTGAATGGAACAAAATGGGGAAGGAAGTTTGGATGTCCCCGCCCATGATCTGAGTCCTCAAGTCTAGGTTAAGTAAAAAGTAACGTATCAGTTCATGTAAGTTCAGTCCGTGGGCAGAAGGCTGGTCATATGACCAGGTTCTAGCTCTCTCTGTTTCTTCTAGTTTTCCCATCTCTTTGGGCAAGATTGTTATCAGCAGGCCCAAGCATCACACCTACCAAATCCAAAGGAAAAATGAAAATAGCTGACTACTTTTCCAGTAACCACTAAAAATATTTGTTACAGCTGTTAACTGATTATTCTGATTGGCCTACATCCCCATTGCTGAACCAATCACTCTGGTCAGTGCAGTGTGACCTGTCATTTGGCTTAACACAAATGGAAAACACCCCTAGATCTAAGATGGAATAAATCTCACCCAAACCACATTGGCTGAGAATGTGGTCATTCCCCGCAGCTCCAATTTAGGGAGCCTTTTATTAAAAGGTAGAATAAGAGGTACACAGCAGCAAATAAACAGGTGCTAGCTGAACCAAATAAACTAGGATCTACCTGAACTAAATCATGTCTGTTATTACTGTTGTAATACACAGGCCACCTTTTGGAATCACTTAGGATGCTCATTCAAGTTTGCACACTGCTAAGCTACTGAATCAAAATCTCTGGCACAATCCTCAGGAATCTATAGTTTAACAAACTCCCAGGCTAATTTCTATGCCCACTAACATTTGATATTCTTATACCCAACAACTGCTATTTATTCTAGAGAAATAAAATGAAAATCAATATAAGAATAATACTAATTATAATCGGTTATGATCATATTTTTCCATGGTGAGGAAAATTATTGTTTTTTTTTATCTTTTTAAACTTCTTTTTAAGTTTATGTATTTATTTTGAGAGAGAGAAACAAAGAACCAGCAGCAGAGGGGAGGGGCAGAGAGAGAAGGGGACTGAGGATCGGAAGAGGGCTCTGTGCTGACAGCAGAGAGCCCAATCTGGGGCTCGAACTCACGAACTGTGATGTGAGAGCATGACCTGAGCCAAAGTCAGAAGCTCAAACAATTGAGTCACACAGGAGACCCCAAAATTATTATTCTAATGATTGGCAAAATTCTTCTTTAAAGCAAGAATAGTTTTTATTTAGCAAAATGTCTTGTTTGGCTACTTTGTGGCTAAAGTGTATTAGGGCATAACTGAACAGCCTAGAAGTGAGCCAAAGAGAATTAAGGACCAAACAGACATCTGAGGATTTCAAAAGAAAGAAAAAATTTCTCTCTCTCTCTCTCAAAATAAATAAATAAACTTTAAATAAATAAATAAAATCTTAGAAAGAAAAAAATCTGGAAAAAATGTGTAATGGAGTGTGAGAGAGAAAAAAAAGGGAGCACAGCAACACAGAAGAAGGCCAAACCTCCAGAACAAGAGACAACTGGCAAAAAAAAAAAAAAAAAAAAAAAAAAAAAAAAAAAAAAAAAAAAAAAAAAAATTGTAGCCACAAACAGCTGAAAGATTTTTTAATTTTTTAATGTTTATTTATTTGAGAGGGAGAGAGACTGAGCATGTGAGGGGGAGGGGCAGAGAGAGAGGGAGATACAGAATCCGAAGCAGGCTCCAGGAGCTGACCAGTCAGCACAGAGCCTGATGAAGGGCTCCAACTCAATGAACAGTGAGATCATGACTTGAGCTGAAGTCAGTCACTTAACTAACTGAGCCCCCCAGGTACCCCAATAATAGAAAGATTTTTAAGAAAAGGGCTATCTAACGTGTAATTTTAAGTTGTTTGCTGAACTACAAACATTCTCTAAAATCAGCTGCAGTTGATATTTTCAATAGCAAAAGGATAGGTAGGTACCCTAGACACTGGTACATTGCAAAACAGAGTCAGAAGCAAGAAGCAAAACGTGAGGCACAGACTGAGAATTTAAGAAGCAGGAAATAAGAGCCAGAAATAATTACATGCATTAAAGTCATCTCCAAAGAATTCTCCAAAATGCTGAAAATTGTACTAGATAATATTTTGAGGGAGGTAATGCTAATTTCACCTTAACATCAAGTGACCTGATACTTCATAAGACTAAGCAATGCACTACAGATAGAAGACAGCAAGTATTTTTGAGCCTTACTAAGGGCTTTATAAATACTACCAAATGTAATTCTCGTGGAAATTCAGCGGATTTGTGTTTTACATGCCACTGTTGAGTGTTCCGAAAGTTAACCTGTGCAAGGCCACATAGACAGTGGCAAAGCCTGGCAGAACCAGAAGTTCAACTGTGGGTCAATCCACCCTCAAATTCTGTTTTCTTCCCAGGGTTGGTGGTGCAAAACAGCAAGTCTCAGTTCTGTGTTCACACCAGAATCGCCTGGAGAGTATTAAAAAACTACCCACTCCTGAGTTCCACCTCAGACAAATTAGGTCAAAACCTATAGGGTTACAGGCATTACTTTCAAGAGTTAGTGGGGTAGAACAGTTAAATGCTTTAATTTTTTGTGTTTTATGTTATCAAGGTAAATTGTATATAGATATAGCCAGGTTTTATAGTTTGATATGCATGTTTTTGCCACATGGCCAGCCATTCACAATTTGAAAAATTCTTAGGAGAGGTGTGTATTTGTTTTAAGGTGATATACCAATATATCGGGTAGAATTTCAAAGCATTTGCCTCATTTACCTTTTGCTTTGGGGAAAAAAAAACATAGCAATTCTAAATCATAGTCATATTAAACACCAGATATCATCAAGGTGGCCTTCAGATATCTAAGCAAAGCTTTTTCTCATTTATTTTTTCTCTCACATAAACCTGCCTAATGAAACTACTATGCATTTTCCAGATCCCAGATTCTAATGTTTGGAAATTTGAAAATAATATCAACAGAAATAAACTTTAACCAGCATTTTTGCAACTCTGTTTTTCACTCACATAGGCTGTTACTTACTGGTCATGACTGACAGAATTGCACATAATACACCAGTGAATGGGGAAAATTGAAACTCTTTCTCATCTCAAGTATATAAAAGCAAAAGATATGCCCACCTGATTTTTTTTCTATAGAACACTAAATTTGGCTCACAGCACTCCTGCACAAAACTTTGGAAGACTGTTCTAATATCTCCTAAAAAGATGCAAAAATTATCCTAGCAACTTATAAAGATATTTCAATTAAAGCATCAGGCATTTGCATTTCAATGGCTTGTTTCAGGTTCCACAAACAACCCAATACACAATTCCCTCAAAATGAGCTAAAATCGGGAACTACAAAAATTACTCTTGATATTAGACCTGATGCCTTTTTCATCTGGACAAGGGACAGAAAGTAATGATACTTGAAAGCAGCAAGGTGAAAACAAATGGAACAAGTCACTAGAATCACTCTGAGGCAAATAAGCCCTCACTTATTTTTAACTATGGTAATCTGATTGTTACCTTAATATTGCATATTAACAATAGCACCTAAAGTGAAAGGCACTCACTACTTACAATAACTGAATGGATGGAGGCCCAAGGACCATTAATCTTCGTTACGTATTAGTCCCTGAAATATAATGGATACTGATTTCCTGATATGCTTTGTAGAGAGGACTAAATTTATCCTATGCCAGATATGAGAATATATCCATCGATATGTTATTTTGTTTATATTCAGTATTATTGTCCTCTTTTACACACTATATTCCATGAGTTATAACGGTAATAACAATGACAATTATCATTAAAAAAAATCATGTTACATAAATTTCAGGGTTTGTGACACTATCCTTAGTTTTTACTTTTTTGAAAGTCCTTTAAAAAGAAATTACTATCGCAAAGGTTTTTCTATATTTACACAATATTTTAACCAGAATCTATTACAAACGTGTATACACACACATAATACACATGCATACATGTTACATGTATTACCATACCACGAATATTTATATTGTGAGAACACCTATTTATGGCCCTTTTGACTTGTCTGAAGTGAAAATCATTTGACTACTTTCACAGTACAGAATTACTGAGTTAATCATGTATCATAGCTTTTCCTTGCAAAAATGTATTTTCAGTATATATTGCATTGCTCACATAATCCTCTCTCTTTTATTGCACTAGTTCAAGAAAACTTAAAAAAGGAAAAATCAGGTTTCTTTGTTTTCTTTTTATACACAAATGTCTCCCCGGATATTTTTCACATTAAACCAAGATATATACAAAATTGCATTTTCAATTTAAATATACTTAATAATTTTCAAGAATGTGTGATTTTAGATTTTTACATGCTAGTCACATACACTATTGGAAATTTGATATGTCACAAAAAGATAAGAATGGTAAGATGTATTCATTTTTAAAATTATGGTACATGGCATAGTTAGCTAACAGGAACAATCTTAAAGCTTTCCATAACCAGAGAATATCAGAAGAAAATATAATACCATTATATAAATTATAGTATTCTTTCACATTTCAATAAGGGTCATCTTTCTTAGAGAAAAAGGCATACAAATTTTGTAAGAGTATACTAAAAAGACATTGAAAATGCTTAAAGACATGGAACACCTATATGCATGAAAGATTTAAGAAAAACTAGGACTTCTGTCTGCTGAAACTACTCTCATTACATGGATAAAACTCAAATCTGTACATCTCTGGCCTCTGTTTCTCCACTTGTCTCCCAGAAATCTCTCAAATCTCTTACTGCTATCTCAACTGCATGAAAAGTCTTGCCAGTCAATAACATTCATTAAGCATCGCTGAGTATTTAATAAATGTTTCTGAGCATTATGACAGGTACCCTAGGGAGATGCAATAGAAATAGAAGATATGGTCCCTGACATCAAGGAACTTTCAGTATCACTGATTATGCATACTATACAAATGGACTAAAATAGGCCTTCCAAAGAAATAAATTATCGTAAATTAAAACACTTCAAATAATATATGTATGCTGAGGTGATTCGGGGGTGAACTGAGCGGTGGAGGCAATCAGAATGTTTTGAATCATGTATGAAAGAACCAAAAAACATGGATTAATGAGCTAAGGAAGGAGTTTTTCAGAGGGTAGAGGGCCCACCTAAAAAGATAGAGAAAAAATCCTGAAACAATATGGGTGGAACTAGAAGCCAAAACACTATGCAGCAGGCCATTGGTCTGACTTTGCTTATGTGTTTTGTTTTTTGTTGTTTTTTTTTTTTTTACAATATAACCTACTAATTTTTTATCTGGCTGGTATAGTCTAGAGCTGAATCTTCCAAGCTTTTGCTTTTCATTGACCCTTTCATAAGAAGAAATATCCTTTAAACAAACAATGCCTATCTAACCCAATTCCTACTACCACTATGCATTAAAAACACAAAAATTGGGCCACATGGGTGGCTAAGTCGGTTAAGTACCTGACGCTTGATTTCAGCTCCAATCATGGTCCTACAGTTCATGAATTGGAGCCCTGAATGGGGCTCTGCACTGACAGTGGGAGCCTGCTTGGGATTTTCTCTATCCCTCCCCAACTTGCACTCACATTCTCTCCCTCAAATTATAAACAAACAAAAAAACGGAAAACAAACAAACAAACAAAAAGAACCACAAAATTAATGGGGGAAAAAAGACATCGCTGTTATTAACCTCTCTCTGTCCTCCATAAAATGTCATAAATAAGTTTCCTGTACTCAAAAATGTATTGCTGTATCATTAGTATTAATGTCATGGAGACCAAACTGTGTGGCTACAAGACTCTCAAAGTCCTACCCAGACCACACCTATAGAATGGTAACCCTAAAACAAGAATAAAGAAACATTAATTCCCTCCTACATGTACCAAAACATCACTGTATGATGTTGATTGCAATTATAGCAATAGCAGCAAAAGTAATGGTGGTAGCAGTAATTTATACTGACTACATTCACTAGAAGCAATTTACTCATATTATTTAATCCTAACAACCACTAATAATCATGATTATTCCCATTTTATAGGAAAAAAATATTGAAGCTCAAATAAGCAACTTGCCCAAGGACACACAACAGGTGGGTGTTTGGTGGGGTGAATGCTGGCCCCGTGAAGGCAGAGCACATACTTCTAGACATGACACTTGCCTGTTTATGCATGTGCCATGTGCCTACCCCATAAACACTGGCCCCTGATTTCTAACTGAAGAAAATACCTGTTCTCTTACCTGCCTCTTATAGTTTTAATAAGGATTAATTTGATGTCTGTAAAGTGTTTTGACCTCCCATAAAGACACCCATATGATTACACTCCTTAATTTCCATTTCCTCTTATGCCACATCTTCAATTACAGTATCTCATAGGTATGCAATCTTGGAACCAATTGACTTTGCTTTCTCTCATACCACATTCAGGCTGTAATCAGTTGCTATTTTATCATAGAAACATCATCCCTAAAATTCACTCATTTTATTCTAATTTTTGACGCTTAAACCATCATTAGTCTCAGTTATTGTAATCTCCATAGAGTACAGCATTTTATCTTGTGAAGAGGAAATTTTAATGGAAATTGGGTCCTGATACCCATCAGGGGGGGAAAGCAAAAAAAAAAGTTTACGCGTTAATCAAGAAACAAATAATCTCACTCAAATATGCACATTCTTAAATTGCTTTCAGCTTTGAAATCTGCCTTAAGTTTCAATTCCACTGTGTATTTACATGTTCTCTATATTTTATCTCTGCACTTTCACCTTCAACAATATCTTAAAATAGTAAAACTTTAGAGCTAAAAGGGAGCTTAAAGATAACCTGAAGCAAACCCCATTTAACAAATGAGAAAAATAATGGAACAGCTGGGTGGCTCAGTTGGTTGAACATCTGACTTCGGCTCAGGTCATGATCTCACTGTCCATGGGTGTGAGCCTCATGTTGGGCTCTGTGCTGACAGGCCTGGAGCCTGCTTTCGATTCTGTGTCTCCCTCTTTCTCTCTGCCCCTCCCTGGGTCTCTCTCTCTCTCTCTCTCTCAAAAATAAATAAACATTAAAAAATTAGAAAAAATATTGAGGAGGGCACCTTTTGGGATGAGCACTGGGTGTTGTATGGAAACCAATTTGACAATAAATTTCATATATTGAAAAAAAAATAAAAATAAAAAGAACATAAAAAAAAAAAAAGCAAGGTACAAACTAGGTTTAGGAGGAGGACCTCACAAAGACACTGTGGAGTTCACTGGCTCCCTGAGATCACATGTGGGAAGAACTGAGAGCAACAGCTCCTACTCTGAAGCCTTTGTATGAAAATTTTAGCATCTGGAGGACTCAGTGTGTTTGGAAATAGGGAAGGGGTTCTGTGGCAAGAGTGGGGGCCATCATAAGATAGAAGAATATCTGAGCCAGATGCATTAGCATCAAATATAGTTCAGAAATAGAAGGTTGGCTCTAGAATGTTGAGGTTCCTGCTTGAACAGCAGGAAAAAAAATCGAGATAAATAATGTTAGGAATATGAAAAATGCGAAATAAGACAAAAAGAATAAAATCTGCAATACTTTTGATTCCCTGCATATTTAAAATTTTTTCTGGCTTTTACCATGAAACCATGTTTAGCATTTGCAAAGATTTAATAACGGTTAAGTATAAACAATCTGAGAATTACTGGGGAACCATTCTAAACTCTTTATCAAACTAAAGAAAGCTCAAATGCTTGCCAAAAGCAGATTTTCTGTGCTCTCCACCCTGGTGCTTCATAAACCTATGTAACAGGTATCAGAGGAGTTATAAACAGATGATGATGGCAATAAAACACCATTACACATTGTCAACATTTTACTATCTATCTCCTGTACACTTAGGTGTATTTCCATTGGCTGGATTCTGAGAATAATAAGGTGAAAAAATGATGACAGAGATAACAATCAATGGACAAAATAGCATAGATGAGTATAGTGAGTTTCCTGATAAATCTCTAGCCATACCCCTAAAAGCAAGTGAAAGAAGATGGGGCACCTGGGTAACTCAGTCAGTTAAATATCCAACCCTTGATTTTGGCTCAGGTCATGATCTCATAGTTCCATGAGTTCCAGCCCTGAGACAGGCTCTGTTCTGAGAGTGTGGAGCCTGCTTGTCATTGTGTCTCCCCCTACCTCTGCCTTTCCCCTAATCACGCTGTCTCTGTATCTCTCAAAATAAATAAATAAACTTTAAAAAAGCAAGCAAAAGAAGAATAAAAATTATTTCTGCAAAGAAAAATATTAAATAGAAATAAGATGTTATTTAAATTACAGGGAAATATAAAGAGAAAATTGAATAGATAATTGTGTGGAAGAAAGGAAGTGAGGTTTGTAAAGGAAATGGAAAATTTTATCAAATCTGGTTTTACTCAACTGTACATAATACTTAGGAATCATAAGCCTTTTATGTTCCAAACTATCCCAATTTCAAGAATCCTTATGTATTATTTTAATGTTTGTTAAGTACACCAATAAATGTAAGCTAAATTTATATGTTATAGGTCTCACAAAAATAAATTCTGAAACCAAAGATAAATACTTCTAAATCCAAAATCAGAATATATGAATTAAATCTTGATTTTTGATTCAGAAAACAGCTCTTTCCAAACATAAGGGAAAGGAGTTTTAAAACACTTAACTGAATATGCATTTAAGCTTATAAATAACTCTCTAGAGTTATTTATTTTATACTGTAGTAGATGCTGTGAGCCCTGCCCCTTTTCAGGCTAGTGCTCCTATCTCCTCCCCCCACCCCAACTGCTGTGAGTGTCTGTTGATAATAGCTTACAGTTGCCCTCAGTCCCTGCAAAATCACCAAAGGGCACTGCCTCACCAGGGAGGTTATGCCCTCCAACATCAGCACCCTCAAAATCTTGACCAATGACTAAGTAACACACAAGTAAAAAGGCTCCTACTTACCTCTTTTGTGCAGTTCTTAACCCAGAGTGAAGTCACTCTCCATCTGAGATGCATTCCTGCTTAGCTTTATCCCATGTTTATACCCAGCATCCCTCACTCTCCTTCTCCTGAGAGCATACCCTCTATTAATCACTTGAACAAGAATACTTCTCTCAGGCTCTGCCTCTAAAGCATGCACTATAGAATAAGTGATTTTTTTAGGGTGCCTAGGTGGCTCAGTCAGTGAAGAGCCCAATTTTTGGTTTTGGCTCAGGTCACGATCTCAGTTTTGAGGTGGATCCTCACATAGATAGGGCTCCACACTGGGCATGGAGCCTGCTTGGGATTCTCTCCTTCTCTCTCTGTCCCTCCCCTGTTTGTTCTCTCTCTCTCTTTCTCTCTCTCTCAAAATAAATAAATAAACATTAAAAAAAAAAAAAAACCTTTTACCATATTGTGTGTATAATGCTTCCAGATGTAAACTGAGGAGAGCTGTGTATATCTAAAGAACCTCTCTTCAAATTTCTGGCTTTAAAAAGTAACAATGGCCTCTGTGGCAGAAATGTGTTCTCTTAAAAATAAAAGACATTTACTTTTACCTCTTTCTACTAATCATGTGTACCTATAGGAGCAAATATATTCTACATCATTACCATTTCTCAATCCTCAAGCTCTTGCATATTTTCTACCCCAGAAAATAGAAGTTACTTCATGTAAGATAAAATCAACACAATCAGTATCTTCCTCTATCCCTCAGAACACACAAAATTTAATGTATACACTGATTCAACAAATTCCAAACCTCTAGTAACTTTTGAGGTACAATTTACACACTATAAAAATACACAAATCATAATTGTACTGTTTCATGAAGTTTGACAATATAAACCACCCATGTAGAACCATCAGGCAAATCAAGATATAGAATATATCTAGCACCCCCAAAAATTCCCTCCTTTTCCTTTCCAGTTAACCCCCGCCCCTCACTTAGAGATAATCACTGTTCTGATTTCTTTTGCCATATGTTAGCTTTGTCTCTTCTTTTTCCCCTCTTTGGAACAGTTTTATTGACATATTTAAGATAAAGTTCACCCATTACAATTGTACAATTCAATGATTTTTAGTACATTTACAGAGTTGTGGAACCATCCCCATGATCCAGATCTTCATTCCCAATAACTCAAAAAGTTCCCTCATGCCCCTTTGTACTCCCCACTCCCCAGCCCCATCCAATCATTGATCTGCTTTCTGTAATCATATATTTGCCTGTCTGAAATTTTAATACATATGTAATCATATACTATATAGTTTTTCGCGTCTAGCTTCTGTCACTTAGCATGATGCTTTACGTGTTTAGTATCTATCAGATGCTCTTTTTTTGAATAATATTAATATTCTACATTTCACTGTATGGATATGCCACATTTTCTCTGTTTACCAGTTGATGGACATTTAGATTGCTTCCTGCTTGAGTTTTGCCTGTTAAAACTTCATGTAAATTAAATATATTATGTTTAGTATTTTATGTCTGCTTTCTTTCATTCAACATAAAATTTTGAGATTCATCCATGTTGTTATGTTGCAGTAATTTGCTCCTTTATATTGCTGAACAGTAATACATTGTATGACTATACCATAATATATTCATTGTTCTACTAATAAACAGTTGAGCTGTTCTCACTTTTTGTTTATTATAAATAAAACAACTATACATATGGTGTAGTTTTTGTATTTATATTTCTCTTGGGTAGATATCTAGGAATGAGATTTTTGAGGCACTTTAGGTTTATTTTTAATTTTAAAAGAAACTGCCCAACTACTTTCAAATTTTTATACCACATCACACACTCACCAACAATATGAGAGGTTCAGTTTTCCACCAATTGTTGCTATTGTCAATCTTTTTAATTTTAGCAATTTGGCCACGGAATGGTATTTCATTGTGGGTTTTATTTGCATTTCAATAATGATGTTGAGCACCATTTCATATGCCTATTGGCCATTCATTTCTTATTGTTGAAGTATTTGTTCTAATCTGTTCTATGTCCTTTGCATTTGTATACAAATTTTGGAATGAATTTGCCAATTTCTACCAAAACAAAACAAAAAACAACCTATTGGGATTTTGTTTGGGTTTTCACTAAATCTACAGAATTCGTAGAGAATTGACATATTATGGGGTGCCTGGGTTGCTCAGTCGGTTGGGTGACTGACTTCAGCTCAGATTATGATCTAATGATTAATGAGTTGGAACCCCACGTTGGGCTCTGTGCTGACAGCTCAGAACCTGGAGCCTGCTTCAAATTCTGTGACTCCCTCTCTCTCTCTGTCCCTTTTCTGCTCACGTGTGCTCTCTTTCTCTTAAAAATAAATAAACATTTAAAAAAAAAGAATTGGCATCTTAATACTGACTTCCAATCTATAAACATGGTATATCTCTCCATTTATTTGGCTCTTCTTTTGTAGTTACTTCCTTCCTTAAGACCTGTCTTTAAATAGAATGAGCTTATGAAAAAGAGCTACTTTTATTACTAATAATGAACTAAATTGATTCTTCAAGAGAGTATATTTGTTTTTGTTTGATAAATCCTTATATTAATTTGCAAAAAAATCACAAAATTTTAAAATTGAAAGGAACACTTAAAGATCATTTGATCTAATACTTTATTTTTATGGAAACCGAAAGCCTTTATAAAGATATAAAATTTGTTTATAGTTATATTGGAATTGGTTTTCCTCATTTGTCCTCAATATTAAAATGAGAGAGAATACCTAGAAACTACCCTTCCTGTGATAAAAGGATGGCTTTGCAGGGTCACAATACATATCATCAAGGAGTATGCTAATTTTTGTTGTGGGTTTCCAAGATATATTAATTAGGAAGGCCCTAGATATTCAAAAATCATTGGCAGAATTTAGATCATTTTGTGGCAATTTTTTTTATTTCTGTATTAATGTGTTTTATATGTCTCTATGTTTTAATGCCTATGGTTATAAATATAAGGGGAAAGTAAGGATCAGAAAGATTTCTTGGATCTTGTGTAAGCTGATAACCTATAGACCCTATTCAGTTGTCACATATACATAGGAAGAAAAGCATATAGAGAATGGAATACTTAAAAATAAAGTAACATAGAGTTCCTAAAAGTATGAGGGTTAGCTAATCAGGGGTTGCCAATTTTTCTGAAAGGGCATTAACTTTGCAGGCCATGCTCAACTTTGCTGTTATAGCATGAAAGTGTCCACAGATAATACACAAATGAATGAGTGTTGTTGTGTTCCAAAAAAACCTTACTCACAAAAATAGGCAGTAGGCCAGATTCAACCCATAGACAGTAAATTTGCCAGAACTTAATCTAGGTTCTCATCCTTCATGATAAGATGCCCATCACATATACATGGATATATATATCCATATATATACATGCATAAATACATATACTAAGAAAAAGTACTATAATGAGTATTTTAAGGACTGTTCTGAAAGTGAGAGAATAAGCTAAATAATGTAAATTTTTCCTCCTACTCTTTTTTTTTCTATTATATGATTACTGATGAAATCATTTGAGCCATATCAAAGATATTACATTTTTTTCTGTATTTTATTATCTTTCAAACAAGTAGATAACAATACCTTATACTCATTGTTTCTATGCTTATAAATCAGATACTTTATAAATATTCATAGAAGCAGACTATTCCCTACAGAATTATCTCCAAAACAATAATTATGCAAATTACTGATTGTCCAAAGCACTTAATTTCTTCGCAATATGCAATCTGAGTTAGCCTAAAGACAAGTTAATAAACAGTCTTTAAAATAAATGATAGAAGTGCCTTGTATCTATAATCAGTGATAAAGTTTAGGAAACAGAATGAACAATCTTAGAGGCAATTTTTAATTTGATAAACACATACTAAAGCTCTTACTTCCATAAAATATACAAGAGGTATTATAAACACTGCAAATAAATTCAGTACATCACAAATGGTGTAATGTAATAATATCTCTTCCAATTATAGCAAAAAAGTAACTTTATACTAGATTTCCTGAGAGAATATTGTTTACCTATGTATGTATTTAACTCCACTAGGATCTTAACCAAGTAGGATGTTAAAATATTCAGTTGGGTGCTTTTCCCCCCCCCCTTAAAGATAGTAAAACCTTTCCTGGTAGAAGTGTAATTCTAATATCTTTCCATACCAAATTTCTTTTCTTTTGTAGGTGTCCTGGAAGATTTTGAATTTTATAGAGCAACCAGTTATAAAGACCATGCCATTATCATCATGATAACAGGAATAATAGTTTTCAAATAATGAAAAGGGGTGATTTAGAAAGCTTTATAATAAACCATATTAAGAAATGATGTCAGCATCTTTCTTCCACCAAGTTTGCTACAGAGACATTATAATCATTCTTAATAACATTGATTTGGCTTTCTTCTCTTTAAGTTGCAGTGAAGACAACTTAGCAGAATTTAATGAGTAAGTAGCTCAACATTTTCTTCAATCACTCTACTCAACACTATAGGTATCCAATGGGCTGAATAAGTGTCCTGCCCCAGGTAGCTTATAATCTAATCGACAAGGCAAAATATACAAGAAAAAAATGAATAACAATTAAAATTTGAAACAAAAGTTCAAAATAATAGAAACTAGCATAGGGAGTTCATCATTAATTTAAAAATGAAGAGAAACACAGTTGTTTATATAGTTTGGGGAAAATTCTCTACTGGTGGAAAACTTATTTGTATAATTTAACACCTGAGTTTCTTGACCATAAACAACTAACTCTTTATTTAGAGATATCCCTAAAAAAACCCTAAGTTTATAAAAAAGAGAAAAAGTAACTATATGCCAAAATAAATGAAAGTAAAATGGAGAACAAATTGATGCATATGTCAAGAAAACAGTCCTACAATTAGTCACAATTGGTCAAGAAATTTTTGAAAACCTAGGACACAAGTCTATTTGGTTTAAAAAAAATGCCTATCTCCAAGGAGCTTATATTCTGGTATTAGAATAGGGATGATAAATATATAAATAAATGAAATTATTTCAGTTACTTATAAGGACTATGGAAATTATAATATAATATGAGACAGAAAATAACTTTGGCAGTAGAGAGAGAGAGGAAGACATTTTAGCTAGAGGTGGTCAGGGAAGGCCACTTTGAGAAGGCATTTGGATGAAAATTTCAAAGATAAAAAATGTGGCAGTCATGGAAATATCTGGAGAAAGCTTTCCAAGAAAAGTAGAATAAAAACAGCAAATGCAGAAGCTTCTAGGTAAGGATGGAGTTTGGCGTATTAATGTAAGAGATATAGAAAAAGGGAGCTAGTGTTGGTTAGTTTTCATAATCTCTTCCTACTAGAACATTTTATTTTCCTCGTTCACCACACATTCAAGTATTCTTCAAAAGAAATGTTTTTTTTTTAAATTATGGAACTATCTTTACAAAAGCTTTATCAATAATTGTGTATTTTTACTGATCACATTTTGAAATGCCTAAAGAAAGACTATTGCTATAATTACTCAGATATGCCTTTGGAAAATATCCCTTTTATGAATTAGATGTTAAGACTGTATTTCTGAAATAAAACATTGGTCATCTAAAAATGTTCTGTTTTCTGGGATCTAGGGAAATTAAAAATGAGAGTTAAAATTTTAAATAAATTTAAAGAAAAAAATGACCCATTTCACAGAATTATCAGAAAAGGACATTAAAAAGTGATTATAACTGTATCCTATATGTTCAAAGAGATAAGTAGAGATATAAATAAAGACCCAAATCAAACTTCTAGAGACTAAATGTATAATATCTAAGATGGAAAACATACTGGATGGGATTAATAACAGATCAAACATTGAAGAAGAAAAAGTTAGTGAACTTGAAGATATAGCAAAAGAACTTTCAAATATGAAACACAGAAAACGAATATTTAGAAAAGAATTATCAGTGAGCTATGGAGTAACTTCAAGCCAATTTACATTCTTGTAATTGATTCTTTTGAGATCATAATCTAGGCCAATAATAAGGTTTACCTCGTTTGTTTTCTGTCTCTGAGATTACTGCCCCTTTCTTCCTGATGTTCACTATCTTTAAAAGCAATATTACCTAAATCTAGTCTTTTTTTGTTTTGGTTGTTTTAGATGGGAGGGTAAATTTGGTTCCTCTTTCTCTATCTGAGTCAGAAATTTAAAATATTTAAAAAATAAAATAATCTAGGACTCCTGGGTGGCTCAGTAGGTTGAGCGTCTGACTTCAGCTCAGGTCATGATCTCATGGTTTGTGAGTTTGAGCCCCACGTCAGGCTCTGTGATGACAGCTCAGAGCCTGGAGCCTGCTTCAGATTCTGTGTCTCTCCCTCTCTCTGCCCCTCCCATGCTCATGCTCTGTCTCTGTCTTTCAGTAATAAATAAACGTTAAAAAAAATTTAAAAAAAAAATAAAAATAAAATAATTTATTTACTTCTTACAGGTGGGAAAGTGATGGGTAGAAGCCACCACAGACAGAGTTTCGTTGCTACCTCTTTATCAATAATGCTGCACATGATACAATTACACTTCTCTACTGGAGAAGAGCAAACACAAATCTGCATCATTCCCAAGTAGGAAGCAGGAACATGAGGGAAATGCTAGAAAATATTTCGGGCAGCAAGAATTAAGACCAAGGAAACCAGGCTAGATATAACTGAGGAGATCTTCCTATGTTTTTCAGAAATTTTAAGATTTCTCACCCAGGACAATCTCATTCTCATTAGGATAAAACTGGTCATCACCTAGGGCATACTCCAGATTCCATTTCTTCTTGCTCAAGGATTGCCACCCTGCTGTCACTAATGAAAACCCCAGCTCCAGGAGTCCCTTGCAGCCAAACACTTCAAAGATGGCCACACCTGATATGTCTCATATAGGAAATAATGATTGAAGATTTACATTACTACAAAAACATATCTGAAGAAAAAATGAATTATTCATAATCAAACCCTCCAATTGTGACTCCCATTCCCAATGTCCAGAAGTACTTGATGAATATTCTGCCTTGAAACTCTGGCTTACCAAATACTCCAATATTTCCCACCAGAGTGAGTTTTCTTTTTCCCTTTTTTTATGTTTTGTCTTTTGTTTGTTTCTTTTTTTTTTTTTTTTTTTTTTGAGAGAGAGACAGAGCACGAGTAGGGGAGGGGCAGAGAGAGAGGGAGACATAAAATCTGAAGCAGGATGATCTGAGCTGTCCACACAGAGCCTAACACAGGGCTTGAACACACGAACCACAAGATCATAACCTGAGCTCAACTGACCAAGCCACCCAGGCATCCCCAGAGTGACTTTTCTTTCACTAAAGTTAAATCTCTAGATTATTTATTTCCCTTGACAGATATTTCTAGATTAGGAATATCTTTCCTACTTTCTCTTGGCACTTTCTCTGGCACAGAAGAAAATAGCCATAAGCATGGTGGTTGGAATTAGCCCTGCTGACTCTGACCCTTGTTGTTTGCTAATATGAAGTGAAATCTCCCACAGATAGTGCGTGATGGTCGGAAATTTTTGTAATGTGAGTTCTTATATGGAAAGAAAACAGAATAATGGGGAGAAAGGGGAATTTTCAAATCCCAGCTTTGCTTTTACCAGATCTCTGAGGCCTCGAGAAAGTCACCTATCTTCATGACTCTCAGATTCCCCATCAAGTCACTCCATGTCATCACTTCCATATTTATGATGCTTTAATCTTCCAACCAGGTTATTTGGAGGATTATATAATATGTGCAAGGAACAACCGGCATCTTCTCCATCATGGTCATTGTTACAAGTATCAGCACCATTAGCATCATCATCATCATCCTTATAGGTTAAGTCAGACAGAATAGTTGTCCAGAAGAAAAGCAGAAAAAATAACCATGTAGTAATAGTAGCCATTTGGTAAGACCACTGAATTCATATCTAGTAAAATAATTTAAATATTAGTTTTAAAAGTCAGGTCAAATGTTAGGAAAAAATTATAGAGGTATAAGACTGTTTACATATTTAAAAATAGTAAAATTGGCTTATTTAGAAACATTTAATCCCCAAGTAGCTTTATAGATTCAATGCCACACCTGTCAAAATTATAACTTTTTTTTGCAGAAATGGACAAACTGATCCTAAAATTTATATAGAAATACAAGTCACTCGCTGTAGTAAACGAACAAAAAAAAAAGCTTGAGAACGAACCGCAAAGTTGGAGGACTCATACTTCCTGATTTCAAAAACTATTATAAAACTATAGTATTCAAAACTATGTAATATTAGAAAATATATCAAGATATCAATAGAATAGAATTGAGAGTTTAGAAATAAAACTTTATATATATGATCAATTGATTTTCAACAAGAATGCCAGAACCATTCAATGGGAAAATAGCCTTTTCAACAAATGGTAGTGGGACAACTAGTATCCACATACAAAGGAATAAACTTCGATGCCTGCTTCATGCCATATTAAGATCCTAATGTAAGAGCTAAAACCACAAAACTCTTGATAAAACATAGGAGTAAATCTTCACAAGTTAGGCAATCTTTTGAGTTGAGTGAAAGTTTGTTAGATATCACCCAAAGCATATGCAATCAAAGAAAAAATTAACAATCTGGATTAATTTAAAATTAAAAAGTGAATTTAGGGGCGCCTGGGTGGCTCAGTTGTTTAAGTGTCCGACTTTAGTTGAGGTCATGATCTCACAGTCTGTGAGTTTGAGCCCCGCGTCAGGCTCTGTGCTGACAGCTCAGAGCCTGGAGCCTGCTCCAGATTCTGTGTCTCCCTCTCTCTCTGCCCCTTCCCCGCTCATGCTCTGTCTCTCTCTGTGTCAAAAATAAATAAAAAAAAAAAATTAAAAAAATTTTTAATAAATAAATAAATAAATAGTTAATTTAAAAATTTAATTAAAATTTTAATAATTTTTTTAAAAAACTTGTGTGTCAAAAGTCACTATCAAGAAAACAAAAAGACAACTCAGCAATGGGAGAAAATACTTGCAAATCATATACCTAATAAGGGTCTAGTTTTCAGAACGTATAAATAACTCCTACAACTAAATAATAAAAAAGACAACCTAATTCAAAAATTGCCAAAAGGGTCTAATAAAGATACTTCTACAAAGAAGACATATGAATGGCAATAAACACATAAAAAAGATGCTCAACTCATTATGTCATCAAGGAAGTGCAATCAAAACCACAATGATACATCACTTTACACACACTAGAATGGCTACAATTTACAAAATCAAAAATGATGAATGTTGGCAAAGATTTGAGGAATTTGAACCAGCGTGCCTAAGTGGCTCAGTTGGTTAGGCATCCAACTCTTATTTCTGGCTCAGGTTCATGATCTCATAATTGGGGGACTGAGCCCATGCTGCCAGCAGAGAGCCTGTTTAGGATTCTTGCTCCCCCTGTCTCTCTGCTCCCTCCTGCTCATGCCCTGTCTCTCCCAAAATAAATAAACATTTAAAAAAAAGGAATTCAGACCTTTAAAAATGGTGCAGCCAATATGGAAACCAGTTGGCAATTCCTCAAAAATTTAAATATAGCCTTATTATAGGACCTAGAAATTCCATTCTTTGGTATATACCAAAGAGAAATAAAAACATGTCCACACAAAAACTTGTATGGACATAGCTGAGTTATTCATAATAGCAAGAAGAAATAACTCAAATGTCCCTCAACTGATAAACAAAATATGATATATCCACACAACGGACCATTATTTAGCCACAAAAAAGACTCAAGTACATGCCAAAACACAGATGAACCTCAAAACACTACACAAATGAAAGCAAACATAAAAGGTCACATATTATATGATTCCATTTACATGAAATGTCCACAAAAGGTAAATCCATAGAGACAGAAAGTATATTAGTAGTTGCCAGGGGCTGGCAAGTGGGGATACTAGAAAGTAACTAATAATTCATACAGGGTTTCTCTTTGGGGTAACGTAAATGTTCTGGAATTAAGTAGTAGTGATGGTAACATCATGAATTTACTCAAAACAACTTAACTATATACCTTAAAATGGTGAATTTTATGCCATGTGAGTTATATCTCATTTTTTAAATATTCCATTTTAAAACTAGAAACAAAAGAGTATACATATACAGTATCCCCCCTTATCCATGGGGGATACATTTCAACATCCCCAGTGGATGCCTGAAACAGCTGATAGTATCAAACCCTATATATACTATGTTTTTCCCCAAATACACACACACACACACACACACACACACACACACACACACACACACACCTATGATAACGTTTAATTTATAAATTAGGCACAGTAAGAGATCAACAATAATAAAATAGAATAATTATAACAATATAGCATAATAAAAGTTATTGTGAATGCAGTCTTTCTCTCTCTCAAAATATCTTTAAAAATATCTTATTGTACTGTACTTACCCTTCTTGTGATGATATGAGATGATACAATCCTACATAATGAGATGAAGTGAGGTGAATGATGTAGGCATTATGATTTAGCATTAGGCTACTATTGACCTTCTGATAATTCGTCAGAAGGAGGATCATCTGCTTCCAAACCACAAGTGACCTTGGGAAACTGAAATCACAGAAAGCAAAACCACAGATAAGGGGTGGGGGGCCAGGGGGTCTGCTCTATGTGTATTATGCACTATAGGGGTTTCTAAATCTCCCATTGTTAACGAATTTAAAGTAACAAAGCCCAATTTGGCCAATTTCATACAAAGAGGTTCAATATTAAGTAGGCAAGAAAATACAATGGGAAACAATTCAGACACACCCAAATAATTCCAAATCAACTAACAAGATATCTGCTCTGAGAGTGCCTGTTCAGGTTGAAGCCATTTTCACAAATACCTTTACTCTCACAGTTAAATTAAAAATAAAGGGAATTTAATTTTAATCTTAATTAAAAAGAGAATTTAAGAAATCAACAGCATTTTATAATGGTAATTTTCACCTTAGATATCATAGATGTGTTTCTAAAAATAAAAGCATTTGCCATGTAGAAATATACCCACATTAAACATTTGCTAATCAACATGCAGCCTCCCTATGGCCTGGGCCTATCCATTTTGGATAATGAGTATGAGTAGGTTTCTTCCTTTTATTTTGTTCCCCTATTTCTCCTTTGTGTGTTTTTATTCTCTAATTCCACTTACAACTGTCAGGAAAGAACTGATGCCTGCCTCTCCATAAAACCTTCTAATGCAACTCACCATTTGATTTTTTCCATGAGTGTTAGTTTTGTTGCTATAACTAGACAGGTATTTCCGGCTGCAAGAACTATATTACACTTTTTAAATTTGCCATAGTACCTAACACAACATTTGATTCATAGTGTGCATTCCATAATTATTAATATAACAAAAGGTAGCAATGCAGACTCTGAAACCAGTGAAGATGGATTATTCAATAAATGCTATTGGGTAGCCATCTAGAAAAAAGTAACATTAGAGCTATATCTCATATTCTACATCAGGATAAATTCCAAATGAATCAAAGATTTAATTGTAAAAATGAAAGCATAAAAGTATTAGAAGAAACCTGGGAGAAGTGTTTTATAATCTTGGTATAGAAGAGGCCTATTTAAATATGACACAGAAGCTATAAATCAAAAGACTGATAAATTCCACAGCATAAAAAAATTTAATAATAATCTTCATAGCAAAAACTAAAATAAGCAATGGCAAAGGAAAATGACAAGCTGGGATAAATATTTACAACTCATATCACAAACCAATAAACAATAAACACCAACTATTTGATAATAAATGACCCAACAGAAGAATTGGCAAGCAACGTGCACAGACAGTTCATGGGAAATGAAACATAAATAACTCCAAAACACATGAATAAGAATTAAAACAATGAAAATTAAAACTACACTAACATACCATTCTTTACCTATCAGATGGGCAAAAATACAAAAGATTAATAATGCTGTTTGGCCAGGCAGTGGGGAAACAGGCATTTTTGCATGCTGCTAGTCAAAAGTATGCACTGGCACAACCTCTCTGCAGGGTATTTAGGCAATATTGTTCAAAATTACAGAAGCACATACTTTTTAATTCAGCTCCACTTCAAGGAATTTTTCTTAAAGACATATTTACTTAACAGGTGAAAAGACCTCTATATAAGATTATTCACTAAACTATGGTTTGTAATAGCAAAACTGGAAACTGCCTAAATGTACACAACCAATGCCTGGTGAAATTATAAAGCACCCAAAAAAGAAAAAAAAAGTCTTAAAAAAAAAGATAATTCACTACTTGGGCTATGGAATAATCTCCAAGATCTGCATGTGAAAAAGCAAGATTCAGAACTATGTGTAGGGTATACTACCATAGCGTATAAAGCAGGCTGTACAACAGGGATGTTGTACAAACACCACTTTGCTTGTATCTACATAAAATGTCTGTGTAACAATACACAAGGAACAGGTAATATTTGTTGCCTCTGGGATGGAAATAGAGATAAAATAATAATTTTCATGGTATTTTTATTATGTACCTTTTTAAAAAATTATAAACCAATTGATTATTCAGAATAAATATTCAAAAATAAATGTGTTTATAAATCTTCCACAGCACCTAATAGTACTGGATTCATAGTATGAATTTAGGAGATACTAAGGAGGGTAAGTGCTTAAATAATAACACTGTCCTTTATCTGCTTCTTGTTTTTAAACTTACAAATTCTTTTATATAAATTACCATATTGAGAAATAAATGATTTTTATTAATTATCTAAACATTTTGGACTCCATTTGTAGTTAATTTCTGAGAAAATTGTCCCACAAAAAGTAGCACTTACTTCAAGTGTTAGAAAGAAAATCCCCCACCCCCATTCAAATGGAGATACATTTTTTTGACTGCCTACACATGAATAAAATTCTCACAATCTCATGACCATGGGATCATGACCTGAGCCGAAATCAAGAGTCATACACTTAATTGACTGAGCCACCCAGGGCTGCAGCAAAACTGATATTTTAAATTACTGGTCTATTTTCTTCAATTTTTTCTTAACTCTAGGACAACTCTTTGTTTCACTTTTTAATTAGAAAACCCAAATAATTCACTGGATATGAAAACTTATTATTTCTGTGAGAGATGAACTATACAATCCTCTAGTCATAAAAAAATGCTTATTCCATCTGAATAATGATCTAAAGGCCTATTTTTAGGATTATATATTTTAAGTTACGTAACAATAAACAAAAAGATATTAGTGTTCCCTTCCCAATCCACCTCCTACCTTTAGAATATATTTGTTTCCAAACAAAATGCAAGATCTTATAATTTTTGAGACCCCAATGCCAGAATAATGCAAGCATTATTCTTTACCAACCCCAAATTCCAGGTATAAATATCCTAAAAAATTATACTGACACAATTTGAATAACATCAACATTTTAATGAGTGGCTTATGTCAGTCAATTACAATTCCAGAAGAGCCCAGAGTATTATATAATCTCAGAAGGCCCTGGTTTGGTACCAAAATATATTATCTTGAAAACTATAAAAGCTTTCTCCCCAATTTCTTAATGAATCATAAGGATAGCACAGGCTTAACTTTCCCCCACCTTAGTCAACAAAGCTTTGAATCACAACTGAATCCAGAGATGATGAACTCTAATAGGATCAGGTAATATGGTTGATAAGTTATAGGAAAGGTGGTAAAATGAGAGCTCAGACTTCATTCTAGAGGGAGCAGAGGCTACTTCCTCTCAGCCCTTGTTCCAGACCTTCCAGAAAAAATACAAGTTTGGATTTCCATGTGAGACATTGTGATTCTTAAGTACGACAACTTCTCAGTCTATATATGGTCACATTGTAAACCTTCCTTTATAGGACCGCTTGGGTGTTCCACAACAATGTGGTGCCATGTGATAGTGAGAAAATGATGGGTCTGGGAGTTTCGTGGACTAGAGTTTGAATTCCACCTCTGCCACTTAGCAACTGTGTGACTCTCAGGTGAGGTGCTCTCTAGCTCAGTTTCCTTATCTGCAAAATGGACATATATGTCTTTTGTGAGGATTATAAATAAAAATATATAAGTGCCTAAGCATTCAAAAGTAATTTTAAAATCATGTTTGTTAACACTCTTCCCTCGTAAACCAAATAATAGTGTCTTTTGGAGGAAACTTCCATTTTATCTTCAAATCTGGATTTAGTGTAAAAAGCATTTATTGCAGTTATAAAGTACTATGAATGTGATTTAGAGAAATCATAGGCTGTCTGGCAGGATATTAGGTATTTTGCAGCCACTGTTGTACACAATGATAGTGCACTCTGATTGGTCCCAACTATGAACTGTCACCATCAACCTACAAAACATCTTGTTTATGTAAGAGGGAAACTTGTTCTATATGTATATACACAAACACTTTTTGAGTGATGAAAAGGAGAATAAGGTAAAAATAAAGGCAGATATGAATAATGCAAGAGGCAATACTAGCATTTTGGTTCAGAGTTTGGATTTGGGTTTGAGTTTGAGGTGGAACAACTTCTGAGTCCTAACTTTATCATTTTCTAGCTATTAAGACTTAGAAGAGTTGATACTTCTCTCTATGTCTTTTCATCTGAAAAAGCTGGGATACTAAGGGCTCCTGGGTGACTCAGTCAGTTAAGCATCCAACTCTTGATTTGGCTCAGGGCATGATCTCACAGTTCATGAGTTGGAGCCCAGCATTGGGCTCCACACTGACAGAACAGAACCTACTTGGAATTCTCTCTCTCTCTCTCTCTCTCTCTCTCTCTCTCTCTCTCTCTCTCTCTGTATCTCTCTAAAATAAATAAACTTAAAAACAAAAAAGCTGGGATGCTACATAGCATATAGTATTATAGTGTTAGCTGTTATTGTCCTTATTTATACTACCACATTCACAGAAGATAGAAACACTTTAAGCAATGCAACATACTAATTCTCCCATAAAATAATTGTGAAATAATACATGTATATATGAAATTTATTTGAATTTTGGAAATTAGTTCATAATCATCAAGATGGCATCCAAAAGAAGGTAACCATACATGTCAATGACAAATTAAGACTCAATTCAGTCATATAAAGTTCCAACAAGGAATCTATCAACACTAGATATAAATGTGATTAGATTGAATCACATCTAAAAAACAATAATGTCTTAAGTCTTTGAAATATACTAACATTGATGATTCCTTACATTTAAAGAATATTGTATTCAAATTGCTCACGTTTCTCTCACTTGATCCTCAGAATAAGCTATGTAATAAAAATACAGTAGGTTTAAGAATAAAGAATTGAGGCTAAGAAAGATTATGTGACTTCACCAATGGTGCTTGAATAGGAAATGATGAAGCTGAGGCCAAAATACATATTTCCTCACAGGTAATTCAATTTTCAGAATATTATACCACAATGAGCAATTTGGCATTTCCCCTTTTGTGTTAAAACCAAGGTGTGATTTTTATATTCCAGATTTATCACTGTAAACTCTATTGGCAATGGCTTAAATGACCTTAACTAGCCTTTAAATCACTGTTTCCAGGTACAGATATATAGGTATTGTGTTGAGAATCATTGTTCTGTTTGTAAATATGTAGTAAATTCTCCAACCTTACTATGTTTAATGTTTAGCAATTAGAAGTACCCATGGGAAAGAGAAATAGGAATCCCTTTCTGATGGAACAGCCCTCCTACCTCAAGTCTCCAGATGAAACCTTGCCATGGTAACCATTTGGTTTAGCATAGCCATCATTTGTTAAATTATAATATTCAGGAGACTAATGATATTCCAATATTCTGTTAAAACAATTATTCTAAAAACTGATTAACCAAACCAGATAAACATTTTAATTTTGTAGAACAGTATCACACAGAGAATTAAATTAGTATGGACTGGTTTTCCTTTAGAAAACCCAATTAGGTGCCAAAGAGGAGGTCATTTACGTTAGCTGCTATAGCACAAGTCAAATTGGTATTTTTATTAAGCTAATGTCAGGAATTGTATTTTAAATAAAAAAGGTTAACAGATACACCTTAAAAATTGTATTTATAAGAAAATATAAATGGTATAAATATAACGGTAAAGTGCTAATAGAACTGCCATGTGAACAGCTCATACTAAGTCAGAAATGAAAACACATTTCTAAAGAACAGATTCCTTGCTTGAGGGACAGGCTGCACTTAGTCCTAGTCCCCAGTCCAGTGGTGTGCTAGTAAATGTCTAACATTAGCTCTAGAGAGGAAAAAAAATCTCTCATTTACACCATTTGCCAACTTCCATAGTATCAATACTCTCATCAGGTCTGACTTCAAGCTACCAACATGAAGTCACTCACTGTGGAGTTAGAAAGATAGGGGCACAATGGGTTCTCACCAGCCAGAACACACCGGCTCCAACCCACCACTGCCCAAACTCCGGAACCAATTCAAATCTCCAGAGGTAGAACTCAGAAGCATGTATTTTTAAAATGCTTTCTCAGTGATTTTGCTATACTCAGTCCATAGACCAGTTTTTAGGAACCACTAGACTAGCTTATCATGCAACCATGAGAGCCTGTAAGGTTAAGAAATGGAAAACACTTGTATGACTGTTTCAGACGTAGTGCAAAACCAGGTGGAAGTGACATTGACATCACTGTCACCTAGGAAAACTCTGAATAGTGGTAAGGATATTTCACTTTTATGTACAGCTGCTTGTGAGCCCAAATAAATGACAAGTCTTTTTGATACCTTCCTAAGCCAACAAGAAAGTGCTTGTCTCTGATAAAATAGTCACTGAAATCCTCAATGCTTTTTTAAAGCAGTCATTCAGGCCAGTCCTCTGCCTCCAAGAAAGGATGGCAGCTTGGTGGTATTTAATTACCCACAATCATGAATTACTTATGGGCCATTTTAATGCTTGGTGCAAATTACTCAATTGAAGCCAACAAAATGCAGGCATTACCTCTTGTAGACATCCCCAATTTCATATGAATTTATAACCTTTAGTTTTCACATTTGTACCAATCTTCAAAAGATAGGAAATGAGTTAAGATTAGCATTGGTAAGTGTCTTTGCCTAGGTCCCCTTGGAGCCTGAGAAAAAAGTTTTGCAGGCAAGTAGTTTATTTGGGAAAAGTCATCTCAGAAAATAGGAGTGAGGTAAGGGAAAATCTGTGAGGAAGGAGGAAAAGTAAATACAAAGATGTGTTAAAGGAAGGACCACACTCTCTACCTGGACTCCCACCTACAAAAAGCTTCAGCTGAGGTAAAGGAAATAACTACAATTTTGAATGAAGATGGAAGTGTGTATCGATACAAGAGAGTGTACACTTTAGATTATTGAATTAAGACTGCATATATGACTTATAGACACTATAAGACCCTGAGAGAGAGCAGAAAAGCCATAGAATTGGCCACATTTCCATCTAGTAGAAGACAAGCTGGTTCCATTGAAGAAATTTAAAGGGGCAGCATATCTCATGATTATATGAATTACAAATATAAGGCACCACACAACTTGCTTAGAGCAATTGACCTTATGAGATCTATTTTTCTAGAAAAAATAAGTTAACAGATGATTATTAGACATTTGTTGATAATACCAAATTTTAGGGTTTTTCTCACTAAGCAACTCTAATTCACTTAAATTGTATAATTAGAGTAATATAAACATTTCAGAAATGTTAAGCACCATTTGTCTTAAAAAAAACAACCCAGATAATTCTTATACACACTAACGTTTGAGGACATTAGTCAGTAGCAGCAGTTCTTAATGGCACAGTGCTAGGGCGGAAGTCATTCCTCTGTAACCCCTTCATAAAGCGAAGAAACATTAAAATGGAAAAAAGAAAAGCCTTACATACAGTGCAAGCAACAGAGCAGAGCAGTTAGGGGATTGGAATCTGCAGTTAGATTGCTTGGTTTAAACAGTAGTAACCTTGGGCAAGCTATTTAATCTCTCTAAGACTCATTTTCTCATCTTAAAAACGAGGATAATAATTTCTACTTCATAGGGTCGCTGTGAGGATGAAATGAGATAATGTATATGAAGCACTTAGCACAGTGCCTGCCATATAGCAAGTTTTTAACAAATATTACCATTATCATTACCACATCAGTCCTCTAGAGAACACTGTCATACACATATAACACACAATCAGGTAGGAAGTAAAAAGAAATTTCTAAACTGTTACATGGATGCATAGGGCCACTATTGATCTTACTTTTATTCTTTCTCTCTCTCTCAAGAGGAAATATAATAAATAAGAAGTCTGTTGTGGTAGAAGGGACATCTTGAATGGCTTTTGCACACAACTCACCTCTCAGAATCTCAGTTTCCCCACCTATAGACTGGTAATCCTAAAGCAATCCTTAGATCTCAGGGATGTTGCAAGACTAGAAGACATGGCATGTTGTGAAGAGCCCAGAAGTGGGCACAGACGCAGTCACAGAAGTCATGCAAGTGGCTTCGAAGTATATTACCTATGCTAGGAAACTTTTCTTACATTGCAATGGAAAAACTGCAGGAACCTCACATCTGGGCTTAGAGGAAAGTAAGAAAGATGGTCTTTCCTTGGAGAAGTGACTTCTTAAGACACAAGACATAAGAAGATTGCAATCAAAGTTCCTGCCTACCACTAGCTTTAGGCATATCATTAAGAATATCTTTAAAGATGAATACATAGAGATCAAAAGAGATAAATTTAATTATTCATAATGTGCAACATTATAAAATTAAAATTCTTAGCATAACTTTTGGCCTGAATCGTTATCAGGTTTCTGCTCCTGAATGTTCTGATTAAATATGTCAATATTCATCAATACTAATGATTACAAGGCAATAAGTGAAATAGTACCACATAAATATAAATCTGTTTTTAAAATGTGAAGTATTCTTAAAACTGTAAATATTAAGATATACCACATGTGACTGACATTTATTAATATTAATTTATAAAATACATACCTCACATAAGTTTAATAAATATCTTAGGAAAAAGCTATCTTCAGCACTTCCAGATCTTACAGACACCATTTTGCAAAGAATGGGTACACTGTAGCTTTATATTATCTGCCTTCAGATAAATAAGGCTTGATTTAGTCATCATGTAGTCATCAGATAAATAAGGATGTAAAAAAAGGACCATGAAAGGCTATAGTCCAGCATCACAAGCAGGGACAAGTGAAAACACCATCTACTGACTGTGTGATCTTGCCCATCTCTTTTCTTCTTTAAAAGAAAAATAACTAAACACCCTGTCAGGGTCAAACTGAAGGCAAAGGAGCAGGAGAACTGTGAAATGCATATATGAATAGATAAACTACTCAACCTCACAGTGACTCAGATTCCTCATCTGTAAAATGAGGTATGAAAGTTATCGCTAATAACCTTTGAAACATGTAAATTCTGTGATTCTAGGTTTAGACTGAAGGTATCAAGGCAAAAGTTGAGAAAGCCCTCTCTCACTGGACGTCTGTCTTAGACATAGACACAATTCTCAAATCGCATATGAATCTTGTGCACTTTTTTCTTCATCGACTGCCAGGCACAGCAGATTGTTCAGGTGATAGCACTACTTAAGGCAATACAACTTTAAATACAGATAGGCCCTTCTTCTAAAAGAACTTTGAAAACTGTGAGCTTAATTGCAATTAAAAGGCCGTTGAAATTCAGTACAACTAGAAGACAAGTTTTGAGTTTACTCCAGTATTAAAATAAGCAACTTTGTAATAAAATATATCAGTATGGATTTTATGCCCCAAAAAAAAGGATCCTCAGTGAATAGGAGTATGTGTAACATTTAAATATTTATGCATAAATTTGCAATTTACTGCAAATTATTGAAGATTATTGGTTTCTCTAATAAGTAATCAGTGTATTAAGGGGATTTTAAATTAAAGAAAGTAATTTAAAATGGCCAAGCATGCTTAATGAAAATTATCACATTTTAATATCTCTTTTCTAATTAATAAGTATTTTTCTAAAATTTAAAAGAAGCCAGGTGTTCAATAAGTAAAAATAATGTCTATGAAGTCTAGACATTTTTATATTATCCTGATTTAGATGGTGTTTTAGGATTAGAAAGGACCTTTAAATGTCACCCATTTAATCCCCCAGCATCATATTTGCCAAGTGGTCATCTAAAGAATGTTTGAATTCTTCATGTTTTGGGGACTCACTACCTCTCATTTTATCTTCAGAGACCACAGAATTTTAGAATTTCTTCTATTCTGCCAAATGGAAGAATTCTTAACTTAGAAAATTAACAGGGGCACCGGGGTGGCTCAGTGGTTTGAGCATCTGACTTTCGCCTAGGTCATGGTCCCATGCTTAGTGGGTTTGAGCCCCACGTCAGGTTCTGTGCTGACAGCTCAGACCCTGGAGCCTGCTTCAGATTCGGTGTCTCCCTCTCTCTCTGCCCCTCCCCCACTCTGTCTCTCTGTCTTCCAAAAACAAACACTTAAAAAAACAGAAAATTAACAAAATAAACAAATAATTTAATGTTAAATGTCTTTGTAATAATACTTCAATAAAAGCAAACAACTTGTTAGTTTAATTCAATTGAGACTGGAGTCATGTGGCATTATGCAAACTGCACAGAACAGGTGGAACAAATTTCTATGGTATTGTTCTTGATATGGCAGAGACCAACGGTCCTATTCCCCCCAGACTGACAGAGCCTACAACTGGCCATGAGCAGGTGCAGTCCTGAAGAACAACCATCAGTGAGCTCTGATCTGCCTGAGCCAATGAGTATGAGGTCTGACTGGATATTAGTAACAAGCTCAAAGGCCTGGAATCTATCTGTCAGCTAAAGCTCATGTCTTCTCTGGCACCAGTGTTCCTAAGCCCCAGGCTGGACCCTTTGCCCCACCATCCTTACCAGTCTCTATTTCTGGGCTTCGGCCATGCTTTGCACTTTATATTCAAGCTCCATATCCTGAATTCTAGTCCATTTGCCTGGGATCCCAACCCTAATGGGGCTGGACCCTAGATTTCTAGTTCTATCTGGATCTGTTCTCCCAGAACAAGCTACCTCTGCCTGTCTGTAATTATCTACCCTTACCAGATACTCTATGGCTGGGCCATTCATCATTTTAAAAGCATATACTTCAGGGCATCTGGGTGGTTCAGTTGGCTGAGCATCCAACTTTGGCTCAGGTCATGATCTCACGGTTTGTGAGTTCAAACCCCATGTCAGGTTTTGCATTGCCAATGCAGAGCCTAGTTCCAATTCTCTGTCTCCCTCTCTCTCAGCCCCTCTCCTTCTCCTGTGTTCGTTCTCTCTCTCTCTCTCTCAAAAATGAATAAGTACTTTTAAAAATTTTTAAGAAAACATAAAAAATAAATTAAAACATCTGTGATGTTAATGGTAGTTGCCTCAGACTTGAACTACTTACTTCCCCTTGAACACTGGAATATGGACTTCCAGTAACACAACCTAGGGGTCAACCCTGCTGCTATGTTAGTACGGATATCATGAAATAATAAAAGAAGTCCTGGCCCAGGTCAATTTCCCAAGCCTTGTCCCCACCTGGTCCCGACTTACTACACTTACATGCTTTTGAGGTCCATAAATACCTAGTGCTAGAAACTCTATCAGTTTACTAAGACAACAAATTTAAAGAAGGAAATATTCTTTAAGGGTTTACAGAAGGTTGATACAGATTAAGGCACAAAGATTAAAAACAACAACAGTAGTTTCATGAACAATTAAAAACATACATTCCCTGAGCAAGAGTTCTACAGGATGGCTTGGTAGAAGAGGATGCTTGTTAAGCTAAGTGTATCTAATAGTGACAAAATGAAGCAACAAATTTCCAACCTATGCAGGGAGATATTTTCAAGCAGAAATATCTGACCATTGTTTATTAAGTCACATCTTATAAGTGACTTCAGCCTGGGAAAAATCACAACCTTGCTTTCCTAATCCCACCACTTCATGAGAATATTCCCCTTCTAACACCCTCATCATGCACACATAGGAATTGTACACTCTCGTGTTTTTCTTTATCTCATGTGAATATATCTTATCTTCACAGATTACAAACTCCATACCTTACCTTATCATTCCAGGAATGCTTTCAGTAGACAATAAATTCTTACTGAATTTCACAGAACTAACTGAACTGAAACAAATTGGGATAAAAATGACTTTATATATCAGATGAACTAAGTTGGCAAAAGAGTTGAATCAGATGCCTACTGTAGTTCTGAGACTGAATAATTGAGGCTTGGAGAAAAGGCCGACAAAGATACTGCCCAAATTAGAAAACAAAGTGTGGAACAACTATAATACAGGCAAATGCTATCAGTTATGGACTGTGGTTAGCAGAATAATGCTCCCCTAAAGACACTCACCTCCTAATCCCTGGAACCTGTGAATATATTATCTTAAAATCAAATGAAATTTTCTTAATTTAAGGTTAAGAATCTTGAGATGTGAGGTTATCCTAGATTTGAAGGTGGGCAAAACGTAATTAAATGAGTACTGGAAATTAGAAGAGGGAAGCAGACGAGAGGGTCAAAGAGACGATAGGGAGGAATAATGAGAGATTAGAAACATGAGAGGGTCTCAACTTGCCATCACAGGCTTTCAAGATGGCAGAAGGGAACTATAAGCCAAAGAACATAAGTGGTCTTCAGAAACTGGAAATGGCCTTTGGCTGACAAGCTAGCAAAAAAATCAGTCCTACAACCACAAAGGAACTAAATTCTGCCATCAACTCAAATAAGCAGGAAACAGATTCTCCCCTAAAACCTCCAGAAAGGAACAGTCTGTCAACACTCTCTGATTTTCATCTAGGGAGATCTGTCCTGGACTGCTTACCTATTGTACTGTAAAATAAAAAAATCTATGTTATTCTAGTCCATTAAGTTTACGGAAGTGACAACAACAGGAAACTAATAAAGGGAGAGATGATTTATATGCCTGCCCTAGTTGGACAGTCAGAGTGACTGGTTCATGTGACTGAGGATTTACAGTTCACAATTAACTATGTAATTTGGGGATTAGGGGCTCAAACGTAGAGATCAAGAGACATTTCTGAGGCAAATAGTAGATGATCCCACCCAAAGAACTACCAAATTTAGTTCTTTTCTTCAACCCTTCTTCACTGGCTTGTCCCAGCCCCCTCTAATTTTCCAACTTTTATTTAGCAATTTATTTAATAAATCTTATAAGGCTTTAAGGATCAAATATATAACATGCAACGTCTGTCCTCAAGTTCATAACTTTGCCAGTACAGCAGATGTACCAACAACTTACATTGTGTAAGCAAAAGAGTTGACAGAGTACTTTCACTGGCCATTCTCATTTAACCCTTAGCATCTTTCTATGAGGGACACTAACTGTACTCTAGACTATAAGTAGCCACAGAGTATGAGTGTAGGGGTGTGTGTGTATGTAGAAAAATACATTCAAAATGGGGCAAAAAGGGGAAAATTCTGAGAGGAAAAAAAGATGCTCTGCTAAACTATAGCTAGTTTAATCTGCACAGTGTACATGTGGCCATGAGTAGGAAATATTTTACCCCCAAAGGAATTCAAAATCAAAATATCTTTTAAATGAGATTCCAAATGGATCAAAGAACTATTATATCCACTAAGAACATACTAATCTAAATTCTAAATAAACTTCTACCTTGTGATCCATTAATTTTCAAAACAGCTTTTGACTTTCTCCAATACCACGTAAAACCCAACAATTAGTTTACGAGGACTCCATGAAGAGACAGGAAGTGAATTCATTGCATACCCAACCTACATCACTGTGTGAAGCACTTTACTAGCCTCATCTCACTTACCTCAGAACAGTCCCATTAGTCACTCATCTCCTAGGTAATACCTTGGTCATTGAGGAATTTGCAACTTAGGGAAAAATAAGTATGCTAGTCTACTGGTAGAGAAGTATCCAAGGAAAATCAATAATGTGGCAATAAAATTGTTATCAGTTAGACAAACTGGACAGCAAAACGAGTAAGTCAGATAAAGGTATGTAGCACACCATATTAATTTTCTATTGCTGCTGTAGCAAATTTCCAGAAACTTAATGGCTTAAAATCACAAATTTGTTTTCATACAGTTCTGGAGGTGAGAAGTCCAAAATCTGTCTCACTGGGATAAACTCAAGGTGCTAGTTACCTCTGGAGTCTCTAGGGAAAAAAAAAATTGTTTCCCTACCTTTTCCAGCTTCTATAGGATGCCTGCATGTCTTGGCTTATGGCCGCTCACTCTATCTTCAAGGTAGCAAGATAGCTCTTTCCAATCTCTTTCTCTGACCTACTTTTCTACCTTTCTCGTAAAAGGACCATTATGATTACATTAGCCCAGCCAGATAATCCAGGATAATCTCCCCATCTCAAGATTCTCAATCACACATTCGAAATACCTTTTGCCATGTATGGTAACACATTCACAGATTCTCAGTTATCTTTTGGTGGGGGGAGCTACTAATCAGCCTGAGCATAGGCAGATTAGAGTTAGGAAAAAAACACAGTTTAGCTAAGATCAAGGATGTAAGAGTAGGTCAAAAAACTGGATGAAATGCCTGAACACATCTGAGAGTAGGTGTTAGTGTTTCCAAAATATACTCTGTGATACAATATGTACAGTTGTTAGAAGTAAATGAGCTCTCTATGCACAGGTAAGTGAATGGAGATTGGTGGAACAATAAATCTATGCTGATTTAAGAAAGCAGTCACTCTGAAAAGGGACAAATTCAGAAGCAGAAAAAAAATGAAGCTGAGTGAAGGTTAATGGACTATGCAAAGTCTCTCTCTCCAGAACTTGGGCAATAACGCTGTGTTCAGAAGACCTAGACACAATTTTCCCAACCATTGGCATTCCTATTGCTGCTCATTAACTGGTTTCAAGTTTCCCTTAGGATGTTGTAGAAGATTTTGCTCCCAAATAATTACCTTAAAAGCTCTAAGCAGCTCCTGAGGGAAGAAACCCAGAGTTAGCTATCTCAGCACTGTAAGGTAAAATAATCAGGAAAAGAAAGAACCAGTGATGGCTCATAAAGGCTTTGAGTTCCCTGAATTCTCAAGGCCATGCTACTTATAAGGTCTATATTGCAGGTTATTACTATAAAAGTGTGATAAAGAAACATCATCAGTGTCAGAGACAGAGGACAGCTTCAGGGCCCAGGAGTATGGCTTAAGCATCCTTCCCCATCTCACCTGTATTCCATTACCACACATACCTCACCTGTCTCTGCCTTCAATCTTGCCCCACCAAATTCATATGCCTTTGATGCCCAGATTATCTTTCTGAAACACATGTCTGGTCACTTTGCTTTCCATCTTAACTTCTGACAATTCTTACTGCTGGTAAAATGAAGTATAAACTCTTCAGTTTAACACATAAGGTCCTAAAAGTGAGCCTACCTACTTTTATAATTTCATATCCTATGCCCCCATTCTGTGTGTTAAACACTTTCGTCAAAATGGATGTCTCAGTATTTAAGATACCTTTCACATTTTTATCTCTCTGTCCTTGCATAATGCTATTCCTTTGGCTTGAAAAAAAATGACCTATTCATTCATTTCCTCTCTAATTCAAATGCCAATCACTCAGTAAAGCCTTCCTGAAAGCAACTCAGCAAAGTTTTAAATTCTTTCTATGTTCTTTGCCCATTGCTAGCATAGAGGCACAGAGAAAATGTTCCCAGTAGATGGCAAACCTGAACAAAAGCTATGACAGTGTCACTTTCCAAAGGGTTCCTGTTAGGTCAGGGCACAACAAGGGCTCCCAAGAAACTGGTTTTCAAGGGCACATGGGTGGTTCAGTTGGTTAAGCATCTGACTTCGGCTTGAGTCATGATCTTGCAGTTCATGAGTTCGAGCCACACGTCAGAGTCTGTGCTGACAGCTCGGAGCCTGGAGTCTGCTCTGGATTCTGTGTCTCTTTCTCTCTCTGCCCCTCACCTGCTCATCCTGCTCATGCTTCCTCTCTCTCTCTCTCTCTCTCTCTCTCTCTCTCTCTCTCTCAAAAATAAACATTTTTTTTTTAAGTTTAAAAAAAAGGAAAGAAAGAAAGTGGTTTTCAGCATGGGCTGCCCATCAGGATCAATGATGAAGTTTTAGAAAAGATAAAAAAAGTTCCTAAGACCCACCCCAAGCTTACTAATAAATCAAATCTATGGTAGTGTTACTGAGAGAGTTTGCAAGTTTTTTTTTTCTTTTTAAGTTTATTCATTTATTTTGAGAGACACAGAGAGATAGTGTAAGTAGGGAAGACGTAGAGAGAGAGGGGGCAATGGATCCAAAGTAGGCTCTGCGCAGTCAGCAGAGAGACTGACATGGGTCTCTAACTCATAAACCATGAGATCATAACCTGAGCTGAAGTCAGATGCTTAACCAACTAAGCCACCCAGGCACCCCTACTTGCAAGTTTTCAATAAGCCTCACAGCTGATTCTGATGCAGACATGGGAATGAAGATCCTCAACCAGGCTGATGGCACTATTAAGATGGAACAGCCAATGCTAGTAATTGGGCGTGTGGAATCAGACCCATAGAAGATCTCTGCCAGAGCTAAACTGGTAGCCAGGGCCACGGCTATATAGGCCGAGACTTAGGGCACCAGAGAGCAAAGTCAGGAAACCAAGGTAGAAGCTTTTCTATATGGACCCCCCCAAAAAAAATCAGAATTGGAAGAGTGGAATTCAGTAAGGAATTCAGTAGATGCACTGGACCTTTCCTGGATACCAAACATGGGCGAAATAAGACACAGCAGTCCCCCCTTCTCCACAGGGGATGTGTTCTAAGACCCTCAGAGAATGCCTAAAACCACAGATAGTACCAAACACTACATATATCATGTTTTTTCCTATACATACCTATGATACAGTTTAATTTCCAATTTAAGCATAGTAAGAGATCAACAACAATAACTAATAAACTAAAACAACTGTAACAAAATACTATAATAAAAGTTATGTGAATGTGGTCTCTTTCTCTCTCTCTCTCTCTTTAAATATCTTGTTGCACTGTACTCACCCTTCTCCTTGTGATGATGTAAGATGATACAATGCCTATGTGATGTGATAAAGTGCAGTGAATTATGTAGGCATTGTGACGTAGTGTTAAGCAACTATTGACCTTCTGACAACTGGTCAGGAGGATCATCTGATTCCAGACCATGGTTGATAACAGATAACTGCAGGTAACTGCAGGAAGGAAAGCACAGGTAAGAGGGCACTACTGTAATTCTAGAACTCACCAAATGGACACCTCATGAAACAGCAACATTGCATCACCTGGAAACCTGTTAGAAAAGCATCTTGGGCCCCATCCCTGACCTACTGAATCAGAATCGGATTTTAACCAGATCCCCAGTTGATTTAAAAGTCACATCAAAGTTAGTAAAGCACCCAACCCTGGTTGCAAACAATGCCAATGCTGTCGTAGCCCACACTGTGAGTAGCAAGTCTTGACCCACAAGGAGCAGGTGGAAGAAACTCAAATATTACCACTGTGAGCAATGTGAGGGCAGGAATCTCAATCAATTCCTTTATCTCAGCACAGAGCACAGGACCTTGGGAACTGACAATGTAGTCTATTGGTTGCAACATCAGGACTTGGATCTGGTTCAATTCTAATGCTACTACTCAGCAGCTATGTGGTATTGTCAAAATACTTAATTTCTTTGTGCTTCAGTCTCTCATCTAGAATAAGGAGACAACCACCTCATAAGAATGAGGGCAAGATAGCATGTTAGTTTTGATAGCATTATAAGTGCTCAATAGACAGCCAAAGAAAAGTTAACAGATAATCAATTATTGATTGGTTGATATATTGACCATTTTTGGTGAGAAAAAGAGCTCCAAAATTCCAGTGGTGGAAATTATCTCATTCTGACTCATGATCTAATGAGAAGAATGGCCAAAATCTTGATAACTGGCAGATATTCCAAGCATAAGACTTGTTACAGTATTAATATGTGTCTCTTCAGTGATAAGTGAAAGAAATGTCCAAGGCAAGATGATTGACAACCTTTTTTGGAGTGATGACACCAAACTGATGTTCATGGAATCTCAAGGCTTTCTTGTTCTCCCCCAAACACCTAAGAAGGGCATTTTTTTCATGGCTTATTTTCATTAAATTGAATTTAAATTTATTTACTTGACAATATTTTGACATTTTTACATTACAGAGTGTTGCAAATCTGGATAAGAATCTCTTCCATAATAAACAATACAGATTCAAAGACACACATTTTGGTTTTTGTTAATCCTTAAAATAGCTTTCATATTTTTATCTAGTGCTTTTAAGTTTTCAAAAAACTTTCACTCCTCTACCTCATTTCTCCCCATAATAACGTGGCAGTTGTTTTTTTTTTTTTTTCTAAATCTTAGAAAAGTTTGTTATTCCAGTCTGACAGATAAGGAAATGGAAAATCAATTTAGGTGCTCAATTTCAAGTTTCCTGATTCCCAGTATTTCTTTAAGTTACTAAAAGCACCACTGCTACCAACTGATTGCCACATATTATACTGGATCCAAGTCAAGTCAGGTCACTTCCTCAACTATACAATATCCTAATTCATCCCCTAACCAAGTGCCCTTTCCCAAAAACCATGTTTGAAGTGTCACAAAGGCAACAGCTTCCTAAACATATGTGAAAAACATCTTTATTTTGTTAAAGTAGCTTTTCAGTTCTAGAAAGTAGAAGTCAAATTTGGAGGTGTGACTTAATTTTTTTTTAATTTGGAATTTTTCAAATTAAGGTGGAATGTACTTTCTTTTTATTTCGCTAGTTCATTCCTTCCCTAAACATTACATTTGCCTATAGATATCTTAACTCAAGTTTCCTTAAAAAAATGTTCTAAGCTATAAAAGGCAGTTTTAAAGTATTACTCTGCATTTCTATTTAAAATGCCAAATTTGATTAAGGATCTTGACACTTGGGTTTTGGAAATGAGCACAAATCTTAGACAAACAAATGGTAAAGCAGTGAGATCTTATTAATAAATATTAATGTTTAAATCCTCAAAAATCCCCATAAAGTCTACCAGGCAACATGTTTTTTGTTTGCTTGTTTGTTTGTTTGTTTGTTTTGTTGTTGTTGTTTAAATCACTGTAAAGTTTCCAATCTGGCTATTAAACTTTAGAATTAATACTGTGAAATGTTTTCCCAAAGTTAGTATACATTTTTAAAGTATTGCTAGCAGTTCTGGGTAGTCTCAAAAGTTATATCACTCATGACAGAACAATCCTAGAATCATTAAAGAAAAACTGACAACTCTAAACCGACAAGTGGAAGAAATCCCAAAGTTGCACTGACAATTCAGATCTACTTCCTTTCATGTCCAGATTCACTTAATATCTCATTTGATTTTCAAACCTTCCCTCAGAAGCAACTGGAACAAAACCATGAGCAAGCTCAATCTCCATTTGGGCATGTAACCCTTTTACAAACACAATTACAGCCAAACACCACTGTAACCTGATTTGCATTTGCACTAACTAAGTTACAAAGCACACTGAGAATGCCTGCTATGCATACTACAGACTTATTAGGAGGATATATTGCAGGGCTTCTGTGAACACTAATTAAAAAGGTTTTATCTTTCCCCTCTGGTCCACTGAAATTGTTCAAATGCCTCGCCTGCTACAACTTTGTTCAAAAACAGTTTTCAAACATGTGATCAGAGCTAGGCAACTATTTCAGGTGGCATGATTCTGTTTCCACAGTGGACAAGGCCGGAGAGACAAAGTTTCAGTCTAAACTTTGAGCTTCCTTTCCTTTGTTATTTTGTGTTGCAACCTTAGCATTATCCAACTGTGGACTTTTATCTGTGAATATCTAAATCCTGTCTTGTGGAAAACTAATTACTGAACCACTGAGAGCTTCATAATGTCCTGCATTTAAGTCCTGAGCATCATACATAATGCATAGGCAGCAGTCTCTGCACTCTGATTACAGAACACTGTCATTAAGTGAGCAAATTAAAGATGTGAATAATTCACTGGCTGAGCTTATTGTCAGTGCTGCATTGTGAAATTAGAATTTCTAATAAGTACTGCAATTTTTTTAACCCAATTAACACAGAGAACATCTTGAGACTGATTAGTACAATAAAAATTATTACCTTATTCTTTTGCTTCACAACAGCCAAATTAAATACTGTACTTAATTATGCAGCATTCATTCCTCCTCTGCTAAAAAAAAAAACCCTATCATTTTAATAAGACTTCTAATATTTGTATGTGAGCTAAAAATACAGCACATGCATCTGTAGCTCACTGTCTTTTTACAAAGTTTTTTTTAAGAGTCTCAACACCAGTATTATCACTAGTGGTGGATTATGATGACACTAGTCTATTCTTAAACCAGATATTTTACCTGAAAAACAAACAGCATACACAGAATTGACAAAGTAACTATCTCCCCAAATTGAGTTGAATATATTATACCTTTGCTTTTTCTTGGCTCTTTAGATGCAGATTAACACAGATTTGCCCCCACTATACTGTTTGTGATTGAGGCTGAAACATATTTAAGAAAATTAATTGTTTAGGAAAAAAAGCAAGTATCTGTAACAGTGGGTCTTACCTCAGATGCTCATTTAGCAGACAGTGATCTGTCTCACTCCTGCCAGGCAAGTGGGAAAGTCCAGTTTATGCTCGGCATGATGATCCTACGCAGAGAGTGTCTGCTGCCATGTTAAATAAAGAAAATGATCATTTAAACCGGGGCTTTTGTCTCCCAATACTTCCTCCTCCTGCCCCTTTCGAATCAAAGCCCAGAGAGGCAGGCACATCTGGCGGCAGTCCCTGCCCCTGACCGCAGCTGCCTCTGGAGAGCTCCCCCCTTCCTTTCCAGCTCCTCTGCATCCCCTTCCTGGGCAACTTCAGCCCCCTAAAATGGGGGAAAGAAACGATGACATTGCAGGCAGAATATGAGATTGTTTGTTCAGCCTCTGCAGCCACCTCCTTCCTGTCTAGATATTTTACAGAAAGGGAATGAGAAGGGGGAAACAGCGAAGGTGCTCTGAAAATCAGTCAGACACAATGCAATAGGGAGATGGAGAGGAGGGAAAGGAGAATGAGAGAGCGAGAGTGTGTGTGTAAGGGGGGTGGCTGTCAGTGCAGATAAATCTGCATATGGAAATTAGGGTTATCCTGGGTACAGTTTTATTTAACTATGATCTACTGTTTTTTTAATTAGACCAGAATTTTAGCAAAGGAAAGGAAGAAAAGGAGTCTTGAAACCAGAAAGAGCAACTTCTGATTCAATAGACTTAAAATTTCATAGCATCTGCAAATAGCAGATCCAGAAGTTGTAGGAAAGAGAAAGGAACAAAAAAACCAAGGCATTTTCCCCTCTGGTTTTGTTTGATAAACAAGAAGACCTCCTGCCTCTCTGAAAACAAAACAAAACAAACAACAACAACAACAACAAAAAAGGAAATTTGGATGAGAATGTGAAGAATTTGAAAGGAAGAAAAAAAGAAAAAATACCTTTCATGGTCTGTGTAAAATCTGTCCTTAAGTAACAGAAGAATCATATGGGACAAAGGAATAATTAAAAGTAGATAATTGGCATTATTTGTGGAAACCAGTAGCAATACATTCTGCATCTTGTGAGGCATGTTTTGCTTTCCTTAGAGAACACCTTTTACAACTCTAACCCAAGGCAAAATACTACTGGCTATAATCAGTCTACAATGTCACTAACACCAGCCAACCATTCCCTCTAGGATAGCTGAGGGTAAAACAACGAGGCCGAGTGACCAAAAACTACAGGAGGTTAGCTGGTGTGCCCAGCAGTGAGCTCTCCACCAGAGGTGCGGGTAGGATAGCAATTGGACCAGAAGGAAGGAAGAGTTAATTCTGTAATCTGTCAGTGGGGAATTTTGTGGAATCAACTAATGTTCACCCCCTCATCAAACAGTTCTCAAACACCTATAACATGGCAAGCATTGTAGACAAACACTGCATGGTTCCTGCTCTTAAGAACTCAGAACTGAATGGGGGAAAATTAAAAATGAGGTGGTACTGCAGTTTTATGAACAAAGGTGTGGTTAACATAGTCTTGATGTGAGTAGTGGGAGCAGATGTCAGTACCCTCAGAGCCCTGCATCCGCAGAGCTCATGGGGTCCTCCAAGACCATCTCAGGCACTCTAAGCAAGTTATTGTCTCTTTCAACTTTGGCTTCTTCATCTGTAAAATACCTGATTTTTAAGTTTAAGATTATATGATAAAAATAAAACATTACGTTTTGTCTGCCTCACGACAATTGCTCAAAAAATAGCAAATCAATTCTCAGTTTGGCTGCCACCTCTTCTGTGAATCTTTCCTCCACATCTGTAAACAGGCTCAGAAGCTTCTTCTGCAATGCTCCCACTGTTCTCCATTACATTATATCATTGTAATTTTCAGCAGGACTGTTGCTATGCTAGTGGATCTCAACCAGGGGCCATTTTGCCCCCTAGGGGACATTTGACAATGTCTGGATACATTACTAATTTGCACGACTGGAGAAAGAGGGTTGCTATTGGCATCTAATACGCAGAGAGGCTAGGGATGCCGTTAAGCTAGAATACACAGGACAGCTCCCCACAATAAAGAATTATCTGATGTCAATAGTGTAACAATAAGCACAACTAAGGAACCAGGGATCCTTAGACAAAAGGCTGATTCTAGGTCCAGGGTAGGAAAAAAACTAGGTGAACCTGTAGCATCTTATAGTGCCAGAAAGAAGTGTTCAAAAACAAAGAACACGTTTATGGGGGTATGTTACAGGGATACAGGAACCATCTGAAAGAGCTCCCAATAACTAAAGTTGTAACTTTTTGAGCAACAAATACATAAAGCTGTTTGGGCTATAACCCAAAGTATAACATAAATATATATGAATCCATACAGAAATGAAAAATTATTGAAAAATAAATAGCTGGAGAAGAGGCAAACCTTTCTTGCTGAAGAATTCCAAATAATTTATGTGGATAATCCTTCCTGAAAGATGTGGAGCATAACTCTTCACTCCTTAAGTGCGAGCTGCACATAGTAACTTACATAGTGGGGGTGTTGATATTATTATCAACAGTGATAAGTCATGTTAATCATGTATATGCCCTAACCCCAAATTATGATTTTAAAAAAATCAGACAAATTCCAGTAGAGGGATATTCAACAAAACATCTGACCAAGACTCCTCAAAGCTATCAAGGATATCAAAAATAGGTAAAGTCTGAGAAACTGTCAAGCCAAGAGGAGCTAGGAACAATAGGAACACTGTATGTAATGTGGTATCATGGATGGGATCCTTGAACAAAAAAAGGACTTTAGGTAAAAACTAAAAAAAAAAATGAATAGAATATGAACTCTAATTACTAATGGATTAATTAATGGTTTTATTAATTGTAGGAAATGTACCATCTTGATGTAAGATGTTAATATTATGGGAAACTGGGTGTGGAATAAATGGGAACTCTTGGTGCTATCTTTGCGATGTTTCCATAAATCCAAAACTGTTCTAAAAAATAAAATGTATTTCCTTTTAAAAAAGTCAGTGGGTGCCTGAGTGGCTCAATTGGTTAAGCTTTCGACTTCAGCTCAGGTCATGATCTCCTGGTTCGTTGAGTTCGAGCCCCAGGTTGGGCTCTGTGCTGACCACTGAGAGCCTGGAGCCTGCTTGGAATTCTGTCTCCCTCTCTCTCTGCTCCTTCCTTCCCTCTCAAAAATAAATAAATATTTTAAAAATTTTTAATAAATAAAATAAAATTTTAAAAGTCAATAATGCCAAGGTTAAAAAGAAAAACCCTGCCCTATGCTATATTATAAGCTCATAAAGGCAAGGGCTTTGTGGCTTTATGGTATATGTTTATATGCTCATGGCAGTAGCTCATCCTCAAAAATAACCACCAATGAACCATGCTTTTAGAATTCATTCCCCTCCCCTTGAATCTGGGCTGGCCCTATGGCTGGTTTTTGACTACTAGAGTGCAACAGAAGTGATGACTGCTGAGGGTACATCTTAAGAAGCCTTATAGTTTCCACCTGGGTCTCTTGCAATACTTATTCTGGGGCAAGCGGCCATTGGGTAAGAAGTGTGAACACACTGAGATCTCTATACTATTAAAAAGCTGGAGCTACAAAATACAGAAACTGAAAGAAAGTGACAGAGACAGAGACAAAGCAAAAAGAAGAGGGTGTCCAGCCAGCCTCAAGCTACTCCATCCACTCCAGTTGAGGCATCCAAACATGTGAGTGAGGAAACCACATTTGTCATCCAGATCATTCAAGCCTACAGATGACTATAACCCCAGCCTCCTCTGGCCCACAACAGTATTAGAGAAACTAAACCACAGCTAATGAAATGAGCCCAATTTACCCACAAAATCATAGAAAGCCATAATAAATCACTGGCTTAAGATGTTAGGTTTAGTGGTGATTTGTAATGGAACAACAAATTAGTGCCTTTTATTTAGTAGATATTCTAGAAAAACAAGAAAGGAGCTTCTGTATTGTGGGGGGAGGGGATGGAATATCTTTTAACATTTTATATCACTTCCATTAAAAAAAATGTATCAGTTGGTAAATTCAATAAGATAATGGGTTTTTGCCCTCAAGTATGATAAAGGTAAAAGAAGAAATGTGGTTAATATATAACACAGTAAGGCCAAGCTGGGGTGAAGAGACGAAAGAGAAAAGGTGAAAAGGATTAGTCATGGCTTATTTTGGAGATATATTTTTAAAAACGCATTTTCTACTTTAATATGTTCATAATGATTTTAAAATTTATTCAGTGTCAGGCACCTTTACATGTTGTATTAGCCTCACAAAATTATATGAGGTGAATGCTACTTTAACCCCAATTTTACAGATGCCGAAATAGTGTCTCCAAGTTGTTAAGTTCCTTTCCCACAGTCACCCACTAGTATATGTGACCAGGATTTGTACCTTGGCTGACCAACTCCAGAGCCCATAGTCTTAGCACAGTTTAGTAGAGAAGATGAACATAAATAAAATAATAACACAAAAAAGTATAAATACAAACTGTTATAAGTTCCATAAAGCGAAGTGAAGGATGCTATAATCATAAAATAGACACCTGATCCAGTTTGGGAGCTTGGGAAGGCAGTTAAGAGGTTGTGGTTAGGGAGTCACCTGGGTTAGCAGGGCCAGGTGTGGGTAGATAAGTGGCCCATGAACCAAAGAAAGGAAGAGATCAAAACAAGTGTATGATTAGCTGTTGGTCAAGTGTTTTTTCCAAGGACTTTGCTTTGTAAGGCCCTCACAGATGATTTCTCTGGGAGTCACCAGTTTGGCACTGATGGAGTGTCATAGTCTGAAGGAGTGAGTAGGGGGGCACTAGAAGAGAAGAAAAAGAGAACTAACCTATTTATGCTACCATTTAAAAAAACTCCTCAAAATCATCCATGCTTGGGATCTCCATATCACCTCCTCCATCCCTCTTGATCCACCCCTTTCCTCTGAAAATGCTCTTAGTCACCAATGAGCTTCATGTTGCCAAATCTGCTGACCAATTCTTTCAGGCCATCAGTAGTATTTGACAGAGCTGACCATCCTCCTTAAAACACTTTCTACATCTGGCTTCACAAATACTACACTGTACTGGTTTTTCTCCTACTCCACTGGCTATTCTATTCCTCTGTATTCTTTACTGGAGCTTTCTCTCATGCCTGAGCTCTATATGATGAAATGCTGCAGTATTTACCCCTTGAACTTATTCCCTATCTATACTCTTTCCCTAAATGATCTCAACTAGTATCATGGCTCCAAACACCCTCCATAGGCTAATAACTCTTAAATGTAGATCTCTACTTATACCTGACTTCCTGAACTGAAGATTGTTATATCCAACTGCCTGCTAAATATATCCATTTAGATACCTAGGTGAACAGATTCTGGAACTAAACTCCCCAGGTTCAGATCCTAACTTTGCATTATACTAGTTGGGCAGGGGATATATAACTTCTGTGTGCATCAGTTTCCTGATATTATTAATCAATAATATTATTAATCTATCTCACAGAGATGTGAATGAACTAATATATTTAAAGTATGTCTTATAACGGTGTTTGATATCTTCCAAATGGCATATTGTTAGCTACAGATAGGCATCCTAAAATAGAGCTCATCTTGTTTGTGACTCTTCATCTTACTTAATGGCATCTCCAGTCACCCAGCTGTTAAGCCAAAAACTTAAGCAAAACATGAAACTCTTATCCCACACAACTCAAAACTGTTCCATCCGCTAATCCTGTCAGCCCCACCCTCAAATGCATCTTGACTACATCTCACCACTTCCACTTGAGTCTAAGCAACTAAATTCTCTCACCTGGAGAATTCTAAGAGCCTACTATCAGTCTCCCCACTTGCAAACTTGCTGCACAGAAGTTTGTTCTCCCCACTGCATTTGGAGGGATTTGGTAAGACTTGGGTTGTTTTGCTCCTCTGCTCAAAACCATCCAATGGTTTCCTATAACACTCACAGTAAAACCCAAAGTTCTTACAACCAACAGGATTCAGCCCTCCCCGTTACACACCTCCTCCTAGTCTCATCATTTACCTCTCTCCCTTTCTTACTTCTTATGGGAAATCTTGTTCTTGCTCAAACATGCCTAACGTGCTCCCAAGAGATCAACCTGGCTTGCTCCTTCACTTCACTCAGATCTCAGTGACATGTATGCCACTTATCAGTGAGGCTTCTCTGGGCCTTCCTATATAAAATAGCATACTTGCCCAGGCATTCTCTAACTTCTGACCCCGGTTTATGTTTTTAATAGCCCTCACGCATTGTGTGTGTTTGTCATTGCCAGACCTACCCTCCACTAGAAGCACCATGTGAATAGGCCTCACATTATTCACTGCTCTATCTCCAGCACTTATAACAATACTTGGTATTCAGTGGCTGCTCAAAAACTATTTGCTGAACAAACAAATGTAGCTAATTTTTTTCTGAGCAGACTGTTAATTCCAAAATCCTTGGGATATTATTTTTTCCTAATCGGTCCACATGCTCCCATCCCTCCCCATCTTTACTATAGTATTTTTTCCATGCTATCCCCCCATTAAAGATAAAATTGGGTGTTAGTATACTGGATTTTACCTTCCTAGAACTGTTTCATATATGTACAGTCTCAATCATCTCTTTCTTTTCAAAATTATAAGCAAGGTGTGCCTGGGTGGCTCAGTCGGCTAAGTGTCTGACTCTTGATTTCAGCTCAGGTCATGATCTCATGGTTCATGGGATTAAGCTGAGCATGGAACCTGGTTGATATTCTTTCTCTCCCTTTCTCTCTCTGCCCCTCCCTCGCTCTTTCTGTCTCTAAAAATTAAATATATATATATATAAATATTAAAAGAAATGTTTTTAAAAAGTAATAAGCAAATCTTTTCAAAATGACTAAATCACAGTTTTCCCATGATGTTGTTGGTTTCCTATGTAGAGAGAGAAGTCTAATGTCTTAGTTAATTAAGACAGTTTAAGGAAAATTGGATAATTGTAATCACTGCATCCCTGAATAAAAGGGGAAGAATACTGACACACTACAAAAGGTATCAGAACTAGAAAATTAAAAAGCCTTTAGGAGTAACTCAGCATTTCTCTCAGTTTATTCATTCATTTATTCTCAGTCTCATTCTCATGATATTTAATTAATTCTCTTCCTCTTATCTGGCCACATGGTCTTTCATTTGTACTTTTCCATGCTCCTTTCTCTCCTCTCTGCTGTATCACTTTCTCTACTTACTTCTGCATGTGGTAGAAGGTGGTTGTGCCACAACAGTTCCTGAATCAGAATAACCTCAGATCAAATGCACAGGGCAGAAGAAGCTAGCCCTTTTCAGTCCCCACTACAAATCCTCAGGAAAGAGAATCCTTTAGCTGGCCAGGGAGGTAGGGTCTTTTACCAAACTTTGGGGCCAGTGACCTGGCCTCTGGGAAGAAAAGGAGAGGGACAGAAGTAGGGGGAGTTGAGATTCTTTAAGAAAGAAGGTTGTGATGAGTCGAACAGACAAACACCAAAGGTTTCTACTGCAGTTAGAAATCATATATAAGGGGCGCCTGGGTGGCTCAGTCGGAAGAGAGTCTGACTTCAGTTCAGGTCATGACATCACAGTTCATGGGTTTGAGCTCCATGTCAGGCTCCGTACTGACAGCTCAGAGTCTGGAGCCTGCTTTGGATTCTGTGTCTCCCTCTCTCTCTGCCCCTTCCCCCATTCAGGCTCTATCTCTCTCTCTCAAATTTAAATACACATTAAAATTTTTTTAAAGAAATCAGATGTAAATAATGGGATATCTGTGGAGTCTAACACTGACTAGAAGTTTTAGGGTCAGGAAGATTATTCTTCTCTCCTTAGTTTGGCCTAGTCATTTCTAATACTCAAAAAATGCAAACATGTATAGAGTTAAACAATAACAAACTGCCTTCCATCATCTCATTTTCCAAATGTTAACTAGTAACTATTGCAGTGTGTGATCTCTATGTAATCTTGCACTCATAACTTTTGTTGTAATACACAAATGAGTTCATCCTCCCATGAAGCTATAACTTAAAATATGTCTTAAACAAAAAAATAACAGCAAGGTGGCATTATCTCTACTTAATTAATGAAGAGACAGAATTTAAATAACAGGTTATTTCCTATCACAGCAGGGTCTCTGCATCCTTCTATCAACTGTGAAAATTATGTTTAATAGGTTCAGCTATGTCCAGTGCTGGCCAAAGTAGAATAAGTCCACCAGAGCCCATTTTACCCACTATGTGCAGTTAAAAGCTCTGGACAAAAACAAACAAACAAAAAAATACCTCAGGATTCTGAAACATAAAGAATACCAGGTATATTGGGGATGAAAGCCAAAATTTAAAGATCAGTGTAGTGATGATGAGATTCCTGTTGTTTTTCCTTTATCTCCAAGCTTTGACCCAAGGGTGGACTGAATTGGGAAACTCCATTGTGAGCACACACAGCAAAATTTCAAGAAAACCTATCTTTCTTGCAAAAGATCAGCAGAGGCCCCTTCTCAGCCTTTCCCCAAGTCCAGCTATAATCACAGAGCTGTATTGTTATGGTGGAGGTAAGGTGAGCACCTAAAACTTTAAGTAAAACTTCACATCTTAGAAGAACCAAGAAAAAATGCCTTTGTTGTGCAAAGAGTGTGCCAGGAAGAGGAATGTCTCTCCTTCCCCCCCCCCCCCCCGCCTCTTTCCTTCCATTGCTTTTTCCACAGAGGAGCCTCATCACATGGAACTACATGGCAGTTCAAGAGGACCTCATCTGAAAGAACTCTGTATTACATTCTATCCAGAAGAACCAGAAAAAGAGCCTCTTGGAGCCAGACTATGGAGAAATCCTGGTGAGGACAGAGCTGGGGGAGATCATTTACTGCTGTGTATGAATCAATACAAGTCTCAGACTCACCTCTAAACTGTACATATGTGAAACATAACCAAAGAAGTGAATCAAAGGTTTTAAAAACTGAACATGTGTATAACCCACTGCCAAGCCTCAACTAACCTGGGTGGCATATGCAAAGGGCAGACCCCAAACAGCATAACAAATGCTTTGAAAAATGAACACTCACCCACAAAACTCAACAGTTTGAACCTAACTAAACCATTGCTTCTCAAACACACACACACACACACACACACACACACACACACACACACAGTGATTCCCCTTAAAACAAAACAAGACAGTATCTGAAGTATTTTAGCAGAATTCCAAAATCGTATAAAAATGAAATTGTAAAGGATATAATCCAAAATTACGAAACATGTAAAGAACCAGAAAATCTCACCAAATTTCAAGGGAAAATATAATCAACAGATTCTACAATGACCAGATATTAAAATTACCAGACAAGACATTAAAGCAGCTATTTCAGCCATGCCTAAGACATGTTGTGGGTTTGGTTTTAGACCTCTGCAATAAAGCGAATATTGCAATAAAGTGAGTCAGATGAATTTTTAGGCTTCCCAGTGCATATCAAACTTTAAACAATGCTAACCACCATCTAAGCTTTTAGTAAATTATAATCTTGCTGGTGGAGGGTCTTGCCTCCATGTTGATGGCTGCTGACTGATCATGGTTGCTGAAGATTGAGGTGGCTGTGGCAATTTCTTAAGATAGACAACAATACAGTTTGCTTCATTGGTTTACTCTTTCTTTCACAAATGATTTCTCTGTAGTATGTGATTCTGTTTGATAGCATTTTACCAACAGAAGAACTTTCTTCAAAAAGTTTAATCCTCTCAAACCCTGTCACTGTTTTATCCACTAAGCTTATGTAATATTCTAAATCTTTTGTTGTCATTTCAACCATCTTCATAGCATCTTCACCAGGAGTAAATTTCATCTCAAGAAACTACTGTCTTTGTTCATCCATAAGAAGCAATTCCTTATCCATTCAAGTTTGATCATGAGATTTCACCAATTCAGTCACATCTTCAGGTTTCACTTCCAATTTTAGTTCACTTGCTATTTCTACCACATCTGCGGTTATTTCCTTCACTGAAGTCTTGGACCCCTCAAAGTCATCCATGAGAGTTTGAATCAACTTCTTACAAACTCCTGTTGTTGTTGATATTTTGATCTCTTCCCATGAATCATGAATGTTCTTAATGGCATCTAGAATGGTGAATCCCTTCCAGAAGGTTTTCAATTTACTTTCCCCAGATCCATCAGAGGAATCATTATCTATGGCAGCTAGAGCCTTACAAAATATATTTCTTAAATAATAAGCAACTTGAAAGTCAAAATTACTACTTGATCCATGGGTTGCAGAGTTGATGTAGATGTTGCATTAGCAGGCATAAAAGTAACATTAATCTCACTATACTATACATCTCTATCAGAGCTCTTGGGTGACCAGGTGCATTGTCAATGATATATTTTGCAAGGAATCTTTTTTTCTGAGCATTAAGTGTCATCAGTAGGTTTAAAATATTCAGTAAACCACATTGTAAATAGATGGGCTGTCATTCAGGCTTTGTTTTTCCATTATAAAGCACATGCAAAATAGATGTTGCATAATTCTCAAAGGCCCTAGGATTTTCAGAATGGCAAATGAACACTGGCTTCAACTTAAAGTCATCAGCTTAATGCATCAGCTGTATTAACCCCTAGTAAGAGTCAACTTGTCCTTTGAAACTTTGAAACCAAGTGGTAATTTATCCTCCTAGCTGTAAAAGTCCTAGATGGCATCTTCTTCCAATAGAAGGCTGTTACACCTACATTGAAAATCTGTTGTTTTGTATGGTCACCTTCATTAATTATCTTAAGATCTTCTAGATAACTTACTGCAACTTCTACATCAGCTTTTGCTGTTTCCCTTTACATGCTGATGTTATAGAGAGGACTTCTTTCCTTAAACTTCATGAACGAATCTCTGCTAGCTTCAAACTTTTCTTCTACAGCTTCCTTGCCTGTCTCAGGCTTCAAATAATTAAAGAGAATTAGGGAATTGTTCTGGATTAGGCTTTTGTTTAAGGAAATGTTATACCTGATTTGATCTTCCATCTAGGCCACTGAAACTTTTTCCAAATCAACAATAAAGTTATTTGCTTCCTAATCATTCATGTGTTGTTCACTGGAGTAGCACTTTTAATTTCCTTCAAGACCTTTTTCTTTGTATGCACAACTTGGTTAACTGTTTGGTACAAGGGGCCTAGCTTTTGGCCAATCCTAGCTTTTGGCATGCCTTCCTCACTAAGCTCAATATTTTCTAGCTTTTGATATAAAGTGATAGCTGTGCAACTCTTCCTTTTACTTGAACTCTTAGAGGCCATTGTAGGATTATTAATTGACCTAATTTCAATATTGCTGTGTCTCAGGGAATAGGGAGGCGTGCCACGAGGAAGAGAGACAGGCGAATGGCCAGTTGGAGCAGTCAGAACACACACAACATTTATTAAGTTCACGGTCTTATTTGGGTGTGGTTTGTGATGTCCCAAAACAATTATAACAGTGACATCAAAAATCACTAATCATAGATCGCCATAACAAATATAACAATAATGAAAAAATTGGAGATATTACAAGAATTACTAAAATGTGACACAGAGACACAAAGTGAGTAAATGCTATTGGAAAAAAAATGGCACTGAGAGACTTGCTCAATGCAGGGTTGCCACAAACCTTCAATTTGTAAAAACGTAGTACCTATGAAGTGAGGTAAAACACAATATGCCTGTATAACCACCCAAGAGGTATAAGTGAACACTCATGAAATACATGGAATGATGTAAGTTCTCTGTAGAAAACTACAAAATGAAAAAAGAATCAAATAGAAATTTTAGAACCAAAAAATACAATATCTGAAATAAGTTCATAAAATGAGTACAACAGTAGAATGGGAAAAAAAATCAAAGAACCTGAAGTTTAATCAATAAAAACTGTACAATATGAATAACAGAAGGAGATTAAAAAGATTAGCAGAGTCTTATATACCTATAAGACAATATCAAAAGCACCAATATTCATGTAACTGAATTTCCTCAAAAAAAAGAAAGAGATTAATGCAGAAATACGCGCGCGCACACACACACACACACACACACACACATATATCTAAAAGAATAATGGCTAAAACTGTCCCAAATCTTGTGAAAGACAGATATTTTCAGAATCCAGAAGGCCAGTAAACCTCAAGGAGGATAAAGTTAAAGGAAATTTGTCCACACACAACATAATAAACCTTCTGGAAACGAAAGAGAAAGAATAAAGTCTTAAACCACAGGAGAAGATGGACATACTATACATAAGTGAACAATTATTCAAATGACTACAGATTTCTTGTCAGAAAACATCAAAGCCAGAAGACAATAGATGATGAACCTTAAAATTCTGACAGAAAAGAACTGTCAAGCCAGAGTAATATATCATCTAAAAATACCCTTCAAGAATGAAGGTGAATAAAGACATGATCAGTGTCACAGACTAGGAGTCTGGAGTTCTCCCTTGTCTGGCAAAAGAGTGGACGTAATATTGAATTCAAGACCCCTGAGATCAGGAACACGACAGGGATGCCCACTCTCACCGCTGTTGTTTAACATAGTGTTGGAAGTGCTAGCATCAGCAATCAGACAACAAAAGGAAATCAAAGGCATAGAAATCGGCAAAGATGAAGTCAAGCTTTCACTTTTTGCAGATGACATGATATTATACATGGAAAACCCAACAGACTCCACCAAAAGTCTGCTAGAACTGATACATGAATTCAGCAAAGTCACAGGATACAAAATTAATGTACAGAAATCAGTTGCATTCTTATACACTAATAATGAAGCAACAGAAAGACAAATAAAGAAACCGATCCCATTCACAATTGCACCAAGAATCATAAAATACCTAGGAATAAACCTAACCAAAGATGTAAAAGATCTGTATGCTGAAAACTATAGAAAGCTTATGAAGGAAATTGAAGAAGATACAAAGAAATGGAAAAACACTCTGTGCTCATGGACTGGAAGAATAAATATCATTAAAATGTCAATACTACCCAAAGCAATCTACACATTCAACGCAATCCCAATAAAAATTGCACCAGCATTCTTCTCAAAGCTAGAACAAGCAATCCTAAAATTTGTATGGAACCATAAAAGACCCCAAATAGCCAAAGTAATATTGAAGAAGAAGACCAAAGCGGGAGGCATCACAATCCCAGGCTTTAGCTTCTACTACAAAGTTGTAAAAATCAAGACAGCATGGTATTGGCACAAAAACAGATACATAGACCAATGGAATAGAATAAAGACTCGAGAATTAGACCCACAAAAGTATGGCCAACTAACCTTTGACAAAGCAGGAAAGAATATCCAATGGAAAAAAGACAGTCTCTTTAACAAATGGTGCTGGGAGAACTGGACAGCAACATGCAGAAGATTGAAACTTTCTTACACCATTCACAAAAATAAACTCAAAATGGATGAAGGACCTGAATGTGAGACAGGAAACCATCAAAACCCTAGAGGAGAAAGCAGGAAAAAACCTCTCTGACCTCAGCCACAGCAATTTCTACTTGACACATCTCCAAAGGCAAGGGAATTAAAAGCAAAAATGAACTATTGGGACCTTATGAAGATAAAAAGCTTCTGCATTGCAAAGGAAAAAAATCAGCAAAAATAAAAGGCAACCGACAGAATGGGAAAAGATATTTGCAAATGACATATCGGACAAAGGGCTAGTATCCAAAATCTATAGAGAACTCACCAAACTCCACACCCGAAAAACAAATAATCCAGTGAAGAAATGGGCAGAAAACATGAATAGACACTTCGCTAAAGAAGACATCCAGATGGCCAACAGGCACATGAAAAGATGCTCAACGTCACTCCTCATCAGGGAAATACAAATCAAAACCACACTCAGATATCACCTCACACCAGCCAGAGTGGCTAAAATGAACAAATCAGGAGACTATAGATGCTGGAGAGGATGTGGAGAAATGGGAACCCTCTTGCACTGCTGGTGGGAATGCAAACTGGTGCAGCCACTCTGGAAAACAGTGTGGAGGTTCCTCAAAAAATTAAAAATAGATCTACCCTATGACCCAGCAATAGCACTGCTAGGAATTTACCCAAGGGATACAGGAGTGATGATGCATAGGGGCACTTGTACCCCAATGTTTATAGCAGCACTTTCAACAATAGCCAAATTATGGACAGAGCCTAAATTTCCATCAACTGATGAATGGATAAAGAAATTTCGATTTATATACACAGTGGAATACTACTTGGCAGTGAGAAAGAATGAAATATGGCCTTTTGTAGCAGTGTGGATGAACTGGAGAGTGTTATGCTAAGTGAAATAAGTCATACATAGAAAGACAGATACCATATGTTTTCACTCTTATGTAGATCCTGAGAAACTTAACAGAAGACCATGGGGGAGGGGAAGGAGAAAAAAAAGTTAGAGAGGGAGGGAGGCAAACCATAAGAGACTCTTAAAAACTGAGAATAAACTGAGGGGTGATGGGTGATGGGAGGGAGGGGAAAGTGGGTGATGGGCACTGAGGAGGGCACCTGTTGGGATGAGCACTGGGTGTTGTATGGAAACCAATTTGACTATAAATTTCATATTAAAAAAAAAAAGAATTGAATTCAAGACAGGCTAATGTCCAGGAGGAGATGAGAGCCCCAAACAGGGATTTCATCTCCATATTTATTGAGCTCATAAGATATTACCCATGTGGTAAATGTGAAGAAAGCACAAGATTTACCCACATGGTGAATGTGAAGACAACAAGATCTTACACATGTGAACATGGAGAAAACAATCAAACAGTAATCATTAACTTGTGTAATAAGCAAAGGGTCTGGGGGGCAAGTGGAATTTATGATCAAAGTACAATAATATACCGGCATCAGATGGAAAGTAATTTTACTCGTGATCCCATTACAATAACTTGCTACCTAAGGCACTGTACCTCAGTCACTTTCACCCCATGTGGTGGCTTTCTGCTCTAAGCTTTTTTCCAACCAATTTATGTAAGTAAAACCTATTTTCCCACAGATCAGATGAAGGGAAACTGAACATTCACTTCCAATAGACTTGCATTAACGTACAAGTGTTTGTAAACACACGTACAGACGTGTATAAGAATAGCCAAGTGCTTAATTTACTTGCAGCAGTCTTACTCTAAAAGAAATATTAAAAGAAATATTTAAATCCTAAGTGTTTAAAAATATTGATGACTCTTGAAATAAAAAAAAATCATAATGTTGCCAGGGTAATTTTTCAACATCTGTAGTGCAATTCATATGAGAACTGTAACACAAAAGGAAGAAAGTAAAGAAACCTGTACTGTGGTAAGGCCTTCACATTTTACTTGAAGTTAGTAAATATTAACTCTTATTATATTCTGAAACATTAAATGTACATATTGTGATCCCTAGAGAAATTACTACAAGTATACTACAAAGCGATATAGCCAACAAGCTAATAGATAAAATAGAATACTAAAAAACAGTCAAATAATAAAAAAAAAAAAAACAAAAAAGAGGGAACATGGAAAAAACAAAAATAAAACTCGGTGGGGGGAAAGCAGAAACATAGTAAGAGTAAACCTGAATATAGCCATATTAAATTAAATCATAATTATCTAAACATATCAATAAAAAAACAGATTGCCAGGTTGGATGAGAAAACAAAGCCCAATTATACGCTGTTAGTAAACCAAACCACTTTTTGTAAGAAACCCATAAATAATATAAATATGTTTTCTTTGAATACAATGATACAAGAATATTAAAAGTAAGATCATTATAAAAGATATTCCATGCAAATACTAATAAGAAATCTGGAATGGCCATATTAATATCAGACAAAGCAGACTATGAAACAAGGAAAATTATAAGGAATAAACTAGGACATTTTATCATAATAAAAAGGACGATTCACTAAGAAGACATGGGATCCTAAATGTAAATGACCTTAACAGAGCTTTGAAATACCTGAAACAAAAAATGATACAAATGAAAGGAGATATAAATAAATTCTCATTTATACTTGGACATTTCAACACTCCTCTCTCAGTAATCAGTAGAGCAAGTGGAATAACAGCCAAAAACAAAAAACAAAAACAAACAAAAACAAACAAACAAAAAAAACAACCAGCTAGACCAAAATAGCAGAATACATATTTTCAAATGTATAAGAAATATTCACCAACATAGGCCATATTTTGAGTAACAAAACAAACATTAACAAATATGAAAGGATTGAAATAATATAAATATGCTTTCTGACCACAATGAAATTAAACAAGAAATCAAGAAGAGAAATACCTGGAAAAGTCCCAAGAATTTGGAAATCAAGCAACACACTACAAAATAACCCATAGGTCAAAGAGAAAGTCTCAAGAGAAACTGGAAAATATTTTTAACTAGGTAAAAATGAAAATACAGCATATCAAAATTTGTGAAATGCAGCTAAAGCATTGCTTACAGGGAAATTAATAGCACTAAAATGCTTTTATTAGAAAATAAGTTTTCAAATCAATAATCTAAGCTTCCATCTTAAACTAGAGAGAAAATTACAACCAAAGCAAACAGAAGTAAATAAATAAGAAGAACAGAAATTAATAAAAGTTGAACAAAGAAAAACAATAGAGGGGCACCTGGGTGGCTCAGTCGGTTGAGCGTCCGACTTCGGCTCAGGTCATGATCTCACAGCTCGTGAGTTCAAGCCCCACGTTGGGCTCTGTGCTGACAGCTCAGAGCCTGGAGCCTGCTTCTGCTTCTGTGTCCCTCTCTCTCTCTGCCCCTAACCACTCGCATTCTGTCTCTGTCTCTCTCAAAGATAAATAAACATTAAAAAAAAGAAAAAGAAAAAAAGAAAAACAATAGAGACAAGCCACACACCGGGAGAAAATAATTACAAATCATATATATAAAACATTTCATCATCTAACATATACAAATGGCCAATAAGGACATGAAACAATGTCTCAAATCATTAGTCATTAGAGAAATGCCAATGAAAACTACATATACACAAAAGTGGCTATAATAAAGAAGATAACAATAACAAATGTTGACAAGGATATGGAAAAACTGGAACCTTTCTTTTTTTACATTCATTTATTTATTTGTGGGTGGGGAGGGGCAGAGAGAGAGGGAGAGAGGGAATCCCAAGCAGGCTCTGCACTGTCAGCATGAAGCCCAGCTCAGCTCTCCAACCCACAAACCGTGATGTCATGGCCTCAGCTGAAACCACAAGTTGGACATTCAACCAACTGAGCAACCCAAGTACCCGAAAACTGGAACCTTTATATGTTGATGGTAGAAATATAAAACGGTGCAGGCACTTTGGGAAATAGTTTTCAGTTTCTTAAAATGGTTAACCATAAATTTACCCAGGAATCCAGCAATTCTATTTCCACTCCATTTTCACTCAGGAAAAATGAAAGCACAAGAAAACCTGTTCATAAATCTTCATAACATTATATTCATAATACCCAAAAAGTGGAAACCACCCCCAAAGAAACCAAACTAATGATACATACAATATGGATGTACCCCAAATACAGTATGCCAAGTAAAATAAGCCATAGTTAAAGGCTGCATACTGTGTAATTCCATTTATGTGACATTATAGAAACAGCAAATATACAGGGACAGAGAAGAGATCAGTAGTTGTCAAAAACTGGGAAAAGCGAGAAGGTTTGACTGCAGTGTTTGTATAAGGGAATTTGGGTGGGAGTGATGGAACTATTTGTGTATTAATTTTGAAAGTGATTACACAACTCTGACATTTTCAAAACTCATAAAATTGAACAAAATATAAATTTTACTGTTTGCAAAGTAACATTTTTAATATTATGTTATATTAATGTTTAATGTTTCATTGATGACTTTTCTTCTACTTTGAACTGCAGAGAATGGAGTAGGACAGTTCCTTCTATCCTTGTAACCTGAAAAATGGTAATTCTGCTTCCTTTGACCTACAGATCCGTCAGAGAACAATTATAAGGTGATGGCATGGAAATTTTGCCTATATTAAATCTATCTCAGTCCTCATTGCCTAACATACCTCCCATTCCATACCATTTGGACTTGGTTTCTGCCTTATATATCTTTTTATATCTCAAATTTTGTCTCTCTGATAGAATTAGAGATCTCTTGAGGGTGGGAACCATGACTTTTCATGCTTTTTACAATATCATAGTGGGGCGCCTGGGCGGCTCAGTCAGTTGGGAGTCTGACTTCAGCTCAGGTCATGATTTCACCATTCGTGTGTTCGAGCCCCGCATTAGGCTCTGTGCTGACAGCTCAGAGCCTGGAGCCTGCTTTGTATTCTGTGTCTCCCTCTCTTTTTGCCCCTCCCCCACTCGTGCTCTATCTCTCTCCCTCTCTCAAAAATAAATAAACATTAAAAATAATATATATCATAGTGATGGAAATATTTTAGAACTGTTAGTAATTCTTCTGGAGTAGAATGAAATGAAGTAGAATGAATGTTACTTGTTGGAGGAACTAAAGTACAGAATAAGAAGGTCCTCTATGCCTCTAATAAGTACCATTGTCTTCCAATTCTCAGAAACAAACCTGATGCTCAGAGAGTTTAAGAAATATATCCAAGATTATATAGCTGGAAAATTCAGGAATGCTGATCCATAAACTCTCCTTTAAACAATGATCTCTACTCCACCCTATTCTATAACCCAGTGGACAGATTCCAGTGATGCTTAATCGACATAGCCTCTTGACATTATAATAATAAAACATTAAGAGGAGGCTATAGTATTTCATAGATTCTTTAAGTCTTTGCTTCTTACAGAAGCTCAAGGGGTTAAACAGTAATTAGAGCTTTCTTCTTCTTTTTATTTTAGAGAGAAAGTGAGAGAGAGTATGCAAGCAGGAAAGGGGCAGGAAAAAGAGAGAATCTTAAGCAGGCTCCACACTCAGCACACAGCCCAACGTGGGGCTCAATCCCATGACCCTAGCTAAGATCATGACCTGAGCCCAAATCAAGAGCTGGACACTCAACCAACTGAGCCACACAGGTGCCCCAGAGGTTACACATATTATGTGGTAGGAAACTGACCTGTGGAGCCAAAAGTTCTGGCTCTCCCCTTTCCCAAATCTGTGCCTTGGAAAATCCAGAAGATTCGGCATCCTAAAAAGCAGGAATTAGCGTAGAGATTAGTATGTAGGAAATTTATTAGGGAGTACTATTGGGAACGACCACTGGTGGAAGGAAGGGGAAAAAATAGCACAGGGCAGAGGGAGATGTTGACTTGCAGTGTAATCTCCACGAGGCCTCAGCCAACTGCTGGTTTCTCTGAAGCTGAGATAACCCTTCATAGTTATCCCAAGTTAGGGCAGGAGAAAGGAAGACTGGGCATTTATACGTCCATGCCACTGCCATTGGATATTAGATGCACCAATTTGGGCAAGCAGGCTCTTGTTCTTTCAGAACTGAAAGCAATTTTTAAAAGGGCCAACAGCCCAGAACTGGCAGCAGCACTTTGGCAGCTAGGGAAATAAGTCTTTTATTGTGTCCCATACACTAACTCTAAAGTACTTTTCTGCTCTGGAACTCTTTGAGTCTTAGAAGGGTGGCATCAGACAGATTAGCCAGAAAAAAAATGCAAAGTGAAATAACTGAAAAGTCTTTATCTCATTCACCTTCCATAGAAAACAGAAAATTACAGAAGAGTGTGTTGTAGGGACATATGAAAACACTTTTACTTATAACTGCTAGCTTTCGGAGGGAAAATCTTAGAGCTTCAAGGAAATTGATGCCTTTAAATAGACATTATGCAACAAACCTATTAATATCACTCAGGGGTTGGCAACTTTTTTTCTATAAAGGGCCAAATATTAAACAGTTTAGGCTTTGTGGACCATACATTCTTAGTTGCAACCCTCAACTCTGAAGTTGTCAGAAGAAAGCAGCCATAGACAATATGTTAACTAATAGGTATGTCTGACTTCCAATAAAACTTAGAAAAACAGCAGTTTGCTGACTGATATAACTACCATAACTGAATGACATGAAATGTAACTCATTCCCTTTCTAGACACTGTATAACACTATGCAAACCCTAGAATAAATACACGGCTTTCATGTGAGAAAGGATTAAACTGTTTTCTTGTTAAGCCACTTTTATGCTGAATTTTCTGTCACTTGTAGCTGAACCCAACCCAAATTATTATATAAATTTACTTTATGTTTTTTTAAGCTTATTTATTTTTTTTTGAGAGAGAGAGGAGAGAAAGAGAATCCAAGCAGGTTCTGCACTGCTAAGGTGGAGCCCAGTGTGGGGCCCGGACCCATGAACCGGGAGATCATGATCTGAGCCGAAATCAGAATCAGAACTTAACCGACTGAGCCACCCAGGTGCCCCCAAATTTACTTTAGATTGAGTCATCAAAGAATGCTTCTATGAGGGGGAAATGTTTTAGCCTCTATATCTTGGTGCTGTGAGAAAATAAAACTGATGGTTATTAACCGGGGGCAACTGCTAGTTGTCTCTTATATTCATATTAGTCTATCCACTAACTTTAGCTAGAATAAAGATTGTCTTTCCCAGCTTGCCTAACTTGTAGTGAGATGTGACACAGCTAAACCAAGAACAATGAAATACTGAAGTGGGTCACAAGCTGGGTGAAATGCCTAGGCCCATTTGAGTATGGACATTACGGTTTCCAATCCATCCAATACGGATGCAATCCATATAAGTGTATGCAGTATGAGCAACTCCTGGGATTGAATTTAGAGGCTTACATGCCCTTTTCCCTTTTTCTCCTTCCTGCCAACTGGAATATACATGTGCTGGCTGTAACAAGAACAGATTTCATGGACTAAAAGGTGAACTTTAAATAGAGGCTGCATGTTATAGAGACACAAGATTTAAGGCTCCTGAGATCCTGCTACTATGCTACACCACCAGGTCTAGAATGATTCTATGACTCTCATGTGAGAGGGAAAGATAATTTTTCTTGTTAAGCCACAGTTATTCTGAGTTTTTTTTTCTGTCATTTGCTGCTTTACCCAACTCAAGCTATTATAGAAATTTATGCTAAAATGAAGGGTCAACAGAAGTCTCTATGAGGGACAGAGGTTTTAGCTATGATGTCAAGGATGAAAAGCAGCAGGACTAGAAAATGCAAGAGGGGAAAAAAACAGTTCTGGCATAAGGCTGTTTGCACTAACATTTTGAGGCAGGAAAGAATATGTGAAAAGAACTTAAAGAAGGTCCACGTGGCTGATCATTTGAGAAAGAAGTGGAGAGTGGTGTAAGGTAAGACTGTGGACATAGGAAGGGGTCAAATCACAAACGTGAAGAGTCTAGATTTCTCTCTAACTATAGTTAGAGGCCACTGAAGTATTTTAAGCAAGGAAGTGTTTTGATCCAAGTTCCCTTGGCAGCTGTAGATGACTGCCCCCTAACCCCTGATTTCCACTGGCCTTCCAGCCTCCTCCTGTTGATATCACCTGAGCCCTCTAGGCGGTCCTCTTGAACAAGCTTTGTCCCAAGACACCTCAGGTCTGGCTCCCTTCCTCAGGACCCATTTACTGTTTACCCACAACAGTGGTAGTAGTACAGCTCACTCCCTCCACAGCACTCTCTCTTTGCCTGCCACCACAAGCCATGCCAGCCAACCTTTTGCCTTTATATTTGTCAGCACAAAGACAGGGACCTGTGAACCTCAAATGCCAGGAGCTACGTGTGAGCCTTTCACAGTGGTTCTCTCAAGCTCACCTCCCTTGCCTTGGGAAAAAAAGGAGGGGGGGCGGGGGAAGACACTGTAGATTTCCACATGTAGTCTCTAAATAAACCCTCACTCTTGAAACTCCAAACCCTAGTGAATTTTTTTTTATACATAGACTAAAATTAAATGTTCAGCTAATGCTGATAAAAAACAAATTTTGGCCATCTCTTCTGCAATAGTGACCTAGTACCTCAGTCAGAATATTGGGTACCTTACAGTACTTCTCAGATTTGTGCCTCGCTGAAATTCTAAGGCTAAGAAAGTAAAATTATAACAACTTTCAAAAATATTTCCCCCCAAAAGATATGATTATTAATAGTTAAACACCAGATATAATATTTTATTCATTTAGTCAAAAGTAATTTAAGGACCTACTTACTATATGCAGGTACCATCCTAGACACAAAGCACATAATAATGGACAAATCTCAAGTCAATGGTCTACTGAGGAGACAGATATGGGCACAATTATTCTGTTGACAATATGTAAAGCATATTATTATGTGTATATTCTATATATAAAAATTATGTGTTATGTTTGTATGACATGAAAATCTAACCTGGAAATGTTTAGAAAAGAACAGTAGAGCATCAATGCAACCTTCAGTAATCATACCGGAATATTGCCGACTAAGGAAAAATGCCCCAGCCCTGGTGTTCAGAGTTTTTATTGGGGCTCCTGTACATATGTGTGATCAAATTATTACCTACATGGTTTATCTCAGTATCCAGGTTGACTGATACTGCATGACCCAAAAGCCCACCCTAAATCACATTGTTGGTACTTTGGATGAGGCCAGGTCCACCCTAAACCATACTGTCAGCCTATCCACTATGACCCAAGACCCCCAGGCAATAAGACAGTCTTATAAAACAAAGTCAAATCCCTGTTTGGATCACGTTAAATTCTACATACCTGCCAAGGCCTTGTCATTTCAAGATTCCCCCAGATTAAACTGGGGAAGAATCTACTTCCCAAGTTCGCTCACACTAGTTAGGATTCATCGTGAACTGCTGGACTGAGGGCCATAGTTCCTCAATGGCTGTTGACCAGCGTTTGCCCTCAGTTTTTGCCACATGGTCCTCTGTAACATGGCAGTTTACTTCACCAAATGACCAAGTTGAGAAGAGGGAGAAACTGCCATTGAGAGAGAGAGTGCTAGCAAGATGGAACTCACAGTCTTTTGAATTCTAATCATAGAAATGATATGCCATCAATTTTTGCTTTATTATATTAGTAGCGAGTCATTAGGTTTAGTCCACACTCAAGTGGAGAAGATTACACAAAGGCATGAATACAAGGTAGCAGAGATTATTTGGGGCCATGTTATAAACTGCCTACTACAGTGGGCCTAGGGAAAAGGGGCAGGGGAGAGGGAGCGGTTGAAGGTAGAAAGAAGAGGGGTAATTGATGAATCAAGCTTCTGGAGACAAAACGAAATGGAATGAGAGCACATGCAGGAGGGAAAGATGCTAAATGCAGAGAAAAATGAATGAGGGTCAATATTAAAATTTTCCTGGATCCAGATGTCTAAGGTTCTTATATGATGTGACCCAAAGCACCAAAGAGCTGCAGGAAAATTCCTTTTACTATACAGAAACCTCGTTCCTTCTCAACTAACTAAACCTCCCCATTGCTACTGAAGTAGTCTTTTAAATCATGATATCTATGCAGAGAGTAGCACTTGAAACATTAATTATCTGCCACATTAAATTAGTGTAATAAAATACTTGAGTTGATAGAAAGTCAACTGAAGGTGGGTTTTATACACACTGGCAATAGATAGCTCATAGAGAAAACCGTATTTTCATAACTGAGTTAGCTATCTTAGTGGATCCTCAACAATGGCCAATTGTATACTAAGATCATTAGAACTGGATTTAGTATTGGTCAGATTTTACCAAAATGCTAAATCCAATTCTAGGCTCAAAAGCAATTACTATAGAGGTAATATGACCCTTGGTTTCATTTCAGGTACAAATGGTCTTAAACTTTAAGATTTCAATTAAAGTGGTGATAACATTTCTGAAATTGAGGGCTTTAACCTTTGGGTTATATTAGATTCAGTTGAATTTTATAAGGTTTCCTTATGAAAAACATGGCATTCATATTAAATTGTTTGACTTTGAGTCTGATGACATAATAATAAATAGATGATTTATATATATACTTAAAATGAAACAGTAAGTCAGAATGGGTTCACTAATACAAGATTCAAATTCTATCATATGTCTTCCCCTTGTGAATGTTGTTGGAGACAATCACAAAACTATGCTACCTGAATGCTTAATTTTTCATTATAAATCTCAAATAGTCACTCAGTACCCCCAGACATTTCTACTACACTTCCCTAATACACCTTTTAAACTCACCAATATGATGATGACACATCTTATCTCTCCTCAAATCTCTAACAACCACTCTTTTCTCTCACTTCCAGTTGATATTTCACAGAGAAAATGGATGAAATAAAACACACACTATCTCAAATTCCAACCACCCAGTTCACCAACTTCAGCTACCTTTACCTGGATATCTTTCATTCTTCCTGTTAAGGAGAAATTGTCCTTGATCCTATTAGAGGATACATCACCTATGTAGTGAGTACAGTCCCCCTTGTCCTCCATGTCCACAGTCCTGCAACCATTCCCCTTCTCTTCAACATCATCAACTTTTCTCTTTATACTTTTTTATTTCCATAGCCTCACAAACATGTTCTAATATTTCTTGTCTTCAAGAAATCTCTTTGATTTGAAATCTCTTGATGCCCACATCTCCTTCCTGCCCTCAGTTTTTGCTTTAAATTCCTGGGTAAAGTTTCTATACTTGCTGACTCACCTCCCATTTTCTATCCATCCCAGTATAATCTGACATTTCCCCCTACAACTCTACTATTTTTCTTTTTAAAAAAAAGTTTTTTAAATGTTTATTTGTTTTTGAGAGAGAGAGAAAGAGAGAGAGAGAGGGGGGGGCAGAACATGAGTGAGGGAGGGGCAGAGAGGGAGATACAGAATCCGAAGCAGGGTCCAGGCTCCAAGCTGTCAGCACAGAGTCCGCCGCAGGGCTGTAACCCACGAACCAGGAGATCATGATCTGAGCCAAAGTCGAACACTTAACTAACTGAGCCACCCAGTCACCCCTCCCCTACTATTCAACTAAAATGGCTTTTATCAACATCAATAAGGACTTACATCTTGCCAAACTCAATAATTAACTTGCTTTCTCTTATTATTCCACTTAATCAGCATTTGATATACAGTTGACTCTTGAGCAATATGGGTTTGAACTGTGCTGGTCTACTTACATGCAGATTTTTTTACAGTGGAGTACTGTAAATGTATTTTCTCTCATACATAATAAAATTTTCTCTAGCTTATTTTAATACAGTATATAACATGTATAGCATACTAAATATGAGCTAACCAACTACTTATGTTATTTGTAAGCTTCCAGTCAACAATAGGCTACTAGTAATTAAGTTTGGAGGAGTTAAAAGTTACATGTGGATTTTTAACTGTACTTGGGGTCAGTGTCACTAACCCTAACAAAACAGATATTCCAGGAATACACCCTCTATTCTGTTCCATTGACTGTCTATCCTTACCCCAATACCATACTGTTTTGATTATTGTAACTTTATAATAAATCCAGAAGTCAGGTACTGTGAATCTTCCAACATTCTTCTTACCCCAAATTGTTTTGGTTATTTTAGATCCTTTGCATTTCTATATCAATTTCTGAAAGCATTTGTGAATTTCTACAAAAGGAAGAACCATTGGGATTTTGATTGGCATGCCATTGAATTTGTAGATAAATTTTAGAAGAAATCTTAACAGTATTGAGTCTTCCAATTCACTATCATGTTATATCTTTATATTTAATTGGTATTCTTAAATTTCTCTTGGTAATATTATATAATATTCAGCATACAAAATCCTGTTTATATTTGTTAGATTTATCTTTGAGAATTTTTGATGCTATTAAAATGGTATTGCTTTTTAAATTGTAATTTCTAAGTGTTCATTGCTTGTCTAGAAAATCAATCCTTTTTTGTATACTGACATTGAATGCTTCCACCCTGAATATATTAATTAGTTCTAGTATCTGTTTTTGTATATTCTTAAGGATGTTCTACATAAATGATTATGCCATCTGATAATGATTGCAGTTTTACCTTCTCCTTTCCCATCTATTTCAGTGTCATACCCTTTGGATCGGTTAGTTATCTCCAGTACAATGTTGAATAGAAGTAGACAAAAGTAGACATCATTGCCTGTTCTCAGTCTTCTGGAGAAAGCATTCATTTTCATGATTTCAATAGGTTTGCCAAAGTTGCCATTTTCAGGTTTAGGAAATTTTCTTTTATTCCTAGTTTGCCAAGTTTTTATCATGAATGGATACTGAATTTTTCAGGTGATTTTTTTTTTTTTGCACATTAAGGTGAGGACGTGGTTTGTCTTTTTAGTTTGTTGATATAATGAACTGCCATGATTGTGTTTAGAAACTTTCACCAAACTTGCATTCCCAAAATGAACCTGATTTTCTTAGTATAGGTAATCTTTTTTTTATATATTGCTGGATTTTATTTGGTAAAATTTCTGTCTCCATGTGAATGATATTGTATTGTAATTTTGTCATGTTTTGATCAGTATAATGTTTGCCACATTAAATGAGTTTTGAAGTATTTCATCCTCTTCTATTTTCTGGAAGAGTTAGTAGAGAAGTGATATTATTCCTTCTTTAAATGTTTGGGAGAATTCAATGGTAAAGCCATTTGGTCCTGGAATGTTCCTTGAAAAAACTGTGTGTGTGTGTGTGTGTGTGTGGTGAGAAAGAGAGAGGAGTTTTTTTTATCTTGTTTTATTTATTTAAGTAATCTCTATAACCAACACAGGGCTTGAACTCACAACCTCGAGATCAAGGGTCACATGCTCCTCCTACTGAGCCAGCCAGGCTCTCCAGACAGTTTTGTGGTTTTGTTTGTTTGTTTTGTTTCGTTTTGTTTTAATTTTGAGAGAGAGAGAGTGCACACACACGAGGGGAAGGGCAGAGAGAGAGGAGAGAGAAAATCTCAAACAGGCTCTGTGCCAATAGTACAAAGCCCCATGAGGAACCTTGAGATCATGACCTGAACTGAAATCAAGGGCCAGCACTCAAGTGACTGAGTCAACTCTGCTGCCCCAGAAGTTGTTTTTTTTTTTTTTAATTAAAATTACTATAATGGATATAGAACCATTCAAGTTTTCTTTTTCTTCTTTTGTGAGCTTTGGCAGTTGGTGTCTTTCAAAGAATTTGTCCATTTCATCTATGTTTGTTGGCATAAAAAAATGCTAATATGCTTATCCTTTTAATGTCTGTAACAGTCTGTAGTGATGACAGATCTTTAATTCCTGATATTAGTAATTTGTGTTTTCTCCCTTTTTCTTGATAATTCTGGCTAAAAAGTGTATCAATTAAATTCATCTTTTCAAAGAACCACCTTTTGATTGCATTTATTTCCTCTATTCTTCTGTTTCATTTTTTTTCTCTCTTTATATCCTTCATTTTGCTTGATTTGGTTTTATTTTGCTGTTTTTTTTTTCTAGTTTCTTTAGAAATTTAAATCATTAACTTAGGTCTTTTTTCTTCTGTAATGTAAGCAGTTAAAATAAAATTACTGTGCTTTCATTTCATTTAATTCAAAATATTTTTTTTCATTTTCTTAGTGATTTCTTCTTTGACCCATGGGTTTATTAGAAGTGTGTTACTTAATGTCCAAATATTGAGAGATTTATTGCAGATATCTTTCTGTTATTTGTTTCTAGGTTAATTCCATTGTGGTCAGACAATATACTTTGTATGATTTCAATCTTTTAAAGTTGATGACATTTGATTTCTTGCAAAGAATATGGTCTACCTTAGTCAATGTTCTGTGTGCATTTGTAAAATGTGTATTCTGCTATTGTTAGGTTGAGTCACCTATAAATCTATCAATTAGGTCAAGTTGGTTGGTGGTACTATTCAAGTCTATACTAATCTATTTGTTCTACCAATTAGAGAGAGAGAAGTGTTCAAGTCTGCAATTATTGATTTGGGTATTTCTCCTCTAAGTAATAATATTTTTCCCTTTCTATATATGAAAGCTCTGTTACACATTTAATATTGTTGTCTTTTTGATATAAAATTTACCCCTTTTTGTCAGATTCGCTCTCTATCTCTCTTCTGCCTGGACTCTAGTCTAGGAGCCTGAACTTTATAGCTTACATGCTTGCCCTCTGTTTTTAGGTTGGCTGCAGCCATTGAAAAACTCCAGTTGGGACACTGAAGTGTGGAGGGAAAGTGGTTTGGGTACTTAATCCTTCTAGCTCCTCCCTCTTGGGTTGGAGGTTGGGTCCTAGCTATGTTCCTCAGGTAGGTGGCTGTCTCCTACTGCAGATGTCTCCCACAGCAGTACATCTCCTTGGGCTCTAGTAATCACTCTGTCCCCAAATCTCTTAGGCTTAAGGATGATAATGACTCTGATGAGTTCTGGACGCTTCACCATTAGTTTTTTGTTTTCCAATAACCCTGTCCATATCTTTAAAAATGGCCCTTTGATTAAACTATCTTTAATTACCTCTCTTGAGTATGCTGTTAATTTGTCAGGGATTCCTACTGATATGCATTACAGTACTAGCTTAAATTATTTACAAAGAAGTTATTTGGTTCTTCTCATTCTACTCACTGGTTCAACCAAGTTGATCACTCACCAGATGCTTGAAAAAAGAAAAAGGAATCTATCTGCATGTTTTGATTAGAGGAAGAAATAATTATCTGTTGACCCAATTCTCCTAAACACAGTGCCAGGTCCCAATATTCTCATAACTAGGCACTATTTCCTAGGGATTGTTGTAGATGACACTATGTGTCATGCTAGAACTCCACACGAACCATAAAAAAAGCTGCAGCGGTACCCAACAAAGCATCAAATCGCAGGGCACATCATCTGTACATAATGGACATAACACCCATCACAGTATCCCTAGGTTGCAGTCAGAATAGAGGTCATGTTGTGTTTTTCTCCTCACCTCATCCCATTTCTTAGAAAATGTGCATTATTTGGTTTGAACAGAGGAGTTATGACAGGTTCCCTGTGTAGGAATTAAACACAGGACAAACTATTCTGGAGCAATGGGCAACGGGGAACACTCAAAATTATAAGACGAATGAATGAGCAATTCTCCTGTTTTTCTTGAATTTGAAGTGACTGACATGCCTAAAAGTGTTATCTCTGATTTAGACTGGAAAGTCTTCTTAGTAGGTTTTAAAGAATATTTTCAAAAGATAAAAATGCTGCACATGGGCTATAGCGACCAGGTTTAAGCGACTTAAACATGTCCAGATGTACTGCACATAAGGAGAGCAACAGTTGTATACCGAAAGCAAGGGACATCTGACCTATTCAGTGCTTCCATACACTGGATTAGCTTATTTTTGCACTTGCCTTGCCCACAAAACATTAACAATAGGCATCCTCGATCTCAACAAAGGACTTGCGGGCACCAGCGCGGCAAGAAGTGATTATGGAGCCGCTCTGGGTGTGAATGAGACACCCGCTTCGGGCTCACTTGAGCAATACTCCTTACTTGGGTCCTGCCCGAAGAAAACCCAGCTGTCCCTAGGCCTTGCTCACCTCAGCCTCGGTACCAGTTTCGTTGCCCGGTGAGGCCCCACCTTCCAGCCAAAGGAACCAATTAAAGCTACAAGCACACACTCACTAAAAAAACAAAAAGCAGCTCGCCGCACTTAGTCCTTGGCAGACAGACTCTCGCGAGAACTCGCGGAGAGCCGGCGGGTCCTACGTAGACGTCACGAGCCGACCTCCGGGGCGACTGCGCCGTGGCCCCGCCCTTCCTGAGCGCGCGTCCGCCGTGGCGGGAATTTCGCCTGTTTCTGTTTTAGACCCCACCGACGCCGCGGTTCTAGACTGGACAGCTGGGGCGGATCTCTGGGACCGAAAGTGTGAGCCGGTACGCCGTGCACCGAACGAGGGGCGCCCCGGTGCGCAGGACACCTGCTTCCCTCGCTCTGTGCCCGGCCCGCGCTGGCGGAACTTGCCTCCCGGCGGGGAGGACTAAACTTTGGCGTCGGGCGGTCCTGATCCTCCCCACCCCCGCCACGGAGAGTGCAAGGGAGCTTTTCCACTTCACTGATGGGAAACTGGTTCAGTGCGGTTTGGTAACGTAGCGGGCTGCGCAGGACCCGGCGGGGTCGGGAGTTTAAGCTGGATCTGTCCTGCAAACATTTCTTTTCTCGCTGTTCGGGCTGCAGAGATGAACCTAGAGAGCAGATAAGAAGTTCCTGCCACAGCCAGTCGGGGGTGCATTCTGCCTAAATAGAAACAGCCTTTCCATCGGGGTGTCGGTGTGGGGAGAGTTGAGGAATTGGCTTCTCGGGCTTTTTTCTTTGTGCTTGGGGGGGACGTTTTGAGAACTTTCGGAGGTCACTCCCAATCTCTTGGCCCCATCTCCTGGAATCTTATCACAATTTCTTTGGAGTCCTGAATGATTATGAATCCCAAACATTTCAGGACAGGAAGTACATAATGGATAACTGTTCCGCCGCGTCGATGTTCCTGACCGACAGCTTGGAACTGGAGCTGGGGACAGACTGGTGCAAACCCCCATGTTTTTCCTGTGGTTTTGACAACCGAGGAGGAGGAAGTCATTTTTCTGGAGAGTCCTACCTTTCTAGCGGAGCCCTTAAGCGGTGGGTAAAAAATCGGAGACTTTATCTTTCCCTTATCAGATTTTTCAGCACTGTGTGAGGAATGTTCCTTAATTATGATTTCAGTCCGTTAAACTTGGATGTTCAAGCAGCGTTTTTATAAAACGTTTTTGTATATCACATGGTTTCAGGCTGTCAGCTCTGTTGTCGGTTTCCTGGTTGGAGCATACCTAAAAGATTTTGGGATATTAGGAAGAAATTCTGGCTACCTGTGTTTTCTTATTTTACTGCTACCTCAGCTTTTGGGTAGGAAGCTGGCTATTAATTTCCCTTTTGCTTAAACTGAATTCCGAACTAGCTGGGTTTTTTGAAATGGTATAAGCCTCTAAAACATGAAATAATATTGTGGAGCTTCACAGTAATTCTTAAGTTAGAAATGCACATTTTTTTGTTGTCTTTGCCCCAGTTCTAATTCTGTGTATCTGTACACAGAAGTCTTATAGACTTATTTTTGTTTTAACTTTTGAAGAAATTATGCCAGATTGTGTAAGTTCACAAGAATGCTGTTGTTCAAAGTTCTTGCCTTGGGCAGATGTACACAAATTGCAGTAAAACTGCAGTTACTGAAATATTTTGGGAGTACCTGCTGAAGCAGTTTCAGTCAGAAAGGAAACCATTTTTGTTGATTTTATAGTTGTTCCTTGTTTGATACCTTAAAAGAGATTACTAAGTTTGATTATGCTCCAGACATGGCTTAGAGTAACTTTGAACTGTTTTAAAAATTAAATGTCCCCTCAAAGGATGAAATTCTTCAACTTAAGATCACAGGCAAAAGTATGTTCCTTAGACTTCTTTTTGAGATTTTTCCCTGAGTTACATTGCTCTTTAGTTATACTTTTTTTTTTTTAATCACTGTATTTGACTGAATTTTTCATACAGTCTAAATGTAGTATTCCTCAGTAGGTAAGGTATCAGGTATCAAGGCATATCGTGACCTTGACATTATTATATAGTCCACATGTCATGTACAATATGCATTAATATAATGACAAAAAAAGGTATGCCATAGTATGGGATTTAGCATACTTTTTATGAGATTAAATCAGGGTTTTCCTTTCAGGTTAATTTTGAATCTTGATCCTTTACCAACTAATTTTGAAGAAGATACAGTGGAAATATTTGGCATTCAGTGGGTTACAGAAACAGCATTAGTGAATTCATCTAGAGTGCTCTTCCATTTATTTAGGTATGTTTTGGGTTTTTTTGGTTTTTTTTGTTTTTTTTAACTGCTTTTGAGCTTAGATGCTATTCAGTTTTGTAAGTTACTTTGCTGGTTGGTTGTTAATGTCAGTATTACAAAAGCACCTGTAGTGTTGTTCATGTTCTTGATTATCAGTACAACAATCAAGTAGTGATGTTTGATGGAGGAATGATTTTCATGAGGTTTGTCTTTTGTTTTAGTGAGTCTTTATTATTTTTCAGACTTTTTATTCTTCTGTATTTGACATCAGGTATTGAAGACAAATGTTTAAGTCTTTGAACTATATTATATTTTGGAAGCAAACTGAAATACTACTTTTGTTGCTGAATCATCATAATGTTTCATTGAGTTTTAGAGAATGAATTCCGACTTTGTCCAAATAGATCTTTCAGACTGTAATATGATTAATTTGGACAACATTAAAAATTTTAACAGTTTTCGAACATATGCAAATGTAGAATCACTACCATAATGAACCTTCACGTATCCTCCCTGAGTAGCAATAAACATCAGGGTTTTATTGCATTTCCTGCATCTATTCCTTTCCCTCCTTTTTTTGGTTTCAGTATTTTTAGCAGAATCCAGGCATCATGTTATCTCACTCTTAAATATTTCAATAAGCATTTCCTGGGGCACCTGGGAGGCTTAGTCTGTTAAGCGTTCGACTCAGGTCATGATCTTAGAATTTGTGAGTTTGAGCCCCGCATTGGGCACTGCGCTGACTGCTCAGAGCCTCCTTGGGATTCCCTCTCACTCCCTCTCTCTGTCCCTCCCCTGTTCACACATATGCTGTCTCTCGAAATAAATAAATAAACATTAAAAAAAAAAAAAGGCAACTAGGAAGAATGACAGGAGATTAGTATCAAGAATTCAGCGGGGACATCTATATATCTTTCCTTGATAACTCTAAATTATTCTGTTCCTTTTCTGAACTGTTGTAGAACTGTCTGATACAATTTAACATTTCATTATATAACTGTTAACCTAGGATTTTTATATAAGTATCATTAACTTTTAAGGATACACAGTATCTCATTGATAGTGAAATCTATGGTATTTATAATTACATATACATATATATAGCTTTTAATAGATATTTTTTGGAAGGCCAGACAAAGGCATGTTCTATCTTTTCATAGTCTTCACTATCTGAATAAACATTCACAAAGTATTTTAAACATCATCCATAAATGAGAGGCTATGCAGCACTAAGGCTATGTAATAGATTTGGAAACATTATGCCTTTAACTGTTACATGCTTTAAACTGTGAGGAAATTAACTCTCACCTTCAATTTTTTAAAATTAGGCAACAGCTATACAACTTGGAAACCTTATTACAGGCCAGCTGTGATTTTGGTAAGTTTTAAGTATGTTTAATGGCAAAAAGGAATGGTACTCCCATTACAGTGAATTGCACATCTGTCTATGATGCATTATTGGGATATCATAATGATACAGAGGAAGAACCATTAGATTAGAGGTTCAGGATAGTGTTTGGTGTTCAGAAAAAATATGACACTTAAATTTTGTTGTAGCTGAGATTTATAGTATTTTTCCATATTTGTGATAAAATTGATTTAAGACTAAACAGTTCTGAAGTGAATTAGCAACTTGCTTTGAGGGTGGGGAGTGGGATGGAGAGCTTATAAGAGAAATCACCAGACTTCATGCTGTCTTCTTTCTGTTTGTTTTTGACTTTAATGGATTACTGATTGGGAGGGTTCAGTATAGTGAAGGGAGTGAAGAGAATTGAAGGGCAGTATGGTTTAGCGCAGGCTAGCTGCTTCTCCTTTTTGTCAGTTTTGGTACAGTGTACTCATTAGAATCATGGCACTATGGTCAGCCCAGGTTCCAATCCTAGTTAACTGTTGGTCTCACACCAGGTACTAGCTCCAGGTACTAGTTCCCACCTCATTGAGTTCTTGAGAGGATTAAATGATATCCCGGATGTGAAGTGCTTAGGCTAACATCTGTTGTTAGTGATGCCCACCAACTAAAGATCACCTGGAACACACCTTTGGTCAATGAAAGGTTTAGTAGCTTACTGATCATAAGGAACAGTTAGGGCTTCTCAGAGAATAGGGAGGGGCTTGTGATAGGGTTTACACTCTATTGGCTGATTTGGAGTAGAGTTTAAGAGGGCTTGGACTTTATTTTGGATTGGATGCTGTTAAGCAGGGAGAATGTCATGAATTAAATGTGTTAATTTTTGTCTAGGAGATGGGACAAAGAAAGGCTAGAGGGGGTTCTAATTAGTAAAGAAGGAGGAGTCATGTTAGCTGCAAGAGGAGTTTGTTTTTGTATTTTGTTTTTCTGTGATTGCATAGTGCCTTGTTTCTGTATTCAGACATGATTACAGAGAGGTTTTGTTTTTGTCTTGTTTCACTGTAATCACAGAGTGGCCCTGTCTGATTATTGTTGATATTTTATGGAAACTTTAATTTCAGTAGGGAACTTCATGACCTAGTTGTTAGCTGTCAGCTGTCAGGGCTGTTTTGTTTTGTTTTGTTTTCTCGGTATGTGCCCAGTAAATGTTGAGTATTATTTATCACCTGAGTCCCTGCTGCATGCCAGGTACTGTGTAAGGTGATAATGAATCAAAGTGGAAAAATATGCTGCTGAGGAGTTTGCAGTTGGTAGGACATACAGACACACGAGCGTAGATAAGTGTGGTACATGGAAAAGTGTAGTAATAGTGGCCTGTATAAGCTGCTGTGGAGCCAGGGGCTTCATCTGTGAGTGTGCCTGTCAGAGAGTGATGCCGGATCTTGGTCTACAAAGATGAGGAAAGAAATAGGTAGGCGAAAGTTGTGGGGACAGGAGGAGTTCCAGGTAGAGACAACTGTATAAACAAAATCACTGAGGTATGTTAAAACAAATTCAGGGAGCAGAAAGTGGTAATTATTTTTGGTGGGAATCAGAATGTATGATAGTGATGAATTTTGAAGGGATGAAATCACAAATGATGAATTGCTGCTTGTATGGCTTACAAAACTTTTTTTTGGTCACTGCCCACTGATCAGTTATTTAAACTATGATAACACTTATCTATTTTGTTTCAGGGAAGATATCAATTCTACACAGCAAAGCAGACAATATTAGGCAGCAGTGTGTGACATTTCTTCATTATGTTAAAGTTTTCATCTTTAGGTAGGATATCAAAAGAGTATCTTGATCACCGCATGAATTTCTGAGTTCAGGTTCATCCAGACTCTGGTTATTTATGTATGTAATTGTTTTTTAGGTACCTGAAAGTACAGAATGCTGAGAGTCATGTTCCTGTCCATCCCTATGAGACTTTGGAGGCACAGTTTCCCTCTGTGTTGGTTGATGAGCTTCATGGATTACTCTTATATGTTGGACATCTATCTGAACTTCCCAATATTAATCTAGGAGCATTTGTAAATCAAAACCAGATTAAGGTTTGACTTGTTTTATTTAATTTTTAAATCATCAGTTTTTTCTTCACACAAAGAGTATTCATTCAAGAATGAGGGAAATTAGTCAAGAGTGCAGCCCAGACTCCCTGAGTTGAAATTCTGGCTCCTCTTTTTAATTATGTGCCATTGGGCAAGTAACACCTCTTGACTCAATCTCCCCATTGTATAACTGATAAAGCTTCCTAGAGTTATTTAGGACAATTAAGTACGTTAAAATTAAAGTGCTTAGAATATAATATGCACTAAATTGGTGATAGCTATTCTCAATTCCAATTTATAACGTGCAAATGTGTAAAAGTTTCAAAGCAAATAAAATAACCTCCATTTTTAACAATTTGTATCATTTTTCCCATTGATAAAGGCTTGGGCAAACCTTAGTTTATATTACAGTAAGATTCAAGATCACCTTATACAAGTTACACTTTTAAAACTGTATCATAATGTCTGTTCTTTGAAACCTTCTGAAATAGGATTTAAGATTGTTTTGATTGTGCCCTTTTTTTCTACCTGTGGTAATCATCCCTACTGAAGTTTGGGGTTTTTGTTTGTTTGTTTGTTTGTTTTTAAGCTTATTTATTTTGAGAGAGCGTGCACATGCATGCAGTGCGGATCCAGACTTGGGCTCGATCCCAATACAGTGAGATCATGACCTGAGCCGAACTCAACTGACTGAGCCACCTAGGCGCCCCTGAAGTTTGGTTTTTAAAAATTTGTACTGATAGCATGACCCAGTTTATAGATGTAATTAACAAATTCTTCATAGGAAAATGTGAGCTTATATGAATGGCAAATTGTAATTCCCTATGGAATATTCCCTGAAATCTCAACTTCTTTCATTCTGTTTGACTCTACCAGTTTGAATAACATTATTTTTAGGAATGTAACTTTGCCAAAATGTAATGTACAAATAAATGTTTATATATTTCTATGAAATAGAACAATAACAAAATGCACTCTTCTTATCAGGGACCAATATATTTAATATTAAAAGTAAATAGAGTCCCAATTGAATTCCCAGGTTAATCTGTCTAATCTGTAGAAATCAAATAGATAATTGCTTTTAATCATGTCACTTAATGAAAATTCATGGATAGATTATGGAAGGAGGGATATTCTTCCTTCATTTTGGCCTCTATAAATTCGACTGGTTTATATTTTCTGAATATTCATCAAGCGCATAAGAAAATAAAAATAATTTATCTAGCAGCAGAAATAAAGACTGTGTCCAAGAAAGGTTCTCAAACTAAGTTTTGCCATTCATAGGCTTTTTAATTAGGCAAATGTGAAAAGAAAGGTTATTTGAAGATCAGAAGACTGAATTTTTAAAGCAGGGCAATGTAGTCTTCAACATGTAAACAAAAAATCGTACACTAAAGTACTTTTTCTTTTCTGAAACAACAACAAAAAAATTTTACAAAGTAATATCTTTCATGACTATGTTTTTAGGATTTTACCTATCTTATATATGAGAAGTGTTGATTTAATTGCTATTTTTGTTAAGCATCTGTCTTTTATTACTTTCTAGGGACTTTTTTATTAGAGATACTTTTTTTATTAGAAATGTGGGTATTACATATTATAGATATTTTCATCAGTTCACTTTTTATTTTCGACAATTAAGCTGCCTTGCTAGGTAGATGGTTGCAGTTTTGTATGTAATTATATCTGTCAGGTTTTTCTTGTGTATCATCTCTGTGCTGTTGTTAAAAACATACTTTTTTTTAACATTCATCTTTTTTTTTTTTAGTTTTTTTTTTTTTAACATTTATTTATTTTTGAGACAGAGAGAGAGCATGAACAGGGGAGGGTCAGAGAGAGAGGGAGACACAGAATCTGAAACAGGCTCCAGGCTCTGAGCTGTCAGCACAGGGCCCGAGGCGGGGCTCGAACCCACGGACCGCGAGATCATGACCTGAGCCAAAGTCGGACGCTTAACCTACTGAGCCACCCAGGCGCCCCTAACATTCATCTTTTTAATTCATCTCTTTTTTAAAAATACGCTGTGAGGTGGGAAATCTAACTTTAGTTTCTTGCAAATGAATAAGTTAATAAATGGTCTTTTATTGAATGGCCCATGCTTTCCCCACTGATTTAAGATACCAGGTTTATCTATTTCTCTTTTGCCTATTTTTTTCTGTTTATCTGTTTTTCTGTTTATTTATTATCTATTCCTGAGCCAATACTGTTTTATTAGTATAGCGTTTTGTTTTGTTTGCATAGTTGATACGGCAAGTCCCTCTCTGTAATTCTTCTTTGTTCTCCCCCCCCTTTTTTTAAAGGTTTTATTTTTTTAAAGTTATCTCTACACCCAATGTGGGGCTTGAACTCACAACCCCAAGATCAAAAGTTTCAAGTTCTACCAACTGAGCCAGCCAGGTGCCCCTTCCTTGTTCTCTTAATAGAACATGTGTATTGTATTTATTTGTAAGGTGATATCAAGTGTTGGCTGGAGGGAGGTTATTGACAACCCTACTACAGCAGAGTAGTTAAGGGCACTGGCTTTTGTATCAGATAGAATTAGATTTGAATCTTAATGCATGAGTTGAAAGGTAAATTTCTTCACTGCTTTTAACTTCAGTTTCTTAATGAGCATCTCATTAGGGTCTGTATGATAGTCTAAAGTTCTCCTGTTAAAATATTTTATAGGAAAGTCTAAAACAAAATGATGAAAATAAGTGGCTAAAAAATTATTTTACTGCCTTGCAGCTATAGTAAAATCAGAGATTGGTTGGAAGGGACCTTTAATATAAGTCTGTTAAGCAGCCCCAAGGTGAGTCTGTCCTAAAGTATCAGAAGAAAATATGCTTTCAAAGAACTCTAGTGAAAGAGTCCTCTAAAGAGCAAGACAGAGTTTTTCCCTGAGCTTTTGAGTAGTGGGTAGTTAATTGGTTCTTTATCCTTGTGCTTACGGAGGAGTGTTGTGACATGCTATAAAATACCTAGTAAAGTACTACGAATTCTCAGTCACAGTTGATAATGTCATCCACAGCTTTTTCCACCATCATGGCATTTATTACATCTCCACTTAGATATCCATTGGCTGGTGCTAGAAATTCTTCACATGCTTGGTGAAAAATTGAGTAAGTTTATGAATTTCTAATTTATGTTCTTTTTTAAATCTAAGCCTTTATTTTTTTTAAAATTACAGGTGATTTTTTTTTTTTTTCATTTTAGTTAACATACAATGTAATATTGGTTTCAGGAGTTAAAATTACAGGTAATAAGTGCTTTCTGGGTTTTTTAAGTTTTTAAAATTTTAACTCAAATAGTAACCAAAGTAAAAAGTCAAAGTCTTATTCCTTTTTTCAAGAGAACAGTTTGGCCCATTTATCTTTCCATACTTACTCTCTGTTGGTATACGTATATAGAAACTCATGGGTAGAATTTTTGTCTTTGTTTCTAACTAACCACAATTAGTATTGTCATAGTGTTTTGTATAATGTTTTATTTAATAGTTTTTAGAGATCTGTTCATGTTAGTACATATAGCTCTACTTTATTCATTTAAGGCCTATATGTTATGGCTCTGTCACAATTTATTTAGCCAAGTCTATTTAATATTTCAGTTATTTCTATTTTTTTGATACTACAAATGATATTTCACAGAAGATCCTTGTATATATATACATCTTTGAATACATGTACAAGTTATTCTGTAGAATACATTCTTAGAATTGGAGTGGCACATTCAGCTTTTTTTTTTTTTAAGTTTGTTTATTTATTTTGAGAGAGAGAGTGGGAGAGGTGCAGAGGGAGAGATTCCCAAGCAGGCTGTGCACCATCAGCACAGAGCTCAATGTGGAGCTTGATCCCATGAACTGTGAGATCATGACCTGAGCCAAAATCAAGAGTGGACACTTAACTGTGTGAGCCACCCAGGCGCCCTCGCCTTCAGCTTTAATATTGAAAACGCTCAGTTGCCATAGTTCTCCCCAATTTATGTACACTAATGATGAGCGTGCCTTTGCCTCACACTTTTGTCAGTAGTGGATATTATCAGTTATTTTTATTTTTTGCCAACTAATACATGAAAAATACTGAATCTATTTTGCAATTTTCTGAGTACCAGTGAAGTTGAACATCTTTACATAATTTTATTGCTTTTTTTTATATTTTCTTTATTATTGTCTTTTGTTAATGTTTCTTTTTTAAAAAATTAGTAGGAGCTTATCTATATCATGGATAATACTTTTTTTACTTCATATATTGCCTGTTTATTTCTTGGTCTTGCTCTCTGGTATCTTTAGATTCCATTAACAACTTGGCAATATTCTGTAATTATTTGTGAATTTTCAATTACTTATGTTATAAAGACATCCATTATCTCAATACCTGCTTTTCAATGAACTAATTAAAAAATACACAAATGTATATACATGTATGTGTGTATACTTACATATATACACATGCAAACATGTATACAAATACATAATTTATTCTCTCATGTGGACTTTGTATTTCAAATATTTCCTTACAGCAATATTCTAAGGTATACTTACCTTGGTTTTCTCTAGCAATACCACGAAACAGTTGTATGTGATTAGTTTATCAGCATTTGTTAAATGTTTTAAAGTCTTTATTGGTTAGAAATATTGGTGAAGATTTTTAGTGTTTCCCCTCTATTTTTTTTTTCCTTAAATGATGTTGCATTGTTGCTTTTTAAAGAAGGCCACACAGAGGGGTGTCTGGGTGGCTCAGTTTTAAGCGGCCGACTTCGGCTCAGGTCATGATCTCGCGGTCCGTGAGTTCAAGCCCCACGTCGGGCTCTGTGCTGACAGCTCAGAGCCTGGAGCCTGTTTCAGATTCTGTGTCTCCCTCTCTCTGACCCTCCCTCATTCATGCTCTGTCTCTCTCTGTCTCAAAAACAAATAAACGTTAAAAAAAAAAAATTTATAAAAAAAGAAGGCCACATTAAGAAAAGAGAAGTCTATTAAGTGGTACTTGAGAGAACTGAAAACTTTTTTAGGTAATGTTTATTAGTGATCATATAAGAAAGGAATTGTGCTCAAATTTAACTTATTTCCAAAGAAACTTGCTTTTAACACTATGTGTTACAGTTTTGTCGTAAGTCAGTTGAAAGGTCTATAGTTTTTTTCCCTTCTTCTGAATTAGTAAAATCTACTGTAGTTTTAAAAAATATATTTTATTATATTTTTAGAGCAAGTTATATATGGTCATCAGTTTATGAATCTGGCAGGAGACAATTTAACTAATGTCAGCCTATTTGAAGAACATTGTGAAAATCTTCTTTGTGATTTAATAAGCCTGTCACTCAACAGGTATGACAAGGTAATGCTTTAAGAGTTTATTTGTATTTTTGATACTTAAGGGAAGTACTCCTTAATGTGTGTAGTTTATAAGAATTTAAACTGAAATTGTTTACTTGTTAACTCTCCTAATTTTATATTTATTACTATCTGGGAGTTGACTGGGAAAAGAATTTGATTTAAACATTTAGTACAGGCTGAAATTAATGTTTCAGAGGCGTTTTTTGTTTTGTTTTGTTTTTTTAATTTCCATCTTGTCAAAAATAAATAAAAACAAGATGTTTATGACAATAAATGTACATTTAACTTCTGTTCCAGTAGGAGAGTCCAGCCCTTTAACAATACATGTATTCTTACATAATACAATAAATGAGTAGTTAACTAAAATTAGTGAACAGTTGTAAAGGGAAATTTTATTTGTTTTCAAAAAAGGTCTAGAATCATGGGGAGAATTACTTGTTTTTACTAAATTGTGTCTAACAGAGTGTTTAATGCAGACAATGATTTAAAGGTGCTATATAGCTACTCATTTGCTAGCAATGGAAATTTTTAGATCATTATCAGTTATTTCAGATTTTTAGCACAAATCTTATAGGAAATGAGGATTTATAATTTTGTATAATTTAGATTGTGTTTTATGTATTACCAAAGTCTTTTAAGTCTAGTCTACATAATTTTACAACTAATGTAATTAGTAGATTAACCAAATAGGGGTTAGTAATACTTTAAGTTATCTTTTACTCTGTATTACATTAGAAACATGAATATAGCATTAGAAACATGAATATAGTATATGTGAAGTAGTGATTGCATAATCAATTTCTGAAGTCTAGCTGTACTTGCAAGTATAGTGTATATACTCTGCATTATGTAGGACCATTGAGGGTATATTTGATAAAAACATACTTAATCTAAAATTGCTTAACCTTTATAGGTCCCCAACAATTGTATTTATTCTGACTTGTAAAATTTTTTTAGTTTGCTTTACAATGGATTAAATTTGTTTTCTAATCATTTTATTAGAAGTTTTTCTGTTGTGGCTGATGAATTAGATGAAAGTTAGGAAATCAATGCCCTGAGCCCATATCTAGCTCATTGTCTGGTTTTATAAATAGAATTTTACTGAGCACAGCCCACCTTTTTTTTTTTTTAAGTCTATTATTTATGATTGATGTTGCATAATAATGGCAGAGTTGAGTAGTTGTGACAAGGACTATATCTCCCTGAAATATTTATTATCTAGCCCTTTACGGGAAAAGTTTGCTGAACATCAGTGATTAAAGCAAACTTTTTTAAAAGTTGAAAATGAGTTCATTGTATACTTTTGGTTTTAAAATGGGGATTTATTTTAAAATTTAATGGAATGGCACATTTTTCATAAACAATTTATGTAATTGAACATCAGTGTTAAGTCATCTAAATCATTCTTTTAAAACATTTGGAACGAGGTATGTGGCATATAAAATTCTCTTTTAAAGAACTCATTTTGGTTCTTCCCTACAGGTCAGGCCTTCTGAAGCATTAATGAGTCACCACTGCCCATGTCCATGTATTAAAGAATTATGGGTTCTACTCATTCATCTTCTAGAACACAGAAGTAAATGGTCTCTTTCAGAGGTAAGTTGTCAAATTGATGTGTTAATTATTGTTCCTAACTCTTAAATTGAATTTATGCAGTGGTTTTAGCCAAGGAAAATGTTACAAAGTTTCTTGTTTATAATAAAACAACCACCACCACCAAGCACATCATTAGTTGAGTCCCAAATACTTACTATATTTTTAACCCTGAAGTGGTAATATGAAACATCTCGGAGAAGTGCAAGATTTGACTCATTTTCACAAGTTTTTTGTTGTTTTCCTATCAAGAATCTTCTAGGCTAAAATATTTCATACAGTCTAGTAATCCAGAAAACAAGTTAGGAAATATGGCAGATTTAGATTTTAAGAGAAATAAATTAGGTTTTTTTTTGTTTTTTTTTTAATGTTTTATTTATTTTTGAGACAGAACGTGAGCAGGGGAGGGGCAGAGAGAGAGGGAGACACAGAATCCGAAGCAGGTTCCAGGCTCTGAGCTGTCAGCACAGAGCCCGATGGCGGGGCTCGAACTCAGAAACCACGAGATCATGACCTGAGCCAAAGTCGGACGCTTAACCCACTTATTTTAGGAGAGCCACCCAGGCACTCCTAAAATAGGTTTTTATTAAAGAATTTTATGGCATCTTATTTCAAGGAAGGAGGAAGAAAGTGCTAAGGAGAGCATGAGAAATTTTCTTTGACCTCATTTTGGGCCAAATCTTTCAGAATGGAGCTTTATTCAGCTGTTGTGGATTAGTAAAAAAAAAGAAATATTCATAGGCAGAAGTAAGAACAAAGAATTCATCGTGAAATGATATTTAAAATTGTTTATGTTATATGAAAATGTCTTTGATTTTAATGGATTTCAGAATTTTCTGATTGTCCACAATTTGGGGTTTGGGTGCTACTATCTCATTCTAATAACAAACATACTTTTATGAGTTTACAAGTGTTATATTTATTTTCAGTTTATTATTTCAGCAGTAAATTTAAGTATAAATTTAATATATCTTATAATCAAGTAAAAAAATTCTTTTTTGCTTGCAGTTTGGCTTTTCAGTAGAGTTCAGCTTTCTTTGATGAGATTTCAGTATTACAGTCTCAGGATTTTTTTTTCCTTTGATCATTTGCCAGCATATTTTGTTTCATTGACATAGTAAATATCAGTTTTTCCATTTTCTGTAAAGCTTGTTGTTGTTTAAGGATTTTATATTTCTTTACAATTCTTATTTTACCAATTTCAGACTTGAACATATAGACCACATATAGTGCAGGTTCGTACTTGTTGCTGTTAGTTTTCATACAGTAGGTGTAATTTTAAAATACTATACTGTAGAAATTTGCATAGTAATATTTATTGTTTGACCTAAATTATTTATATGTTATTCATTTTATATAGTAACCAGACTTACTTGTCTTAAAATAATGAAAATCTGAAGGCATTTAATTTTTTGCAGTACAAGTAAAAAGTAATTGATATCATTCACAGATTTTGAAGGCTATTTTATTTTTAAATTCAGGTTCAAATTTGCCATGCCTAATAGTAAGACATTTTAACCTTCCTGCTGAAAAAATAATCTAATCATACTGGGTATCATCATACAATAAACATTTGCATGTTTTAGTGAGCTTGTAGAAAGTGAGAAGTCCTGAGACCAAATACTGAATGTAGGTGGGAACTCAACGTCAGCTGAAGACTGAAGCTGCCCCATGACCTTATAGACAGTTGCTAAATTGTGTAAACTTGAACATTAGCTTTTGTACGTAGAAGGTACTAGAAGACAAAGTCAGAGTCGACCCAAGTTGGTACCCTACTAATACACTAGCTGCCCTTAGTTCTGGGCCCCCCAAAAGAGGAACTAGGACCTCAACTAAATTTATAAGGAAAATAGCCCTTTACTCTAATATTTTGCAGTTTGAACTTGCTTCAGTGTATTTGTTATTGCAAGCCAGCCCTCAGGTTTATAGCCTGAGTTGGTGTTGTCTAGACTGTAGTAAAAATTTCAAGCAGTGACTTCTAAGCAGCCATGGACATTGGATGAATGCTTACACCTAAATCTTCCCAAGTAACTCCCCCAAAATATAGAACAGCAAGAACAAATAAAACCACACAAACATGTTGATAGCTTAACTACAGGATAGGAGTGATAAAAGGGTTTTAAGTTAAAGGTAAAAACCACCAAAGCTCTACCATAAAACTTTATAGGAAGCAAGGGCAGTCTGAAAAAAAACTTGGAGGAGAGAAGAAGGGAGCTAGCAGTAGTCATCAGATAGGTGACATCAGTCATCAGATAAAACCATTGCCAGGTTGTGAATATACTGAGAAAGTTGGTCATTCTGACCTTTCTGACCTTCCTTGTAGGTCAGAGAACTGACTATAGGATAGAACATGAAAGTGTGTACATGACATGAGTAGGTAGTCTTTGAAGGTAGGATTCTGGAGAATAAAAAGGCAAAAAAGGAATGATAGTCTTGGTGATTGGGTGGTGAAAGGTATAGGAAGTAAAAACAAAATGATCTTAGAAAAGAAAAAACAAATCAAAGTTCTCATACCCAGTCTCCTACCAATGTCACCACCAAAAAAGAAAAAGGAAATTCAGGAAAGAAATGGGACTTTGGTACGTTGACAAAAGAGGCCTCCACTGGACTAGAAATCTTTTAAAGTAGTCCAGATTTACTAAATGAAAGAAAGGAAAAGGAAACTTTGATACAAGTCTTTATAAAGTTACTACTAGAAAACAGCATTGAAACACTTTAGCTGATACACCCTTTGCACAAGAAACAACTGTGAATCAGAAGGAAATTTTTTAATGTTTGTTTTTGAGAGAGAGAGAGCGAGCACGTGAGCAGGGGAGGGGCAGAGAGAGAGAGAGAGAGAGGGAGACATAGAATCCAAAGCGGGCTCCAGGCTCTGAGGTGTTAGCAGAGAGCTAACCCTGAAGTAGAGCTGGAACCCACGAACTGTGAGATCATAACCTGAGCCAGACGCTTAACCAACTGAGCCATCCAGGCACCCCTGAAGCAGAAGGAAATTTTAATTTTAATCCAAACTGGATTAAATAGACAAACATTTGGAGCTATAAAAAAAAAAAAACAAAAAATACCCTGCATAAGATACTCAGGTGTTAAAAAGAAGTAGAGTAAAAGCCAGAAATGAATGAAAAGAATAAATTGAATGCAGGAGAGAAATGAAAGGAAAAATAAATTTAGAGTTGACTAAATTACAAGGTGCCCAAGAAAAATACACTCAAATGAAAATTTAATCAGGGATATGAAAGAAAGGCAGAAAACATGCAAGGAATATAAAGAATTAGAAAATAGCTGAAATGGAAGGTAAGCAAAAAGGAAATAGCCATATGTGTAAATGGAGTCTTTAAAGAAGAAAACAGAACAATAGGGTGTAGCTAACACTCAAAACTATTATCCAAGAAAACAGTTATTGGGGGAAAAAAAGAAGAGCTAATTCTACATATTGAAGGGGCCTACCAGGTAACTGGTAAGATTAACTCCAAATAATTCATCCCGAGACATACCATACTAAAACTGTTTGATTTCAAACATGACTTTAGGTCCTATAGGAAATCCTCAAATTTTCTAGGCGAAAAGACCAAATAACTTAAAAGAGCAAAGTAATCTGACCTGCACTAGGCTTTTCAAAAACAACGGAAGGTAACAATGGAATATCTTAAAAGACTCAAAGAGCCTTCCTCCTTGTGAGGACACAGCCAGAAGTCTGCTCTCTAGAGAAGGACCCCTGATCTTGGACTTCAGCCTCCATAATGAATAAACAATATGCCACAACAGAGCAAGCCTTCAGCTTAGAGAAAAGTGTTGTAGGTCCCATCTTTCACTCTACAGAGATTATATGGACTGGAACTATGACATACTCCCTTGATAGAAAGCTCAAGACCAAGAAAAAGTGACCAAACCCAAAGGAAACAAAACCGCAAAAAGTTTCTTCTAAGACAGCAAAGAAGCTAGTTGAAAATTATTCCTTGTACTATCTGACATGCAGTGTCTTTGGGGACCGAGATGGATGTGGATAAACCAAGAAAGAAAAACAGAAAAAGCAATTGAAAATTTCAAGAACAGGGCTGCTTCCCTTCCTCATCCACCTGGGAGTTAATGATATCACAGAAGACATGATCATTCCCTGAATGTTGACAGCAGTCTAAGCTCCACACAGGGCCTGTTCTTAACAGCTTTCCAGACTGCTGAAGGCAGAGACTTTTTTTCTTTCTTTATGTTGTACAAAGATTTTTAAACTTTACGATGTGACAACATTAATTTATACAATACCCTCATTATGTTTACATTTTTTAACTTTTTTTGTTTATTTGAGAGAGGGAGTGTAAGAGTGCAAGCAAGGGAGAAGGAGAGAGAGAATCCCAAGTAGGTGCCTAGCTGTCATCATGGAGCCTGTTGTGGGGTTCAAAGTCGCTAACCGTGAGATCATGACCTGAGCTGAAACCAAGAGTCAGGCACTTAACTTACTGAGCCACCCAGGCGCCCCCCTCATTATGTTTTTAAAAGAAGAAAACATGCGTATGTGCGCATGCATATACACACTAACATTTTTCCGTAAAGTATTTAATTCCTTCTCCCTACCCCCTGGCATCCCCCCCACCGAATGTGGTAGGTGAAGATTGAATGGGATTTGGAGTTTTCTTGCTGAGGAAGAGACATTTTCTGCAATCAGGTCTGTGTTCAAAGAACTAATGTTCTAAGGAAATTATCTAAAGGGGAGAGGCAGTTCAGGGCTTTTAAGTTATTTTCATATCTGCCTGTGCTCCTGCTGACCTTTGTGAAGCCAACAGGATGATGTTTCCCAAGGGGACAGTGTATAAAGCAATTAGGGAACCCTCTTGAAGGCTCAGGAAGGTTTGCAAATTCACATACACCTCAAATTATGTGGGAATTCCAAGAATGGAAATAAACTAATTTCATCAAGGACATAATTGTGTTCCAGGAAATATTCTAAACACATAGCTTTTGTAGATCTATCTGTATGACTGTTTTCCTGAAAACCCAACACTCATTATCTAGTAAACGTCAATTAGATTTCAGTTTCACAGAAGGAAAGCTAATAAATAATCCTTGAGTGATATTTCTTATGTGCCAGAAAGTAGAGTGGGTGTGAGGTTAAGTAAACTGTTCAAATAACAGAATATGATAAACTGGACTTCAAATGCAGATTTATTTGGTGCTACAACTCATGTTTTTCCTACCACACGATTATGTAAGAAAGTGCATATTTAAGAAAGAAAAGAAATAGCTGAATTAATTCACTCCTCTTTGGGGAAATAGACCTAAATATATTTTATGTGTACTCCCCAAATTGCCATGAATGAGGCAGGGGGCACCAGTGCTGTACCATGTGCAATATCATAGCGTTTCTGACCAGTACAAATTATATTTTAGCTGCCACATATATGCATAAATTTATATATGTTGTCACGTTTAAGTGTCACAGAAAGATTGTTAAAGAAATTTTCTGTGAAATAAAAACATCATTAATACCAAAAACAAAAAGACAAAAAAACACCCAAAACCCCACAAAGATTCAAAATGTATGGGCCAAGGATTTTATAACTTTCACCCTGGCAATCCCACTTCTAGGAGTTTATTTTTGGTATATACGTCTAGCAATTCAGAAAAAATGCATATGCATCAGGCTCTTTAGTGCATTGTTTATAAAAGCATAATATGAGAAACTACCTAGCGGCCCATACACAGACTAGTTGAACCAACCATGGTATATCAGCACATTGGAGTACTGTGTTCAATAGACTGAATAAAATATCTGAAGCATTTGATTTCCAGGATTTATTGTTACATAAGCAAAGTGCAGAAGAATATTTATAGGATGCTACCTTCTGTGTATGAAGATGGGGAAAATAGTAAATGCATATGATTAGTTGTGCACAGATAAATACTGGAAAGACAAATCAGAACTATGAAATCAGTGGGTAGGAATGGGAGATTGGTGAGGGACAGTGCAGTGGAAGGGTTTGAATGTGTTATGATTTTAGAACTGTGCTAAACTTGAACATGCTCCAGAAATAAATCAAGGTGCGTGGAAGAGGGATTCATTGGAACATAAAGAGAAACACCTAAACCGAACTGTATTACAAGTGAGTAACACATGGGAGAAGTGATGTGGGGGGAGGACTGACCTAGACAATTTGGAGTGCACTATTTTGACAGTGTGCTCTAAGGCTAAAGACAGAAGAATTGTAATGAACTGCAAATACTGGACTCGTTTGTAGATTTGTCTTACAGTGCTATATATGAGTTAGCAATTTTAAATCTTTATTTGGGTTCTAGGACTGAGCAAATTAATATATCATGGGTGATTAAGAGCCAACTTTGCCACTGTTGGAAAATTGAGTTACAAATATGGAAACAGGGAAAGGTAGAGTGAAAGATAATGTGTAGGAATAGAATTTGAGATATTAGTATGAAATAATGGTTTCTAATCATCAGAACTAGAAGTGAGTGTGTGTGTGTGTGCATGTGTGTGCGTGCGCATACATGCATTTCCTACCTTATCCAATAGGTGGGCCTACAAACGATGGTATTTGAGTAACAGGAAACTGCAATGTCTTGGTTTTGAAGACCAATCTCCAATGACAAGAAACAAAGTTCCTTTGGCAAATGACTGGTCTTCCAGGCTGGGGCATGAACAGAAAAAAATGAACCTGGAACATTTTGTACCAGAAACTAAGGAGGTACTCAGAAAATAAAGAAGACACCTCTGAAGGACAAAAGAGCCAACATGAAGATCTCCCACACTCTAAACCTGGGATAATTTGAGAAACAAAATAAATGATAGCGGGGCGCCTGGGTGGCGCAGTCGGTTAAGCGTCCGACTTCAGCCAGGTCACGATCTCGTGGTCCGTGAGTTCGAGCCCCGCGTCAGGCTCTGGGCTGATGGCTCAGAGCCTAGAACCTGTTTCCGATTCTGTGTCTCCCTCTCTCTCTGCCCCTCCCCCGTTCATGCTCTGTCTCTCTCTGTCCCAAAAATAAATAAACGTTGAAAAAAAAAAATGATAGCAAAGGATTGTAATCTATACAGTAAGACTTTATGGATTCATACTGGTATAAATGAAAAATAAATGGAGAGAAGGGAAACTCCTCCTAATAAATGTAGATGTTGGTGATAGAATTAGAAAATCACCAGTTGACAACTTCCTTAGTAACTGTTTCAGGCAAGAATCCTCAATGGCTGCCAGAAGTATGACGAAAAACAATATTTTTACAGCTGGATAAGTATCTACACTATCAGTTACAAAGGGAGCAGTAACTTTACAGTTTAGAAAATCTGGCAGATACCACCTTACCCACATGACCAAAGTTAACCAATAATAGGACAAATGGATATTATGTACCTTCAGTGTGTGATGTGATGCACTTAAAGAAGAAAAATGTGTCTTTGGTATCTTGCCAAAATATATAATGTGAATCTAATTATGAAGAAACTTAAATCTAAATAATGGACCTGTACTCCTCAAAAATGTCAAGGTCAGGAAAGATAATAACTGAAGAACTATTATGAATTATAGGAAATAGAAGAGACCTGGTGGCTACATGCAGCATGTGAGAATAGAGGGGATATGATAATGCTTTTAATTGTAGCTCCAAAGAAGTAGAAAGTGGAACAGAGAAAATACTTGAAGAGAAAATGACAGAAAATTTTCCATAGTTAAGAAAAGCTGTCGCATTAAGAAAATCAATTCCAGTTAGGATTAAAAAAAAAAAAAAAAAAACAGACCTAGCTACATCATAGTGAAACTGCAGAACATCAAAGACAAAGAGAAGAGCTACAAGCGTTCAGACAGAAAAATGTTACCTTCAAAAGAATGTCAATTAGGCTATCAGCTGACTTCTTAACAGCAGTGGAGGTCAGTGGGAATGTTAATTTTCATTGTATTAAAGCAAAGTAGTTGTCAACTTAAAATTTTTCACCAGTGAAATCTTTCAAGGGTGAGGTGAAACAAAGCTACTGTCAGTGAAACAGAATTGAAGGGAATTCTAAAAGAGGTATTTTAGAAGAATGGTGCCTGAATTGGGGGAGTTGGGGGCAGGGCAGAGGTGGTGTGATGTATGAAGGAATAAAGTGCAAAGAAAATAGTAAATGTTTTGTATAAGTCAGTAATATAATCTGTTTGAATTAAGAAATAGTTAAAGTACAAAGTAATACTGGTGTAGAAGTTGGATAGGGCATAATGAGTATTTTAAGGTACTTATTTTAAGAGGAGAACGAAGATATGTATTAACTTATCAAGACATTTGCCTATATGCTGTTATTTGTAAGGTAATCACTGAAAGAAGAGAAAGTAGACTAATGTACTAGCTAGTGGAGGGGGAAAAAAGAAAAATATTTAACCCAAAAGAACTCAAGAAGGAGGTGTTTGTGGAAAAAATAGGTATACAAATAGAAATACAGAATAAGATGGTAGATTTAAAACTGAATGTAGGAGTCATTACATTAGTGGACTACTAAATGCTCATTTAAAAAAATATACTGTCAGAACAGAATGTAAGCTGTTTATAAGAGATAAGCTAAAACAAACTATAGAAGAGTTCAGAATTAATAGAAAAAGATGTAATATGTTAAACTAACATTAGAGAAAATTAGACTTTAAAACCAGTAAGAGCATTAGGTCATTTTGTACTGATAAAAGGTTCAATTTATCAGGAAGATAAAGCAAATTTAAATTTTTATGTGGCTAAGAACATAGTATTAAATGAAAATAAAAATTGAATTACAAGAAGAAATACACATATGCTTAGAAATAATTGAAATACAGGGGCGCCTGGGTGGCTCGGTCAGTTAAGTGTCCGACTTCAGCTCAGGTCATGATCTCATGGTCCGTGAGTTCAGGCCCCGCGTCGGGCTCTGTGCTGACAGCTCAGAGCCTGGAGCCTGTTTCAGATTCTGTGTCTCCCTCTCTCTCTGCCCCTCCCCTATTCATGCTCTGTCTCTCTGTCTCAAAACTAAATAAACGTTAAAAAAAAAATAATTGAAATACATTTCTAACCCATAGGTGAAAGAAAATATAGTGGAAACTGTAAAATTTTTTGAAGTAAATGATAACTAACATACTACTAGTTAAAGCTTTGGGACTGCAGCTAAAGATAAAGAGGGAAAAGTATAACTTTATGTTGTTGTTTTTTTTTTTTAATTTATTTTTGAGAGAGTGAGCTCTCTCAAGTAGGGAGGGTTAGAGAGAAAGGGAGAGTTCCATCAGCCTCTGCCATTGCAGAGCCCTGAAATTTATAACTTTAAATACAGATGTTAGAGGGGGGAAAAGCTGAAAATTAATGAGCTAAGAATTCATCATAGGGGCGCCTCAATGGCTCAGTTAAACATTTGACTCTTGATTTTGGCTCAGGTTGTGATCTCACGGTTCCTGAGATTGAGCCCCATTTGGGGCTCTGGTCTGATAGCTGAGAGCTTGCTTGGGATTCTTTCTTCCTCTTTGCCCTTCCCCCACTCACACACATGCTCTGTCTCTCAAAATAAGTAAATAAACTTAAAAAGAATTCATCATACAAGAAGTTAGGGAAAAAAAATCCCTGCATAATAAACCCAAAGAAAATAAAAGGTAGCAAATAAAACTAACACAAATTTGTAAAATTAAAAATAACAAAGATCAAAACAGAAAAAGATTAAAACGGTCAAAAATTGGTTCTTTAAAAGTTACTAAAATTGGCTAATTTCTCTTGAAATGATTACATAGTCAATACTAAAAATTTAAAAAGGAACATGACCAGATTTTGCAGATATTTTTAAAAGTTGAGATATTGTCATTAACTGTATGCCTAATAACTTGAAAATGTTTATGAGATGGAACAAACTACTAGAAAAAAAAACTTACTAAAACTCATCAAATGCTCAACAACAGTGTATCAGGTAAATGGTTCATCATATAGTCATATTTTGGAATACTTTGAGGAACTAGGCCTATACGCAATATGGATGAATCTCGGAAACACGATGCTTTGAAAAGAAGCAAGTTATAAAGAATAGTATTAGGCCACTTAAGAATACAAACATGGATAAAAAAGTGGTGATGGGAAGCCAAACTGTATATGATTTAGGCTTATAGGCCTATGTGGCAAAACTTAAAAAACAAGAGAATGATTTATGATGAAGGTCAGGATAATCATTTCCCCTGGATGGCAGAAGATGTGATTGTGGAACACATAGAATCTTTCTAGATTGCTAATCATGTTCTAATAATTCTTAACCTGTGTATTTTTATTCTTTAAATTTCACATACATGGGTTTTTTTCTCTTTTATGTGTATATATTATTATACAAATGGAGAAAAAAACCCAAACCAAAGGTTATGTTCTTAGTGTAATTGAATCATATTACCTCTCTTTCTATAGTCATTTTGGAACTGGTTGAATAAACTACTTAAAACATTCTTTGACAAATCAAGTGACCGAAGACGACCTTCTGTGCCTATAATCCAGCCCAGGGATCCATTAGGTTTTAGTTGGTGGATCATCACTCATGTAGCATCATTTTACCAGTTTGATCGCCATGGAACACAAGATGAAATGGTAAGATTTTATTTTCTTAAACTTTCTCATATTATTAATATGTATTTTTTGTAGACACGTTAGTAAATGAGCACAGAAACACAACAAAAAGTAGATCACAGGGGCGCCTGGGTGGGTCATTTGGGTGTCTAACTTCAGCTCAGCTCATGATCTCTCAAACTTTGTGAGTTTGAGCCCCACGTCAGGCTCTGTGCTGACAGCTCAGAGCCTGGAGCGTGCTTCGGATTCTGTGTCCCTCTCTTGCTCTGCCCCTCCCTCGCTTATGTTATCCCTCTCCTTCCCTCCCTCCCTCTCACTCTCTCTCTCAAGAATAAATAAAACATTAAAAAAACAAATTAAAAATAAAAGTAGATCACAATCCTACAGAGAAAAATTCAGCTTCTGAATCTAGAAGTTGGTAGACCTTTCCCTAAACATCTTGAAAAATGGTAATTTTTATGTTTTTACTATTTAAGGAAGAGCACCTTGTAGAAGACTTGAGATCTAGTCCAGTCCTGGCTCTGCTACTAGGTAGTTGTGTGACCTTCAGTAAATTACTTCAACTTTTCTGAGCCTGTGTTCCCTCTTCCAAAAATCATGGGATTGAATGTTCAGAAAATGCCTTTTACTTCCAAAATCTGTAAAATTGATGAAGGGAAAGCACATGTCTCCAGTAATGAGTTAGTAGTTTCTGTGAATAATTAGGTAAAATTATTTCCTCAGAATAATGCTTCTTTAGGGAAGCTTTTCATAAAGATATCTTAATCTATTAAACAACCATGCGGTTTACTTCAAATAGATTTTATATTTCTAGTTAGAAACATTTTTTTTGGTGTTATTTAAAAAGCCCTGTGAATAGAACTAGCTGGTAGACATATTTATTTGAAGCTCTATTTGTGTATAATTATTCCATGTTCAGAAGTGAATAGTGTAGTATTCTATTAGCCCATCAGTTCTATAACATATGGAATCTTGAAGCTAATGTGTCTGATTTTCAAAATTTACCTTTTTCTGGGGGGTGGGGGGGGGGTGGGGAGTAGTTCCCAAATCTGGCTTATCATCCATCAGACCTACCTGGAAGTTTTTAAAAATTCAGGTTTTCAGATCTCAATTCTAGAGATCCTGATTTAGTAATCTGGTTTGGAATTTGGGAATTCTTATTTGTAAAAAGTTTCTTGGTTCTCATCCTCTATCAGGTATGGAGATCATTGCTTATGAAACCTGTTCCTTGACAGACTTTCTTCTTTTTGAATACTGAAAAAAGTCAGCTCGGAAATCATGCATGGAATCTGAGGGTCAGTTAGCATTGACGGTTATGTCATAGGAATGGAAAGGACCTCAAAAGGTCTTCTAAATGATCCGCCTAATAATAAAAAGCTTTCCAGGAGATCCCAAGATAAATTAAAATAATAAATCAGAAAGTTCTCTGAGAAACTCACACACAGATCAATATTAATGTATTTAAGCATTATACCAATTTATTGAGAGGGATCAGTGGAATGAGCATCCCAGAGAAAAGGATTATATGTCCTTTGTACATCAGTTCTTATCATGCTGATATGTAGTAAATACTCCATAAATCTTAGCAGATTGTCATTATTATTGCAGTAGGCCTTTCACTGAGTATTTTTGTGGAGTTAATATGTTAATGTTTCACATCTTTTAACCATTAGAATACTAGAACATTAAAGTAACTCAAAAATTTACCTATAAAATAATGTCTTTACATCAGCATTTTATTTCTCTTCCCATTTTAATTCCCCAGTACATATTTTTGATTTTAATCGGTGTAAATAAAAACGGTAATTAGTTAAAAGCACCTTTGAGTTACCATTAAGGTGGTTATCATAATAATAGGTGCCAATGATAGGATGTACGTGAAACAGATTTATTGCCTCTTGCTTCAGGGAGCATGCTTTCAGGTTATAAATGCTTGCTGGAACTGCCGCTAACACTTATGCGAGTGAATGGTGTATTTCAGTGGTGGTTGATGTTGACCTCCACATACACCCACATGTGGTACGTAATCTAGCCATGTTAATATATATCATTACTATTACTGTTGTACTGTACAGTTGCATTGCTGAAATCACTCTTCTGTTTCATACAGAGAATTTCATAGGAATTAATGCTTTTATTAGCCCTGAATCAAGATAGTAATTGAATTGTCTGTGTTTAAAATAGCTTAATCTACGTCTTTTAATATGTCATCAGTTCCTGTATGATTTTCTTTTGCTAAAATACATATATTTTAAGAATCTTAATTTAAATTATATAGAAGGTTTTAAGAGGAAAATGCCATCATATTTGAAAAAGAACCTTTCATATGATAAAAATAATAGAGACGTATAATGTATATGTATATGTGTAAAACAGACTTGGATTGTATTCATGAGTGCTCAAAGAACTTCAGATATTTCTGGACTTCTTAATATCTTTGAGAAAAAAAAACACCTCAAGCTGTCTAGTTGATACTAGTTTTCATTAGGGGTGATGCCTTCAGCATATTGCATTTGCTAAGTGTTTTGTGGGTTTTTTAAAAATTTTATTTATTTAGTTAGAGCAAGCATGAATGGGGGAGGGACAGAGGGAGAGGGAGAGAGAGAGAATCAGCAATCTCCAAGCTCCACACGGAGCCCAATGCAGGGCTCAATCTCATGACCCTGAGATCGTGACTGGAGCCGAAAGAGTTAAATGCTTAACCTCCTGAACCACCCAGGCGCCCCACATTTGCTAAGTGTTTAATACTTCACAGTGACTAAGCAGCCTTTATATCTGTGAAGTAACATGAAGTAGGTGAGAGAGTAACATATCCATTTTACAAGTAACAAAACTGAGGTACACCGTAGTTAAATGTCAGCCTATCTTTTGTCACTTAGATAAATTTGATATTGGGGTTCTCCTAAAGACCGCCTTCTCTCATGAATAGAACTTCAGTATGGAAACCGTGTGTACCAGTTTGCCATGGACAGTTTCTGTTATGCCTATTATCCTCTTATCTGGTTAATTTTCCTTTTACTCTCAAGTGTCTCAATTTGGTCCAGAAGTCCTGTAATCATTCTGATCTATGAATGTAAAGGTATATTGACTCATCCTTTCAGAGAGATTATGCAGAATGTTAATTTGGATCTGGGATATATTTTGATCAGAATTTTGAAAATTTTCTGAATTCTTTTTTCTTTTTATGATATAGTATCACAGCCAACTACCATATAGAAAATGGCCATGCATTAATAAGCCTGCTTTGTTCCACTCACAAGATGAGATCTTTACATTTTATTTTTTTAATTAAAAAAAATTTTTTTTAATGTTTGTTTATTTTTGAGAGAGAGAGAGAAAAAGTGCTAGTGGGGGAGGGGCAGAGAGAAGGGGAGACAGAGGATCCAAAGCAGGCTCTGCACTGACAGCAGAGAGCCCAACGTGGGGTTTGAACAAGCCGCGAGATCATGACCCAAGCTGAAGTTGGACACCCAACCGACTGAGCCACCCAGGCATCTCAAAATTTTAACATTTTAAATAGGTTTCACATATGCTTCATTTTTTAATTTTATTCTAAAAGCTTTTTTGTGGATTAAACTTTTGCTGTGCATTTAATCACAAAATTTGCCAATTGATTAATGTAAGCTTGTAAGGAAAATTTGGTATCTCTCCTACTAGAGGCTTTAGAGTTTCATGTGTTTCTATTTAAGGTTTTTCTTTCAACCTAGATAAGAGTGTGTTATCTTCTCAATTGCCACCATCTATTTTAAAAGCAAATATAGTTTAAAGAGAAGAAATATTTTGGGGCATTGCAGGAATCAGTTTAACAGTACTTTCCCTGCTGATGTCAGGCCAGCTGATGCTCATCTTCGAAACATCTGAAATGGTGACTAGATAAAAAGTCTGAAATATAACCTTAAAGTGAGAGCTGCACCAAGTTACCTTGTCTGCTGGAAGTGGAGAATGGGGTATCTATTTTATATTTGTGGTGGAGACATGACCTGTCCTGAAGCTTAAGTGGTTGTCTTAGTTTGGATGGTGGGATAAGAGATATAAAACATAACCCAAAATTGATGACTTCCTATTTCCTTTCTTTTTTTTTTTTTTAATGTTTATTTATTTTTGAGAGAGAGAGAGCATGAGAAGGAAGGGGCAGAGAGAGAAGGTAGGGGGACAGAGGATGCGAAGCAGGGTCTGTGCTGACAGCAGAGAGCTCGGTGCAGGGCTTGAACTCACAAACCGTGAGATCATGACCTGAGCTAAGTCAGACGCTTAATCAACTGAGCCACCCAGGCGCCCCATATTTCCTTTCTGTCAGAGAGATTAAGTTTTATATAAGTTAGTATGTAGAAAAAAAATGTAGGTGCTCAAAGTTCAGTTTTGCTGTGGAGAAAAAATCTGTGTCCTTTGATACAGTCTCTTAGACTTGATTTGGGCATGATATAGTTGTCATTCTTTAATCTGAGCTATGGTTTATTTTTGTTTTAGATTATAGCCACAGTACTGATCCACAGAGTTGAAATTCTCTGGACAAGAATACATTACTTACCTATAATTCCTGTGATTCAAATGCCTTGATAGAATAGAATCATTGAAATATACTCACTAACACTATGAAACTATAAAGCTAAATACAGTAGTCCTGTCATAACCCCTGCTTATTTGGGGTTAGTGATGATGTTTTCTTAGTCAAGAGTGATATAAAAGGGAATTGCTGAAAGGTGAGGGGAGGTTTATTAGAAAATGGGAAGAATACTGGCTTTGGAGCAAAATTCTTGCTCTGACTTGTATGTATATATACATAACCTCTCTGAGACTTAATTGTGTTTGGAAATTGTGAAATGGAAAGATTTTTTTTTTTTTTTTGAGGAAGTAATGTAAAGACTTTAACACAGTGTTCATATAGTATTCTAAAACAAAATAATCTCTTTTTTGAGAGAATTTTAGGACCAGTTACCAAGGCTGCTCATTTCTGACACCAATTGCAAGCTCAAGAATGCCCAAAACCATATAATTTACTTAGATTTACAGAACTCTCTAAAAGCTATTACACTCATGGTTATGGTTTATTACAGGGAAAGAATATAAATTAAAATTAGCTAAGGGAGGAGTATATAGTAGAGTCCAGGAGAAGTACCAAATGTGGAGCTCCTGTTGTTTTCTCCCCATGTTGTCAAGATACGTTAGTCTCTTGGCATCAGTGTGTGACAGTATGCAGGGAGTATTTCCAACCAGGAGAGCTTGCCTAAGCTGCAGTGTTCAGTTTTTATTGGAGCTCCATTACATAGATGTGATGGATTGATTGCCCACACGGTTAATCTCAATCTTCAGATCAACTTTCCAGGTCTGCACAGCCCTTAGCCTAAGTCACATTGTTGGTTTTGGGCTGTGGCCAGCCTCCACCCTCAATTACATTGTTAGACTATCCAGTATGACTCTAGGCTCCCCGGCAAACAAAGATATCCCTATCAGGTATAACATTCCAAGGGCCTAGAAATTACTCCCCAGAAGCCAAGGATAAAGGCCAGATTTTCTCTTTGGGTAAGGCCAAATTCTTTACTACACATTCTCTCCTAATAAAAGGTTTGTATTCACTTTATTTACATAAATATATCTGAAAAGGTCAATCATTTTTTTTTTTTTTTGCTAAAAATAACTGAGTCATTGTATCAGTTATTTCTAACTGTGAAACAAAATTTGGCAGCTTAAAACAGCAAACATTTATTATCTCACACAGTTCCTAAGGCTCAGGTATACAGTAAGAGCTTAGCTGGATGGTTCTGTCCCAGGATCCCTCATGAGTTTGTAGTAAACTATCAGCAGGTACTTGAGTCTCTGAAGACTAGAGCTGGAGGACTCACTTCCAGTCTTTCTCATGTTGGCAGGAGGCTTTAGTTACTCATCACATAGGCTTCTTCAGGCCTGTTCACACTATGGTTTTCCCTGACGGAGTCAACAAGAGATTTTCATTAAGATGGAAGCTTCATTGTGTTCTAACCTAATCTTGGAAATGACATACCAACACTCCTATTAGTACTGATGCTCTCTTGATAACAGACCAACCCTGGCACAGTGTGCAGTGGGGTGGGGGTGGAGGGTTAAATAAGTGTATGAATACCAGGAGACAGGGTCATTTGGGGCCATTTTAGAGAGGGGCTACCACAGTCATTGAGTACCTTTATTAAGGAAATGTTTGTTTAGTAATTTTATGTAATGAGCATCTTACACGAACATTATCCAGTCATTTAAAATTGAGAATATTGCAGGGGCGCCTGGGTGGCTCAGTCAGTTAAGCGTCTGACTTTGGCTTAGGTCATGATCTCCTGGTTCATGAGTTTGAGCCCTACATTGGGCTCTGTGCTGACAGCTCAGAGCCAGGAGCCTGCTTCAGATTCTGTGTCTCCCTCTCTCTCTGCCCCTCCCCCACTTGTGCTCTTTCTCTCTGTCTTTCAAAAATAAATATTTCAAAAAAAATTTTTTTTAATCAAGAATATTGTACATGCTTTAACCTTTTATGAGTCATTTGGGTTCATCCTTCTGAACAATTATTATTAATTGTTATTAATTATGATGGGGATGGTAGGGTATGATGAGGCTCTTTGTTTCTATTCTTTAAGGCTTCTGGCTTTGCTTTTTGAGGTGTTACAGTTACCTTTTGTACCTTTTTCACTCACTGTCAGAAACTAGTTGTTATTTGCTTCCTCTCCAAAGCACTTTCTTTTCTTCTGGTTTTGACTAGTATACATGTATCCAGAACTTTAAGAACTGAGCGTTCCTCCAGGCTTTCCCTTTGGAAAGCAAAGCCTTTTTCAGTGCCTAGCTTTTGTGAAGTATTTTGGCTTTGTGAAAGTCCTTTTCGGCTTTCTTCCTTATTGTGAGGAGTCTTCCAGATAAGTGACCATTGATTAAATGAGGTAGTACTGTGTACATTTTTTTCCTATACAAAATGTTTAGTTAATTGCTTAGTAGAATAGATTGTCTTGATGTTATTATACATAAAATGAAAAAGTCTCTGGTGAGTAAAGTATACAATGAGGAAAAACACTCAAAGCATAAAACACTCCAAAAACTACATAAAGTTTTTTTTTTCCGCTTAAATTACATATGACAGCAAAATTTAAATATTTGTTAAAACAGTTATAATTGTATACAAGTGCCATTGTTTAATAAAACATGTCCTGTTAAGGTTTATATTGGATTGGAATAGTTACAATTTTTTTTTCTACCAAGTCTGTCAAGTTACTCTGTCCAAGTAATTTTAGACATACAAGAAGTTGTAATGATGTCTGATGTTAGAGAAGATATTTGTACTTCACTACTAGCCTGCTATACTATAATTTCAATGCATAATTAAGAGCAATAATTTTGCTGCAATATTCTCCCTTTCTAGAGACAAATGGAATCAAATTGGAATTTTGTAGAAGAACTGCTAAAAAAGTCCATCGGTGTTCAGGTATGCTTTCAAATGAGACAATTTGTGGGCTTTGCTAAATTTCTAACGTTACAGATTTTATTTTTTGAGAACTGAGAAAACTCTTAAAATGATTTAAATAACAAACTCTGTTTACTTATTAAAAACCTGAGGTGGAATCATCATTCTTTGTTAATGAAGGGGCAACATAAGATAGTTCCTATGAATGAGTATCCTTTGAAGATTTTTATTTCTAACACTGAGTTGCCAGTTGAAGGACAAATAAAATTATCCTAGCCGGTGACTTTGACAAAATGTATTCAGGATAAGTAGTGGATGTTTCAAAACTGTATGCCATTCCTTGACTGTATGGTATCGGGTCTAGAGACACGATGAGGGAGATAGTGGCATTGGAAATTCGGCTGTATCCTCATCACAGCAGGAGGGTGACTTGCCTTGCTGAGCAATTTGTCTTACAGGCGCGAATCCTACTCTCACTGATAAGGTCCTAGTTTCTGAGCCCTCATTTCCTACGTTATCATTTTTCTTTCTGCAGAGCCGCTAATGTGGTGCTTCATGGCCCAGAGGTCAGATTTGACCTCCTTTTAAAATAGTTTTAAATGTGCTATTCATCACATCTTTAAACATACTGTATTGTAGTTCTCTAAAGTTTTGTAGTATAAGTTATTTATGTAAGAATTTAAGGGGAAATTTTAGTAAAGAATATTTTTAAATTTGGGTAGTAGATTACTTTTCTGTTAGGATATGAAGATTGTTAAAATCTTGAAGAGGAATAAACAAGAAATATAGTACAGGATTGATATATATATCATATGTACGTGCATGCACACTCATTCATACTTATGAATACACGCACATTTATTTTGTAGCCATATCTTTGAAAATCATATAAATAGTGTCAAATTTTCTTTTCCATTTTATCTATATTAACTCTTAATTTTTTTAGGTAAAGCATACAATAAGTACATTTAGTTTATAACATGAGTCTTCCAATTAACGAGTAAAAATTCTAGACTAGAATTCCAAAGACTTGTGCATACATAGTTGTATGAAAAACAAAAGAACTATAACCTCAACCATTATAGAAGTTTTTATTTTTATTTTTTTCTGTGTCATTTCAATTGGCTTTCTCCTTCGTTCTTTTTGAGAACATACTGATTTAGTAATTCAGAAAGTGTCTTATATACATTTTTTTTTTACTTCAAGAACGTAGGGGATCACTAAAAAGTGGTCATTGTTAATTATGTTAGCTATTGATCCAGTCTTAATGCCTTGACACAGCTTTAAAACCTCTTAAACTTCCTTTCAGCTCTAACGTATGAATTTATGGTTTATTCAGGTAGGTTTTAAATTACAGAGTATTTCTTAGGTTCTAAGGGTCATATGGATAAATACCCGTACACTCATAATGGTCTAGGACAAACAGGAGAAAGAATTTATCATCATCTCTGTTCCATTGTTTTTTGACTAAGAAGTTTGCTTTTTGACTAAGAGATTGAAAACCCTCCTCAGACCCTTTTTAGTTGCTTGAAAATTAATTCTTTTTTTCTTGTGTTTATGACTCACTATAATTTTGATTTTAAATGAAGGAAACTCATTGACTTGAAAAAAAAAACTTTGAAGTGTCTTACTCATAATGTAATAAAAGTTATTCTGACACTGCATAATATATCTTTACAATATAGCTAGTATGTTAATGGTGTTAGCTGAACTTATTTTGATGATAAATACGTAGTTCTTGGAAGTAAGTAGTATGCCCATCAGGAATTGCCTGGCTTGTGGTTTCCCAGAATTGGGATCAGTGCTAAAACCAGGGAAGTCCTGGGCAAACTGTGGTAAGTCAGGCACCCTAGAAATAGAAATAGTCTAGTGACTCCAAGAAACTTTCTCTGGGAATTTAAATGTAACATAAAGTCAAAGTAATTTTTCCCGTGAGAGAAGCCATTATAATATTTAGAAAGAAGTAGTCCATTTTCTCTAGTGATCTTTCAATTTTGTCATGCCTTGATTGTATCAAATTAGATTTTATAAGTAGTTTAGTACTACTTGCTGGAGTTCTTGAAATCAATTTTGTGGGTGCAGTAGGTGGTCATAAAAAATAAATAATATGTTCAGATAGAACTATCAGTTTGATTATATCTGTTTTCCCCCATTGAGGTAAATTAAAATCTGCCCATGCCCGTGTGCTTTGACTTTATCTCCCAACAGTGAAAGAGTCCATTTGCAGTATTTAACATACATTCCTCGTGTAGAGCAGTCATCAAATATAATCCGTAGGCATGCCACTGTAGTTGTAATTAAGCAAATAATGTTCCAAATCTTTTTCTAGCCAGAAAGGATTTTCTAGAAACAGACATTGAGCTTTATAGGTAAAGAGAACATTTATTGTTTAACTTTGCTTCTGTTGGTATGATTGAATAGTTAAGTATTTACCTTAACCATTTTTTGGAGGCAGTACTATTTAATATTTGTGTATGCTGACAGTAAACATTTGTTCTACCTTTAAAATGGCATTATTGTATTCAAATGAAGAGGAAGATTTTGAGTTTTATACTACCTGTTTTTTAAAGCCTCATTTTTTGACATCCTAGAGACACTTTTCTACTAAAGTTTATTGAAGGGTATAAAAAGATATCCAAAACAAGTCTAATATTTTTATTTGCTAAGGAACCTGAAGAGTCCAAGGCTAAAAACAACTCAGAATGTAATTAGATCTCACTTATATGGGGCAGTAATCTTCTAATAGTTAATTTATTTCTATTCATTTATTTGTAATTTTTTTAATGTTTATTTTTAAGAGAGACAGAGACAGAGTACGAGCAGGGGAGGGGCAGAGAGAGAGAGACATACACAGAATCTGAAGCAGGCTCTAGGCTCTGAGCTGTCAGCACAGAGCCCAGTGCGGGGCTTGAACTCACAAACCGCGAGATCATGACCTGAGCCAAAGTTGGACACTTAATCGAGTGAACCACCCAGGCGCCCCCTAGTAACTAATTCAAAATCATTATGTTTCTTGGACAGAAGGATCTTGACTGGGATATTGAATTTCAACTTTCTTTAATCCTAAAAATACATTGAATCACGCAGGCAGACTAATAGTTATTATTTAGGTTGCAAATAAATTTTATTCTTCTGATGACTTCTTCTAGTTAGGTTATTCGTTAAAAAATGAGCCCTCAATTGTTAAATTGCCATTGTTATTAAAAAACAAAAACTAAGAGTAATTTTTTTTTTTTTAAACGTTTACTTATTTTGAGAGAGGGAGAGAGAGAGAGGCACAGAAAGAGAATCCCAAGCAGGCTCCACACTGCCAGCTTGGAGCCTGACACGGGGCTGGAACTCATGAACCATGAGATCATGACCCAAACCAAAGCCAAGAGTCGGGTGCTTAACTGACTGAGCCACCCAAGTGCCCCAAGAGTAAATTTTTTTTTAAATTCCAGTATAGTTAAAATAGTGTTATATTAGTTTCAGATGTACAATATAGTGATTCACCAATTCCATATATTACTGATAAGCTCATCATGGTAAGTGTACTCTTAATCCCCTTTACCTATTTTACCATCCACCCATTCACCTGCCCTCTGGTAACCAACTATTTGTTCTCTATAGTTAAAGTCTGGTTTTTGGCTTGTCTTTTTTTTCTCCTTGTTTGTTCTGTTTTTTAAATTTCATATATGAGTGAAATCCTATGGTATTTCTCTCTCTCTCTGACTGGCTTATTTTGCTTGTAATTATACTCTCTAGCTCCATCCATGTATTGCAAATAGCAAGATTTCATTCTTTCCTTGTGGCTGAGTAGTATTCCAGTGTGCGTGTGTGTGTGTGTGTATCTTTATTCAGCTATCGATGGACACTTGGACTGTGTATGTAATTTGGCTGTTGTAAATAATGCTGCTACAAACATAGGGCTGCATATATCCTTTCAAATAAGTATTTTCATATTCTTTGGGTAAATACCGAGTAGCTCAGTTACTAGATCATATGGTGATTCTGTATTTAAATTTTTAAGGAGCCTCCATACTGTTTTACAGAGTGGCTGCACCAGATTACATTCCCACCAATGGTGTAAGAGGGTTCCTTTTACTCTATATCCTCACCAACACTTATTGTTGCTTGTGTTGTTGGTTTTAGCCATTCTGACAGGTGTGAGGTGATACTTCATTGTAGTTCTGATTTGCATTTCCCTAATGATCAGTGATATTGAGCATCTTTTCATGTATGCTGGCTATAAAAGATAATTGTTTTCATTTTTAGTTCAGAAGAAGAATATCATGTATGGTATATACCCAAATTTAAGATGCCTAAATTTGATATTTCAAAATAAAGATGGGAAGACATTCTTTATAAAAGGACTAAAGCAGAGGGGCACCTGGGTGGTTCAGTCGGTTAAGCTTCCGACTTCGGCTCATGTCATGATCTCCTGGTTTGTGGGTTCAAGCCCTGCATCGGGCTCTGTCCTGACAGCTCAGAGCCTGGAGTTTGCTTCAGATTCTGTGTGTGTGTGTGCACGCGCGTGCACGCTTGCGTCTCCTTCTCTCTCTCTCTCCCTCTCTCCCTCCCCCGCCTTCGCCGTCTTGTGTGTTCTATCTCAAAAATAATACATAAAAGTTAAAAAAAAAAGTTATAAAAAATAAAAGGACTAAAGCAGGCACTATGGAATCAGGAGATCAAAAGCAGACACTATGGAATATTCTGGGGTAGCCTTCTCATTGAATAGTTTATACATACTCACACAACAGAGAAGAGACCTACAGAGCATCCATAGGTCTTGTGAAAAATGCAGAAGCTGAGTAGCATAGCCTCTGGGATTCAAACAGGCAGGTGTAAGCCTGTGTAGAAAAGAGGCCCAAAGACCTGGTTTGTTTAAAACTCTTTATTCAGAGGACATGGATTTAGATGTAATTATTCAAACCTCTTGGTTTAGGTAGAGTTCGACCTTAGCACTCACAGAAATGAAATATATCAGTGTAAGGTATGATACTGAGATCCTGTTGCATTTATTATTTGATCATAGTTTGGCCTAAAAAAATATATCTCTCTTGCAGACAATACAGTGACAGCCATCCCTATGCAAGCACTGTACTTAGCACTTAATGTACATTCTTCCACTTAATGTTTATGGCAGGGCCTGATAGGGTTAAGGAGTTTGTCCATGTTCATATAGGTAACTAAGAAGTGGCAAAGCTGGGATTTGAGTCTTCTTACATGTTTTACTCACAGTGTGCTCTCTCAAAGCATTTGACTTGGTTGGATTCTGAATAAAACTATTTTTGCCATTATTTCTATTTTAAAACTTTTTTGCTGCTATGTGTTTAATCGTTTTGGTTTCTAGATCTATTTTGATGATACTTGTGGAAAGCATCTCAAATTTCCATATTTTTGTTTGTGTTTTCTTTTTTTTTTCCTTTCCAGTAAGTGTGTGATGGAAAATGTAAGGTAGGAAGAAATTAATATACACAGGAGTTTTCCAGTACTCTTCACTGTATTTCATCTTCTGTTTTCTCGTTATGAATTTCAGCTAAGATATCTCTTTGCTCTTTTCTCCTATTTTGTATTTACATCTCTTTGATTATCTGGACTTGAAGTTAGGCAAATCCTTTCTTCTTAATTCAGCTGATGTGCACACACACATTTTTGAAGGGAATTTTTAAGAAAAAACTAAGGGAGGAGTGCCTGGGTGGCTCAGGTTAAGCATCCCGTTAAACATCCGACTTCAGGTCATGATCTCATGATCCGTGGGTTCGAGCCCTGTGTTGGGTTCTGTGCTGACACCTCAGAGCCTGGAGCCTGCTTCAGAATCTGTCTGCCTCTCTCTCTGCCCCTCCCTCATCTCTTGTTTCTCTCAAAAATAAATAAACATTAAAAAAAATTTTTTTTAAACTAAGAGTAAATAGCTCAAAACAAATGAATATACAGGAAATGAAAATGTATTTTATAACAAATACTAGCTGTAATTAATTATAAGCTAAACAAAATTTTTAAGTCCTACTCAACTGACTGATTACCCAATCCTGCCAAAACTGGAGAAAATGGTATTTTCTTTTTCATTATAATCTGTAGCCACTAGCAGGGAAAAGAAGGGAAATTTATCTCCATTCTTTTAAAAAAATAAAAAAAAAAATCTCTCAGAATACACCATATTTAATTTCTTCTTGGTTGGGCACAGTGTAAAGAACATGGGTTCTGGCCTCACAAATTTTATTCAAATCTTGGTCTGGTCACCAAGAGCAATCTTGATCAAATCCAGTGTGCATTAAATGTTCATTTCTTTTCCCTTCTGTTTTTGGAAAGAGGCATAGAATGGTATTTATAATTGGTTTTGGAGTCATAAATCCTTGAAGTATATTGAATTTAGTATGCTTTAATTTATCTGAGTAGTATGCCACAGGAATGAGCCTAGGTCTTGCTTAATATTTTCATAATAAAATCAAAAGAATATTAATGATGGACAGAAACTTCCCTTCTTTGTTTAAATGAGCTTAGTTGTCTATTAGAGAAGCTAAGTTTCTTTCCCTAAGCCATACAGCTACTTGGTAAAAAGAGGCACAAGAACCTAGATCTCAGTTTTATTCATGAAATATTTATGGAGTTTGTTTGGCAAACCAGGCAGTATGCTAGACCCAGGGGAAATTATCCTAATTCTCAGAGAGTTCACAGACACTTGAAAGCAGACAAACGTAAATTTAAGAAGGTAAGTGCTATGATGCAGGTGTGCATAGGAGGTTGTGGAGCATAAAGAAGGGTCACTGTTAGTATGGAAGTTAGTAAGTTTCCTGGAGGACTTGAAGCTTGAGTGTATTCTAAAGGATTACTAATTAAGACTTAATGCCTTACCAAAAAAATCTGCTCATGTTTGGTTCCCTTTATTCTTTGAATGTTTTAGCACTAAGATCACTTTTTTTATACCTATATGTTACTTTTATTAGCAACCCCAACATTAATGCATGTAATCACCCTGTCCTGTAAGTTTCTTAATATCCTCACATCTAAGCAGAGATTCTTTTACTTATTTCACCCATTTTCCAGGGTTATGCTTTACATTTTTTCATTTTTCTTTTCATTTTCATTCTGCTCACCACTCTTGGATCTTTTCCATTTTCTGTCTTCCTCCATGTCCAAACTTTCCTCCTTAAGCAATTCAGATTATATATACCCCCTTATTATAATCACTCCATCACAAACACCTTTAATTTTTAAATAATTGTGTTAAAAGTCACTTTGAGTTATGTAATTTCTATTATCTGAATACATAAAGCAAATTTTTAGAAGTATAGCCTATCCTGATTTAGACCTCTGGTCTGAAGATGAGAGTGGGTATGATTTGGTGATATGTATTCATATTCTTTTTAAAAGCAGGTTATCCAGGGGTGCGTGGGTAGCTCAGTCAGTTGAGCGTGTGACTTCTGCTCAGGTCATGATCTCACTGTTCGTGGGTTCAAGCCCCTCATTGGACTCTGTGCTGACAGCTCAGAGCCTGGAGCCTCCTTCAGAATCTGTCTCCCTCTCTCTCTGCCCCTCTGCCACTCATGCTCTGTCTCTCTCTCTCAAAAATAAACAGTAAAAAATAAATAAATAGATAAATAAATAAATAAAAGCAGGTTATCCAGTGCGTATCAAGCAATAATATTCATGTTACCAGAGCCCATTTACTTTCCCACAATTTCATTTTATTTTTTAGGATGGTATACCAGAAGAACAATTACGAATGCATCTGCACTGTTGTTTGACGCTTTGTGATTTCTGGGAGCCAAACATTGTAATTGTCACCATTCTATGGGAATATTATAGTAAGAACCTGGTGAGTAAATAAAATGTGAATGTGTTCCAGGAATTTGAAGAATTTATACATATTTGAGGAATATTTTTATGGTTTAATTATGAAAAGTTACAGATTTTTCTTAAAAAATTAATTTTTCCAAGTAGATTAGAGTAGCTCAAAAATATTGTTTTACCTTTCATAAGCATTGTTTATAGAGCATTGACATAAGGGAATGGAACATTTTGTCTCTTTTCTCTAAAGAGTGAGAGTAAGCAAAGGAACCAAAATTGCACCAGAAATATATTTCTTTTTAATCCTCATTTATAAATGTTTTCTAACAATTACTGATTACTAGCAACACATTGAACAGTTAATGCTATTCTGAATAAGACATAGTCTTGGCATTTGAGTTGCTTATAGGTTAGTGGACATTGTGGGGAAGAAGTTACAGTACTGTGGAATGTCCAAGGACAGAGTATCTGACCCAGTGTATAGACTTGTGAAAGGCTTTATGAGGTTGTAATTTTTTAACTGGAGAATGAGTAGAATTTTCCAGGCATAGAAGAAATGGAGTGTTCAGATGAAAGGAACATAATGAACAAATGTATGAACACATAAAAAACTTGGTCTTTTCCTACCGTGTTAAATAGTTTTGGATAGGTCTGATATGACTATGGGAAGAAACAGCAGATAAGGAACATAGGGTAGTCAGTGACTAGATTATGTAGGGTTGAAGATAATGTGCAGGTTGAGTTATGATTTATTCCAGAGACATAGAAAACCAAGGATGTGACATTGGGTACGTGTGTGAGAGAGTTTTCTGAAAATGCTATAAATAAATTGGGTGTTATATTAATAGTCTGATGTAATAATAAATGCTAATAATGCAGTGAGTGAGTAAAATAGGGGCAATGGATTTAGAAAGGAGAGGAAATGTTTGAAAAATAAAAATTATAAAGGTAGGTTTATAGGATTTAGTTACCTGTTATGTGTGGAAAAAAGAGAAGATTTGGAGTATTTGAGTTCCTGAGTAAATAGTGAACCCTTCAAACGAGATAGAAAATGGAAATGGGAGGTTTACAAGTAAATTACTAGTTTGGGTTTATACATAATGGAGCTTATTAAAAATAAGAAAAACACCTTTCTCTGAAGCATAATTTCAGGCTGATTGGAAAAATGACCCATTCTAGTTCTAAGACAACATCTGTATGAGTCCACAGTGTCTTGTCATATCTGAAAGCTAGGAAATATCAAAGTAAGATGGAGTCATGTCAAAAGGAGGTCCCATTGCTCCAATGCTGGGTAAATTTGAGCATAAGAAAGAATAATGATTGCTGTGGATTGAAACTTATCAAATACAGGGGTGCCTGGGTGGCTCAGTTGGTTAAGCATCTGACTTCGGCTCAGGTCATGATCTCACAGCTTGCCAGTTTGAGCCCTGCATCGGGCTCTGTGCTGACAGCTCAGAGCCTGAAGCCTGCTTTGGATTCTGTGTCTCTCTCCCTCTCTGCCCCTCCCCCACTTATGCACTCACTTGCGCGCGCGCTCTCTCTCTCTCTCAAGAGTAAATAAACATTAATTAAAAAAAACCAAACCCTCATTATTCTGAAAACTATAAATGAGAATATAAACTATATTTAAGAATAACCAAATTTCTAATAAGCTAATTAAGAAGTAATGATAGAATTAGAAAATCACTATTTTGTACATCTGATGAAGTAAGGCTTCTGGGCAGTGATCATTAATGGCTGCTAAAATTGTTCAGTGAGAATCTTGGGGATCACTCAGATTAACAGATCAGGTTGATAAGACCCTCAATCTTAACGTCACAAAAGGAATGACACAATTTAATGTGTCTCTTTTCCTAATTGCAACATGAAGTGCCCAGTACTACCAATGGAATATTCTTATCAAAAGACTCAACCTGCATGAATCTGATCAATCCTCTAGATACAGCTACCGATTTTCAGAACAAATAGGGGATAAAAGAGTACATTACATGACACTAGGGAGATACTAGCAGCTAAATCCAGATTGGAGAAAATTCTACACAATAAATGACCTAATACAAAAATAAATGGTATGACATAAACTCTGGGAAACTTACATAAGAGATTAAAGAAGCAAAGCAACCAAATGCAATGGATGGATCTTGTATGTTTCCTAATTTGGACAGACCAACTGTTAAAAAGACATATTGGAGATGTTTTAGGAATTTGAACAGCCCTTGGTGTCTCTGCTTTTGTGGAATTTTTATTTTGGCAGGATGTGTAGTACTGTTTGTAATTTATGTGATCAAGGCAAGTCAGACTTTTAGTGAGCTAATTGGGATTTCCATTTTTGTTTACTTGGATTTAATACTTATATTCTTTTCTTTTTTTCTTTTTTGCTTTTAGAATAGTTCTTTTAGCATCTCTTGGCTTCCTTTGAAAGGCCTTACACATATTATTAAGTCACCCTTGTCTATGCTAGAAATGGTGAAGACTTGCTGTTGTGATAAACAAGATAATGGCCTGTATAAATCCAGCAGTAGTTACACCATTTTCCTTTGCATTTTGGCAAAAGTTGTTAAGAAAGCAATGAAGAACAATGGCCCTCATCCTTGGAAACAAGTCAAAGGAAGGTATGTGCCATATATTTCTTTGTCATGAACGTTCACTCTGAAGAAGTGTTACTTACTGTTTGTATTTTTTAAGTTAACTTGTGCTTAGAAGTCTTTATGGCTTATACATTTAAAATGTATTCCCTGGTGTATACAGGACAACAAAACATGCAGCCTTTTGATCCTGCCAATTTACTATAGTAAGGAACAAACCTAGTATCTAGAACTTGGGGAGAATTTTGGTTTATCTCATCTGTCCTAAAGATTGAAATTCCATATATTAAATATATTAGAGAACTGTTGTTTCTTTTGCCAAAATTAATTGTAATGTTATTATATAATTCAGTGCATAAATTTTATTCAAAATTACAGAAATAGAAAACCTTTCCAAATCATACACTGGCAGGTAATAGAGTCAGTCTGTAAAACTCTGCATTCTTTGAATTCAGTCCCATTAGTCCTGCTTCCTTGAATGAAAACTAACCAGAAGATAGAACCAAATAACTCAAATGTTCTCATTTGAGAAGAATGCCCAGTTTTCATTTCTGGTGTGGTAAAATAAACTTTCGGTCATATTTATCTGGTTTTTGTTTTTGAGAATTTTGCTTGTTAAATAGATATGAATTTTTATTGTCTTCCCTTGATCTACTTTCTTTATCTGTTAGCCCTTTTTCTAGCCCTCTTTGTAAAATATACTGCCCCCCACCACTTGCTCAGCTTATATAATGGGAGCTCTTGCAGAGTAAGAATTCCTTCATGTTCTAGGTAGGGATTTGTCAGGAACCACTAAATGAAATTCCTGTGTGATTCCCACATATGACTTGCAAGATGATGGTGATACAGTAGAATTTTTTTAGCGTATACTTTTTTTTTAATGGTAACTTCTTTGTTAAACCTCCAAAAATTATGTGGCTCAAACAGTAGTTTTTTTTTTTCTGTTTGCCAGTTTATCTTTGAATCTTAAATCATTTTATGGAAGACATAATACTCAGAACTTTTATTTAAAACAAATATTTGGAATTTATTCAGTAACAGTTCTATTGTTCCTATCCTAATCCCTTAATTGATGAAGTAATACTTTACTTCGACTAGTAAATTATATTAACACAAGAGATTTTTAAATGGGGAGTCTTGCACATTTAAACACTAACCATTTTACTTTATCAATAAGTAAAAATAATTTTTCCAGCACGTTGAATTGTCTTAGGTATAATTGTGGCAAGAGCAGGTCTTTGTGAGGGGTACAGGGAGAAAGAGTTTAAGGAAAATTGTTTTAAAATTGCCCCATTAAGATTTCTTTAAAGCACATCAAATTGTACTTAAAGGAGTATATATTTGGGGTGTCTGGGTGGCTCAGTCAGTTACGTGTCCACATCTCTTGGTTTCAGCTCAGGTCATGATCTCATGGTTCATAGATTTGAGCCCGTGTCAGGCAGTACATTCATAGTATGGAGTCTGCCTGGGATTTTCTCTCTCCCTCCCTCCCTCACTCCCTCCCTCTCCCTCTCCCTCTCCCAAAATAAATAAACTTTAAAAAAAGGGGATATATATTCTTTCTTATTTGTCAATAAAAATTAAAAAAGAAGGTGATTAAGAGTACTAAAATAACAGGAAAAGCCATGTACTATATGAAAAGAACTTATACGGTCCTTTGGGGAAGACCAGTGAATCCTTTTAATTCACTCATAGATGATTGCTGCTTCACTGAGAAATTTGAAGGTATGAGTATTCTGTGAGTATTTTCAAAGTAGAAAAAGTGACAATGGCAACATTGTAATGAAGAATTAGCTAAATTTACAGTAATGAGATTGTCATGAGTATTGAGTGAGCTGTTATTTTAAAAGGTTATTTTAAAAGCTGTTATTTGAAAAATTTTAAGGTAATTTGTTTTGTTTTGTTTTGCAGAATATATTCTAAATTCCATCAAAAAAGAATGGAAGAACTAACTGAAGTTGGTCTTCAGAACTTTTTCATCCTTTTTCTACTCTTAGCAGCTGTTGCAGAAGTGGAAGATGTAGCAGGTCATGTGTTAGGCCTCCTGAATTTCCTCAAGCCTTCCTTTATAACATCTCCTCTCATTTGGAAGGGTCAAGTGGCCTTCCTCTTGATGTATATCCAGAAAAATCTGGACATTGGTGTTTTGGCTGAGAAATTTTCAGGTGCTTTTCGAGAGAAAGCAAAAGAATTCTTGGTATCTAAGAATGATGAAATGGGACAAAGACAGACTCTCTGGACCCTTCTTTCCATCTATATTGATGGTGTTCAAGAAGTGTTTGAGACTAGCCATTGCTTGCATCCTTCCCATGAAAAACTGCTTAATGATGGATTCAGTATGCTTCTGCGAGCTTGTCAAGAATCTGAACTTAGGATCGTGTTGAGCTTTCTACAAGCTGTTCTGGCCAGAATCAGGTACGTTTCCCGGTAAATACTCTAATTTATTGATTTATGTCATCATCTATGTTGATTCTATATTAAAATTTTCCTTTCGATACACTCATGAAATCCAAATGGAGAGAGAAGAGTTGGTTTTACTGCTATGTTGGCATAAGTAGTTTCCAAACTGTTACTTTGAACAGTAATTCTTTAAAAAGAAAGTTTATGTGCTAACACATAAAACTAAACTCCGAGCAGCTCTGGTGCAGTCCCCGAACTGCTTCTTTGCCCCTCCTTCCCTTTTTACCTTTGCTAAAGGAATAGTATTATCCAAAGGAATGTTTCAGATAGTCTAAACAAGATCATGAGCTCAAATCTAAGGTGGCTTCTACTGAAACATTTGCATTTTGTGCCCTTAAGAAGAGTTTGACCACCCTGTACCATTAAAAAAAAAAGGTAAGCTTCTTTAAATTATTTTGCTGCAGAGTTCTAACCTCAACTGCATGAAATACTTCCAGGTAAAACAATTTATTCTGAGATTAAAATAAGATTTTTCTGTTGATAACACCAATCACCCATATAAAACAATGTTTTCAGATCCACTTAAATACTGCTTTCGTTTTACTCCACAGAAGTAAAATCGTTTCTCATAGAATCTTCCAGATTTTTTTCTTCTCATTTATAGGCTAAAAACACAAAACAGATGATCTTTGTTCTGCACCTGCCTTTTTTCACTTAATATTTCTTTTTTTTTTCTTCAGATCGAATAAATCTTTCACCTTTCACTTAATATTTCTTTGGCAGCTTTCCATGTTAGTAGATGGATACCCATCTAATTCTTTTTAATGGCTACTTAGTGTTTCATTATATGGTTGTACCAAACTTTGTTTAACGAATACCATAATAATGTCAATTTATATTGTTTACCACTCTGTTATTTTAAACAGTTTTATTTAACATCTTTATATGTGCCTTCTCTGTGTACTTGTGGAAGAATAGATTAATTTCTAAAAATGAATTGGTCTATGCGCATTTAAATGTAGATAGATGATACCAGATTTTCTACCCCCCCAAAAAAAAACAAAACAAAAAAAAAAACTTGTGCCAACTTTTACACTCCCTAATAGTATATGAGAAAGCCTCCTTTCTCATTTTTAGATTAGCATATGGAGTATATTTAGAAAATATGCATTCTCAGATAAGAAATTAAATGCAGAAGTTTGTAAAAATGTTAATGGAAACTTGGTAATCGGAGAATGGGACTAATTTAAAAAGTTGGAGAGGCTTTAAAAATGTAAATAAAAGTAAGAAAGTAAGAAATTTCTTCTTTATTTCTTTTTTGTTCACTAACTTCTTTTTGTCTTTAAGCTCCTACCTAGGACTTTTTTGGTTATTCTTTAAAAATGATAACTAGAAACACAAGAATAATTGTTGTATTCTTGAAAGACATACAGTATACAAATACTGTACTCATTTATTTCTTTGCCAACCTTGTCCTGCCTGTTTATAGATGAAGAAATGGAAACATGGACTTTTTGTGACTTACTAAAATAGGTTTCAGTATCACCACTCAGACTCTAACCAATCACAGCTACCTTCTTACAATACCGTTGTTAAAGTTTACAAATAACTAAACAGAAACTAACGAAACCATTATATATATATATTTATAAATCATAAGCAGTTAAATGATTTGCAAACCGTAAACCTTAAAATGTTACCTATTCATATATATTTATGAATGCTTTTAGCTGTTATTTTTGCTACTAAAAAAAAGGGGGATAGTGCTTTTTGTTCAGTTTGTTTTTATGTTTTTACAAGTTACATATTTTTTAAATGAGTCATCAGATGGAAAAAATGATCACAAAGAGGTGTGGAGACAAGTAAATCATGTTTTATTTGCAGTAATTAAAAATTTTTCTTAATGTTTATTTATTTTTGAGAGAGTGAGACAGAGTGTGAGTGGGGGAGGGCCAGAGAGAGGGAGACACAGAATCTGAAGCAGGCCCAGGCTCTGAGCTGTCAGCACAGAGCCCGATGTGGGACTCGAACCACGAACCATGAGAACATGACCTGAGCTGAAGTCAGACACCTAACAGACTGAGCCACCCAGACGCCCCTATTTGCAGTAATTTATCTTTGATTTATTATCAACATTATTCTATCTAAATTTCATTTCTTATAATAAAAACAAATTTTTGCTCTTTAAATTCAATTTAGTAAAAATCCTTTAGTATTAAAGCCAAAACTATTTCAAAATGTTGGAAAAATTCTGCTTGCAAGTATCTTATAAACTGTAATGCATCTCTGGTAATCATGGGCATTACTAGTCAAGTACAAAGGTAGGAATCGAGGGTGCATGTTGAAGATTATTGATTATATAAGGTGAAAGCAAGTGTACATTTATATTATAAGTTTCTTTTAACTAGATCTCCTTTGGGTTTGTCGTCTGCTATCATCTAAACCAAGGCCGTTGATCTGTAGGACTAACCTATGAAAAAGACACAAATATATTTATGTTGATAACAGTTAATTCCTTGCACACATACCTACTTTTAGTTTTGTTTTATAATGCTCAACTATGATTAAAAACAGTTGCTGTAAGTGACTGTGTAATCATATATCACTTCCGTTGCCATAATTGTAGAGCATTTTTAGCAGAGAGAAGAATGAGGTCAATGTGTTTGAGTAACAGTGAGTGGAGCATGCAGCTCCTGGGCGGCTCAGTCAGTTCAGTGTCTGATTCTTGATTTCGGTTCAGGTCATGATCTTACAATTTGTAGGATTGGGTCCTATGCTGACAGTGCAGAGCCTGGTTGAGATTCTCACTCCCTCTCTCTTTGCCCCTCCCCCACTCACATTTTCTCTCAAAATAAATATTAAAAAAAAAAGTGCAGTAGTGTGGGGAATCTTCATTAAAGCTGTCATCATGTAGGTACTACCATCTTTTAATTTTCTGAAGCTTGCATTGTAATTTGCACACAGTTCTTCAGTGAGACTGATTAAAGTATATAATAAGAGGGACTGTGACTTGGATGGTTTTGTTTTATTTCATCAGTTTTAGAGCTTCCAAGGCAGATACCCTGAAGATGGACAGGCTTTTAGTTTCAGATCTTTGGGGAAAGAACCCCAGAGATCATTCAGGATTGTTAACTTAAAAAGAAAGAAGAAAGGGAGGCAGAGAGGGGAAACACAAGAAAAAGTCCTTTAGATATTTGATCATAGAGATGTGTTTGTTCCTACTTTCTTAATCCAAAATCTGGAACTTCTCTGAGGATCTTTTCATAGGAGCCTCCTAGGTATGCTATAATATTAGTATTACTTTTAATATTATTAAAAGGTTCAAAAATGTTTTGATAGTTGATAAAAACTAAAGCATAGGCTCCCCGCCCCCCTTTTAAGAACAGAGCTAAATTCTTTGAATTTTGGTTTAGATAAGGAAGATGGGTTACATAGATTGATGATATTTATTCCTGGCTGCATCCCTGACAAGAAAAAGAATGAAATACTTTACCTTAGCAATCTCTTCTGTTTTCAAATTCAGGTGGGAATAAGGTACCAGTCCTTGCATAAATGTGTGTGCAGGATGTGTGAGTGTGTATGTTGAACTGGGTAATAGTTTTATAACTGTATGACAGAGAAATTATAGGTAGGAAGGAACGAAGATCACTGATTAAAGGGAGAAGCGGCTCCCTCTAGGCTGTTAAGAAATAATAACTTCATATGCCACTTTCTGCTAACTGGAGCTGATGGCTCACCAGAGCATTCTTTATTGCTGATTAAGTAGCATTATGAAAATACTGACTTGGTTATGTTAACTAAATGCCTCCATGTTTAAAACTTCGAATGTCAAGCAGTTTTTAGCAGTCATCTTTAACATTTCACATTACCTTTCTGGAATCCCATTTCTGGTTCTCACTTGCTGTTATTTGAGGTTAATATAAAAATGGCAGCTTTCATTTGTGGAGTTAGGTGTAGCCAAAAGCTTTTCTTTAATTATATCCATTCATGCTGCTATAGTTAAGGGTCTGTCAGCATTTCCATTATAAACCTCCATTTTCAGGGTTTTATAACACAGCTATGAAAATTAGCTCTGGGCAAAAACTTGACATACAAGGCCTCATGAGATTCTCCCTCCTCCCATCCCCCTTTTTCATTTTTACTGAAGTAAGGGTGAGTGATTTCAAAATGCCTTTTGGCATCTGCAAATATCATTTGGAGTTTAAAAAGAAACAATAAATTTTCAGGCTTTGTACCTGTTTGTTCTACCACTTAAGGGAGGTTGTGGACTTACGAATTTAAGCCAAATGGATATTGATCAACTGACATCCTATTTTGTATTAAACAAGAGCCTGGTTGCAGAAGAGGTCTAAAGGCAGTTGAAAACTTGTCTCAAATGTTAAATTTTGAGACTACGAAATAATTCAGAAGGGACCGTTAGTTTCTTTTTGATATTCTGTGTGCTGAGTACAACTCCTTAAAAGATTAAGCCTCTGTTTTCCTGGCTTCAAAATACATTTTGAGAATACATATATTTTTAAACCCTTTTTCTTCTTTTCCAGTGAGCCTAGAAGTTCATCTGTGTATTATATATCAATTTTGACATTTGAGATTGGGTGGGGTTGGGGGGGGGAGTTGTGTATGCACGTGCATAGAACTGTGTTTATTATTCCCCTCAAATGTTTTTCTTGCTCAGTAGTTCTAGTTATTTTAACTTTTATTAGTGTGGTATCATTTATTCTAAACAATTTTTTTTTTTTAATCTGTGAGAGAACTGGGGTTGTCTAGGTAGGGAAGGAAGAAGTACAAGAGGAAATGTTCTCCTGAGGGACTGCTGGATGCCAAAAAATGCATATGAATTTTCAGGAAAAATAGAAAGGATGCTTTTGACAGCATGCAGGCCTTTTCCTCCTTTTGTTATTGGGTTTTCTATTATTATGAGTGGTTACTGCTTATGTATGTATGATTTGATGCATGTTTTTGGCATTGTTCTAATAATTTGGGAGAGAGCACATGATTGTGTTTCATGGATATTTCTAGTTTTTATTTGAAAAATCAAATAGTTTTGTTGCTTACTAAAAGTGATCCATCTACCAGTTTTGGTTGCTTCTGAGAAAGCATAAGCATCTCAAGGGAAAGTAGTATAAATCTTAATATTTTGAGAGTATGTAAAGAGTTAATGATTTTTTCCATTATTAAATATTTTATTTATCTTTCAACTGAGATTTTAATGTATATGATGAATTAGTATTTTACCTTATTATTAACTGTTTACTAGGCTTGAATTTTGCAAAGTATTTTCACTATAGCTTTTCATACAACATTTTATAAATTCATGCAGTTATATAAACTCAGTTTTGTGAACTTTTTTTCTGTTTTGCTAAAACATAGATTACTTAATTTTTCATACATAGGAATTAATATTTAAGTCATTTAGTCTGCAACTAGATCTGTTACATACACATGGATTCTCCTTACATAAGTACAAAATAATTCTTTTAAAATATTTTAAGGGAAAACTTATGTGTCCAAATCTCAACTTTATTCATTCTGCAATGAGGGTAATAGCACATACTTTTACCAGGTGTTTTGAGGATTAAATGCAATAATGAATATGAAGTTTTTGGCACAGAAAGTGTTCGATACATGTGAGCCGTTGCTCTTATTGTCATTACTGTTGTTTTCAAAAGAACCCATAATCATTTCTATGTACTACACTTTAAGCCTGGCAACCTCATTAAACGCATTCACATGCACGCATGTACGTACTTACACCTTGGATAGTTCTTAACTAATTCTGATATTGTACTTTTAACACAGTGGCCATTCAGTAAATGCATTTGGATGTGTAAATGAATCAGATTGCTTAAAAACAAAGTCCAGATTGTAGGGAACATGAATATTGCCTAATAATTCTAGAACTGTTAAAAGTTGTGATTCTATATGTCTGAGATGCTAAGGAGCTGCTGTAGAAAAACAAAACTAATTTCTTAAGGTAGAAATGTGATATATAAATATGTCCTTCCTTTCTCCGTATACTCAGTTGATAGAAATTTTTTTTAATGTTTTCATTCCTTTTTTATTCTCACTACTATTTCCTCCATTTTTAGACCATTATTAAGGTTTCCTACTCTCTGTGCCTCCAGTGCCTTGTCTTCAGACCATCTTTTTTTTTTTTTTTTTTTAACAGCTTAATTGAGATATGTTACTTATCATACAATTCACTTACTGGCCAGCTTTATTAAGATATAATTCACATACCATACAGTTAAATGGTTATTATATATCATGGTTATCGTATATTTACATAGAGTTATACAGCCATCATCATAATTTTAGAACAGTTTGTCTCCCCAGAAGGAAACACTATACCCATTAGCAGTCACTCTCCATTTTCCCCTACCCAACCTCCATCCTTAGCAACAACTAATCTACTTTATGTCTCTATAGATTTGCTTTTGCTGGACCTCTCATAAAAATGGGATCGCCCAACATGTAATCATTTTTAACTAGTTTCTTTCACTTAGAATAATGATTTTAAGGTATATCCATATTACCACATATATCAGTACTTTATTCCCTTTTATTGCCATATAATCCATTGTACCCACATTTATTTATCCATTCATCTCTTGATGGAGATTGGATTGTTCCCACTTTTGGGGTTCTATGGATAATATTGCTATGAACACATGTATTAGCTTTTGTGTGGAAATGTTTTTCTCTTGGGTATATACTTAGGAATAGAATTGCTGGATCATATGGTAACTCTGTTTAACCTTTTATGGAAATACTGAACCATTTCTAGTATACCATTTGATATTCCCACCAACAGGGTTTAAGGTTTGAAATCTGTCCACATCCACACCAGCACTTGTTGCTAAGTGTCTTTCTGATTGAAGTGATCTTAGTGGATGAGAGGTAACATCTCATTATAGTTTTGATTTGCATTTCGGGTGGCTAATGATATTGTGTGTTTTTCATGTGCTTATTGATCATGTGCCTATTGACTATTCTGTTTTCTTTGAAGACATATCTATTTGGATCCTTTGCCCATTTTTAAATTGGGCTTTTTGTTAGTGAACTGTAAAGAATTTTTTATATGTTCTAGAGACAAGTCCTTCATCAGATAGGTGGTTTGCAAATATTTTCTCACATTCTGAGGGCTATCTTTCACTTTCTTGATGTTGTCCTTTGCAGCATAATTTTTTTTTTTAATTTTAATGAAGTCCTATTTATTTTTCCTTGTGTTGTTTGTGCTCATCTCATTTTTCCACATTTATCTTTTTAGAGAACAAGTGTATTTACATCATTCTGTGTTTTAACACTGTTACTGACTGACATCCTGATAACCACAGAAAATTTCACAGTCCTTACCGTGGTCTTCAGAGTCTTCCACAGTCTGGCTTTCCCACATTTGCAACTTTTTCTTGTGATTTCCCGGTTATTTTAGTCAGATGGAACTACTAATTCTCAAGAATTCTCCACATCTTTCTTACTTTTGTCTTTTCCTATCAGAACCAGTTGAGGGCTCAGGCCAGAACATAGTAGAGAAAGATCTGAGGACTGAATAAGCCAAAGTGAGGTGATAAACAATGATAAGAAAAGGGTTAAATCCAGGGAATGAAAGTAATTGTCAAGATCAGAAGTCAAAAATGGTCAGTGCTGGTCATAGTAGGCATAGAGGTGGAGTAGCAGAGTACAGGAAAAGAAAAACAAAACAAATGATTTATTTAGAAGGATTTAGAAGGGTAAGGTAACTTCAGAAATTATTACTAAATGAATGGATCAGAACTAGAGATGGAATCAGAAAGAATCGTACATGGGCATCATATATGGGAGAAGCCAGAATTCCAGGCAGTAGTGGACAATTCTACAGCAGCAAACTGTGCTTTTCTGTTTTAAAAAAAAAAAAAAAAAATCTCTACACCAATGTGGTGCTCAGACTCACAACCCCAAGATCAAGAGTTACATGCTCTACCAACTGAGCCACCTAGGAACCCTGTGCTTTTCTGCTTCTAAAGGAACCCCTGTTAGTGTCTGAGAGTTGCTACTCTTGTTGCTGCACAAGGTAAAATTCAACTCCTCTATCACACTAGGTATAAAGCAAGTCTTTGATACCTATACATAGTGCCTACTGTAGTGGAAAGCAGAAGACACTGTGGACAGCACTGACTTAGATGCTATACCTATTCAGAACATGGGCCATAATAATCTCTCAGTACATGTTTATTTTCTTTATTTACCTTTTTCTCTTTTTATGTGAACAACATTATCCTTTCCTACTATCCTATCCTTTCCTATCCTATTTTAGAGAAAGAGCATGAGTAGGGGAGAGGGGCAGAGAGAAAGAGAGAAAGAGCATCTTAAGCAGGCTCCATGCTCAGCACAGAACCTGACAACGGGGCTCGACCCCACTATCCTGGGATCATGACCTGAGCTGACATCAAAAATCAGACGTTTAACGAACTGAGACACACAGGTGCCCCAAGCTTCTCTTGAAATGTATGCTTGTCTATGTGTCCCTAATCTTGAATAATTGCTCTTCCTTTTGAACCTCCTTAACATTTTATCTCTAATATCCTTTAGTGCTTTCTACCTGTGCTGTAATTATTTTTAACAGAAGATACACATTCATTAAGCAAATTATTTAAAAAAAACTCAACTAATATTTATGAGTGCCTGCTATGGGAGAAGACATTATTATAGGCACTTGGGGTACATTAGTAAAGCAGTTAAATGCAGCATATATGACATGTACTCATGTATTTCTTACATGAAAGATGGACCATGAGAATGGAAAGGTATTTAGGTAAGTGTTTATTGAAACCATCATCTTTTTACCATTTCATATTTTACTATTTTAGTCATTCAGCATTATTTGATAATGATTTATACTTGTCCCCAACTTTTACTTGCTTATCTAATAATTCTTGCCAGTATCCACTTGAAAGTAGACAACAGTAATTGTGCATCCAGGCTATGGGTTTAATGTATAATCTGTATTTCGCCTCCATGATTATTGCCTTCTCAAGCACCAGTGGGCAGAAAGGACCTCCAGGGAGATGACAAGAGTACATTCTTCTCAGTTAATTAAAAGGGCTTGGGTCTTATTGAAAAATTTTGTGTCTATTCTAGCTAAAATTTTTGTCCCACTTTTATTATTTTAACTATTGAATAGTTATCACCAAACTCTTCTCCCACTGAAATGTGTAAACAAGTGGAGTAATTGGGCCTTTGAGCTTTTGGCTTGCTTTTGAAATTTTGAGAAGCTCTCCATTGAGTCTGGATCTACAGGAACACCTCAAATCTAAAAGTAGATAATCATCTGTATTTGGATTCGGTCAGAAGCAAGGTATTTAAAGAGGGAACTGAAATAATGGAGTGAGGGAATAATCAAACAAATATTTTAAGACAATACCCCAGGATGGAAAATTCCTGGCAGAGAGGGCCTCTTGAGTAACCACAGCACAACGTAGGAAAATAGACTCATAACAAGGCACGTATGTGTGAGATTCAGACTGCTGCACACAAAGAAAAGGTACCAAAGTTTCTGTGACTTCTTAGTTTTCCCCCACTTTCCTTAGTCTTCTATTTTTTGTTTTTGCTGTGCCCCTAGTTTTTGATCTCCAGTTATAGGTCAGGTCTAATATTTAACACCAATTACCAATAATTATAAAATTAAAGAAAAGTAAGAGATAAATAGAGCTTTATATTGGTCCCTTCCCCCCAAGATTATTCCTACTTTCAAGAAGTGGGTGAATGGAGTTTTATACTTCTTTTCTGATTAATAGTTCTCAAGGTTTGTAATAACTAAAAATCTGTTTTCTCTGGGATGAAACAGTAAATGTACCTCTCATAATTAGAAAAAAGAGGGAAGGTAGAGATGGAAAAATAACACTATAAAACAGAAATTGGGGCGAAAAATGTTGGGACAAAAGGCAAGGACGAAAGAAATATACTCTGCAAAGGAAACATTTCATTATTTTGAAAGTAGATCAGCTCAGTTGTTCAGGGAATAGAAGTGCCATGATTATTTTCTGTACCAAGCACCAGAACATTTCTCTTTAGCAAATGGTAAATCAAAAGATGTTGGGTGAGGCGAAAGCTACTTTCCCCAATCTTATTTATGTCCCTGTGGTTCCTTGCCTGAACCCCACAGTTCACTATAGGTATTTGGACCACCCAGATCTTTGAAGCTTTAGATGAAATTCAGCAATGAGTTTGTAGGAAGACATTAGTACTGTGCACTTCCATGGCACCACACGGTGCTATGTTCTTAAACCAAAGACATGTTGTCATAATAAATATATTGAAGACTGGTACCTCTCATTTGTGATGCATTTGCTAAAGTTAATTCTTTTCCAACTATGGAATGGGTAAAAATATCTACAATTGTGATTTCAGTAAGTGGACCCAGTCTATAAAAACTCATTGAGATAAACTGCTGTTGCAGCTGTCATTTATAAAAGGGAGATCCTCAGAGGAAGTAATAATTTAAGCATTTACATCCAATAAATGTATAGTACAACAAGCTGCTAGACCTGTTTTTTAATGATGTGATGTGTCACTGAAGGAAAGAAATTGATCTCTTAATTATTCCATTAATTATTTTTGGATTAATAAGACCTCAGATGGCACTATAAATTGTGGAAAAAGTAGATTCGTTATAGTTTCAAAATATTCTCAGCTATCCCACCATCTTCTAGTAATTACCCTAAAGTTATTTTCTTTAAGATGTATTTTCTTGGAAACTGTCCGAGTACATTTTTGTTTTATGATACGAATTTACTACTTTTGCCACCATATGGACCATAAGGAACAATTCCTGAGCTTTCTCCATCTACCTCGTGGAGAAGGGTGAGTAATTTCTCGGTTTCAAAATTTATTTATATTTTAATAGAATTGAGAACAAATATAAGGAGTGAAACTAGCATTTGGAACTCTTAATTTCAATTGTTTCTTCTTTACCTTACAAGATATATATTTTTCTCTCTTTAGGATATCTCTTGTCAGATTTAAGGCTTATTTAAAATGAAAAGAAAGCTGGAGCAATTTTCTTTATTCCATTTCAGTCTCCTAAGGCCTATTTCCCCCTGGTGAGCTCATAGCAACAGGGGGGTTTAAGGGAATTCAGCTTTCTGCAAATTAATGTCTCACATCATGAAAATTCAGGACTTTTTTTTTTTTTTTAATCTTGAAAAGTAATACAGTGAGTGCGAGTATTATTTCTTGCCAGCGGGTGGAAGATGAATGATTTTGTCACAGTTTTACTGCTTGATGAGCAGTGTCCTGAGGGTCAGGCTTAAGTCTGTGTCACTATGCTGCTCATTACTCTTGAGCTAAATAAGGGCTGATTGGATCTAAATTGCCTAGCACATGGGCCACAGATGAGCTCAGTGAGCAGGGGATGACCCGCTATTCAGTCTGGGAGTAACCCCGGCGTGCAAATGCAGCATTAGAACACCGTGGGAGAATGAGAGGCTACCGGCTGCTGCCAGCAAAAGAAATCGAAATGTAAAAACTCTTTGATGCTGTGATGTTAGAATTTGAAATGTAGGAAGTGACAGGTTGATGGTACTTATCAGCTTTGGCTGGATTAGAGAACAGTGTCATCTTGCTTATATAATGACAGAAGAATGAAGCCAGCAGCTAACTACTGTGCGGAGTAGAGCCTCTGCAGTTGCCACAGCCAGTCGTTGCTGCCTCCTGCTGGCAGCTTTCCTGGGAACCAGTAAAAGATAGGAGGAAAGAACCTCATCTGTACTCAATTTCCAGGAATTTGGGACTCTTTGGTGGTGAAAAGCTGCTAGTGGTAGAATGCAAAGAAAGGGTATTTTAGAGCATACTAAATAGTAAATTGTTTTTAAAAAAAAAATACATCATTATTGGGAAATTGGTTGTTCCAGAATTTTCTAGTTAACCAAGAGTTAATCCATTTATGAAGTGAATCTACCCAGGGCAAGAAACCCCAGTATACTCTTCCTGGAATAGTGTTCTTTCAGGGAGCCTCAATTGGGTTGGTTGATCTCTCAATTATGTATTTTTATCAATAACAGCACTTTACTAACAACTCATCTTCAAAATCTAACAACAGACTACCAACCGCAGGGTTAGCACAGTTTGAAAGATACCTGATAAAAATACAAAGTGAAAACCACCCCTGATTATGTAGCTTATGTTGCATACATCTTCCCCTTCGGGTTGGGGTGGAGGAAACAGGTTTCTCTCACAAGTCAGATGATTTAAAAAAATAAAATCCACCCAAACCCTATAAGACCTCTTTTGTTTCATTTTATTCCTACAGTTATTACACATTTGTAATACAAAACTTAGAAAATGTATCCAAGTTTTTTTTAAGTTACTTAATCTTACCGTGCTGAAAGAACTTGATATTGTTGTGTCCTTCTAGATTTTTCCTATTCATATACATTTTTTAAACTAAAACTGGGGTTAAATACAGTGTAGTAACCTGCTTTTTTCACTTTATGTATCATCAGTTGCTTATCAGTGACATCCACAGCATTATTTTGCTGGCTTCATAATATTCCATTGTGTAGATATACAGTAGTTTACCTGACCATTTCTTACTGGTGAAATTTATACTATTTTGAATTTTTCACTAATAGATACAAAGCTTTGATTATGTTCTTTATGTGTATCTTGGCAGGGTTCTTGGGTACTGCTGTATAAACTGTGTATGGCTCAACTCCAAAGGTATCATTCATAACGTTACAAAATGAGGCTTTGATCTTCATGGACATGTTTGACTATATGTGGAAGAGATTTTTTTTTAATGATTTGGCTTAAAATATAGAATCCAATGGGGCACCTGGGTGGCTCAGTTTAAGTGTCTGGCTTTTGATTTCAGTTTAGGTCGTTATCTTTCGTGAGATCCAGTCCTGCATCGAGCTCTGTGCAGATAGCACAGAGCCTGCTTGGGTGTGTGTCTGTCTGTCTGTCTCTCTCTCTCTCTCTCTCTCTTTCTCTGTCTCTCAGAGGAGAACATGCCCCTGCTCGCTCACTCTCTCTTTCTCTCTCTCTCTCTCAAAATAAATAAACATTAAAAATAAAAATATAGAAATGTAGACAATTCGTTTTAAAAAGCTGAGAACCGTAGTTTAATTAAATTCAAGGTTTGTACGTACATACACACACACACATAATTACATCCTGCAGGAGCAAATTTTTAACTAGTAGAAAACCTGAAACTAGAAAAATCAACTTTTCCCCCTATAGAACAAAACTGTGGTTCTGTGTGTTGAAAACATATAGAAAACAGAAAGCAGAAAGTTTTTAGAGCGTGGGGGGCTTAAATGACAAGATAAAGAGTTAACTAACTTTCATCTCCCAGAATTTTAAAAAGGAATTTTCCCACACTTGTCTTTCCTATTTCCTTTAAGCAGTGTGCCTCCCTTGTCCCGTTGTTTACTATGAATATCAAATATAAAATAAAAGTTTTTATTTTAAATCTAAACCACTTGAAGCCTCTAGGAGATAATTTGTAATGCCTCTTTTATTTTCATACTATCAAAATTCATGTATCCTATAAAGGATGTAAATAATACAGAACTGTATGGTGTGGAAAATAAAAGTCATTCCCTTCCCCACAAAGGGAACCCCTCTTAACACTTTAGAGAATATTCTTCTCAACTGTTGAGCTATTGCTTCTCCTTTTATGCACCCTGCCTCTTTTACGACCTCTTTATTTTAAGTGGGAAAGGCGGGATTATACCTTGGATGTTTCTGCACCTTCAGTTTTTTGATGAGAGATATCAAAGACATCTCTCTGCATGTGCACACACATACACACTCTGTATTAGACTGCAGAGTATCTCGTTGAATAGTAGACCTTACTCTGTTTAACCCCAGTGAACATTTAGGAGCTATACATAATTTTAAGTTAGCTTGGCTCTTGTACCTATCTGATTTTCCAAGATTCTCACTGAAAATTTGGGTTGTTCAGTTTATTTAATGCGGATATTAGCTGTAGTTCAATTTTGTGAGTTATTGGTATATCCAGTATCAAAACCAGCCTGGCACACTTCTATTTCCGTTATCTAATGTGTGTGAATCATATAATTAATATCTTTTGCTTATATATAGTAAGGTATATAACTGTTTTTCAAAAGATTGAAAGCGTGAATTTTAATCCTGATTGCCTTTTTCTTTCATTTTACTCTTCAAGTCATGTAATTTCTTTGAACCTCAATTTTTCTAATCTGTAAAATGTGTGTAATAATAGTTATTAAAGAGCTGGTTTGAAGAATAAAAGAGATATATCTCAAGTGTATAACACTAACAGAGCACCTAATAATGATTACTTTTGTTATCCTTATAGTTTGTCCATTGGTTTCATAGAAGTGAAGTGAAAGAATGTATATTACAAGTGAATTTAAGATAGCGTTTCCCGCTCTAAATTAAAACTTTTAGAGCTCCACTCTCAGTCCATTCAGTGTTATTCCATGAAAAGAATACTATTTATACTTACAGTAAAAGCACAAATTACTTTCTTAGTCATGTTTCTCCCACACACATACCCTTTTTTTCTTGTGACTTTAGAATTTTGACTATCAAATCTGTGCCTGTGCAAGAAACAGAAATGACTGTCTTATTCAGTCAGCTCACCTTTACTGAGTGCCCAGCAAGTACCTGCTATGGTGGACTCTGTGCTGGTATTGAAGAAAATAGAGATGCATAAAATCAGATCATTGCTCTCAAGTGCCCCACGTATAGTAAGGCACACATATAAACAAATAAAGAAATACACTGTGATCAATTGACAAATGTTGCGGAGACCATTCTTAAAACCCTTGTACATCACTTAGAGATTTTTCTCTGAGATTGTCCTACACAAAATAATGCATATGGCAATAAGCCAGTCACACTTTGCTGTATAGCTGACAGGGGGCAGATAGATATATTAGAAGGGAGATAAATCTTTAGTAGCTTGTGCTTATGCAGATAGCAGTTCAAAAGTTTTTAAAGTTGTTTTAGACATCTTTAATATATTCCCACCATCAATAATAAAAATAATAAATAACTTAGCCACTTATAAATGTGTGTACGCACTTTAGTGATTTGTTAATTACAGCCATAGCTCATTGATATATTTTTCTACGTTTCTTTCTCCTGACATCTACTTATTTTTCTTCTATTTCCATCCTCTGAAACCTTAATGTTTCCTTTTCCCCTCACCCTTTTCATGTGCTGTAAAACATAAACTTGTGAGCTTTTGAGGACAGTGTACTTTTGATAATTTAACATGACAAAATAGAATCCAAAACCAATAGGTAGTATTGCAGTGTGCATTTTTAAAAGTTTACGTAAATACTGTCATACCAGAGATGCTCCACACAGCCGTGCCACTTGCTTTTTTCTTTTAGTTTTATGCTTGAGATATACTGACAAAGAACATGTGCTTCAGGGAAATGAAGGATGTAGCCAAGAACAATAAATATTTTCGGTTCAGGAAATGGAGAATTCAGCACAGAATTGTGAAGGTACAGAAGACAGTTGTACACCTGGCCCAGGCAACCACCATTCCAGATTGAAATAAAATGATGATGAGCTGTGGGAGGAAGGCCTCCAGGAAAAAGTAGGGAAAGAAACATTATTTTTCTAGTTCCAGAGGAGAGCAAAGCAATTTCATTATAAAATGACTTTTTCTTTGAAGAGCCTACAACCCCGAATGGGGATTGTTGTAATGACCTCTCACTAAGTAACCTTGTTTATTTTTTAATGTTAATTTACCACAGCAAATCATATGTTAAGCACATCAACCTTATAAATATCATGTATATTTCAAATATTTTGGAATTTGCATTTTACATTTCCGTCAGGATGTATGAAAGTTTTAAGGGTTTTATGTATGTAAGTGCCATAATCTTTTAAACATGTTACATACATACATATACGTGTATACATACACACACAGTTAACTGTTTGTTTGTATTTATTTCCTAGGAGGAATTCCAATGTAATTCAGCAGATATTTTTTTTATCAATACTTTGTGTGTCTCAGGACTGTACTAATAAGTATTCTGGTGTACGTGAAAATGTATCCCGCACTAGAAAATGTGTAGACTCCAAATTTTTATTTACTTATTTACTTTGACTCCAAGTATTTATATTTCTACCTTCATTCTTTTCTGAATTCTGAAATGCCTGGATCATTACTTTGACCCAATCAATATATGTATGGAATTTCTTATATTCTGAAGACCATTCTTGTAAAATTGTAAGTGGGCTCCAAAATACAAGAAATTCCACATCTTGGGTCAAACTAATGGTCCAGCCTTTTCAGAATTACATTACAATGGAAGTTTTGTGATAAGATATAATCGTATCTAATTTCCCAGAAGGCAAGTGCATTTTGCCTAATTTGGAGATATTAAATATGGTTCAATCTTTCCATTATTTCCTTATGGACTGATATAGTCATGTTTTATCTTTTAGGATGTTATTCTGCATTTACCATTTAGCACAGTACTAGTAGGCACTAGGAACTTGTTTCATTTAAATATATAAACTTTTTAAAACTTGGGCAGATGTTGTCTTAGTCTGTTCAGGCTACAATAACAAAATACTACAGACTGATTGCATCACATAAACAACAGAAATTTATTCTCACAGTTCTGAAGGCTGAAAGTTTGAGACTGAGGTGCCAGCATGGTTGATTTCTAGTGAGAACTCTGTTCTTTGCTTTCAGAGAGGGCGCTGACTCTCACTCTGCACTCACATGATGTTCTCTCGTGCATAGATGGGGGAAAGGAGTCCTTTGGTATCTCTTCCTATAAGGACATTAATTCTATTGGATCAGGGCCCCACCCTTATGACCTGTTTTAACCATAATTCCTTATAGTCTTCAGCTGTACTGGGGCTTCAATATATGAATTTGGGGGGAATTTAGTTTTCAGTCCATAACAGATGGGTTTATTTATTCCCATTGGAATGATGGCAGGGGCAGGGGGAGCAAAGAAGTCAGATTAAATTTTCATATATGTTATTTCTCTTTTTGTCTTTTATGGTTTTTATCCTAGAATCACTGAAGTTGGAGAATCCTTTATTCACTCTGTTGCTTCTTTCAATTCTTCTATTTATGTTAAATACAAAGTTTCCAAGTTAAGGAAATAGGCTAATATTGCTACATTGTTCATGTTAGCCTGTGGTCTTGCATATTAAATATCCTGTATCTCCTCAAGTATTCATTAATACAGTATTTACATTTAGGAGAGACCATTGGTTTAAGAATAAATTTATATGAAGAAGCAAATTGAGGTTGAATGTGAAGTGATTGAAAGATCTTTTTGTGCCTAAATCAGCCCTAACTCCTGTGGGACCTCAGGTTGGCCCTCATATTTCAATTCTTTCATCTAAAAGATAAAGGATTGGATTAGATTACTTCAGTGCTTCTAATTCTATCTGTGGAATTAGAATGCTTTAATATTTTTAGGTAAATTTGCTTTTCTTTTAAAGTTGATAAGTGAAATGGAAATATGTTTTACACAGCATAATTAAACTAAATTTTACTTAATTAGCTTTATTTTGTTATTTATGGTTTTTCCCCTGTTTTATGTAGCATGCACAGAGTAAAAATACAAAAAAGAATGACATGAAGGGAAGACTTTTCTTAGGTACCAACTTACAGTGCTACAAATATCACCTATTTTGACTTTGGCCAGTAGTTGGTGATTTTTAGTTATACCTCAAAGGCAATAATTAGGTAGTAAATACTGAGGTGGCTACTTCGTGCATGATTTTTTTTTTTTTTTTTTAGATATATAAAATCCAAGTCATAGTTCATTACTAAACAGCATATTTGGGAGTGCTTGACTGTCTCAGTTGGAAGAGCATGCAACTTTTGATCTCAGCATTGTAAGTTGAGCCCCATGTTGGGGGGGGGGGGGTTGAGATTACTTAAATAAATAAGATGTAATAAAAATAAATTACAACTTATTTGATGAGGGATTCTTGCAGGTCAGGGACTTTAGGCAGTTTGACTTCTCACTTTCCAATGCTTTTGTGGGGAAGAAAGATTTGAAGAATTACAAATAAATTGTAACTAAGTAGGTTGGGTGAAGGGTAGATGAATAACCAAGCAAATATTTTTTGGATGCTTTATATGGACTTGCCCTCTTACCTGCTGCAGGTTTGATGGGAGAGAGACACAAGATGATCTGTAGTTGTAGATACATAATTCTTCACGTAACATATTAAAAAGAAATTAATGGGGTATTGCAATAATTCAGTAAAGAATATTCAGTAACTTTTATTGAGCTCGACTAGTGCCAGATACCTCTTTGTGTACAAAAAACAAATAGACTCTACTTCAGTAAATTATTTTTAATGAACAATGACTGCAGTGTCACTCAAAGTAAAAATAAGTAGTGAATACCATCTTATGGCAATTCATCATCCATAGGAGAAAGAAGGAAGAAAAAAGATGGAATGAGAGGAATAGGAAAGATCTTTTGAAATAGGTGGCATTTGAACTGGGTATTGAAGGAGAAGTAGAATTTATACTTGTAATAAAGTAGGAGACTGCAGGAGGAAGGAAAGCAAAGTTCTCTTGAAGGAGGTGGGATATAAAAATGACAATCATGTAACTCACTGAGGGAAAGGGAAGAAAAATGCTACAATAGACAGTGATCTGAGAATTGGAAATTGGAGGGCGTTAAATGTGTTTTGGAACTGCTGAAGAAACTAGTCTGATAAAAGAAGAGGATATGTGCTTTAGCAGAAAGATGACCAGATTCTGAAGGGCTTTGAAATTAGGGCAGGAGTTTATAGACCTGGCAGAGGAGGAAATCAAGTTCTAGTTTTAAGTAGAGGGACAACACAATAGCAGTGCTCTTCTCCCTCTACTGAATCACAAGCTTCTTGAGAAAAAAATCTTACCTCGTGCTTTCCTCTTAATTCCCTGCCTGAAATTTTCCTTGATTCCTTCTCTGTCTGGTAAGTTTATTTCCTTTCAGGTGTAAATGAAATACTGCAGTTTCCCCTGTGAAGAGTTTTCAGGCTCCCCAGGCAGAGCAAATGGCTTCCTCCTTGTGTACCCTAAACATATTTATATCACCCAGAGCATATATCGCTTGAAATGTCATCATCTTTATCCCCCTCCTTCACTAAAGTACTCTTTGAGGACAGGGAATTTGTCTTATTAAAGTTTTATCTTCAGCACTACATACCCAGCTAAAGTACCTGACACACAGTGTTTCTTAGTCTTTGTTGAATGAATGAATGATAATTATATAAATGGTTCTGGCAGTAATATGCATGATAAATTGAAAGGGAACTTAGGCAAAGAAACTAGGTACAAAACCATTGTGGAAAAAAAAAAGATTAGTGATATGAAAATACGTATTTTTAAAAACTTTTTAGAGTTTATTTATTTTGAAAGAAGAGGGGAGGGACAAAGAGAGAGGGAGAGCGAGAATCCCAAGCAGACTCTGCCATTAGCACAGAGTCTGATGCACGGCTCGATCTCACGAACCATGAGAACATGACCTGAGCCGAAATCAAGAGTCAGATGCTTAACCAGCTGAGCCACCAGGTGCTCCAAAAATGTATTTTAAAAACTAAAAATAATTCAATGAAATGCAATATGGTAGGAAAGAACATCAGTTTTGAAATCAGGACTGATTGATGAAATTTAAAAAAAAAAAAAAAAGGGGATCATCTTATGACCCAGGCTGGTGCTATTATAGTCAAGCAAGCAATTTTGAGCAGTTATGGGTATTTTATGTTTGTTTGGCTTCTTTTTCCAGACCGGTAAAATGTTTCGTTAATTCTGTCGTTTGAGATTTCTCTCATTGGTGCTATTGATCTCATTACCCTAAAGATGTCCAAAAACTTTAATTTCATGTCTTTCTCTTTGCTATTTCAGCCATATAAATACAGAGGTTGGTAACTTTCCATCACTTTCATACACCTGTACCTTTCTGTTCCATATATAATGTTAATGTAATTTTGGAGGTTATAGTCCAAATATGAGGCCCATTTCTTAATTTTGATGCTCCTTCAGTAAGCTGACTATATTTGTTGTCTCTTCAATGAAAGTAGGTCCTCTTTGTCTCTGCACAGCATTAACTAATCCTTAGGGCAGAGAGATCTGACTGAGAATCTTCCTGAGATTAGAAGACTGGCATGAGTACTCTTGCCCCTAATCAACAAGTGACAGAGAGGGAGCTCCAGTGAGCCCTTACTTTATAGCTTCTGAGAGTACCCTTTTGAAATAGGGCAGTGACCTTTAACAGATGGTTAGGTTACAGTTGTGTGAGAATTTATCTTTTGTAGTTAATACTTTTCTTCCTGAACATAGATAGTTGTGATGAAGTTATGTTTCCAGGCTGTAAATACATCTTAATTTCTATGACTTATATGTCTTATACATTTAAGTATAACACATGGCATTAGACTGGAGACCTCTGTTCCCTGCTTCATATGCAAACATAATTGTCCAGTGGAGCACTTGATACCTTTAATGATCGTGCTCTGAATCCAGAAGTGATATGTTTCCAAGGCACGCTAATCAGAAGGAAACTTGATGTAATCATACACTCTGCTATAATTTACTTACAACTCTGAAAAATTCAATTATGGAAAGATGAGTGGAACATTTTCTTATCTTTTTGAGGGAGTTTGCCACAAACTTTGCTTACCTGTATGTGTAAAACAGTTTCCACAAATATTACATTTTTTTATTCTAGCTTAACCTGATGAGGTTTTCATCTGTGCAATAAATACGCTAATTCTAAAGATACTGTATATCTTATTTTGGCCTTTATTTGTCTTTAACTTAGAATTAAATTATATTTTATTTTTCAGTTAATGATGGGAAAGAAAGGACTCCAAGGAAATGTTAGCACAATTTAAAACTTTTAAGTTGCCTCTGTATTACATCTTTAAAAAGAGTGATTTGAGATAACTGTTATTCTACCTAAAATCTAAAAGTGAGATAGTATCTAATTTTATGCCACCCTTGTACTTGAGTAAGTTTGACATGGTCCTGGTGATGATGTGCAGTGGTATCTTGTAGCTGTATTTATGTCGCACTGAAAAATTTTATTCTGCTTATCCCTGCCCCGCTTTTGAAAACATCCAAATACTTCATTTTCTTTTGAGGCAAGTTAGAAGTGACACACTTAGAGGTTTTTTTTTCCCCCTTCTGAGAGTATGCTTTGATAGGTGTATAGTCTGACCGTTATTATAAAGATGATATCTGCAAAATCCACTGAATTTTTTTTGTCTTCTGTAAGATAAGAATATAAGAATATAAAACAATTTTATTTTATTATAATTCATTGTAAAAAAAGTATGTTAATGTAGTGTTTACATTGAAGCTTTTAGTTTTTGTTTTGTTTTGGTTTTTTTTTTAACAATTTAAGTCTCCTTTGGAAGATGTGAAGCAAAAAAAAATGTTTTCCTTTAATTTTACTGAAGGCGTAATCTGCATATACATGTGGGTGTTGGGAGAAACCAGTTTTGAAGATTCTCCAGCCACCTTTTTTTTTTTCTTCTGTTAAATATGTTCTGTAAATTGTGCTTCTAGAAAGGTGGGGGTGGGGGGAAAATGGTAAAAGGAAAGTAGAGGAATTAAAAATCATTCCAATAAAATGGTTTAATTTATGCCTCTGCAGTTAAGCAGTGCTCCTGGTTAACAGAAATACCCTTCAGCTACACAGGATTTTGGAGCGTTGGAGGGCACTCATTTGCACATAAATAGCCATTAACTGATAAATTCCCAGAGGTCTCCTGTTGCATGTTAGTGGTTCTGACCTACTTAGCTAGCTTAAATTTGTTTTACAGAATTATTATAATTCTATCCTTGGTACTTAAACTTTGTGATTAATGCATGCCTCACAATACAATTAAAGTATAATTACACAGTTTTGCAGTTTCCTATCATGGTGTTATTATTACAAAGATCTGGATTTTGCAAATATTAGAAGAGTTAAGGTTTCGATATTTTTATCACTTTTGCTGTTATTATGTGATTATGTTAAATGGGACCCTTTTATGTCTGAAGAATAGATCAGAGAGGTGAATCATTACATGTAGCATTTGTTAGCTTGGAAGTGATTGGGTCAGTTAATGTGTGGTCACTTTGGCATGCTGTCTAGATTGTCAAATCCCAGGCACCTTTGCTTACATTTTTCAAATGTTTTTGAAATGTGGTAGATTCTTTACACCATTTTCTTTCAAAAGTGATGTTGGGGTAAATGTTGAGAAGCAGTAGAAAACACCAGTCTGGGACTTGGTAGATCCGAATTCTTATGCTGACACTTCCTGCTTAGTTATGCAAAAGAACTCCTGTGCCTAAGGGTCTGCGTCCTCATCTGTGAAATGAGTAGTTCCAGACTTCTAGAAGGTGTTGGCAAGCCAAGGTGCTGCTGACCAACTCTGGCCCCTGGCCGGTTTTTGTACAGCCATTGCGCTAAGAATAGTTTTTATATGTTTAATATTTGTAAATAGCAAGAATATATGATGCTGTGTATGGCCTGCAAAGCCTAAATATTTATTTAAAAATTTGCCAGCTCCCTGACTAGCAAGAGTTCCTCTCAGCTGTTGGCACTCAACATTAAATTATCTGTTGGTTCTTTTTAAATGCTGTTGTTTATATATACCCTTGCACATGTGTTTTGGGTTTCATTTCTTTCATGTTTACTATTCAGTCATCTGTGACGGGACACCCAGTACCTGGCCTCTTCATGCCGGTGACACATCTAGTTAGTATTCTGTTAAATTTGGGAGTGGTGGCTGCTTTCCAAAGCTTTATATCTCAAAATTTAGATTCCTATTAAAGGGAATTTTCAGCAAAATGAGATAGTAAGGTTCAGTTCTAATTTGAAAGGTGGGTGGAGAAGAAATGCTTATTTTGAAATACTTAACACTCTCACTTTGGAACTTTTTAAAAAAGTTGTGATCTGATTTATGGAAAACTTAGAAATAAATGTTAAATAATATTCCAATGAATGTTAGAAAGCTTTTCTATACATTGTGATATGATGTATCATATCACATATGTGCTACATATGATTTGTAGCACAGTGAGGTTTGATACCGCCCCCCCAACCCCCGTGTCATTGAATGTGGAAATGTGGGCCACTGTTACAGCTTTGATGCATTTGAGTGGTAACCACCTGCTACATATGTATGGAGGAATTCAGCATCATATACTGTTTGCTCGTTAATTTGCTTTAAAGATAATGAGCTAAGTAATTTTAAACCATTTTTATGTGATACCGTGAGGGAAAATTTGGGCCTTTCAAGAAAGAAAAAAAAAAAAAAAACCCCGATGGTCAGAAACAGAAGCTGCTTCATCACATATCTCCAAAGAGAAAATGGTTACCCTGTGATAATCAGTCCAATGAATTCAGAAATTCATTGATTGTCCCAGCTCTGGGTAGATTAGGTAGAGACTTGCTCCAAGGAGTGGAATTTATGAAATGTTTGCTGCATCCAGCAAGCGGAGCCGCTATAATACAGCTGCCTCCTCAGTGGTTTGCTTTGATCCTGTGGAATGAAAGGACAGGAGGATCAGCTCAGGTCTAAATGAGATTACAGCTGGTTCTGCCGCTTAACTGGTCTATTGCCAACTAGTGTGGCTTTGCACGTCCTAAGGGGTTTACAACAGAAACTGTTTATTGAGTATCATCGGTTTACTCAACACAAGCAGGCTAATCCTTCCCAGCCTCAGCACGTTGTGGAATTGTGCAGGAGCCAACCCAGAAGCTGGTGTAGCCAGACCCTCTAGAGCCTTTGTTTCGTTCTATATTGATTTTTACCTGAGTTAAAGACAGTAAAAAAAAATAATAAAACCAATAACCAGCCTTATTGTGAGCAAAAGGTTAATCTTACCTAAAATCTTACAAAAAGCATCTGTTAACCCTAGAAAGGACAACCTTCTTCTTCTTCTTCTTCTTTTTTTTTTTTTTTTGCCTTTCTAGTCAAGTGGGATTTTCTAGTTTCAAATTTTGAAGAACAAGATAAGAAAAACAGCTTAAAAGATCTTGCTAAGGCATTCTAAGTTAAATGCTTAAGTCTCTTCTAGTAGTACTATAACAAATGGCTTTGTGAATGGAATATAGGATGATTTGTTTCTATATAGCATGTTTTTGGTTTATATCCATTTTGCACACTGCAATTGTTTTTTCGATGTGGAAAACAAATACATGAAAATATGGCTGGAAACCTTTTATTTAAGGAAAAGAACTCACTGCCAAGGTTAATGTCCAATAGTCATTTTGTCTGATGATCCCTTGATTAGTAGTCTCTTTAATGAATAAAGACTGGTGATTAGGAGCATTGTAAAGATATACCTGTTGTAAATAATCCTATGTGTGTTTAAGTTTTGTTTTACTATTATATACTTTTTTAAACCTTTAGGTGTAAAGATTTAATTATTACAGCCTCATCTTAAAGATCCTCTGTAGGGCTTATAGTGGAAAATGATCTAGTTAGATCAGGGTTTTAATTCCATTTCCATTACTTACTGATCAAGTTATTTAACCTCTCTGAGTCCATATTTTCATCACCAAACTAGAGGTGATATTTTTAACATTGCAGTAACTAATCAAATTAGAAAATAGTAGACAGTAACATTGAGTTAATCACATTAGTCAAGCTACAATCAGGCTACTGTAGTTGCTCAGAAGCCCAAAGGCATTGAAAATTCTATACATAGGATCCCTCCCTTGATGCTAGAAATGACATTTAAAAGTTGTATTACAGTCATCATGACAGCCTTGCTATGTATCTATAGATCGGAAACACCCATCGTCATCTTTAAAGGTGTATGATCTCAGGCAGGTGGATAGAGAGGTTGTGAGATAAATATTCTTCCCTTTGCTCACAGCGGTAGCTCCTGCAGAAGCCATGAGTATGAATCTAGCCTAGTTTATAATTTCTAGGAAGGCCTGAATAGTAAACTATTATTTAGGATAGGTGGGTGAGCCATGTATTTATGACCCTTCCTACTTGAGTGATTGATTACTTGGTGGCTTCATACACAGCAATAGATGTATAAATACCGTCAGCTGTATTAAGTGCTAAGTAAAAGACAAAGGTAGATTCTTTAAGGAGAGTTCAATGGTCTCTCAGTTTACTTTCTCCTAATTGGCTATGAACATGTATCATCAGTTATATGTAAGGACAAAATGTTACTATGGAAACACTTGGAAGCTTTCTAAATGTACTATGTGATGGAATCAGCTAAGACTGATGTTTATCTTAAACATGTAGCTTGTCCAATATTTAAACCTAATGGACAAGATGTGTACCAGTTGAAAATGTAATATTTATCCAATCATTTCTATTCTATCAAGCCTGGCTCTAAAGCAATAGGTTGCACTCATGGAGTAATAAATTTTTAGTGCATTTGGAGATAAAGGCTATTGGTGGTGATTGCTTAAACTCTTTTTGCTCAATCATCTGAATGGTGCAAATCAAAGCATTTTGTCAGACTGTGAGAAGTTTCACCTAGATATTGCTTCCCACACACGCAGGTCACCATATAAATTACGCTCACGGTTTTACAGCATAGCTGGTGCTGGAAGTTAAATTGATGCCCAGTGGTGGAACTCGTAAAACATTTTCCTGTTAACACGACCAGGCAGAGTTGACATTGTTGATGGTGGGTTCGGTCTAATAAACTATTGGTTCTAACAGTGATTTTTACTATGTTTCAGAGGTGATGATGATGCAAGTTTAGTGATCCAACAGTTCTTCCTGAACGACAGAAAATTAGCTCTCCTGTCTATATTACCAAATGCTGAGAAGAGTAGGAGTAGGGGGTGATTGGAGCCTAATATAACCTCATGTTCTGAAAGATGATGAATTATAGGAGCAAACTCCTTAATACAGTGCATACCTTCTACACGAAGAAAAATACTGATTTTTTTCTCAAAAGAATGTGTTCTATATCATCTGTTGGAAATCTGGAAATAGCATTATTACCTTGTTATTCAAATATGTAGGCTGTGCTCTCCCTTTGGAATCTTTTACACAGATGCTTCTAAGCTGATCATCATTTTTAAACCCAAAGCAGTTTCAGATTTGGTTACCTTTTTGTTTCTTCCTCTGTGTTATCTAAAGTTACCTTCCTATAAGATGTAAACTGTATCATGGGTTTTTTAATTCTGAACCACGGAAGCAATCTAAATGCTTTTTCTTATAGGGGTAAATTCCACAGGTTAATTTTCTTCATTACAAACGATGGGATCTGTTTTAAAATTTATTTTGAAGTATTTCTTCTTTGGTCATAAAGCTGTATGAAGCTTTGGTCATAAAACTTCATCTTTTTCTTGTTTGAAGTAAATTGGTTTTTCTCTTTTCTAGTTAAAATTTGCAGGATGCTAACGAAGCCCTACTACTTTATCACTGTAAGCAAGGATCTTTCCAGTTTTTCCTTTTTTTGATGCTGTAACTGTTCCTATAGCCGTTTGCACATTCCTATTCAGTTGGTGATCTTCCTGTAGTTTGGTTTCATTTTATGAGATATCACAGATTTTTTTACTCAGCTTTTTAATGTTTCTTACCCTGGTATATGCATAATTTTTTTTTTTTTTTTTTTTACATCAGGAGAGGAGCTTTTTTTTTTTTTTTTTGATGTGCAGATAAATGGTATCAGTGGTGCTACGCAGATGAAACCTGTCATGTACAAATAGCATGTATCAAGCCCCAAGCATGCAGAACTAGATAAATCAGCTCATTTGCTGAAACCTTGCAAAAAGAAATTAGTGACATAACAAAAGCCTTTGAGGCTCTCAGCCCTAATAATGGAGCTTCATAATAACCCCACAGATCATTGACTCAATGGGTAATCTTTTAGGAAAACTTTTCCCCCCTCTATCTTTTCCTCCCTTTCAAAGAACTACAGTAAATGTGGCACATAGTATCTCTAGAGAGAAATGTGTGTAACTAAGTATCTGGAATAACTAGAAGTTAAAATTAAGAAAATGATTGACTTAAATACAGATTTGTTCTAAACCAGTTTATACTCTTATTTCTTTTTGATGATTTTGGTGATTGATCTTATATGTTGACTAGTAACAGCTTTTTCTGTGTAGAATTCAGATTAAGCTTTCCTTTTTTACATTAGTGTATTTGATACACAGGGGTTACAGCTGGGTTGTTGGGGCAGTAGAGGCAAAGAGTGAGAAAATGAAAAGGAGGGAGGAAAGGATTCGAGGTAAGAAAACTAGAGGAAGCATTTAGCTGGTACTTAAGATATTTAGTGGTAGAAGAAAAGGGACATCATCTAATTAGTAGTTTTCATTCAGCCGAGGCAGACCCTTTTGAGACTTCCATGAAAGCTATAGTCTCTTTGTCATAAACATATATACATTTAAATATACATAAAACTTTACAATAATTTCAAGGAGTTTACAGACTTCTAAGGCTTATCTATCCCAGGACTAGCATTATATTACAATGGTGACTAAGCCATTATTTCTCTTAGAGTTTTGTTATATTTTTAATGAAGAAAATTCATAAAACATCCCTAGATACTTTGTGACTCTCTTAGTGGACTGATTTTGGAAACCCGAAAGCATAGTCACTGTTTGAACTGATGATGAGAGTTTTAGGACCATAATCACAATTGGCATTGGTCAGTAGTGTCTGCTTGTGTAATTTACTGCATGTCTTGCGTGTAACAAATACTGAGGATGCAGCATGCTTAAAAGGTTTTAGAAAAATTATTTATCAAAGAACACTACTTTTCCCAATGCATTAGCTATTGTAATTCTAACATTGGTATAATTTGTTGACATAGAGTTGGACTTGATTTAAATGGAAAGGAAAAAACCAGACTGGACATATTTATTGATACACCTAGTCCATTAAAGTAAATTATAGAGCAGATTTCACTGTGACAGGAACATTTGGGTTAATGTAGTTAAGAATCAGTCAACATTACCATTAGACCCTTTCTTTTTTAGGAATTTATTACCACCAATTAGGAAAAAGCTCTCACAAATGGAATTTAGCCTCAGCTTACATGTTGTGAACATCTGACCTGAAAAATGTTTGGGTCTTTCTTTACCTTTAATAAAATTATCCTGAGTTCTTTTGAACCAAGTCACATTCTTCCATGTAGCAACTAAACACATGTAATTAAGATGCAGTATCATGATTCCAGCTATAGTTAGAGGATAGAGCTACTGTCTACTGTTGTCCTCAGAAAAGACTGCTGAGATGGTGAGAGTTAAGCTAGTTTTTTGGAGGATGGTTTTATTAATTAGCTTTAAAAGATGGTCTCCATAGGTTTGCAGACATATTACTCTATGTCTAGGGAAAACTAAAATGAAACGCGGTTCAAAAAAAAGTTGTCAATTATTAATGAAATGTGAAAGCAACAGAACTGAATAAAATTTATTGAGAATAAATATGATAATATACATGAAATGTCTCAGTACATGTTTCTTACAGGTGCCCTGTGCTGGACAGGGAGAGAAATGAAGTAGCTTTTCTTCAGATGACCTTTATCCTTGCAACTCATTTGTCCTGAATAAGTCTAGAAATTCTGAGATTGTTGCAGATGGTTCTTAGGAGGCTTGAAAATAGCTATTTGATCTTAAGTCTGCCTTTGGCACTGTTGCAGATACCACCCCTTGGTTATACTTTTAATGAAGAGAAATCTTTGTTTCCCCCTCCCCATATGTGAATTCCTTGAGGTCAGTTCTATATCTTTTCATCTTTGAAACCCTAATTCCTATATAGTATTTCACACATAGTGGGCTCCTGTTCTTTAGAGTATAATTAACCATGCCAAAACACAGTGTCACGAAACACTACAACAACCCTTTTATTATGCTCACAGATCTGTTGGTCAGAAATTTGGAAAGCCAAGGACAGCTCTTCTCTGCTCCACCATGTCTGGGCTTCAGCTAGGATAATGCTGTCTAGGGTTAATAAAAAAGGCTGGGGACTGTACTAGCTGAAGCTACAGGATCTAGTTCCTGATGACCTGTTCACTAACATGCCTAGCCTCTGAGCTAGTATGGCTGAAGGACAAGCCTACCTAGGACTGATGACTCAAGTGCTACCTATCAGCTCTCCAAAGAGTGTTCTCAGGGTGATTGTACTTCATGCATGGTATTTTAGGGCTCCAAGAGTGAGTTTCCCTGCAAATAAAACAAAGCTTCATGGTCTTTTATTAACCAAGCCTTGGAGTCACATAGTGTCATATCATCCGCTACACTCTATTGGCCAAAGCAAGCAAGACTCCAAGCCTTGGAATCACAGATCTCCTAGATCCAAGGAGTGCCAAAGAGTTTGTGGCCATGTTTTAAAACTATCACAGTGTTCAATAAACTATGGAATACCTCCAGCGTAGTGGAACAGGGATGGGACACAAGAAGAGGAAGAAGATTAAAGATTGTGAGGTGTGTTTAATATCACCAGATATTATTGGCTCTAGTGGTGCTAAATTTGATAGATTGATGCTTTCTGTTCCAAAATGAAGGCATTTTCCATAAATATTTTGTTTACGTCATTGCCTACCTATGTTACAAATAACTTTGATTTCCTTTTTTAGCCACCAGTTCCTAAGGTTTTTCCCTCTCCTTTTTTCTTATATGAGAAATGTATACATAACTCACCATTTTAGATAAGATCCAGTTGCATTTAAGATTGCTCAGTTATACCTGTCTGTTTACAGTTAAAGAGGAAGAGAATCGTATTTGAAATCTCAAAAGCCCAGTGTGACAGCTTTGGATATTCTATCAAAGATGTGTATATTTTATTGTGAGACTTCTTATAGGGATGATCTCACCTCTCAGTGCCTCTAACATCATGGACAAAGATTCTGGATCATAACTCATGGTCTTACCCACATGATATTCTGTAAGCAGGCAAACTTGGAAACTAACCAGTTTTTTTTTCTTTTAATTTTTTTTTTATTTTATTTTATTTTTGAGAGAGAGACACAGCATGAGCGGGGAAGGAGCAGAGAGAGATGGAGACACAGAATCCGAAGCAGGCTCCAGGCTCCGAGCTGTCAGCACAGAGCCCAACGTGGGGCTCGAGCCCACCAGCTGTGAGATCATGACTTGAGCTGAAGTCAGATGCTTAACCAACTGAGCCACCTAGGCGCCCTGTTTATAGAGAGCGCATAACCTCTCCCTCTCTTTCTTCCATTCCTTGTACCCACGTACTTGCTATTAAATTTAGAGGATGAGTTCACGGAAATGAGGGCCCTATCTAAATATAAGCAATATAAGGTTACTGTAGCATTACCCCTTCCGAAGTGAGTTGGCCACGGTCAGGTGGTGATTGCTTTCTTGTTCTTTCAGAAATCTCTAAGTTATGGCATCCATCTGCCTATAGTTTATTATAGTTACAATGTCGAAGGACTTCACCCAAGCCTTGATGTGGTCTCTACCCTCAACAGTTTCCTTGGAGGCATCTTGAGGTGCTGTAAAACTTAAATCTTAATATCCAGCCTAATACTTTTTCTTTGATTCTTGTGTTAAGTTCAAGACTATTACTTATTGATTATAGGTTAAACTCTACCCCCAAACTCAGACTAAATGGCAGAAACAGACCCCACAGCAAAATAAGTATATTCAACTCCGGATTGCAGTAAAGCCCCCATTTGTTAAGAGAATTTGCACTATGCTGTACTAATAATGCTAACGGTTATAAGTCAGACTTGCTCGGGTTGTTTTGTTGTGCTCACTTTTATTAGATGGGAACATGAAACAGCATTTAAGCATTGACAAAAATATATATATTTATAGTATGTTATGATGAGTTATATATAGTTGTATATGTACCAAGTCACATATACTTACCAGGCTGGATTTTTTAATGAAAATATTTCATTAAATATTTTTAAAATATTTATGTAAAAAAATATATATACATATATGTATAAATATGTAAAAATATATATGTAAAAATACAAATAGCATTGTAACATTAGCTTTGTTCATTTACACAGGGTGTTTAAATGTATAAGTGCATAGGATTGTCCTTATAAGTTTTAGGTTATATTGGGAACCAACTATTAGGCAGATATATGTTGAGTATGTTAAGTTGTTTTTGTTGCTGTTGATTCTCTCCACTTTAAAGAATTGTTCACTCATAGGTCTTTTTAGATGGCATGGCCCTTCAACACCTTAGCTCCATCACTTCTCTAGTTTGACTTTCCATCATTCTACCCCTTGACCTTTCATCTTATGGTAATACTAAATTGTTGGTGAGCCCTCTCATACACCATGCAATAATATGTTACTATGCTTTACTCATATTATTTCAATTTCCTAGAACTTTTTTGTATTATTTTTTCATTTAGTTAACACAACTTCCATGATCTTGTAATGGCATATTTACTCTAAGAAGTCATCAAACCCCTACTTGGACCAAATGTTCCTTTTTTATGCATTACTATACTCTGTACATACCCCTTTCTCAGAACTTGATTGTATATTCTTTCAGAGCAATGATCATAGTTGATAGCATCTAATATGGTCCTTCGTGTAATTAATAGACATTGAATTCATTAAAATTAGCTGAATTACAAAACAGTGATTCCTGAGTCTAAACGTATTCTTGGACTCTGGATCTAGATTTCCAAAAACTTTTTGGAATTTGTTACATAAGTTTTCTGTTTTCAAATCAAATTATACTCTCCTGTACTAATTAATTGCCCCTCCTAACTTTTAGTTTCCCTCCCTCAAAATTTGGCAAAAACAAAGACTGCTTCCTCTCCCTCACAAAATGCCAAATAATTACTGTGGGCTTTCTTTTTCCTTCATAAGGAGCTCAAATTGGGTATAAGCCCATACCTAGATGTTTACAGAAGCTTCATAATTGGTCTCTCTGGTCTCTAGTCCATTCTTATTCTAACCCATTCTGTTTGCCGTTACCAGATTAATCTTTCCCAAAGCACTGTTTTCATTATGCTGTTGCTCAGTTCAGAATCCTTCAGTGGCTCCTAACTACCTTTAAAATGAAATCTTGATTTATTTATTGTTTTTTGGGGGTTTTTTTTTTGTTTTTTTTTTTTTTAACAGCAGTGTCTGCCTTAATTGTTTTTGTGTTTTTGGTATCAGATACAGTGAGTGGTGCTGAGTAACCTTTTATGGAGTGAATGAGGAAAACGTGTGAATGAACAAACATGGCCATATTTTCCATTCTTAAATTGATTGCCTTCTAGTGTTGCTCCATTATAGTTAGAGTGGTTATTTTTTCTTTCCTTCCCCTTTTTCTTTTATATTTTCCTTGTAAGATGCATATTATGTTACTCTTTGCTTTTCATCTGTTGTTCTCTTCTATCACCCATTGTGCTACAGCCGACTGGTTTCCTAATTGTTGTTCCTTGAGCCTATGGAACTGCCAACCTTGGCACCTTTGTATTTGCTGTTTCTTCTCCCTAGAATGCTCTCCGCCCATAATTCCCTCCCTTACTTATTTAGGTTTTTGTTCAAATGTCACCTCAGTAGATGCTTCCTTATCATCCTAGTTGAAATATTTGTTCCCATCATTCATTATCTCCGTACTTTGATTACTTTTCATTCATAAAGTGTACCACAACCTGAAATGTTACACATCTATGTTTGTTTCATTATCTACCTTATTAAAATATAAGCTCCAGAAAGGCAGAGCTTTGTAAACTCTACATCCCTACTGCATAGAGCATATGCAATATGTGTGGAATTAGAGAGTAAATGAATGGATTTTGTATACCTTTGTGCTTTTACTTTATTCCTTTTCACATATTCAGTTCTTAACCTGTCCTTAGAGAATCATTTCCATGCCCATTTTGTTCTGATGCCCTCAATGATCTTTCTTCCCTGAGTTGGTATAAAGCCTACAGTTTGTTTTATACTTCTGCCTACAGAGTAGAGTACTCCTCTAGTACAGAATTATATATGGTCTTGCTACTTGTGTAGTCCATGGGCCATATCCTTATGTGATACAAGAATTAAATAGGATATATGCAATAAATGAAGTCACTTTTATCATTGACCAAAAAATCAAAGTCAGCTTATTGAGAATATATGTCAATCCTATTCTAAGTGTTTGATTTTAACTAATTTAATCCTTTAGGTACTATTATTGACCCGATTTTAGAGACGAGGAAAGTCAGGAAGGTAAGAGATTAAAGTGTGGCCCAGGGCTGGCAGCATCTACTGGACAGAGATGTAGACTCTCTGGCCCCTCCCCAGACCTAGTGAGTCAGAATTTAAGAACAAGTAATATGTTTAGATCCCAAACTTAACGATTTTTTTTAATGTTTATTTATTTATTTTGGGAGAAAGAGAGCACAAGCAGGGGAGGGGTAGAGAGAGGGGGAGTGAGAGAATCCCAAGCAGACTCCATGCTTGGAGTGGAGTCCCGAAACGGGGCTCAATCTTATAACTGCAAGGTTATGACCTACACCGATATCAAGAGGTAGATGCTTAACCAGCTGAGCTACCAGGCACCCCAGAGGAAGATCTTTAGTAAGACTGGCATTAGTAGTTTTAGAAAGCTCTATAGATGATTTTGATGGTAGTCAGAATTGAGAACTACCAAGGTAGATCCTTTTTTTTTTTTAATGTTCATTTATTTATTTATTTTTTAATTTTTTTTAACGTTTTATTTATTTTTGAGACAGAGAGAGACAGAGCATGAACAGGGGAGGGTCAGAGAGAGGGAGACACAGAATCTGAAACAGGCTCCAGGCTCTGAGCTGTCAGCACAGAGCCCGACGCGGGGCTTGAACTCACAGACTGCGAGATCATGACCTGAGCTGAAGTCGGCTGCTCAACCGACTGAGCCACCCAGGTGCCCCCATTTATTTATTTTGAGAGAGGAGTGAGAGAATCCTAATCAGGCTGACAGCACAGAGCCCAAAGTGGGGCTCAATCTCCCAAACCGTGAGGTCATGACTTGAGCTGAAATCAAGAGTTGGATACTTAACTGACTGAGCCACCCAGGCACCCCCCTTTTTACTGATATACAAGAAAATGAAGTAAAATACTACTGGAAAACTTAACTGACTTGAGACCCATAATCATCTATAAATGTGATGAATAAAATTATGAGTTAATTCCTAAAAATAACTCCTTTTTACTGGCATATTTTCATGCTGTACCATATTTGGGGGATAGTGGCAAGCAGCCTCATTTTAAGTATTTTACAAGTACTATTCTCTAAAACTGCAAGGCAGTATTGCTACAAGCATGCTTGGTTTGCCAGACTCAACATTGGATTCCTGATATATTCTCTTTCCCCAGTCTTGCAAATTAATTAATTGTGGGTCACAGGAATCTTTTTAATTTTTATTTATGTATTTATATATATTATTTATATATATATTTTTTTAATTGTTAAGTTTATTCATTTTGAGAGAGACGGAGAGAATGAATGAAGGAGGGGCAGAGAGAAAGGAGAGAGAATCCCAGGCAGGCTTTGCATTGTCAGCACAGAGCCCATTGCAGGGCTCGAACCCATGAAATGCGAGGTCACGACCTGAGCCAACACCAAGAGTCAGCAGCTTAACCAAGTGAGCCATCCAGGGACCCTTCACAGGAAACTTTTTAAGTTATCACATGTTCATTGACCTTTGGGATCCTTATAGAATGACCTCCACTCCCAGAAGTATTAAACCTTTAATGTGTGTGCAACTGGTATACCACCTGGGATTGGGTGTTATACTAGTTTGTAACTACCTTTATTAAGAGCTTAGCGTATGAATGAATGAATGAATATAGCAACTTAACATTAAAACATGTATTATTTATTTGGAGAGCAAAATGGCATTTAAGGTAGGTGTAACATAGTTGCATGGTAGTTAGACTGACTGCTTGGGTTCAAGTTCTGGCTCTGCTGCTTACTAACAGTATAGCCCAGAATCAAATTATTTATCTTCTCTGTACTTAGATTTCTTTTCTATAAAATGGGGATAATAATAGTACCTATAGGATTAAATTAGTAAAGGCCAAAAACAGAATAAGACTGTGTATATATTCTCAATAAAAATCTTCAATTCCCTGGCCTACAGTAACTGTTCCATTATTGGAAAGTATCTTATTGACACTTCTTGGTCAAAGATTTATACTGTGGTATGTCTGTCTCTAAAGCCCATGTCTTCCTAGATAATGCTCTACTGCATCATGAGCATGGTTATTACAGATTTAGAAGCAGTAGAAATGCGACTAAAATGCACATTATCTTGCCTTATAGTCTACAGATTGTTTTTACCTAAGTGGTGTGATTTGACAGCTCGATAGTGTATATAATAGAGCATTATTTCCATTTAACAGATGAAAAACTAAGTCTCAGAAGTTTTCTGGGGTCACAAGCTGGTCTTCTCTTTCCTGGACAAGTGCTCATTTGGACAAGTTTCCTTACATCTTGAGAAGCCCTTTTATTCCCTTATTCCTTAGTGCATTATATGTGTCTGGAAGCATCTTCGCCAGTGCTGTGCTTTCTATTTGTCATAGTCCCTCAGTAGTCAAAACAGCCTTGATGTCACATATGCACTCAGTCATCACCACCATCCACCCCCTCCTCCACATACACACAAACACATTGAGCTATTATAGGGAGGCATTGCAAGGCATAACCAGGCTGCTATTTGCCAGCCTGGTTTCTGATTTACTGCCTCTCCCTGATAACTGGGGCATGCACAGAACTGGGGCTCAAGACTCAAGCTACCATTCTCTCATAGTGGGGCTTTGCAGAAGTCTCTTTATAGCTGGAGGCTGGATTGGATTGGATGATTTTTAGGATAACTTCAAACTGTAAGACTTAGGTTTTTTGTTTTTTTTTTTTTTTTCTGGTAATGTCATTACTTTGATTATGTTATATTCTGAGTAGTAAAGTAATTATAGTCCTAGGTTTTAGCTGTGAACAAGAATGACAAGAGGATCCAAAGTACCTTCAGTTTTCTAGTGAGTTTATCTGAGAATGAAAATGGTCATAGAGTAATCTCATTCCCATCCAGTTTTCTATTAGCTAAATCAGATACTTGGAATAATTATCTGTCTTGGTTTAGAACAACTTTTTACCTTAGAACTTACCATTTTATTTTTCACTAATACTGATTGAAAAAAGTTGCCAGGTTTGGAGTAGGACTAAAGGAGGAATTCAGTTATTAATTGTTGTTAATCCCTTGCTTTCATCTCTTATCAGTTGTATTATATTATGCTTTATGTGTGGACACAGGTCCCTCATTAGACAAATTTTCTTTCAATTTTGAGGCATAATGTATTAGAAATACTACATATACAATAATGACTACTAGGAAAGTGATGTACAGAATGTCATACTTCTGTAATTATCAGTTATAGGAGAAACAAAAGAAAAGGAGGATTAGAAGTAAAACCTAGATACAGTAGTCCGGGAAGTATTCCCAGAAGCCTGCCTAAGCTGTGAGGAAAGAATGTACTACAGAGACCAGGCTGGCAGGGAGCAGGAGGCAGGTGCCAGTTTCAGTGCCACTCATGTGATAGATACCTCAGTGTATTCGCATGACTGTGTAGGGGTGAGCATGTGGGGCTGTGATGACTAAGTGAATATGTGAAATCACAGAAGGAAGTAGTGGAAAGATAAAAACAGGAAAACAGGGGCGCCTGGGTGGCTCAGTCGGTTGAGCATCCAACTTTGGCTGAGGTCATGATCTCAGGGTTCATGAGTTCAAGTCCCACATTGGGCTCTCTGCTGTCAGCATAGAGCCTGCTTGGGATCCTCTCTGCCCCCCTCTCTCTGCCCCTCCCCCCCCAAAAAAGCAAATGTTTAAAAAACAACAAAAAAAAACCCAGGAAAACAGATCTTGCAAAATTGGGCAAGAGAGCAGTCAGATCCAGGAACCAGGAACATGCTCGGACATAATAAGGTAAGCCATAGGGGGAAGGATACCGGAGCTAAAATAAAAGCATAAGAAGATCTGGATAACTAAGTATGTAAAAGTTTGGGAAAGGAAGGGAGGGAGGGAGGGAGGAAGGAAGGAAGGAAGGAAGGAAGGAGGGAGGGAGGGAGGGAGGGAGGGAAGGAAGGAAGGAAGGAAGGAAGGAAGGAAGGAAGGAAGGAAGGAAGGAAGGAAAAGTTTTGGTGTTTGCCTACTGTAATGGTAGGTTTCTAAACATTCTGGAGGAAGTATTTCATGTGGTCTTCACAGTTAACCTGACAGTGGATATAGCAAATGATTGTTCCTCTTCTTGATTCTTCAAAAAATAAACATTGGGAGCTTACTCACTTTTTCTGAGGTCACACAGCTCTGGGTAGCTTTGCTAATAGCCAGCTGTGTTACCCAACATGTACTTCTTTTGCCATAGTTTCCCCATTTGTAAGATGATAATAACTGCACCAAACTCATACGGTAAGAAATAAATGCTTATAAAACACTCAACATGGTACGTGGCACATGGTGGTAAATACTGATGAGTGCTGGGTGTTGCTGTTGTTTCTCTGAGAGCCACAATTTGAGTAACTTGACATTCAGCAAATTTTATTTTTTACTATATTATATTGCATCTTTCAGAATGTAAGTCGGATAGTTAGGCATGTATATTTTCACGTGTGTGTTTCCAAAATGGTTTTAACCCATGTTAAATTTGTCTTTACTCAAAACATTTGCCAAGTGTTAGGAGATTCTCTCTCTCCTGTGATATTTCTTTTTTGATTTTGACCCGATAGTACATTTCATTTTCTGTGCAGTAAACTTACTTTCAAATTTTTCTCCAGTTTGTTGAAGAAGGTAGAAAATGTTTCATAAAATAGCCATGACACCGAGAACTGTTAGACACTTTATGTATTTCATATATGCTTTGTGTTGTATTTGTTACCTGTAGTGACAGCTTCTTTCAGTATTTGCATTTTCATAAACATACCTTCAGCAGATACACAGTCACATGTGATACAATAAATTTTCTGTAGTCTCTGCAGTTAGTTTTCTCATCCAGAAAATGTAATTTAAAAAAAATTACCTGTGACTGCCAGGAGTATTTCTGTTTTGGCTACAGTGCAGAAATTTGATTCTCCCTTCAGACTCCCATTGTAGGATATCCTTGACATTTCCTGCATCTGTCATTCTCTGATTGGCTCATGTTTACACAAACTATTACAAGGTTTTAAACAACTTTATTTGGTGTTAAATTAGCAGATTTTCATTCTTATTCAAACTGATATTCCTTGAATATTCAAACCATCAAGCAGAAAGTATTTTGCATAGTCCCAGGATATCTAACTTCTTTCGAACCAAAATGCAAAGAGGATGCACATTTCCAAAACAAATCTGTGTTTGGGTCAATGTCTTATGCTTAATTGGAACTTGTTTTTGCTGTGTTAACTCTTACATTGGAAGATGTAATCTCTGGCTTTTTTACCTAGTGGTTTGTTTCTTTTTTCAGACCTCTGAATCAGATCCTGATAGTAACTCCTACTTAGAATTCCTGGTACCTCACTGTTTTGCTCTGAAGAGGTCAAAAGTGGCTCAGATTTGTTGGCCTTTTTCAGTATGGCCTCAAATGCATTTTTCTGGGTATCTCTTGTACTTTTTTCTAACACAGAATTCTGGTGTAAGAGGCAAAGCTACATGAGGGTTTTCTAGCTCCTTTTCTTAGGTTTACTGAACTTTCTTCAACCCAAGTAGGAAGAGAAGAAGATTGATCAGTGTTTAAATTGTGTGATTCTTAGTGCATAAGTGTGTGTGTAGGAGGAAGGTATGGGCTTCAGAGTGAGTTTTAAGTTCAGATTATGGGCCCAGCCTTTCTTAGCCATGTGACCTTTGGGTGTATTTAACTTTCTCACTGCCAGCTTCATCATCTATGAAGAGGATTACTGATACCTATCTCATAGAATTGTTCTGATTTTTAATTTAAGAATTTCTAGCACAAAGAGGATGACCAGAAATGATATCCCTCCCTAGGGAATAGGTTTTAGTGAAGAAATGGCTTATCTATTTAGAAATAGGGAGCACAATTTATCCTACTCTAGTACAGTAAATTATTCTTTGAAACCAGTATACTTTGAAATGGCTATAACTGTGTTGTGCCAATGGTAGTGTTATTTTACTTGGACTCTAGTGTGTTGACATGTGGTCATGAAATTTGCTACATGTTGATGTAGGCAGTTAAGTTAGGTGCCAAATGGATTTTAGTAGTTGATATTCAACTTACTCAAAGCTAAAGGATTTGAAATGGTTCTCTAGCCACTAGTTCAAGTTGAAAGCATCTCAGGCATGTTTTTACCAGAGAGGATATAGCAGATATTTGGTTAGCTTTTATGAGAATTGCTTGCTATGATCTTCTTTCCCCAGGCATTTTGTACTTTTTTATCAATACTTCAGGTAGTATTAAGTAGTGTCTCATGATTATCCAAGAATTCAGTGGCAAGGGGCGCAGCATCCTAATGTTATATAACTGATAATATTTTACTTACTTAGATGTAGTTTATGCGAAAAGTCCTAAAATGTGGTCTTGGGTCCAGTTTGATCTTTCAGTGGAAATGTTTTAGGTACGTGTACTAAGTTCTGTATTTTGTGTATTTATTTTAAGTGTCTACTTCCCCTATATAAACTAATTTAGGGGCGCCTGGGTGCCTCAGTTGGTTAAGCATCTGACTCTTGATTTCAGCTTAGGTCATGATCTCACAGTTCCTGAGCCCCACTTCGGGCTCTAGGCTATTAGTGCAGAGCCTGTTTGGGATTCTCTCTCCCTCTCTCTCTGCCCCTTCCCTACTTGCTCGCTCTCTCTCTCTCTCTCAAAATAAATAAATAAAACATTTTAAAAAAACATCAGGCAGGGCGCCTGGGTGGCTTAGTTGGTTGAGCAGCCAGCTTTAGCTCCGATCATGATCTCATAGCTTATGGGTTTCAAGCCCTACATCAGGCTGTGTGCTGACAGCTCAGAGCGTGGAGCCTGCTTTGGATTCTGTGTCTCCTTCTCTCTCTTTCCCTCCCCTGCTCACGCTCTGTCTCTCTGTCAAAAATATTTTTTTTAAAAAAACACTTAAAAAAAATTTTTTTATTACATTTCTTTATTTTTGAGAGGCAGAGAGAGACAGAGCATGAGTGGGGGAGGAGCAGAGAGAGAAGGAGACACAGAATCCGAAGCAGGCTCCAGGCTCTGGGCTAATAGCCCAGGGCTATTAGCAGGGCTTGAACCCATGAACTGTGAGATCATGACCTGAGCCGAAGTTGGCCATGCAACCGACTGAGCCACCCAGGCGCCCCTTAAAAAAAAAAAAAAAATTAAAAAAAACATCAGGAATGTGAGAAATAGTGTAATATTTTTTTTAAGTACTAGTTATTTTTCTTAATGGAACACTATCAGAGGAAGTCTTCTGCCTTAGCTCTATTGGTTATGTTTTAACTGGTTTGTCTTTCATTGAAGAAAGCGTATCTATCTCAGGATGATATCCATGCATTTGTATCTACTCTCAATTGATGTGGCAGTAATAGAAACAGGAATAATATTATGGTTGTACATTTAGTGTTAGGTAATCAAATTATTAATAGTTGGGAATATTGCAAAAATGCCTTATATTCCAGATCACTACAAAAATCTCTTAGTGTTTCCTTCCCCTCTTACATTTCTGTTAAGGTCTAGAAATGTCTAAATTTTCTTTTTTTTGTTGTTTTTATTTTTAATTAGTTAAAATACAGTGTTAAATTCGTTTCAGGTGTACAATATAGTAATTCAGCACTTCCATACATCACCCTGTGCTCATAACAACAATTGCACTCCTTAATGCCCATCACCTGTTCAACCCACCTCCCTCCCTCAGTTCTCTATAATTTAGAGTCTTTTTTTTATTTATTTCTCTCTCATTTTTCCCCTTGTTTTGTTTCTTAAATTCCACGTTTAAGTGAAAGCGTAAGGTGTTTGTCTTACTCTGACTTATTTTGCTTAGCGTTATACTCTAGCTCCATCCATGTCATTGCAAATGGCAAGATTTCATTCTTTTGTATGGCTGAATAAAATATTCCATTGTGCATGTATATACACACACTGTATCTTCTTTATCCATTCATCTTCCATATCTTGACTATTGTAAATAATGCTGTTATAGACATAGGGGTGCATGTATCCCTTTGAATTAGTGTTCTTGTATTCTTTGGGTAAATAACCAATTGTGCAACTGCAGAATCCTAAGGTAGTTCTATTTTTAACTCTTTGAGGAAACTACATACAGTTTTCCAGAGTTTGCACTCCCACCAACAATGCAAGAGGGTTCCTTTCTCACCACATCCTCACCAACACCTGTTGTTTCTTGTGTTGTTAATTTTACCTTTTCTGACAGGAGTGAGGTGATATCTCACTGTAGTTTTGGTTTGCAAGAAATGTCTAAATTTTCAGTTAAACATATAGGTTAATAAATGACTAGGCAGCATTGTATTCATATTTTACTAAGTTATGGAGAGCAAGAACTTTTTTATTTATTATTGTCCGCTTTGTAAAAATGATTATGGATTTTTTGGGACCAAAGTACCAAGATTATACCTGGCACAGTTTTGTGTAGGAAAATATTTTAATTACAAATGCCACACACAGGCAAGCTATATGTACTTTCTTTCCTCTTGGTACATCCATGTCCTAAAGCTCTTGGAAGAAAATGGTTTAAAAAATTGCTTTCATGTCTACACTGTAAGTAAAATCACTTGTCATAGCGAGTTGCAAAATGCAGACATTCATTCTGAAGCTGCCTGTTTCTCATTTGGATCTGACATATTAAAAAGCATATAATTAATGGTTGACATTAGTAATTAACATTAACTTTATGGTGCTTAATATGCCATCATTCATCCATCAAATAACCAGAAATGCATAATGTCTTGGCATCAAGGTTTTAATTATATAAAACGGTCCTTCAGTTTTCATATGATATAAACGTTAAAAGCCAAAAATGTATTCAAAGAAGATTTTTGTAAAGATTTGTTGGGCATTAGCTATATTTTCATTTCTTTTTAGGAGTATGCATCAACAATTGCGTCAGGAACTTCAAAAGGAGAATGTGGACCTAACTGCGCAGTCTTCATTATCGGCTAAAGAGCGCCACCTTGCTGCAGTTGCCAGTGCACTATGGAGACATTTCTTTTCATTTTTGAAGAGTCAGAGAATGTCACAGATAGTGCCTCTCTCAGAACTTGCGGACGCAGCTGCAGGTCAGCGTTGTTAATTTGCTAATTAGCTTCTCATTTTGCAGACTCTGTCAGTTTTTTCTTCTATTTGCTTGGTAACAAACTCTTTTATTACAGTCTAATAAATACTTTGACAACCAGAAAGATAACAAGAGTTTTGTATTTTTAAATTAAGATCCTTTGGCTTGTTTTCTTCTTAGTAAAGGTAAAAACTAAGTGATTGTTCGCTAAAAATAAAATATAATTTTCAATCTTAAAAATATCGAATGTGCATAAATTTTTCTTATGCATGCAATATCTGGAAAGAAAAGTAGCATTTGATTTCTTCTAGTTCAAGGACGTTATTTTCAAATTGTGTATGGAGATATCTAGATGTAACATGAAGTTACTTCTGTGAAGAGTAAAAGAATGTACTATGAATTCTACTTCACCAAGCAGAGATAAGAATAACCTCAAATGTATAGACTGTTATTGTTGTGACTTCTAGATTCTATTTTAGGTTGTAATTTTTAATTAATTTGACTCTTGGCCTAAGGTCATGTGCTTAGGCTTTAAGGGAATCTGAATCACATGACGTTGTAGACAAGAATTTGAGTATCTGAGCATATTTGCCATTTTCTAAGAAGAGATCATTATCTTTCTCAAAGGAATATTTCACGCAAAATATGTTAAGAAGTACTAGAATAGATGGAGATCAGTATAGCAACTACATGCCTTTAATTGCAATTTGTGTAAAGGTATATAATGCATTTCGATGTGATGTTTTTTTGTTTGTTTTTTTTGTTTTTTTTTTTTATTTTTGGGACAGAGAGAGACAGAGCATGAACGGGGGAGGGGCAGAGAGAGAGAGGGAGACACAGAATCGGAAACAGGCTCCAGGCTCCGAGCCATCAGCCCAGAGCCTGACGCGGGGCTCGAACTCACGGACCGTGAGATCGTGACCTGGCTGAAGTCGGACGCTTAACCGACTGCGCCACCCAGGCGCCCCTCGATGTGATGTTTTTTAAGACCTAACACCTAAACCATGGTTTATTTTACCCTGGTGTGAATGACAGAAAGCTGAGCTAAAAGCACTACATAAAAGACTGAATGATATAAATTGTGAAAGATCTTGAATTCTACTAGCATTTCCATAATTAAAACATTACAATGACAGATTGAAGAACTGTGACAGGACACAGTTTTCCAGCTACCAGAATGTCTATGAAAATAAATATTGATATGTAATCGGTTTAACCAAAGTAGTCATTAGAAGCCAATATGACTTCTCTTTCTTGCATTCATCATCCCAACTCACAGTCAGTGAACAGATATGATACCACACAAGTTTAATGAGTGCTGTCCTAGTTGCTAAAAATAAGTAGAAGTGTATACACACACACACACACATACTTATAGGGATTTGTTTTGAAGTAAAGACTTGATAGGTTAGGAGAAAAAAGTTTCCTGCATTAAAAACAACAGTCATCGAACACCCACATTTATTTTATGGTAATGTCATTGTGGAATTACCAATGGGAAAAGGACTGCAATTCCTTTTCTCACATGTAAGTTACCTGTTCTCATTGAACTTCTAGTCTAGTGCAGGGGAGAGAACAATTAATAAGTAAGCAAGATATGTAATAAAAGGTGATAATTGTTTTTGGAGAAAAATAAAAATATATCAGAGAGGATAGGGAATGCCAGAGGCAGATTGTAATTTTAAATAGAATTGTCAGGGAGGCTTGAGTAAGTACCATTTAAGCAAAGACCTGAAGGAAGTCAGAGACCAATGCTCTGCACAAGAACAGAAGCAAGAGCATGTCTGGTGTGCTTGAGGAACCACAGAGAAGCCATAAAAGCTTGTGTGGCATAAGAAAGGAAGGGAGAGTCCAGATATATAACCAAAAGGTACTGAAGAGCTAGCTTGTGCTCTGCCTTGTATGCAGTTGGAAAGACTCTTTGCTTTTACTCTGAGATTAGAAGCTTTTGAAAAAGTGTTGAGCAAAGCAGTGAGGAGCACCCTTCTGGCTACTAGACTGAGAGCCAACTATAGTGAGGCCAGTTAGCGAACCGTTGACAATTCAGAAATGAGCAGCTTGAGCTAACATGGTAACAGTACAGGTGGTGAGAAGCGGTTGGATTTCCAGTCAGAAGGTACACAGAGTATTTTGAAGGTAGACCTGACAGAATTTCTAGGTGGGTATAATATGGTAAGCAGAATAAAGAGAGAATTCCTCATTTATGGAGGTGAGGAAAATTGTGACAGAAGCAGAATTTTATGAGGGAAGACTAGGATTTTGATATTGGACTTTTTTTTTAGATACCCATGAAACTCTAAGAAAAGCAGGCACTTGGATAATAAGTGTTGGGTTCAGAGAAGAGGTTAAATTTGGGAACTGTGTATAGTCATTAAAGCTGTGAACTGGATGAGATCATCGATAGAGTAAGTTTGGTGAAGAGAGAAGCATGAGGACTGAGCTCCAGGATACTCCCATGTTCAGATTTGTGGGATAAAAAGGAACCAAGAGAGGAGACTGCAAAGGAATGCCAGTGAAGCAACAGGAAAACCAAGTGTGTTGCCCTGGAAATCAAATGACAGGATTTCAAGGAAGAGGAAGTCATCAACTGCTCAAATGCTATTAATGGATCAAAAAAGATGAAGCCTGAGATTGGGCACTGGATTTAGCAAGAGGGAAGGTCAGTGGTCACCCTGAAAAGGAGTTTTGGTATAGTGCTAGAAACAAAGTCCTGATTAAAGGTGATTTAAGAGAAAAATGTGAGAAGATGAATTATAGACTGCAAATGTGGATATATCTTTTTGAGTATCACTGTTTAAGAGAAGTAGAAAAATGGAGATGTTAGCTAGAGGGAGGTGTGGGTCAAAGAGATTTTTTTTTTTTTAATAACATGGGCGAAATTTCAGCATATTTATAATCCTGACATGAATGTTTGGAGTAAAGGAAAACTTAATGATGCATGGTAGTCACTTGTGGTTTAATGTCTAAGAGAAATGGGATCCTATAAAAGACTTGGCCTCAGATGATCTGTAGGAGCAGAAGAGAAGGCAGAGTAAATGGGCCCAGAGGCACCTGGGTGGCTCAGATGATTAAGTGACCGACTCTTGATTTTGGCTCAGGTCATGACCTCACAGTTGGTGAGTTCGAGCCCTATGTCACGTTCCACACGCTGACAGTGTGGAGCCTGCTTGGGATTCTGTGCAGTGATCATAAAGGTCTCCAAGAATGGGTCTAGAATAATCTATTTCATCATTATCGTTGTGGAATCTATAATGGCTTCTTCAGATTCCAAATTCTACACCTGATGTTTCTGCTAATGTGCCCAGTGTATGTGCATTCTATAAATAAATAAACAAACAAACTTAAAAAGGGGGGGGGTCCAAGAACAGGCAGCTAGGTAGATGTACCAGGAGCTTGTGGTAGTTCTCGGCTGATGTTTCTCATTTCTTTGTGAAGTAGTAAGGCCGTTAGCTGAAAGTGGGGATGGGGAGGAGGTGCTGGCTAATGACAGAGAGAGGAAAGAAGGTATGCAGCAGCCCTCCAGGAGAGTAAAAGTCTGAATGGACTGGAGTAATGTATCAGGAATGCTGGCCAGCTCTAAGGTCTAACTTAAAGTTTATAGTCCTAAATTTAAAGTGAGATCAGTCAGTAGGATTCCTTGCCAGCCATTTATACTGGAGCAGGTACATAGCAAGAGAAGACCAAGAGTTGGAATTAAACATTTGCTTTTTCCAGAGAAATACAATGAATCAAGTAAGAAGCAAGGGAGTGGACAGTACACAAAACTAGCGTAACAGTGGACCGTGCAACAAAGCTGCCTAAAAAAGGAAAGAAGGCATGAAGGCAGTGAGGGACAGGGAAAAAGTTGTCGGATCAATGAATTGTAGGTCTTGGTGGAATCAGATAGTTGTTGGGAGTTGGAGACCTAGAGACAAGAGAGTTGGAAAACCCCTCCAATTGGGTGGAGGTGCCAGAAAGCGGGAGAGAATGTACTTATTGCTAATGCCAAAGTCTCACAGTATCAGCATGGGAGTAAATGGCTGAAATAGAGTGGAAGATAGATTCGCTGAGGAGGGGAGTTCAAGAAACTGATAGGCCAGGATATCGGAAGAAAAGCCATCCAGGATTATGACAGGAGCACTGCTAGAGAGGATGTGGTTAGTGAGCTATAGTCTTAAAGGAATGAGGGAGATGAACAAGGAATGACATGAGAGTCAAAGCTGGAGGTTTTCAAGAGGAGGAAGGGGAGAATGGTCTAGAAGCAGCCTCGGGACTAAGGCGCAAACTCTGCTATCTGTAGGTCAAGTGTAGGAGAGAAGTGGGAGAATACACAGCCACCGCTTGAGGGAGGTACGGAGGAGCCAGTGCTTCATAAGCAGTCTATTGACAAACATAAATTAATATAATACAAATTAAGTGGGGGAATTCCCAGGAAATCACAAAATAAAGTATATTTGTTTAATGTGGCCAACTAGGGAATTCTAGTTCCTAGGCTTAGTAGGTTCTGAAGAAAGTGGAGTGTCACTGATTACTAGGAAACTACCATTTAATGGAAGACTATCCATTGTCTGAGACCAAAGTCTTCTCTGTGGCAGGTGGCAAGTACATTAGCTTGATTGGAGAGAAATAGATGCTAGAAATATTTTTTTTAATGGGTTCTTTGAGGGGCGCCTGGATGGCTCAGTCGGTTAAGCGTCAGACTTCAGCTCGGGTCATGATCTCAGTCTGTGAGTTCAAGCCCTGCATTGGGCTCTGTGCTGACAGCTCAGAGCCTTAAGTCTGCTTTGGATTCTTTGTCTCCTTCTCTGCCCCTCCCCCACTCATGTTCGCTCACGCACGCGTGCACACACTCACTCTCAAAAATTAGACATTTAAAAACTTTTTAAAAATAAAATAAATGGGATTTTTCAATGAGGGGATACAAACATCAGATGTAGAATTTGGAATTTGAGGAAGCCATTATAGATTCCATGATGATAATGCTGAAATAGATTATTCTAGACCCATTCTTGGAGATTATATAATCACTACAGAAATTTCTTTGGCAACATGAATATAGTTCAGTTTTTGCTTTTTGTTCTGCATTTCTACATGTGACATTTTATTATTGAGTGAATTCTTTTTATCACTATTGATATAATTTGGGGACGGGAAATAGTTTTTAAAAATTCCTTACTATAAGGGTGCCCAGGTGGCTCAGTTGGTTGAGCATTCGACTCTTGATTTTGGCTCAGTTCATGATCCCAGGGTCATGGGATCGAGCCCCATATCCATGCTCAGCACGGAGCTTGCTTAAGATCCTCTCCTGTCTCTCTCTCTCTCCCTCTCTCTCTACACTCCCCACCCCACACTCAAGAGTACACATATGCTGTCTCTCTGTCAAAAAAAATTTTTAATTTTTGTTAATTTAAAGAAAAAAATTCCTCACCATAAATTTTTCTCATTTTAAATCTAGATTTTACTTTGCTAGCATTGGACATGCCCAGCACAGCTCCATCAGATCTTCAGCCTCAGCCAGTTATATCAATAATACAGCTTTTTGGTTGGGATGATATCATCTGGCCCCAGGTTGTAGCAAGATATTTAAGTCATTGCCTACAAAATAGGTAAGTGACTTGATTTCAGGTATGCACATGTATAGAAACTCATGATAGATCAGTATACTAGGAAAGTAAGAATTTTCACAAATAAAAACTGATCTTCGTACATATACTGACACTTTGGTGGTTTTTGCTTTTGGATGTATCAGCATTTGACAGTGGCAGTAGCCTGCCTTAAAAATAAATAAATAAATAAAAATAAACATAAAACTTGCTGCTTAAAAGCTTTTTTTTAAAACTGTTTTTGTAGGACTACCTTTATTTCATCTTGAAATTACCTTTCTATATTCACCTTTGTGAAAGAAATTATGTAATTAATGTTGCTGGTTCTGTAAAATACAAGTATATTGTATTTTTAGGTGTAATGATAGCTTCCCCTTTCACAGCTAGATTTTTAGACTCAACTCTTGTACAATTAGGAACACAACACTTCATCACCCTGAACCCTGGTTTCCTTATCTGTAGCTCCTGTTGCATTATATAACAGATCTGAGGAACTCCAGTAGGAAAAACATATAGTAAATGAAGTTACAATAGAAATAGTGTAATCGGGAAGATTTGAAAAAGAATAGTAAGATGAGGGAAAATAAATGCACAAACCTGGGAGACCACTGTAGTTCCTGTCCAGATGAAGAGGGATGCGGTCAGTGAGGTATTCGCATAAGGGAGTCCACTAAGCAGTCAGTAAGCCATCTTCTCATTGGCTTTAAGTCATGAAGTAAGGGAGCTCAACTTCGATTGGATTACTTTTAGTCTCTTCTAGCTTGCTAATTCTATAATAACAAACAGTATTTATTAAATACTTCTGCTGAAACTGTCTGGAATAAGTTTAGTTTAAAAAATAGTATTTGATATATTTGTAACAGTTGAAGAAACTGAAATGCAAAGGTGTTAAAGAACTTTGGAAAGGTTGTATAGGTCATAAATGACAAACCTTAGTTCTTTGGCACTGTGTAGTCTTTGGGACGTCTTCTGTTCAGGTTTTTCAAAGCAATATTTTTAGAGTTATGACTTACATGTATTTTTCAAATTTCTGACTTTACCTAGCACTTCATAGTTAGGCTAAGACCACCCTCTTCCTTTCTACCCCCCAGTTATAAAATGGTTAAATATCAGATTTAGCCAGGCTTTTGGCTTCACAGAAAGATTTTTGGTTTTTTTTTTTTTTGTCAGATGTTACTTTGTAATTCTTCAATAATGACCGCCTATGGAGTGGTATAGCAGGAAAGAAAGGGATGGGAATGGAATTGGTTAGAAGACTCACACAGAAATCTTTGTCATTAACTCTTGTCTTACATAAATGGTCATGACCACTTCTTTTTATTTACTCTAAGGGCCACTGTTTTTTTTTCTACTTGCCACTTCCTTTATTATGTCACCTAGCTACTTATAAGCCCCTTTCTAGATTTTCCCATTTTAACCTTATTCTCCTTACCTCTTGCCCTTGGCATAAACCTGCACATTTGCCATCAGTGGAAAAAGGAAATTAAAAATTAGAACCGTCAGGGGTGCCTGCGTGGCTCAGTTGAGCGTCCGACTTCAGCTCTCTGCCCTGCCCCCACTCATGCTTGCACTCGCATGCTCTCTTTCTCTCAAAAATAAATAAATATTAAAAATTAGAACTGCTATAGATGGAAGCAAAAATTTTTATATAAAATACCCTTTTTTGTGTATCTCTAGTGTTTATTTTCAGCAGTGTATATCTGAATTAATGTGTGTGTCTATAAAACAAGCCAAGAAGTGGGGTGTGTTAGAATTTGTCCTTTATTTCTTAATCTCTATACTCAGGGAATATATTGTAAGGTTTTGGTTTTGGTTTTGGTTTTAATATCCATCAACTTGTTTTTACAGCATGTTATGTGAAGCACTTTCTCATTCAGGCTGTGTATCTTTCCAAGCCTTAACTGTAAGATCATGGATTCGTTGCATTTTGCAAATGTATATAAAAAACTTCTATGTGCCTGATGATTTGTTCATTGATATAAATCCTGGACAGGCAGTTGGTAAGTATTTCAGGCATTTTACTTTCTAGATAGCTAAATAATGTTTAAAATGTCCTGATTTGTTACACAAATTAATAGAAAAAGATGAAAAATATATTTGTTATATAAAATGTTTGTGTATATATATACATGTTTTGTGTGTGTGTGTGTGTGTGTGTGTGTCTGTGTGTGTGTGTGTGTACATTTTCTTTTGCAGCCTGTTTCTTTTTCCTGATATTTCCCTGTTATATATGACAAATTTCTCTCCTATAAAGATAAAAGAACTTGTTTCCTTGGAAGCCAGGAACAAAAACTTGCTCTCAGGTGACAAGCTATCTTTTTACCTTGAAGAAACAAATCACAATGTAAAGCAAATAACCAGATATCACACTGTTAACACCCTAAAAAGAAAAGTATCTAATTGTGAATACTTCTCTCCTATTTTATATTAGATATTTTACCTCTCCTCTGCTTTACTATTATTATTCACAGACTGATACTTATACTTTATTATTGTTTTTTTAAATATCCATTCAGTTCTGGTTGCCCACAGGACATTCCTTTTCCGAAAGCTATTCTTTATGGCCATTTGTAAATCACACAAAGTTTGGACTGAAAAAAATGCCCCAAATTCATTGTGATATCTTATTACATCAATCGGCTTGACATGAAAAAATTTTGGGGCTTGTGTATTCACAAGTATATGTTTTTTGGGTTTTAAATAAAACTTTTCCTTAGAGACTTAATTGAAAGTTTTTAATTATGTGGAAATTTGAATTTTATTTTAAAAAGAATGTTATACATGAATGCTGCATTCCTTACTCTCATCTATGTAACATAAATTTATATAATAAACCTATGAATATTATTATATTATTTTTATCTTAACAGAAGAAGAGTACTTGGGACAGTTGGCTGAACTGACAAGGTTGCTATTTAAACTCTCAGAAGTAAAGAATATTTTTTCAAAGGCTCAAGTTGAATATTTATCCAGTCCAGAAGACCCTACAAAAGCACTTATTCTATTTTTTGAGGTATTTTTCATTTATTAGTGTAATTGTCCAGATGAATTATACTTATTTTTCACAAAAACTTGAAGTGTTTATGAAATTTGTCTATAAAATGAATTATTTTAAATGAATCATATTATTGGTTGCCTGCTATTATAAAATTAAGGAGGAATAAAAATGTGAATCATTGATTTAGTACAATTACAGAATATATTTGTTGAGGACAATTATATTAAGGACAGCAAAAGAAGTACATTTAATGAAAAGTAGTGACTAAGGAATGCTACATAAAAGCCTCACACTAAGGCTTGTGTCAATTGTAGGAATATCTTATTGCTGAAGTTCCTAGGTAGAAATATTCTCCAGATTCTTGGGAACTAGATTTCCTTATACAGGGTCCATAATAGTTCTAACTTAATGTTTACCACCCTGTAGCAAATAGTAAATTTTACAGTAAAATTTTATTGTAGTTAGCATAAACACTAAGTGCTTCATATCATTATGGTTGGGGCCTTAAAATCCAATCATTTGGTTTAGCTTTGTCTCCATAATAAATAGTCCCTTTCAGCATTTGACTTTTATTTATTAATTTTGCAGGAATTTATATTATGTGATAGTCTTTGCTTTGCATCCTTGCTGAAGCTGTTCATGTGTTTGGATTAGTGGTTTTGTAAGCTATTCACAATAAAAGTTGGTTTATTTTCCCACAGAGCGGTTGGCATTAACTGCAATGAAAATAAATACAGCTATAAGCTATTGCCACAAATGTGAATTCTTCCACTGGTTTCTATTAAGTTAAAGTACAATTGTATGACAATTAGTGATACCATATAAATCCTAAAAATATTTAGTAATAGTTCATGCAGATATGAAATGGCCATTTCTTTTGAGCCTTTTATTTAGTTGTTGATCGAATCTTCACTTGTACTTAAACACCTATCCTAGGAACCATACAGGATCAGAAAGGGAGGTAGAGGTCATGTACTTCACTAATAGTTTCCAAAGAGTCTTCTAATTTCATCCCGTCCAATTAATTGTTCTTTCATCACTCAGTAAATAATAATTGTTTGCTAAATGCTAGATGGTATTATGCCAGGATTTCTTAGGGGTTTGCAAAAACAAAAGAAGTAGTCCTTGATCTTAACTTTTTACTTGTCTGAGAATACAGGATAAACACAAAGGTTAAAATAGTAAGACAGTGTATGCGAAGTGTCAGTTTATAGATCATTCAGTAGGTTAATAATTCAGAGCATCTTGGTCTAAGAAGTTTGGATGTTCTTCTGTGAACAGTATGAAGGCTTTATACATTTTTAAGTATGTCTGATTTGATCAAATGACTTTTTAAGAAAATTAGTTAACAGTAGATTAGAGTGAAGGTGTTGGCCAGAAACTAGCTGATTTAGAAGGAAGTAAAAATTGAATTATGAAATTTTGAAGGGATGTGAAAGAAATACTGTGTTTAACTAAAAGAATGATGATACCTTAAGGAGAAATAGGAGCACATGACTTAGGGTGAGGGAGAAGTAGGTGAGGAGTTCAGTTTTAAACTGGTTTAGTTTGAGATTGGTGTAAGGTGTCACCAAGATCATTCCCGTGTATTATGTGATTCTCTGGGAGGACTCAGAGCTCAGCATATAGTTGTACTCACAGCTGTGATTTATTACAATGAAAGAATTCAAAGTTCAGTCAGCATGGGGTGAAACCCCAGGCAGTTTCCAAGGGTCCTCTCCCAGATGTTGCACTGGACATACTTAATTCTTCCAACTAGGAATTGTGACAACACATCTGAAATGCTGTCTGCTGTCTGCCCGAGGGTTTTCACATAGGCCCCCTTTGCCTAGCACTTAGAAAATTCCAGACTCCCAGAAGAGAGGCAGATATTCAGTGTAAACTATATTGTTCGCACAGACAGTTTAGGTTGAGTGAGCCATACTTACCGGGAAATGGTGGGAAAGACCTAAGTTCCCAATCACCAACCAAGGGCCAAACTTAAAAATACACCTTTTTAAAGATAGCAATCTATGGCCTACCATGTTAACTCTTTCTTACATAGAAATGATAGTATGACAAGTAAATAGAGTCAAAGAAATCCCTGAGATAGTCTGAGAAATACGTATGTCTTATAGTCCTGGGAGGTTAAGGCTAAACACAGAGAAATACTGAGATCTAGATCAATGGTTCTCAAAATTGTGTTTCATAGGCATCTGAGGGTTGCTGATACCTTTTCAGGAATTTTAAAGCTCAAAAGTGTATTGACATTTGCACAAACGGTGCAGAAACTTTAGCACAAATCAACACCATGGCCCAATGTTATATTGGTGGTCATAATTTTCACTGCCACGCAATCACAAGAGAAAAAAAAAAAGAACCCAGTCTCACTTAAGAATATTCTTAATGAAACAGTAAATTATTAAATTTATTAAATGTTGACCTTTGAGTACATGTCTGTAATGTCCTATGAATGACAATGGAAAGTGCACTTAAAAGCACACCTGCTTCAAGTGAGGTGGTTGTCCAGAAACAACACTTTATGTAATAATTTGAGTTACAAGCTGACCTGACTGCTTTGATCTTGAAAGAACAACTAACAAAGTATGGTTGTTCGGACTTGGGTATTTGGCAGACATTTGCTCAGAAATGAGTGAAATGAGTATCACTTCAAAGAAAACAACTGACGGTGTTTGTTGCTAATAACACAATTTGAGCTTTTAAGAAAATTAGAATTTTGGAAAACAAGCATTTGCCATTAGCTTGAGAGCTTCATGATAATTAAAGACTTTTCTGATGACAGTGGTGGTGGTATTAACAAATAGGATTTTTTTAGTGGATAAGTGAAATGTGTCAACATTGGCAAGCTAACTCAGTGAACTAGAATTTTCCAAATGACCAGTACAGGCTTTTTAAAAGCATGCAGGAGTATTAAACATTCATTAAGAAAGCAAAATAGAGCAGTGGCTTTTAATGCAGAAGAGTACAGAATATTTGTTGACACGGTTTTGAGTTCCATAATACAATTAACCTTTAAGAAATATCACTTGTCAAGTTTTGGTGTAATATCAAAGAGGGATTCCCATAGTTACCTGAAATGTCTATTAAAATAACTTATTTCTCTTCCACTTACATGTATTTGTGAGATTGAATTGTTTTCATCTGCAGCATATTACAACAAATTGTGTGTAAGGACAAATATGAGAATCTAGCTGTCTTCTGTTAAGCCAGAACTTAAAGAGTTTTGCAGAAATGTAAAAATTGTCACTTTTCACTAATTTTTTTTTGTTTTGAAAAATAAAGTTCTTTTCCATAAAAACATTTTACTCTGTTAATGTATAATGCTTATTATTTTTACTTTTTTGAGTTTATTTATTTATTTTGAGAGAGAGGGAAAGAGAGCGCGCATGAACAGGAGAGGGCAGAGAGAGAGAGGAAAAGAGAGAATCCCAAGCAGGCTCTGTGCTGTCAGCACAGAGCCCAGTGCAGGGCTCGAACTCAACGAAGTGTGAAATCATGACCTGAGTCAAAATCAAGAGCTGGATGCTTAACCAACTGAGCCACCCAGATGCCCCATATAATGCTTCTTATTTTTAAGTGAACTAGTACATAATTTAAATTTTCTCTTTTTTTATATGGTAAATATCAATAGATATAGCTCAAATAATAGTAAGCACCTTAAGATCCCAACTTTTAAGCATACGAAAGGGAACTGAGAAGTTTGAGAACTTCTGGTCTAGGAAAAGAAATGTAGAGAACCAAGGGCAGAAAGCTAAATAAAAATAAAAGGTTCATCAAGTATATCTTTTGTTTTCATCTGTCAGTCACTCCAGTTCACTATATTCCTTCTTTTCCTACATTCTACATTTTGTTATCAACTTGACTAACTGTAATATCACATTGAATAACTTATCCTAATCCCTCATTTCAAAACTCCACAAGTCTTTAGTGATCTTCACTTCTGCTCTGCTTCATCTGCCCACTCCCATGACTAAACCTTGAGCTATGGCATCATTGGATTATCTGAGAACTCTTTGATGATCACCACCTGTGCCTCCAGACCTCCAAGTGACCTTCCACTTCCTTTTCTCCAAGTGCAACATCCTCTCAAGGTCTCACTTCTTCCCCATCCATCTTAATTAGACCCCTTGGTGGCCTTACTGCAGGTATACTCTTATCATCATCCTTTCAGTCTTCCATCTTTGGTCTTTTGGTTACACCTACAAACCCTCAACCTTGGATTAGTGCAACCATTTGCTTTCTCTCCTTTGTCTTATCTGCTGAGAGCTGCAGGAGAAAAATCATGTAACTGTATTGGTGCCATTGTGTCCAATTTAGGTCATTGAAATCCACTCTAAGTCGCCAATAATGGTTTGAAAACTGCTACTGTTCTCAAACCTTCTAACCTATCTGTAGCCAGTCTTCTCTTGATTCTTTTTGTGACTTGTCACCTCTTATTCTCACCTTTCCTCAACTTATTCTTTCATTTATTTCTCTTCCTTTTCACACTTCACTCTTCTCTCACCGCCTCACCTCACATTTCTCTCTACCACCTCACCATTTTGCTATCTCTGTCCTTTGTGCCTCATCATTTTTCCTCTGAGAAAGTTAGCATCTAATGGCTCATAAAATTTTGCGGGGAAAAATCAATCCATATCATATAACTGAACTTTAGAGAGGTCATACGTGTAAGAATTTGGTCATGTTGCTTGTAGATTTTACTTGTAGGAATTTGGGGATTGCCAGTTGTGTGCCAGGATGTTTGGAAGTCTTGATGTAATTTGGCTATAAACTTCTTTTATATCAGTTCCATTGATTTTTTTTTTAATTCTTCTTTTAACCTTTATTTTAATTATAAAAGGTAAGAATTCATTCTTTTTAATTGAAAATCTTCAATTTTTTTAATTGCTGTGAACATTTATTGGAAAGTTAAGGATGTAAACTTAAATGTAAGGGTGTGTGTGTGTTTGTATGTGTGTAGAGAGAAATTTTCTTTATTTTTCAAAGTCTATACTGTATGAAACTTGGAAATCTAAATCATGTTTTTCCTTATTTTATAGGCTATTGGTATTACTTATGGGAATCTGCAGACACTTTCTGATAAATCTGCCATGGTCACAAAGTCCTTAGAATACCTTGGTGAAATATTAAAATATATAAAACCTTATTTGGGAAAAAAAATTTCTAGTGCAGGACTGCAACTGACTTACAGGATGATGGGTATGTACTCCTGACGTTATTGAAACTTCCTTATGTTGAGCCTATAGTATCATGATAGGAATATTCTAATACACTGACTAAATCACTGTTCTCCATACAATCATAAGAATAATTTGAAAGACAAAGATTTAGCTTACAATAATTCATGTTGGCTTTCTATTGCTGTATCCCTATCCTGCCCCACCTCCTTTCAGAACTTTCCTTGTTACAGCTTGTGTTAATATTAAAATTAATTATGACCAAAACAGAAAATATGCTCATACCAATTTGATATCAATAGTCTGTTGTGAATCACTCACACTGTGAATACCTGGATGATAAAAATGGACTTTTTTTAAGGCTTATCTGTGCTTTCTTAGAATTTAAAATATCAGGAAACCATCACTTCTATTTATCTGGTCTGCTCTGTGTGAAGGAGGTCAGGAAAGAATTTACTATGGCACTAGAGATATTTATGCTTCAAATCTTTCTTCTCACAATACTATGTTTTCTCCTTTCGAAAAGAAATCTTTTTCTGTGCCTGTGCTATAACAACATAGTTCATCCTTCTTGAGGAAGTTAGTAATTTGAATACCTTTGTTCACTAAAACCATGTTACTAACCAAAAATAGGAACTGGATAAAGGGAAATGAGAAAATTTTCCTTAGAAGTTTTTATAACAGAATTTAAGGTTTATGTTTTTGTTTTTTTTAATTTCTCTGTGGCCAAAACCTTATATCTTCTCCCTTTGATCTTGTGAACATATGAATAAACCTGATTTAGGCTGTCTGAAACCTTTTATCTTTGTTGTGAAAGATAAAGGAGAATGCAAAAATGTCTAAATATGGATGATGTAGAATGTAGTGAAAGCTATAGTAACAATTCAGGCATCTTAATTTTAGAGGAAAACAGAAATGATAACTTATAAATTTAACATAGTAAAATGTAGATTAATAAGTATTTCAGCATGTAGCCTTATAATTTATTAGCCTCTGTTAGATTTTTGCCAAGCTAAATTTATGATTTCAGGAGATATATTTATTTTACAAAATATGTGATAGTCCTAACTGCAAAATCATATTTGGATTGGTAATATGTCGACCTATGAAGAATTGAGGACCTTCCTTTGTTGTATTACATGATTGGCATACTGGAAGGTAGATCGGTATTCTTTTCTTTTGTCTAAATCTCAGAGACTGCGAATAGAATATATTGGTACAGTGTTGCCCCTTTATATGTTAAAAATTAGGAACAGATCACTTGCTTTCTTCTTTATGTAAGAGGCTCAGAACAAATTGGAGGAAGAGCAAGTATAAACTTTTTAGAGTTCAAATGTGCTTGAAGTATGTGTGTTTGGGGTATCATACTCACTTCAGGGAAAGTGAGGTAACCACAGAAACTGTTTTATTTACCTTGCTAGTTTCTAACTGGGGATACCTCTGCTGTTTACTTACAAGGCTGCTAGTGGAAGGTGCAAACTTGATAAAATCACACTTCAGATGAAGGCATTTGAGGTCTTAATTGTAACTCAGTAATTTCTGAGAAAGGATTGATTCATGAGTACTGTCTTCAGTGTTCTTAATCTTAATATTAATGTTTATGGTTTTTCTCTTTACATCTCTTACTTTTTCTGTTCCCATGTTTTTCTTTTGATCATTCTTCTCTCTTTAGCCATTCCTCCTCTTTTGTCTTTGTAATTGAAACTCTACCCATGATCCTCAGTGCCTATCCTAATATTCTGTGTTTTCCATACTCTCAGGTAGACCTGGTCTCCCTGATTAAGCTTCAGCTGTCCATCTCTTACAACATTCTTCATAGCTTGCCAGTTATTATAATTATTTGTGTACTTGGTTTGTCCCTACTAAAATTTTAAATTTATGATAGTGGCCATATCTTTTTAACTTTTTATTCCCATTATCATGTTGTATTTTGAACAAATAAGAACATTTCCTGAGTTATATATTGGGCACTGGATTGGGAAAGAGCTTCTCCAGTGTAGGAGATGGTATATACTAAATAAATACTAACTAAATATACTAAATAAATATTTCTAGAATTTAACAATTTTATAAACTTAGCTAATAGAACATAATGTAACTTTTAGTGTTCCTAAATGAGTAAAGTTACTTTCTAACTATAAATACATTTTTAAACACCTATTATAATGATCCCAATCCTCCTTTTTTTTTTTTAGGCATAGTATATGCATAGAGTAGGAAATAAGTAAACACATAAGGACTCTTACAGTGCAGATCTCTTTCAATTGTAGAAGTATGCTCCCCACAATTTTTCTACATTTTCTTTTTTTCTTTTTAAGTTTATTTATTTTGAAAGAAAGAGTGTGAGCAGGAGGAGGGGCAGAGGAAGCAGAAGGGCAGAGGGGCAGAGGAAGAGAGAGAGAATCCCAAGCAGGGTTCCACACTGTCAGCGTGGAGCCCATCTCAGGGCTTGATCTCACAAACTGAGATCATGACTGGAGTCGAAATCAAGAGTCAGACGCTTAACAGACTGAGCCACCTAGGTGCCCCTGCATTTTCAGCAGCATCGCTTAAATACGTAGTATGTTTATAGCCAGAAAAAAGACTGGTTTTGTTTGTTTGTTTGTTTGTTTAACAAAGCTACTCTATGTATTTTAACCTTTCTCCAAGTTTTTTACTTAAAAAATTTCTTTCTCTTTGCATTATTAATACCACACACTTAAATATTCTTCACTGAAACTTAAAAACTAGGGTTCTGATTTGGCAGTAAAACAACTGGATCTCCTCTGCCTTCTATGAACTCATAAAACTTAAGATCTTCAGCAAAGTGTTTTAACCACTGCAGAAGATGAAATACAAGGGTAGGTGATGCATTTTTGGTTGGAAGGCCCTTGCTCTTTATAAGTCAATTCCTGTGTGACACCTAAGAGTGATATAAATCATTTAAAATGTCAGTGGTGATGGCAGTTCCCTTTATGGGCATATTAATGTTAGTTAGGATGTGAGTTCTTCTTACACTGCTGTCATTCGCAAGTTTTCCACCTACTGAAAAAATGAGGAGCAAGCCAGCGTTATTTAAAATATTGCTAAGTGAGCATTGTGTTTCTTTATGATTGATTATTGTATTTCCTTTTACAACAGAAGATTAATGTTGCTGTTTGTTGTTCTTAGAAGTGATTATTGGCTGGGCTTTTTTCTTTTAACATCAATACATTCGTCTATAAGCGTATTTTTGTTTCCCTTCAGAGTTGAATTTTAAACTTTTTGTTTTATGGAAATGGCTTTGACGTTTATCATCTCTTTTGCTTTCTAAGATGGAATAAAACATAAAAGTTTATGCAGTACATATAGCACTAATGCCACTTGGGCAAGCATTTAATGATCCTCCTTTTAAATTTGTTTTTTCAGTAGAGAAGCCCTTAATAGCAGGAGTACACTCTAATGGGAACTACATAAATGCTCTTAATTACTTCATTAAACAAAGGGTGCTCATTTGTTTGGCTTTACTATCATCAAAGGTAGCAACTGACTCCTAGCATTAAGCAAATCATAATACATTTCCTGTAGTAAAGAAGTCTGCATCTCTTCTTTCAGCATCAAAATTTAAACTCACTGTGTATATTAAACAATTGAAAGTTATAAAAAGTGGAGTTCAGGGAGGTTAAGTGATTGCTTCAAGGTGCTATAGCTAATCCTTCTTACTACTTTAACAATTAAATTTAGCTCTATCTTTTCATGTTGTAAACTGGGTTGAGACAGCCTATAAAATTTTATGTAAGATAAAAATATAAAGAAATAAAGGTATCAAAAACGTAAATGTGGAGTAGCATGATGGAGCCCAGGGAAAGTGAGTACACACATAAAAGCATAATGCGTATCTTATAGTGTTCTTAAAGTTGGATTATAAATTTGCCTCTGAGTTACCTAGCAGCCAAAGCAAAAAGAGAAATCTGATTAATTACAGCAGTCGATCTGTATATTCACATAGTGTATAGCCAAATCACAATGTGTGTGTGTGTGTGTGTATGTGTGTGTGTGTGTGTGTGTGTGTGTGTGTGTGTGTGTGTGTGTTAAATAACAGTTGCTTAGGAAACGTATGTTTTTCTTAGACCAGAACTCTGAGAGAAATTTGTCTCTTTAGTGAAATGTATGACATGACATCAGTCTTTTCAGTCCTAATACATGTTTCTTTCTATTGCCTACTTTAACTTGGTTCTTTGTGCTTTAAGTATGAATTTCATAGTGGAATGGCAAAACTTTCTGGTTAGAAGGTAACCATACCTACTGTTACTCCTCTTCTTTGTCAGGAATTCTTGTTAAATCATGGGCACAGATCTTTGCCACCTCTAAAGCCCAAAAACTATTATTCCGGATCATAGATTGTTTACTGCTGCCACATACAGTGTTACAGCAAGAGAAGGAACTGCCTGCACCTATGTTGATCGCAATTCAAAAGAGTCTTCCTTTGTATCTCCAGGTATAGTAAGTGTGGCTGCTTGAAAGTTAAAAAATAATAAATAAATAAATAAATAAATAAACAAACAAACTTTGCCTTAAAACAGTTTGCTAACTGCTGATTTGAAAACCATGCATTATAATTTCAGTGCATGTGTGTACATGTGGCACTTCTGTTGAACAAGTTTTAAATTCCTTTTGTGTTTGGCCCTGAAACCAAAGATGGAAAAAGCAAAATCTCCAAGAAGCAATTAAAGTTGAGAGAAGAGGCTGACTAGCATAGACAGAGTTGTGTGTTCCATATTTCCTTAGAGGCTTCAGCTGTCCACTAGCCAACCGGAGAAGAAGAGATGTGAGAGAAGACACTGTAAAGGGGATTAGTTGTAAACGAGCCACACGGGTAAGAGGTGAAGGACTGTCAGAGGGAACAGTATTTAAAAGTCATGAGCTTGAAGAAAGTATGACACACTGGGGAAGAGCAAATAATTCTGTTGTGATCGGACACTCATACAGGAGGAGCCATATATTTGAAGGTGTTATGTGCCACGCTAGGAAGTTTGGACTTGTTCTTTTACATGGGGATTTGTATGGATTATTGATGGATTTTGACAGATTTTAGATAGGGAAGTGGGAACAACCTATCATGTTTACATTTTAGAAAGGTAATTCTGGTGGCAACATCTAAGATAGTTGATGTGGGAGTTAGATTGGAGACTTGGAGGGCAGAGAGTAGTTCATTATCTGAGGATTTTGAACTAAGCTGGTAGGTGTAGAACTCACACAGCAGATCACAGAAACACTTAGGAGCTCTGATTAAAAGTACTTGCTCAGAGAATGTTGTGGAGCAACAGAAAGCAATAGAATACTTCCTAGACCCCAGAGTGGGTCCTTGTACACATAGTGGTGCTGCTAACTAAAATGGGCAATGCTAGAGATGTGGGAGTGAAGGTAATAATTGATTCATGAATATCTTTCATTTGAGGTGCTGTGTACTGTCTAGATGGGCACTTGGAAATATTGATCTGTTATTCAGAGGAAGATGGGGCTGGAAGCATACTTTGTTATTCATTAGTGTCTCATACTGAAGTTAAGTGCTTCTTAATTTGGGGTTCAGCAAGGAAAGCTGAGGAAGAAAGGGAGAATGGAATTTGATTAGGTAATAAGCAGTCTTTTCCACAGATGGGCTTTTTAAACAGATTTGTATAATTTCTAAGAAATTTTTAATTGGCTCTTTAATTTTGTGTTGATAATAACATTTAAAAAGAAGTTTAGTTTGCTGACAGAAACACAAAGCATGGCCAGTCAGGGAATACTGGTGGGGAGGAATCTTGGGCAGCAGAAGAATCTGGAAAACATGTTCTCTGTGGCCCTTTTAAGCCAAAATAGTACAGTAAGAATTCTTATAGGGATACTTGGCTGGCTTAGTTGGTAAAACATGGGAACTGTTGATCTCAAGGTTGTGAGGTCAAGCCCCACCATGGAGCCTACTTTAAAAAAAAAAAAAAATTCTTACAAACTTTGTAAGTGGTAAACTGAAATTTTTGGTGAATTTATCCATTTGGCAGAATTGACTTAGATGTACACCTTTACTTAAAAGTACTCCAGTCTCCTCTTCAAAGTTTTCAGAACATATTTGTTTATTACTTCATCATCTTCTAATAATGTGCTTTCTTTTAAAGGAAAACATTGAAGAAACTAAGTAGAGGGGTGTTCATTGCCCTTTTGTTTTCAATTATTGTTGTTTGCTAGTGTTTTAACAGTTCTATGTTACTTTTATTACAAATCTTTCAAAATTTTTTGATGAGTAAATATCTATCCATAGGTAAAATGGAGACAAATATTTCTAATTATTTCTCTGGGAAAACACATTTTAAATCACAAAGGGCCAAATTATAAATGAACTTTTGGAACATAATTCGTTGTGTTGGTGATTATATATATATTTGGTAATATGCATTATTTAGTAACATTGGTAGAAAAAAATTTCTATTTCTCAGGGTTTGTCAAGTCTCAAACACCGTAATCCATATGGAAGCTATACAAATGGAGGGGATTAAATCAACAGAACTCTTAACTTCTCTAAACCTCAGTTTCCCCAGCTATGAAATTGGATATGTGATAATACTAAGTCAGTGTTTTTTAAGAAATTTAAGTGAAATAAAGGATAGAAAGCACATGGTACAGTGCCTGACATATGAAACTCTTCAAATGAATTGTCATTATTCTGAGTCTTAATCTTCTGCATTTCTCTCCTGTCAATTTTTGTTTTAATTTATCACATTTCTTACATTGGAAGATTTTTAGTATCAATTCTGAGTCTCACTCAGTTAAATGACCAGGCCATACGTATAAAAACTGACCTAAAAATGTGTTTCATAACTTTGAAATGACATACAGACATAGTTGATGAGTGGGATGCTCAAGTTTTCTGCGTATGAGAGGAGGAAGGAAGCTTCCTTGGTCTTCCTGCACTTTCCCTGCTCCGTTTGAGTACACCCCCAAGACACACATGTGTGGTTGGGTACCACAGTACAGGAGTCACACAGGCTCAGCAGCTCCCTGAGCCTCATAAACATTATCTGTTGATGCTGGCAGTGCCCTGTAGTTGCACATTCTGACATGGATATTAATGCTAGGGACTAAATTAGTAAGTTTCTCAATATTTTTTTTAACTTTTCCTTTTAGTATTTCTTCTCTTTTTTCTCCCTTAGGGCATGTGCATTGTATGTTGTCAGTCTCAAAATCCAAATGCCTATTTGAACCAGTTACTTGGGAATGTCATTGAGCAGTACATTGGGCGGTTTCTTCCAGCTTCACCACATGTTGCAGGACTTGGACAACACCCTGTTCTGATGGCACTGAGAAACTCCGCCACTCTTGCACCGATGTCACTTCTAAAGAAATGCATTATACAAGTCATAAGGTACATCTAAATATTAAAAATAAGTGGTGTTTACAATCCAATTAGTTCATCTTTATTAAAAAGTAACAAAGCTCCCCAAAAGTATTGGCAACCCTTAGGATGCTGGTAGTTGAGAAACTTTTCTTTTCCCTGAGAAACATTATCTAAGGATTTACTAAAATGACTTTTGCTCCCGGCAGCCTGAGTCAGTGCTCTATAAATCGTTTGTTTTCTTTACATAGCTGTTGTTTTCCTTATATATGTTCTAAAGGTGTATGTTTTTTTAGTCCTTATCAGATAAACAGTAATTGTATTTTCTCCTATAAAAAACATATTAGCTATATTTTTGAAAGATAATAACTAAATGAAAAAATGAATGGTAATATGAAAAAGGAAGCAATAAGAAGTCCTTTTTTGTTGGTCTACTCCCTGTCTTAATAACTTCATTTTATTATTGGATGCATAAATGAAACCTCTTAGGTTTTCTCCTTCCTTTTACCTGCAACGGTAGAAGATTCAGTAATAGAAATGATCACTTCTTTGTCTTCATGCAGTATTTAGCTTCATATGAAATTAGTTTTTAAACTTTAAAATGCTGTGGTGATATACAGGCATACCTTGTTTTATTGCACTTCACAGATACTGTGCTTTTTACAAACTGGAGATGTGTGGTAACACCATCAAGCAAGTCTGTTGGCACTGTTTTTCCAATAGCATTTGTTCACTTCGTGTCTCTGTGTCACATTTTGGTAATTGTCACAGTATTTTAAACTTTTTTGTTATTATATTGGTGATAGTGATCTCTGATCAGTGATTACAACTCTCTGAAAGCTCAGATGATGGTTGGCAATAAAGTATTTTTTTAGCAATAAAGTATTTTTAAATTAAGGTATATACTTTTTTTTTCTTTTAGACATAATGCCATCGTAATGCTGTTGCACACTTATTAGACTACAGTGTAGTGTAAGCATAGGTTTTATATGCACTGAGAAGCCAGAAAAACTCATTTGACTTGCTTTATTGTGACATTCACTTTATTATGGTGGTCTGCAACTGAACCCACAGTGTCTCTGGGGGTATGCCCGTATATTATTCTTATCTAGTATTTTTTTTCTGTGTTTTTAATGACTTGATAGTTTTAATGACCACTATTATCCATCACCTCTCATTACAGAATTCCATGTCTAAAATCTGTTCTCCCTTACAAGCATTTTTGTGTGTTCCTGGTGTTCTGTTACTGAGGTTTGGAAGCTTTATATTTTTGTTCTCTCTCCCTGGCCAACCTTTGGGAAATGATTGCTTCCTTCTTTTCACACCTCTATTCCCTTATCACATTATACCCAGGCTATTGCAGGAGTCTCCTAACTACTTTCACTGTATCTAGCCTTTTCTTCTGGTTCAGCGTAAACAATGCCCCCAGATTACTTTTCTTGAAAGTCTATTCCATTATGACACTTCTCTACCCCCAAACCTTCACTTGCTCCTTTTTTGCCCATGGAATAAATTCCGTATTCTTATAGCTCTTTGTGATCTGTCACTGAACTTTTCCAAATGTACAAGACATAACATCATATGCAAACTTTAATGAGATTGGCTTCATTATTGCCCTTCCAAAATGCTTTACATTTCCCTACATCAGTGTTGTTCATACTATTTTCTCTATTTAAATGCCACGCCTTTGGGTTAAATTCTGCCTTGACTTTTTAAGACCTACATCTAATATCTCAGTGTAGTGTGGTGCTTCTTTCCTTCTTCTGAAGTCATGTGCTCTGTTAAGATTCCATTCACAGAATTGAATGTTTTGCCTCACTTGTATCTGAATTTCCAACAAGACCTTAGTAGTCTACCACTATTTTTGAGACATTATTTAAGTAAGTGTAGTACAAACCAAATGACAAATGCTGAAGTGAAATTAAATGTTTAGGGTCATAAAAGTAATTTAAAGCCCATCATTTAAAATCCTGGCTGCTTTCATTGACTTTCTTATTTACCAGGGAACACATTTTTCTCATGATTTCTAACTGAAGATCCAGAAATGTAGTAGTTCCTTTTTTCTATTTTTTAACTACTCAGGAATGGAATAGATTGCCTCCTGTGCCTCCCTCCATTCCATGCTCCTCTACTCCTGTAGTTTCCCATCTTTGTTAGGGTTCATTCCTCCCAATTCCTGAGAATTCTGGGGTTGTCTTTCAAAGCACCTATCACACTGTATTATGGTAGTCTTTTTTTCCTTATTCAACTTTTCCACTAGACAGTGAGCCCCTTGATTTCATAGACCATATTTTGTCTAAGATTCAGCAGTGAACAAAAAAGACAAAACGCTTGTCCTCAAAGATTGAATAAATCTTTTAACATGTAATAATTGTTGGAACCCACCATATAGAGTAGAAATGATGGTGAAGACATAGTTCCTGCCCTTAAGGAGTTTATAATCCTTTGTGATTTCTGTGGCTCATTTTGGCAAATTTTACTGCTTTGCAAATACGTATGGATGTCTAGCTTAGATTTAGCTATATGTGACAATTTTTCCTGTTGTCTAGACCTTTTAGAAACTGAGCAATTGCCACTTGCATTTATTCACTTAAGTGTATATACTGAATACCTCTTAGGAGCCAACACCTGTTTAAGAGGTAGAGATATAAAAATGAGTCAGATAAATTATCTTTATGATCTCTGTTGAATCCTAATGCTAAAATTAATTTTGCTTTGAGAGAAGATGTTACATCCTAAATTACCTCTGGTTTTTTTACTTCCTAAGAGAAGGAAAGAGGTAAAGCTGGAACAGGAAGCCAATTCCTAGGGCAGTCCTCTTATTGATTTGGATAAATAAAACCCCTCCCAAATCCCTAAATAAATAAACGTGAGGAGAGATTTCTTTATGCAAATTTGACATTAAAGAAAATGTTGCATCGTTGAGGAGCTAATAGAAGAGATTGGACTCAGAAAAGGAAAAAAAAACAAATTAACAATTGGATTTTCATTTGGATTTTGATTAAGTGCATTGAAAGATCAGGTTTTAAATTTAGTTTGTGTCCGTATTCTACTTTGGCCCTTATAACACACCAGATATTCATATGCTTATGCTTCTAAAATTTTGTGTTTGAGGATAGCATGGCAAAATATACGTATATTTTTTTAGTTGTGCTTTATTAAGTTGGGTAAAATTTGTCAGTATCTCTAAAGTGGGTGACTTTTGGTTCTGTTCACTGAAACTTTAAACAGAAGAAAAAACAAAATTGTGCTTCTTTTTAGGAAGTCCTACTTTGAGTGTAAAGGGTCCCTGCTCCCTCCTCGCTTGGCATCTATCCTGGCCTTCATCCTCCAGCTCTTCAAAGAAACTAACATAGACATTTCTGAGGTTGAACTGCTCCTCCCTGGCATCTTAAAATTGTTGGTGTTGGTCAGCGAACCCCAAGGTTAGTTTGAATCTGTTATACTGTTCTTTTCATAAATTAAGAAAGTACTCTTTCCTATCAGTTAAACAATGGCTAAGTGCTTGGTTATTTAATATCAGTTTCTATATATCATGGCTGACAAACTCCAGCAGATAGCAGAGGTTGGGCATGATAAAATGGTTAAACACTGACATGTTTCAGAGTAGTTTACTTCTGTTTTGTTTTTTCCCCCAAGGCAAACAGTTTATGTAAGGACTACTTCCTCTAATTAGACTTGTTGACCTTTTAAAGAATATTTGTTTAATCTGACTACAGTATTAAATGCAATTTGTTACCTATCATGTGGTGAGGGGTCAAGGTAAGTTCTTCGGTTCAGGTTGCCGCCAGAATATCTAAGCTGATTTCACAGGCAACCTGTAAGGATCCTTTGATCCTAGTCCTTTTGTTTTCAGTCTCATCAGCCTTACTGCTAGGGATCTCTTTAAAATATCATTTATCTGATCCCCACTGTGAGTAGCATGCTTTAATAAGCTTATTGGGAATATGCAGAATAGTAGGGATAGCTCTATCCTGAAGGAGTTTTTAATGTAAATAGGATGCTATGTGTGTAAGGGTGTGCGTGTTCTCATGATAATGTGATTGTTCAGGGCAGGGCTCCTCGATGTTTCTACCTAAGTACCTCTAACTGCTGTGATGAGTGAGTGCAGTGTGCATCCTCAGAATCTGAGGGTACCATCCAAATTGGTAAAGCTCAAAGAGCTCTTTGAAAAGTTCCATTTTATCTCAAAAAGTATGCATATTTTGTTTAAATCTATGTTTATTTTAATAAGTAAAATGTTTTTTCTTATTAAAATGTTTTCTTTCTCCTGAGGATGATTTGTAAAAGCTAAGCATGGTTTTACAAAAACTGTTATGATGTGTTCATATGGAATGCCCTTACCTGAGAGTGGCATCTCTTCACTGAAAAAAATACCCAGGTAGACCCCAGGGTCATCTTTAGAAATTTTGTCTTCATTGAAAACTTACACATACTTTCAGTGAAAGCCTACTGTGGTATGCAGTAGAAAATTTGTTGAGACAGAGCAGACGGTATAAAATTTTAGCTAGCCTTTGTTTTGGTTATAGTAATAATTATCAGGAAGGAGGCTAGAGTGTGGAGGTGAATTTTGCTGCTCACATCTAGTTAGTGAGTGTATCACATGTTTGACATGGGTAGAATACAGAATTCGCAGTCTCTGCATTGCTGTTCTTGTAAGCTGAGGAGGTAGTATTAAACAGATTTTGGCTGTGAGAAAATTCTCTCTGACTCTCCTTGTAGCCTCACTGCTTAAAAGAATAATTTGTAAAATCATAGAAAGTCAGTCTTACTACATGACTCAGCAAGTCCACTCCTAGGTATATGCCCAAGAGCATTTTAAACATACGTCCACTCAAAAACCTGTACTCAAGCACCAAAAGAACTCCACTTCTGGCACAATAACATAAGGAGTTCTGCTGACCCACTCCCCAGCAAAACTGGTGAAAATTATTTAAAAGAAAGTCTAAATTCTCTCGAAATAGTCCTAAGAGTGGAGCAAATGTAGAAACATTTGTTTAAGAAAATCTGAAACTTGGTAAAAATATCAGGAGTCTGTGGTATTTGAAGGAAGACCACTCCTTTCTTTATTCCCCCAGCTCAGTAAGACAGAAACTCTACTCCAGACTAGTAAATCCAAGAACATAGGGCTTCTTCTCTCCCCGGCTCCCAGTAGGAGGGCTGTCCTCCTGTGAGAGGCAGGATATCAGTATTTCTCATCTTGCCCCCAAGCTACCTGATGCTAAAGTTATATTCCAGGCAATTGTGGCTAAGAAGTGGGCCCTCCATTCTGTTCCTGGGGTACCAGTCATCCTTGCCACAGCTTAAATGTGTGAATTCCCTGCCAAGAGAAGCAAACTGAGGGTCCCTGGGGCTGCTGCCTCTCCTCCCACAAGCACTCAGCTCCTAAAGTGGGTATGTCACTCAAAAGTAGCACCATTGTGCCTGTCCCCATCACCAGAGCCCTGCATCTGAGATGTTATCTGGTGGAGAGGTAGAGGGAGGAGAAGCTGAGCATAGAACAGAGAACTCTCAATGAGTCCCAAAGGAACTAACTTCATTTGCAAATGAGTGTGGAAAAAGTTGAACCATAGAGTTCTATCAAAAATAATGGAGTTTGTGGTGATAGGCAATAGGTAGGAGAATAATAGAGTCATTGGGTATATAGGCTAATCTGTAGACCATCTAGTTTAGTGAGAGGATTGGTGAAAGAGACAGCTGGAAGGAACCCTTGGATCAGAATCTCAAACACCACAGAAATCCCTTTAAAACAGTCTGAACTTGATGAGATCAGTCTATAAGACAATATATGTCCCTGGGCATTATAGGAAACAATAGAGCAATCAGCTTTGATTAGTGGAACTTAACAGTTGAGTGTGGTCAGAGAAAGAGACAAAGAGAGCCCTGTCAAAACCACTGTCTTAGAATGGAGACTGTGGGCATACCCGAAGTTATACCACCTGAGGAGCAATGTTAGAAGCTTCACACTGGGGGCCAGTGGGGAAGAGGGAAGAAGTACACCTCACTAAAAAATGTCCAGTTTTCAGCAACAAAAAAATTCCAAGACTGCAAAAAGACAGAAATATGATCCATACACTGGGGAAAAAAGCAGGCAGCAGAAACTGCCAGTGAGAGCAATCAGATACTGGATTTAATAGGCAAAGACTTCAAAGTAGCCATTATAAGTATGTTCAAAGAATTCCAGGAAAGCATGATTAACAAAATAAAGGTAGGTATGATGACATTGTCACATCAAATAGAGAATATCGGTACCGAGACAGAAGTTACCAAAAAAAGAACCAAAAGGAGATTATGAAGTTTAAAAGTACAAGAGCTGAACTGAAAAATTCACTTGAGGGGCTTGTTACTGGATCTGAATTAGCAGAAGAAAGAATTAGCAAACTTGAAGATAGATGACAAGAGATGATGCAATTTGAAAAAAAGAATGAAGAAAAATGAACAGAGCTTTAGGGAAATGTGGGATACCATTAAGTGCACCATCATACATATAACCCAGAAGAGGACAGAAAGGTACAGAAAAAAATATTTGAAGAAATAATGGCTAAAGATTTCCTGAATTTATTAATGAACAATAACCTATACATTCCAGAAGCTCAGCTAATTCCAAATAGGATAATTTTTTTTTAATGTTTATTTTTGAGAGACAGAAAGCCGAACAGGGGAGGGGCAGAGGGATAGGGAGACACAGAACCCGAGGCAGGCTCCAGGCTCCACACTGTGAGCACAGAGCCCGACATGGGGCTCAAAGCCACAAACCATGAGTGAGATCATGACCTGAGCTAAAGTCGGACGCTTAACTGACTGAGCCACCCAGGCGGCCCTAATTCCAAATAGGATACATTCAAAAAGTTCCACAATAAGATGCATCAGAGTAAAAATACTGGAAGCCAAAGGCAAGGAGAAAAATTTTAAAGCATCAAGATAAGAAAGACTCATCGCTTACCATAGAACCCCAGTTAGGTCAACAGCTAACTTCTCAGCAGAATTAATGGAGGTCAGAGGCAGTGGGATAACACTTAGTGATCAAAGAAAAAATTCTCAACCAAGAATACTATATTCTGTAAACCATTACCTTTCAAAAGTGAAGATAAAATAAAAATATCCCCAGATAAAAACTGAGAGAATTTATTGCTAGTGGACCAGCCTTATAAGAAAGGAAGGAAGTTCATGGGTGGCTAAGTCAGTTAAGTGGCCGACTTCAGCTCAGGTCATGATCTTGGGGCTGACCCACGTCTTGGGGTTCGAGCCCCACGTCAGGCTCTGTGCTGACAGCTCAGTACCTGGAACCTGCTTTGGATTCTCTGTCTCCCTCTCTCCCTGCCCCTCCCCTGCTTACAGTCTATCACTCTCTCTCAAAAATAAACATTAGAAAAAAATTAAAAAGAAAAAAAAGTTCTACAGAATGAAAGTTAAGTGACCTCACACAGGAATAACACCAGTAAAGCAATATGTAACTATAAAAGTATAAGTGTATATTTCTTTATCTTTATTCCCTTAATGGGTTTAAAAAGCAAATGAATCAAATGAAATATTAAAAAAATGATATATAATGTATTATTGGGTCTATAACATATAGAAGTGCAGTATATTTACCAGTAACAGTACAAAGGAGGTGGTGGGAGCAAAGCTATATTGGTCTAAGAAAATGACTCCAGATAATAACTCAAATAGAAACAATTATGAAGAGAATTAGAGATGATCAACAAGGTTAATATAACAAAAGCTTAAATATATACCTGTTTTCCTTTCCTCTTCTTCCTTTCTTCTCCTTTAGCTTCTTTGAAAGACAAAATTATATAAAATAAAAACTATGAAAGACAAAAAATTATGTATTGTTGGGTTTGTAACATTTGCAAAGGGAATATGTATAAAAATAATACCACAGTGGTGCCTGGGTGGTTCATTCTATTAAGCATCCAACTCTTGATTTCAGCTCAGATCATGTGAGTTTGAGCCCTGCATTGGGTTCTGTGTAGAGTGTGGAGATTGCTTGGGATTTTCTCTCTCCCTCTCTGCCCTTCCCCTGCTCACATGCACATGCTTGCTTGCTCTCTCTCTCTCCCCCCCCCTTCTGTCTCAAAATAAATAAACATTAAAAAAAAAAATAATACAACAAAGGGGGAGGGGAATAGAGTTATGTAAGAATAATGTTTCTGTATTTCACCGAATTCATGTAAATCGGAAGCTCTGATAAGGTATGCATGATATGCCTAAAGCAACTACTAAGGAAATAATTCAAAACTAATGAAAAATAATTAAAGAAATTAAAATGCTAAGTTTTAAAATATGCATGTAATACGAAAAGAGAGCAGTAAAGGAGATTAGAAGAGCAAAAAATGCAAGACATTTAGAAAACAAAAGGTAAAATGACTAATATAAATCCATCTATAGCAACAGTAACAGTAGTTGTGAAAGGAGTGAACAAACTAATCAAAAGTAGAGATCATTGGAATGAAAATATAAAAAGATCTAATTCTATTCTATCTACAGGAAACACTTTAGATTCAAATACTGAAATAATAAAAGGATAAAAAAAACTACATCATGCAAACTGTGGCTGTGGAAAGCTAGGCCAAAAAATTGTTACTAGAAATAGAGATGTTTTATAATGATAAAGGATCACTGTATTTAACAACTTATAAACGTGCACTTAACAAAAGAGCACCAAAATAGTAGGATAAAACAGAAATGAAGGGAGAAAGAGTTCAGTAGTAAGAGCTGGAGGATTTTTGTTGTGTAAAGAGCTTAGAAGTTCTCATTCTCACCCTCACAACAAGAAACAAATCTTATCAGACTGGAAAACAACTCTTCTTAGATGCATCAGGGAATTGAGGTCATAGAGCAAACTGTTGCCCCCAAAACTGAGCATAGAGCAGTTTGTCAAATGTAGTGTAAATATTTCTTCCAGTGTCAGCTCCTGGTCCTCGTAAGCTGTGATTCTCTGAATCTGTCTCTCCACTTAAATGATCTAATAAATTGTTTCTTTTTCAAAATAATAATTGGTGATTATACCTTATGGAAAGCAAGCTGAATGACAGCATTATTCTGAGGATTGGGAGAGAGGAATTTGGAATACTGTGTTAAAAGGCACCTGTACCACCCCTGAAGGAATGCAGTGCTATTTGAAAGTAGACTTGGATTAGTTGTATGCTACAAACTCCGGGGCAACCACTAAAAAAAATTTTTTAAATAAGTGTATTTGATTATACTAAGAAAAGAGAAAAAAATGGAATCATAAAATCCTCAATTAAAACCTTCAGAAAAGGCAGAATAAAAGCAAATGATTAGAAAAAAAGAACAAGAGCAATGAATATAAAAGTTACATGTATGTGGGGTGCCTGGGTGGCTCAGTCAGTTAAGCATCGACTCTACATTTCAGTTCAGGTCATGATCTTACAGTTCGTGAGTTTGAGTCTCGCATCAGGTTCCGCTCTGGCAGTGTGGTGCCTGCTTGGGATTCTCTCTCTCTCTCTCTCTCTCTCTCTCTCTCTCTCTCTCTCTCTCTCTCTGCCCCTCCCCAGCTCTCTCTCTTTCTATCTCTCTCCAAGTAAGTAAATAAACTTAAAAAAAAAAGGCATTACATAATGACAGACTGGGACTAGAGATAACCTCTTCAATCTGATGAAGGACATCTATGAAAATCTTAGCTAACATCATCCTTAATGGTGAAAGATTAGATGCTTTCCCCCTAAGATTAGGAATAAGACAAGGATGTTCACTCTTGCCACTTCTATTCAACATTGTACTGGAAGTCCTAGTCAGGGCAAGAAAAATAAATTAAAGGCATCTAGCTTGGAAAAAAGGTAAAATTAACCCTATCTGTAGATGATTTGATCTTGTGTATACAAAATCCTAAGCATACCACTAAAAAGCTATTAGAACTTATAAACAAGTTAAGCAAGGTTGTAGGATACAAAATGAAGACACAAAAATTCATTTTATTTCTATATGCTCTCAATGAAAATCTAAAAATGAAATTAAGAAAATGATTGCATTTACATTTCCATTTACAATTAAAAAAAAAAACAACTAGGAATAAATTTAAGAAAAGGGAAATACAAGCTTAAGACCTGAAAAATACCAAACATTGTTGAAAGAAATTAGAGAATATCTAAATAAATGGAAAAAACACCCATTTCATGTATCAGAAGAAGTAATATTGTTAAGATAGTAGTATTCCCCAAATTGGTCTACAAATTCAGTGTAACTCCAGAATAGTTGAAACAATATTGAAAAAAGAACAAAGTTGGAAGATTTATACTTTCCAATTTCAAAACTTAGTACAAAACGACAGTGATCAAGACAGTGTGGTATTGACATAAAGATAGACATAGATCAGTGGATTAGAATCGGAAGTCCAGAAATAAACCCAAAGGTCTGTGGTCAACTGATTTTTTTGACAAAGGTGCCAAGATGATTCAGTCGGGAGAAAACAAGTATTTCAACAACTTCTGCTAAGTCAAACACATATCCACATGCAAAAAAATGAAGCTATACCTTTATTTCACACCATACACAAAAATTAACTCCAAATAGATCATGGACCTAAATGGCTGAGATAAAACTATAAAACTCGTAGAAAAAGCAAACTAGTAAATCTTCATGACCTGGATTTGGCAATGAGTTGTTAGGTACAACAAAAGTACAAGAGAGACATAAATTGGACTAATCAGAATTAAAAACTTTTCAGGTACCTGGATCACTCAGTCAGTTAAGTGTCCAATTCTTGATTTAGGCTCAGGTCATGATCTATATAGTTTGTGAGTTCAAGTCCCACGTTGGGCTCTGTGTTGTCAGCACAGGGCCTGCTTCAGATTCTGTCTCCCTCTCTGTCTGCTCCTCCCCTGCTCACTCTCTATCTCTCTCTCTCTCTCAAAAATAAATAACCCATTAAAAAGAAAACTTAAAAAATTTAAAACTTTCATGCTTCAAAGGACAATTGAAAAAGTGAAAAGAAAGTTCCCAGAATGAGAGTTGCAAATCATTTATAGGATAAGGAACTTGTACTTGGAATATATAAAGAACTGTTACAACTCAGTAATAAAAAAAATTTTTTTATATAGGCAAAGGGGGACGCCTGGGTGGCTTGGTGGGTTATTGCATCTGACTCTTGATTTCAGCTCAGGTCATGATCCCATGGGTCATGGGATCAAGCCCTGTGTCGGGCTCTGCACTGACAACGCAGAGCCTGCTTGGGATTCTCTCTCTTGTCCTCTAACTCAAAAAAATAAACTTTCAAAAAAAATAGGCAAAGGATTTGAATAGACATTTTTCCAAAGAATATAAACAAATGACTAATAAGCACCTGAAAAGGTGCTCGACACGATTAGTCATCAGGGAAATGCAAATCAAAACCACAGTGAGATACCACTAAATTGGGTATTATGAAAAAGTCAGATAATAACAAAGTTTGGTGAAAACATGGAGAAGAAATCAGAACCCCTAGTTACTACTATTGAGAATATAAAATGGTGTAGCCACTAGGGAAAATAGTCCAGTCATTCCTTAGATCGTTAAACATAGAGTTACAATGTGACCTAGCAATGTCATTCCTAGGTATGAACCCAGGACTAATGAAAACATATATCCACACAGAAACTTGTATATTCGTATTTATAGCAATTTATTTTTCATAGTAGCCAAAAGGTAGACTGTCAACTGACAGATTTTTTTTTTAATGTGATACAGCCACACAGTGGAATATTATTTGGCCATAAAAAGGAATTAAGTCCTGCTGCATGCTATACAACATGGATGAACTTTGAAAACATTATTTTAAGTGAAAGAAGCCAGTTACAAAAGACCACATATTGTATGATTCCATCTGTATGAAATGTCCAGAATATTAAATCGATAGAGACAGAAAGTAGATTTGTGTTTACTTTTAGGGTATATCAGAAAATAGGGAGTGGTAGCTAAAGAGTGTCAGGTTTCATTGCATAGTAAATATTCTCACATTGTAGTGATGGTTGCACAATTCTGCAAATATACTAAAAACATGGAATTGTACGTGTTAAGTGAGTAAAGCTGTTAATGTAAAAAAAAACTGAAAAAAACCCCAGCTTTTTAAAAAGTTCAGTTCAGTTAAATAAACCAAGATGGCAAATATTTTTTTTAAAACACAACTGTACGCTGATATCCACAGAAGCTTGATTCATAATAGCTTCAAAATGCAAACAACCCAATTGTCCAGCAACTAATGCATGGATAAACAACATGGGGTATCTCTATACAGTGGAATATTATTTGGCCGTCAAAAGAAATAAAGTACACATTCTGCAACATGGATGAACCTTAAAACATAATGCTAAGTAAAAAGGCAGTCAGAGAAGACCATGTGGTATATGATTGTATGTATATGAAATTTCCAGGGAAGTCAAATCCATGAAGACAAAAGTAGATTCGTGGTTGCCAGGGGCTGGGGGAGGAAGAAATAGGAGAATGTGACTGTTAAGGGGTATAAGGTTTTCTGGGGAGGTGATGAAATTATTCTGAAATTAGACAGTGGGGATGCCTTCTCAACTCTGTGAATATACTAAAATCCAGTGAATTGTACACCTTAATAGGTTGGTTTTGATGATAAGTGAATTGCACTTCAATAAAGCTTTTTTTTTTTTCTTTTTAAATCAATGCTTAATGTTTTCTGTGAAGACTGTTTCTTCATATTCTGGTACTTTATCCACAGAAGAGCTTTTGGGGGTTGTTTTTCAAGAAAATGTCTTTTAAGAATGAATTATACTGATTTCAGAATTGTATCTAATATGAGGAGTTATTTGTTCAGTGAAGACAAGTGTGCTATATCTTCTTTATCCACCACCCTCATACCATAGAGAACATTACTAAGTACATGTGATTAACTTAAGTTCATATGTATCCTGTTTGGTGCTCCTGCTATAATGGATTAGAGCTTCTGAAATTTTTATTCCTAGAGTGCTTTTTTCCCAGCTATTTATATTAGATGTGCCAAAAAAACACAACAAAAATTTAATAGCATTTGGAACATACTAAATTTTCTATTTTCTTTCTTGATATTTTTCCATTTTTACATACAAATGCACAATTTTAAAGGATTTGGTTAAGTATTTAAAGAATACAAATGTTCTTTTTATAACTTCACTTTTTTGAAAGAACGATAGCATCACAGTTGATTTATACACATACACACACACATCTTTGGCTAATTTTAAGTGAAGGTAAATTGGTGGTTTCTAATTTGTTAGTGAGTAGGAGGGAGGAATATGCCTATGAATTTTAAAAAAATAAATCTGCTTGTCTGTAAATCAGCTGAATGATTAAAAGCTATCTTTTGTCAGCATGTAACTACTTGCAGGATGAGGATGATAGAATGTTTTTGAATATGGGGTCTTTCTAAAAGGCCTATCTTTACATTTATTTTTTCAGTTATAGGAGTGTAAAAAATAAACTCTTAAGGTTTTTATATTTTCTTAGAATGGGAGATAAGGAGATAGAACTTTAGAACAAACCAAAAACTCAGAACTATTTCATTTTGAAAAATAACAAAACTGTACAAACTTTAAGAAAACAACATATTTCTCTAAATTAAGAGTGTTCATAAAAATGAGGATCCAGATGGTCAATTCAGACACAGTGTGTGATGCTATAATTTTTCCTCCTAGTGAAAAGGCTGGCCACAGAGAACCTGCAATACATGGTAAAAGCCTGCCAAGTGGGGTCAGAAGGAGAACCCGCCGCCCAGCTGACTTCTGTGTTTAGGTAACTGGAAAATACGCCAACTGGCAAGGGGACTATTGCCAGCCATTTGACAGCCAACATGTTTTTTAAATAACTAATTATCCAAAACATAATGTGTTACTACTTGTTATAGTATTTCAATTATTATATTTTTGGCAGTGGTTTTGTTACACTGTGTTGTTTTATTAAAAAGACAAAAGTGCCAGGGAGGAAGACAAGTGAGCTGACTTCAAATTACCTGAGAATTGGGTGAAGAAGACTCCTGCATGCATTTAAGAGAAAAAAGTCAGGATATGTGGGTCATGATGACAGGTGCACAGGCCCTCAGAGCTGCTACACATGTTACTCAGGATCCAGTGTAGAAGTACACATGACTGGTTGTTTCACTTGCTGTAGATACTATAGACCCAGGAAGCTTCATTGTATTTCATTTGTGAAGCATGAACTGTATAAGAGTAGACCTGACGTTAGTTCCCAAGAACAGTAATGCAACGGGAGGAACATTTTCTGTGTTTTGTGTTGTTGTAATGTTCTGTGTTTTATTGTCGTTTCCTGCCTTGCCTCCTCTAGAATCTTGTGCTTTCTGTTAGGGCAGTATTTTTAAATATTTCTTTCTCACAATTTCTACCAGTTCCCCTTTTAATATATGTATCTCTGCCCTAACACTGCCATGAGAAATAATGTGGGTCTGTTTTCTTCCGTGTTGGCTCTTTGATTCCTCAGTTCGTTTTCTCCTCACATAATTGGCACTCATCAGCTGTTTACAATTTATTTAAATTGGGATCACATGAAATAAATAGTGGCTTTGTAAGAATTATAAAACCCTAGGGGCGCCTGGGTGGCTCAGTCGGTTAAGCGTCCGACTTTGGCTCAGGTCATGATCTCACAGTTAATGGGTTCGAGCCCCGTGTCGGGCTCTGTGCTGACAGCTCAGAGCCTAGAGCCTGTTTCAGATTCTGTGTCTCCCCCTCTCTCTGCCCCTCCCCTGTTCATGCTCTGTCTCTGTCTCAAGAATAAATAAAACCCTAAGAAGGGAGAAAGGATTTCATATGAACGAGGAAGATTGCATGTTTGTTATGTACAACGTATTAAGCTAGGTGACTTTTTTTTGTTTGGGGGAGAGTGGAAATTTTAGGGTTAAAACATAATTTTTTATAAAGGCCTCCTCTGGGTCTAAAATCTCCAGTTAAGGAATGTAAAAATATGTATTATGAGTAACTTGTTTTTCTCATAAAAATATTGTTTGATCTATTTAGAAATACGATGAACTAAGAAATACCTAGGAAGCTGGACTCATTTTTTTCTACATCCTTACCGCTCAGATTCTGACATGCAGAGAATAGCAGCAAAGTCCCTGGGACTAGATTTCCCCCCTTATTCTCCCTTCTCAGGTTCCAACCCTTCCTTCTTCCTACCAGTGCCGTGGTTCTGGTCATGCATAGCTTACGCTGAAATAGGCCATTTCTGTCCTTTAGTCTTCATAGGGCATCTAGATTCTTAAGGTAATCTTACATGAAATGATCTTTCTGGTGTTCAGTTTACAGCTAATTGTTATATAGATACCAGCCCTGGGAACTTCCCCAGAAGTAATCCTTTGCAACTTGATTTACTTCCAGGCATTTTATCCAGGATTATGGTACGAGGTATGATAATCAGATTTACAGCATTTTAGAAACAGTAGCAGCATTGGACCAGCAGGTTGTTATCCATTTGCTTTCTACCCTCACTCAGTCTCTGAAGGATTCAGAGCGGAAATGGGGCCTTGGCAGAAATAGCGCACAAAGGTATGTTTGAAAATCTTATTACATTCTTTTGGGCAACGATTATAAAATTTAGATTCATTTCCTAGAAATGGCTTATTTTCCCATTCCTAAAAGTTTGGGGTATGTTGGAGTTGATGAATGTTTCCATACTATGATTGACACATCGCGATTCACATACAGTTCTTTTCAAAGTGACCACCTTTGAAAGCTCTGTGTTTCATCAATGCTACTATTGCCAAAACACATTCAGTGTTCCTCATTGGGAGGTGGACTTTAGAGCCTCAGATGTGTTGCTGGATGCCCTATGAAGACTATAACACTTAAAATCCATGGTGGCATTATCTGCCCTTTGAGGGATGCCTTGATGTACTGAAACAACTGCATCATGTGTATCCAGTGAGTAAGGTGTGTGAGCCAATTAAATAATACGGTTTTTGGTCAAAAATAAGTAATAGGACTTTTTTTCTTGTAGGCTTACAACCCAGTTTCAGATTGTGCTGGACTGTGTAACATAATGTAACACATGGAAATAGACCTGTAGTTCCTAAAGAGGTTGTTTTAGAGGAGTCAGCACTCATGAGAAGTCATATGTCCCAAGTTTGTTAAAGAATCAAAGTATTTTAGTCATATTGTGTGAGTGTGTGTGCGTGTAGACAGACAGACACTCAGGTAGGCTCAGTTTGTAAATACTTAAAACGAAAAGTAGTGGAAAAGGTAATAAATGTATCTACATCTTTTCTTTTTTCTTAAACAGGGAAGCCTATAGCAAACTTTTATCTCACCTAGGACAAGTGGGACAAGATGAAATGCAGAGACTGGAGAGTGATAATACCTAACATATTTTGTGATTTGCCTTCTCTATTATAACTATCTGAAGCCGCTTTGCACCATTCTGATTCATACTTTTAATTGTGTGATGTTCTGTTAAAAATTCTTTCTAGGATTTTTTTCTTACATACCTGTAAGTATAAGGTACATAAATAAGGAAATAAAGGTTAATTAAATATATTATTGGACCTTTGGAACTTGGCAGAATTGCATTCTCTTTTGAAGAGTTTTTAGTTAAACTAACTTAAAGGAACCTTTTCTAACTGTGAGTGTTACATGTGTATGTCTGTTAAGTAGATTTGCACCAGTCAATCCAGGAACTTTTCACTGTAATGTGACTTTCTGTCTTGTGAGTGATTTGTTTTGTTTCTTACATGTTTTAATATGATGTGGGTGTTTTTTTGTTTTGTTTTATTTTGTGTTTTTTAACATTACCTGGCTGTTCTGTGCTGGTTTTGGGGAAAGGGGGGTTCAGGAGGTGGGATTGTATGTTTGTCATCTTTTGTTATACTGTGTCTAAGGCAAGTTAATAAATGCCCAGCACACTTAGCTCTGTGAGGAATGAGGCTGCGTCTGGCTAAATGAATATACAGATAGTATATAAAATGTTTTAAAACTTAAGCCAACAGTGTTTATGCTTAGGTCCCAACAGTTGCCAGATTTTTTTTTTTTCTTTAGTCGTCCTTCTTTTGGGGAATTTATTAAAAGACCTCTATCAGGAGGAGGATAAATAAGACCCTTTAAGAAAAGAGAAAATAACATCTAAAAAAATCTTCAGGTTACATTATTAACAGAAGAGTTCTGAGAACTCAGCCCATTTATCTCCTCATCAATTAGAGCCTTTTATAATTTAGCATCTTACATTATGTTTACAAGGGACCAGTTTAGTTTCCTTTAGCAGCTATTGTGTCTCAACTCTTTATTTCATCCAGATTTTTATTTTACCAGTTGAGCTCTTATCCTTGTCTCCTTTTTGTGGTGAGCTTTACTTGACGAAAGAACTCCAGTCCTAGTGTTGGGAACCCACCTAGGTCTCAAAGCCAGCTCTGCTTTGTAAACTTGAGCAAGTCACTTAACCTTGCTGAGCCTCAGTTTCTTCATGGAGAAAAAAAGAATACTAATCCTTTTTCTTTTTCACGGTGTCCTAGTAAGAATCAGGGGATAATGTATGTGAATGTATTGGTGACATACATTCTATTTGAGGTGTGCAGACATGATTACTAATCATGCCCAAAGGTAATGAACACCTCTCAATTTTGTCCCTTTTTCTCTAATAGGTCCTAGATGAATGAGCGCCCCCCCCCCTTGGGACCCCCCACCCCCCCGTTTTTTTTCTTCAAATTTTTTCTTACACATCATGTTTGCTAACTTTGCAATAACTTACTGTTTCCTTCTTGGGACTCTAGTCTTTATCATGGTTCTTCTATTCCTCCTTTTCTAACTCAAGAAGTATCTTTAAAGATGAAGTGTATTGCAGTCAGCGAACTATACTTATTAATGCTGTCCTTACTGTAATGTGTGAAGTCTAAAGGAGTATCTGTTGTTTTCACAACATACAAATAGTTTATCCCCCTGCCAGATCAGCTATTAGTACTTCAACAAATGGAATGAATAAAAGCTTCGTTAAGGTTACTTAGTAGACTTTAAAGCAATGAGTTTTTCATTATCGTAGTGACTTACTAAACTTAATGTATTGCTTTGCAGGTTTCAGCAAATGAAGCATACATCTGTTTAAGGTGATGCTTTTAAAGAAGTTATGTATGTGTATATATATTTTTATTTCCAAAATAGGATTAATAAGATAGCTTTGAGAATCATGTTCCTTAGAATATGAAACTTTTAAGAGATGAGAAAAGCCACTGCTGAATCATGCATTAGGGCATATGTCTATAGATGCTAAGAATAAATAGTTTATACTTTAAAAATCCATAACAAAAAAAAAAATCTGTGACAATACATATGTGTAAATACGTGTGTTGAAGTGTGTTTTTAATTGAAGAAAAAAAAATTTATGACTCAGTTCATTTTCTTGAAAATCTTCACAGACCCTTCACTTAATAGGATAATCTTACCTTTTTTCTATTCCCAGACTTAGAGTAAGTACCTTATTCCTGCTTCCTTAATATGTATTTACCCCTAAAGAACCTGTACTCTGTGGGGCTGCTGCTTCTATCTCTCTATTGTAAGCCGTTCTCTTTTGGTGCAGTCTGAGAGTACATTCTCATTTCTCATGTCCTTTGGCCTGACGTCTGTGTTTTCCTCCATCTTCTCAACCCTTCCTTGGTGATACTCCTCCTCCCTACATACTGTACTTTGAAAGCACCCTCATGTTCTCCTTTCCGGTCCCCAGTGGTGAGATGTGGCTCTTCACTTGCTCCATCTCAACATTCTTCTAGTAGTGAACTGCGAACACTAGCTCATAATTTCATCTCTGAAGTCTATTTCTAGTGCTAATTTCTCTCTAAACCCCTCTAGTTGGATCCTCCTGAAATCTCAAGGCAACATGTCAAGCTGCACTTGTCACTTATTTTCAACTAGCTGCTGCCTTTTCTACCCAGGGAATACACTGTTTTCACAAGTTATTTAGCCTTGAAACTTCAGAAGCATCTTGGATTCTTACATGCCCCCCACTTTCAGGTGATCACCAGTACAGGCTCTTGGTATTTTTTTCATTTTTCCATCCTGTACACCCCAACTGTCTTTCCTACTGTGCTCTATTGATCTTCTTACCTCCTTATCTCTGATCTTCTTCCCTGTAATTCATCCTCACACAGTTCTGGCATTAGTGTTGCTAAAATAATCCTTTCTTCCTGTTACTTTTCTGCTCAAGGACCTCCAGTTACCTGCCAGTGTCAATAAGCTGACATTCAGACTCTTCAGGAGACTTTTCTGCCATCCGACTCTACCTTTTCTATGCAAACTTAACTCACACAGGAGACTAGACTGCCTTAGACATCTGAATGCCATGTTCATTCTGCACTCTGAGCTTCATTCAGCTTGCCAGGAGAGAATACTACCCTTTCTACAGAAACCTAGCCTTAAGACACTTAAGTAGGAAGACAGTTAAAATATAAGTATTCCAGTCAAATAATTTCTGTAAAATATCAGATGGAATATAAAAGAGATGATTGAAGGACAACAGAGTGGTAGAAAGGACTTTATTAGACATTCAGATTTGGTTATGATTTAAATTTTAATTGAACATTTAATTAGGTTTTCATGGGGGAGTAAAAAACATGGAGTATGATCTCTGTACAGAAATCTTTTAGTATTGACTTCATTTGCATTAGAAGAGTTTCATAGTTTAAAACTTTTATATCTTTACCTATTCCTAGCATATTTTTTCTTAAGCCTATTTGACTTTTTCTACCTGGGCATCTATATTAAAAACAAAAACAAAAACAAAACTTACCTGTAGCCTGTGTGTGTGTTCTTTACCCATTATTATTTTCTTTCATGCTTCATCACAAATTTTTAAAACTATTTTGTTCTTAAAGAATTACGTGTACTTTAACAGAATCTTTGACAGCTTTTATTTTTACATCCCTTTGTTAAAATTATCTGTTCTATAAAAATTTGACAAGTTTCTGCAGTTGGGAAAAGCCTCTAGGAAACCTGTCTTCCCTCAATCCTATAGATTTTATGTAAACCTTACATTTTTCCAAAAGCTCTTCTCCTGTCTTCTCCCCCTAGGGTTAAAAATACTGCCTTGTCAGTCAAGTACATAGCATGCCAATATAAATACCATGTTTTGTTTGCTTAAGACAGTTGGTTTGGGAAGCTAGCAAAGTAGCATATTTTTTCACATATTTAATAAGATATAAGATTTGTACTTTGATTCAGTGATAATCTATATTGCTAAGATTACCAAAATAAGTACTACATGATTGGAATTGAATAACTTCTGCTTATTAAAGTTTTTGGTGTGCTAGTAGTTATCCAGTTTATAGCATTTATTGCATTTGTGAATTGTGTTTTCAGAAAATGCTGGGCCTTATTGTATATTGATAAGTTAATTGTGCATATAATAATTTTTTAAATGTATATATTTAGTTTATACTTCATGATTATTACACTTCCTTTTTTATGAAAGATTATTTGAAAACCAAAATAAAAATGAACCATATTACTTGGAAGAATAATTTCTATGTTGTTCCTGTTTTAATATTCTGTGGCAAAACAAAGTTTTTTAGTCATTTCAACAGTTGAAAGGTATACAGTATACTTGGGGTTAAACTTTGAAGAAAACATGAAGAAAAAGGAAGAAAAATATCTTAATCGTAACCTAACGAGAAAAATATCCTAATCATAACCAAATTGGTATTTTGTTATTAAGAATCTAAGGAACTTCATTGCACTTTACATTGTTTTATAGATTAATGTCTTTGCTGGCTTTTCTTCCTACACAAAGGAACGCTGTGCTAATACCTATGCAGTACTGTGTTTTCTTTTAGATAGTAAAATCTGAAAATGGTGTTTAAGTGGTTGGAATTTTCATGCTTTTCTTATGGAAATTCAAATTAACCTAATAATTTAACTACAAATACAATATGGTCTATAATTTTAAAGAGTAAAAATGAGAGATGAATTACTATAGTTCACTAAAATAGAAAATATATATTTGAATAGTTTCAGTGGAATTTGGTTTTATGAGCAGTTTTCTGGAATCTTTGAGGAAAATGATCTAATCATAAGCATTCTGCGTTTTATTTTTCCTAGGAATGTTGTACTTTAGAGGCTATCTTTGGCTATACTGTAAAGAATATTTTCTAATTCTGAGTTCGATTCTGTATATTAGTGGATAATACATTAAAGTTTCCCAAGAAAGTGTTTGCTAATGTACTGATTTGTTTTAAATGAATACTTAGAAATCTATACAGAAAATATCAAGAGTAATCTCAGGGTACCTTTTCATTATTAGTCAGGCAAGCTTATTTTTAGACCATTTTCCTTTCATTCATTGGATATAGGATGTGGGATTACAGATGTAATGGTTTTATAAGGTAAAACAGCTGGAGGTCAATTCATGTATCAAGTAGAAATTTTAATAAATCCAAAACACTTCTTGCTTAGGTTCTTTTTGAAAAGATACCTGAAATGCCAGAGTCATTTTCCTGACTTGGTAAAGGCATTTAAAATATTTAGTTTACATGATTTATAAACTCTTCTAAAGAGACTCTGTAATTCTTCTAAATATCATATCAGTATCAATTTTCACTTTTCAGAACTGTAAAATTACTCTGAAGGTTTTTTGTCTAAATCTCTGGGAGGTTTTTATTTTACTTTTTCCCCTTATGCCTAGTCTTTCCTTCTCTGCTCTTTAATCTGAATAACCAGATTATTATTTAAAAATTAAAATTTTTAGGTATAACAGTGTGAAAAGTTAGTGAATTTTGTATTTAGGATTTTAAAAAGTTTGTTTTTATTTCTGAATACCAAAAGTGGTTACATGAATAAAATGACAACTTCCTGTAAGGTAAGGATTGCTAAACAATTAAACTATGCCAAAGGAAAAAAGTCCAAATAAAGTCTTCCTTTTAGTAAAGTGACTTAGATCCTAACAAGATTAGGAAAAGGGAAAAACTCATGTTACACTTCTTGAATTTATGTTCCAATGTGATTTTTATTACATATATATATGTGTATATATACATATATATGTATATATTGTTATAGACAAAGCAAATCCAAAAACCTAGCCTAAATAAGAATTCTTATGCATTATTAAAAGTGGTAGTAATAAAATATGTATTGGTGGTGGAGGAAGAATCCCACAAGTGCTCAAGATTGACATAACCTTTAACAAACTGCAAAAACTTTTATTAGAACTACTAAGTCTAGGTTCACAGTTATGTCAGAGCACTTTATGGTGCCCAAATTAGTACAGCTAATTTTTTTTTTGTTGAGCTTTGAAATGTCATTTTTCACTAAATGAATTTAAACAAGTGTTTGAATTATGATGTGAAGCAAGAATTTGTATAGACTTAGGAATCTTTGGCTTTGGTAGACTCCCCTTTTCCTAATTAGCATCTCTTCACATGCTTTTCAGAATCATTTCTCCCACAGCATGTGTTCCAATTTCTATTTAGTAATTTTTAAATAATTTCAAAAATAATCTCCCCGTTCAGTTACAGAATTCTAAAGACAGTAAAATACCTTGTAATTTGAGTAACTTTTTTTTTCTTAAATGAAGTACTTCAGAGCATTTGCCTAATCCTCACAACATTCTTCTGAATTGATACGGAAATCAATAATTATCCTCCTTAAAGAATGGGAAAACTAGCACTGAAAGTTAAGCACCTAGCCCAAGGTCACAGTAACCAAGCTGAACAATCTGGGCGTTCCAACTGCTGTTCCAGTGTACTTCTATCATTCGTGTTACTGTGAATAAAACATGGCATTTAAAATTTTATAATGTCATAATACTGAGTCTATACTAGTGGGGCTGCAAAATGTTAAATTTTTAAAAGAAAAATTACAAACCCAGTTTTAAGTAGTAAGGGTATTAACTACGGAATTTTTTTTTTTTTTTTTTTGAAGATCATTGATGGCAGTACTTGTGAAATAAATTGCCTTACTAACATTTTCCTGTTTTCCTAGACAGTGCTGATTAGAGAAAGTCTACAACAAAGCCTCTAAAGACCCATGGAACAGTAATTGACCATTAAGTTGTCACTGAGCTACACCACAGTAAAAGTCAGACATATTGTATATTGACACACAGAGAGAAGGGTGACAGGAGGTTTCAGTAATGTATTTTAGAAAACTGTTCATTTTTTGCTAATGTTTATCTGAAAATAAGACATATAAAACAAAACAAGGAAGCATTGAGCACTGAGTCTTTTCATGCCCAGTATTCAGAAGTGAAGCTTTTCTTTCCCTTCTGTTAATGATAGTTATTAACAAAGCATTGGTTTTCAGATGGTCCCAATCCTGTGATGAGGCACTTGAAGAGTCTGAAGGTTAGGGCATGTGAAATATGGAGCTGGAAGGAAGCATGCCGCTATTCCATTAGAAGCAAAAGGGAGTGTAGGCCCATAAAATACTTCTTCTTTGCCTTCTCTACTTACATCCACCACCTACAAAAGAAGAGAAGCCTGTTCGTCAAAGATGATTGCTCAAAATAATGCCGTATACACATTAAAGGAGGCCTGCAGTTGAACTCAGTGATGCCGCCATGACCTTAGGCATTAGTTTTTTTCCTCACAGTATGGAACCAGAAATTTGTATTAAGGTCCAGGTAAGTGTTCTTATATACATTTATATATTTTTATGTGTCTGCATAATGTAAACAGTTTTTAGGTAGGTATCTTTGTCTTCCTCTAAGAAAAATCTTGTGTCTTTGAACAACACATTATACCAGATGGACCTGACAGATATACACAGAATATTCCATCCAAAAACAGTGGAATACACATTCGTTTCAAGTGAACATGGAATATTCTCTAGGATAGATCACGTTAGGCCACAAAACAAATCTCAATAAATTTAAGAAGACTGAAATCATACAAAGCATCTTTTCATACCACAAGAGTACCTAGAAATAATTTATAAAAACTGGAAAAAAATGCAAACACATAGACTCAAGGAAAATCAAAGAAATCAAAAAATTCGTGGAGAAAAACGTAGGTGAAAACATTATGGTACAAAATCTTCAGGACACAGCAAAGCAGTTCTAACAGGGAAGTTTATAACAGCCTCAAACAAAAATCTCAACCTAACCTTATACCTAAAGGATCTAGAAAAAGAACAAAGGTAGTAAAAGGAAGGATAGAATAAAGATTAGAGTGGAAATAAACTTAAAAAAAGAAAAATGAATAAGAATTGATTAATGAAGAGAAACCTTTATCCAGACACATGAAGACCCAAATCAGAAATGAAGGAAGAAAAATAACTTGACACCACAGAAATACAAAGGGTTGCAAGAAACGACTCTGAAAAATGTGCCAACAAATTGGGACAACTTAGAAGTGGATAAATTCCTAGAAACATACAGTCTTCTAAGGCTAAATCAGAAAGAAATAGAAAATATGGCCTGATTACCCATTCAATTTCATTACTAGTAATCAAACAGCTACCAACAAAAGTCCAGGACCCATATGCCTTCATAGGTAAATTCAACAAAGATTTAAAGTGTTGATACCTGTTCTCAAACTACAGTGAAACCTTGGATTGCGAGTAACTTGTTCTGCAAGACGAGCAGACATTTCTAATAAATTTTAACTTGATAAACAAGTGATGTCTTGTAATACGTGTAGTATGGGATACTGAATGTTACATGATCACAACTGAGCCAATGGTACTTAAAATTCACTTTGATATACAAGCACTTTGGATTACAAGCATGCTTCTGGAATGAATTATGCTTGCAAATCAAGGTTTTACTGGATTCCAAAAAATAGAAGAGGAAGGAAAATTTCCAAATATATTCTACAAGGCCAGCTTTACCCTGATACCAAAACCAGACACTATCAAAAAGACCAGAACAAAACAAAACCACCTTACAGGCCAGTATATCTGATGAACATACATGCAAAAAATGCTGAACAAATATTAGCAAACTAAATACATTAAAAAATATATCATTTACCTCGATCAAGTGAGATTTATTCCAGGAATAAAAAGCGTTTCAATATTCACAAATAGGTTAATGTGATAATAAGAGTAATAACTAAAAACCATATGGTCACGTCAGTAGATACAGAAAAAGCATTTGACAAAATGCAACATCCATTCATGATAAAAACTCAACAAAGTGGGTTTAGAACATACCATAACCAACCATATATGAAAAACCCACAGCCAACATCATACTGAAAGGTTTCCCTCTAAAGACCAGGAACAAGACAAGAAGGTCCAATCTTACCATTTTAATTCAAAATAATACTGGACATCCTAGCTGCAGCAATCAAGCAAGAAGGAGGAAAGTATCCAAATTGGTAAGAAAATAAACTTAACCACTATTGGCCAATGACGTGTGTGTGTGTGTGTATGTAAAACCCGAAACACTCCACCAAAGAACAGATGAATGAATTCAGTAAAGTTGCAGGATACATTTCTGTATGTTAATTTTGTATTACATTTCTATACACTAATAATGAAGTAGCAGAAAGAGAAATTAAGAGAACAGTTACATTGGAGAGTAGTCCAAGATGACCACTCAGGAAGAGTATGAACTCACCTCCTCCACAGACACACCAAATAATAAACCTATTGTAGAGCAATTCCTTCTGAAGAAGTGAGAGCTGACTGAACAGCCTCTGCACAAAAGATAGATCATGTAACTGTAAGATGGAGTCTTGTTACTAAAGAGAACCCACAGTCCCAACACTGAAGAGCAGTGGAGAGGGATAGTACTAAGGGACTGTAATGCACCCACCCTGGGGCACAGAAAGAAAGCTACAAATTAAAAGCAACTAGAATATAAAGGATCCAGCCCTACCACCACCAAGCAACAGGACAGCAGCTAGAACTCTGGATTGGAGATGCTGGTGAACACAGCTGTTTTATGTTCCCTCTCCATCATGACAGCATGGACAGGAATAGTGTCCAGGCACTCTAGCCAGCCTATTGACTGAACCCCTGGCCTCTACCCCACACCAGACTGAGCCATCCAATTAGGTCAGCCTCCAGCACACCACACACCAAGACACCCCTTCTCAGGGCTCACTACAGCTACAGCCACCTTACTTACCAAGGTGACACAGGCACAAAGCACTATGGCACACTCCAGGCACACATTATTTTAGCTCCTAATGTCTTGCTATGTATGACACCCCCAACTCAAGAAAGATCCAGGACTATACCTGAACAGAGCATCTCAAGAACCCCAAGTCTGCACCCTGTCTTAGCTATAGCCACCTCACCAGGGCATACCCTGCACCAAACACCATGAGTTTTTGTGCACATGGTTAGCCCACACTAGCCATGGGTCTAGTTGCCCTATCACAGCACTCTATGAACAGCATTTGAGGAGACTCCAGCCTGCACCCAGTTCAACTACAGCTCTCCTGTCAAGGCACCACTGTATGGAGTGCCCCAGGATGCCCTGGACCACACTACACCTTGGCTCCAGCTACCCCACCAGGGTAGCCCCTGCACAGGATGCCCAAGACACTCCAGCCTGCAGCCCTCTTCACCTTCATCTAATCTGCCATGGTGCCCTCCATGCAGAGAACACCAGTACACCCCAGCTTGCATCTGCTTTGGCTTAAGCTATTTTCCAGGGTGCCCATAGAGTGGAGAGCCCCAAAATAACCTGGCTAGCACCAACTTTAGTTTCAGCTGTCTTGCTGGGGCACCCTCTGCTTTGAGAGCTAGGAATACCCTGACCCATGCCCATTTCAGCTACAGTCATCTCATCAGGGAAGCCCCAGCATGGAGTGCCTCAGGACCACCAAGCTCATGCCCGCCACAACTCTAACCACCCAGTCACTAAACACAGTCAACACAGGGGATGATCATACACAAGACTCTTCCATCAATTTTAGAAGTAACTGTTCTAATTCATAAGAACAAACACAAAGGCAATGTAAGAAGATAAATGAATATGCTCCAAATAAAAGAACATGACAAGTCCTCAGAAAATGAACTAGATAAAATGGAAATAACCAATCTACCTAACAAAGAGCTCAAAGTAATGGTTATAAAGAAGCTCACCAGACTGAAGAGTGGAAGTGACAGTGGAAATGTCAACAGAAAAAATATTAAAAAGAACCAATCAGGGGCGCCTGGGTGGCTCAGTCGGTTAAGGGTCCGACTTCAGCTCAGGTCATGATCTCACAGCTTATGGGTTCGAGCCCTGCATCAGGCTCTGTGCTGATGGCTCAGAGCCTGGAGCCTGCTTTGGATTCTGTGTCTCTCTCTCTCTCTGCCCCTCCCTTGCTCACACTGTCTCTCAAAATAAACATTAAAAAAAAAGTTGAGAATACAATAACTGAATGAAATATACACTAGAAGGAATCAACAGTCTTTTTTTAAGTTTTTAATTTTGAGAGAGAGCGAGTGAGCTGGGGAGGGGCAGAGAGAGAGAGCACGGGGAACAGGATCCAAAGCAGGCTCTGCACTGACATCAAACTCATGAACCATGAGATTATGACCTGAGCTGAAGTTGGGATGCTTAAATGACTGAGCCACCCAGGTGCCCCTCAACAGTATCTTTAAAATGACACATTAGGTCCAGCTGGTATAAGAGATATATATGGAACATTCCATCCAAAAACAAAAAGATTACAGATTCTTTTCAAGTGCACATGGGACATTCTTCAGAATAGATCATAGGTTAAACCATAATACAAGACTCAATAAATTTAAGAAGATTAAAACCGTATCATGCATCTTTTCTGATCATAATAGTATGACACTAGAAATCAGTAACAAAAAAACAAAAATGGAAAACACAAACATGGAGGTTAAATAAAATTCTACCACATAAGCAATGGGTCCATGAAGTACACACAGAAAATGTTAAAAATACTTGGAGACTAACGTAGATGAAAACACACGTCAAAAATCTAGAACCATTTTCACTGTTTCCCAAAGAGGGAAATGTATAGTGATATAGGACTACCTCCAGAAATAAAAATTCTGGAATACCTGGGTGGCTCGGTTAAGTGTCTGACTTTGGCTCAGGTCATGATCTGAGGTTCATGAGTTCAAGCCCTGCATCGGGCTCTGCTGACAGCTCAGAGCCTGGAACCAGCTTCAGATTCTGTGTCTCCCTCTCGCTCTCTCTCTGCCCCTCCCCCAGTCACACTCTGCCTCTCAAAAAATGAATAAACATGTTTTAAAAATTTTAATAAAAAATAAGAAACATCTCAATCTAAACTTACATCGAAAGGAACTAGAAAAAGAAGAGCAAAGTCCAAGGTTAGTACAAGGGTACAAGGAAAGAAATAATAAAGATCAGAGCATGGATAAATGAAATGGAGACAAAGAAAAAAATAGAAAAGATCAACAAAACCAAGAGCTAGTTCTTGAAAAGATAAACAAAATTGACAGAAAATTAGACCTATCAAGAAAAAACGAAAGGAGACACAAATAAGAGAATAAGAAATGAAAGAGAAGTAGAGGTGCCTGGGTGGCTCAGTTGGTTGAGCATCCAACTTTGGTTCAGGTCATGATCTCATGGTTTGTGAGTTTGAGCCAGTGTCACGCTCTCTGCTGTCAGCACAGAGCCTGCTTCAGATCCTCTGCTCCTCTCTCTCATCCCCTCTCCCCTGCTGAGTCTTAAACTTTAAATAAAAGAAATAAAAGTAGTAAGAAAACGGACACCACAGAAATAAAAAGAATTATAAGAGAATACTATGAAAATTATACAAAAACTAGACAGCCTAGAAGAAATGGATAATTCCTAGAAACACAGAATCTTCCAAAACCAAATCACAAACAGAAAATCTGAACAGACCATTTATGAAAATTGAATCAGTAATGAAAAAACTCCTAAAAAAACAAAAGTCCAAAACCAGATGGATTCACAGGTGAATTCCACCACACATTTTAAGAACAGTTAATACTTATTCTCAAACTATTTCAAAAAAATAAACGTGGAAGGAAAGCTTCCAAATATACTCTATGAGACCAGCATTGCACTATTACCAAAATCAAAGATACTATAAAGAAACCTACAGGCCAATAACCCTGAACATAGATGCAAAAATCATCAACAAAAGATTAGCAAACTGCATTCAACAATATATTAAAAGAATCACAAAAATTAAGTGGGATTTACTGAAAGGATGCAAGTATGGTTCAATATTTACAAATCAATCAACCTGATATCACATTAAAAAATGGTAACTATTATGATCATCTCAACAGATGCAGAAAAAGCATTTGGCAAAATTCATCTATTTCTGATTTTTAAAATTCTCAATATAGTGGGATTAGAGGGAACATATCTCAATATACCAAAGGACAATATGAAAACCCACAGCTAACATTTTAGTCCATGAGGATGAACGGTTTTTCTGCTATGATCAGGAATAAAACAAAGATGTTCACTCTTGCCACTTTCATTCAGCATAGTGCTGGAAGTCCTAGCCATAGCAATCAGACAGGAGAAAGAAATAAAGGCATCCAAATTGGTAAGGAAGAAGTTAAGCTATCACTATTTGCCGATAATATAATGCTATACCATAGAAAACCCTAAAGACTCCACCTAACACTGTTAGGAGTAGTAAATGAATTCACTAAAGTTGCAGGATACAAAATTAAAATAGTTTTGAGTTATAATTATACCAAAAGGAATAAAACATCTAGTAGTAAACTTAACCAAGGATTTGAAAAGATCTGTATGCTGAAAACTGTACAACATTGATGAAAGAGAATAAGGACAACATGAACAAGTGGGAAAATATACTGTGTTCATGTACTGGGAGAATCTATAGCAGTCTACAGATTCAATGCATTTTCTATCAAAATACCAATAGCATTTTTGCCAGAACAAGAACAAATAATCCTAAATTTTTTAAGAAACCACAAAAGACCCCAAATAGCCAAGGAAATTTGAGACTGAAGAACAAAGCTGATGGTATCACAAAGCAAGATTTTAAGATATACTATAAAGCTGTAGTAATCAAAACAGTATGCTACTGGCACAAAAACAGACACAGAGATGAATGGAACAGAAACAGAGCCCAGATATACACCCACACGTATATGGTCAGTTAATCTACTACAACACAAGATGCAAAATATAGAGTTGGGAGAAGACGGTCTCTTCAATAAGTGTGTTGGGAAAACTGGACAACTCCCTGCAAACGAATGAAATAGGACTCTTTCTTACAGCATACACAAAAACAAACACAAAATGCATTAAAGACCTTCATGGGAGACATGAAACTGTAAAACTCCTAGAAGAAAACAGGCAGTAATCTCTCTGGCTGTGACCTTTGCAACATTGTCCTGAGGCAACGGAAACAAAACCAAAAATGAACTATTGGGACTAAGGAAAAAAAAAAAGTATACCATCAACAAAGCAAAAAATGGCAACCTACGAATCAAAGAAGATATTTGCAAACAATATATGATAAGGAGTTAATATCTAAAATATGTAAAGAACTTATACAACTCAATACCAAGAGAAACGATCTGATTAAAATGATGGTCAGAGGACCTGAACAGACATTCTTCCTAAGAAGACATACAGATGGCAAGCACATGAAAAGAAGCTCAACACCACTAATCATCAGATGCAAATCAAAACCACAATGAGCTATTACTTCACACTACTCAGAATGGCTATTATCAAAAAGATTAGAACTTCAAGTGCTGGTGAGGATGTGGAGAAAAGGGGACTCTTGTGCACTATTGGTGGAAATGTAAATTCATGCATCCACTGTGGAACACAGTATAGAGGTTCCTCAAAAACTTAAAAACAGAAATACCATAAGATCCAGTAATTCCAATACTGGGTATTTATCCAGAGAATACAAAAACACCAACACAGAAAGATACTTACATCTCTATGTTTATTGAAGCATTATTTACAATAGCCAAGATATGGAAGCAACACAGTGCCCATCAATAGATGAATGAATGAAAAAGTGGTATGTATATACAATGGAACATTACTTAACCTAAAAAGATCTTCTGATCTGGGTAAACATGGATGGACCAAGAGGATATTATGCTAAGTGAAATAAGTTAGAGAAACACAAATATCATATGATTTCACTTATATGTGGAATCTCAAAAAGGAACAAAAAACAGTAACAGACCCATAAATACAGAGAAGAAATGGTTGGTTGTCAGAGGGGTGGGGGTGGGACAGGAGCAAAATGGGTGAAGAGGAGTGGGAGATACAGGCTTTAGGTTATGGAATAAATAAATCACAGGGGTAAATTGTACATCATAGAGAATATAGTCAATGGTATTATAATAGCATTGTATAGTGACAGATGATAGCTACACCCATGGTGACCATAGCATAATGTGTAAGTTTGTTGAATCACTATGTTAACTGTATGTCAGCAATACTTCAATAAAAAAGGAAGAAAATCCCATTGATAACTGCACCAAAGAGGATAAGATACCTAAGAATAAATTTAAGAAGGTGAAAGACCTATATTCTGTACTCATCTATAAAATATTAATGGAAGAAACTGAAGATAAGACAAATGGATAGATCTACCATATTCACAGACTGAAAGAATATTGTTAAAATGTCCATACTCCCAAAGTAACCTAGCTATTCAATGCAATCCTTATCAGAATATCAGTTGCATTTTTCACAAAACTAGAACAAACATTCCTAAAATTTGTATGGAATCACAAAAGGCCTCAAATGGCCAAAACAATCTTGAGAAAGGAAAATGAAACTCGGGGTACCACAATCCCATATATCAGTTATACTACAAACATATAGTAATTACAATATGGTACTGGCAGCATATAGACACATAGATCAATGGAATAGAATAGAAAGCTTAGAAATAAACCCATGCTTATACGATCAATTAATCTACAACAAAGGAGGCAAGACAATGTGGAAAAGACAATCTATACAATAAATGGTGTTGGGAAAACAGCTACATGCAAAAGAATGAAACTGGACTACTTTCTTATACCACACACAAAAATAAACTTGAAATTCATTAAAGACCTAAATGTGAAGCTTGAGACCATTAAAATCCTTAAAAAAAAACATAGGAATAATCTCTTGGACATCAGTCTCAGCCATGTATTTATGACTAGGTCTCCTCAAGCAAGGGAAACAAAGGCAAAAGTAAACTATTAGAATGACATCAAAATAAAAAGCTTTTTACAGTGAAGGAAATTATCAACAAAATGAAAAGGCAACCTCCTGAATGGGAAAAGATATTTGCAAATGATATGTCTGATAAGGGGTTGATATCCAAAATATATAAAGAACTTATATAACTCAATACCAAAAGAACAATCAGATTTAAAATTGTGCAGAGGACATGAAGAGACATTTTTCTGAAGAACACCGAGAGACTGCAACACACATACTCCTTAATATCATTAATCATCAGGGAAATGCAAATCAAAGCCACAATGAGATATCACTTCACACCAGTCAAAATGGCTAGCATTAAAAATCTAAGTGGGGTGCCTGGGCGGCTTACTTGGTTAGGCATCTGAATTCCACTCAGGTCATGATCTCGCGTTTCACAAGTTTGAGCCCCGCATCAGGCTATGTGTTGACAGCTCAGAGCCTGAAGCCTGCTTCAGATTCTGTGTCTCACTCACTCTCTCTCTGCCCCTCCCTTGCTCACACTCTGTCTCTCTCTAAAAAATAAATAGGCATTAAAAAAACCTATTTAAAAAAATCTAATAAGTTTTGGCGAGCATGTGCAAAAGAAGTAAGACTTCACTGATGGTGGAACTGAAAATTGGTGCAGCCACTGTGGAGAACATTATGGAGGTTCCTCAAAAAACTAAAAATAGGGGCGCCTGGGTGGCGCAGTCGGTTAAGCGTCCGACTTCAGCCAGGTCACAATCTCGCGGTCCGTGAGCTCGAGCCCCGCGTCGGGCTCTGGGCTGATGGCTCAGAGCCTGGAGCCTGTTTCCAATTCTGTGTCTCCCTCTCTCTCTGCCCCTCCCCCGTTCATGTTCTGTCTCTCTCTGTCCCAAAAGTAAATAAACATTGAAAAAAAAAAAACTAAAAATAGAAATACCATGTGATATAATAATTCTACTACTGGGTATTGACCCAAAGAATGTGAAAACAATTGAAAAGATATATGCACTCCTATATTTATTGCAACATGGTTTACAATAGCCAAAATATGGAAGCATATAAGTGTCCACTGATATAGGAATTGGTAAAGGAGATGCAATTATACACACAACAATGGAATAGTACTCAGACATAATAACGAATGAGATCTTGCCATTTGAGACACTGATGGACCAATAGAGTATTTTGCTAACTAAGTCTGACAGAAACACAAATACCATATGATTTCATTATATGTGAAATCTAAAACAAACTACTACAACAGCAAAAACACATGAACAAACAAGAAAAACAGACTCTTAAGTACAGAGAACAAACTGCCAGAACAGTTTTCTAGAACAGAGGTGGGTTAGGGGAACAGGTGAAAATGACAAAAGGGCTTAAGAGGTACAGATTTCTAGTTACAAAGTAAGTCATGGAGATGAAAAATATAGCATAGGGCATATAGTCAGTAAATATTGTAGTAACATTATATGGTGACAAATGGTAAATACAGCCATCATGGGGTTAGGTACAAAATCAATATGCATTATACCTGAAACTAATACAGCATGTGAATTTGAATTAAAAAAATTTAACTCATACTACTTAAATAACTTGCCAAAACTAGTTAGTAAATGTTGTCATATGTTGGTTCACAAATACTCATCTGTAAAATGAAAAAAAACTATTGACCTTGCAGCTTTGTTCTGAAAACTGGTGACATCTAGCTTAGTGTCTAGCACCTAGAATATTATAACATAGTAGCAGATTCAAAAATCAGTTGAGTCGATATATTTCCCCAGTTATTTCCCTTTAAGCTGGAGTTCCATCTCTGTCATTATATGGAAGAGTCTCTTTGTTATTTTGAACCTGCTGTCACCTCACTGAATCTGGCTTAGTTTTAATACAAGTCTTCTTCACTTTATAGCGGGGTTATGTTCCCAAAAACCCATCATAAATTGAAAATATCGTAAGTAAAAAATGCATTTACTACACCTCACCTACCAAATATAGCTTAACCTAGCCTAACTTAACTGTGCTCAAAGCACTCACATTAGCCTAAGATTGGGGAAAATTATAAAACACAAAGCCTATTTTATAATACAGTGTTAAGTATCATATGTAATTTACTGAATACTATACTGGAAGTGGAAAACAATGGTTATGTGTACAGGATGGTAAGTATATTGGTTGTTTACCCTCATAATTACCGGACAGTGGCAGAGAGAGCCATTCTGCCACTGTCCTGCATCATGATCATATCATACTGTATATCACTGGCCTAGAAAAAAAATCAAAATCCAAAATTCAAAGTATGGTTTCTACTCAACGGGTATTGCTGTTGCACCACTGTAAAGTAAAGTTGAACCACTGTAAAGTGATATTGCTGTTGCACCACTGTAAAGTTGAAAAATTGCAAATCAAACCAGTTTAGGTCAGGAACCATATGTGTGCTGAAAAAATTCTTTCTTGAAGAAAGTTGGTCATATCCTACTTGTCAAATCCATCAGTCTCTTTCTAGCCCTCAATCTTCTTAATCTCTCTTCGTTTGACCTTCCACTAACCTCATTTAAAACCTTTCATCCTTTAGATTCCTTGATTTTCAAAAGAAAATGTTCGCAATTGACATTGTCCTATTGCTATCCACCTTTGGTCCCCTTTTCTGCACCTGCATCATAAGTGTACACGTGCCTTAATATCCCAACCACAGACCTCTTGGTACTCTTCTTCAATATCTTGTCCACTCCTGCCTTCATCTATATGTGAGTAGATAATTTTTAAACCTTTAACTGCTATAATGCATTCTAAAATGAAAGAAGCCCTTGAGATTTGGGGATCCAAGTTCATATAGGAGGAAATCACTAAGGCCTAAAATAAAAGAAAGATCAAACTTTTAGCTATTTTTTCCCCCAAATGGACATTTAGCTATTTCATCCCATCTGTTGAACAAAATATCTCTACTAAATTAAAATATTTATTCTATATGCTACATATAAACTTTTGTTGTTCTCTTTAGCTGATTTGTGCATCTTCCTGCAATACTACATTTACAGTTCTTTTTACTGAGTAGGGCAAGTCTCATTCAATGTTCAAAAACTTATTTTTACACCTTTGACTTTCCTAGAGAAACTTCAAGATCAACTTGACAAGTATTATTGCCCCACCCTGCAAGAAAAAGGAAAATCCCAATGGGATTCTGATTAGTATTTCATTAAATACAGAAAGCAGAGATCTTTCACTATTTACCTTAATTATATAAGGTTAAGCATTTTCTTCAATGTATAGAGAAAACAGAGATACAGAGAAAGTTCAATGACTTGGTCAAGGTCACGCACTAAGTGGTAGAGCCGATCATGAGCTCATACTTGTAACCAAAGAGAGAACAAAGATTTTGTGCCATTCGCAATATTCCCTCCACAACTAAATACATTTTTAGAAGACAAAATATCAGTTGAGGTCATCATCCAGAGAGTTTTGTCTGGTTCCCTGGGCCAACGGAGACTGCATATGTTAAACAGATGTAATGTATTTAATCTCTGAGAAGGGAAAAGAAGTTTTGGCAGTACTTCTCCAAAACACTCCCCTGTCAACTGGCAGAAAGAAGGCGTCTGGGAGAAGGAGATGCCAGTTTGGCAGCATATCCTCAAGCCAAAAGGAAGTAATTGTAAATGAAGAGCAGTGGAGGTGATCTGGAAATACTGACTAATCACTTGCACACTTACGCAGCTGCTCTCTTATATGCTGCTCATCATCCACAGCACATTAGGTTAGAATCAACCTCTGTGCCAGATGATTCTTAGACACCCACTAAATAAACAAGAACACTTTCCTTATGCATCTATCCTTAGTATTTTCCATGAGTTAGTATTACTAACAAGTCCAAATCTCAATCTTTAAACAAGCATTAATTTAAGACCATCTCAGTTTTTCTCTTTTTTGGGTTGCTCTTGTAATGGATCAAATAGTCTATGCTAAGTCAAGTAGTAAAATAAAATAAAATGGAATACTTTCTCAGTATCTGACATGCTTCATGCCTATATAGCTGAATCCCACAAGTGACAAAGAAGCTTTGATTAGAGTTCAGAAGGGCCAGCCTAAAGAGACAGGTTATTTTCTGGTGTTTTCAAGGGCAATAAAGGACTTTAGTCTTTCTGGATGTCAAAGGACTAATCTCTGAGCTATTTAAGTATGACCTTCATTAATCTCAGTCAGCCATGCCCTTAGAATCCAAGGATTATATATATATATATATATATATATATATAGGTGTGTGACTAATGCAAAATTTAAACTTTGATATTTTTATCATATGTACTATTTTCACCTCATTTTCCTGTATTTTTCAACCTGCTGATTTGTACTTAGGAATTTCTACTGTCTAATCATCATCTCATAAACACTATTCCCCTCTCTCATCTAATTCTCTGTTGGATATTCTTCCAGCAAGTAGTAAAGAAGCAACTTGTGTATGAACGTGTAAGCAGCCTCTCCAACCATCAATATATTACTGTTATTTAACCAAAATAGTTCCTTAGTCATGCATAAAGTAAGCAAGTATTTGAGACTATGCAACCCCAGTTCAGAATGAATGATAATACAACCTCTAACCAGATGTCAATAAGTAAAATGAAACATGATATATGATGAGTATATAATCCATGAAGACTTCCATTCCAAACATCTCTTTAAGTGACAATCCGAATACTGGCATGGACACTTATTACCCATGAATAGTAAAGGCTCTTAAAAAGGCCTTTATTAAATTTATCTGTTCTGTATAGGACCACTGTGCCAGCCATGGGAATAAACCCACTCAAAATGATTGATTTTGTATATCAAAATGACTACTGGGACACAGAACTAACCATAATGCTGGCTTTTTAAGAAAGCAAATATATTAGGGTTTCTGGGGAAGATAGTGGAGTACGAGGATCCTAGATGCACTTTGTCCCACAGACAAACCTCCAAACCTCTGGGTAAATAACCCAGAAAGTGACCTGAAGATTCTCCACAGATAAATGTAGAGAAAATGGCATGTGGGAGAAGGAAGGGTGGAGACATGGTTGGGAGCCCAACTAACATGTGGATTGTCCGTGGGTGGAAGCAATGCTGTGGGCACAAGAGGGAAGGCTAGCAGACCCCACGCCAGGCACACCAGGCATAGAGGACATAACACTGGAAAGTTGAATCCCCATAACATTTGGCTTTGAAATTCGGAGGGGCTTCAGTTCTTGAGTTCTTAAAATTAATGTGGCTTAACACCTAGAACTTTGAAAACTAGCAGGGTCATATCTAGGAGAGTGGGATGGCAAAAGTAAACTGAGTCTCCACTCTTAACGAGACAGCATAACAGCCCCAGTGAGATACTGTATAGAAGCAGCAGTTTGAAAGATACTTGGGGTACACAGGATAGAGATTTGTTTACTAATATCAGAGCAGGTGCTTGAGGGACAGGGATCTTTGGGAGATTTCTCCAGGTACAACAGGGCTGGCAGGCACCATTTACCTCCCCTGCCCCCCAGCCTAGAAAAATGGACACCTGCAGGAATCAGCGCAGCATTTAGAGTTTCCATCTAGCTTGTTAAGAGCTCTTCCCACCACTACATTCTCCTGCAGACCAGCCCCTACATTCTGGCCTTGGCAGGAGTTTTCCAAAGCAGCAATATATAGACTACCTCCCACAGCAGAACAGTGCAAGTCTTGTTGACTCCTGCATTCTCGCATGGACCTGCTCCCTCCAGCACAGCCTCCCAAAAGTCCATTCAAAGCGTCACCACAACGTGACTGTGCAAGCAACCCTGATAGGGGTCAAAATGACCCCAAAGTGACTCCTGCCCCAGGAGAGAGGAAGAAAAGCACACAAATTCATCTGACTATAGCCCCAGCAGACTGGGGCTGGGGTCAGACATATGGTTTGACTGAGTCCCACCCATCAACAAAATCTTCTTAGGAAACTACATTAAGGAGAGCACCCTCCAGTTCACTGCTAGTGCACTCCGATAAATGCCTGGCCTGATCCACCTCAAGCTCAGGGCAGTCTCAGAGTGGCCCACAATCAAAACAGAGATGAAATCCTGTCCACATCAGGCAGAGAGCCATTGAAAGTGACTGGACTAAAGGTAAATGTAGCTCAACCACAACAATAGGGCACATACAATACACATAAGAGACATCCCATGAAGTGCCAGGTTCTGGTGAACAAGCAACATAGCGTTACAGGGCACCAGAGAGGCTCTTCAGAAGGCACTATGTCTCAGCATGAGACATAGCTTACTTTCCTCATACATAGAAACAGAGTTAGAAAAATTGAGGAGACAGAAGATTATGTCCCAAAGGAAGGAACAAGACAAAACCACAGCAAGAGACCTAAGTGAAACAGATACAAGTAATATGCCTGATAGAGAATTTAAAGTAATGATCATAAAAATAATTGACTTAAGAAAAGAGTGGAAGACCTCAGTGAGGCCTTCAACAGAGAGAAAACAAACAATCAGAGTTGAAGAACTCAATAACTGACATTAAAAACATATTAGATGGAATAAATAGTAGACTACAGGAATCAGGAGAACAGTTCAGTGACCTGGAGGCCAGGGTAATGGAAAGCAACCAAGCTGAATAGAAGAGAGAGAAAAAAATAATAATGAGAATGAAGAAATGAAGGAACACCATCAAGCTTAATAACATTTACATTACAGGGATCCTAGCAGGAGAAGAGAGAGAAAAGGGGGCAGAAAATTTATTTGAAGAAATAATAGCTGAAAACTTCTCCAATCTGGGGAAGGAAACAAATCTAGATCCAGGAGCCACAGGGAGCCCTCAACAAATTCAACCCAAGGAGGTCCAGAAAAAGGCACATGGTGGGGCACCTGGGTGACTCAGTTAAGCATCCTGCTCTTGATTTCAACTCAGGTCATGATCTCATAGTTCATGACTTTGAACCCCTCATCATACTCTATGCTGACAAGCATGGAGACTGCTTGGGATTCTGTCTCCCTTTCTCTCTCTCTGCTCTTTCCCTCTCGCATGCTCTCTCAAATATAAACATTTTTTTAAAGGCACATAGTAATTAAAATGGCAAAAAATTGTGAATAAGACAGAATTTTAATATCAGCAAAAGAAAACAGTTATATACAAGGAAAACCCCAAAAGGCTATCAGCTGATTTTTTCAGCAGAAACTCTATAGGCCAGAGGGGAGTGGTATGATATATTCAAAGTGCTAAAAAAAAGAAGAAGAAGAAAACCTTCAGCCAAATACACTGTCCAGCAAGGCTATCATTCAGAATAGGAGAGGTGTGAGTTTCTGAGACAAACAAAAATTAAAAGAATTCATGACCACTAAACCAGCCTTACAAGAAATGTAAAAAGGGACTCTTTGAGTAGAAAGGAAAGACCATAAGCAGGAGTAAAAGCAGGAAGCACAAAAGCAGTAAAATTAAAAATCAGCCAAGGAATTCACAAAATAAAAGGATGTAAATACCATGTACCTAAAATGTAGGGGAGAGAGGAGTAAAAGTTTTGTGCTTTTAAGGTGGGTTCAAACTTAAGCAACCATCAACTTAATATAAACTGCTATATGCATAAGATGTTATATACAAACTGAACAGTAACCACATATCAAAAACCAGTAATATATATGCAAAAAAATAAAGAGAAGAAATCCAAGTATATCACTAAAGAAAGGCAACAAACCATAATAGAAGAAACCAAAACAAAGGAACAGGGAAGAACTACAAAAACAATAATAAAACAAGTAACAAAATGGCAATAAGTACATACCTATCAATAATTACTCTGAATGTCAATGGACTAAACACTCCAATCAAAAGACAGAGATAATGGAATGGATAAAAAACAAACGCTATTTACATGCTGCCTACAAGGACTTATTTCAGACTTAAAGATACATGCAGACTGAAAGTAAAGGAATGGAAAGGCATTTATCATGGAAATGGAACTGAAAAGAAAGCTGGGATAGCAATATTTATAGGAGACAGAATAAACTTGAAAACAAATTCTGTAACCAAAGACAAAGAATGACCTTACATAATCATAAAGGGACAAGAATTGTAACAATTATAAATATTGATGCACATAAGAGTACCGAAATACATAAAGCAGCTAATTACAAACATAAAGGAAGTAATCAACAGTAATATAGTAAGAGGAGGGCACATTAAAACCCCATTTACACCAATCAGTAGATCATCCAAACAGAAAATCAACAAAGAAACAGTGGCTTTGAATGACACATTGGATGAGACAGGTCTAACAGACGCATTCAGAACATTCCATCCTAAAACAGCAGAATACACATTTTTTCAAGTGCACAGGGAGAATTCTACAGAACAGATCACATGTTAGGCCACAAAGCAAGTCTCAACAAATTCAAAAATACTTTAGTCATACTATGCATCTTTTCCAACCAGGACACTATAAAACTAGAAATGAACCACAAGAAAAAATTGAAGGGAACACAAATACATAAAGTTTAAATAACATGTTACTAAACAGTGAATGAGACAAGCAGAAATCAAGGAAAAAATCAAAGACACACTGGAGGGATACCTGGCTGGCTCAGCTGGTAAAGCATGCAACTCTAGATCTTGGTGTCGTGAGTTCAAGACCCAGATTGGGTGTACAGCTTATTAAAAAAAAGAAAGAAAGAAATACATAGAAACAAATGAAAATGATAACACAATGTTCCAAAATCTTTGGGATTCAGCAAATGGTCTTCTAAGAGGAAAGTCTATAGTAATAGAGGCCTACCTCATGAAGTAGGAGAAATCTAAAACAACCTAAGCTTAGACTCCACAGGGGCTAGAAAAAGAAGAATAAAACTCAAAAACAGTACAAGGGGTAAAATACAAAAAGACAAAACAAACAAAAAACAAAAACAGTACAAGGAAATAATAAAGATTAAAACAGAAATAAATACAAATATTCTCAAAGGTTTCTAAAAAATAGAAGGGAACATTCCCAAACGTGTTTTTACAAGGCCAGCATTACCTAAATACCAAAACCACACAAGCACACTAAAGAAAATTACAGGCCAATATCCCTGATGAATATAAAAGCAAAAATCCTGGGGCACCTGGGTGGCTCAGTTGGTTAAGCGTCTGACTTCGGCTCAGGTCATGATCTCACGGTCCGTGAGTTCGAGCCCCACGTCGGGCTCTGTGCTGACAGCTCAGAGCCTGGAGCCTGCTTCCGATTCTGAGTCTCCCTCTCTCTCTCTGACCCTCCCCCGTTCATGCTCTGTCTCTCTCTGTCTCAAAAATAAATAAACATTAAAAACAAATTTAAAAAAAAAAGCAAAAATCCTCAAGAAAATAGTAGCACACTCAATTCAACAATACATTAAAAGTTTCATATACTGTGTTCAGGTAGGATTTATTCCAGCAATGCAAGGATGGTTCAACACGTGCAAATTAATTAATGTTATACATCACATTAACAAAATGAAGGATACAAAAACTCAAACAATAATCTAATTGATGCAGAAAAAGCATTTCACAAAATTCAGCATTCATTCATAATAAAAAAAACTGTGTATATAGGGATCATACCTCAACATAATAAAAGCTATATGACAAGTTTACAGCTAAAATAATTAACAGTGAAAAGCTAAAAGCTTTTTCTCTAAAGTTAAGAACTTGACAAGTATGCTCATTATTGCCCCTTTTATTCAACAATGTACTAGAAATCCTAGCCAAAGCAATTACACAAGAAATAAAAGACATCCAAATCAGAAAGGAAGACATAAAACTGTCTTCATTTGCAGATGATGTATTATATAGAAATTCTAATGACTCCAGAAAAAAAACTGTTAGAGCTAACAAATTCAGTAAAGAGACAAAATACAAAATCAATGTACAAAAATCAGTTGTGTTTCTATACACTAATAGCAAACTATCAGAGAAATTAAGAAAGCAATCTCATTTATAATTGCAGCAAAAAGAATAAAATGTCAAGAAATAAAGTGAACCAGGGAGGAGAAAGATCTGTACACCAGAAACTATCAGATATTGATGAAAGAAATTGAAGAAGACACAATTAAATAGAAAGATATTCTGTGCTCACTGACTGGGGAAATTAATACTATTAAAATGTCTATACTATTAAAGCAATGTAATCCCTATCTTAATTCCAATGGCATTTTTCACAGAAAAAGAAAAAACAACTCTAAAATCTGTATGGAACCATAAAAGACCCCCAAAAGAGCCAAATCAATCTTAAAGCAGAAGAAAGTTTGAGTCATCACAAATTCTGGTTTCAAATATATTACAAAGTTATGGTAAATACAACAGTATGGTTTAAGTATAAAAATAGACACATAGATCAACAGGACAAAATTTGAGAGCCCAGAAGTAAACCCATATGAGTGTATGTGTGTGTGTGTGTGTGTGTACACACACACACACACTCAATTAATTTATGACACACACTCAATTAATTTATGACACACACTCAATTAATTTATGACAAAGGAGCCAAGAATATACAAATGAGAGAAAGAATAGTCTCTTCAATAAAAAGTGTTGGGAAAACTGGACAGACAGAAGCAAAACAATGAAATTAGACCCTTCTCTTTCACCATACTCAAAAATCAACTCAAAATGGATGAAAGACTTGGACATAAGACCCAAAACCATAAAAGTCTTAGAAGAAAACAGGGAAAACTCCTTGTCATTGGTCTTGGCAATGATTTTTTGGATTTGACACAAAGCAAAGGCAACAAAAGCAAAAATAAATAAGTAGGACCACATGAAATTAAAAAGTTTCTGTACACCAAAGGAAACCATCTGTACATCAAAGGAAAATGAAAGGCCAAACTACCAAATGGGAGAATATATTTTAAAATCATATATCTGATAAGGGATTAATATCCAAAACACTATAAAGAACTGCTACAACTCAACAGAGAAAAACAGTCTGATTGAAAAGGAACAGAAGATCTGAACAGACATTTTTCCAAAGACAACATAAAAATGACGAGCAGGTATGTCACAAAGTGCTCAACATCACTAATCATCAGGGAAATGGTAATCAAAACCACAATGAGTTATCACCTCACACCTGTTAAAATGGCTATCATCAAAAAGATAAGAAATAACAAGTGGTGAGGATTTGGAGAAGAGGAAACCCTTGTATACTGTTGGTCCAACTATAAATTGGTACAGTCACTACAAAAAACAGTATGGAGGTGTTCTCAAAAAATTAAAAATGAAACTACCATATGATCCATACCACGTCTGAGTATATATCTGAAGGAAATAAAATCATAAGTTTGAAAAGTTATCTGTACCTCCATCTTCACTGAAGCATTATTTACAATCACCAACACATAGAAAAAACCTAAATGTCCATTAATGAATGAATGGATAAGGAAATTGTTTTCATATACACATACACATGCAGAACACACACACACACACGAATAATATTCAGCCATGAAAAGGAAGGTAATCTGCCATTTGCAACATGGGTGGACCTTATAGTGTTTATGGTACATAAATCAGACAGGAAAAGATAGATACTGTATGATCCCACCTGATAGGGTGGTTCGAAGCAGTCTCTAGGTACCCTAGCTGGCATATTGCCTCAGTGAGCCTTGGGCCCCTAGCCCACACCTGCCCCAGCTCCCTGACCAAGACGGCCCTAGTGCAGCACATAAGACATCCTTAGCAAGCACTCACTACAGCTCCAGCCATCACTCCAAATTACTGCAGCAACATTCTAGGTCCAAACCACTTCAACTCCAGGATACCCCCTGCCCATGCCTCACCTAGGTTTCTGCTGCTCTACTATCATGCCCTGTGCAGAATGCTCCAGGCCACCCTAACCACATCTGCCTTGACTCCAGCCACCACCAGGACACCCTTGTGTGGAACACTCTGGGATACCCTTTCCCCCCTGTCAGCTTCAACTATACTGCCAAAATATCTTCTGTGCAGAGAGTACTGGGACCCCCCTGATCCCCCACCCCCACCCAGTACGCACACACTTCAGTCTGAGCTATCATGTCATGTTGGCCTCTGCAGCAAGTCCCAAAAATGCCCTGACCAGGGCATTCAGCTCAGGCCTTCCCAAAGCAGCCCCAGCACAGAATGTCCTGGCACCCCCAGGCCACACTAGCCACAGCTCCATTTCAGTTAGCCAAAGTCACCAGGCACACAGTCTACACAGGGGAAAACCATATACAAGACTATTCCTTTGAGTTTAGGAGAAGTAACTGTTCTGCCTAATTCATAAAAACAAATACAGAAAATCAATCAAAATGAGGTGACAGGATATGTTCCAAATAAAAAAAAATAAGACAAAATTTTAGAAAAAGAACTAAATAGAACAGAGATAACCAATTTACCTGATAAAAGAGTTCAAAATAATAGTCCGAAAGATACTCACTGGACTGGGAAAAAGAGTGGATAAACTTAGTGAGAACTTTAATAAAGAGAAAACATAAAAAAATAACCAATCAGAGTTGAAGAATAACTGAAATGAAGTACATACTAGAGGAAATCAATAGTACATCAGTGGATGTAGAATGGGTCAGCATTTTGGAAGACAGGTTAATAGGAAGCACTCAAGATGAGCAGCATAAAGAAAAAAGAATTTTAAAAAGCAAAATTAGGTTAAGAGACCTTCTGAGACACCATCAAGTGAACAAACATTCACCTCATAGGGATCCCAAGGAAGAGAGAGGAAAAGGGGCAGAAATCTTTTTTTTAAGAAACAATAGCTGAAATCTTCCCAACCTAAGGGAGAAAATAGATATCTAGGCCCAGGAAGCACAAAAGCTTTGAAACAAAATGAACCCAAAGAGATCAACACCAAGACACATAATAATTAAAATGTCAAAGATTAAAGATAAAAAGATAATTTTAAAAACAGCTAGAGAGAAGCAACTATTTATATACATGGAAAACCGCAGGAGGCTATCAGCTGATTTTTCAGTAGAAACTTTATAGTCAAAAGGCAGTGGCAAGATATATTCAAAGTGCTGAAAGGAAAAAGCCTACAACCTAGAATATTCTATCTCGCAAGGTGATCTTTCAAAATTGAGATGAGATAGAGTTTCCCAGACAAATAAAAGTTAAGAGTTCATCACCACAAAACCACCCTTACAAGAAATGTTAAAGGGACTTCTTTAAATGGAAGAGATGATAATTAGGAGAAAACTATGAAAGCAAAAACTGTGACGAGTAAAAGCAAATACACAGTAAAAGTAGTAGAGCAATCAATCATAAAGCTAGTATGAAGGTTAAAAGACAAAAGTCATAAAATCAATAATATCCTAAAAATTAGTTAAGGGGACTCACAAAATAAAAAAAGATATAAAATATGACTACATACATAAAATGTGGAGCAGGGAGTAAAATTAAAGTTCTTTTAGAATGTGTTCAAACTTGCGGAGCATGGGTGGCTCAGTCTGTTAAGCATCTGACTTCAGGTCAGGTCATGATCTCATGGTTCATGAGTTCGAGCCCCACATCAAGTTCTGTGCTGACAACTCAGAGCCTGGAGCCTGCTTCAGATTCTGTGTCTCCGTCTCTCTCTGCCCCTTCCCCCATTCACACTCTGTCTCTCTCAAATAAAACAAACGTTAAAAAAAAAAAGAATGTATTCAAACTTAAGTGACCATCAACTTAATATAGACTACTATATACTTTAGATGCTGTATATGAACTTCATGGTAACCAAAACCAAAAACCTAAAACAGATACACAAAAAATAAAAAGAAAGCCAAGCATTACACTAAAGAAAGTCATCAATCACAAGAACAGAGAGAAAGAAATAAAGTAACAGAGGAATTACAAAAACAACTAAAAAACAATAAAATGCAAAATGCATACCTATCAATAATTACTTTGTTTTATTTATTATTTTTTTTTAAATTTACATCCAAATTAGTTAGCATATAATGCAACAATGATTTCAGGAGTAGATGCCTTAATGCCCCTTATCCATTTAGCCCATCCCCCCTCCCACAATCCCTCCAGCCACCCTCAGTTTGTTCTCCATATTTATGAGTCTCTCCCCCTCCCTGTTTTTATATTATTTTTGTTTCCCTTCCCTTATGTTCATCTGTTTTGTCTCTTAAAGTCCTCATATGAGTGAAGTCATATGATTTTTGTCTTTCTCTGACTAATTTCACTTAGCATAATACCCTCCAGTTCCATCCATGTAGTTGCAAATGGCAAGATTTCATTTTTTGATGGCCTAGTAATACTCCATTGTATATATATATATATACCACATCTTCTTTATCCATTCATCCATTGATGGACATTTGGGCTCTTTCCATACTTTGGCTATTGTTGATAGTGCTGCTCTAAACATGGGGATGCACGTGTCCCTTCGAAACAGCACACCTGTATCCTGTGGATAAATGCCTACTAGTGCAATTGCTGCGTCATAGGGTAGTTCTATTTTTAGTTTTTTGAGGAACCTCCATACTGTTTTCCAGAATGGCTGCACCAGCTTGCATTCCCACCAACAATGCAAAAGAGATCCTTTTTCTCTGCATCCTCGCCAACATCTGTTGTTGCCTGAGTTGTTAATGTTAGCCCTTCTGACAGGTGTAAGGTGGTATCATTGTGGTTTTGATTTGTATTTCCCAGATGATGAGTAATGTTGAGCATTTTTTCATGTGTTGGTTGGATGTCTTCCTTAGACAAGTTTCTATTCATGTCTTTCGCCCATTTCTTCACTGGATTATTTTTTGGGTGTTGAGTTTAATAAATTCTTTATAGATTTTGGATACTAACCCTTTATCTGATATGTAATTTGCAAATATCTTCCCCCATTCTGTCGGTTGCCTTTTAGTTTTGCTGATTGTTTCCTTCACTGTGCAGAAGCTTTTTATTTTGATGAGGTCCCAGTAGTTCATTTTTGCTTTTGTTTCCCTTGCCTTCAGAGACGTGTTGAGTAAGAAGTTCCTGTGGCCAAGGTCAAGGAGGTCTTTGCCTGCTATCTCCTGGAGGATTTTGATGGCTTCCGGTCTTACATTTAGATCTTTCATCCATTTTGAGTTTATTTTTGCGTATGGTGTAAGAAAGTGGTCCAGGTTCATTCTTCTGCATGTCGCTGTCCAGTTTTCCCAGCACCACTTGCTGTCTTTATTCCACTGGATATTCTTTCGTGCTTTGTCAAAGATTAGTTGCCCATACATTTGTGGGTCCATTTCTGGGTTCTCTATTCTGTTCCATTGATCTGAGTGTCTGTTCTTGTGCCAGTACCATACTGTCTTGATGATTACAGCTTTGTAATACATTTTGAAGTCTGGGATTGTGATGCCTGCAGGTTTGGTTTTCTTTTTCAGAATTGATTTGGATATTCAGGGTCTTTTGTGGTTCCATACAAATTTAAGGATTATTTGTTCTAGCCCTGTGAAGAATGCTGGTGTTACTTTGATAGGGATTATGTTGAATATGTAGATTGCTTTGGGGTAATATCGACATTTTAACAATATTTGTTCTTCCTATCCAGGAGCATAGAATCTTTTTCCATTTTTTGTGTCTTCAATTTCTTTCATAAGCTTTCTATAGTTTTCAGTGTATAGGTTTTTCACCTCTTTGGTTAGGTTTACTCCTAGGTATTTTATAGTTTTTTCTGCAACTGTAAATGGGATCGATTCCTTGATTTCTCTTTCTGCTGCTTCATTGTTGGTGTATAGGAAGGCAACCGATTTCTGTGCATTGATTTTAGATCCTGCAACTTTGCTGAATTCATGAATCAGTTCTAGCAGTTCTTTGGTGGAATCTTTGGGTTTTCCATATAGAGTATCATGCCATCTGCGAAGAGTGAAAGTTTGACCTCCTCCTGGCCAATTTGGATGCCTTTTATTTCTTTGTGTTGTCTGATTGCAGAGGCTAAGGCTTCCAATACTATGTTGAATAACGGTGCTAGAGTGGACATCCCTGTCTTGTTCCTGACGTTAGGGGGAAAGCTCTCAGTTTTTCCCCATTGAGGATGATATTAGCATTGGGTCGTTCATATATGACTTTTATGATCTCGACGCATGACCCTTTTATCCCTACTTTCTTGAGGGTTTTTATCAAGAAAGGATGGTGTATTTTGTTGAATGTTTTCTCAGCACCTTCAATAATTAAATGTAAATGGTCTACACATTTCAAAGGACATAGAGTGATACAATTGATTTAAAAAAAAAAGACTCATCTATGTGCTGCCAATAAGAAACTCACTTTAAACCTAAAGATACATACAGCCTGAAAATGAAGGAAAAAGATATTCCAGGCAAATAGAAAAGAAAAGAAACAGGAAGTAATAGTTACATTAGATAAAACTGACTTTAAAACAAAGACTATAACAAGACAAGCAAGAGAATTACATAATGATAAAGAGAATCAAACAAATAGATATAACAATTTTAATTCTCTTTGCAGCCAATATTTAAGCACCTAAATGAATAAATTAAATATTATTAATAAATTATAACTTATTAATTATAGATTAAATTTATAATTATATAAATTAAATAATAATTAAATATTAACATAAATGTAGAAATTGACATCATAAAATAATAGTAGGGGACTTTAACTTCCCATTTACAGCAATGGGTAGACCATCCAGACAGAAAATCAATAAGGAAACAGTATCTTTGAATGATCCATTAGACAGATATATACAAAACATCCTACCTCAGACCAACAGAATGCAGATACTTTTTAAGTGCTCATGGAACATTCTCCAGGATCGATCACATGTTAGGTCACAAAACAGTCTCAGTATTTTTAAGAATACCAAAGTCATATCAGTCGTCTTTTCTGACCACAACAGAAAGAAACTAGAAATTAATTACAAGAAAAGCATAAATATATCGAGGCTAACCAACATGCAACTACACAACCTATGGATCAATGAGGAAATCAAAGAGGAAATGAAAAAAAAATACACGGGGACAAATGAAAATAAAAACACAACAGTCAAAAATCTTTGGGACACTGGGACACAGGGGCACCTCAGTGGCTCAGTGGGTTAAGTGTCCATCCTTTTCTTGGTTTCAGTTCAGGTCATGATCTCAGAGTTTGTGGGATTGGGCCCCACGTTGGGCTCTGCACTGACAACACAGAGCCTGCTTGAGATTCTCTCTCTCCCACTCTCTCTGCCCCTCCACCACTCACACTCTCTCTCACTCTCAAACAAACTTAAAAAAAAGTCTTTGAGACACAGCTAAATCAGTTCTAAGAGGGAAATTTATAGCAATACAGGGATACTTCAAGAACAAGAAATTTCTGTGATAAACAATCTAACCTTACACCTAAAAGAAATAGAAAAAGAAGAGTGAACAAAACCAGTGTTAGTAGAAGGAGGGAATAACAGGTCAGAGCAGAAATAAATGAAATAGAGACTAAAAATACATATATGAAAGATCAATGAAGAGCTAGTTCTTGAACAGAAAACAAAATTGATAGCCCTTTAGCCAGACTCATCCAGAAAAAAGGAGAGGACAGAAAGAGTGTCAGAAACAAAGGAGAAATAACAACTGACACCACAGAAATACAAAGGATTATAAGAAACTACTATGAAAAGTTATATGCCAACAAATTGGACAACCTAGAAGAAACAGTAAATTTCTAGTAACATATACTCTTACAAAACTGAATCAGGAAGAAACAGAAAATATGAACAGACCAATTACTAGTAATGAAATCTAATCAGTAATGAAAAAAGTTCCAGCAAACTGAAGTCCAGAAACAGATGGGTTCACAAGTGAATTCTACCAACTAAGTTAATACTTATTCTTCTCAAACTATTCTAAAAAATAGAAGGGGAAGGAAGACTTCCAAATATATTCTATAAGGCCAGCATTGCCCTGATACCAAAACTAGACAAAGATACCACAAGGAAAGAAAGCTACAGGCCAATATCCATAATGAACACAGATAAAAAAAATTTTTTTAAGGAATTTTACTAGTTTATTTATTTATTTTGAGAGAGAGAGAGAGAACAGGTTGTGGAACAGCAGAGAGAAGGAGAGTCAGAATCCCAAGCAGACCCCTTGCCATCAGCACAGAGCCCACTGTGGGGCTTGAACCCACAATTTGTGACATCATGACCTGAGCCGAGATCAAGAGTAACACACTTAACTGACTGCACTACCCAGATGCCCACAGATACAAAAATTCTCAACAAAAGATGGGCAAACTGAATTCAACAACAATAAAAAAAAAATGATTCATTACAATCAAGAGGAATTTATTCAGGGGATGCATGAATGATTCAATATTCACAAATCAGTCAGCGTGACATACCACATTAACAAAGGATAAAAATCCTGTTAAAAAATTTTTTTAAAAAAGGGGCGCCTGGGTGGCTCAGTCGGTTGAGTGTCCGACTTCGGCTCAGGTCATGATCTCGTGCTCCGTGAGTTTGAGCCCCACGTCCGGCTCTGTGCTGACAGCTCAGAGCCTGGAGCCTGCTTCGGATTCTGTGTCTCCCTCTCTCTCTGGCCCTCCCCCCATTCATGCTCTGTCTCTCTCTGTCTCAAAAATAAATAAATGTTAAAAAAAACCCAAAGGATAAAAATCATATGATCATCTCAATAGATGCAGAACAAGCATTTGACAAAATTCACCATCCATTCAAGACAAAATGTCTCAACAAAGTGGGTTTAGGGAGAACACACCTCAATATAGTAGAAGCCAGATATTACAAACCCACAACTAACATCATACTCAGTAGGGAAAAATAGAGCTTTTTCTCTAGATCAGAATCAAAACAAGGATATCTACTCTTGCCCCTGGTATTCAATAAAGTAATGGAAGTCCTAGCCACAGCAATTAGAAAACAATAAATAAAAAGCATCCAAGTTGGTAAGGAAGATGTAAAGCTGTCACTAATTGCAGATGACATGATACTATACATAGAAAAATCTAAAGGCTCCACCAAAAAACTATTAAAACTGATGAATGAATTCAGTAGGGTCACAGAATACAAAATTAACATATATAAATGTGTTGCATTGCTATACACTAATAACAAAGTAGCAGAATGGAAATTAAGCAGACGATTCCAAATGCATCAAAAGGAATACGTAGGAATAAATAATTAGGTGAAAGACCTGTACTCTGAAAACTATATTAATGAGAGAAATTGAAAACAACACAAACAAATGGAAAGATATACCATGTTAATGCCTGAATATCATTAAAATGTCTATACTATCCAAAGAAATCTACATATTCAATGCCATCCTATTAAAAAAACCAACAGCATTTTGGGGCACCTCGCTAGCTAGGTCAGTTGAGCAGACATCTGCTCTTGATTTTGGCGCAGGTCATGATCCCAGGGTCATGGGATGAAACCCTGCATTGGGCTCCATGCTTAGCATATTAAGATTCTTTCTCCCATTGCCCCTTTCCCTTACTCTAAAATTAAAACAAACAAAAACAGTATTTTTCATAGAACTAGAGAAATAATACTAAAATTTGTATGGAATCACAAAAGACCCAGAATAACAAAACCAAACTTATGAAAGAAGAACAAAACTGGAGATATCACAATCCCACATTTCAAGATAGACTATAAAGCTATCCTAATCAAAACAGTACGGGACTGCTACAAAAATAGACATGGATCAATGCATCAGGATGAGAGAAGCCAGAAATAAACCCACACTCATAAGATCAATTAATCTATAACAAAGGAGGCAAAAGTATACATGGAGAAAAGTTTCTTCAATAAATAGTTTTGGGAAAACTGGACAGCTACATGTAAAAGAATGAAATTGGACCACTTTCTTACATCACACATAAGAAATACACTCAAAATGCATTAAAGATCTAAATGTGAGACCCAAAATCATAAAACTCCTAGAAGAAAACATATGCAGTAATCTCTTAGGCATTGGTCTTAGCCACATATTTTTATGTATGTTTTCTCAGGCAAGGGAAACAAAAGCAAAAATAAACTATTGAGGCTGTAACAAAATAAAAAGCTTTTGCACAGTGAAAGAAACCATCAACAAAATGTAAAGGCAACCAACTTAATGGGAAAATATATTTGCAAATGATATATCCAATAAGGGGTTAATCTCCAAAATATATAAAGAATTTATACAACTCAACACCAAAAAAAATTTTTTTGATTAAAAAATGGGTAGAGAACCTGGATAGACAGTTTTCCAAAAAAGACACTTCAGATGGTCAACAGACATATGAAAAGATGCTCAACATCACTTATCAACGAAACACAAGTCAAAATCACAATGAAATATCACCTCACACCAGTGATAATGGCTAGTATCAAAAAGTCAAGAAATAATGAGTGTTGACAAGGATGTGGAGAAAAGGGAATCCTTATGCACTACTAGTGGGAATGTAAGTTGGTGCAAACACTATGGAAACTGTATGGAGATTCCTCAAAAATTTTTAAATAGAAATGCCATATGATTCAATAATTCCACTACTGGCTATTTACCCAAAGAATACAAAAACACAAATTCGAAAAGTTACCCCCATGTTTACTGCAGCATTATTTATAATAATAGCCAAGATATGGAAGCAACCCAAGTGTCCACTAATTAATAAAGTAATAAAGAAAATATATATACAATGGAATATCACTCAATCATAAAAAAATAAGACGTTGCCATTTGTGACAACATGGATGGACCTAGAGAATATTATGCTAAATGAAGTAAGTCAGACAGAGAAAGATATATACCATATGATTTCACTTATATGTGGAATCTAAAAAAACAAAACAAATATATAAAACAGAAAGAGACCCATATATACAAAGAACAAATTAGTGGTTTCCAGGGAGAAGGTGGGTGTGTGAGCTGGGCAAAATGGATAATGGGGAGCGGGACATACAGGCTTCCAGTTATGGAATGAATAAGGCATGAGAATAAAAGGCACAGCATAGGGAATAGTCAATGGTATTGTAATAGCATTGCATGGTGATACATGTTAGTTAACACTGGTGGTGAGCATAGCATAATGTATAGAACTGTTGAATCACTAGGCTATACACCTGAAGCTAATGTAACATTGTGTCTCATGTATAGTTCAATAAAAAAGAAACTTTTACTTATAAGATAAATAAATCTTGGGGATATAATGTACAGCATGGTAACTACAATTACCCATACTGTATTGAATATTTGAAAGTGGCTAGGAGAGTAGATTTTAAAAGTTCTCCTCACAAACAGAAAACTCTTGTAACTATGTGAGGTTATGAATGTTAACTAAATTTATTTTGGTGATTATTTATCAATATATACATATACAACATTTTTACATACCTTGAACTAATACATTTAATGTTAATATTTCAATAAACTACAAACAACACCATCTCCTAACTATTCAATCCAGAACTCACATCCATTAGGACCAGCTTGCTTATTATGTTGTTATATTTATGCTACCGCTGCTGACATAGATATACTTAATAGAAGTATGTTAAATACCCTGACAAACCTCTGGCAAGACAAATCAAGAGAAGAGGAAAAATAAAAATCAATATTATGAATATAATGGGGGATATAACTAAGCAGTAACAAAACAACTAGTCACTAACAATTTTGAAAACTTAGACAACATGGAAAAGTTTCTTGAGAAAATATATATACCTTATGAGATGGGACTGTAGAAAAAATTAAAATCTTGGATAGTCCTGCAACTATTAAAGATAATGAAGCAGTGGTTAAAAACATTCCCCCAAGAGTGAGGTTAGATAATAAGAGTAGTTCTAAGGATATAGATTTTTCTGGATATCAAGAGAAAAATCGGGCCTAATACATGTCAATAACATCAGAGAACATGTAAAACAGAAAAACAATAGTAACAATTATAAAAAATAAAATAATAAAACCTTGAATATGTATATCAGCAAAAGCTATTGCTTTTCTGAAAAGCTCAGGGGGCAATTTGCCTCCCCTGGGCTGCTCACGTGCTGATGTGCCAGGGCTGTTCTCTGGGGAAGAGGCTACCTCCATCAGACTAACCATAAACCACCACTGCTCACAACTTCCAGGAAGGAAGAACACCTTAGTAGGTGGAATTGAATGAAATGAACAAATTGCAATACAGAAAATAATGCAACTGAGTGGAAAGGCATTTGTAAAGTTTTGGGAGTGTGAAAGTACCATTACCAAAGATTTCGAGATTTTCTTGGTTTAGGAGAAAAAGAAAGGTATCCCACTTTCCCCATTTTCAGGATATATTACGCAGTAAAACCTTGGCTTGCAGGCCTAATTCATTCTGGAACCATGCTCGTAATCCAAAGCACTCGTATATCAAAGTGAATTTCAAGAACCATTGGCTCAGCTGTGATCATGTGACATTCGGCGTCACATACTACTTGTATTGCAAGACATCACTCATTTATGAAGTTAAAATTAGAAATGTTTGCTCATCTTGCATGACACTCGCAACCCAAGGTTTTACTGTATATATTTTCAAAGCTCCTCCCCACCTTTACTTTCAGTAGGGCTCAATAATTTATTAGACATCATTTTTAGGAAGCAGGATGAAGTTTACTGACTGAACTAGCTACACAAAGGGAGCTCAAACCTCTTTCTAGGAGTAAATATCTTTCTTCAGTAGCAGCACTGCAAAAAGTAACCTCACTGAACCACCTGAACAAACTTCAAAAGGAACTTCAACCACTCACCTGGATACAAGCCAGAGGCTCATTTGTCCAAATCGAATATCCACCAACTAAATATATTCTCTCATTATGGACAGCAACTCCAGATTCATTTTGGCCTAAAGTAAATTGAATGAAAAGAAAAAATAAATCCATTTTCCTTACATGTCTTAATTAACCCTTTTGCCACTGAGGGATACAATTTCCCCCTGTGGCACACTTGTATGCTCCACAGGATTTTCGCAGCAACTAATCACTGCCTCCCAGTACTCAGAGGGAAGAATTAACCACTCCTTCACAGAGAACGAATCTGTGTCAGGTCAGAACCAAGCCAAAACACGTACTAGCCAGCCAGGTTAGTAAATACAGCATTAAATGCAGCAATAATAAGCAATAACAAAATAAGAGTTCTATACTATGTTGTATTCCATTAACTTACAGTGGTGGAAATAAGGTATATTTTCGAAATGCAAAATACCTCTTGTACCTACAAATGCTTTAAGGCAAGTGCTTACATTTGTAAAGTAACAGCTGCAACCCCAAGAAGCCAATAAAACAGAGCCATGCCCCCACTGTCCCCCAAATGAAGACAAATGACAGAAAAGATTGATAAAGTTACTACCCTCCTTTTTTTTTTTTTTTTTTTTTTTTTTTTTTTTTTTTTTTTACATACTCAACAGTTTTAAGACTATATTAAAGTTCCTGATCTGGGACCAGCTGGGGTAGTCCCTAGATACTGAAACGCCAAAATGATGAAAGGTTCCTCCCCCATTTAAAAAAGAAGACAGAATAACTCACTACCACATATTCTTCCCTGGAGGCTATCAGAGAGTGAGATAGTCTCTTTTTATTGATGGGCTGACACAGGACTGACTGTGGTAATAAATAAGCTGGATCCTATGGCAGACAGAATCGCAGATCCAGGGACCAAGGGGCTGAGGTACTACTATAGCAACTCAGAGAGAGTGAAGTCCTTGTAGGTGGGCCCCAAAGATCATTTTCACAAAAACAAGAGCTCCACGCAAGGCATATAACCCTTTCACATTGGCACTCAGTGTTGCCTCCCCAGCCGTAGCCATGAGTGGTTGAGCATCCACTCGGCATATTAAGATGTCCTCAGGTGTCAGTCTAGACCACCATTTTGGGCTTGTGATTTTCCTATTATTAGAGCAGCCTGGGAAGGACCTGATCCCCTTGGAGGTTTATAATACGAGCCAACAAGGGAAAGAAGGTTTTCAACTCCATAAAAAAACGTCAGGGGTAAGTTGTTCACAGCTTACCTTTTATTCCCTTTTGAGATGAGGGTCCATACCTAGTGTTACTCTTGATAATGCTTGAAGGGGTATGTGGCCAGAAATACCACCAAACCCCTAGGCACAGAACTGCTCTAAGATTCCATTGTTAGAAGAATATAGCCAGAAACTGTATGTGACAGTAACAAATAATGAAGACTCTACTCCTGAACTCAAATAAAAGAGGACCAAAAGTGAAAAGGAAAAAAAAAATCGCTTCTGTAAAGAGTTTTTAATTCTCTGGTTCCTCCTAACGATCAAAGTTCCTCTGTGAATACTTATTGACGAGAAAGGACGTGACATACCTCTCTCAGCCAAGCAAGAAGATGCACATAGGTAAGAGAGGCCCTGAGAAACTAGCTCAGCCACCTAATTGAGTGAAATTTTGTGAGATAAATAATGGGGTACCTTTCTGGTTAATAAAAGCAAGGTGTTCTGCCACCATGCACTTGATATTTAGAGATGCGCTGAAGACGTAAAAGAAAACAAGTGTGGCAATTTCTTGAATCTCTGCTTTTCCTGATTTACTTAGTCAAAGGTACTTGCCAGTCAACAGGTTGAAATTACAACGCGTCCACTGGTCGGTGTCTATGTTGTAAGAATCTATATGCCGCACAAGGATCCGGTCATTATTGTAGTCCAGGTCATTGCCTCCAAGAACATAAAGTTTTCTTTGAACAGCAGCCATGGAATGGTAGACCCTTCTCTGCAGCATAGGGCTGCGGCTTATCCATTTATTCTGGGGGAGGGAAAAAAAAAAAAGAAAGAAAGAAATTCAGGTGGATTCTGTTAACAGGCGACCTCCATGGCAGAAACAGCAGTGCCTCATTAGTAGCCAGGACTCTAATGTGTGTCAATCGCATTCTATTTGACTGTTGCTTACAGATTGAAAGGTAGGAGTGTCTTACCTGAGAGCAAGTGTGGATGAACCATGTATGCCAATTTTATTTTGCAACTTACATAAGGCATTTCCTCCTGCTGCATTTTATAGGTTGCATTTTATAGGGCATTTTTCATTTTATAACGGGAGCCCATGGAAGTTTTCCTGATGGTTTCTCACCCAAATGAGAAAACTTACACAAATTGTGGAAGAGTGAAAGCGCCTGGCTAGGTATAATGATTAAGAAAACAGGTGTTTGGGGCACCTGAGAGGCTCAGCTGGTTAAGTGTCCGACTCTTGATTTTGGGTCAGGTCATGATCTCAGAGTTCGTTGACCTTGGGCTCTGTGCTGATGGTGTGGAACATGCCTGGGATTTTCTCTCTCTCCCTCTCTCTCTCCCCACCCCCACACATACTGTCAATCTCTTGCTCTCAAAAATAAATAAATAAAACATTAAAAAAAAAAAAAAGAAAGAAAACAGGCTCTGGATCCAGAATGCCTAAGTTTGTAACCTTTGTGTGACACCAAGCAATTTACTTAACCTCACTGTGCCTGTTTCCTTGTCTTTAAAGTGGGGGGAATCATACCTTACCTGACAAGCTTGTTGTGAGAATTAAATTAGTTAATACTCATGAAACATTTAGAAGAGTGTTGTCACACTTTTAAAAAATTATTGTGATAATAATCCTTGGCCACCCAAGGCCTCTACATAAGCTAGGGTTAGGGTGACTTTGCTGTTCTGTCCAAAATTAAACTTCCAAGATCAATGGAAGAGCTAAGATCTTGTTTCACAACAAAGTTCCACGTGGTCTTTGTATTAGTCCCTTTAACATATTTATAATTAAATTTTCTACCAAACTGGGGAAAGTTATTTCTTGGCACATGTTTGTTTGTTTTGGTAGAAAACCAAGTTTTATACAACTTCAAGAATGGTGAAGCCTCAACTATTTGGTCCTGGTTCATGCTAGTAATGCGAAAGACATGATCAACTCCTCTTAAATATGGCTCCTTTCAAAAATCTAATGTAAGCTGCAAAATTAGATGAAAATCAAATACGACCTTAATTTTAAATCTCAACCAAGTAATGAACACGTAAGCAAACCTAACCATTTCCTTTCTACATGAACACTAACCTACAGGAAGAACCCGGATTCCTTTTTTCCAAGAAAAATTTGGATTTTGACTAGAAAAATCATATGATGCTTTGAATACTTAGAATTTCACCAGTTTACAAAGCTGTAAAGGGATAAGCAAAAAAAAAAATTATATAAATATTGGTCCATTCACTAAGACCTATCTACAGGTCATTTCTAATTTCTCTTTTAAAGATATACTTCAAACAGAATGGTTTGTACAGTTTGCAAGGCTTGCATTTACTTGCTCCCCCTTTTTAAACATGTCCTAAAAATCTCCTTCCAATCAAATGTCATCTTTGATAAAGTAGCCAAACCTTTCTATCAGATGTTCTGTGAAGAAATATCTTCAATACACTTCACATGAGTGGACTTAACTCAAAACTCTGATGATGCTTTCCTCAGGTCCTTTCTATGAGGCAGCCTATTCCACTATTAGGAATCAACGTGTGCATTAGTAGTCCGGTCCCCTGCCACAGGACTGTGGACGCCATCTGGTTTATAAAGCCTGCCTGCATCCCCTGATTATATCTTTAGCTTCCTTCACTGCCGTGCCTGCCAGGTGAGCCGCCAACCTCTGCAAAGGCAAAGAAACAGAGAGGCCTAGTGGGGTCATTCCTAATAAGCTAGCGTGTGAATACTAATCAGTGGTGGGGAAGCAGAGGTCACCCCAGCCTGCCTGTTGGCAGGTAGCGATGTGCTCTGTGGCAGATGGCAGGCATTATCGACTCTCCACAAAGGCCTAGAAGAGAAATAAGCACCAGGGCTGAATGATAGAGTTATTGAGATTCTGAGCAAGATGCAAGCAGATGTGATGTTTGCCAGTACCCACCGTAAACAATATGCCAGCAGAATTTTTAAAAAGAGTGTGTGTATACAAACATGAAACAGAACTCATTTGAGAAATGTTAACACCTTCTTCCTGTTTAACCACGTGTGCACCAAACTCAAGCAACTGCAATTAATGATCCCTCTTGAGACATCTGGCCCAGGGACATGTGGTCTCTGAAATCTACAGCTTCTAATGACATCAGGAAACACACTTGCAAAGAGAGAAATACCTTCGTTACATTCAGAATCAAATAATGTTGAAATAAAAAGATACCAAGCTGACTGAGGTCATTCAGGACGCACATTTGGTGGCCAATCCTGACCCAGGCTGCCAAAGCTAACCTGTCATTTCATCTTCCGTTATCTCCGGCTGATGAATGTTAAATCCCACGTTCGAATCATTTTGGAATACTGTCATAATCATGAAAAATATTTACATTACCAAAATCACAGACATGGTGAAATTCTGAAAACATTTGCTAAGGCCACAGCGATTTTGGTAGAAGGGAAAGAGAATAAAAATAGTTCTTCTTTTGGGGACAAAAAAACCACTGAGTGTGTATGATAAGTGGACAGAAGAAGGGACAGACACCATCAAAATGCTTCCAGTTCAGGCACCATTTGTTAGATGAAATACATACACTTTTTTCAGATACTTCTACTTCAGACTTGTCCTAGACACTGCTCTAGGACATTCTGGCTATACGGAGTTAAATAAAAGTTATTATATTAGTTGGGAGTAATGAAACAATAAGTAATAACAATAATGTTCCCCTCTTGGAAGGACACGCTTTCTAAAAGGACATAGCAACAGGACAATCAAAATCCTTTCTTTGGATGCCTCTGAATATGAACAGTCCCTTGAGATAATGGAACTAAAGGGCATTTAACTCATCAACATATTTACCCTTCTTTCTACATTATGCAAAACTCTGAAAGAGTTAAGCATTGTGTATAGCATAAAACTAAAGGAGCTGAAATTTTGTGTGGAAAAAAAAAAGCAACGGAAAGGCAGTTTATCCAGATGCTTCCGTTTCTCTATACAAGTTTAAGATGCACGTGTGTGTACAGACTTGGCATTTCAACTACTAATTACTGTGGAAATCTTTTAAAATTCATTTTAATTAAGGTAATGAGTTTTTCTTATATGATTCTTACCTGGTTAGGTTCATATACCATTAGTCTGTTCTGATATTGTGCTGTGTTAGTTACTCCACCTGTAATGGATTAACATGTGTTAGTGCTTTCATGAATACGAAATAGGATATTCCAACATAAGAATGAGATACAATTAAAGGAAAATTAGCTACTGCTGAGGATCTGTTTGTATACCCTCGTGGTGAACCCATGACATAATTAAGAAGCTTATTGTTGAAGCAGTTTCATTTTCAAGAAACATTTTAGAAGCAATCCAGTTGAGAGCAAGCAACAAGTATGCTGAGATTACCAAGAGGCTCCAATTCTGACAAGCTGCTCTGCATGGCCAGAATGAGGGGCAAAGTATAGCAGGGAGTGGGAATGAACATAGCACACATAGACAAATCTCTATACAATTTATGCCCAGGACAGAATTACATGGAAAGTTCTTGTCCTTTGGCAATTTTAAAGCTCTAACCTTCTGTATACTAACACACTAATGTCTTGATATCTCTTTGGAAGAACCATATCTAAGAAAAGGCATTACTTATCAAAAGAATTCTAAAGCCAAAGCTGTCCAAAAGAATATGATGGGAGCCACCAATGTGAATCACAGATGTAATTTTAAGTTTTCCAGTAGCCACATTAACAACTAAAAAGAGGGGCACCTGGGTGGCTCAGTCAGTTAAGCTTGGTTTCAGCTCAGGTCATGATCTCATGGTTCATGGGATCAAGCCCCATGTCAGGCTCTGTGCTGACAGCATGAAGCCTGCTTGGGATTCTCTCTCTCTCCCTCTCTCTCTGCCCCTAACTCACTCACACATGCAAGTGTGTGTGCACACTCTCCCCCTTTCAAAATAAATAAACCTTAAAAAAAAAAGAAATAGTGAAAGTAAACTTAATATAAATTTTATTTAACTCAACACAGCCAAAATATTATCATTTCAACGTGAAATTGATATAAAACTTATGGCGGTATTTTATGTTCCGTTTGTTCAAACTTTCTTCAAAACCCAATGTATATTTAACACAGCACTTTTCAATCCAGATTAGCCACATTTCAAGTGCTCGCTAAGCCACATATGACTAAGAGCACTGTGTGTAGTTGTTGTTAGCAACTTTTCTAGAGCCTTCTTGACATGGGCTTAGATCCAAAAGACTCAGGACCTTTTGATTAGTCAAGAACCACTAAACGATCATCACCTTTCTAACAAAGTTTCTCTTATCCGTCCTCATATTTTCATGTTTGTGATGTACACTGATCCCCATAAAACCCAGAAACTACTGATTCTACTTTAGTTTTTACTATCAAATTGAAAAACTAAAAAAAAACATAGATCAGCACTATATAAAAATAATACTAGGAGATATTAAATGTTAAGTAGTAAAATAACAAGACTATGAGAACTGCCCTCCCCCCAAAAAATCTCTTCAGAGATTTTTGCCTTATACAGAGTTCTGGATGCTGGTATAAAATGAATAACATTTTAATAAGTAGCACATAGAAGCAGCTAATTTTGCAATAAAGATATAAAACTCAGCCACACTACAAATGTCTCCTATTGAAAATTTTTAAGTCAAAAAGTATGTACTGTTACAATAATGAACAAAACAGTGTTAACATTTTTCTCAGTATGACTCAACTTTACACAGGTTTCTTTCTGTCTCTTAGGCCCCAGACATCCCTCTTCTTAGAGCTCTTACTTTAGAAAACCTGTAAATTCTTTCTCTGCCTCCTTGAGATATAAGTCATTTACAACCCAGGAAGATCTTCCTCCCAGACCTAGGAGCCATCCCATTGAAATGTAATCATCAAGGAAGTAAATGTCCCTATCTCCCAGTTTCTATGGGGGGTAGGAGCCTCATGTTGATGGGTGCCAATCAGAAAGCAAGAATGGCCCAATCACTGAGAAAAACATTTACAAAATCAGGGGTAACTGAATGGGCTCACATAGATCAACCTTCCTCCAAAACTCCTTCAGTACTTTTCTACTAGCTCACCCCAGTGCTTAAAAACCCTCTTGCCTCTTGTTCTTCAGAGGAGTTGATTTCAGACTGCATTCTGGTCTCCCTCCCCTATTGCAATATTGCCTTGGACAAAGTCTTCCTTATCTGCTTAACTTTGTCCAGTATAATTTTTGCTTTGACAGTTCAAATACCTTGAATAGGTCACTACCATCAACTTCATGGCCAGGAGTCAAATCAACCAAAATCCAGAGCATTAGCGCACAATCCTCAGCTGAGCTGGAACAATCCATCAATACTAATGGATCCATAAAGGGAAGGGAACATGTTCAAGCCAATCATTACTCTCTCGTTCACCCCCAATAAGGAGATTATATCTTTCATATAATTGACCATGGCTTTTATTAACTGGAGGGCTTTTTTTAAATATATTCTCTCTGAAGCTTACAACTACTTTTAAGATCAATGAAAGCTTTATCTGCAGAGTAAGTCCACAAGGAACAGAGAAACGAGCTTCCTGCCCTCAAAGAAAGTCTTCTCTGCATTTCTTAAAGAATGTCTCATCTTAAAACCATAGGAAAAGAAAATACACATAAGAAAGCTGGGGCTGAAATGCCTACACAGTCAAAATGTTTGTCCAAATAAATACAGAGGCCTGATTGCTTTCTCCCCAACCTTCCTTTTCTTATCTGATTAAAAATTGAATGTCCAATAATTCTTTCTTAGCATAACTACACAAGAATAATCAAATCTATTGAGTGAGACCTCACAAGTCTTCAGGGTTAAAATGATTGCCAAGTACTTTTGATCTGGGCCATAACCACCAGATTAATGTCCAGCTCACCTATAATCATTTCTCCAAATGAGAGGGAGCAGAGGGCAAAGCTCCCACCCATTATTTCAAAACTCTGACGGTTTTTCTCCTTGTTTTAGAAATATGGGACAGAATTAATATCTACTGCAGTAAACTATCTATTTATGACACTATTTGAAAATATTTACACTACTATATGTATCAGAGTCTGCCCATTATAGATTAAATGTACAACCAATGGATTAGAATGTAGCTATTACATCCTTTCTCCTAAGCCAGCCATACAATTTATCTTCATGCTCTTCAGAATTATTATTTACTCTGTTTTACAGATGCATTCGTAATATTTTTTTCCCTTAATCTGCACGTGGTAATTAGATTCCTTACCCTTACATACAAATTTTCACTCACATGACAATGCTTAAAAATGAGATACTGGGTTACTAGGTGGAAGTAAACATAAAATTCCTAGTTAGTTATTTGGCTGATTACTTCTGGAATGCTAAACCATGGGAGGTGCCTAAAAAACCCAGTGTTGTAACTTTTGCCAAGTCAGGATTGCAAGGGAAAACCTTAGAAATTGGTCCTATTGTTTCCCTTCTTTGAAATAATTTCCAAATGATCACATAAATAAAAACCAGTTCTTCTCAGTACAAAAAATAAATTTTAAAAAAGCATCCAAGTTCGCAGCCCACACGGCTTTAGCAGTGTTATGTGCACAGCTTATCATTACATTCTCTTCACATAACACTCTTCACTTTTAGATTAATCTGTTGAAATGAGATGCTAAGGATTTGCATACAGATTTGACTATACAAAAATAGATATGGAATTAATAACAGTCTCTATATGTTTTAATTTCTCCTAGACTGGAGTACCCTTGCCTGCAGCAGTATTCCTGGCTTTGAAAGTCATCAAGCTGATTTGCCTGCTCTGGGTTATGATGCCACATGCTGCTATACTGTCCCCTGCAATCAAAGCACTTGCAAAGATAGATTCTATGCCTCCCTCTATCGAGTACATTTTATAGATTGGCAGTTTTGATCTCCCTCCCCCACCCCAGGGGGGGATAATCTGCATCTTAACAGCTTTCTATAGATACATTTGTCATTAAATATGCCATCTCGTATCAGCATCCATTTTTAAAGCCAAGTTTTCCCTAACTTTGAAGTGCCACAGTCGAAGTTAAGACTTTTCAGCCAAAATTGAAAATGAACAGCCCTGTCTCATACTTTTGAACTGTGACTTAAAGATATACTGCAGGTTCCCCCAAAGTCAAATAAGTCTTTAAAAACTGCCAGAAGGAATGAAAAGTTACCACCATGCTACCAGCAATGAGAAATGCTTTCTATCATCAAGACAAGAGTAAAGCATTTTTCTTAAGCTTCCCTGTTCGGCTCCTCACAAAACATTGTGACAAATGGATGAATGCATACCAGAGAAAGGATGACAGGTGAGTGCCAAACAAGCAACTTTTGCCTCCACTGCTGGAATTCACTGACTCCCAAACTCATTGCGCTCAAAAGCAAGAACTGGTCAAGACTAACAATGTCTACAGAATAGTGTGTTTAGAAAAACAGCTCTTAGTATGCATTGGTTAGGATAGGTCAAGTCTGGTGGCTCTGCTATTTTTTTTTTCAAGGACAGAAAATACATCTGTTGATATAGAGTCCTATACTATACGCTTTAGCAGAAACCTATGGTACATAATACAGCACTGGTACGCTTACGAGGACAGAGCAGACAGAGCGGTACCCTTACTAGGACAGAGCGGGATGCAAAGAACTGAATGTGTCCATGCTGTCAGGAAAGACACTCCAGGCTGGAACTCTGCCAGCCGACTGAGGATTGTGGAAAACCATCTAAGTTCTCTGCTACTCTCCCGGAGGCCTGAAGTGCCCAGCTTTATGCTAGACTAGCGGGTTAGTTTCCGGACAGGATGTGGCATCAACCCCACAGAGGTTCCTTTATGACTCTATCCTTGGGGGGAGGATTTAACACAACCAGGCTCAGGTTCCTCATATGCAAACTAGAGATGACGATCTCTGTCTTACAGGTTTGGTATAGTCTTACAGAGTGCATGGTATACAGGCAATCCACAGAGGAAGTTTACTATAGCACTGTAGTCATTTATTTATGGAAATTTCTTATCTTTTCCATAAAAAAGTACAAACGAGTATATATGGAATACTGAAAAAATAATGAAGTATAGAATATTGAATTAATAGATAAATGAATTTTGTAGTCTGAAACAGATTTCTTATTTTTGTTCCAATTACTAGAATTACTGGCTGGTTTATAAGGTACCAAAGGCTTTTTCCTTTAATGGTAAAGCTTCTCCTCCATATGTTTGCTCTAATTCTCAAAAAACTAAAACTTCACACTTATAGTCTAATTATCAAAGGAATGACTGGCATTAGTGTGAGTTCATATTAGTCATTTTTTAAATAGAACCAAACTCATTACTAGTGCCTAAAAATAGGGACACCATGCGTATATTTATGATAAATAATATTTACATTAAGAACACTTTCTTATTATCTATTTTTTCACATTAGACTGTCCATATTTTTAGTGTTTATAATGCTACCTGAACAATTAAAGCCAAGAATATTTCTACTAAATTAGCATCTTGAATAGGAGCATACTTAATCCATGCATTAAATTAAAACTATTATCCTTATTATTTCTGTCACACTTGAAGAAACCACACAAATGGATAGGTAATGAATAGACTCAAAATCTGTAAAGGAAGTCTCAAATTTACAAAATATCTATAAAGGGTTGAGGCACTTGAAAATACAAATTATATTTATGTCACCTAGAGTGAACAGATATAAACTTGTGACCCAAAACATGTAAGTAATGCACCATGTATTATTTAAAATAAATGAAATAATAAATGAAGGGTAATATCTACCACAGTGCAGATGTTAGCTGCCCTTCAGAATATCAATAATATTGTCTCTAACTCCCAATTACTCATTCTATAGATTGCTGTAATCCTGCCTCCAAAGATTTCTGCATGGTCCAAGCAGGGTTAAGCTCTCAAGGTCACCTCTACCAGTCTCTGGTGTCCTGGCTTGCTATGTTCTTGTTGGATCTTTTTTTTTAATGTTTTTTTTTAATGTTTATTTATTTTTGAGAGACAGAGATACACAGCGCGAGTGAGGAAGGGGGAGAGAGGGAGACAACAGAATCAGAAGCAGGCTCCAGGATCTGAGCTGTCAGCATAGAGCCCGACATGGGGATCGAACTCACAAACTATGAGATCATGACCTGAGCCAAAGCTGGACGCTCAACCAACTGAGCCACCCAGGTGTGCCTCTTGTTGGATCTTTTATCCCTGTCCTGCCATCAACCAGATTCTTCAGCCATTGCCCATTTCCATGATGTAGCTTTAACCTTCTTCTCTCCTCTTGGGAACAAAGAAAATGACATATTTCCCATATTCTTAGGTAAGTAATTCAGCTCACTATTCTACCTTTTTTTTAATGTTTATTTTTGAGAGAGAGAGAGAGAGAGGAGGGGCACAGAGAGAGGGGCACAGGAGAGGGGCACAGAGGAACTGAAGTGGGTTCTATGCTGAAAGCAGAGAGCCCCTATACGGGGCTCAAACCCACAAAACACGAGATCGGGACCTGAGCCGAAGTTGGACACTTAACCCACGAGAGCCACTTAGGCTCCCCTTTACGCTACCCTTTTTTAGATCCATCTAGACAGACACAAATGGATCGCCTAAACAAAGGCTGTTCTCTCCACAAGAAGGTAGACGTTATGTGGCTCAAGTCTTGTGCCCTGAGAAAAGTGGTCAATTAAACAATTAAAAATAATCAAATCATTGTTGATCTAAACAAATATCTGGGTATGATGATTTTTCAGTGTATCTTTTACTTTCAGTTGTATCATTTTGGAATTCTTTTTATAATGTAAGCAACTGTTTTTGAGATCTTTGTTGTAGTGATAAACAACTGTATTGTTTAGTTTCTTGGGAAAAGCATGGTTTTCAAAAACCAGAGACACAGAGATCAAATTCCAACTTTATCAAATACCAGTTGCGTGATCTGTGAAAATCACTTAGCATCTTTAAGCCTCATCTTCTGAGCAGCAATGTGAGGGTAAATAAAATGCTACTTCTTTAGAATAAAGGGAAGTCCATTTAGGCTAAAACCTTTGTTAATTATTCTGGAGAATGTAAGTGATCTGATTTGCTTTCTTCAAGCCATTTAGCTCTTTTATTAATTTTTTTTTCCTTTTAGCTCTTTTAAAATCATTGTAGAATGGACATTTCTGTTGGCTTCATCTCAGTACAACACTGCAGTGGTTTCGTTTTTATCTTTTTCAGATGGGGAATGGTAAAGGCAGGGGCAGAAGTGAAAAGAGAAGATAAAAAGTAAGTGCTAGAGACAGACGGTTTGTGAGAATCTAAAGCAACAAAGAGGATTTCATTCTTAGAGGACATTCCAGGTCACTAGGAACTTTTAAGTTGATAATGCCACATTATCAAGCTCCAAACCTATATCAGGCAGATGGCTTCCTCACATGGAAGCTGCCTGCAGGGTTAACAGACACTCTCTCATGTACTTACTTGAATAACTCACTTTGTCCTCCCTCAAGCAAACCTTACGTCCTTCACACTCACCTAACCCAACAAGCTGAACCCCTTCCGATAGGATCCTTTGGACCATTCCCAGCCTAAAAACCTTCCATCTTGAGTGAATCCAAGGATCTGCCCTCTCCAATTCTCTGCTGAATACCACCAAAAACTAGGACAGAAATTTACAAACTGGGCCACCACAATTTTGTGGTTTCCAACCTTGGTATGAGCTCTGACAATTTTTAAAACATGTCCATTCCCTCTGTTTTCTCTCAGAGGCTTTTTTCCACCCAAGGCCACCTCCCTCAGACCCTCTACACTAGTCCTGACACCACACAACCTCGACAGACAACCTTGTCTCTCACTTGACTCGATCGACAAGGAACCTCCTCAGGTTGCTGCCCCTCATCTGGGAGCTGACTTAGGTCCACATCCCGCATCATCTCCTGCCCTCCAGGCTTAGAGTCTGAGGGGTTTCCTCTTCTCCTGTCCAAGACAGAACCCCTCCCAAACCCCTCCTCCTGTGGTATCCCATGGACTTATTACCATTCATCACCATTCCTGGTACCCAGAAGGTGCTCTCAGCCTTTACTAACCAAAGAATGCCCCATTCCTGTCCCCTTCTATTTCGCTCTCTCCTTTCCCTTATCTACCAATTTGCTTAATGCACTTGTGTCCTTTAAAGAGTTCCTTCCTTTGACACTGGATTTCCTCTTCTAGCTACTCTCTTTTCTCTCAGCCAAACTTTCATCCTTTTCTTCCCTTCCTATTCTCCTTTTTCTTCCTAAAGCCAAAATGCTGTGTATTAATTTATAATTAAAAAATGTAGCAGGGCAGCTGGGTAGCTCAGTCAGTTAAGTACCTGACTCTTGGTTTTGGCTCGGTCGTGATATCACGGTCATGAGTTTGAACCCCTAACAGGGTCTGTGCTGATGCTGTGGAGCCTGCTTGGGATTCTCTCTCTCTCTGTCTCTCTCTCTCTCTCTCTCTCTCTCTCTGCCCCTCCTCTATGTGTTTCTCTCTCTCTCTGTCAAAATAAATAAATAAACTTAAAAAAAGAAAAAAAGAAAAAAAGAAAAACCGTGGCTGTCATATGGGCTGAAATATGTGTGTACCTAGAAACAGCACATCCTCTCCCAGTAGGCAGAGGATAATAATCAGAATGTTGTCTGGCAAGCTCGGATTCAGGAAGTGAGCTCTAGGTGATATCCCGACTTCTGGCCTATACCTGCAGTTTGTACTTCCTCACTCCTCTTTCACACCCTAAACCACTGCATTCTAGCTTTCACTTTCTTCTACTCCCCTAAAGCTACTTTCATTGAAATTACCAAGTAGTTTCTGAGAGAAAATTGCAGAGAAATATTCTGGACCTTGATGTCCCAACAGTATTGGACACCTCTCACCACGCCCTTTCTTTTTTGGTTTGATTTCGTTAACACTTGTCCTCTGACCTTGCCCATCCCACATTCTCAGGCTCCTTCCTCAGACCCTTCCTCTGCACCCTCCTCACTAGCATCTCCCAACTTTCCGCCTTGGCCCTTTTCCAGTCCAGCTCTTGCCCATCTGTCTCCTTACACTCTCCACTGCCTCATTTTATCTCATCTTGCTGTGAGACTCTCCTCTTGTACATTTGTTCTGAAAAGCAGAAGAAAAGGTTCTGTCTCTGAGTCTGAGGGGCAGAGGTTTTGGTTCTAGCCAGTGAAGGGTGGTTGAGTTAAAGCTACAGCGGAGTGAGTGGGGTCTGCGGAGGCGTGGAGGGACACTAGCGTGGGGTACAGGGAGGGCTTAGCGAGCTGAGTAGATCCCACACAAACCTCTCCTGTCAACTGGCTTCTTCCCATAGGGTTCAGCTGCCTGGGCACAGGCACAGACAATTGGACCCCTGGGTTTGTTCAAGAGTGAGTGCTTGCCAGAGGGCAGGAGAATTATTGAAATGATTGGATCATGAAGCCCGCTCATGATGACAGGGAGGGGTTAATGAGTAAATGGGAAGCAGCCCAGTGGACCTAAGGCCAAGTTAGGAAGAAGGTGCTGTGAACCTTTGTGAAACCTGCATGAAGTACCCCCTGCTTTGCCCTACTTCTGTCCCCAGGAAAGACTTCTATCATCACATATATCACACACTATACTAGAATTATCTGTTGAGTCTGTTCCCTCTACTACACTGAGTCCCAGTGCAGGACCTGTGTCTCATTCTTTGTCACTCCACACTACCCTGGTACAAGACTAAGGGTGGTTAGGAAACTAACTCAGGGTCTCTTGGTTGGTGAGAAGTTTCACATGCTCTGTGACCTCAGGACACCATAAGCCAGCCTCCACTGCATCCCCTGTTAATTCCCAATGTTTTATATGTAATTTTTTGGATGAGAGTAAAATAATATTTACAAAGATAGAGAAAAGCTAAAGCTACAGCATTTAAAAAATGTTTATGAAATTTTACATTGTTCTAATTTTAATGAGTATTAGAAATCCAAAGTCCCTCTAGTAGGTCTGAATAAATTAAAGTTATTTAAAATGGGGCAATGCAAGCTTCATATAAATTTAATCAAGATGAAAATAAACATATCTTCTAGGGAGTTAAAGAAAGAAGCTTTAACAAATGTTCTTTCATTAATGAAATATCTGAAAAGCTCTTTTGATTGTCAGCTCCTAGAGGGTAGGAAGTGTGTTTGCTGAATTAATCTTATTTATCTAGGAACCAGCACAAGACTTAATAAGGATGTAGCATTCACCAAGAGAATCAGGAAAGCACTAAATACTGCTTTTGAGTAAATACAGTAGCATTTGTCTTATTTTTACAGTTTGAAAGCACTACTTTTGTGGTTAGCTTCCCATTATCTTGGTGCCATTTGACAAAAACGAAAAGGTAAGCTGTTCTGCAAGATGAGCTCAGGATTAATTTTCACTCACAAAAAGGGATCTTTTTAGTAGTTCACAAACAATATCTCACAATGGAAAACGTACCTTTTAAAGCACAACTGCAGGATATTTAATGCTCCTTTTGCTTCAGTATTGTGAATTTCAAGTAGAAATGATGTGGAGCATTTGTGAATTGGGTCACAGTGTCAAATGCTACAGAAGCCTGTAAAATTTGACTATCTCTAACATCTTAAATTAAATGCTAATGGGCATATCCATACAGCCTGCTTTTCTGAATTCATCTCTGCTTGTCTCATTTTAAAAACCATGGACAGGTTTCAAGGTGTCCTGACCCCAAAATGGACAGAGAAAAGGGAGGGAGTATGGAGAGGGAGTGAGCACACTAGAAATACTGAATCTCTAAAGAAACATTCACTTTGTGTTTTATGGAACAGAAGTAAGCCCCTAAAATCCACATTCTAAAATCTGTACTTCCTACAACTCAGGCAAAGCTTGCAAACAACCAGGAAGATGGCAATGACCTAATCCCCCATCAATTAAATTAGAAATACTTGATTATTTGGTAAAGGATAAGGAATAGAGTCAAATATTTTTATTTGCAACAATAAATCTGGGTAACACTTCTAGATCTGTGATAGGGCGACATATACCTGCCTTGTTTTTTTAAGGGGTATACCTAGTTTTTTTAATCTAGTACCCCTCTCTATCCATGGTTAGATTCACAATTGATTTATGACAAGCTGGTCCTGAGGAAAGAGGCAGACGATTGAAGGTATTAGAAGTGTCACTGGTGATTTCCTTTTCTTTCCAATTAAAGGTATTGTACTGTATACTGGGAAGTGAGTTTTTCATCTCAAGTACACAGTGGGGAGAAACAAACCTGAAAAAATTGGGATTGTTTTCATTAAGTATGGTTAACACAGGCAGCATACATTAGTGCAAAAGAAGAACAAAGAAAATGTATTTCCTTTCACAGTAGGGGCAAAACCAAGTGATAGAGCAATATAGGTAATAAGCTGATACTTTTAATAAAATGGAAAAGGAAACATACAGACCCATATTGAAAGAGAAATCAGCTTGATACCAGGATGATAGATCTAGCCAGTCTAGAATGAGCTTCTGTGTTTTTCTAAGGCCTCACTAAAGAAGATATTAAGTAGTCAGACCTTTAAGAATATGTAAGGCAAACTGCAGCATTTTTTAAAAAGATAGTTTAATAGCTAAGAAAATAGGAAATATTTATAAAATATTTGTGAGAAATTCATATAAAACTTAGAAATGCATTAACAACATATGGAAACTGAGTCAATGGAAGGAATGTAAATTGGAAGAAAATATAAATTACATTGATTTCAGCCATCCATCACTGTTTTGTTATCCTAGGCGAGTACAGATCTCTTCCTTCTGTTAGCAAAGGCTCATTTGTAGCCAAGTTTGAAATTTCTTCAGCAAAGCCAACAAGATATAGTCCTGGTGGTTATTTTCTTAACTATTGAAATATACACTTAAACAAAAGGGAGTATTTCACCAGACAAACGAAGTTCTTATCTAAATATATCTATTAGACACACTAATGTACAAATATCTAAAGTTTATTTGGTATATAAGACCAGTAATTATTGGATCTATCTCATTTATCCTCTTCCTTAGTCCTATTCCTAACTTCATTCATTAATTACAGAACAGTTAAATACTGACAGGAGCTACGTTTCTTCAATGAAAATCAATAAATTGCCAATAATTGAGACATTATCCAGAGAAGCTAAGACTGTGGCTGTCTCCCTGGTTATTGAGGACAGCAGAAGGAAAAATGGGCAGAATACAAATGAATTTAATTTAAATGCAAGGGAGAATTTTGTCAGAGCAGATGTTAAACAACTAGAGAAGATTATTGAAGGAAGCTGAGAAGTCTTCAAGATTTACTTAAAGGTGATTGCTTCTCCCACTTATATCAATGGATAAATCATCCAGACAGAAAATCAATAAGGAAACAGTGTCTTTTAATGACACATTAGACCAGATGGACTCAACAGATATATACAAAACATCCCAACCAAAAGCAGAATATAAATTATTTTCAAGTATACATGGAACATTCTCCAGGAGAGATCGCATTAGGCAATAAAACAAATCTCTATAAATTTAAGATTAAAATCAGATCAAGTACCTTTTCTGACCACAATGAAACTAGAAATCAATTAGAAGAAGAAAAAAATGGAAAAAACACAAACACATGAAAGCTAAACAATATGCTACTAAATGAACAAAAAAAAGGGTCAATGAAGAAATCAAAGAGAAAATGAAATACAGGGAGACAAATGAAAATGAAAACACAACAATCCAAAATCTTTGGGATGCAGCAAAAACAATTCTAAGAGGGAAGTTTATAGTGATACAGGCATACCTCAAACAACAAAAAAAATTTCAAATTAACAACCCAACCTTAAACCTAAAAGAACTAGAAAAATAAGAACAAAGTCCAAGGTTAATAGAAGGAAGGAAACAGTAAAGATCAGAATGGAAGTAACTGAAACAGAGACTAAAAAAATAACAGACAAGATCAGTGGAACCAAGAGATGGTTCTTCAAAAAGATAAACAAAATTGATAATAAGCCTTTAGACAGACTCATCAAGAAGAGAATAGAGAGGAACTCAAATTAATACAATCAGAAATAAAGGTGGAGAAGTAACAGCCAACATCACCAAAATACAAAGGATAGCAAGAAACAACTATGAAAAATTGTATGACCACAAATTGAACAACCTAGAAAAAACAGATAAATTCCTAGAAACATATAATCCTCCAAAACTGAATTCAGGAAGAACAGAAAATCCAAACAGACAAATTACTAGTAATGAAACTGAATTATCAAAAAATTCCCAACAAACAAAAGTCCAGGACCAGATAGCTTCACAGATGAATTCTACCAAGCATTTAAAGAAGAGTTAATATATATTCTTTTCAATCTATTCCAAAAATAGAAGAGGAAAGGGAGCTTTCAACTTCTTTCTGTGAAGCCAGCATTACCCTGATACCAATACCAGATGAAAACACTACAGAAAAAGAAAACTATGGCCAATATCCCTGATGAAGGTAGATGCGAAATTCCTCAACAAAAGATTAGCAAACCAAATCCAACAATACATTAAAAGGATCACTCACCATAATCAAGTGGGATTTATTCTTGGGACGCAAGGACAGTTCAATATCCACAAATCCATCAACATGATACATCACATTAAGAAAATAAAAATAATAACCGTATGATCAGGACTTCTGAAGAAGATGGTCTGTCATCTCAGGAGGAACCTCAACTCACCTCCTCCTGCAGTACAACTAGATAAAACCCTCTCAAGTGTAAATAATTCCCCAAATGACCCAAAGATGGCAGTACATACTCTCTGCAGCTAAATGTAGAGAAGAGGCCACTTCAAAGATGGTAGGAAGGGCAGAGATGCAACTGAGAGCTAAATAGGCCTACAGAACTGTCTGCAGAAGAGAGGAACTCTACAGCCCAGAGAGGGGAAAGAAAAGACTCATAAGGAAGCCTGCATAGGGAAGATGAATCTCCATAGTGTCTGGCTTTGAAAAGCAGAGGGGATGAAATGCACACAATCTTACAATCAGAGGAGTTTAAAACTCAGAATTTTAAAAAAAACCAGCAGTCTTGTGGGCTGGGAAGGTGAGAGGAAACTGAGTCCCCACATTAGGGAGACAACACAACAAAGAGGTCCATGTAGATATAGCATAGAAGCAGCAGTTTGAAAAATACCTGGGGTATACAGGAGAGAGATTTCTTATTAATCTCAGAGTGCAGCTAGAGGGATAGGGATCATTGGGAGACTTCTCCAGGAAAAAAAAAAGAGCTGGCAGGCACCACCATTTCTCTCCCCATCCCACATGGACACCTCCTAGAACCAGGGCAGTACCAAAATTCTACACCTAACTTGCTAAAAGCACACCCTACCCCTGTGTTGTCATGCAGACACACCCCCCACTCATGCCTCAGTTCCAGGTCCCCTCCCACAGGAGAACAACGCAAACCTTGCTAACATGATCTGGCCTACCCTTGAATGCTTCTCTGGGTCCACCCACTCATCCCAGCCTGCCTTGTGGAGGAAGCTGCAGGTTCCCTCCCACCAGCACAAACCTTGGTGGCACCATGCACTCCACTCCCACGTTCCCCTGCAGTTTGGTAATACTGCATCTCTGGCCAATGCCTGGTCTAACTCAAGTTAATCCAACAACAGCACCACACTGGTTCACTAAAAACACAAGAACCAAACCTTGCCCACAATAGGCAAAAAGAGTCATTGCAGATGATTGGATGGAAGGAAAATGCAACAGAGCCACAAGAGCAGGGCACATACATCAATACTTTCAAGACACTCCTAAGGTGTCAGGTTCTGGTAAACAGGGGATACTGCACTGCAGGGCACTACAGGACCTCTTCTTCATTAGGTCACTACTTTCAAAAACAAGAGATGTAGTTGACTATCCTAACACATAGAAATAGACACAGAGAATTACACAAAATGAGGAGACAGAGTAATATGTCCAAAATGTAATATGTCCTGTTCTTCTGAACAGGAGAAAATCACAACAAGAGACATAAACAGAACAGAGATAAGTAATATGCCTGACAGAGAATTTAAAGTAATGGTCATAAAGATACTCACTCAACTAGAGAAGAGTAGAGGACCTCAGTGAAACCCTTAACAAAGAGGAAACATTAAAAAGAGCCAATCAGAGATAACTCAATAATTGAAATCAAGTTTACACTAGATGGAATAAATAGTAAACTAGAGGAAGCAGAAGAACAGAGTAATGGAAATCAACAAGAGGAACAAGAGAGAAAAAAAATGAAAACAGACTGGAATTGACATCATCAAGTATAATAACATTCACATTATAGGGATCCTAGAAGGAGAAGAGAGAGAAAAGGGGGCAGGAAATTTATTTGAAGAAATAATAGCTAAAAGTTTCCCAAATCTTAGGAAGGAAACAGAAATCCAGATCCAGGAGCCCCAGAAGGCCCCCAACAAATTCAACCCAAAGAGGTCCACACCAAGGCACATAGTAATTAAAATGGCAAAAACTAGTGATAAAGAGAGAATTTTAAAAGCAGCAAGAGAGGGGTGCCTGGATGGTTCAGTTAGTTAAGCATCCAACTCTTGATTTCAGCTCAGGTCATGATCTCACAATTTGTGAGTTTGAGCCCCATGTTAGACTCCATGCTGACACTGTGGAGCCTACTTGGGATTCTCTCTCTCTCCCTCTCTCTCTGTCCCTCCCCTGCTAAAGCACATACTCTCTCTCTCTCTCTCTTTTCTCTCCCTCTCTCTCTCAAAATAAATAAATTTTTAAAAAGCAGCAAGAGAAAAGAAAACAGTTATAGACAAGGGAAACCTAAGGCTGTCAAGTGATTTTTCAGCAGAAATTTTGCAGGCCAGAAGGGAGTAGCATGAAATATTCAGAGTGCTGAAGGGAAAAAAACCCTGCAGCCAAGGATATTCTACCAGCAAGGCTATCATTCAGAATAGAAGGAGAGATAAAGAGTCTCCCAAACAAAAGTTAAAGGCATTCATGACTAAGCCAGCCCTACATGAAATGTTAAAGAGGACTTTTTGAATGGAAAGGAAAGCACATAAGTAGGAGTAAGAAGAGTAGGAAACACAAAAGGAGTAAAATTATGTGTATCTATAAAAATCTAGTCAAGGGATTCACAAAATAAAAATATATAAAGTATGACACCATATACATACCTAAACCATGAAGAGGGGAGAATAAAAAATACATTCAAACTTAAGCGACCATCAACTTAATATAGACTGCTGTATGCATAAAATGTTATATACAAACCTAATGGTAACCACAAATCAAAAACCAGTAAGAGTTATGCAAAAACCAACCGAAAGAAATCCAAGTGTATCACTAAAGAAACTCAACAGGAGAAAAAAGAGCATGAGAAGAGAGGAATAGAGAACTATAAGCACAACCATAAAAAAGTAACACAATGGCAATAAGAACATATCTATCAGTAATTACTTTGAATGTAAATGTACTAAACACTAATAAGACATAAGGTGACAGAATGGATAAAAAAGCAAGACCTACCTATATGCAGCCTATAAGAGACTCATTTCAGACTTAAAAACACATGCAGACTGAAAATGAAGGCATGGAAAAGCATTTATCATGCAAATGGAAGTGAAAAGAAAGCTGCGGAGGCAATAGTTATACCAAACAAAATAGACTTTTAAAAAATAGTGTAATGAGAGATAAAGAAGGACACTATATAATTATAAAGGGAACAACGCAACAAGAAGATATAACAATTGTAAATATTTATGCACCCAATAGGAGAGCACCTAAACACATAAAGCAAGTAATAACAAACATAAAGAAAGTAATCAATAGTAATACAAAATATTAGAGGACTTTGTAGCAATGCAACATAGTAAGTAAGTCCCACACTTACATCAATGGATAGATCATCCAAACAGAAAATCAACATGGAAACAGTGGCTTTGAATGACACATTGGACCAGATGGATCTAATGGATACATTCAGAACAATTCATCATAACAGCAGAATTCATGTTCTTTTCAAGTGCACATGGAACATTATCTAGAATAGATCACATGTTAGGCCACAAACCAAGTCTCAACAAATTCAAAAAGATCAACATCATACCATGCATCTTTTCCAATCCCAATACTATGAAACTGGAAATCAATCACAAGAAAAGAATATGGAAAAAGATGATATTAAACAATGAATGGGTAAACTAAGACATCAAAGATGAAATCAAGTAATATTTAGAGACAAATGAAAAAGATAACCCAATGGTCCAAAATCTTTGGGATACAGCAAAAGCTGTTCTTTTTTTTTTAATTTTTTTTTAACCTTTGTTTGTTTTTGAGACAGAGAGACAGAGCATGAACAGGGGAGGGCCAGAGAGAGGGAGACACAGAATCTGAAACAGGCTCCAGGCTCTGAGCTGTCAGCACAGAGCCTGACATGGGGCTCGAACTCACAGATGCGAAATCATGACCTGAGCTGAAGTCAGCCGCTTAACCAACTGAGCCACCCAGGCGCCCCTAGCAAAAGCTGTTCTAAGAAAGATGTTTATAGTACTACAGGCCTACCTCAAGAAGCAAGGAAAATCTCAAATAAACAACCTAACCTTATACCTAAAGAAGCTATAAAAAGTTGAACAAACAAAACTCAAAAACAGTAAAGGAAGGAAATAACAAGAGATTAGAGCAGACATAAATGAAATAGAAACTAAAAAGAAAAAAAAATAGGACAGATCAACAAAACTAGGAGCTGGTTCTTTGTAATGATCAAACCTTTAGGCAGACTCATAAACAACAACAACAACAACAACAACAACAACAAAGAGAGAAAGGACTCAAACAAATCCAGAAATGAAAGAGGAGAAATAACAACCAACACCACAGAAATATGAAAGATTATAAGAGAATATGGTGAAAAATTATGTACCAGCAAATTGGACAACCTAATAGAACTGGATAAATTCCTATAATCATATAACTTCCCAAAACTGAATCAGTAAGAAATAGAACATTTGAACGGATGCATTACCAGTAATGAAACTGTATCAGTAAAAAAAAAAAAAAAACTCCCAAAAAACAAAAAATTCCAGGACCAGACAGCTTCACAGGTGAATTCTACCAAACATTGAAAGAAGAGTTGATTCCTATTCTTTTCAAACTATTCCAAAAAATAGAAGAGGAAGGAAGCTTCAAATTCATTCTATGAGGCCACCATTACCCTGATACCAAAACCAAATAAAAACACCACACAAAAAAAGAGAAGTACAAGCCAAAATCTCGATGGAACATAAATGAAAAAATCCTCAACAAAATTAGCAAACCAAATTCAACAATACACTAATAAAACAATCATTCATCACAATCAAGTGGGATTTATTCCTGGGATGGAAGAATGTTTCAACATTTGCAAATCAATCAATGTGATACATCACAGCAATAAGAGAAAGAATAAAAACCATATGATCATTTAAATAGATGCAGAAAAACCATTTAACAAAGTACAACACATTCATGATAAAAAAAAAAACAAAGTCTCAACAAAGTAGGATTAGATCGAACATACCTTAACATAATAAAGGCCATATAGGACAAACCCACAGCTAATATCATACTTAAAGGGAAAATACTGAGAGCTTTTCCTCTAAGATTAGGAAAAAGACAAGGATTTCCACTCTCACTAATTTTATTCACCATAGTACTGGAAGTTCTAGCTGCAGCAACCAGACCAGAATAAAAATGAAAGGCATCCAAATTTGTAAGGAAGAAGTAAAATTTTCACTGTTTGCATATGACATCATACTATTTGTAGAAAACCCTGAAGGCTCCACTACAAAAACTGCTAGAACTGATAAATGAATTCAGTAAAATTGCAGAATTCAGAATCAATATATGGAAATCTGGTGAATTTCTATACACTAATAAATAGCAAAAAGAGAAATTAAGAGAACAATCCCATTTACAATTGTGCCAAAAATAAGAAAATACCTAGGAACAAATTTAACCAAGGAGGTAAAAGACCTGTACTCTGAAAACTATAAAACACTGATGCAGGAAACTGAAGATGACACAAACAAATGGAAAGATACTCCATGCTCATAGATTGGAAAAGCAAATATTGTGAAAATATCCATACTACCCAAAGCACTCTACAGATTTAATGCAACCTCTATCAAAATACCAACAGCATATTTTTGCAGAATTAGGACAAATAATCCTAACATTTATATGGAACTACAAAATGCCCTGGGTAGCAAAAGCAATCCTAACAATGAAGAACAAGACTGGGGGAGGAAGGGCGGGTATCACAATCTCAGATTTCAAACCATACTACAAAACTAGAGTAATCAAAACAGTCCAGTACTGGCACAAAAGTATACATACAGATCATTGGAGCAGAATAGAGAACCCAGAAATAAACCCATACTCACAAGGTCAATTAATCTGTGACAAAGGAGGCAAGAACATACAATGGGGGAAAAGACAGTCTCTTCAATAAACAATGTTGGGAAAACTGGACAGCTACATGTGAAAGAATGAAACTGGACCACTTTCTTACACCACACACAAAAACTCAAAATGCATTAAAGACCTAAATGTCAGACCTGAAACCATAAAACTCATAAAAGAAAACAGACAGTAATGTCTTGGACATCAGTCTTAGCAGTATTTTTCTAGATATGACTCCTCAGGCAAGAGAAACAAAAGTAAACTATTGGGACTATATCAAAATAAAAAGCTTTTGCACATTTAACGAAACCATCAAAAAAACAAAAAACAACCTACTGAATCAAAGAAGATACCTGCAAAACATATATCTTATAAGGGGTTAATATCTGAAATATATAAAGAACTCAACCCCAAGAAAATAAATAATCCAATTAAAAAAGGGTAGAGAACCTGAAAAGACATTTTTCCAAGGAAGACATATACATGGCCAACAGACACATGAAAAGATGCTCAACATTACTAATAATCAAGGAAATGGAAATCAAAACCACATTAAGATATCAACTCACACCAGCCAGAATGGCTAGTATCAAAAAGACAAGAAATAACAAGTGTTGTCAAAGAGGTGGAGAAAAGGGAACCTTCATGCACTGTTGGTGAGAATGTAAACTGGTGAAAACACTATGGAAAACAGTATGGAGGTTCTTCAAAAAAAATATGAAATAGAACTACAACATGATCCAGTAATTCCACTACTGGGTATTTACCCCCCACCCCCCCCCCAAATGAAAACACTATGGAAAAGATATATGCATCCCTATGTTTACTGCAGCATTATTTTCAATAGCCAAATTATGGAAGAGGCCCAAGTGTCCAATGATATATGAATGGATAAAGATGTGATATAATATATATGTGTGTATATATATAGATATAATTATTATAATAATCTAAATGGAATATTACTCAGCCATAAAAAAGAATCAGCTCATGCCATTTGTGACAACACAGACGGACCTAAAGTGTATTACGCTGAGTAAAGTAGGTCTGAAAAAGACAAATACCACACAATTTCATTTATGTGTGAGCCCTATAAAACAAAACAAATGAACAAACAAAAACACCAGACACAGAATCATAAATACAGAGAACAAACTGGTGGTTGCCAGTGGGGAGGGGGGTAAAATACATGAAAAAGATTAAGACATACAGACTTAAAAAAAAGTGATTGTGTCTTCTAAATACAAACATCTCAAAGTTACTCTTAGTATTTAAGTTGCCCCTCCCTTGCATGTGCTCGCTATCTCTCTCTCTCTCTCTCTCTCTCTCAAAATAAATAAACTTAAAACAAATTTAGTGGCTTGGAATACCTTATTTAGGCGAGATTTCCTCCCTGAGGGAATGGCAGGGGACTATCAGTTAAATTTCCAGCAATGACTAGGAATTTCATTGCTGACTGGTTAAAGGTTACATTCCTACAGGAATGAATTTAGGGTTAGTGACATGAGGCCTTAATGTAAGTAACTCCATGATGGTCCTGTGAGTTTTCTTTACATTCCAAACCCATATTTTTGCATATCAATTTTTTTTATCTTATATTCCTATTTCTCTTTGTCCTGGACATGGGAATTCAACAAGTTCCATCTGCATTACAAAATGAGTGTCCTCTGAGAGGTGATGGGACTTTCCTCCCCAGTGGGCAATGCTTTCAAAGGAGAAGAGTTTAGATCTTTTCAAGAATTGGATTGGAAACACAGGTTGATAATGTGATGTTAATAACTTACGCCTCATAGACTCCCTCTGTACCAGTGAAAAGGTAGCCAGTAGGGGTTTGCAGGAATATATGCTGTGGATGAAACAAGACTGGCAGTGAGTGGACTACTACTGAAATTGGGCCATGGGTACATGGGATTCACTATACTAGTCTCCTTTTTTCATAATCAAAAGGCTTAAAAAAAGTGTAGACAATGTAAATTAAAATAATAAGTACACCCAAATAATCAGTAAGAATGGAAGATTAAACAAGAATGAAGAATTTAGGATGGTATGCACAACTATAATCCACAGATAATACAAAAACGTATCTTAGCCAATAACTTAAATCTCTTCCCTCCATGTACATGGCTCCTACCTGGATATATACCTATTGCTATACCCATCAAAATGGATTCACTGGACTTTTACTTTGCCTGCCCTGTCTTTGATGGAACATCTCCTAGTCAAGCAGCCCAGAGCGGTTAAAAAAAAAATGGCAAAGAATCTCGACAAGCCACAAGGTGTGTAAAGCAATCCATGAGTATCAAAAACTGACAATCTAAACAATAGAAGGTTTGGTAAGAAAAGGATGTGATGGGCCATTAATTTCCACCTTGAATTTTTACTCATTGAGAAAGTCACAGAAAGCTCAATTATTTCCAATTACATTGCTCTCTAAAGAGTAGGTTTCCAGTAATAAATGTTAATTAGGTAAAATGGCATCCTTGGTTCAGTGGTTCAATTAAACATGGCCACAACTACCAACACTCGACTTTTAAATTTATGCCACAATGAAAAAGTGTTTTTTGATAAATCCAACATATGAGGCACGTTCTACCTGATATCCAAAGAAGACCATCAGCCACATATCCAGCATGACATGAAAGGGATCGGTCAAAGGACTGCACAAAAGTCCATTTGTTCTTCTTGGGGCAATATCGCTCAACTGTAGGCAGAACCTGGCGCAGTTCATTTCTACCCCCAACTGCATAGAGGTATTCATCCATGGCACCCAGCACAAAATGCTCCCGGCAGTTTTTCATGGGTGCTATCTCCGCCCAGGAATTACTGCGGGGGTCATAGCGACAGGCAGTCCTCACAGCACATGTCCGGCCACTAGCATGCTCAACTTCTCCTCCTGCCACAAACAGAAAGTCCCCCATGACTGCTACACAGTGGTGGCTCCTTCCCACGGGCATGGGAGCCAGCTCACTCCAGTTGGCAATGGCAGCTATGAGAGCATTCTCCTGGTCAACAGGATTGAAGTACCGAAGTTCCTTGACTTTACAGACCTCACGCTTTTTCCCACCAATGATATATAGAGTGTCTGACTGGAATCGTGGTTTGGTCCTGCGAGTTTGCCAAACGGGCTGTGCATAGATGCTCTGGTGGTACTCCAGGGCCTCATTGACAAGAGCTGTTGCAGTTTCACTTGCCTGGACGAGGGGGTGGGACAGGGCAACTGTATGGAGAGTATCCACATCCATCAGGCCAAAGCGGATATACTGCAGGAGCTCATCCATGTACTGGTAATGGCAGTTGTGTTCCAACCACCTCACAGCTAGCTGAAACAGAGGGAGGGGGGATGAGAGAATACAAAGGTAAGAAAGAGAACCAAAGCAATGGTGTGCAGGCAGGTCACCTTGTATTCTTTCAGACACTTCATAAATGTATCATAAGACACACTTTTTTTCTTATAAATAGTGTAACAGTAGAATATTTTGATACTCAGCTGAGGAATATTTTTTTCTGCATCAGCAGAGACACAAAAGAGCTCAAGCATTCTTGTAGAGGTCAAGAGCAACATTTAGCAACACCAGAGGAGACTTAAGGTGGCAATTGGGAGGAACAATAATCACTTTTCAAAGAATGAGAACACTGTTGTGAAACAGCCTGTTCTCTTGTTTCATGCAGAAGAGTCATGGTATACCCCACCCCAGGAATGTCTATGGTGAGCAGTGTCACCACAGTACAAGCAGTGTATGTCAACCCATGAGTCAAGGTGCTGTATCAATTTGAGTACAAATGAAAATATGTGATCATCTGAGACCACAAGGTATACTTGGGAGAGAATCAATATGACACTAGTAAAAGGATTTAGAAACAAAGAGCACTTTCCCCCCTGTCCACTTTGGTAGGTCTAATCAGTCAGGAAACAAGAGAAGAAAAAGGAAGACTGTAACCCATCAATTTTATTTTTATTTCCCAATTAGTTTTCATCTTGGAAATATTTGTTGTTTGCACATACAAGATACTGGCAATTTGTTAGAGCCATTTTCACAAAACAGGATATGGAGAATGTTATCTTTGTATTATGGACACAACAGTGAAATGTAATCTTAACCTTTTTGTTTAGGTCTAGATCTCTTTCAAGAAGGAAAAGAGTAAGAATTCTGGGCTACAGATATATAGAATTTCTTCAAACTAAAGAAGGTGTACAAAGTCATAAACAATAAAATTATACAATAATTTAGAAAATACCATCAACAAAAAAACCAATTCATGTTACAGAACACGTTATGTAGTTTAATTAATGTGACTTAATATTTAAGTTTGGCAAATTTTCCTACATACCAACATGAAATATATCTAATATCTCCAGGCAACACATTTGATATAAATTATCCTTAGCAGCACCTATATTAAGCTAGATCTCCTAGATAATATAAATGTGGATGTGAAGGAATTAGCATGAAAAAGTAAAGTAATAAATTAGAATATTAAGTAATTGTGACCAGTGAAACTGGGGTTCTGGCTCTGCTTTTCAGCTGATATGTATCACTGGGGAAAAAAATCTACAGAGGGAGGTGAAGGAAATGTAGTGCTCTTGGACCATTACTCCTAGGCAAATATGAGCTGGGTTTTCACCTGGTGAAAAGGATCATGAAACTCTCTGAAGAACTACATGATTTCATTTAAGAGTTTCATACATAGTTTCTGTATTCATTTTGACAAATGGCTCCAAAAGCAAGGCATATTTGGGGCTTTTCTTTTTAGCTTTCTGAATGAAGAGAATATAGGAAATGAATTCACATCTAATATATACTAAATTGCATCTCTTGATGAACTACGTAGTAACGAGAAATGAGAAAAGAATGCTAGGTAGCCTATCTCTGCCAAGAAGGCAGACAGCAAGGAGGGCAGATGACTGACATTCCCTAGCTGTTTTTCTAGAAGCTGGCTTTTTTTTTTTTTAACTTAAATAAGATACCAACTTGAAGAAAAAAAAATGTATCTGTGTATGGTAATCATGAACAATAATCAAAGATACTGTAGAAGAAAAACATCACTCAGCAATCACCAGGTCTGCGTCAGAAGTAGAGAAGAGTTCCCATAGGCAACATCCTGATTTTTTTCCACCCTACATTTAGAAATTTCAAGGAATGGCATTCCGCCATTTCCCTGGGAAGATAATTCAACAACTTAATAAATGATCTTCCATTCTTTGGCCACAGAGCTTTCAAAAGTTCTCAGGGATAAAGTCATCCATTCAAGGTCATTTGTCATGAACCAGGAAAAATTTTCTGAGATGTAATCTTTGATATTGCTCCTAATTTAATTGAGTAGTTCCAGCTGATACTGCTTTGCTCTGTAACATATTTCTCAGCATCCTTATAGTCCTAATATTTCTGCAAATTTCATATGGATACTATAGAAAACAGCATGAGTGAAACATTAGATAAATATCCATCTCTCCATAGCCTCTTTTTAGAGCACAGTGCTGCCCATTTAATTATTTTTCTCTTTCCTCATAAATCTTTTCTTCCTATGTCATAATCAATCTTCTAATCCATCTCTTAACACTCTCGAGTTTATTTTTATTTTTCCAGCACTCGGTGTCACTTACTGCATGAAAAGTACACAAGCCACAGCTAGGTTCTGCGTTTAAGAAAATCTCTAACAAATCAAACTGGCAGTGGAACAGTGACCACTGTGATCTATCACTGATTAATTTCTGGCTTTCTGTCTATTAGGCCTATATCACATGTATCACGAGGTTTTTCATGTTCAATTTCTCAATACTATGCATTATAGAATGCCTTTTGCACAAACATTTGGTTTGTATTTTCTGGCATAATTTTTATCTTATTTCTTGCCAATATTTCTAACTTCTCACAGACTTCATATAACTTGTGCAATTTTATCATTCTAAATATTTTCAGATTACGCAAATCATTCACAGTTATTGGGTTTATCTTTTCTCCAAATCGAAGGTAGATGAATTTACAATTAACTGTTCTGACACCAACCTCAAAGCAATCTCAGCTAGAATTAGTGTGGTTTATAGATTTAAATCCAGTGATTTCCAAACCTAGCATGCACACAAATTAACTGGGGTTTCTGGTCAAGATGCAGCTTCTGATTCAATAACTGGAGAGAGAATAGGGAGTTTACATATTCTAACCATCTAAAGGTGATGCATATGCTGCTGGTCCATAGACCACACTGAGTCAGAAGATTCCAGACAGATTCCCATTCATGAAAGAGTAAATCAGTGCCTTTTCAGAGTAAATTGAGTCTTTTGTTTCAAAATTGAGAAGGCTTAAATCAAATGAAGTCTAAGTTGGATGTTTTAGTAAAAATATAGGACACTTATAGTTTAGTATTAAAGGTAAAACAATACATTTCCTATATGGTAAGATATGGCTAAGATCTTACTATGGGTAAGACAGCATATTTTGAGACCTCGGTTCTAGAAGGTCTATAAATCAAAGGCTGATTCTGACAGTATATAGTGAGTCACGTAAACACTGCAGTTCTGCTTTCACAGTAACAAATAAATGTTAAAGGGTGCAACAAGGATGGGGCTAGAGTATATTGTACTAAGCAAAATAAAACAGAGACAAATACCGTATGGTTTCACTCATATGTGGAATTTCAGAAACAAAAGAGCATAGGGAAAAGCAAAGAGGGAGAGAGGCAAACCAAGAAACAGACTCTTAATTATCAGAACAAACTGATGGTTACCAGAGGGGAGGTGAGGAGGGGGACTAGAGGATGGGGACTGAGGAGCGCCACTTGTCGTGATGGGTTCTAGATGCATGGAAGTGGTGAATCACTACATTCTACGCCTGAAACTAACATTACCCTGTATGTTAACTAACTGGAATTTAAATGAACACTTTAAAAAAAGAGTAATTGTACTCTGTTTTTACTTTCGTAAAAATGTAAAAGAGAAAAACTATGGAAAGCATAGATAACTCTTATTTATCCAAATAATGAAAAAAATGGCAAAGAAATTTCAGAACAATGAACTACCTCAAAATCACTTCTACACCATGACTTCTTCACAGAGTCATGCTGAATTAAAGGTAAGGTGGTTGAGGAAATCCTGGGGCCCATTTAAGGGGCCTCCATTACCCATTTGAAGGCTGATTCATCACCAGAGCATCACAGAACCTAAAGACCACAGTTAGCTTTGTAGTATATTCTGGTGCTTATGCTTGAAAACATAAGGGAACTGGTGGTTTTTAATCACCCTACACTGAGAAAGCATAAATCAGGGCAGGCTGAAATCCTATTCTATTTTACTTACTCTAGCATACTGATATCCCCATCACTCTAAACTGTAGCATATTTTAATTAGGAGAAAAATGGAGCAATTAGCAAAAGTCTTTATCTCCCACTTTTTTTGGAGACAAAGCCAGCAAGAGTGGAAAAAAAATTAAAGATTCTGTCTGGGAAGGCACACAAAGAGTACCATTATGCAAGATGTTTCCTAAACCATGTGAAACACAAGACAGTATCATCTCTAAAGACTACAGGAGGGGCACCTGGGTGGCTCAGTCTGTTAAGCGTCCGACTTTGGCTCAGGTCATGATCTCACCGTTTGTGAGTTCGAGCCCCACATCAGGCTCTGAGCCTGGAGACTGCTTCAGATTCTGTTTCCCTCTCTCTTTGCCCCTCCCCCACTGTTACTCTGACTTTCTCTCAAAAATAAGCAAACATTTAAAAAAATTAAAAAAAAAAAAAGACTACGGGAGATCTCCCAAGCATTTTGCCTGACCCAGTCTAGCTCATCTTACCCTGAGATGGAGAATTGTTTCTTCCTACAAGGGGCATTTGCTACAGCTTATTCCAGCTTCAACACATCTCATCCTCAGATCCTTGATAAGAACAATGCCTGCACACAGTAGGCTATACATATTTGTTAAAGGGAAAATTATTTACAGGGCGCCTGAGAGGCTCAGTCAGTTGAGCATCCAACTTCGGCTCAGGTCAGGCATGGTTCATGGGGTTCGAGCCCCACATCAGGCTCTGCACTGACAGCTCAGAGCCTGGAGCCTGCTTCGGATTCTGTGTCTCCCTCTCTCTGCTCCTCGCCTGCTCACACTCTGTCTCTTTCTCTAAAGTAAATAAACATTAAAAAATATTTTTTAAGAAGGGAAAATTATTTACAACTGTTCTTCTGCTATTTCTCATATTCTTCTTGAACAAATAATATCAATTCCTCTATATAATTATCTACCTATCACAGGTTTTGGTTTCCTATTATCTCATCTTCATGGCTTTCCTCTAAAGTCCTTATAAACTCTAAAAATGTCACACAACAGCATGCAGTGTACTAAACTTACATATATAAGACCCTTGTTTTACTCCTTCACATGATTGGTGCCAACCACCTCTATTTGAGGTTCTTGGCAATGCAATGAACATCATAGTCTTTTAAGCCCTCAAATAAATAAAATATTAGGGTAAGAAAACACTTTAGAATCCATTTGGTATTTGGTTTAAGCTTCTCAATTTTACAAACAGAAATCAAATCTAGACAAGTTATCTCTCTTACCTCAAGTCGTGCAACTAATTAGAAAAGCTGGAACTGAAACCCCAGTTTTTTAGACTCTTAACTATAGACAACAAACTGAGGGTTGCTGGAGGGGAGGTGGGTTGGGGAGATGGGTGAATTGGGTGATGGGCATTAAGGAGGGCACTTGTTGCGATGAGCACTGGGTGTTGTAAGTCAGTGATGAATCATTAAATTCTACACCTGAAATTAATATTACACTGTATGTTAACTAACTGGAATTTACATAAAAATTTTAAACTACAAAAATAAATTAATAAAGCTGAAAAAAACTAAAATAAAAACAAACCCAGTTTTTAAATTATACAACTATTTTTCTATTGTATCATATCATTCTTTTTCTCTTTTTTTTAGTGTTTTTTATTTATTTTTGAGAGAGCACAAGCAGGGGAGGGGCAGAGAGATGGGGGCAGAGGATCTGAAGCAGGCCCTGCACTGACAGCAGCGAGCCCAATGTGGGACTTGAACTCACGAATCATGAGATCATAACCTGAGCTGAAGTCAGATGCTCAACTGACTGAGCCACCCAGGTGCCCCGATTATTATTTTTCCATCAGTAATCATTTTTTTGATAAATTTTTTAAAAGTTTTATTTTATTTATTTTGAGACAGTGACAGTGTGAGGAGAAGAGGGGTAGAGAGAGTGGGAAAGAGACTATCAAGCAGGCTCTGCACTGTCAGCACAGAGCCCACTGCAGGGCTCGAACCCACGAAACGATGAGATCACGACCTGAGCCGACACTGAGAGTCAGACACTTAACCGACTGAGCCACCTAAGCGTACCAACCATCAGTAATTATTTTAAGATAGAATGTAATTAAGACCAAAGATAACTTCCATATTTAGAGTTAAATTAAAAAAATAAAGTATTTTTTAAGAATGTTTTGCTTGAAGGTAGGTGGACAGTATTTTTCAATAAGTCTCATTTATGGATTACTTCAACATAAAAAGCATATATTTAATGCTTTTAAAAATTCTTTTAATGCTTTAAAGAGTGTGTAATTAAAGAACAAATATTTAAGGTAAAAGGCCTTAATATCCTTTGAGTCTTGAATTATTGTTTTACTTTTACGGAATATGTATTTTAATTCTAGGTCATTTCTTGTTAACTAAACCTGGCTCAAAAATATATAGAAAAGGCAATCCTTTCCTATTAGTTTTCTCAGTGTATCCCCACTGATTACCATTCTATGGAGTAGCATATAGGATATATCATATATATATATCATATACTTATATATATATGTAAAATCCTATGGTATATAATCTTAAATTCTACAAATTTTACTCTAATTCAATTAAAACATACAGTTTACTCATGCATGTCAGGAACACACCAATGAGCAAACATCACATTCCTAATATTATAAATCCTCAGGAATCCAAAGGAATCCAAATTCCTTTATTGTTCATACTCAAACACAGCCAGAAGCTGCTGTTTTGAAATCTAAAATTCCTAATCCTTTCAAAGCAGCAGCTGTTTTGAAGTCTAACTCTTGCTTATATATGTATGTCTGTCTGTATGTATACTACACAAAATGAACCCAAAGTAATGTCAAAACAATAACAAACCTTACATTCAGAGATTTCCTGAAATATATATGAATTATAAAGTCATCCCAAATCCAAGAACACACATCTTCCATACAAGTCCTTTATGTCTTGCAACGCATATAAAAATGCCCTTTACAGAGGCAGTTCTCTTCAGATGAGAGATCAAATCTTTTTAATCAACACTAACGAAAGATAAAGTCCTTGCCACATTGTTCAAAAGCACTATTTATTTGTGTTCAAAAGCACTATTTCTTTGTCTTGATTCACAAATTTTCACTGAAAAGGATGTTCTTATCACAGTACTTATCAGCCAGAGCTGAGTAAGCAAGGACTGATATTTTTGCCCACAGCCTTATTCTGCCCCCCTGGCCAGGGGCACCTGTAATTATTCTCCTATTTAAAACTTTGTTGTAGACAGCTTTGCTGAAGGGGCAAACCAAACCCTCCCTCTTGCAGGAGCCCACGCTGTGAAGGCACAAGTGTCTATATCCTTGCCAGTCCTGTCATCCTGCTGAGATAAGCCAGGGCACCAGTCTCCCCTCAGTGCCCGAGAGGCAGCATCAATTCCACACTTCTGCAAATTCAAAAAGGGACAAAGAAAGGGCACAAGAGCAAATCAACAACCAAATGACATTCCTAAACCTCCAAAAAGAGCCGGCATGTTAAAGAGCGTTTGGCCAACCGGGGTGGCAAGCCATGGAAGTATCTTTTAATATATTAAGTGACAATGCATGGACAGTTTTTCCACTCTAAATGGAGTATCAGCAAACTTTCCATCTTCCAGTCCATGTCCTCACAGGGATGGTGCATAACTGTTATACATTACATTAAAGAACATCATTTTATACATTATTTTATAATGCCTTAAATCCTAATAACATAAACATAAAACTTTAGCAAGATATCTTCCTAATGTTACATATAATTTCTTTAGATCATAGGTGTGGACGATTCCCCTAGAATGAGTGAGCAGGTGTTGAGGCTTAACCATGTTAAACTACATAGAAGCTCACCGCATTAACATGAGTCATGTGAAGTCTGAATAGTGACATCTTAAACCAGAGTAATGACTGCCATAGAGAGTAAAGTTCATGTTAATAAATAAATGTGCCAAATTTTGTGGCCATATTCTCTTCTTTGAGACCAAATGAAAAATTTCTGTTCAAAAAGACAACATTGTTATAAAATCCTAAATCACCAGAAACTAGGGACACAGGATCAGGGCATTTCCTCTACCAGAACAATGAAAATGTTACCATGGAGGAACATTAAAAATTATAACAGTGCTCACTCGAGTGCTATAATTAAAACTGTGTCAACATTTTGCTTGTAAAACAGATTTTTCAAGGGAGGTTGCACATTAACCATTATAGCTGACTATAGACTTATATAAGACATATAAGCGATTTTTTCCTCCAAGAAATATATTTCAATAGAATCAAATCTGATGAGGCCCAAGGTTCATATATTGTCAGAAGAAAAGACCTGACATATTTTTAAAAGAATATTCAGCTTAGCAGATATGATAATAATACATATTCTTTCATTGTTCATTTAAAACTTTATGAAGTTGGAGACTAACAAATGCTTTTATTTTCATCTTCAGGATAAAATGTATGCCTAGTGATAGTCTGGTTTCTCTTCAAGTCATATAAATCTTTTGCCTTTTACTAAGGATTTACATAAAGAGGAATAGTTACAAGTTTTTTTTTAGGATTTAGGATTTTTTAGGATTTTAGGATTTTTTAGGAGATATATATATATATATATATATATATATATATATATATATATATATATAATGTATACAGCTTACTCTCCAATGGCTCAGAAAAAAACCCTCTCTTTCTCTCCCCCATCTCTCCCTCTCTTTCCCTCCTGTATTTTCTTTCTTGATATGTATCTATAGAGATCTAAATATTTATAAAGAGAGACAGAGAGATAGAGACAGAGACAGAATATATGATAAAGCACATGAAGTAATTTGTTTAAGAAATCAGCAAATCGTATGGGTATTCTTTGTGCTATCCTTACTCTTGTCACTTTTCTTTAAGTTTGAAATTATTTTGAAATAAAAAATTGAGAAAACAAAATTGTGCACGATAATCATCTTTACATATAGTATTATATTCATATATTTAATTACATGCCAAAGAATATCAAAAGCAAGATCCCTTGAGACCAAGGGGTGTTCCAGGTATTTAAGAGGGCAAAACAAAAATTGGCCTGAGTTGTCCTTTGGTTCAGTCTTGTAACACAAGAGGATATTTCAAAAGGATTTTATAAGGGTTACATGTCAAAATGAAGAGAAAATAAACACAGGAAAAAAGATGAGGTTAGTATACTGTTGTGTCCTTTCCACCTGTGAGAACTGGCCACCAGTTTGAGCTGACCTTTGAAAACTTAATAGAAAGAACAGTACAAGTATGGTTGATATTGTACCAGTCATTTGGCTTCTCATCTGTAAAATAAGTGAGTTGATGAGAGAGTCTCTTCTACTTCTAGGATATATGTCACCTACACATCCACCAAAAGTAGTATTTTAAACTAGAATCCTCCAAACTTCCTATAGGTGGTAGAGACAACCAAAATTAATCACTAGGTCTAGTAACCATGTTCCAGATTTTCACAGCACACATAGTTTTTATAAATCTCTTTTCAGAAAAATAAAGTGATTTTTTTTGTCTATAATTCTATACTCACCAGAAATATATGCATGTTTATGTGCACATGCAGACAATCAGGTCATATCATGGTTTTTTTCTCCCTGGGAACAACTTTGTTCAGAACATATCATCTCACTTAACAGTTACCATCTCTTGTAAAAACAAAATAATCTCAGCCAAAGAACACACATTTCAAATTTGTAAGACAACTGCTTCAAGGTACTATTTATTTAAATTCTCAGAAGGAGACTATATATATCAAGGCAAACATTCTTCAAACTAATCACATAAATTTTTATCTCAGGACTGTCTTGAAATATACCATCCCCTTACTTATGTATAAGCTTTTCACATGGGAAAAATATCCCACAGAACAACCAAGACAACTACAATCATCTGCACCAATAATGCTGCAGGGAAAATGGAACACATCCTTCATCTCCTCCTATGTTAGCAAAATACAGGAACAATTAGAAATAACTTCTTCTACTTGCCTTCCAATGACCTGATAATGGTCTCTGAGCCTAAAAGTAATACTCATTCATCTAATCCTTGATGGCATCAGAATATTATTTGAAGCTGGACTGATAATAATAAAATAAGTAAAATCTTAGTGTCTACGTATTTATATATGACATCCTTCTGAATACCAAAGAGACTGCATGTTTTCACTGAAATATTAAGCTCATATTGTTAGAACAACACTGGAAAATGACAGAATGCCAACTCAATCAACAGAATAAAACCCTGCTACATCCCATTGGCAATAGGACTAGAATGGCCCTACATGGGTCACAGCATTTTGTGTTTCCCAGCTACTGTATGCAACGAAGATGGATTATCAGGGCAAAGACCGCTGAAATGGCCAGGAAAATCTGATGCTTTTTTCTATCACTAATTCGTATGCACCCATAGAGGTGAATGTGACACAGTAAAGAAGGAGGCAGGACTTGATGTCAAAGATCTGTTTCTGCAACTTATTTGGGCATTTATGAAAAACACTGGCATCCTGAGGCTCAGCTTCAGCATCTGCAAAACAAGGATGATATTAGTTACATCACAGGTGTCTCCAGAGGACTGAAAGGGAAAGCCTGTGACGGAGCTTGGCAAACTACAATATTTAGACCATATACAGAATTAACATGATGGCAAGGTGCCACTGAGAGATGGAGCTAATCCTCAATTCAATTATTCTTTTGAATTCATGATAAAAGCGGCCCATTCAGACTATTTTTTATCAAACACAGTACTGTGAAATACTGGTATAAATTTTGAGAAATTGCTGAATTCTGAGAAATTCATAAGAAAGTTGCAACACAGTATTAAGTACTTCACATGTCGTAAAAGCATGACAAATAATCTGTTGCAGATTATAAACTAGTCCTTACGATGAGCCTGTTTTCACAGAAATGGACCCAGTAATTCTAACTCAGTAATTTAAGGTCTGTTGCTTTGTTAAATCCCATGTCAGAGAGGAATGAATGAATGAATGAATGAATGACGAGAGAGATATAGACATAAACTTGGTTGTTTTTGCATAATACTCAGCATATATCCACTTTCTTCACTTGGCTTGAGTCTCTCATTAAAAATACTTGAATTTGGGGCGCCTGGGTGGCTCAGTCGGTTAAGCCTCCGACTTCAGCTCAGGTCACGATCTCGCGGTCCGTGAGTTCGAGCCCCGCCTCAGGCTCGCTGATGGCTCAGAGCCTGGAGCCTGCTTCCGATTCTGTGTCTCCCTCTCTCTCTGCCCCTCCCCCGTTCATGCTCTGTCTCTCTCTGTCCCAAAAATAAAATAAACGTTAAAAAAAAATACTCGAATTCATGTCCATAAGTCCCCTCAAATCTCAACTCAGTTCACTGGGTGGCAAGGAAAAACATATATAAGCTAAGTTTTCTGGCTTGAGACAACTAAAATAATGATTGATTGTCTGAGCTGATTACTTTTCTTCTTGTTTTGTTGCTCTGAGGCAAATGATGCAACCATGAATCTTTTCTTTTAGATTTTTTATTCATCCATTCCTCACTTTCTTTTTGAGTGTCCATTATGTGCCAGGAACTTACTTAGTGAGAAAGAGGATTCTAATCAGTCCACAACTACACATTCTTATTTGCCATTCACTTCCAAGCTCTATTAATACCATAAAACTCAAGGCTTACTCTTGACCTCAAATGTCTTAACTTATCCCTGTAAAATATACTCATGGAATACTGGAATTAGGGGAAGGAAAATCCTGCAAATTTAGAGTTCTGCAAATTCTGTCTATTGTAAGCAGATTTTCAGACACATGCAAAAACCATCTTTTAATGCTGCCATTTCCCTCATGGGTGTTTTCAATATTGCTGGCACACTTATATAAATTTTATGGTTAAAAAAAAAAGCTGTTTAATTTGTAAACATGCCCTGGAGCATCCTGAGAGCATCAAGCCTTGGAATATTTCTTTATGAACTGATTCAATAATAATGAACCAATAGCAGGTTCACTGGCACACATACTCTCTGCCTGAAATTAAACCTCTAATGACCAAAAGGACCTCACAGGCTCAAGCAGCTGCCCCAGGTCACTGATACAGACAGAGATAGTCAAATCCCTCAAACAAACGTTACTATGATGAATTTAGATGTCCAGGGAGTATCTAAGCTGTACTTAAGGTTCTAATGTTGGCAGCCTCCAAATAAAAAGAAAATCATCCTCAATGGTCACTTTAAACACTATGTTAGAGCTATGGAGCACATTGATTGAAGTGGGGGAGCCCCCTAAATGAAATGTACGACTAAACATTGTTGGGGGCCAGACTCTACTATCAAGGGAATGGAGCTGGTGGGCTGGGGAGGCAGAGCCTACCTTCTCAGTGAGTTGCAGAGAATACACATGAAGGCAATGCCCACCACTGAACACCACTACACGAATTTCAGCTCGGCTACTGATGTTTCAATAGAATCTTGGGGTGGCTGGGTGGCTCAGTCAGTTAAGCGTCCAACTCTTGATTTCGGCTCAGGTCGTAATCTTACGGTTCATGGGCTCGAGCCCCGTGTTGGGCTCTGTGCTGAAGGTGCAGAGCCTGCTTGGGATTCTCTCTCTCTCCCTCTCTTTCTCCCCCTCCCTTTGTGCACACGTGCTCTCTCTCCAAATAAATAAAGTTTAAAGTAAATACTAGAATCTTACACACTGCAGTCTCTAACTTCATTTTATCATAGCATAAATAACCCGGGAACAGTGAATCCTCTATTCATACCTTGCAACAACTCTGAGTATAATACACAAGTAATACTTTTGTCAAAGAAGATACATTCTTCAGCACAATTATCATACATTCTTTGGCTGGGGGAAGTAGCTTAGAGAACCAATCCATAACAGCCATGTAGGGAAGATGGATATGTGGAAAAATAAGTGCAATGCAGGAGACCCAGGGCCTTGACAATCTCAGAAGACTTGTGCAGAAGAGTGGGCTGCAATGGATGAAGGAATGAGTATTCAGTAGTAGCCGTGCCAGAGGCTACACTGAAAGATCTGTTTCAGCCCCAGTGCCTGGCACCCTGCATGAAACCTGTAAGTGTTTGCTGAACGAGAAGCAGTGGGAATGGAGAGATGGCAAACTGGGGAAATCACAGTTCTGACACATCCTTATAAGGTCAAGGAACCAGATGTGTGAAGAGCAATGGGAACTTTGAAGGCGAAGATGGAAGAATTGAAGAGGAGAGAGAACATGCATCCAATGCCCAGCCTGGGAAGCAGAAGACATGCTGCCCAGGCCAGGAGGCACTCTGCAAGACCTTATTAGGGGACATCACGGCTGGGGGGATACAGTGTTGGTGAACAGAGCCAATGTGAGAGCACAGCAGTAGGCATGTGCTGGAGGGTATAGGAAGACACAGGAAAAGCAGTCTGTTTGGGACATTGGTTTTCCACGATTAGGTATAAAGGGTACAACAGATCAGGGAATATAGGAACCCAGTCAGGCTTAAACCAAAACAACCTGAAATAATGAGCTATACTTCCTTTAAGAAGAAACAGTCTTTGCTTAAGTCCCATGAGTTTGTGAACACAGTGAATCTATAAAATAAAATCACTCATTGTCACAGATGCCATAAATTAATAACAAAATTAAGACTTTTTTAAATACCAAAAACTCATTGATTTGAAATTCCCCCCCCCCCATTATCTTTTAACTCCCCATTGCATAAACAAAACAAGGCATAACTCATTGATAATTTTCCCAAGCAGCCCTGAGGGCTATTTTATCCACGCTGTCCATAGAGCTAAACGGAACTAATCACTTGTGGTCTAGTGTGGCGAAGTATCTGGTGAGACCATATGTATCTGTGTGTGTGTGTGTGTGTGTGTGTGTGTGTGTGTGTGTGTGTATACCCTCAATCCTATTCTTTTTAAATAAACATTTTATTTTTTATTATTTTTTTTCAACGTTTATTTATTTTTGGGACAGAGAGAGACAGAGCATGAACGGGGGAGGGGCAGAGAGAGAGGGAGACACAGAATCGGAAACAGGCACCAGGCTCTGAGCCATCAGCCCAGAGCTTGACGCGGGGCTCGAACTCACGGACCGCGAGATCGTGACCTGGCTGAAGTCGGAGGCTTAACCGACTGCGCCACCCAGGCGCCCCTAAATAAACATTTTAAATAGCACTACTGCTTAAATAAGGGCTGCATTAAGACAATAACCGAATTCAATGACTTAATTTATTTTTGGAGCCTCTTCAGGTGAGATTGAATTATCACGTAATGGCTCTCTTTATATTCAAAAATGAATAGCTTACTTTAAAAACAACGAAATAAATAATGTGAAAACAGAATACTTGAAGTAAAATTATAATCATTATGATGCTGTCACCTTAACACTATAGGCTTAATTGTTTTCCAGTTGACTTGACATGTGAGAAAAATGTCCAAGGCTAGGTAGAAATACACTGCTGAACATTCACTGGGGGAAATGAAACTGAAGACAACATAAATGAAGAAGCAGAACAATGAGGCTCACTCTCAGGTGTCTAGTCCAGGAGACCACTATGCACAGCCGGGAGACAAATAAAGAAATAGTTTTTCTTTACTCTTTCTTTTCTTTTATTCTTCTTTTTAAAAGGTATGCATCAAAGAGGATTGTAGTGAGCCACATACTGTAAACACCAGCATTATTAGGTGTCTGCCTCTTTTTTTTTTTTTTTACGCTATGCTTGAAATAGCAAGATAAGGTGCTGAATTGATACAAATTGGTATCTGCAACTTCTAATAACCTTCTTACTACTAGAGACAAATTTCTGTCTCCCTGCTTCCACCTCCCCAAGAAGGAGGGAAAGGGAGTAAGATGCTGCACTTGGAAACAGGAATTCAACAAATTGTGGTGAGACACGCGAGGGAGGGAAATGTCAGGAGAATGGAACCTTCACTTCCATGCACGTGCCCCTTCTGAACTGACGATGTTTGCGAGTTTGCTGGTTAGTGTAGGAAACGGCGTGGAAATACCCTGTGAGCTGCCTGCTGCATTAGCAAACTGGCTGAAGTATCCCTGTCGTTCATACTTCCCCACCACACAATCGGAATGGAAACATTTGCTCTATTGGAAGGCAGTGATAAGGACGGATTTTTAAAGTTCCCATTTTTAAGTGAGAATGAAAGAAAAATGCTCTTCTAGATGTGTTTTGCCTTTGAGCTCCATTTGAAAAAAGAAAAAAAAAAGGCAGAGAAAGCTGCTGTGAAGGTCACCGAGTGAAAGAACTTCCTCAGGGCACAGAATACATTAAATCCCAAGGAAAAAATAAAATGTGATTTCCAGAGTGTGAGGCACAAACTCCAAATGACAATGATTGACAGCCAAACTATATCCGTGCAATATCCAGGACTGCACGTTCTCATTTACCTCAGTGTAGCCAGCAAGCGCCCATTAAACATCCGTCTGATGCCCAAATTAACCTTCTTGGCAAACTGAAAGAGGCACAAACTATCATAATCAACCTTTCATTATCACAGCAGCCTCTAGTTAAAGGGTCAGAATAATTGTGCCATCAGAGCCTTGATTGTTTTCAATCAACAGACGGCTGGAGTGACAGCTCGGTGATGGAGGGGTCTGATGAAACCGCACCAGGCCTAATCAGAGCAGATGAAAGGAAGGCATGATTGGTGCAAATGAACAGTCGTGCCTCTCCTTTTCATTTACAATCTGAAATTACTCTTAAATTTGTGGGGTTTTTTTTTCCTCCCTTATGAGCACCACTGAAAGAATGTTTGACTTATTATGAGTTCTGACAGTGCAGAGTTATAAAACACAGGTAGGGTTATCAGCTGAGGCTTTAAGTGGGTATTCAGCATAATTCTAACAAATTCACTCTTGAAAAGCACAAAATGACTAAAAAGCTTCCAATGACCTAACCTCTCAGCGCCGTTTGATTAACAGACCCATTTATTCCACTGGCATTCTAAATGATGAGAAGATAAAACCGAGGGCAGAAATACCCTGTAAATGTTTTCTCTCCACCCACTGCTCTTGGGTACTAGTTCCTTCTGTCCAAAACCCTTACTGTCCTTCCTTGAAGAACACCATATTAAGGGCTCAAAAGAACTAATCCATCAGAGGATATGGATCAAGGAGGGGTTGTTTTGGGTCAAGAACATGAAGATACACTGGGAACCACAAGAGTAGGTAAGGGACTGGAACACACCAACCCCATGCTGATATCAAAAAGACTATTTGGGGGAAAAAAGGAGTAAGAAATTCTGTGACAGGCTAGGCTAAAACCTGGCACAACAGGGATTTGGGGAAAACTGAAACAATATAAAACTGCATTTATATAGCAGTTTTTGTTAACAAACTACAGACATTAACATCCTTGAAAAATTTAGTGATGGATGGAATGCACACTTGGAATGGCAAAAGTAAGCATCTAACTTCTATTTCCTTCTTGAATCTTGAGACCAACCAGCCAATTATGAGAGGATTATGATTCAAGATAGTAGTACTGCAACACAAAGGAAGGTCTTCCAGCTACAAAGACTAACATGCATCTAATTTCCAAGTGTGTGTCTGCCTGCAAGTGTGTGCATGGCATGAACCCCACCTTCATGTGTATAAGAGACAGGGGACAGGGTGGCTTCTGGATCAAGATTCAGGGTAGTTTTTAACCTTTCAACTCAAATGTTTAAAAAACTTTTTTTTAGATTTATTCATATTTCAGAGACAGAGCGTGAGTTGGGGAGGGGCAGGTACAGAGGGAGACACAGAATCTGAAGCAGGCTCTGAGCTGTCAGCACAGAGCCCGACATGGGGTTCGAACTCACGAACCAAACTGCAAGATCATGACCTGAGCTGAAGTCAGACATTTAATCAGCTGAGCCATCCAGGTGCCCCTCAACTCAAAATCTTTACATAAAACTTAGGCCACTTCATTTGTTAGACTGTGAGTTGGAATGATGACATAGTTATTTAACAAAGTAAAAAGAAGAGTTATTAAACATAGCCTGAAATTTTCTACGCAATATTTAGCAAAATGTGTTTGCTCATATCTAGGCATCTTTTATGAGTCACCACAAATGTACCCATAATGTACAAAATTCCCATGGTCCTACTTATATGAAATACACTCCAAGCAGGATAGTGCTGCCATATGACTTTCTGCAGCACTTCAAAGTTTCTGTTTCTGTTTCTTTTTTTTTTTTAAATGAGCGCCACACCTAGCATGGAGCCCAGAATGGAGCCCAACATGGAGCTTGAGCTCAACCCTGAGATCAAGACCTGAGCTAAGATCAAGAGTTGGGATATTTAACTAACTGAGCCACCCAGATGCCCCTTAGAGTGTGTTTTGTTGTTATTTAGGAGACAATTCTCAAAGTAAGATATCTGGCAAAGGGTTGAATCACAAGTATTTTCCAAATCCATCCTTGCTCTCCTACCACTTTCTTAAGTGCTCATACTCTGCAGCGGTCACTTTACTTCCTGTGCACAGGCACCTGCAGCAAGCTTTACCAAGGACAAACACTCCGTCATCTCCTGAGGGATTAGTTCTTCTCCCAGAGTGGTACTGGCTTTTTAAGGCATGACTTCCTCTGCTTAGAAGGCAGTCTTGTACTGGCCAAAGAAGAGTGACTTCGGGACACTGAACTCGCGTGGATTTGAAACAGGATTTCCTAGCTTGTTCACAAAACATGGAAACTAAAAGCAAGCCGACCTGGGTGAGTGCCTGTTCTAACCCCCACAACCCAAGAAGTGTGGAATTGATCATTCTAATGCACCCACACAGTCCCTCTCCAGGGCCTAAATCTTGCATGAAATGAGAAAGGCAGAAAGATTCTTTAGGGGACGTGGCAAACCTGATAAATCAACTCCTTTGTGTATTATTTACCCTTTATATTGGGCTTCACTCAAAAGAGTATATACTCCCAGAAGTAGGCAGACTTAAGAAATCACTCACAGTCCTCGGTAGGTCCCATGTCATTCTCACAGCCAGAGAGGGATGCCTACAGTGTATTTGACTCTTAACGAGGTGCCATCCTTTCTGGATGGAGAGTTTTAGTTTTACTTTCAGCTGTGAGTAATTTCCCATTGTGATTGGCTGACTTATAGTCAATTTAGTATAATTAATGCCAAATTACATTGTAATTCACGTAGAATTACAAATTAAAAGCTATATTAAGAGCAAATGAATTAATCAAAATTAATGATATTATGCTCACTTGTTTTAAAGTGTTAATAAGATAGGTCCTTCTAAAACGTTTAAACTTCAGAGCATCATCCATCACTCCTTCAATTACCTGATTTCCTTGTGTGGTCAGAGGAGGCATGTGGGCATTTCTCATCAACAAGAACACACACAAAGAAGATACATTCACTCAACCTCCAGCCCTTACAGGACTCTTTTTGGCTTCTGTTCTTGAAGCACCAGTAATATCTGTGTCACTTATCTACACTGACTTGTAATACTCCCTATAGACAGAGGGAAGCAATGTCAAGAATTTTTTTTATATCTATCTCTAGAATTTATCAAGGATTTCTTTTTTCCTAAGAGGATTCTTCTTCTGGTTATGTTTTATCTACCAGGACATCGAAGCCGGCCTGCATTCCCCCAATAACTTGGGGCTTGCCACCCCAGATAATGAAGAAGTGGTCAAAGGAGTAGAACCTCAATCCAGAGAATGCATTAGTCTATTATCGTGGGCACAAAAGAAGTCTAAGAACTAACTTTATCTGTGAATGCTGCCGACGACTATGATATTCTAGAATGGCCACCGTTCTCCTCCAGATGTGACATGTTGAGGTGTTCTTTATTTTTACTTGAAGCAAAAGTTCTGGAGGCAGGAGCAGGAGAAGCAGTGGGTAATGATGTCAGTATTTAACAATGAATGTCAAAGCTTCTGTATCTCTTTTGAATGTAAATAATTCTGATCCTCTGAGCCACTCCATGGCTAACTTTAGATCCTGTCCCCTAGAATGCCCAGAACAGGAAATCTCTATGGCCTCCATGGCCACTCCATTGGACACTCAACTGGCCCAATAAGGATTCCCATAGAAATAGTCTGGGATGCAGGATATGAGCCACAGACTCATGTCTTCTGGAAAGAGAGTAGCATTTATCAATTCCAATAAATTATTTTTTTCTTCTTTTCTCTCAAACCCCATATTTAGACCATCACTGTCAATTTCTGCTACATAAATTTCTAAATCTTCAATATGTTGTGTATAAAATAAAGATATAATGATTCATCACTTCGTTCATTCTATCCAATCTCTAACAGCCTGCAGATTTCCCACCACACAGTCTATGTAGCTGCAGCAAATACAGTGGTGCTCCAGGTTCTCTTTCAAAGTGATTTAATTCCCTGGATTGAAGTTTATTTTAAGCTTATTTATTCATTTTGAGAGAGACAGAGAGAGCATGACCGGGGGAGGAGCAGAGAGAGATGGAGAGAGAGAATCCCAAGCAGGCTCCACGCTCAGTACAGAGCCTGATGCAGGGCTCAATCTCACAACTCTGAGATCATGACCTGAGCCCAAATCAAGAGTCAGATTTTCAACTGACTGAGCCACCCAGGTGCCTTCCTTGACTGGGTTTCAAACTGATCCTCCCTTATGGGCCTTCTCTTTATGCTTTAAATGTCATCACCTGTGCTTGAAAGAATGAAGGACTGCAAGGTGGTTCCCTACCTCTGTCAGAATGCTCTATTCACTTTTCATCAAACAAACCATCTAGAGCCCCAATTTTCCAGGCTCTGATAAAGAAAGACCCTCAGCAACACTTTCCTGCCCTGCTTTTATGGGAGTCATTTTTGCAACTTCCCACAAAGCCATACAACAGGTGAAAATGAAAGTTGGTAATTTCTTAGGAAATGTATACTGCTGGATTGATCATTATAGACTAATATAATCTCTTTGGTTTAGGAGAAGACATATCATGTACTTTGAGTTTCTGTTTTGTTACAGATTTGGTATATTTTGAGAGAATACAATGAGTCGAACCTATGTTGAACCTATACCGTGAAGCGAGTCAATCACTTACCCTCTGTGAGCTTCTGTTTCCTCCCTTGTTAAAATTTGGGTCATATTTGCCTTGTCAACCTTAACAGGCTGATGAGAGACTCAAATGAGATTATGTACATAGAAGCCATTTTAAAATGTAAAGCTCTCCAGGATTGTAAAGAGTTATTATTGTTGCTATTATTGTTGATGAACTTCCGGGCCTAGCCTCAGGGTTTCTACCTCATATATAGTTTACAGTTGGGTTTTATTTTTAAATCCCTGATAACCCAGGTAGCAGCAACATTACTGCAGGCCACCAATGCATAAGTAATATTCTCCAGCCATCTTTTTCCTTCTCACAGCAGCAACAACAAAGTATCCGTCTGGAAACAACATGAATCACAGTGAAAATTAGACGCAGGGAACATAAATATGTCATATCTCATAAATCACCTTGTTGTTCTGTTGTGCTCATTTAAAAAAAAAAAGAGGAAAAAAACGATTAACTCATGGGAACAGTGACACACGAATACAAGTTAGGTCTCCTGTAATTTCTGATAATCACTGCCCCTCACAGCTACTTGACAACGCACAGCTCTAGTGCCGAGGATTAGCTGAAGCAAAGTCCCTCTGAAATGAATGTGTCGTGCATCTTGCAAAGGCACACGGCCCAGACAAACAAGAGCAAGGCCACCAGTCAAGCTCCTCTGGGATGCATCCTCACAGAGGAATTAACTGCACATACATCAGGATGAATGACTAAATACACACTCTGGCAGCTTCGAGCACCAAGCCCTGAAATAGCAGCGTTGCTCAGTGTTCAGCTGGGGGCCCTCAGAGGATAAAACGTCCACCAGGCACAGCACTATTTGGGATGCGAAGGAGCCACAGTTTATTCTCCTCACTAACACCTATGAGAGGGAAGTGGAGACATCCTCATTATATTTGTGGAAAACACTATATGTGGCTGGGAAGGAATGCCAGATGTTTCGGGAAGCAAATCGAGAAACAGTACACATTTAGTGAGGTTAAGGAATGGGAAGTGAAAAAATAAAACGAGATACCATGAAAATGCCCAGAAAGTATCTATCTGAAAAAAAAAAAAAATAGTAATGACATGCATGTAAGAAGCTGAATTGAGGAAGGGTGTAAATATAATGAAATACTGCAGTTTTGTTTGGGGATAAAAGTTTCCAGGCCACAGCATCTTATTCCATTTCTAGTAGCCAAGGTCCAAGCATTAAAAATGATAATCTTATTCACAGAATTTTCTGATTAAATTACCACCCACAGTCTGATTTCTTTGAGGCTTGGACTATACCACATGGACTGACAAAGGTTTGCAAAGCGGTTTAGCAGGTATGTACAATGAATACTAGTTAACAATGAATAAAGCACTGAAGAAAAGGCAAAGGGACACTACGTTGTGTTGAAATGTCCAAACAAAAGCATTTCATTTTTCAGTGTACCCAGAACATGTCAACATGCCCCAAATTAGCAAAGAAATCATCAAACTAGGGGGCACAGGTCATTCCCCACTGGAAGGGAATCAGGCATGGAAGCAGGCAAAGAGTAGCAGATGGAAAGCGCCCCATTAGACTCTAAGGTCCATGAAAGCAGGGCCATGTTGGTCTCTTCCACCACCACTGCCCAGAACCCACTATGTAGCAGGCAAAAGTAGTACTCAGTAGCGCATGGTCGGGCAGGGTAAGCACTCAATAACTATTTGAAATAAATGAAGGAAAGAATGAAGTGCATGCCATGGAGCACGGAATCAGAATTGACAACATGACACAGACATGGAGGCAGGTAGGCTTGGCCATTATCCTTGCAGTCTGTGGGCAGCACAACAAAAAACAGGAATCCTCAAGCCCTTCCAAATTTCTTTAAAATCACAGGATGAATTTGGTGCACCTCTGTGTCATTCACTCCCAAATATATTTGAGCTTCTATTTATGAATTTGTTTTTTTTTAATTTCTTTTAGTGTTTATTTATTTTTGAGACAGAGACAGAGTGTGAGCAGAGGAGGGGCAGAGAGAGAGGGAGGCACAGAATCTGAAGCAGGCTCCAGGCTCTGAGCCGTCAGCACAGAGCCCGACGCGGGGCTCAAACTCACAAACCGTGAGATCATGACCTAAGCTGAAGTCGGACGTTTAATTGACTGAGCTACCCAGGCGCCCCTACTTATTTTTTTATTTAAAAAAATTTTTTTAAATATGAAATCTATCATCAAATTGGTTTCCATACAACACCCAGTGCTCATCCCAAAAGGTGCCCTCCTCAATGCCCACCACCCACCTCCCCTCCCTCCCACCCCCCATCAACCCTGTTTGTTCTGTTTTTAAGAGTCTCTTATGTTTTGGCTCCCTCCCGCTCTAACCTCTCTTTTTTTTTTTCCTTCCCCTCCCCCATGGGTTTCTGTTAAGTTTCTCAGGATCCACATAAGAGTGAAAACATATGGTATCTGTCTTTCTCTGTATGGCTTATTTCACTTAGCATCACACTCTCCAGTTCCATCCACATTGCTACAAAAGGCCATATTTCATTCTTTCTCATTGCCACGTAGTATTCCATTGTGTATATAAACCACAATTTCTTTATCCATTCATCAGTTGATGGACATTTAGGCTCTTTCCATAATTTGGCTATTGTTGAAAGTGCTGCTATAAACATTGGGGTACAAGTGCCCCTATGCATCAGCACTCCTGTATCCCTTGGGTAAATTCCTAGCAGTGCTATTGCCGGGTCATAGGGTAGATCTATTTTTAATTTTTTGAGGAACCTCCACAGTGTTTTCCAGAGCGGCTGCACCAGTTTGCATTCCCACCAACAGTGCAAGAGGGTTCCCGTTTCTCCACATCCTCGCCAGCATCTATAGTCTCCTGATTCGTTCATTTTAGCCACTCTGACTGGCGTGAGGTGATATCTGAGTGTGGTTTTGATTTGTATTTCCCTGATGAGGAGCGATGTTGAGCATCTTTTCATGTCAGACACCCCTACTATGAATTTAGAAGCTGTGGACCAAGGCAGGAAGAGTCCAAGAATTAGAAGACATGAATTTGATTTCTAGCCTTGTTACCTCAGGTTTTTCCATTTGTACCCCAGGACAGCAAAGCATTGATACGTGCAGAAGCATTCTTGAGCTGTGATATGACATTCAAATATGAAGCATTATGATAGTATTGTTTAACATATAGTAATGTTTGAAGTCCTTGCTTCTCCCTGGCCAGAAGTACATTTGGGTCAATTTATTTTATAAGAGGTCAAAGATGAAAGCTGTGTGCATCACTAGTGTCTTCTATTTTCTAATCATAAAGGGACAGTTGCTTTTTGTTTGGGCTCACCTTCTGGGACTCCTTTTAAATCAAACTGTAGGTGGCTGGTTTTGTGGTGTAGAGAAAAGCCCGGGAGGGGCTTGCCAAAAAAAAAACCACCACAAAACACTGCATCTGAGGTTGTTGACTAGTCTAAACACTACGTGACTCATGTCCCTAGAGACATAAAGTAAATGTGTTATTAACAGTATGACTTACGGAAGCAAATTTCCAACAAAAGTACAACAAAAAATGCAGTTTTAAAAGGCCAAGCTCATTTTGTATACCAATTTTCCTAGAATAAATCCAGCCTCATGTAGGAATAGTAGTAGGATGTGTTCTTATCCATTCAATACATTTTAACATGAAAACTGTACACTATTGTTTTTATTTATTATTTATAGAGAGCAAAAGACCAGTGTTTAAGGCAAACACAACAGGCATAGCCTCAGCCTCTGGGGACACACAAAGACAAATGTAAACATGATTACCCCTAACCCCAAACCAGGTGACTCGGTCCCTCTTGCCATACTAAAGTGGAACGTGACCAGGATAAAGGAGACTGTCCTTGTAAGTTCTAATCCTGTTTGATGTCAGTAATGTAACCACTGAGTTGTTTCGTCAAAATACAAAAAGGAGGTGCCCGCTACCCAAGGTTAATAAAGGAACAGAGCATTTATATATGTCCTGTCCTTATAAAATAGTGAGTCTTCTTCATAAAAGTAGGAATCAGTTAATAAATTAATAACTGAAGGAAAATCAAAGTTCTCCACATTTAGAGATGAAACTAAACTAAATCTCTCTAACCCAATAATTGAATATTTCTAGAAAGCTTTTTACCCCAGGATCTATTTCTATATATATATGTGTGTGTGTGTGTGTGTGTGTGTGTGTGTGTGTGTGTGTGTATACATACACACACACACACACATATATATACATATATGTATGTATATATTTATATTTACATTTATACATACATATATTTATATTTATATATACATACATATATGTATGTATATGTATGTGTGTGTATATATATATGTATATATATATATTGAGAAAGAGAGAGAGAGGGAGAGAGAACGAGCAGGGGAGGAGCAGAGAGAATGGAAGAGAGAAAATCCCAAGCAGGCTCCATGCTGTCAATGCAAAGCCTGATTTGAGGCTTGATCTCACGAACCGAACCGTGGGATCATGACCTGAGCCAAAATCAAGAGTCAGATGCTTAACCGACTGAGCTACCCAGACACCCCATGCCAGGACCTACTTCTTCTTTTTTTTTTTTTATTAAATTTTTTTTTCAACGTTTATTTATTTTTGGGACAGAGAGAGACAGAGCATGAACGGGGGAGGGGCAGAGAGAGAGGGAGACACAGAATCGGAAACAGGTGCCAGGCTCTGAGCCATCAGCCCAGAGCCTGACGCGGGGCTCGAACTCCTGGACCGCGAGATCATGACCTGGCTGAAATCGGACGCTTAACCGACTGCGCCACCCAGGCGCCCCTCAGGACCTACTTCTAACACTGCACCTAGTATGTAACAGGTGCTCAAGAAATATTCATTTTTATTTTCACAAACTATCTTTATCATTTTAAAATATACTTCCTGTTTATGCTACTTCAGAGATGAAATAATAATCCAGAGGGCTGAAATAATGGTTTAAAATCATACAGATCCCTTCCGTTTAGGGTGAGGCGTGGGGGAGGAAAACCGAGTTAGCAAACCTGTGCTCTGCCTAACACTCCATGCTTTTAGGCACTTCATAGGTGCTCAATAAATACTGATAGACGGAGGACCATAGCTTTTCCATGTGCTAGCAAATGTAAGAATTTACAGCATATTCAGGCTTTTTTCTGTAAACTGTACTCCCATGGAAAGTAATCTCTAAGCCCTCATTCTGGTAAAAGATAACCTGGGGTAGAAAAGGCAGAGAAGGCATTTTCCTCAGAAGAAAATGGATTAGCCAGCACTTCCTATGAAAATGAAAACAGACCCAATACATGGGAGTGGTATGGAATTTTTTCATTATTTCACTAGAGTTTTATAGCAGGACCCCGGGCTCAGCAGTCTGAAACTGAATGTTGAATATAACAGGAAAAATTTAACAAGACCCTACTGAAACAAAGTCCTGTGTTAGAGCTAAAACCCAAAAGCCAAACAAAATTGGTGGAGATTTGCCAGGTCACAAACGCGCATGACCTCACGCCCCACGCTTCCTCTCAGCTGATTTGCTCATTTTTAGTCTCCTGTTTCTTTGAGCCCCATAACCAACTTGGTGTCTTTCATCTGGAACCTACAAATCACTGGCCTTGAAACATCAGACCAAATTGTTAAGCTGAATTGAACTGAAATTTTTTTTAAAGCATTTTTCTGAGGGGACTTCTATGCATGTGCATATGGTTCAAGTCTCTATGTTAACCTATGAATATAAAGAGAAGTTGCGTAACAGGGCAAGTAGTTTTCAGCCATGGAAGGGAGGAAAAAAATGTCTATGGGGGATGAAGAAGCCCTCTGTGAGAAAAGAGACTTAAAGTTTAAAAAGGTCAGATTGAAAAAAAAAAAGGGCAGATAGAAGGCATAATTTTATAGGTTTCTTGATCCACAGAATGGTTATTACAGCCTGCAGCACATTTTATCAGGAAAGGAAGTAGATAAGGACACCAGGAGAAAGTAAAAAAGAGTTTGTTCAGTGAGGATAATTTGAAGGTTCTTATGACGTCTTCAGAGACAGACGGTGTGAAGTCTGGTGAATAATGAAAATCAGACCTTTCACCAAAAAGGGGAATGTCCCAGATTACATTATTGGTTGATAGTGGAAGAACCACATGTATAAACGTGTGTGTGTGTGTGTGTGCGTGTGCGTGTGTGTGTGTGTGTGTGTGCTTACTGGGCTCTCACAGAAGTTACTAGTTGCACATATTAATCAAAGAGCACTACCCCTCCATCCCCTTTTCTATTACCTGTCCTACTTTGTGTCAATTTCCTTCCTCCTCCCCCACACCCGTTGCTTCACTGTTCTTCTTTAAGACATGGGATGGGGATTTGTCAAAGTCAATGAGCACTTTATTACAGTGAGAACGTTCCGTAATGAACAATTCAGCAATTTAATGAGATTCTGTAGATCTGTCTCCAGCCTGTCCATCAAGATTCACTTCTATAAAGCACCCTGACACTAATCCTCTGGCATACCCAATCTTCACCCTGGGCTGAATATTAGATTCTTCCATGGTATATTGCATTACTAGTATAACCTCAGCAAAAATGATGAACTTAACTATACTTGAGGCAATATAGCTAGTCTGATTTAATTTTTCTCTATTGAGTTGAGTATGAGGGAATTACTTATTTACTAAGATAAAGCAAAAACAGTTTCTTATTGCCTGCCGAACACCTAAACTGATCATATTTATGTGAGACTTTTAATTCTTTCTTGAGGACCAGGTAGAAAAGATATTGCCTGCAGCACAAAGCAGTTTTTAAAATTCTGTGTGATAATATTAGTAAACTTTAGAGAGGCAATTATGATAACTCTTAAGTGGACAGTATGGAATTTTTTCGGATACTCAGACATCTGCACATTACCACTCTGGCATTCCCTTTGACCATGCCACAGAAAGAGAAAGAAGCCACAAGGATGATTGGCTCAGATCTCAATTCAGTTAGAAATAATTAAATGCAGAATTCATTCCAAGTCTTTCTTTTTCCCTTTGGGAAGTGAAGAAAAATTTGGCAACCCCCCACTTTGAATTGACCAGAAAATTTTGATGATTTGTGTTTGTGGGCGGAGAACCACAGGTATTAAAATTCATACCAAAAACTCATCCTCACCAACTTTTGACCTCTACCTGAACAAACATTATCAGAAATACCTAAGAAGGAGAAAAAAATATGGCTTATGTGTTTCCCTCATATTTTCTTTGTCAAGACAGCATAGAATACTGGAGGGATGAAGGCAGGTGTCTGCAGACTTGGGTTTGTAGGCTGGCTCCTTTCTGCAACCCTGAGCAAGGCACTGAATCCCTATTTTGCTCATCTGGAAGATGGGGTGATAACAACTGTCCTTCAAGCCTGTTGTGATGATAAATCATTGAGTTTATAAAGAGTCTGGGTCCTGGGAGGCCCTCAGTACACCACAGCTCTTATTATCCTCACTGGTGGGGCAAGAGTAGAAAAGAAGTTGCTGACTAATGTAATACAAAGAAAGAAATAAGGGAGAAATACATCAGCAAAATTATTAGTCAGTTGAGTCAGATGCTGGATAATTAACAGATACCTCTGACTCTGTTTTGGCGAGAGTTAGAGTTCTCCCTGAATGTCATTTGCTAAGATACCAGGAATTTACTATGCTGTCAGCTACCAGAAGACTTCATATTTTCCCTCGTATTCTGTATGTAAATTGCTTTCAAGTCATCATGAAATCTTGAAGGTATGCTGCCCCATAAGTAGCTACATAGCTAGCCAGTGTTCAGAGAGTGAGGTAGACAATGTTAAACAAAGGGGATAAGATGGGCTCTGTTTCCCAAAGACACCATGTGAATTCTCAAGTAAAGTCAGTGGGGATGAGTAGAAAAGGATTTAAATTGAATAATCAGCTTGAAAATACAAAACCTCCTCCCATCCTCTAGACATAGGATATTCGAAAAGAATGCTACGTCAGGTGGAAAGGCAGGGCTTAGGAAAATAGCAATGAATGCAGAATGAAGTAAGGAGGGAGATTTTTCCACTGCATGCAAGAGCTTCATTTCATTTAAGGTCCCAGCTGCTCTCTGCTGCAACAGAGAAATGCTTCTGAATTGTTTACAGGAAAGCCCAGCATCTATTCTGATTTCATTGGTCTTAAATGCGTATAAATAGCACTTGACAATCCATTTTCTCACACTCAGTTTGAGAAACTATTTTTATCAAGAGAAAAAAATTCTTGACTCTTTCTGATGTGACTCCCCCGTAGGGTTTTGGGAACCCCCAGCAAGGGTCTGAGGAACCATACCTATGATTCCCTGAGTTAAGATGAGCAGGGGCTGAGGCCTTGTAGCCTCAAGGGTTGGTGTTCTCCAATCATTTGCCTACCATGACTGCTAAGACTTTGGCTCTGAGGAGAACCAAACCAGACAAAACAGTTATCATTGTTCCTCAACTGCTCAACTTTGAGCCATCCCATGCCTTCTCCCTGCCAAAGGAAGGCCCATGCAGAGCGCCCTTACCTGCCAGATCTGCTCTTCACTCAGGGAGGTCAGGCGGTCACTCTTCAGAACCTCCTGGAGCAGACAATAAGGAAGCGTTAGAACGTCTTCTGGGCGACTCTTCAGGAGCTCAGAGAGATGTTTCACTAAGAAATCGATCACTGCCTTCTCCAGCAAAGTGAGGTTAAAGAGGTCAGCAAGTCTGTACAGATCCAAGTAATTAAAGCTATTTAATTCCTGGGTGCCAAAAAATAAAATAAAATAAAATAAAAACGGGGGAAAAAAAGAGCTCTTAGAAATTAATCCAAGAAAGAGCAGGCAAGAAATTCAGACTGACTCACTAAGGTTTGCATAACAGGCGTGGGGGAAATGGGACCCCACGAATAATGTAAAAAACAAAAAAAAATCCCTTAATTATAAGACTCTGGCAGAGAACTGCTGTTCTAGAATTCACCCTTTCTCCTGACTTTGTCCCTCTTTTAAAACCCATATACTTAAAGATACCTTAATAAAGGGGTTGAAAGGAGTTTCTGGTTTCACTGACTGAAATGTTAACTTTGCAACTTTTTAAAACCATTTTACCAGTGAAGAACAGTGATTTTTCTACCCTTACCATAGTTTATAGCTCTTAGGCAATAAGTTTGTTCTAAAAAAACTGTGAGTGCAGATAAAGTGGTAGTCGTGATTAGATGACACAAACTATGTTAAGACAGACTTGACTCTACTCTTCCCCAAACCTCAAATTCAGTACATCCTTAAAACTACCCATCTTAAAAAAAAATAAAATAAAACAAAACAACCCATCTTGACTTAATGAAATTAAAACACATATTTTTACATGTAAGGTCTCAGGAAATGAAGGAATCTCACAGAAAATATTCTTGTCCTGAATAATTCTATTAAACCTACCTAAGATGAACAACTTATAAGTGTTCTTCATTTTTTGTTAGCTTCAAAAATTCAGACAGCCAGTGGCAATCTTTCCTTCTTTTTCAAAGAGCTTCTGTAGCCATGCTCATTCTGGAAGGATTTTCCCTGTCTCTACCGGTTCTCAAGCTTGTATCCAGGGCTCTAAAATAGTGCCCCCAGAGAGACAGGACTCCTGTGCAAACTTTCTTTAACTCTGCAAGAATCACAGTGGGTACACAGGCTTGTTGATAGAAAACTTACCTATTTCAAGTAGAATGAACATTGTTTCCCTCCCCCCCATTATTAACTTAAAATTTTTAATATGGGAGCAATATTTTCCAATAGCTTAAGGAATGCAAAATACTATCAGATAGCTATTTCACTCCACTGATCTATTTAAGTAACTTTCAACATATTTTCCCCTTTTCTAGTTATCTAAGAATATTAAGAACTCTAAAATATTCATATTCTATTTCTATCATATCTGAAAGCTGAAAGGAATATGTTCTAAATTTGTGCTGCCCAACATGGTAGCCACTAGCCCCAAGTGGCTACTGAGCACTTAAAACATGGCTAGTCTGATTTGAAGGTGCAACAAGTGTTAAAGATATACCAAATGCCAGGAATAAGAAAAACAGAATGTAAAATATCTCATTAATTTTATATTGATTATATGTTAAAATGATACTGTTTTAGATAAAGTAGGTTAAATGTCAATTTCATTAATTTCATAGGTTTTTTTTTTTTAATTTTTTTTTCAACATTTATCTATTTTTGGGACAGAGAGAGACAGAGCATGAATGGGGAAGGGACAGAGAGAGAGGGAGACACAGAATCGGAAACAGGCTCCAGGCTCTGAGCCATCAGCCCAGAGCCTGACGCGGGGCTCGAACTCACGGACCGCGAGATCGTGACCTGGCTGAAGTCGGACGCTTAACCGACTGCGCCACCCAGGCGCCCCTCATAGGTTTCTTTTTATTATTTAATTATTTCATCTGTTAGTAATTAATTAATTAATTTCATCTGTTTCTTTTAGCCTCCTTTAAATGCAGCTACTAGACTATTTAGAATGACAGATGTGGTTCCCATTATATTTCTATAGCACAGTGCTGTTCTACATAATAAAATGTTAATAAAGAAATTGTGAAACAGCTCTTTCAGTAACAGCTGCATCATCACCACAGCTACTTGACTTTTTTCCCCCCCACTTTAGATTATATTTCTTTGGGTGGGAGATGACACTTTAATTATATCCTAACAGGGAGTCAAGCTAGCTAACTTCAGGAATCAGCATAAGATTCTGGCTCTTAATAGCTCTATTTGCCAAAACAATTGAAAAGGAATAAATGCTTTTCTTTAAAATAAAGTTTACTATAGATGATCACTAAAATCCACAGCAACTCAAATATCTGAGTCCACTCACAGCCATTCAGTCAGAATACCCTGGCTTCCCATTCAGAAGATTTTATCAAAGTGATATTGAAGATTTTGACTCTCACACCAATCATTTCAAATAATGTTTAAACTTGTTCCCCAAATCTTACTTCTTAGGATTGGTAAATTTTACTCTGGAAGGAAAGAATGTGTAACCCTTGCTTCCATAAAGGACTTTAGTACCAACTCCTTAGGGATCAATGTTGTTTCTGGTCACTACATCTATGAAGCAAGTTTAACCGCTCAGTGTCCTAAATACGACTTCAGTGTCCTAGTAAACCACTCTGCAGTCCCCCACAGGCATGACAAAGTCCGGGTGATGTCAGTGCTTTTCAAGTACCCCAAGCACATGCCCAAGGCATGGCTCAAGGTCCTGAGGCAGCACCCAGCAGCACCGCACAGACAGATTAGCATGCATAGGAGCAGACACAGCTAAACTCAGCAAAGTTACAGGTGGACAGGCAGAGCCCAGCAAAAAATGTTTTCTCCCACTTGTTCTCCTGCCCAAACGGTTTATACAACTACAAGTTTGGGAGTGGATTATGCAGCAGCAATGAAATATTCTTTATTAAGCATCTTTGTATCTTTGTAAAGAGATACTGGGTTTCTTCTGATTAGATGCCTGCAGCTTAAAAGCAGACCAATTCAAAACCACAAAGAACTGGAGAATTAATTTAACCTAATTGTGCTTCTTTTCTGCTGTGTTTCTTTTGAAGGTAATCATTGAACGCCTGCTTCCCCAGTCGTGAAATGTTTTCATTTCCTAAGGGCATAATTTTACATAACCCCCAAATCCAAACTAACGAAGTATTTCATATTAATAGAAAACTAAGAAGCTAAAAGGACAAGTGTCTATGGCTGTCTGAACAGCAAAAGGGAGCTGAACAGACACATATTTGTGTACAAGAGAAATATCAGTTAGAAGTCTGCTCCCTATCTTTACCTTTTCATTTCTTTTCTGTTCTATTTAAAAACATAATTTCCTCAAATCCCCAGTGCTTTCTAGACATGTCCAAGGTTTCCACTCCCTTGGCCATGCATACTTAACACATTCAACAGTTAAACTGTATAAAATGAGGAGTTCAGGGATAAAAGAAAAGCCACCTTCAGTGAGGTCATGATGCCACAACATGCATTCCTCTTGTTGGGGCTTTGTGAACTTTAAGCAAAATCATCATCTCTTATCCTTTTGGCTAAGACAATGTGTAAGCAAAATAATACCAATAATGCTGCTTTTAAAGATGCTCATGATTGTGATGTGGGGAGGTGGGAAGTTAAATGGTTAAATTGCATTAAATTCCCACCTATAATGCTGTGCATGGAAAAAAATAATCACTGTTATGAAAATAGTGCCATTATGTTTCCAGTTATAAAAAGTAATAAATGTTTATTCCAAAAAATTCAGGAAATACAAAGTATGGAAAGAAAACAAAAATCATTCATGTTTCACCATGCAGAGATAATCACTATTAATGTTTTTGTATATATACTTATAGATTTATTTTTTAAAAAAAGTCTTTTAGATATCACAGAAAGAAAAACCGTATTCAGGGTCAGAACAAATGAGCAGCAACCACAGGCACTTGGAGGCAACCCACATTGGTGAAGAGCAAGGGCCATATATAAAATCAAGTCAACCTGGCTCAGATCCAGCCCAAATACTTACCATTGGCCATGACCTTGGTCAATCACTGAACTTCCCACTATTCCTCAATTACAATATGGAGAACTCAATGGGCTCATAGGGTTGTCATGGAGATAATGAATGAAAAGCTCTTGTCACACACAATTTGGCATATGAGAAGTAGGCAATAGATTTGGTGGGCAAGGAATAATAAAGTATATTTCAGCATTGTTGTTTGGCATCTATAAACCCCGACTCAACACTGACATGAGGAGGTCAAAATGAAGAATGTGGTCCCTTTAGATATCTAAGTCATAAATAACCTATACCATTAGGTCAGGGAAAAGAAGGACGCTCAAAGTAAAAAACATACAGTTGAGTTGTAAACTGATTACATGTTAATGACTTCCACATTTATATAAGCAGCCCAAACCTCTCTCAGCTCTGAATTCATTTTCCCAACTACCTGTAAGAGGGCATCTTATCTTGGATTTCCACAGAATGGAATGGACGAAGATATAGTTAAACGACCACATTCAACCATCCACATCAGGATCTCAAAAGCTGGCCCATATTCCTTCCTTATAACCAGTCATTCACCAAATCCTGTTTGCTCTTCCTCCTTAGCAGTTCTTATTCTGTTCATCATCTCCTATCCACACTTCCTGCAACAGGGTTCTTAATTAACATTTCTGCCTCCAGTATCAAATTCTCCAACCTCTCTTTTTATAAGAATCTGATCATATTGATCATCTTTTAAAATTAATTAATAAGGCCTGCCTCAAGAAACAAGAAAAAAATATCAAGTAAACAATCTAACCTTGTAGTTAAAGGATACACAAAAGAAGAACGAAGCCCAAGATTACTGGAAGTAAGAAAATAATAAAGATCAGAGCAGAACTAAATGAAATAGAGATTAAAAAACAATAGAAAAGATCAATGAAACCAGCAGCTGGTTATTTGAAAAGATAAATAATATTGATAAACCTTTACCCAGATTCACCAAGAAAAAAAGAGAGAGGACAAAATGAATAAAATAAGAAACACAAGAGCCGTAACAACCAACACCACAGAAATATTAAGGATTATAAGAGTCTATTATAAAAAATTATATACCAACAAATTTGAAAAAGAAATGGATAAATGCCTAGAAATATATATAATCATCCAAAATTCTGAATATACAAATTACCAGTAAAGAAAGGGAATTGGTAATCAAAAAGCTCACAACAAACCAAAGTCCAGGACCAGACATCTTCACAGGTGAATTCTACCAAATATTTAAAAGCTTTTTTTTTAAGTTTATTCACTTATTTTGAGAGAGAGAGAGAGAGAGAGAGAGAGAGAGAGAGAGGGAGGGAGGGAGACAGTGCATGTGTGTGTGTGTGTGTGTGTGTGTGTGTGTGTGTGTGTGTGTAGGGGAGGGACAGAGGGAGAGGGGGAGGGAGAATCTCAAGCAGACTCAATGCTGTCAGCGTAGAGCCTGACATGAGGCTTGAATTCACAAACTGTGAGATTGTGAAAAACCTGAGCCAAAATCAAGAGTCAAACACTTAACTGACAGAGCAACCCAGGTGCCCCTAAAAAAGAGTTTATACCTATTCTCCTCAGACTATTCCAAAAAATAGAAGTGCAAGGAAAGCTTTCAAATATATTCTACAAGGCCAGCATTGTCCTAATATGAAAATTAGACAAAGGCACTACAAAAAAAGGAAAACTATCGGCCAACATCCTTAATGAACATATATGCAAAAATCCTCAACAAAATATTAGTAAACTGAACTCAACAATACATTAAAAGGATCATTCACCACCATCAACTGCAATGTACTCTGGGAATGCAAGGATGGTTCAATATTCACAAATCAATAAACATAATATACCATGTCAACAAAAAAAAGAATAAAAATCATACAATCATCTCAATAAACGAAGAATAAGCATTGACAAGGTTTAATATTCATTCATGATAAAAACTCAACAAAGTGGTTTTAGAGAGATCATACCTCAACATAATAAAGGCCATATATGACAAACCCACAGCTAACATCCTACACAGTGGTGAAAAATTGAGAGTTTCCCTTAGAACAGGAGCAAGACTAGAATGTACACTCTTGCCACTTTTATTCCACATAGTGCAGGAATTCCTAGCCATTGCAATCAGAAAAGAAAAGGAAATAAAATCCATCCAAATTGGTAAAGAACAGAATTGAAAATCTCACATATTTTCAGATAGCATGATACCATACATACAAAACTATAAAGATTCCAAAAAAAACTATCAGAAGTAACAAGTAACATGAAGTAAAGTTGCAAGATACAAAATTAAAATACAGAAGTCAATTATATTTCTATATATTAACAACAAAGTAGCAGAAAGGAATTAAGAAAACAATTCCATTTATAATTGTACCAAAGAGAATAAAATACCTAGTGAAAAAATTAAGCAAGGAGGTGAGAGACCTGTATAACTATAAAACATTGATGAAAGAAACTGAAGACAACACAAACAAATGGAAAGATATCCATGTTCACGAACTGGAAGAATTAATGTTGTTAAAATGCCCATACTACCTAAAGCAATCTAATAGATTCAATGCAATCCCTACCCAATACCAACTATGTTTTTCATAGTACTAGAACAAATGATACTAAAATTTATGTGGAACTACAAAGGACTTCACAGAGCAAAAGCAATCTTAAGAAGAACAAAGATGGAGTTATCACAATCCCAGATTTCAAGATATACTGCAAAGCTATAGTAATCAAAATAGTATGGTACTGGCACAAAAACAGACACATGGATCAATGGAACAGAATAGAGAGCCCTAAAATAAACTAATATTTGTATGGTGAGTTTATTTATTTATATGACAAAGGAAGCAAGAATACACAATGAGGAAAAGACGGTCTGTTCAATAAATAATGTTGGGAAAACTGGACAGCTACACGGAAAAGAATGAAACTGAACCACTTTCTTACGCCACACACAAAAGTAAACTCAAAATGTATTAAAGATCCAAATATGAGACATGAAAGCATAAAACTCCTGAAAGAAAACATATGCACTAGTATCTTTGACACTGACCTCATCAAAATTTTTCTAGATTTGTCTTATCAGGCAAAGGAAACAAAAACAAAAATACACTACTGGGACTACACGAAAATAAAAAGATTTCACACAGTGAAGGAAACCATCAACAAAATGAAAAGGCAACCCACTGAATAGAAAAAAATACTTGCAAATGATGTATGTGAAAGGGGTTAATATCCAAAATATATAAAGAACTTACACAACTGAAACCCCCTCAGAAAAGTCCCCCGGATATTCTTATTAAAAAATGGGTAGAAGACCTAAATAGACATGTTTCCGAAAAAGATATACAGATGGCCGATAGACACATGAAAAGATGCTCAACATCACTTAATCATCTGGGAAATGCAAATCAAAACCACAATGAGACATCACCTCACACCAGTCAGAATGGCTAGTATCAAAAAGACAAGAAATAACAAGTATTGGTCAGGATGTGGAGAAAAGGGAACCCTTACACATGGCTACTGGGAATGTAAACTGGAAAACAATATGGACGCTCCTCAAAAAACTTAAAGTAGAAATACTATGGTCCAGCAATTCCACTACTGGGTATGTATTTACCCTCCCTCCCTTCGAAAACCTGAAAATACTAATTTGAAAAGATATGCACATCCCTGTTTATTGCAGCATTATTTAGAATATCCAAGATATGGAAGCAATCATGAACGGATTAAGATGTGGTATATAAACACTCACTCGCACTCACACAATGAAATATTACTCAGCCATAAAAAAATAGATCTTGCCATCTGTGACAACACGGGTGTCTAGGATGGACCTAGAGGCTATTATACTAAGTGAAATAAGTCCGACAAAGATAAATCCCATATGATTTCACTTCTATGTGGAGTCTAAAACCAAAACAAATGAACAAACAAACAAAAAGTAGAAACAGACCCATGAATACAGAGAACAATTTGATGCTTGCCAGAGGGAAGGGAGGTAAGAGGATGAGCAAAATGCATGAAGGAAGTGGGAGACATAGGCTTCCAGTTATGGAATTAGTAAGTCACAGGGAAAAGGCACAGCATAGGAAATACCGTAAATGATATTGTAACAGTGTTGTAGGTGACAGATGGTAGCTACATCTGTGATGAGACCGTCTTTTCCTCATTGTGTATTCTTGAATACTATATATAGAGACTTGTTGAATCACTATACTGTACACCTGAAACTTGTAACATTATGTGTCAACTGTACTTCAATTAAAGACAGAAAGAGAGAGAGAAACCATTAGTGGGTTCCCATTTCTTTAAGGTTAAAAGGCCAAACTCAGTAATACTTTATAGCTTTCTATGATTGAGACCCTGATGACCTCCTTACCCTACAGGGTAATAATCCCACCCACCCTGGCTTGGCTTCAGCCATTTCAATGGGCCACACATTCACATCACGTACAAGGACCACATCGAGCCCTGGCAATATAATGATGAGGAAAAATAGGCAAGTTGCAGGCCTAACAGAGTGTATAGTATACTCTATTGGAAGAGAAAGCCATTAATCAAAACATATTACAAATAAATGGAAAATTATAATTAAGGTAAAGGCTACAAAGGGTGGAACATAGGGCTGTAAATGCCCATAATGGGTGATTTGGCCTAGAGTGGACATTTAGTAAAGGCTTCTATGAGAAGCCACATGGAGCTCAGAGCTAAAAGAAGAGCAGATATTAACTTGGCAAAAGACTGTATGGGCATGTGTATTAACTACATTTTCTTATTTTATGTATTCTTGGTGCTCTGGCATTTGGGGTGTCAAATGCCCCTCCCAGGGCTAGCCAATTTTTAGAGATAACAACTCGCTCAAGAGTGCACCTTGTATCTGGCTTCTACACTCTAGAAGGCAATATTCTTCTACTCTAATTATCCCAAGGCTGAGTACTGGACAATTACAGACAACTCATATGTCCTACAGCCTTGTTTGAACTATTCAAACCAGACAATCATAATCCTGCTTACCCTGCTTTGTCTTGCCTTTCCGCAGAAGCCACAATAAAGGCCTCTTGCCTATGCTTTCCCCTCATTCCTTGGATCTCCCAACCAACCCAAGTGCTTCCCCTTGTTGTCCGAAGGCTATTCTGGGGCCCCCTCCTCTTGGAAACTGTAATGAAGTATCTTTTCAATGGCAGTTGTGTCCTTATCTGTCAGCTTCACCATACCTGAATAATAAAACCTGCATTTTAAAACAGAATGGTGATGGGATTGCAGGGAGGATATTCCAAACAGAGGAAGCAACATATGCAGAATTCCTATGGATGAAAAACCATGCTTCCATTGTTCTGTCTGACCATCCTTTCTAAATTAGCATACCCCTCTTCCTCTCCATGTTATCCTCTATCACATTAGTCTACTTGATTGCTTTTGATACTCACCACTTCTGCATTCATTTGCCTACTTAGTTATGTTAGGTTTGCCCCCAACCCACAATAAGTATGTTCTATGGGAGGAAGCACCTATTTTATTCACTGCTTTGTCCCTGGTGCCTAAAACAGTGCTAGGCACACAGCAGGGGCTCAAGCCACACTTGTTGAATGAATGAACCCATCTCATCTTTTCTGCTTCCCTGGTTTAGGCCAAATTGATCACTTCTTCTTTTGTGCCTCCACCTTGCCCTCTGCAGATTTCTAACACAGCACTTGTCACTCTAAGTGCCCTTTGATTATAGATCAGTCTCCCTCTATGAAATCTAAGCTCCCTGGTGCCAAGGATTGCATTGTGTCCCTGGTATCGAAGGGAACAGATGCTGAATACATGAGTTTAATGAAAGAATGTCCATGAGTTTTTCTGTTTACTAAAACCAAGCGAAACAGAACATGGCCATGTCTTTCCAACATATCTATCCAATTCTGAACATCATTCAAATAATCCCATATTTCATATATCATTGGCCTCCCTCACTTCCCTTCTGTTTCTGTCCTTCCTACACATACACACAAAGGCACAGCCACCAGCTATTCAGTTTTCCAAGTGGACAAACTGGTAACCATGACGAGAGTTGAAAGCGTTAATGGACCAGTGCAAAATAACAGCTCTGCTGTGGAAAAAAAAATTGCAATCCACCCAAAATTTCTTTTTCAGTCCAAGAGAGAATTATTTCCTCTATCAATTGGCTATTCAGATCAAAGTACCTTTTCAAATGATACTTTGTCCTAATTATGAGATTGTCACCATTCTCCTACATTCTATGACTTCAAAATCCAAGCACCCAGGTAGAGGCAGTGATTTTGAATGGAAATTATAGCTCAGCAAGAAGAAACTCTCTTGAGCAAAAGGACAATCTTTTTTATTTTTCTAAAAAGGTTTCATTTCTGTCACACTGCTTCTCACTTGAAATTTAGTTTCTATTCGGAATTATGGTGCATACATTGTTGTTCTTTGGGGAATCTTTTTAAAGAGTATTTATTTTCCTTTGGTTTAGGGCTATTTGCCTTCTCTCTTCCCTTCTATTTGTTTCTTATAGTGTGGATGACAAGTTAAATAACAAGAAGAACCATAAAATGTGTCCCCAATACTATACAGCTGTGGAATAAACACTAGAGTTTCAAGTGCAATAATCTTTAAACTTATATATTCCCCAAATTCAGTCTTGCTGTGTGGTCTATTCCCCTAATTAAATCTTTCAAATGGTGATTCCCCCGATTAACTACTGAAGGTAGTAGGGCAAAGAAAGCATGAAAAAGACAAGTACTCTTTATTTGGGGTTATATTCAAAAGTAATTAAATTTGTGAGGCAAATTATTAGGTGGTAAGGACATGAGTGGGAGGAAGCAGGACAGTTTTGGGGCTGTGGGTAGACCTGTGGCCCTTCCACTACTCTTCACAAGCCAGGGGAGGTAGCAAGAGAATGATGGGTGTCCACCTCCATGATATTCCCTGGTGGGGTTCGCATCTGCGGCATAGCGATTGGCTGTTGTATTAGCAAGTGTCTCTCCTTATCTCAATTAAGCAAATACTAATAGTTTGTGACCAAAGTTCCCAGAAGATTTTCTTTGTTTTAGAATTTTGAGCAGATTTAAGCCTATCGCTGAACTCCCTTGCATTCTAACACAGTTTCCTGAATGGGAGAAAAATGTGTATGCAGCCTTACAGCTGGGGTCTGCATGTTCCCTGCATGTAACCCACAGCCTAGCTTCTGTATGTGACAGCCAAGGGATGTGTCCTGATGCGTGCCAACAGTGATACAAGCTGCAAACCAACAATGCCTATTTATAATATGTAGTCTATCTTTGTTTCAGCCACACCCATGCCACCCCTGACCTGTCAGTAACCTCTTGCCCATCCAGCACTGTATTTTAATCATAGCCCTAGCATAGGAATTATATAGAACACAGAAAACAGCTGTCATCTTGTGATTGCATCTACTGTAGAGTATCCCCAACATCTGCCCCATAAATACTCTTTCCCAAATCTAAGAGTCTTTGCTAAACTGATAAGATTTGCAAATCTGAGGGAGATCCTTTGATTTAATACCAACGATACCCATGCAAAACATGGCCTTTATAACATCTATTTCTCTTGTTGCCTCATCTAGTTCTGAGAACATCACTGACTTGTGAAATAAAGATAAGCATCAACAAACTATATCAGTATGGAAAACTATGACCTTGTAGTCAAGCTAATAAACTTCTCTCAAGATCAAAATAAAAATAATGTCATTTTGATTTCCTGAATTTTCTCCCTCTAAAATGACCAAATTGAATAAGATTCCAGATTTTTCTAGGCAATAACATTCAACAGATGTGACTATTTTAACAATGTTGTGTTTCACTATTACAGTTATGATCTTTCATATCCAATTATTGATGCCCTTCTGTTACACCCTCATTCAAAATGTCACCTAAATTGCTACACATCAGTCAATACTTTACTACAGACAAAGATGATCAAGAGACATAGTGGTTTCTATGACCACCATGTAATAGCATACTTGAAGTTCCATTAAAAAATGTTGACATTACATCATATTTTAAGAACCCCTCTAAATGAAAAGTCACCCTTATTATGGAAGTCAAGAATTAAAAAAAAAAAAAAACTACTCTCAAATCTAACCCAAATAGCTTTATATACCCATTCTGCATATAAAACCAGTATGGTTTGATTTTTATAAAAACATTGTGTTGCTGCTTAGAGGGACCAAGTACCAAGTCAGATATAATAAATATGAAACCCTTGTCACTGACTGAATCCTAATGCTTTCTACTTTAAGTCTCCTGTAACATACCAACTAACTTCTCACTAAGCTATTAATGCAAATGTCTTCCAAAAGCTATTAATGCAAATGCATTTACTTCCAAAAAGTAAAATTGTTTCTAGTAAACTAGTAAAAATAGGTTTGCATCTTATGATTTTGTATCCCATACACTGCCAATCATAATGCCTTTATCATAGATTATAACTGAAAAATATTTGTTGGATTATGAATTTTAAAAAGCAGCCCATTTTTTTAAAAACACATCCATGACTTCAAATGGAAAGAGGAAATGACAGTTTTTTTATAGGTATTATTTTACAGTTGGGCAAAATAAACAGATCTCCCACAATTAACTAAGAAAGATACCCTCAAATAAATGATCTGAGCATAAGAAATTTTCTCCTGATGTAAACCACACATCAGCTTTTTCATAGAACTGATAAATATGGTGGAAAGCCCACTTGTGATGCCAGATGCATCAGGCCTAGCTTCTACAGTGAATCCTGGGTCTTCGGACTTTCACATTTGGGTGTTTTGTTTTTGTTTTTGTTTTCCTTCCCAGAATGCTAAAAAAGAAACTTACCTCTCTTGGCATTTAGTGATAACCAGAAATACACAAATGTCCATGCTGTTTGTCAAAAGCATATTATTTGTGAAGTACCTGAAGACTGTTTGACTCAACAGATGTTAAAAAGCTTGTAGGAAAGGGAAGTTCTGTATTATATGCTTTCCCCTCCTGAGGTGAGAAGGAGCAGAGGGGAGGGACAACCAAGATCAGATTCCACTTCCTAAGAAAGCCAGCAAAGCCAGCCCATTCCAGCTGAAAGGATTGTTCTCTCTTCTTACTTCTAATCACAGGAGCTACTTGTATCATTCCTTTAACTTTTTGCCAGTGGTTACTTACTTTTCCCCCCAGTCGTGCACAAAGGTATAGACTGTATCTGTACTTTAGATCTGCCTCTCTGTCTTTATAAGCAGCTACTTAGTTTTGATTGATGGGTGGGTAGTGGGCAGGCAAGACAGAATGTCATACCTTTAAAACTTCAGCTCTTATTGCTTTCATTTCTTAGTGTGCAATAAAACAAATTCTCCTGTTCCTTAAAAAAATTTAATGTTTTAATTTTTTTAAATATTAAATAAATTTATGAAATATTTAAGTAAGACACTTTTAAAGTACATGCCTAAAATGTTGGCCACACTGGAGATAAATATGGCAGCCCAAAGACAGAGAGAATATTTATTGCCTAAACTTTTCACAATTTTATGTTATTTTTATTTTTTTTTATTTTTTAATTTTTTTTTAACGTTTATTTATTTTTGAGACAGAGAAAGATAGAGCATGAATGGGGGAGGGTCGGAGAGAGGGAGACACAGAATCTGAAATAGGCTCCAGGCTCTGAGCTGGCAGCACAGAGCCCGACACGGGACTCAAACTCACGGACCGCGAGATCATGACCTGAGCAGAAGTCGGCCGCTTAACCAACTGAGCCACCCAAGCGCCCCTGTTATTTTTAGGCTATCCTTCAATATCAGGTGTTTTGCCACCTTATTCTTTATGACTCAGAAAAATTATAAGTTCATCTGGTTGTGCATATATCTTTGGGTTTATAATTTTATCTTTTCCCTGTCTCTTTTATTGGGTCTTAAGTTGTAGGGACAAGGAACAAGTTACATCTTCAACTTAGCCATGTGGGAAAAATCACGTGATTTGAAGCTGACCCATCTGGATGAGCTCAGCAAATGGTTAACCTCTCTGAGTCTAATTTTCTCAACTAAAAAATGGCAGAAGTGATCTATTGGTAAGGATTCCCAAGAGTGCTTGCAAAGTGTCTTCCACATAGTAGAAGTTCAACGTACATATAACATCTGTTATTACTACACTCTTTGTACAGTGCTATTAACAGTGCTTAAACTATAGCTTTGCCTATTCCATAAATTTTATTCACTGGGTGAAGGGAAGCAAACACTTGAATGTTTCCTGTGGACTAATTTTTCTACAAATATAAACAAAAAAAGCATAGTTGTCATGTAAAGTCATTCATTTCTTCTGTATTTAAGAAAGACTTCACCAGAAATAAACAAGGAAAACAGATTGAGACATTATACTGGACCATCACCAAGTATGTATTACTAGAATGTACTCTGGTTCCCATGCTCTATATTACATGTAGCAGAAAAGGCACATGAAGAAATCTAAGGATGGAAGAACTACATTTCTTTATGACCTTCTTTGAAAGATAAACTCCTTGGGGAAATACAATTTATTCAGATTATCAAGACCCTGCTGTGCAAATCTACAGTCTGGGAGCACACTATGGAGATCAAAAAATATTTACTTTATTCTGTTGGGTATAAAAGCTTTTAATGAATGCATAATTAAGGCAAAAAAGTGTATACAGCTTTAGAAATTCCACTGCTGAGCCAGGCCATTAATATCCAAGGCACCATACCCGGTTGTGATTCCACCTGTTTCCCATTTGGATTACAACCTAGTTATAAATCAAGGTATTATGTGACTACAGGACCTGGTGCTGCAAAAAGGATTGCACTCCAGGAGTAGAGGAGGCAGCATGAAGGGCTTTGTTGTGGGTGTGTGGGCAAGCGCTGGCCCCTTGGAACATGTTGAAACAAACAACCAAATAAACAAAACCAAAACATTTTAATAGCCTTGGGATGAATCACGTAGCAAAAAAATTAGCATGTGTATTATGTATATAAAGGGATCTGTGAGTTTCCTCTATAAGATTTTACATGAGGGTTGATGGGGTGAAGTTAATTTTTATGAAAGAAAAAATGAGCAATTCATTGACAATGCAGACCACATTACTTGTGATATAATAAAATAATGTAAAAGTGGGTATTTTATCTGGTATACCTTATTTTTATCTCTGCATATATATACAGAGAGATATATTTGTATATAAACATATACATATATCTGGACAACTATATGCAACTATATATTCTTATATTTATACAAATATGTATATGATACATCCTGATTCAACTAAAACAAAATATTAGCAGCAATTGAAAAAAAACCACTGGAAAAAAAAACCCTCAGCATGCTCTAATTCTTGGAGTCTTTGAAGGCCTATTTAAATATATTTGTGGTGTATAACAGAGGAATTCTACAATTAGGTTACTAATACATTTTCATAATCAGTGTATGCATAATATCCAAGGCTCATGAATAATTTTATATTGTTCTTTGGGAAAGTCTGTAGTAAGCTGGAAATCTAGGAAGGAAGCACAGAAACATGGCCACCATCAACAACTAATAATTCGAGCCCCATTCACCATGTGTGGCAAAATGCTATTGCAAAGTTTACTAAAGCTGGCTCAGCACATCAAGCAATTACCACTGAATTATGGACTATAGAGGAACTTAATGTACACATATTTTTCTTTCTTTAATTGAAAATAGTCTATCTGTGCAACTAGGGCTTTAAAATTTCAGTAACCATCAACTTTTTTTGAACTATGAGAGGCAAAATCAGGTTACAATTTTTTTTAAAGAACAACATAGAAGTTATTATGATGTATTTCCTTACTTAGCTCTGGTATACAAAATCAGAGTGCTGAAAATTAGCTCAATTCTGTAGACAGTCTATGTGGATAACTGCACTTAATCATTATTATACATAAAAATGAGGATTGGAAGGGGGTTTTTCTTGGTGGTTTGTTTCAAATCTGCATTGTCTTGACTTTTTATATTTTGGATGTTGTGAAGGATACATAACATCGATATTTTCATAAGTACAAACTAGGACCAGTTTGAATTTATCTGAATATGAGGACACTTTTGAAATCCAAGTGTCAGTGATTTACCAGGCACATAATTGACATGGTGTGGCAACAGCGTCTAAAGCAGTGGTTCTCAAACTGTGGTCCCCAGACCAGTATTTCGCTGTCAGTTGGAATCTTGTTAGAACACAGATTCTCAGTCTCCTCACCAGACCTCCTGAATCAGAAACTCTGGGAGTGGGTCCCAGGAGTTTGTTTTAACCAGCCATTCAGGTGATTCCACATATGGTCAAGTTTAAGAACCACTAATACAGAGTATGCATTTGAGTAAAGAATGGAATGACTCTATATTCTTGCAGCAAAACAAATTGACCCCACTCCTTCATCCCAGCCTCTGCAGCGGGCAAACATACTGAATGCAGGAGGCTAAGGCCAGGGTACCTAGAGCTGATTTAATGATACAGACAAGCAGTCATTTTCCCAGGGCCTGAGCACACGTTTCAATGTGGGAAAAGGCCAGAAACCTGTTCTAAAGGACATCTGTGGATAGAGAATGAGAAAGGGGGAGGAGAAGGTTCAGGAAGGAATGACAATTGGGAGGGAGGTGGGCATGTCAGTAGCATTCTCCTAGTAAGGAATAACTTATATTTTTCTTCTTTTAAACAAATTCACTGCTTTCATTTCCCCTAGTTAGGAGACCTTAGAACACCACACAACTACAGTATAAAAAATTCCTACCACAGGGAGGTTTCATGGCACCAGAAGGAACACAAACAAAGATGCATTTTTAAGCAACTACTTTATGCTAAGCTAGAAAGGAAAGCTGTTTTTCCATTTTTTTTCTTGGATTCTGTATATGAGAATGAGGCAAGATGTTTTATTTCCAGGAAGGGTGAGAGAAATGGTAAAACAAAACTGCCTAACTACAAAGCAATAGTACCATGTAAATGTGTTGCTTTTAAAAGCACTGATTTTGCTATTTATTAAAGTACAATTTCAGTGTATGTTTTCACAATTCAGAGGCAGAGAGAAAGTGATGGTTCATTTAAATTATTTGCGACTTTTTCCCCCTAAAATAATCAATATATGCCCTTCTACAAAATCAAAGAAAAGGGGCTAAAAGAAAAAATATCTTTTACAGAATGGTGATTACTTTCAAAATTTTCAGGAACAGACTTACTTGTCCAATATGCTGTCAATTGGAGGTAGGTAGTAAATTTGCTGACATTTCCAGGAATGAAGGAAGATAAGAGTGAAGGGAAAGGGGAAGAAGATAACTGTAGAACTAACAGAGGAATTCACAAGGGAAACAATGCCTTCTATTGGCTCTGGTTTCTAGGGCACATACTATAGGCTAATACTGCACTATCTCATTGAATCCTTCAACATCCTTAAAAGGTAGATTGTATACAAGATCCCATATCTGTATTTTACAGATGAGGAGTGGGGGCAAAGAGGTTAAGTAGTTTGCCCAAGGTCACATAACTCTGGGACACAAACTTGTATCGTGGGGAAATAGATAGGTAAATAAACACAGACAATATAATGTGATCAGCACCCTGGAAGACTACTCATAATTAATGAAGAAGAGAGAAATCTGACTCCAACTAGGTGGACTGACCGGGCAACTTCAAAAGAGAAGATAACACGTGAGCAAGGTACTTAAAGGTTAAAGAGGAATTCATAAGGTGACAAAAGGAGGGAAGAATAATCCACCGAGAAGGAGACTTCATACAGAGTTTCAGGTACAGAGAAATGCATGAAGTTCATAATGACTGTGGCATCACACACAGGTAGTAATTTTTTTTTAAGGGCTAAAGAGATAGAAGTTTCATAATAAAGACGGAACCTAGGTGTCAGATTAGAAGAAATGAACCTTATCCTGAGTTTGTGGTGATCTACTGACTAATGAATGATTTTAAGCAAGACTATGACATTATCAGCCTGTTTTTTGTGTTTTTTTTTGTTTTTGTTTTACAAACCAGTCAATTAGAATTTTTTAAAGCTATTTTTACAAAATCAGTCAAACACTTTCAAAGGAGGTAGCAGAATAGAGCAAGAGTGAAGGCAGATTCATTGGCTAGCAGGAAGTTTCTTTAGTCTAGGAAATAATGAAAATTTAAATGAAGACAGTGGTAACAAGAATAGAATGAGAGGGATTTAAAGCACTAAGAGGGTTCATACAAAAACCTGTACACAGATGTTTACAGCAGATTTATTCATAACTGCCTACACTTAGAAGCAACCAAGAAGTTCTTTCAGTAGGTGAAGGGATAAATAAACTGATACAACCAGGTAATGGAATATTATTCAGTCATAAAAATAAATGGACCATCAGGCCACAAAAAGATATAGAGGAAATATGTGAAAAGGCTACATACTGTCTGATTCCAACTTCACAACATTCTTTAACAGGTAAAACTGTGCAGACAGTAAAAAGATTAGTGGTTGCCAGGGGTTGAGGTGGGAAAGGGAGGGATGAATAGGCAGAGCACAGAAAAATTTTAGGGCAGTAAGACTACTCTGCATGATACTGTAATGGCAGATACATTTCATTATACATTTATCCAAACCTATACAATGGACACCACCAAGAGTGAACCATAATAATGTAAACTGTGAACTCTTGATAATGATATACCAGTGTAGGTTCACCAATGAAAACAAATGTACCACTTTGGTGGGGGATGTTAATGAGGGAGGTTATGCATATGTGGGGGAGGGTTATTAATAAGAAATGTCTGTATCTTCTTCTCAATTTTGTTGCAAACCTAAAACTGCTCTCAAAAATTGCATTTAAAAAAGTGAAAGAGGTTGAGTTGAAAGGTCTTGGTGACAATGTATGTTGGGGCACAAGGAGATGAAGGATTTTAGGATGACTCCTGGGTTTGTAGGGTGGGTTCACACTCAGAAAGGTCACGTGCCCTGTGATATCCAAGAAGAAATCCTGATTAGGCAGCTAGCCCCGAGATGATAAAACATGCCATTCTTGAGTAAAATAAGAATGGAACACATCAGGGAGACAAGAGAGAAAAAGAACAAGGTTGGAAACCTATTGTGTAACCAGGTGATAAGGATCCAGCTTGGGTTTTAGGGAAATAAATTGTTTTGTGGGCCATTAAAGTGACTTAGATTCTACAGCAAGGTGTTGATTAGCATTAGACAATAGGCTGGGGGCACAGCTGAGCTACTACCCAGAAAGGTAATCCAGACCTGACAGATGTCCGTGATAATGAAGATTTTAAAAACAAGGCATACTTAACAGCTGTTTAAGAAGCTAACCCAATAGAATTTAGAAGGATTCATGAGACCATGGAGCAGTGTAAGATTCTAGCAAGGTTTCTGCTTTGGGTTACTATAAGGATGGAAGTTTTCTAACAAAGATGGGGAGGAAAGGGGAGTGTGTGAGACTGGGTACAGATGAATATAAAGTGTGGGGAGGGGCAGATACCAAGTGCAAATGTTGGCTGACCAAAGAGGTCTGGCGCTCGGGAGAGGGGACTGCCATCAGTAGCCCTCAGCATGTGGATGAAAGAGAGCGACAGTAAGCAGAGAGCAGTACCAGCATGGAGCCACTGTGCCCGGATGAAGAGTGAAGGAGCTGCTCAAAGAAGAGCTTATATAGGATCTGAATGAAAAGAAGAATTAGGAGAGAGTCTTGAGAAAAGAAAACTGTAGCAGAGTGGAGCTACCAATGTGGAAATGCTGTAGAGTGGTCACATTAAGACTCCACAAGGGGCCCACTGCCTTTGATAATTGGGCGGCTTTGGGACCTTTGTTGGAACAGCTGTTGAGGAGTAATGAGGCAGAGGACTGAGTTCAATAGGATTGAAGAGTGAATAGAAGATAAGGAAGTACAGACACTGATCACAGTTTGGAAGTGAATGGGAGAGGGCTGTGATACTGAGAGGAGAAGAGAAGTCTGTCCTATCTTATTGATCCTATTTTAAAAACCAAAGGAAGGAGCCAGTGGAGAAGGAGACATTGAAACCACAGGAAACACAGAAGCACATGATAGAGTCAGGGGCAGAAAGGCTGTTTAGTCTTAGAGGAAAAGGCAGACATTTGAGTAGAAACATATTGAGGGTGGATGGTGGGTGGGGGTATGAATATCTCAAATGAAACACAGATTTTCTTGTAATGCCTCTAATTTCCAAGTATTAAAAACAGAATTAAATGAGATTGATATTTGTTTGCTTTGTGTATTGATTCTGAACTCCAGCATTCATAAAACATTGAGAACGTTTTACTTTTGAGAAAAACATGCTGAAATTTTAAAATTGCCCAGCTAACAACGTTAACTTTGATAAAAATTACTAGTAGGAGAAAAATCCTTCAAGGCAATCTTTTTTCTATTTAAAAACTTAACAAACAAGGATGATACAGTCAACCTCAGATCATCCACATAACGAATTAAAATGCCAAAATGACCCCTGGCCAGCCAGCATGCCTCTGAATTGCCACTATTGACATCCTTTGGTATGGACTTACAGAATAAAAGCCAACCTAATAGCATATGAAAAAAGTAATTGGGATCTTAAAATGGCTACTAAAAGATCTTATGGTACATATTAGAGCCAAATATTAATGTTATTTGGCAAATATGACATTTTGGATTATCCGTGCCAGAGAGCAAGTACTCTCAACTAGAGCAAATAATTAGTAGTTGGCTAAGATATACTAGGGCTGATACATTTCCATCCTTTCCGATCATTTTCACTGATTAAAAAAAATCCAAAATATTAAACCATTTGTAATATATTTTCCAAACTTTGTACTCTAACTTTCTCCAAATAGAAAAGTATCAGCTCCAGTGAACTATGGAACAGAACAGCATGTGGTTGGTGTATTTGATTAGGGGCATATTAAATATATATGTTGGTACAATCATTTGTCTTATCTAATGTGGAAAAAATAGCTCAGTGTTAGAGAAAAATGAGCATGAGTTCTAACTTCTCAACCTTGAAGATAAATTATTCTATTCAGAACACCTACCATGTATTATATATTTAGGAGATTCTGTTAATTTAATAATTAAAATTATAATAATACATTATTTGGAAGAGATAACTTTCTATACATCACTATAGTGTTACTTAGTTAAATAATCACAACCCTATCATAATGCTGTAAAAGACGCAAGATCCTCAGTGCCAAATGCAATTCCCACAGAAAGTATTTCCAACTTACAAAAATGTATTCAATGGGTAAAACTAATGAAAGACTGACTTATTAATATATTTTCTTCTCCTAATATAAAATCTCAATATGGAAAAAGCAGGGCAAAATTACTGAGTGGATGCACTATTCATTCCCTCAATACATACTGCTGTGAACTGAACTGTAGCCCTCCAAAATTCCTGTGTTGAAGCTCTAAGCCTCCATGTGCTGGTAGTTGGAGATGTGGCCTTTGGGAGGTCATTCAGAAGAGTGAAGGGCGGGGGAGGGGGCTCATGTGATAGCATTAGTGTCCTTATATGAAGACACGTCCAAGAGCCTGCTGTCTCTCTACCCTGCAAGAACACAGCAAGAAGGCGGCCATCTGCAAGCCAGGAAGAGGGTTCTCACCAGAACACCACTGCACTGGCACCCTGACTTCAGACTTCCAGCCTCTGAAGCTGTGAAAAATCATGTCTATTGTTTCAATCACCCAATCTGGGGCATTTTGTTATGGCAGCCCAAGCTGACAAATACACATCCTGAGCTCATGTGATGAGAAGGAAGGGTAAGACGTAGAGGGCAGTTAGGCCTGATCCCTGCCTTCAAGAGCCCCGGGGTAAACTGAGGTGGGCGAGACATTCTGCAATCACATTAACCCATGAGGAAATTGATGCAAAAGCAGCAGTCTAATACTTTCAGCCTCTGTGAAGCTATTTCAAGGATCCAGTGCTTCTCAAAGTTGAAAGCGGAAAACATACATTCTTGGTAAAAGAACAGTAAAACCACCATTTATGGGGGAAAAAAGGAACAAAATATCCAGAATTCTAATATCCCCATGAGAGACTAACATTCTATAAACCTTTGTACCTTCACCGAAGAGAGAAAAATGACGAATTCTCACGGTAGCCCATTTAGTGTAAACTAAATGAAGACAAGGGATGACTAATAAGCATCAGTCACAGAGGAGGGAGATTTAGGGCGCGAAGCTGTTTGCTCCCTCTCACTCCTTTACGTTCTTGGCTTCGGAATGATTAATAGCCAGAATTTTGGTTTTGCTTTACTAGATGATCCAAATGTGCACACTGTAAACAGAACAACGCCTTCAATCTGGCGAAATGATCTTTTACGCTTGTAAAAGCAGAAAATAAAACAAATGAAAAAAATAATAATAAAACAAATGCCCCTCTGTTTTCCTGGTGGTGATAAAACGCTCTACCTAAAGCACGCATGTCCCTTCCCTCTCCCTTCACAGCAGCGCGTCTCCTCTTTCAGGTCACGTCTTTCACATAAAAGTGCTAAACTAATGCCGCTTAATGACAAATTAATGTCCATGAATAAAAAATACACCTCTAATAGCATAGAGTAATTTGCCATTACAATATCATCATCGGACATGCCCCTGGTTTAATACGATGTATTTAATTCATAACCTAATGAGTGATATATAAAAAGAGGGAGATGAACCCTGCAATTACATTTATGTGAGTCTGTCACCTTATTTGTAAAACCTTAGAGTCATTTACATTCAAATTAGAACAAATGAGTGATTTCACAAAGTGCAGTGATAAATGACCACAGCAGCCCAAGACAAAACTGTATTTCCTGTGAACACATTAACAGTTTCCTATTATTTGTTAAAAATTACACTGCATATTGCCCAGTGTGGTGTGAATAATGACTTTTTTACTGATTAGGTCAGAAGACTAATATGTAGCAAAATAAATAATTTTTCTTTTCATTTTTTCTGATTTTTGCTTTAAATTAACTACTGAATTCTGGTGGATTCATACTGCCACCTGCTGCCTAGGAATAGACACTATGAGTGTTTTCCTATCAAAAGGCGTTTATTCACCACTTTTGTGGCCTTATTTAGAAAGTCTACGTGACTGTTCTTTCTTTTCAGTATATTTCAACTGCATGTTATACTCAAGGCTGATACTTGGCAAACAAACAAAAAAAACCCCACTTGCTAATTAAACAATAAGATATGCTATTTGTTCTTTGGAGGAGGTGGTACAAAATATACAAACTTTTTTTTTTAAAGCTAACTACAAAAAAAACATTTTCAGCAAAGCATGTGTCTCCTAATGCACCACTTTCAGGGGATACAAAGTCCAGTGGCCAGTTCCCCTGATTTTGTGACACGTGCATCAGGAAAGGAGAAGGTGGGGGAGGGGTGTGTGTGTGTGTGTGTGTGTGTGTGTGTGTGTGTGTGTGTGTGTGATGTTTTCGCTGCTCCTGCTCCTTGGTACAGTCTGAGGGGACTGAAAGCCTCTGCCTGTCACCTACCTTTCTCCCCTAATGACAAGTCCCAGAATGAAAGGTCACCTTAGAGGCCAGAGCACACAGTGGGCTAGAAAAGGCACTAAGGTTGCCGAGGAGGCTGGGGAGAAACCAGCCTGGCCTCAGAGATGAGGCTAAGGATGTTCCAGAATGGTCCTCAGAGGAGCTAATGGGCCTTTCCACTGGATCAACATTCTAGTTCTGAATTGAAGTTTTTCCATCCATAAAAAGAAAATAATAGTCACCCGCTTTAAGGGGTTCCTTAGCAGAGGGAAAATGAGAATCACTGTCCAAAACATTTAGTATGGAGAAGCCCTCAATAAAAGCTGTTTCCCTACTCTAGGAAAGCTAATGATGGTTCTGGGGACTATGGTTTGGCATGGAGAGAGGCTAGAAACATGCAGACCCTTCAGGAGGATATGATGAACTCATCATAATCTATAGCCAATAACAATGAGAGCCTCCAAAAAGAGTAAGAACATTAGTGATGAAGAAAAGGATCAGATCTGAGAGGTATTTGGGAGGTAGAATCAACTGAGCTTGGTAACTAATTGGATATGACGGTGAGGAAGGATTCTAAGACTATGTCCAAATTTCTAGACAAGCAGTAGGTTGATGGTACTATCAATAGAGAAAAGGATATGTTAAGTTTGAACTGCTTGTATGGTATTTAGGTGGAGATGTTCAGCAGCTAATTTTAAAAGCCTAGGAAAAATCAGAGTTGGTAAAACAAACTGGATTCAAAAAGTCTGTAACGTTTACCTGAGGGACTCACTAAACCAGGGGACACACTAGGTACCACTACATCTGTAGCCTATCACTCCTGAGGATGGTCTGCAGAGTTCCTTTATAAGATTTAAAATAGTGAATGGCATGTATAGAAACATGTATACTCTGAAAAGCAAGCTAATTCATGCATTTTACTGAACCCATTTTGAAGACAATAACTGCTCTTTAATGAATTTAATAAATAGCATCTTTCTGATGAAATTTTTAAAAAGAGCACCATGTACAAGGAAGAGGAGCAGAAGGAGGGAGGAGAAGGGAAATAAGGGTTCATATTTTGTTTGGACCTGGATCTCAAACAGTAGATGAAGGTCGACAGGTCATGCATATTAAGAGTACACTAACAGGACAGGCCACATAGGAGGGTCATCTGGAACTGCATGGCCACGTGGGTGAAGAAGGATACAAACCCGAGCTGTTGTTGGTAAATCCCCTTATCTTGGGATGAGGCTAGTGCTGTAGCCACTGCCCATTCCAAGCCCCCGCCCCCACCAATACTCATCTTTCCCACTACTGGTCTCCCCGTTTATTTCTCAAACATGCACTGGGAACCTGTGTGTTCACAAGAGCCTGGGGACTAAAAATGAATAAGGTGAAGGCCCCACAGCCTAGGAAGCTAATTCAATGGCTGTCCTCAATGCCTAAGGAAGATTGCTCCCATGGTTTGGGGTCCCTGCCCTCAGCAGCCTACCAGAGGGAAAACAAGAAAAATAAGAGCATGCAGTGGACTCAAGTGCCCCTTCCACTTGCTGGGGGTGGCAGCAGTGGCATTTACATCTGCACAGAGGAGTTTCAGGCCAGGCAACAGCTGATGACTCCAAGACTGAAGGAGTGTCAACCACAGGGTTCTCCTTAGACTTGTTTTTTAATGAGCACCAGAGAACAATAGGAGGGATCAGAGCAAGGTCTATCTTTCACAACTCTGGAAGAAAACCAAAGAGTGGTAATTTCAGAATAACAGATAAGACCAGACATCTTAGTGGGGAGAACGGCTTCACAGACTCCTAGTTGGACAAAGTACTAAACAAGAATGGAGAATATGTTAGCCTTGATTGATAGGGCACAACTTCTCTGGGTGTTTTAAGCACTGAATATTTTTCATTGTAACAAAAATATTTTAATACACCCGAGAAAATGGTCCCTTATGAAATTAAGAATCAGTTGAACGATCATACCAAAACACTGTAAGTAGGGAGTTATAAGACTATATCAAAATATAAAAGCAGACTGACCCACTCTGGTAATTTTACAATCCTAAAAAAGAGGAAGGGTATATGTTTTTTAAAAGACTGACATAATGAAGATTTCTACATACACATGGCTTTGGTTCCCTTGAGGTTTTCTTCCCCAAGTTGGACACCATGCAACATCACAGATAAAAAGGAAAAATAAAGTTCCATGAGAGAACAAAATAGAAACACTGGAAAAAAGAAAGTGAAAATTTCAACCATTGATCAAGTAGGATAATAATAAGCAAACTGTCCACAAAATATATCTATATGCAAGTGACATTTTTCCTCAACATAATAATGAACTGCAAAAATTAAGTTCCAAAGCCCACAAGTCACTTGGTATCTCAACAAATTCATCTGACGGGGTAAGGGAAAGTACCCATGAACTTCTGATGTTCATCCGGAATGCTCATTTATAGAAATTACAGGTGTATGTAAACACACACACACACACACACACACACACACACACACACACACACACACTGGTATATACACACTATTCTAACATGCATCACGATAATGAGCACTATGACCAAATTTTTGGCAACATACATCATTGAATATTACCTGCCATGGAAAAAGTGAATCAGGTGATGATGCTGAAGGCTCAAGTTGCAATATTTGATGTAAAAATGTCAAATAAAAGTAATTTCAATTTCACAAGTCAAACACACACCTCTGAAGTCTTGTAACCTTTCTCTGTTATTCCCATTTGCTACTTGCAGAAAGGGATTAAAAACAGCTCTCCCATACCACCCCACACTATTGAGGGGAAAAGAAAGGAAAATAAGATGAAAATAGTTAAACATTTACTGTTAGATTAAATGCACTGAGATAATGACAAAGCTTTCATCTACTGTGTTTGAACTGTTTCTCAGGTGACCGTGGCTGACACCCCTCACACTATCTCACAGGGAAGCACTGGCTCCCATTTCCCAAGGTTGCTGGGAAGATGCAATCGGATGATACACGAGAAAGAGATTTAGTAACTACCTCCCTAGTGAGTAACGGAAGTCAACCATAATGGCTTTCTTTAGAATTAGAGAAAATGACTAGGAAGAAAATAAAATAATTGGGCAGGAAAACAAATAGGATTTTTGTACTTACTAACATGTCATATGCACAAGGACAGTAGAACTAAATTGTGTGGGTTTGTCGTTTTTAAAAATGTATTTTCACTGTTGCTATAATGCTGTAATAAATGCAAATAAAAATCATGCCCGTGGAGGAAATGAGAGATCCCAATATAGGAAATTAGTACTTAACTCTGTAAAATAAAAGAGCCTCACAGCTACACTGTCTGCCTAAGACATCCCATATCTTCCTACTGAAATAAAAGTTTTTATCCAAGAACAAAGAGGGGTCTCCGGAATCAGAAAGGCCTATCACTCACCAGCTATATCACCTCAGGCAAACTGAGTACTTTGAAAAATCTCTGACTTTTCACCCATTAAAATGTGCAAAATTGTTACGAAGGCTGAACATGGAACACGGGTGCTCAGTGGATGGGCGTCTTCTCCCTCTCCCCCTCCCGGAGCCCCTCCTGATCATCCTGGCACAGCAGGGGAGGAGGGCACAGATCACTTAGCACTTTTCCAGCACTTACTGCCTGGAAAGTTCATGCGGTAATTAACTATATATGACTTGGTGATATATTAGCTACTGTTGCTGAAATCTTAAGTGTCTATCCAACTTTTTGTGCATTTGGGGTTATTCCTGCAGCCAGACAACACTGCTTCAAAGGAAGACCCTTCTCAGTGTCATCTCCCAAGTGCCTCGGCAGTCAACCCTGGGCATGACTGTTGAGTTACTCTGCTGCCAAAGGGCAGTGAGGATCTGGGGTAGGCAGGGAGTGTGGGGGACATGAGAGCTTCAGTTGCCCTTCTGGGAATCTCTTGGCCTGTGTCCTAGAGAAATTCTACTACAACAAGCCACCCCCAACTTCCATTTTACAGTCTTGGCACAGGTGAAGTGGGGGAGGGTACAGCTGATGACTGCAGGGGGAAGGGACACGAGGGGCACAGTAGCAGGATGAAAGCTCACATACCTGGATGAGATAGTGGGAACATAAATTGAGAAGCTCCAACAGCTGTAGGTGACTGCCAGCTGCTAATACATCCTGGATCACACCTGGCTCCAACAAAATCTGTTTTGGTTTTTAATAAAAAGAAAGCTATCAGTTACTTACAAATTAATACTTGCTTAATATGCAAATACACTGTATTTAAATTGCTGCTGAACAGCCTATATCTGAATTAATATTGTGCTTTATTATGGAAGTCAGTTCTTTTTCTTCTATTCTGATTGAGCTATGGCCCCCACTCAGATAGCTGAGTTGTCACTTCCAGAACCCATTTCTTATGTGTAAAGCTCTGCACTTAACCACTTATTTTTGTAGGAAGGCATGAACATTTGCAAAGAACAATTCTTAAAATTCTATTTGTGATGGAGGTAATCTTATAAAATGAAAAAGAACCAAAGTTTAGTTTTTCAAAGTACATTTCACAATTTTGTAGGTCGCAGAAACAGTATTGTTAACAGACATTTTAGGGAAAGGGGGCTTATGTTTCCCCCTTTCAATAGGAGACCACAGCGGCTACTATTCCATTGTACTTCAGAGTCCTACAACAGCAAATTTCAACCAAAACCTTCATGTTTCTTTTTCCCAATCTCAGATTCTCTAATCCTTTCCACTTCAAATGTAAGAAGGAGAAACCGCATTTTCAGACTACAAAGAAATCACAGAGAAGTAAAGTTTCCCCAAAACACTAGTGATATCACTTCTGCCTTTTTTTCTGGCTAAGTCCAACTTTGTGTCTCCTGTTGCCAGTTCTTGAGCTGCTGCACAGGGCTGGAGGCAAACACACAACCACAATGACTAACTTCCTTTTACATGCATGACTGCCAGGCACAAAGAGGCCAAAAGTCCTGCACCTGCCATCCCAACCCACCCCCAAGCCCAGGGTTTCCCAAAGTCTCATCTCTGCACGAGCAGCACCAGCAGCACCTGGGAATATGTCACAATTGCAAATTCTTCCATACCTCCCCAGATCTAAATGAATTAGAAACTTTCAGGGTGAGGTCCAGCAACTAGTGTTGTAACAAGGTCCCTGGTGGTTCTGATGCACAAGGGAAGCCTAACAAACACTGGTGTGGTCAACTCACTCTACTCCTTCCCCCCTTTCTCCTCAAGCCTCCACCTGCTCCTTTCTCTCCTTACCCTAACCCCATGATCTTCCAAAGGTTCCCAACACCAAATCTACCAAGCCACCTATCATATTTGTATCAGCACATTTGGTTTTACTCAACATTCCATTTGTGCACTAGATCTCAACCTCTTCTGCCAGCAGTTGGCCCCTCTTGTTCCCACAGCATTATCTGTTCTCTTTTTACTGATGATAATTCCCATCAGCATACAAATATGCCTTTATGGCTTTTATTTCAAGAAATAAAAATCCCCTCCCTTGACCCTACAGCTCCCTCCATGCCCCCTTCATAGCAAAGTTCTTCAGGAAGGTTGTCTATATAAAACACCACTATTTGCTCTACTCTGTTCTCTCTTGAAACCACTTCTGTTGAGTTTTGTCCCAATGTTCCCCTAAAAATGTTCTCATTCTCATGAAGGTCACCAAGGATTTCCAAATCCAAGAGCCATTTCTCAATACTTATTATTTATCAATTTTTTTAGAGAGACAGACAGCATGTGCTCACAGGTGCGCACAAGCAGGAAAGGGGCAGAGAGAGAGAGAGAGGGAAAGAGAATCTGAAGCAGGCTCTACGTCCAGTGCAGAGACCGATTCAGGGCTCAATCTCATGACTGTGAGATCATGACCTGAGGTGAAATCAAGAGTTGGACGGACTCTTAACTGAGCCACCCAGGCACCCTACCATTTCTCAACATTTAATCTTACTCAAGTCAGCAGCAGTTAGCAAAGCTGCTCTCTCTCCTGCTGGAACAATTTCTTCCTTTGCCTCTGTGACAGCACTTGTTCTCTGTTTCCTCTACTTCATTAACTATCCCCTCTCCATCTCCTTTCCACCTGTTAAGCTTTGGGGACATCCAAAATCAGTCTCCAGACCTCTTCTTCCCTCTCTCCACTCATTCCATGGATGATCTCATGTAATCCCATGACTTTAAAACTATCTGTACACTCATTACACTCACATTTTTTTTTCCCTCTAGCCCCAACCTCACCCTTGAACTCCAGACTGTGATATCCAACTGCCTATTTCCACTTGGATATCTAATGGGGAGCTCAAACTGAAGGTACCCCAAACTTATCTCTTGATCCTCTCTACCAACAACCAAACCTGCTCCTATCCCAATCCTACCATCTCAGCAAACAGAATCTCTTGGTTACTGAGGCTATAAACCCAATCAATTCCTGACTCCTCTTACTTTCCTCACACCTCACATCTGATCATCAGCCACTCCTATTGGCTCTATCTTCCAAATAGTTCCAGAATCCAGTCACCACTTAATACTACCACCATCGTTATCACTCTTGTCCAATCCACGGTCTTCCGAGATTTACTAGAATAGCCTAACTGGTCAAACTTCTTTCCCCTTTGCCCCCTTGCAGCGTTTTTAAAATATCAATCAAATTGACCCTTTAAAGATATGACTGAAATTATGTCGCTCCCTTATGCAGAACTCTCCAATGACTTTTTATCTCATTGGAAAAAAAAGCCAATCTTCACTGTAACATAAATGTTTCTGTGAATACCCTGAGCACCTGTGTGTCTACAACTAGTTGCTGTTTTCTCTGCCTGGGTCACTCTTCTTCAAGATACCAGTATGGCTCACTCATTCATGACCTCAGACCTCTGTTCAGATATCATCTTACCTGAGAGGACTTCTGTGGCCATTCTAGGTAAAAGAGTACCTTGCTCCCCATCACCCTCATCCCTTATCTCCTTCCTTTGCTTTATCCTTCCTAGTAATTACCCCCTCTCGACATCATATGTATTTATTTATTTGATTATTTTATGTTTCTCCACCCACAGGATATAAGATCCAGGAGAGCAGGGACTTGCTCTATTTTGTACCCCCAGCACTGAGAACAATGCCCAGCACATAGCTTTCCATATTGATAAACTTATTTCCATAAATTATTGATGAATTAATTTATCTCTCGATATATTTTTAAATTCAGAATTAATTTCATTGATTAGTAAAATGTAAGAAAAGGGGATTATAAATTATATTCTGTACTAAAAAAGTGAAAAAGTTAAGCACACATGGCAAAAATATCCATGCTCATCTTGTTCTCAAAATTCTTTATAGCTCCTTTCCCATCTAGTCAGAAGGAGAAGGCTGAATTTCTCCAGCTCCTCGAGGAGACAGGCTTTGACTGACATTCAGGAAATTATCACACCTCCCATCACAGAAGCAAGGATGTAGTATATTCTTGCAGAAGAGGCATGGCCTAAGGCGCAGAATGGGGAATAGATGGATTAGAAAGGTTAGTCTTAGCCTTTAAATCCTGTCAGCTGTGCTTATTTCACACGACTGGCATGCATGATAACCTTCAAGGCTCAGCAATGCCAAACATAAAGACAGATATCACAGACAGACAAGATGAATATTCCATAGCATGTGTAACATGTCCAGCGGGCTCACTTCGAGAAACCCTCACAGGAGGCACCCAGACCGGGATTGTTTTTGCCTTTGTTTCTCAGTTTTTGTTCTGTGCGTTGTTTTTTTTGTTTTTTCTTCTTCTCTTATTATAAGTTTTCCTAGAAGATGCCTTAGTGCAGAAAATCCCTAACTGTGTTTAAAGGACACAGTTTGGAAAAAAATAGAAACAAAACAAAAATCAAACCCCTACCAGGAAAGCTGGGTCACACCTATGGGAACAGGATGCGCATTGGCAAGCCTCACTTGCACTGAAGTCTTTCAAATTCAGCTTTGTTATCTTTGGTGACTGGTTGTTCTAATATATTTCTCCAGAGAATTTGTGTTTGGGCAGGAGTACAAACAAAGGTTTAATCTCCTCATGATTTACAGTATGATGAACATGCCTATCAGCTTCTAGAAGAACTGGCCGAAAACAGCCTTCTGCAGAAGGAAGTGATCTCAAACACACCCATTTGCAGAAGACAACTAAGGCAGCTAAGTTTAGAATCATGTACCCATCAACATCTGGTCTGGTACTCAAAGCAGGACAGGCAGGGGGGAAGGGTCATTCGAGGACCACCTATAGGAAGGGGGGTGTCCCCTGAGAGTTCAGAGCATTAAGTGGTGGAGTGGCAGCTAATGGTAGTGGCTTGACACCTCCAGTCACTCATCAAATTGGAGGAGTTTAGCTCAGACAGAGGTATCAACAGGGGACAACTCAAATGTCTGAATAACCAAAGACATCAAGAAATGTATCAAGGATGCATAAAGCCAAGTGGTCCAGAAGGCAGTGGGGGAAGGTACAAACCATTAAAGCTGCCAAACTGGATTGGCATTTCCTCTTCCGTCAGTGACATTCACGTGCCTGGGTGGAAGCAGAGCTGGGACTTCTTCAGACCAGACTAAGAAGTTTTGATGCAATCTTAGGTGGGGTGTGAGTACCTCTTGTTCACAGGGCCATCTGGATGGAATATTTTCTCCCTGCCATCCACTCACCTCTGACCTCTAGATGGCAGAATACAGGAAGCTGAACTTGAAAGGGGGAGCTGAACAGTGCTTGCTGGGGACATGACAATCTCATTATGGAACTTCTCCTGCAGTTTGTGGCAAGCTAGGTTATGTGAACTAAGGTCCACATCTGACGCCTACCCCAAATTCTGAGACTCCGCATGAGTTCCCTAAGAACTCGCCAGTTATGGCCAGGGTGACGCTGGGTGGTCTGACAAACTTTAAGTAGACATAAAAGCCACAAAGTGGCTAGAAGGTGGTGGTCTCTAAAGATACCACTGTGAGTTATTACATCAGAATTCAGTCATGAGGTTGGTCCAATTGCCCAGTGGAAGGAGGCACTCTTGAGTACGCAATCCAAATGTGTCCTCTGGACACCAATCTAAGCAGGGCTGGTAGTGGAGAGCTGAAGTGGCACAATCTCTAACGAAGCCCTTCCAACCTGGAATGAGGCAGGGGCTCCTGGTCCCAGCAATACCTTCAAGCAGGACATAGGGCCAAAAGACTCCTGAAAGAGGAGAATGGAGCCTGAGGTGAGATTCTGCACAGGACATGATGAGATGGGTCATCTCTGTCAGCCCAGACTCACCCGCTGGGCTCTGGGAGGGTGGGGTAGGGCTGACATAGCACACAGACCCCAAGGTGTCCCTGAATTTCCTTCTTCAGCTTCTTCTCCCACATCACCAAGCATCCACCCTCTTAATTCTGGCTCGGTGTTCTTCTTTTTCTTCTCTTTATTTTCTCTCCCACTTTCACCTTGCTTCTTGGATTAGCTACTGGCAGGGACTGCCTTTAATAGCCATGGCAAGTCTCAGTGCAACCTTTTTTTCTGCCTTATGAACAGATGTATTGGCATCTTCAGAAAATTTTGTATCTCAGTTCTTCGAAGTTATATTCTTCATTTCTTGCTTTAGGAGACTTTTAAATAACTTACTTCTAGATTTATTGATAGAGTAGCCTGAAGAGTCGAACACATTAAAGCCAGACAAGGTCTCTACGAAACATATAACTGTGCACACAGCAGCATAAGCATTTTTGCAAGCATCCAAACAATTGCAAATTAGATGGTCTTAATACTATTTATAAGGATAAGGGAGCACATTTTTCTCTTTTTTATGCTTTGTCTCTTTTGGATTTTTTTTTCTATGTAGTATAGAGAAATGGTAAATTATTATGATTTTGAATATCTAAACCATCAAGTAAATTGAATACAACAGTGCAGATAACTTTCAAGTGATCAAATATTTAAGACGCATAAATGAAATCCTTTGCATAAAGGTTTTCAAAAGACTTCTTATAGACAGAATAAGATCTAGCTATGTGAAATTGCCATCAATTTAGGTTTTGTTTCAAAGCCATTAGACTAAGGATTTTTTATCCACCAGGTGGCGCCTATGTTTAAAGCAAAATTATTTTCTAAATTGCTCACATATTGCACGTCTGTAATTGACACCCTAAGTTTATTTTTAGAAACGAACAAAATAATTCAAGGAAGGATAATAAAACATATGAATTCTACTTTCTATATGTCTCTATTATTTGGGTAATTGTTCATAAATTTTTGCTGCCGTGCTCAATCTGAACAATACTAATTAGAATTCAGCAGATCTCCACAAATTAGGTCCCAATTTACGGATACAGTTCAAACTTTTGTCCTTGTATTTGGAAACTATCATGATGTGGCCACAACCTTCTTTTAAAAATGTATTTCCACTGATGCAGCCTATGGTCCCTTTACTACAGCCAACAGCCCACTGCTCTCCACACTGAGGCAGCACTTTTTTCTCCACCTCGAATGCCCTCCTAACTTCTTCAGTCTCCCTATTTCAAAATTCTACTCATTCAAGATTCTAAGTTCATTTCCTATACAAAGTTTGCAAGGTCTTCCTCCACCCCAGCCTCCAGCTGGGATTAATCTCCTGGGACTCCAAACTACCAGAGATGTATACTGGTGTATAGTGAACTAAGTCCATGGCTCTAGGTCACACTGCCTGACTTCAAAGCCTGGCTTCTACACTTGCTGGCAGAATGAGATCAGGAAAACTACTCAATTTTGTGTGCCTCAGTGTCCTCCTCTATACATGAAAATAAATATTAATATATAATAAATATATATATAATAATTAATATATAATAAATATATATATAATAAATATAAATATACCCAAAGATTGTTTTAAGGACTGAGAAAATGCATGTGTATAATTATAACTGTGTGTGGCTGTGTGTCAACAAAAGGGCTCAAAACCAGTATGTGACTTACATTTCTCATAAAATGGATTAAGCAGCTTGGAGTACCACCAAGCCAGACTACTTGTATTCTATTTGGCCAATCGTAGGCCATAGTTTCAGGTTCACAAAATGGCTACTATACCTCCAGGCATTGCATTTGCAGTCAAAGCATAAAGAAAAGAGAGGGCAAAAACAAAAACCAAGTGCCAGTTGAGTCTGTCATTATTTACTGGAAAACAACAGATCTCCTACAAACTCGGCTACATAGACTTCCATTTCCATTTCATTTGTCAGGACGAGGTCATGCGGCTACCCATAGTGGAAAAGAACCTGGGAAATAGGACTCTATGGTTATACGCACTATTGTTCCAAATCCAATTGGAATTCTCTAGAAAAAAAAAAAAGGAAATGGATATCATACAGGCAACCAGAGCACAGGTCATGGCTCTTAGCACAGTATCTATTTATTGTTAATCTGCGATAAATGTTAGCTATTGTCTGTTTCCTTTGCATGTAACTAAGTGTTTTAGCCCTGAGTGAGTTATGTGTGTATACCTTAGTTTTACCTATCCTATTTCATGTTTGTTGCTATTGAACATGCTAGAAGAGCAGTCTAGATTTACTTATTAAAGGAATTCTCAGGCTTAAACAATACAGTTCCTGAGGAAAATGTTAAAAAATGTCAAACACCTCTATGGAGGAGCCTGGTCAGATGCTAATCCTTAATAAGGATTACCTAATTGAAGGAATTAAATAAAAGGGCACAACAGACATTTCAACTAACAGTTGTAATCATATGTTTAAGTAAAGGTAACCTATGGGTTGGGTGAGGTATATAATGAATTTGTGATTTGATTATTAAGTCTTCACGTTACAAATTTTGTCAGGTGGCTTTCCTCCAAATATACCAGTACACTTATACAAATTTCTAAAGGATCTCAATATTAAACTTTTAAAAATACTAATTTATCTTCAATTTATAGAAAAAAAAAGAATCCATGTATTCTTTTCCATGTATTGGAATACGAAAAGAGAGAAAACAAAGTTGATTTTCACGATATTTTTCAAGAATGTTAAAAGCCACAAAGGTAAAATAATAATAAAAAATATCCTAGTAAAAAAAGAAAAGTGTGGAAATTGCTTTGAGATTCTACAATTTTTCTTCCTAAGTTTATACATCCTCATCTGGTTAATTTGAAATTTCTAAGGTTACAGGCAGGTTACAGAAGCACGCCCTTCTCCAGGATGCTGAGAAGAAACCTAAAAATAAATAAGGACACTAAGACTCCACCGCCAGGAAAACTACATGCTGCCTTGCCTGCAAAAATTTCACTTAGGACCATTAATGCAATTTAGAGGATGTTCCTGTCTATAGATGTTGCTGCTGGGACTAGTTCTTCCTTTCCTATTTTAGGACATGCCACAGGATGACGGATGAAATACTCCAGCTAGGTGCTCCAGGAGAGAGAGAAGAAAAAAATCAAAAGGAATTATGAAGCTGTGGTGTAATTAATGCTACAATAGGGGTAGGCACAGAGGGCTGTAGGAGTACTTGGCTGAAGACAATTCATTTCACCGAACTTGTGAAATAATTCTTCATATGAAAAAACTTGGTTCTTTTATATTGTATGAACAACCCCCACCCCTTTCTTTTGGCTCCTTCTCCATTAGCATGATCCTGGCATTTCAAAGCTCAGAGATCAATAGGTCTGTCAGACAGTCATTTCCAACATAGTTTTCTTCATTATGTTTAAATTAATAAAATATATTATTTAACAAAATGTAAAGTTAAATTATACATACTTGCATTACCTAGAAAAATATGGCCCAATTATTTGAAAAAGCAGAACAAATTTTTGATAGTTTCTAAGAGAAATAAGCAGTCCCAGCTATTAAATATAATGAAACATGAAAGTCATTACAGGTTATAAGAAAAGCCGAATTAATTATTAAGACTTACTTTTATAACCAGTGCTCTTTCAAGTGTGATGAACATGGGAGGGTTCATCCCACAGAGCTTTATTAGTGAAGCTGGGCTTCTCCACACAGAGCTAGTTTCTTACAATGCTAATATGACCAAACAAGAAAAAAAATTACTAAAAAATGCTGACATCCGAAGATGGAAGGGCTCTGCAAGAATGAATAGGGCTAATTCTAATGTTCACTTATAGTTGGCTACTACTTTGTCACTGCTAGGTACTCAAGCACAAATAAAAACAAAGAACCCGAGGAGATGATTATGCTATGGGGTAATTCATGCCAAAACAGTGGTGGCCACAGTATGCTAAAAGAGCTCTTCACTGTGAATGCCTCATTTCATAGAAAAATATTTCTATTTTTCACATGAAAAATATCATTCATATCCAGTTTCATTTGGGAAATCCCTTGTATTTGCTTTATGAAGAATGGAGGTAAACTATGGCTGTAGGGTCCACTGTAGGAATGTGGGCAAGTCATTAACAGGTTTGTTTTTAGCACTGTTGTACAAAAAATGGGAGATGACTACTACTTACTTGCATAAAGTCTTCATAAGGATAAAATGAGATAACCCAAGTAAAATTCTTAGAATAATGCCTGGTATTTTTTATTCAATTCCATAAAAAAAATAAATCTACTTCACAAATAATTATCCCCTATTGCCAGTTTGTATACTGCCTACCATGTACCGGGTACCTTGTGAGGTAATTTCATAGGTTTTCTTTCCTTCTTACAACCCTTTCCCACTCATCACTCCTGCAAGGTAAATATCACGCCCACATGCCAAATGAAGAAACTGAGGGCAGAGAAATTCACCCATTCAAGTAGCAAACCTTTTCTGAGTGTTTACAATATTCCAGGCACCTTTCTAGGAACTGTGGATATGATTATAAACAAGACAAACAAGTTCCCTTGTTGCATGGTGCTCATAGTCTAGGTTTTGGCCATCGGGGTAGACTGCAGGGCTACCGATTGGCAAGAGAAAACCAAGGGGAGAAAGGTTTGGAGGAAGGATCACCAGCTTCATTTTGGGATATGTTAAGTTTGTAATGCCTATTAGTCATCCAAATGGAGATATCGAAATACGGAAAGATACGAGTCTAGTTGACAAGCTACAAGCCCCATACCAAATTTTCCAATCACATATTTTTGTATCACCTATGAGCTAAAAATAGTTGAAGAAAAACTTTTCTACTTGCATTTTTCAAAATTTAGTTTTATTTTTTCTCATAAAATTTCTTTTTGAGAGCACTTTCAAATTCACAACAAATTGAGCAGAAAGAACACAGTCTCTTATACCTCCTGCCCCCAACACATGCATAATCATTATCAACATCTCCCACCAGAGTGATACAGTAGTTACAACTGATTAACCTACATTAATACATTCTCATCACCCGAAGTCCACAGCTTACATTATGTTCACTCCAGATGTTAGATTTGGATAAATGTACAATGACATGTAACCACCATTATAGTATCAAAGTTTTTTTACTGCCCTAAAAATACTCTGTACTCCACCCTATTCCTCCCTTCCCACCCCCCAGCCCCTGAAAACCACTGATCTTTTTACTCCATAGTTTTTCCTTTTCCAGGATGTCATATGCAGTTGACCTTTGAACAACAGGTGTTTGAACTGCATAGGTCCACTTATATGTGGAATTTTTTTGATAAATATAGTATAGTATTATAATGTATACTCTCATGATTTGCTTAATAGCATTCTTTTCTCTATTATCACTTTATTGTAATATTATAGTATAAAATACATATATAGAATTTGTGTTTATACTATGGGAAAGGCTTCTGGTCAACATTAGGCTATTGGTAGTTATGTTTTGTGGAAGTGAAAAGTTCTACATGATTGTCAGCTGCATGAGGAAGGAGATGGTGCCCATAACCTTCACTTTATTCAAGGGTCAACTGCAATTGGCCTCCCAAAGTATGCAACCTTTTCAGATTCGCTATTTTCAGTTACTAATATGTATTTAAGTTTCCTCTATGTCTTTTCATGGCTTGATAGCTCATTTTTTCTTAGCACTGGATCATATTCCATTGTCCAGATTTACTATAGTTTATCTATTGACCTGCTGATGGACACCTTGCTTGCTTCCAGCTTTTGGCAATTAAGAATAAAGCTGCTGTAAACATCCATGTGCAGGATTTTGTGTGGACGTTAAGTTTTCAACTCCTTTGGGTAAATACCAAGAAGTGTGATTGCTGGATCGTATGGTAAGAACATGTTTAGTTTTGTAATGTTCTCCCAGTTCGTGGCTCGTATTGCCAATCTCTTGACATTGACTTTTGCAGTATAGTTTTTAATGTTAATGAAGTTAAATTTATCCATTCTTTCCTTCATGGGTCATGCCTCTGGTGCTATATCTAAAAAGTCATTACTACACCCTAAGTTATCTGAGTGTCTCCTGTTATCTTCTAGCAGTTTTACAGTTTCGCATTTTACATTTAGGGTTGGTGATTCATTGTGAATTACCTTTGGTGAAGAATGTAAAGTCTTTGTCTAGATTCATTTTTTTTTTTTTTTTGCATGTGGATGTCTAATTGTTCCATCACCATTTGTTTAAAAGACTATCTTTGATCCGTTATATTATCTTTGTTTCTTTGTCAAAGACCAGTTGACCACACTTATGTGAGTCTACTTCTGGGTTCTCTATTCTGTTCTATTGATCTGTGTGGCTATTCTTTCACCACTACCACACTGTCTTGATTATAGTAGCTTTAGAGTAACTCTTGAAGTCAGGTAATGCCAGTCTTCCAACTTTGTTCTTCTGCTTCAATATTTTGTTAGTCATTCTTGGTCTTTTGCCTCTCCGTATAAACTTTGGAATCCCTTTGTTGATACCCACAAGATAACTCACTAGGATTATGATTACAGTGAATCTATAGGTCAAATTAGGAAATTGGGAAGAACTGACATCTTAACAACAGGAGTCTTCCTACTCATGAACATCAGCATGAACATGAACACAGAATCTCTCTCCATTTGGTTCTTTTGATTTCTTCTGTTCATATTTTGTTAGATTTATTTCTAGGTATTTCAGTTTTGGGGTTACTAATATCTAAGAATGGTTTTAACTTTTTAAAATAGTTGGGAAAAAACAAAAGTTTGATACTGGCATACCTCAGAGGTACTGTATATTCACACCACAATAAAGCAAATATTGCAATAAAACAAGCCAAATGAATTTTTTTATTTGCCAGTGCATATAAAAGTTATGTTCACAACATACTGTGGTCTGTTAAGCGTGTAGTAGCATTATGTCTAAAAAACAATGTACATACCTTACTTTAAAAATAGTTTACTGTTGGGGTTCCTAGGTGGCTCCTGACTTCAGCTCCTGAAGCTCCTGAAGCTTCTGACTTCAGCTCAGGTCATGATCTCACAGTTCATGAGTTCAAGCCCCACATTGGGCTCTGTGCGGACAGCTCAGAGACTGGAGCCTGCTTTGGATTCTGTATCTCCCTCTCTCTCTGCCCCTCCCCCACTCCCACTCTGTCTCTCTCTCTCAAAAATAAACATTAAACACTTTTTTAATATAGTATCACCAAAATCCACACCCGAAAAACAAATAATCCAATGAAGAAATGGGCAGAAGACATAGACACTTATCCATAGAAGACATCCAGATGGCCAACAGACACATGAAATGATGCTCAACATCACTCATCATCATGGAAATACAAATCAAAGCCACACAGAGATACCACCTCACACCGGTAAGAGTGGCTAAAATGAATAAATCAGGAAACTATGGATGCTGGCGAGGATGTGAAGAAATGGGAACCCTCTTGCACTGTTGGTAGGAATGGAAACTGGTGCAGCTGCTCTAAAAAACAGTGTGGTGGTTCTTCAAAAAGTTAAAAATAGAACTACTCTATGACCCAGCAATAGCAATGCTAGGAATTTATCCAAAGGATAAAGGACTGCTGATTCGTAGGGGCACATGCACCCCAATGTCTACAGCAGCGCTTTCAAAAACTGCCAAATTATAGAAAAAGCCTAAATGTCCATCAACTGATGAATAGATAAAGAATATGTGGTTTATACATACAATGGAATACTACCTGGCAATGAGAAAGGATAAAATCATGCCATTTGCAGCAACATGGATGGAACTGGAGGGTATTATGCTAAGTGAAATAAGTCAGTCAGAGAAAGATATCATATGTTTTCACTCATATGTGGATCTTAAGAAACTTAACAGAACATCAGGGGGAAGGGAAAGGGGGAAAAAGTTACAAACAGAGAGGCAGGGAGGCAAACCATAAGAGACTCGTAAATACAGAGAACAAACTGAGGGTTGATGGGGTTGGGGGGAGAGGGGAAAGTGGGTGATGGGCATTGAGGAGGGCACTTGTTGGGATGAGCACTGGGTGTTGTATGTAAGCCAATATGACAATACATTATATTAAAAATAATAATATATAATAAATAAAAAGTAAAAAAAAATAATAAAGATTTAATCTGAAAAAATTTTTAATTTTTTTAAAAATAAATAAAAATACTGTTAAAAAATGCTAACCATTATTTGAGGTCTCGGCAAGTCATAATCTTTTTTTCTGGTGAAGGTCTTACCTTGATGTTTATGGCTGATGACCACTTAGGGTGGTGGTTGCTAAAGGCTGGTGTGGCTATGGCAATTTCTTATAATAAGACAAAGTTTGCTACATCAATGGACTCTTCGTTTCATGAATGATTTTTCTGTAGCATCTGATGCTGCTTGATAGCATTTTACCCCCAGCAGAATTTCTTTCAAAATTGGAGTCAATCCTCTCAAATGTTGCCATAGCTTTATCAACTAAGTGTGTGTAATATTCCAAAGCCTTTGTTGTTATTTCAACAATCTTCACAGCATCTTCACCAGGAGCAGATTCCATTTCAAGAAACAACTTTCCTTCCCCATCCATGAGAAGCAGTTCCTCATCCATTCAAGTTTGATCATGAGCTTGCAGCAATGCAGTCCCATCTTCAGGCTCCACTTCTAATTCTAGTTCTCTTGCTATTTTCACCACAGCTGCAGCTATTTCTTCCACTGGAGTCTTCAAGCCCTCCAAGTCATCCACGAGGGCTGGAGTCAGCTTCTTCCATGCTCCTGTTAAAGTTGGTATTTTGATCTCTTCCCATGAATCATGAATGTTTTTCATGGCATCTAGAATGTTGAATCCTTTTCAGAAGGTTTTCAATTTACTTTCCCAGATCCATCAGAGGAATCACTATCTACGGCAGCCAGAGCCTTAATGAAATGTATTTCTAAAATAATGAAACTTAAAAGTTGAAATTACCCCTGCATCCATGGACTGCAGAATAGATGTTGTGTTGTGTTAGGAGGCATGAAAACAAGATTAATCTCACTGCACATCTCTATCAGAGCTCTTGGTGACCAGGTACATTGTCAATGATCAATAATACTTTGAAAGGAATCTTTTTTTCTGAGCATTACGTCTCAACAGTGAACTTAAAATATTCAGGTAACTATGCTGCAAACAGATGTGTTGTCATCCAGGCCTTGTTGTTCCAGGTACACAGCACAGGAAGAGTGGATTTAGCATCATTCTTAAGGGCCCTAGGATTTTCAGAATGTTAAATGAGCACTGGCTTCAACTTAAATCCACCAGCTGAATCAGCCCCTAACAAAAGAGTTAGAGTGCCCTTTGAAGTTTTAAAGCCAGGCATTGACCTCTCCTTTCTAGCTATGAAAATCCTGGATGGCATCTTCTTCCAATATAAAACTGTACCTTAGCCAGATCTCCTGGATAACTTGCTGCAGCTTCTACATCAGCACGTATTACTTCAACTTGAACTTTCATGTTATGAAGATGGCTTCTTTTCTTAAACCACTTGAACAAACCTCTGCTAGCTTTGAACTTTTATTCTGCAGCTTCCTCACCTCTCCTGGCCTTCATAGAACTGAAGAGAGTTAAGGGCTTGCTCTGGATTAGACTTTGGCTTTAGGGGATGTTGTAGCTGGTCTGATCATCTCTCCAGACCACTAAAATATTCTCCATATCAGCAATTAGGCTGTTTTGCTTTCTTACCACTCACGTGTTTTTCACTGGAATAGCACTTCCAATTTCTTTCAAGACAAAACACAACTTAGATAACTGTTTGGTGCAAGAGGCCTAGCTTTCGGCCTATCTTGGCTTTCAATATGCCTTACTTACTAAGCTTAATCATTTCTAGCTTGAGATTCCTCCTATTACTTGAACACTTAGAGGCCAATGTAGGGAGATGAACTAGTTTAATTTCAATATAAGGAGGCTCAAGGACAAGGAGAAAGACAGAGGAATGGCTAGTCAGCGGAGCAGTCAGAACATACACAACACTTACCCATTAAGTTTCCCATTTTCTATGGATGCAGTTCATGACACCCCAAAACAATTACAACCCACCAAAGATCACTGATCACAGATCACCATAACAAATAAAATAGTCGTGAAGAAGTTTGAAATGTTGCAAGAATTATCGAAATGTGACACAGAGCCACAAAGTGAGCAAACACTGTTGGGAAAATGGCACCCAGAGACTTGCTGGACACAGACTTGCCACAGACCTTCAATTGCTGAAAAAACAAAGCTGCAAAGTGCAACAAAGCGAAGCACAAAAAATGAAACGTGCCTGTATTGCACTATGTGAAAAAGATATGAAATTCAAATTTCAGTATCTGAAAAAAATTCATTTTATCAGAACATAGCCATTCCATCTACTGGAACATAGCACATTCATTTCCATATTTGTCTCTGGCTGTTTTCATGCTACAGAGCAGGGTTGAGTAGTTGCAACAGAGCTTTATGTGGCCTGCAGAGATGAATTCTTTACTTTCAGGCACTTCACAGAGAGAGTATTCCAATCCCTGGTCTGCAGTGTAAGTGGGGACTGGGAGTCAATAGTATAATATTATACAAAATATTGTGGCTCTGGATGACAACACAAAGGAAACCAGTTAAACTAAATAAGAGGAACCTGACACATGAGGAATTCAGGACCTATAGAGGGAAAGGAGCAAGCAGTCATCTGGAAGGGAATGATGGGGAGGGTACCTAAGGGGCACAGAATGTGGTGTCACAAAAGCCAAGAGAGAAAAGCCTTCAATGGAGAGGCAGGTTGACTGCACTGAATGAAGCTGAGATGACATGGTGACATTATGTAATTGGCTTGGCAATACCTGTGACTGTCAAAAGCAATTTCAGTGAAATGATGGAAGTTTCCAGACTTGATGAGTGAAAAAATGAGTGAAAATGAGTAAATGTAAGTGCATACAACATTTTTCATAAGTTCTTCTGTGAAGACAAGTAGAGAAACAAGTAGTAGCTGAAGGGGAATATATGAACAAGAAAGGGAATTTGAAACATGAGCAATAGAGCATGTTTATACGCTTGTGGGGATGTTCCAACGGAGAAGGAGAAAGTGACGACAGAAGAGACAGACACTTTCGGGAGTGAAGCCTGAGAGGAACAGAGGGAGTATGATCCAGAGCTTATGTGGAGAGATTAATTTTTGACAGAGCAAGGATATCTCTTCCACCATGAAAGACAGAAATACACAGAACAAGTGCACAGGAACAGGGGACTGGGGATTTGATGGTGAAAAGATGCCAATCTTCCTGTCTGCACCTATCTTCACAAAGGAAGGTGAGTTTTCCTTGTGCTCGGTATACTGGAAGTAGGGTAATGGGGTGAGGGGTGGGCAGGGTTTGAGAAGAGAGAAGAAATGAGAAAAGCACCAGGAAGAAGAGGAAAGCAAATTAACTTGGAAACCAATTAGCACTGTCTGGCAAAGATGAGTTTCCGTCCAAGATTTGGAATCGTGGATTTGAAGTGAAAATGGTAACTTTCCCCAGCAACTACAGAGCTGATACAGTAGGATGCACCAGATAATTCTCCAAAGTTGCCACAGACTGGAATCAGGCTTGGTTCCCCCTAAGGTCAGTGGCTATATTCTTTGGGCTGTGCCAAACTGTTTCTACCCTGACAGATTCATGCAAGGCTATGATCGATTTTTCAAGAGCTGTATCTATTCAATTACCATAGACCATATAGGTATTATTTTTCTCCCCGCAAAGCAAAATGCAAATTAGCCTGTTATTTTTCAGGTAGTACTCTATGAAGGCTCAATTATTCATTCTCCTATTATAACTTTTGGAGCATCAAACATCCCCAGGCACTTCACTATGTTCCAAATACTTTAGGCCCCTAGTAATCCATTTCCAATAATGCAATGGTGTGCTGATGTGGCATTTCTAACCACTATTCAATCCACTCTGAGAAAGCATTCAGCATGTATTTTTTTTTCTTCAGTGCATCCCTAGCATCTAGTAAGTTCTTAACACAAAGTAGGTGCTCATTAAGTATTTGATGAGTTAGTGGCTCTCAATTTGAAAATAAACTATAAATGGATGCTTTTTATGAAGTGTGCAAAAGAAATAAAATACTCACAAGTTAACTTAGGACATTCAGCGTGTTCAGATTAGTCCTTCATTTGAATGTCTTCGTCATTATTCTATTCAAATGGAAAACGTGCTCATAATATAAATCTCAAAACTTGTGGTTGGCCAGTTGTTTTTTATCTTGAAATCAACCACAGAGACTATATATTTTTGCTACCAGGTTTTTTTTTTTAAACATCCTACATTTGGAATTGTAAAACTTCAACATGGTACTACTGGATACAAATACTAAATGCTTCCAGCAGAGGGCTCACGTATTCTATTTTAAGGGGAAAAGTTTAGAAAGCTAGTTGTCCAACAGCAGCCATTGCAAAACTCCTTCAGAAGGCAGTTCTCACAAAAAATACTTTTCTCCTTTTGACCAAGTAATTCTAGGTCTGTGAATTTATTTAAAATAATCCAAATGAATGAAAAAACTAGATTACAATAAGGCAGCATTTATGGATAAATGTACTTTTATCTAACTCCAGGATAGAAACTGAATTTATGTACTGTGGAGTAATGTACTTTTATCTAATTCCAGAGAAGAAATTAAGTAAATTATAGTCACAAAAATCTATATAAAACTACTTAGGCATATGGGTAAAGGCCAGAAAAAGAAAAATAAACCAGGGAAACAACATATAATGTGTAAATAAGTTAGACTTTGGGTGAACAGAATTCGGATGAATATTATTTTTCATTTTTATTCCTATTTAGGTTCATGTAAACATTTTGGGTGATTTTTTAAAAATGTTTATTTTATGGGGTGCCTGGGTGGCTCAGTCGGTTAAGCATCCGACTTAGGCTCAGGTCATTATCTCGCAGTTTGTGAGTTCGAGCCCCACATCGGGCTCTGTGCTGACAGCTTGGAGCCTGAAGCCTCAGATTCCATGTCTCCTCTTCTCTCTGCCCCTCCCATACTCATGCTCTGTCTCTCTCTGTCTCTCAATACTAAATAAACGTTAAAAAAATTAAAATGTTTATTTTGAAAGAGAGAGAGAGAAGCAGAGTGAGAGAAAGGGAGGGGCGAGGGAGGGGGGCAGAGAATCCCAAGCATGCGCTGTGCAGACAGGGACCCTGACAAGGGGCTGGAATTCATGAACAGTGAGATTATGACCTAAGCTGAAGCTAGATGCTTAACTGACTGAGCCACCCAGGCGCCCCTTGGGTGATTTTTTTTTTTATTTTCAAAGATGAAAAACGATATGCCCTATTTTTAGTGCTGAAAACAAGGATGGAAAAAACTTTAGAAAGCAAGTGGAATGGTTTATTTATGGAACAACTTGGGAATTTGCAGACACTTCATTTTCAAAGGCAGGACTAATAGGGTGTATTACCACTTTATTCGTGCCCACAAATAACATTAGAGTACCTCCGGGATTTCAAAGACTTCGGAGGTTCCCAATCTCTTCACTTACCCTATTTATTTATTTATAAATAGGATCTGAAGCATCAATACAAGCATTTAAAAATTAGGAACATAAGCCACTCAACCTAAGAGAAAACAGGAAACAAAAAGTAATATGAGATCAGGAAAGGAGGGGTATACATACATGTGTTTTTATACCCTTATAACTATTGAAAGTAGGTCACAAACATGGCTCTAAGCTTTTTAGCATCAAACTAAAAAAGAAATGTAACCTAATATGAGATAAAAAGATACAAATACTAAAGTGAATGCTAGCTTCTCCAGGCCCTGAGATCTAATGGAAATTTTCCTGCAGACATTAAGAGTGTCATTGGATGACTTACCTGGTGCTACTGTTAATACCATCAAAAATATATTTTATCTTGTGGCGCCTGGGTGGCTCAGTCAGTTAAGCGTCCAGCTTTAGCTCAGGTCACGATCTCATGGTTCTGTGGGTTCGAGCCCTGCATCAGGCTCTGTGCTGACAACTCAGAGCCTGGAGCCTGCTTCAGATTCTGTGTCTCCCTGTCTCTCTGCCCCTCCCCTGCTCACACTCTGTCTACCAAAAATGAATAAATGTTTAAAAAAAATTTTTAAATGTATTTTGCATAAAAAGTAAAAGTTAATGAAGAGATTCTTTAAAACTCAGACATTCAGTTTTCTGATTATCTACCTTGATCCAGGTATAAAATTTACAACAGCTGATCAGTGGTTCTTAACCTTCTAGGGAACAGCAGAGAAATTTGTGCAGGTATTTTTGGTTGTCCCAGTAGAAGGGACATTATTGGCATTTACTGGGTGGTGGCCAAGGATGCTAGATGTCATGCAATGTACAGGGCAGTCACCAACCACAGAAATGCCCTATGTCCTACACATCTGAATGGCCTGCTGGACGTGCACAGAAGTGAAAAATTTATTTATAAAAGTCTGAGCCCAGAATCTAGCTCTGTTTTACATATAAGCACAATTTGTTTTTTGTTTGGTATCAAGATAAACTGAATTTTCCAGGAGTGCTACCACAATAAAAGCCAAGAAAAGTCTCCTGTTTTGTTTTGTATGTAATTTTACTACTTTAGAAAATCATTTCATTATATTTTCTGAAAGAGTTCTGCCCCAGCATATATATACTGAACATATTATTGTTGTTACACTTTCTCTCTATTTATTCTTCATAGATGGTTAAGATTTCTCATTGATATCTAGAGTAACTTATGTAGGTAAGTTATACTGTCTAAGAATTTCATTTCAGGATAACCTAAGACATTCAATGCTGTCTTTTTATATTAAGGCCTGACAGATGAGGTTGAGAATCACCAAGCCTGATAGACAGACTGTGTATCTTCTGGAAACCCATTATGAATATAATTTCTCCCAAATGAACCTTTAGTAAGAGTTGTCCCAGAAAACAGGCTGAGGCTGGAGTGTAATTATGCTCTTTTGCCGAATCAGGGGAAAAGCTGATGTACTTTAAAAAGTCATCAATAGGCTGACATCTTCTTATGAAAATTAATAAGCTAATCAAGTTCCTCCATGAAATAAACTGTTAACCTCCCTCCACTCACAGCTGACTTGATGGAGCACCTAAAGGAAGGATAGGATTTCCTTAGGGGAGGATTCAGAGTGCAGCCAATGTTCACAAATTCCAATGATCAAGAAAGAATACTGTTTAGAAATTCTGCTTTGATTTCTGCTTAGAAATATTCTAAAACAAGAGTTACTGCTCATCCACCACAGCAAAGGAAAAATTTGAGATGAACACCGTAAAATGTAAAATGTTTGGCAACGATTTGGATGCCAAAACATCCAAAAGAAACAAGTGCATAGAAGTGCAAAATCTACCCTGAATTAACTAAGTGGGTTGACCTACTATTTTAAGTTGCTGGATATTAGCCGATTCTACTCTAGAGGACATTGGCTAGAAAAGGACTGACTGTTTATTGCCCCACTTATGACAACAGAGCCATTATCAAGAGCATACAGGAAATACTTCTCTTTCCATTCCTTATACTGGCAGTAGAGGGAAGGTGGGAGGTAGAGTTGGAAGGAGAGTAAAGAGAGGCAACAAATCCAGCTCATTGGAATTGAGTATATAATACAGAGAAGATTAAAACACAAAGGGGCCACACTCAGCCTTGTCATCTAATGCTATCTCAGATATCCAGAGACCCTAATCATGTTCTCACTATGCACGTTCTCTACACAAGTTCAAGCACCGTGGCCCACAAATGGGTTCCTCAGCATGGAATTAATGCCAAGAAAGATCAAATACACTATTGGCATATTGTTTAAACACATTTTGTTTTCCTAAGTGACTGAGTTTCATAATGTCTCAAAGGAAAATATCTATGCCTAAAATGGGACTCTCAGGGTGCCTGGATGGCTCAGTTAAGCGTCCAACCCTTGCTTTCTGCTAAGGTCATGATCTCACTATTCTTGGGTTCGAGCCCTGCTCAGGGCTCTGAGCTGACAGCGCAGAGCCTGCTTGGGATTCTCTCTCACACTCTCTGACCCTCCCCTGCTCATGCTCCCTCTCTCTCAAAAATAAGTAAACAAACACTTTAAAATTTTTGAAAAATAAAATGTGACTCTCACTCAAGAAGAATGCTAGACTAATGTAACTGAGGTCTGACTCCATCTCTGATGTTTGCCTACTGACAGCTTTCAAGCCCCAGCCCTCTCTCTTTCCTGTTTGCCCTGCACCTGGGGAAAAGTTCAGGAAAGATTGAGTGCTCTCTTCCTTGGTGCTGGTAGGAGTTCAAACCACATGAGCTCCTGCCTGAGTGGAGAATCCTCCAGCCCCAACCCCTAACCACAACAAAAGTCAAGGCCAATCACCCCCTACACGCCCTCTGAAGCCATCTTTGGGCCTGCTTAAGAGCCACCCTGCTCTCCCCAGAAAGCCTCATTATGTGAGTAATAAACCTTTTATATCCTCTTGGCACGTGTGTGGCATTACCAGTCTTAACATCTGAATCAAATTTTGCATTGGTTAGAGAGCCATTCTGTTTTTGCAGAGTGATTATGGGACACCTCGGAAACCCAAACTTGCAAATTATTAAGGAAGAGTCAGGAAACTTTAAAAAAAAAATCAAAGTATCAGTTTTATTACCAAATGAAAGCAAATCTCAGAAGTGTGTCGCAATTATACTTCATTACACAGAGATATTTTAGATGTGGATATGCTGAGCAAATGGCTTTATAATTCCTGCAGTATAAACTACACCTGAGTACATTCTGACCAGACGGCACAAATACGGGAGAACAGGCTGGCATGAAGTAGAGACTGTTAATTAGAACTGGTCCTGCTCTACATGGAGAAGGTCCTCCCATATGACTTCACTTTGTGTGAATCAACTGTTCCCTTTAAAGAACAGATGGGCTTCCAGGCCAGGGAGTGCTTGGGTTCTTGGTCCTCAGCTGAGAAAAGTAAGCTTCTGGGGGTCAGTCAGGACCCAGACTTTTGAAATCTCACTTTTCATTTTTTTCAGAAGAGAAGATTAGGTCCCCAACCTGTCCTTACCACTTTTGACCACCAAAACATGTCAAGGTTTATTGTTTTACTTAACAACTTAGGAAGCCATGAAAATTCCATTTGGCATATGGTTCTTGTCTGTCAAGTCAGTTGATTGCTTCCTGTGAAACCATGAACAGGAACAGGTAACATCTTCACCCTGAAACAGTAAGCCGGAAAGGGGACACACCTGCTTGTGTGTGTGTTTCAATGACCCACTGATAAAACAGAAAATCTCTCCAAAGGCAAATAATGCAGAATTTCAAAGGATCCAAGGAAGCAAAAATCACTGATGACATTCAAACTTCCTTCATTTCACTCTCAAACCTTCCAGTGTGGACTCTGGCACAGCTCTGACAGGAATTAAGGGAAGGAGAAAAGGATCACTTTCTGCACAATTCAAAATATTCTTCCTCAGAATGTGGATTTAGGACTGTGGCCTCCAAAGCCTGGGGCATGGTACAAGGGCCCTATGGGCTTTTTGCTTGCCAGGTTTCTGTAGATACTGCTAGGCGAAGAAAGGATTCTACAGCTAAAATATTTAAATCACTGAATAGCCTTGAACATGGCTCCCCAGTGATGCATTTAAGAAAAATTTCTCCCAGATTTGTTCATGTGCTACCATTTAGTTCAACCAGATTATGTTTATAAGCAAATCTTATGGGGACTTTTTGCATGGAAAGTGACACATCTATCCCTGAAGGGATGGTCCATGAGAAGCAGTTCCAATTAAGACTCCTGTCAGTTTGCTGCTGGGTCTGAGTGCTCAGGTCTACAGAGAAAAATATTCGGCTGTGGAGAATAAATACAGTTTCAATGATCACCAAAATGGAATGCTACAGTGTATGCCATATCAGTGCCACGTAAAAAAAAAAATAATGTGAACCTATTAAGGAATCAAATCAGAATCAGAGCATGAATATTAAGGGATAGTTTCCTTGAGTTTACAATTTCTGGTGCATGAATATTTTTACATAACCACAATTATGGCTAAAACGTTTTTTTCACTTAATAGAGTATCATACTTTACTATATTTCCAAAGACTTTAAAATATTAATATTAATGGTTACACAAAATCTCCTTGTGAAGATTGTACTAAAGCATTCTCTGGATAAGAGGAAGGTAATTAGGATGGGAGTCCCAAGGACATGGGTTCTTCCATGTGATGAAGAGCCAAGACTGGAGTTACCAAATGATAAAGAGAAAAGCAATGGCATATGGATACCAAAGAGTCCTTTCTCTTCAGATGCCCAGATATGACATGGCTGGTTCATGGCTGACAAAGCGGGGAGTACCTGGAGGTGGGGAATTTTAAAGGAAACTACAAATGCCACTATCATTGGGTACATAGTTTCTCTCTCAAAGCTACAAGGAACAGAACAAGAGGACAGTTCTCTGGAAAGTCAGAGGAACCTAATTATGCTTAACCCCTTGGTCCAATCTAAGGAAGGTATTTAGCACAGTACTTGGCATACAGCCTCTCTTCCTTAACACCACCAGAGCCAGAGTGCGCCACAGTGAACTTTATTGTGGTTCTCAGCACTATTTGCTTCCTATTTTGTCCTTAGTTACTCAAATTCCTAGGGGCCTATTCTAGGACCTTTGAGGTTGAAAGTCCTTCCAGAAGCAGGGCTCTTCTCTTTACAGAAAGGTCTTGGTGTTAACTGCTCCTCACTATCTTCTGGGCTTTCTTAGCAACACCTGCTGACTCTTGAGTGGCTGACCTCTTGTCTAGTTAGGACTGGGAATCCTCCTCCCAGGCAACGTCCTCATCAGAATCCCTTTTTGTCTCTTCCTCCTCCCCTTCTTCTTTCCTGATCTGAAACACAAATGAATTCCTGGCCAGAGTTGGAAAGTGAGCAGACTAAGGGAGGCCAAGGTAACGGGTAGTCTCTCCCACCAAATTAAGTGAGACTTTGTGTTTTCTTAGGTTTACTCTGTCCTTTCCCCGCTAAGGCAGATCTGCCCAGTGACAGTTTACATCACACCATTTGCTTCTGACCTCACTCCCAGTGCCAGCCCAGAACAGGACCTAGAGAGCAGCCTGGCTCCTTTGCCCCTCATGGCTGCTTCTGCTCTATATAGCTGTGCAGACACCCACAAGGGTTGCAATGCATCCGAGCCTCTGCACAAGCTGTGCCCCAAGAAGGGCGTGCGTCTCTCATCAGTGGGAAGGCAGAATGTGTGCTTGCTCAGCCCTATGTAAGGCTTCTTAATAAGAAAAGTGCATGCATTTTCAGAGGATGTATTACCTTTGGGGGAAAAGTTTGCTCTTTCTTTAAAATTTCTGGATGAAATCTGTGACCAAGTTTGAGAAGGCTATGCTTTAGAGCAGTATGTAGGAGGAACATGCACACGTCTTGTCACACGTGGCGGCATTCATTCATCACACCCGCTCTACTTCCAATGTACCTCCCAAGACAGCAACAATTTTCAGACACTTAAAATACTTATATTTTATACTATGCCTACTACCACTGACTAAAGGTATAATCAACTGCCAGTAAAAATAGCTATTGGTAGAGAAGTTCAATGTTAACCCTCATTTTTACAAATCTATATGATGACTAAAGGACAATAGGTTAGCAAATATCCACAATAGTAAAAAAACAAGAAGCGGAAGAACTATGCTTTTACTCCTGCTTCCATATGCCAAAGTTTTTGCTTAATGTTAACTTTGATTCCATAGAAAGAGAAAGCAGCTTTCTGCATTTCCCAAGCATACTGCAATTTCACGTTCTGCCATTATCTCTGTTCACATCTTAAAGGGAAAACAGACTTATTATACAGTCATTTTTGGTGTTTAAGAAAACAAAGTACCATGGATGTTGTCCAAGAAAGACTATATCAATGTCCACTGTGCAGCAAAGAGTAATCATATTACCAGTGCAGCAACTTGGAGCCCTCATGAACTGAGTGTTGCAAAGGCCCCCAGGATGAGAGCAGGTCACTCTCTAAAATGTCCAAATGCTTCCCTGCCTCCTTCAACAAAGTGGAACAAATATGACTTAACCTTTCCTCAGTGACCTAGGACATTAAGAAAGAACAATGGATTTGAAATTAAGAAGACTGACTTGACTCACTGAGTCTGTATTCACTGGGAGAGTGATTTCAGTCATTCCCTGCACCTTCCCGGGCCCATCATCTTCATGATGGATCATTGCATTCTGCAGACCTGTCTAGAAGATGAATTCAAACAGCACACATAAAGTGCCTAGGGTAGTGCCCTTGCTCTTGCAGAAGATGCTCCATGAAATGCCAGCCCACTTCCTGTCCCTCAGCACACAATCTGAACAGATGAGTTACTGCTATATGCTGCAGGCTGGCTGCCGCTCTGTGGGTGGACACATCAGAAACAGGTCACTGGGCAGAATAAATGCAACTCTGGGTCTGGCCCTAGGGCTTGATTTTTTTTTTAAGCAGTTATTGGCTTTCCTTTCTCCTCATAAAAGTGGAATATGAGCATATGACTCCTAACTGATGAGTATGATTGCGAACTTCTTCCCGAGCAGTTTTCTTACTCTTCAAAAAGTCCCCTTCATAAAGTTCATGTTTCATAAATCCTTTACGCCACAGGCACTATCTATCTCTCTATATAATGTGAAAGAAACTACAAGGCAATCAGAAGCAAACAATAATACAGCCACTTATATCTGCATGCATGTTTTAACTCAGCCTTTATAGCAATTTTTGTGCCCTTCTGTTTACTAATGATTTAAATGCTTTGCAGCCCATAGCTTCTGAGCTTAAACTTTTTCATTATTAATGCAACTAAGTACAAAAACTACTTACTTGGATAGTTTTATAAAAAAAACACGCAAGATTTACTATTTCATTCCCACTGCATACCAGCAAAGTATGAGCTACGGGTTATCAATAGTACTTTAGGGATGGGCAAATGCGGGTGTGACTGTATCTCAGATGTGAAGAGAGAAATCTACACAAGACACAATTTAGAGCTGGCCATCTGTCTTTACATCTGTAAACCAAAAAATCATATAACACATTATTTACTCAGCTCACTGGGAATCTGTTTTGGCAAATCTGTGAACAATAACTGTCCACCTGAATTTCCTAAGGCATGAAGTCTGGCTGGGCTGAACCCTGAATTTGTGATCCACTTCCTTTCTATTTCCCTTTGCACCTGATACTTGATGGATGATTTTTTTCCCTTTCTACCCACTATTTTTATTTCAGCTGCCAGACTTTGCCTCAATTATTCTATGAAACATACCTCAAACTCTACTAGCTCTAGAAAATAAAGTGGATAATATCATACAGTTTAATAAGCCTCTAAAGAGGAAATTTTAGCAGAAAAGTGAATTCCCAACATTCTTCAACACTCAAATACCACCTTCTCTGTGAAAGTTTGTACTGATGGCTCCAGATAATCACATCCTCCTTTTTGTCTGTACTACATCCTGTATTCTGCTTCTATTATATCTCCCAACACAATGAGGACATGTGATTACGTGTATGGCTCTCTTCCTCACCAGGGTGTGGGCCTCCTTATTTTAGCATAGAGGATACTAAACATACGTTAAATAAAATGGAATTAAACAACCCAACTTTATAAAAGACGATAAACATCCAGTCAGTATTTGATTTTGAGTGGTTCTCAAATGAAAATGGGGGGTTGGAGGTGGGTAAAGTGGGTGAAGAGGGTCAAAGGTACAAACTTCTAGGTTTAGATAAATAAGTCCTGGGGATGTAACATACAGCATGGTGACCATAGTTAACAATACTGTTGTATATTTGAAAGATGCTAAGAGAACAGATTTTAAAAGTCCTCACCACAAGAAAAAAAATATTTGTAACTATGTGTGGTGAGGGATGTTAACTAAACTTTGGTAGGACAGGTATCAAACTATTATGTTCTATACCTAAAACTAATACAATGTTATATGTCAGTTATAATTAAAAATAATTTTAAAAGGAAGGTTTTTGTGTGTTCTAATAATTGTTTCAGTAACATAAAACTAGTAAAGAACAATGATGCTTCAGACCTAGATTCATACGGTCTTTATGCAGTCTTATTTTGATCTTCTCTGATAGTCACACACTGACTCACATTCTATTAGTTCTCATCATTACTCTTTCATTAAAAAAAAGAAAATGGATGTTCTCTGGAAATACCTGTAAACTCTATGACAATTTTAATGATGAACAATTTTGGCTTTCAAACCATCACATTATAATCTATTACTTGAGACCCTGAATCTGAGATGTGTGTGGAGGACAGGGTGCCAAGATGTTATACATGGCTTCTCAGGGCTTTACATTTTTTTTAAGCCAATAAAGTCATGATTAAGTAATAGAGCTTCAGTAATGACAACTCAAGTTATTTTGCAAACTCATTCCCATATGACAGTTCTTTGGGATATTTTAAAATTACACCAGCAAGCCACTGAGCTCAGATTAAAATATTATGCTCCTTGGGTCCTATTTAAAATCAAATTGCTTTACTTACCTTTCCATCATTTTAGTTATAAAATTAAGGAGACGTGAAACTTTTGTTTGAAACATCAAAATGAAAAACAAGAAAAACACCCAAATCTCATACTTCAAGGATAATCCCCTCTGGTTGGCTGGAGTTAAAATGTTAAACCTTTCAGATGACATGTGGTACCATACCTGTCCTGTGTATGCAAACTCCAGGGCCTGCTTTAAGCCAAGGCTGGTCACACCATGTAAACTGACCTCGTCAGCTCCACTTTCCACCATACAGAGACTGAACATCGCCTGAGATGGGAGAGAAAGGGAGGGATGGGGAGTTATGGAACTTAAAAAGCAAGGAAACAAGAAAAGTTCTAGAGAGACTAGGAAAGAAATACATCCCATAAATTAAAGATTGATTTTGGTTTTTGAAATGCGTCTACAAAAAGCCACTGCAAATCACTCTGTCTAAACAGAGTAACACACAAATGGCATCGCACACCTCACACACAGAGTCCCACTTAATCCCACGGTTGTTCTCTGGGGTGGCTGTGTTGAGGCTCACTCACTGAACTCAGTCTCTCGATATGGGGTCTCACTGCTACCATGAAATGTGGAGCACTTCCAACTTGCCAACAAGACATGGAAAGCAGCGACTTTGTCTCTTAACTTCTCTGCATATTTTCTACCTCAACTTAATGACACATCTCATTCCTCTCACCTGCCATGTATCACACACTCTGTTCCAAGGGTTCTCAAAATGTGGCCCCTGGCCTGGCAACATCAGCATCACTGGGAACTTTAGAGTATAGATGGTGGGGGCCCCAGCCCAGACCTACTGACACAGAAACTCACAGTGGAACCCAGCGATGTGCGTTGTGATAGGCCATCCAGGTGACTCTGATGTTCACTTGAGTTCTAGAACCACTAAGTTATTTACTGAAAATCAATTTGCCCCCAAACCAATTCCCCAAATGGCCAACTTACTGAAAATCAGGTCTACAGGATGATCAGTATGTCAAGTGAAAGCTTAAAAATTAAATAAAATGAAACCTTGCCAAATAAAAAAAAAATGCACTGGCTTGCTTCCTGTCCAAAAACAAAAACAAAAAAATACCCACTTTTTTGTTTACACGTAATTTATACACTTGTAACAAGTTTGATTTAACAGGTATAAAGAGAATATCCCCTTTTCGGTTACCAATGATGAAACGCACTTTTTAGAAAAGTATACATCTATATGGCTAGGAGATAATGCTATGATCCCACAGAGGCAGGACGGCCAGCAAATCTGTATGTGGTCCCTTTCTCAATTCTGTCCTATGGGTCTCTTTCCTTGTCTGATTCCAACTTGTTTCCTTTCCCTGTAATAAGCCATTTCCATGAGTATAAAAGTTTTCAGCAAGTTCTGTGAGACTTCCTAGTGAATTAATGAATGTGAGAATAGTTTTAGGAACCCCTTCTAAATAGCAACTAGTATCAGAAGTGATAGAAGTCTTAAGGGGATGGTGCCTTCAGAATGTACAGTTTAGCTAACTTCATAGAGATAAAATTAAAAAGTGGGTAGGAAAAACCCCTCACTCTTCTCTATGGTAATATTTTAGTTCACACTAAATTTTTTAATTTTAGAAATGTGATTTTTTTTGTTTTTCCCATGTATTAATATTCATCTCTTAGTGATTTTTATGTTTTGATAAATCTATTTTTGATCCTCACAATTCTACACATTTTAAGTTAATATATATTGAATGGTGGTATTAATTGATGATTATTCTTTCTGGAGCTCGTCATTTCTGTATCACTGCATTTGAGAGTTCTGAGATCTTATAATGAATAGAATTGTCTCTGTTAGCTTCCTTTATAGTTAAAATTTTAATCGTTAGAAACACCAAATTATTACTCTCTTATCATTTGAGAAATGTAAAGAATATTTTCAATGTTTGCAACTTGAGACAATAAAAAACAATATTCAAAATATCCTAAAGGCATTGGGAGTATGTAATGTGTAACATACACAATTATATTTGCTATATTAAATAGCATTCAGAAGATTTCACTTTCAGAAAGTGGCTTTATCATGAATAAATGAAATCTAACATTCCTTTAGAAACTGTTAATGGTGAATGGTCAATACGGTATATTTGGCAACTTGGTTAGTGAGTGAGTTGATCTGGCTTGCTGCTAGTGCCACTGGAAGTTAAGGGACTCTGGGAATGGTTAAAAACACTGGATCTGAAGTCACATAATCCTTGGTTTGGTGAACCACGGTGATTAAGGGCAAATTTGTAACCAAACCATTCTGGGCTTGATTATAAACACTAGCAAGTGACTGGGACACACATGTAACCTCTCTCTGACTCAGTTTTCTTTCTAAAAAATGGGGACAATAATTGTACCCACTTCACGAACTTGTTTGAATATTAGATGACACTACATATATGAAGTGTTCAGTATATTACCTGTATAAGGCAAGGTCTTAGTGAAAATTCTATACTGTAATAACGATGAAATAGAATTCTATCTCCCTTACGTATTCTTTGGTTAAAAGCAGTGATACATTAGGAACACTAGTCTCCGGGGGTTTTGTTGCTGTTGTTGTTTTAAATTTTTTTTAATGTTTATTTATTTTTGAGAGAGAGACAGAATGTGAGTGGGGGAGGGGCAGAGAGAGAGGGAGACACAGACTCCAACGCAGGCTCCAGGCTCTGAGCTGTCAGCGCAGAGCCCAACGTGTGGCTCAAACTCACAGACCACGAGATCATGACTTGAGCTGAAGTCAGATGCTTGATGGACCGAACCACCCAGTCCCCCTGTTGTTGTTTTCAATTGAGGTGCAGCTATAGATATAAAAGGCTATCAGAAAACTGATTTTAATGTAAATGGATTCTGCTTATGCATTCGTGGAATATCTAAAATTTCAAAACTATGGACATCTGGCTGGCTCAGTCAGTAGAGTATGTGACTCTTGAATTCAGGGTCATGAGTTCAAGCCCCACATTGGCCATGGCCTACTTAAAATATTAAATCAATAAATCAATAAAATTTCAAAACTAAAAAGCACAGGTCATAATAATAAAAAGATCTTTTAATTTGTGTAATTCTGAATTTGCTTCTAGATTTCTTATTGCCACTCTAAAAACTGAAAGATATTCCAGTTGTTTTCAATGTCTGTTTTTTATTATGTGGCTTGTTTCAATTTTTAATATATTCCCGATATGAATTTTTTTTTCAGATCTTCCAAGTTGTAACAGTACCTGAAATTGTGCCCAGCTGCTCTCTATCAACTCCACTGCTGACAGAAATGACTCAAACTGCACAAGAGTTATCTGGGTTAATGAAATGCAAAAAGTCCCTCAGAGCAAAGGCTACAGAACAGAACAAGAGGCCAAGGGAGGTCTTTTTTTTTTTTTTTTTTTTTTTTCGAATCTGCTTTCCTTGGGTTTTTTCAAAAGCAACCACAGCAAAGGTGGCATAGAACAGGCATCCTCAACCAGGGTGCTACAACTTGACACCTGGCTTGGCAGAGTCGGGGACAGAACACAACGCCTTGAATAACGTACATATATCATTGTATATGTTTGAACAGGCAACAAAGGAACTCCAAATTTGTCAGTATGGTTATGTTAGAGGGTATGACTATAGAGGGAAGGAAGAGACTATTACTTTTATTTCATTTACATAGTATTATTTGTCATTAAAATAAATATGTGTTACCTGTGTATTTCTAACAACTGCCTTTTGAAAACTTTGTTTTAGTTTTAATATTCAGGACTCTGCAGAAAGATACATCTGATTAAAATCCTGGGTCCCATAATCCACAGTCAAGTGGCAATTTACCTTCAACATGTGACCTTTGGCTAATGTATTAGTTTCTCTGAACCTTAGGCCCTTTATCTGTAACATAGAGATGATACAAACCTCATAGGTTGTCTTGAGGTTTAGGTACAATTATGCTTAATATCAAGCACAGTATCTGGCACAAAGTAGAAGCTTAATAAGTAGAAGCTGTTATTCTAATCCAAGCTGACTGCCCTACTTTCCCAAGTCTCTCTTCGATCTCAATTAGAATGAGAGCTAAGAAACAGCTCCTCCTCTGCCCTCTGCCCAAATCTTCTTCTTTCAAATGCCTTCCTAATGACAGCCCCACTCAAAATCCCTGTCTGGCTGTAGGACTTAACTTTTATCACACCCTACGTTAAGGTCTGACCACATCATAAAAACCATCACCATTTCCACAAACACACAACCTCCATTCTGATAATCATACAGTCTTAGAAACTTAATGTTATAAGTTTAAAACATCATAATTTTTAAAAGTTACAACACCAGTTAATAAGAAGAAAAAAGGAAATTATTAAATCAATTATTATCTATGTTTGGGCTTAATAATCTTACAGGGCACCTCAATCGGAAAAAGCCTCACTGGGGGCACCTGGGTGGCTCAGTCAGTTACACATCTGACTCTTGATTTCAGCTCAGGTCACGAGCCACATGTCAGGCTCCATGCTGGCTGTGGAGCCTGCTTGGGATTCTCTCTCCCCTTCTCCCTCTGTCCCTTCCCCGCTGGGGGGTGCTTATGTGCACTCTAGCTCTCTCTAAAAGGAAGGAAAAAAAGAGAAAAAGCCTCACTGGATACCACCAAAGTAAGGAAGAACCCAGTCATTCATCAGCTTGTGAAACTTGTGAAATGTCAAGAGAGCTTGTGAAACAATGTCAAGAGAGCTTCTAGAGCCCACAGGGAAGGACAAAGTGTCTTTTGGTAGCAAAAGAGGTGATGGGACCATGGTGCTGTCCTTTAGCACTGAGTGTCCTGAAAAGGTAAACTGCAAGCTCAGTGAAAGTGGGCACCACATCTTCCTTACTCACCATGAAGCCCCTAGACCCTAGCACACCACACATACAATAAATAGAGATGAATGGATGAATGAATGAGACAACATGCTCTTCAAAAGTTCAGATGACGATGCAGCTGCGATGATGTCCAGCTGTAACACAGGGTCATAAACAAAAATAACTAATCTGACATAGGCAGAAATTTTCTGGATGCAAGGTGTTTTAGACAAATAGCTAAAGTAGCTACAGTTAAAGAAAAAGAATATCTGCCATAAGCTAAATACACATTAGTTCAAAGCTAGACATTTAGAAAGAAGTAAGAACATATGGCAATGCCCTCTATGAAGCCACAACATTCTGCCAAAGCATGGGATAAGATTCTGCTCAGAAATATGGAAGCATCGCACAGATTCTTCCTTGGTTCACACTGTTTTTGTCTTTGGGAGAGACTTGGCCAGGCTGAGATTTACAGTTGTCACAGATCACTCTTGGCTGATAATGTGCTACCGCCACCACAAATCTTTCTAATTGAAAACCCAGTTTGTGAGAACACAATCCACTTTAAATGCCTCCCACAGAGAGAATTGTCAATTTATAGTGTGTCAGTCCTCCCGTATTTCACACAGAAATGACACAAATTGAGTCTTAAAATCACAGTACATGAATTCAGTTTCTCCAGGTCACATTGATGCCATGCAGTCACAAGATGAACTACAACCAATTTTAGGTTGGTACATTAATGTCACAAAACTGACCGATGGAAATTCCACTACATCTTCAAAGATAAGAGCAACAGATTTTTTTAAGCACTTAAAGTTGGTGAAATATGATCTTTTCACCTGGTAAACTACACATAGCTTTCGAATTGCACTGGACATGGGCAAGATGTACTGTGAATTCCGTTTTTTCAGGAATCCAAACGATTTTCTGGATGAAATAACTGCAGTGTTTTGGATACATTCAACCCTTATCTTTTATGAGAGTTCAATAAAAGTAAATAAACATGTTTAAGGAAGTTATTGAAAGGAGCAACTTATAATGATCAGCAGATCCAGCCGGATCCCCTACATCTTGTAAATGCCCAGTGTTACGTCATTAGTGATGTTCACAATGGCCATCTGGCATTACAGAGTCAAGCTAACTTCTGACTCAACAAAGATTACATTTTGCTCAATTTAGTGTTAATTGTGATTATCTTTTATTACATTTTGGTTATACCTCACATATAGAATGGGTAGTAAATCCCAGTTCATGAGACTGTTCAGTTAACCACAATTGCCCATTTCCCTAGCATTGAAGAAAGAAGGGTCCTAACCACAGTTGAACTGGACTATTTACCTTTTTTTTTCTCTCTCAAATGCAAAAGCTTCCCAATCCATTTGGGGAGCTTAATGGCCTGAAACAGTGAGGCTGTTTCATTGGAGGGTTTTTCCCCCAATATATTTTGTAGCCGTTTTAATTCTTCCTCAAACAGTATAGTTAAGTGTCTCAGAGAATAATGTATCAGGACAAATGAAAACAGCAAATTAGATTACTATACATATAATTAGGCAGCAAAAATTAATATTTCTAAAATACCAGTTTTCTCTCACCTTAACCATATAAAGAAAAATTCACCTTGTATGCTAAAAAATGTGAAACATACTGGTTTTCCCCAACATTTTCAAATATGTAACTTGTTTACTCAAAGAATCTAACTGTATTTCACAGCTTTGCTCTTGGCACAGTTGCTTCTTAAATTAATTACATGGTGATAATAAGCCCTTCAAAACCAGCATGATTATGCTTTATCCTATTTCTTTTTTTTCTTGGTTATCTCTACACCCAATGTGGGGCCTGAACCTATAACCCCAAGATCACAGGTAGCATGCTCCACTGACTGAGGCTAGCCAGGCATTCTCTCTAGAATTTTCCTCCTCCTGGATGTACCCATATTTCAACCACTTGAGTCTTCTGGGGAATGGAATGGAAAAAGGATACAAACCAAGTTGTTTTTTTCTTAAAGATATAGCCAATGGGAAGGCCAGAAACCGTTGCCTATCATGAAGTCAGGTTATCCATGAATGGTATTTATCCTTGTTGATTGTTACTACTCTGGAAAATGGAAAATGGCATCCATACATCTGGCTTTATCCTTGGGTCACCCTTTCAGATCCCTTGGCTTCTGCTCATTCCTCTGGTGCTTCTATTACTTTTTAGTCTACGACTATATTCCTTGGGTATGGGATTTCAATACTTTACTACCCACCATGTAAAGAAGTCTATTCTTTCAGGTATTTAGGGATGACACTTACTCTTCCTTACTGGATATATTTGATAAGCCATTATTGAATGAATCTTCCCACACAGACACCATTTGTTCTGTCCTCATATCCTCAACCCTGCCTTTCCAAATCTACTATGGACATACTGACTAAAACCAAACTGGGATTTACTGCATTTTGACAGCTGTCCTAAAACAGAATTTGGGTCCTGTGTCAAGGAGTGACTTAGCAGGTGTGATACACAGTCTGCATGAATTAGGGGAAGTAGCTACAAAGAAAGGAAAGTTTCAGAGGACAATAATATCAGAAAAGTTTGAAAGCCTGAAGAAAACGATAGGAGAAAAACTGAGGAGGCTGAGTGAGAGATTCTATGTCAATTACAATGTAAGCATTCAGGGAAGATTCTGTAAAACACAGACGAGGCTCTTAATGGTGCTTACCAAAGTCACACTGGGTGTGTTTTAAGCATGATGGCTAAAACTCTAGCTTCTCTTCTCTAAACAGAATCTTGAAACTAAAAGGTACTTCAGAGATCACTGGCCCCTCGTTACTCAAGGTGTGGTCCCTGGGCCAGCAGCACTGGCATCAGTGGAGAATGTGTTAGACACAGAATCCCATGTCCACCTCGCACCTACTGGATCGAAGGTGCATTGTGACAAAAGCTCCAGGTGATCTATGTGCACATTAAAGTTTGAGAGGCACAGCTTGTGCCTTGTGGCACCCCTTGCATGCCTAAATATTTGAAGTGATGAGATATCCAATACTTTACATAAGAATATAAGGTATTACTACTACCTCCAGAATACTGAATCATAATCGCCCTCCTGATAACTTTCTCCCCTTGGTCATAGTAGAATTTCAATAAATTCAATCTTTTATACTTAACAGCCTTTCTGATATGTGGTTACAACTATTAAGTCTCCTCTTGGAAAGGAGCACCTAATCCAAACTCTCTGATTCATAAAATGTGAAGGCTGATGCTAGAAATCCTGTAGTCTGGGCACAAGACCGGAGTCCAAATCCCAGCAAGGAAGGACTGGCTGCCACACCTTGGCAGGGTAGGGGGTGGGGGGTGGGAAGAAAGGTTATTACGTAAGAAGTAAAATTTAAATAAGACTCATGGTTTCAAGAAAAGGCCTCTGGGAGAGTAGCTCGTCCTATGTTCTTGGATGGTAACAGTGGTAGCAGCCTTCAGGTAAATCTATCCCACCATCCTCCTTTCCCCAGTTACTCTGGTTGACCTTCTCTGGGTCGCTTCTAGTGATACAAATCCCTCAGACCCATCCCTATGGAATTCAAAAACCAGAACTTTTAAGGAATCTCCATTTGCCATAAAGAATGCCAAGGCACTGTCACCTTGCCTACCTCATCTGACACTGGGAGTGGCTGCCTGGAACCTTGTTGAGAGCTGTGAGCCCACATCCAGACTCACTGAGAGTGGTCAGGCTCTTGTTATTATGTCTGTTGCGGGTACAGAGAGGGAGCAGGAGCAGGTATGCCAGCCTGGGATCATAAAGTGTGCACATGTGTAAGTGCTGAAACACACTGTTCATGACCTCATCACATTGAATCTGTTACATCTTTTCTACAGAGAACTTTTTGGAAGAACATTTAATAATGTGGAATTGCCTTAATTATCACTTACTATTCTCTTTAAAAACCCAGTGTGAGTTAATGGCCACTCTTAAATTTTTAATACAAAATCTCAACAGCTCTTCTTTTATTTTTAATGTCCTCTTTTAATATCTTTTTCTTCAGTGTGCCAACATTATATAAGGTGTGTACGACTACAGACAGGGGTGCCCAGCCTAGCTGTGGCATCTGTCTTCAACCTTCTATTTTATTCATCATTTTGGTTTGACAGTCGTGAGCCTGGCAATACACACTAGAGCCACTCTCCCATTATTTGACTATACACAGATGAGGGCAAGAGCCCCAGCTAACACACTGTTTCTTCTAACTCCATTAGTTGCTAAGCAACCACTTCACTAGAACCTTCCTATTCCAAGGCAGAATAGGCCAGCTTAATACGGAGTGTTTGGGTTGTCACATGTGTTCAAGTTCACTCCTTCTGTAAACACATCTGATGCTCTGTCCGTGCAGGCTATGTGAAAAGCCTTCCTATCTTACAAAATGGGAAAAAAAGAATTTAGGCATCCTCAAGAGGTCTAATACTTCTGAAAGGTACTCAAAGAACTTCTTCTAATCCTATGAAAATTTATAGATGTCTGTATGTAATTTTTTAAGTGATATGAATGATTTGATATGGCTACCTCTCTTATTACTTCAGAGTCACATGCCTCTAAATGAGAAGAACACTGGTAATTCAATCTTTCAGGAATCCAGGCATGCAAGCCCCATGCCCAACCATCATCAGATGGGCTAATTAAAAGCAATTGATTCAACAAGCAGCTGGATCATCCCAGTGTAGACAGTTCATTTTGAATCAATTTTTTATAAAAGTGATGAATAGCACATATCTATGGATCCCAATAATTCTTTACACCAATTCATCAGATTCACATGATCAGCTGTCTTGCCCCTTTTAAAAACCATCTGTCTTGACTCAATACTCAATTTCTAAAGGTTTAAAATTTTCATCAGCTTTATTATCCTTCAAACATGTGTTCTTGTCTTTCAGATGAAGCTAAGATTGGCTATATCACTATGATTAAATAAGCATGAGTGAAACTGATTTTAAATAAAACAGCATGAAAATTGTAGTTTTAAAAACATGAAAAAGATATGGCAGAAAAAATAGTCTTTCAACACACACTTGAAACAAATACACATAAAGAGCTTAGCACAACGACTGCATAAAATAAATGACTTTTAAGAGTTAACTGTTATTATTACATTGCAAATATTTTTTTCTAGCTCCATAATATTTATATTCAGTAGAAGTGAATCAGTTTCAATGAAAGAATAAAATACAGACCAGAGTTCACCATTCATCACTATAATGAATACACTGCACGATCAGCACAATAATGAAAATAACAGTCAGCCTATCTGAAATGTTAATGACTTCGCTGGCATGGATGCAAACAATTTTAAAAGGGAATGTGACAATGATTCTTCAGAGGCTCTCAGCTCTCTATTTAAAAAGGAAATAACATTTGACCAGTACCACAATTAACTGGTACTTCACCTTGAACTCACAAAGGGAATTCTATTTTTAATGAATGTGTTCAGGTTTAAAAGGAAATTGTGACATCATTTTAATTTTTTTAAAAAGCAAAAAAAAAAAAAAATCCACACGCCTTTTGGTGCTCATGAGGCCCTATCCCACAGGGCATCTAAAATGAGCCTCTTGGGGCACCCAGTGGGCTCAGTCGGTTAAGCCTCCGACTCTTGATTTCAGCTCAGGTCACGATCTCATGGGATCAAGCCCTGCATAAGGCTTTGTGCTGAGCAAAGAGCCTGCTTGGGATTCTCTCTCTCTCTGACCCTCCCCTGCTCACACGTGTGCATGTGGACTCTCTGACTCTGTCTCAAAATAAAAAAATAAATAGTAAATAAGTAAAAGCAGGCTCCTAGTTATCCACTACTGAAGCTTCTATATGAGACAGACGGGTAGCTGTTCATTATCAGCCAGGCAATTAATGTTTATCGAGTGTCCATCGAGTGTGAGGCTCTCTATAACAGACTGTCCATAAAATGTCAGATTGAGTGCTTAATTTGGCTTTGCTGAATGTCAAGGCCATCATTAGTGGTGCTATTTTGCCTGACTAAATTTAAAAGCCATTTCATGAGGCCTCTTCTTGGTGGATATTAACTAAATGACTAATCATCAGATACAAGTTGCAGAATGCCAACATCTACTCATGGACAACAGTTATGACTTAGGTGAGAAATTGAGCACATTTTCAACTGTGGGTGATTTTCATCATTTTCCTCAGCTCCTTGGAACTGTAGTTGTTTGTAGGTTATTTTAAAAGTCACCATCACCTTAAGAAAAGTCTAAAGCAGCACTTTAGGTCCCTCTTCTGAACCAGATTCTGGTATTTTTGGAGTTACAAGTTGAGGAGAAGAGACCATACGCTACCACATTAGGTCCTCAGCTAATTAGCCAAGGACTCAAAACTTGGGAGCAATGAGGTTTCCAGTTTTCCCTGGCTCTTAATTCCCTAGTGGCTTTAGGTGATACTTTTTATGTAAAACTAGTCCAGCTGGATCCAAGAAAACAGCAAAATATCTGCTGGATCACAAGTCTTGTGGACTCAGCACTTAAATCCTTTTCTCAGAGTACATATCCACTAAGAACCTAAGAAGTTCTATGTCAAGGAGCTGGTACAGTCATCACTCTCTTGGTTTTTAATTCAATCTCAGCATCAGCAATGCCATATTCTCACGCATGGGAAGAAACCAGAGTTAGTACCCCAGTGTTTCTGAGCATCCTTCTGCTCCCCACCCCTACACCAGCAATTATACAGAGAAAAATGGATGGATAAAGATAAAAAATAAGATTAAGTTTCAATAAAGATCATTTTTATTGGTGTAAGTTGAAGCAGGTATCACTGATCACTTTTGTGTTTACAACTCTATCTATGGACCCAGGCATCCCTTTCACTTCTGAATAAATATGATCTAAAATTCCAGAAGGAAAGAGTTGTAGCTGTCTGGGACAGGCAGACAAAACATCTGTGCAAAGGCCCTGAGGTGAGAGCTTGACAGGCGTGTCTGAGGAACAACAAAGAGGCCAATGTGATTGGAATGGAGGGAGGAAGGAAGGGCAAAAGTCACACGACAGTGGCCTGATGAGACAGAATCATGCAGACAACAGACATTGGCTTTTACGCTAAGTGAAACTGGAAGTCATCAGATGGTGCCCAAGCAGAAGTGATATAATCCAACTTGCATTTTTATTAAGAGCACTGGGGCCGCAGTACTGAAATAGGTTCTAAGGGATCAAAGATTGAAGTAGGACGATAAAGTAGGAGGATACTGCAAAATTTCTGTCAAAGATGGTAGTGGCTTCCACCAGTGTGGTAATAGTAGAAGTTGGAGTCTGGATACCTTTTTAAAGTAGAGCTGTGGGACTTGCCAGCCGATTGGATGCAAGAGAAAGGAGTCAGGAATTACTCAGTGGTTTGGGGCCTGCATCAACTGTAGAGTTGCTATTAAATGAAATGGAGAATGCTGTGGAACGAGCAAGTTTGTGGGAGGAAACTGGGAGTTCGATTTGGACACATTCGGTTTGTGATACCTCTTACACATCCACAGAGGGATGATGAACAGTTGGTCACTGAATATGCCAATTCTGGATTTTTGGAGATGGTCCAATGTGGGGATATAAATTTCAGAGTCATCATCTGTGATGATTAATGTTGTCAACTTGACTGGATCATGCAGTGCCCAGATATTTGGCCAAACGCTATTCTGTGTGTATCTGTGAAGGTGTCTCTGCCTGAGGTTAACATTTGGATTAACAGGCTGAGTAAAGCAGACTGCCCTCCCTAAGGTGGGTGGGCCTCATCTGTTCAGTTCATGGTTTGGATACAACAAAAGGCTGGAAAAGAGAGGATTCTCTTTGCTTGCCTGCCTTCAAACCGAAATATTGACTTTTTCCCGCCTTTGGCCACACACTGAAACATGGGCTCTTCCTGGGTCTGCAGCCTGCAGCTTTCAGACTGAAGTTACACTATTGGCTCCCCTGGGTCTCCAGCTTGCTGACTGCATAGATCTTGGGGCTTTTTAGCTTCTATAATTGCATAAGTCAATTCCTTATGATAAATCTCTCTTTATATATAAAATCCTATTGGTTCTGTTTTTGTGTGGAGTCCTAATATATCATTTTATACATTACATGTATATCACATATATGTGTGTATCCAGATAACACCATGAAACAGTATGAGATTATCATGAAAGCTACAGACAGAAAAGAGATACAAACACTGAGTCTAGGCCACTCTAATTTTAAGAAGCTGGGGAAATAAACAAAGTAAGAAAAGAATATTAAAAAGTAGAGGCCAGCAAGTGGAAGAAAATCTGGAAAGCCCAAAAGCCAAGTGAAGAAAATGTTCTAAGAAACAGGAAGAAACCAAACTGATGATGAGTTGAGAAAAAAGAGGACTGAAAATTGATCACTGGATTGGGCTATACTTTATTTATAATTTTTGTATCCATGCTCATAAGTGAGATACAGCTCTCATTTCTTCTGCTGCCCTTGTGTTTTGGTAATAGAATTACACTAGCCTACCAAAATGAGGTGATTAGGTGTGTGGCTTTCCATTTTCTTCTAGACTTCAGAAAAGGCTTATACAATAAGGGAAATACTTGTTAAGTAAAGAAGAGTTGGTAGTACTAGCAAGTAAAAAATCTAGACCCATTGCCTTTTTGAGACTTTCTATGACTCCTTTTTGATAACTACCCCAATTTCTTATATTTTCTCTTATCTTTTGGTACAATTTTGGTAATTTATATTTTCCTAGAAACTCATTCACCAAGGTGTTGAAGAGTATTGGTATAAAGTTTCTATGGTATCTCCCTGGCTGAGTAGACCCTTCCAAGCAACAACTCCCAAAGGGAAGCATAAACCATTGGGAATTAGCTGGCCACCTCTGCCACATTCTTGTTTCTATGCCTTGCTGAATTATTTGGTTTCACGATCACTATTTCAACAATAGAAAACTCTGGCCCCTTTACATGACACGATGCATTTCTCTATCCCCCATGCTCTTGTTCTCCTAATCCTTGCATGAATCCTAGTCTTCTGTTTTGTGTTTGGCATTTTCTGTTCCATCAGCCCCTCTCCAGAATGGAATGCTGCCACCAAACCTTCACCTGTAAGTAATCACACCAGCTACTCTCCTAATGATGAGGACATTCTGTCTGTTAGCCTAAGCCTTGCATGAGAACCTTGGGAATCAGAAATGTCCAGTAGGAATTAGCTTTGCCATCTGTCTCTGAGCTCAAGTAAAATCTTTCAGATACAACCAGCTTGACTCTGCTTATTAATCCACTAAATCCCAAACACACTGCGTGGGCTAGACCATCAGGACATGCCCAGGATTCTCTTTTCTTGAAATTAACATCTGTAGACTGAAACGTTAACTTTGTTCCCCCAATTCTAGTGATAGCCTCTTCAAGAACCAGAAGCCGTTCTAAATTGCTCTGACACAGAGCATTCAGCAGAGTCAGAGGCAGGTGAGCAAGGGGTTGAGAACTTGGGCTTTGGAGTCCAGCAAATAAGGGTTTGAGCCTTAAGGCTGCATCCCTTTTTAGCTATGTGACCTTGGCCGGGTTACTTTACCTCCCTAGGCCTCAGTTTTCATAAGCATAAGTACAAATTTAAGGTACCTGTCTCAGAGAACCATTGCATAGATTTAATGACAAAATACAGATTACCTTGCCTGCAGGAGGCATTCAATCAGAATCTGTCAAACAAGTCAACAAATTCTTTTCCTTCAAACCCTAGGAGTGCCCATGAATTCATTTCTAATTCTAGATGAAATTTTCTAATTAATTTCTTCTTGCCTTGTAACTCTGTACACTGATATATATGAGCACTGCAGTGAATAAACATTATTCGCCACCCACTTCCCTATTGTTTTACTCTCTAACATACAGGGCTTATCATTTTACTTAACTCCTGACAATTTCATCTATCAGTCTTCACAGTTTATTTTGCTACATGTTTTCATAGCCCTTTAATTTCATTTTAAATCCTTTTTGAAGGACCACTTACAATAACATATGTGATTTCCCCATAAAGAGCCAATTCCTATGTATCTAGAATCCAAAAACCAGAAAGCATGTTTATTGCTTTTTTCCATGGCAACATAAATGAGAATTGAAAATGTATTGGATACCCTAAAGCAGAGAAAACACTAAATGGTTTTTGAATCTCACAAAAGATTAAATTTCACCAGAATAGTTTTAGCATTATATATGATTAATCATATGTCTATCTTTACTGTATCAATAACTCATGCTCCATTATAGGTTAATGTTTTATACTTACTGTATTATATGTATACAATAACCTAAACATATGATCTAAAAAGGATATATTTTTTCTCTTAACTAAAATTTTAACTAACTATTCCCCTGCCACAATGAAGAGTTGTAATATTTAAAATAGCTACATGAAAAGTTACAAGATGAAAAAAACAAATCTAAGTATTTTTATGGGAATTAGCTAGGAAGCCTGTTTCATCTACATTAAGATAGTCAACAGAGTAAAAATGAAAAGACATCTTTCCTATCCAAAAATAATACCCAAAGGCATACATTATTAAAGGCTAATCTAATACTATTGGGTTTGGCTGAGAAAAATAAAAAATGTTCCATTTTTCCACCTTATAAATTATCAACACGTGCTTCAAAGTCCACTCAATATAAAGCCAAAGTATATCTTTATTGTTTAGAGAGAGACTTTTAAGGGGAATATCAGTGAAAAGAGATTTAAAAAAAAGTGAAGAAAAGAAGAAATGGTCATACAGAGAAAAACAGAACAACAGATACATAAACAGGTCCAGAAATAGCCATATAGCAAATTAGGAGCGGGGGAACCATGCACAAAGTCAAAGAGAGCATTCTGGGCTGGGAGAAGCACTTACCACTGAGAGTTATCCAAGCCCTGGAGAGAAAATTGAGTGACACTTTCATATAAAAATTCTACCTTGAGTTCTTTCAGGATATATCACTATGGCTATTCTGCAACTATAAGCAAAATGACATGTTGCTTTTTGTTTATAAAATGCCAACAAATTCATATGTTCACTCACAAACTACTAGTTGAATGCCTACTATATGTTATGCCTGTTAGAAATGTTGCAGATTTAGCAGTGAATGTGAAAGACAAAAATCTCTGCCCTGATGATGCTTACAAATGGAACTGAGTTCATCGTTTATAGAATGCAGGTTTCTTTTCTCTACTGTGGAGGAATATTTTAATTTAATTGCCATGGTCCATCATTACCTTTAACTTTGGTTTTTGGTTTCTGGTAATACTAAAAAAAGTTGTAACCCCAAACACATTTCTCACTACAATCTTTTTTTTAAGATTTTTTAAATTTTTGTTCTGTTTTATTTATTTCTGAGACAGAGAGAGACAGAGCACAAGCAGAGGAGGGGCAGAGAGAGAGGGAGACACAGGATCTGAAGCAGGCTCCAAGCTCTGAGCTGTCATGTCAGCACAGGGCCCAACGCAGGGCTCCAACCCATGAACCGTGACATCATGACCTCAGCCAAAGTGGGACCCTTAACTGACTGAGCCACCCAGGCGCCCCTTAAAGATTTTATTTTTAAGTAATCTCTACCACCCCAACATGGGGCTGAACTCACAACCCCAAGATCAAGAGTCACATGCTCCACTGCCTGGGCCAGCCAGGTGCCCCTCACTATAATCCTAACTAGCACATGAAAAAGCTAGAATGTTCAGTAGCACATCGTGTGTTCTGGTTCACTATTGTACCACTTTCCAAACTTTTTTATTGACTGTGCAAACATCATTTACACATTTGGAGTAGTAGCCCTCATATTTATGTATTTATAATATATGGATATACTGTATACCAACATGTTATATGCATTGTAAAACAAACCTCAAGCAGAAATAAAATTGACATAGATATTTACAGGGAGTAGATCTTCCCCCACATCCCCACAGCTCATCTGCACTCTCAGGGGCACACAAACCCCTACATGAGAGACCACTGCACTTAGGTTAATTTGTCACACTTCCAAATTATGACAAATTCATTACATAATTCTTTATCTATTTTGACAAACATTGCCTGTGACAAAAGGGGACGTAACCTAATTTGGTAAGTCACAGCAAGCTACAATGTTGGCTTGATTCCCACAATTTGCTGCTTTCTTCCTTTGCCTCAGTGGGTGACAAACATTTCAGCTCTGGGCACACTGAAAAATTAATATAAATTCTGATTGAAGGTATTTGTGAAACATAAATCAAAAGATTGAATAACTTCTTAATAAACACGTAAACACAGTTTACTAAATATTACTTCACCCTTCCACAGAATCAATAGGCCTTTCTGGGGGTCTCTCAATGTTAGACCTGATACACATGTGTGTGTGTGCACACGTACTCATCGGGAACTTTCTTATCAAGAACAAAAATACTACCTAGGATTGGAGTAGCTACTTCCATTCTTTTCTTGTCACTGCCATTTATATTTTCTTAGTACATTTTTTAAAATAACATAACAGAGCAGATACTATTATCGCTGTTTTACAAACAAAGAAACCCAGCCCCAAAAGGGAGGTAATTTTAGTAAGATACTGCAGCAAGTTAACAATTGAGAGAAGATACTAACAACAAATCATCTAACACTAGCTCAGTATGTTTTCTTGACACCAAACTGCTGCGATACGTTGGCTTTTAAAATCTGCTTCTTTTACAACAACACACAACTTCACAAATCTTTTCCTTCACAACGTACCATGAATGTTATTCCCCATAAGAAAATGTAAAGTTTATTTTTGGAGCACTTACAATATTTTGCTTATTTGAAGCCGAGGGGAATAAGTGTCCTTCCCTCACAAAATCACACATCACGGGCTTTCCACTGTTTACGGTACAAAACTCACTGGCCACGCACCATCTGAGGACAAAGCTGGAACATTAAAAAGGGGCTCTTTTGGATTCTGCTGTTTTGCTTTGAAATAAAGGAACCCCAATACTTCTTATACAGTGGTCCCTACATATACTTTAATTGCTCTTCAAATCTGAGAACTATAATCAGGCCTTATTTCCCAGTAGGTTCAGGTGGCACCTAGTAGGTCAGGGTGACAGAAATGATGGGAAGCAAAACTGCATCTGCAAATGCATGAAACACATCAAGCAAAAGCTCACTTTAGCTAGCTACCATTAAGATGCTTATGTTAGTCTCCCATAATTCTTGTGATAAATTACCACAAATTTAGTGGCTTACACCAACATAAATCTATCATCTTACAGTCTGGAGGTCGGAAGTCTGGAATGGACTTTACTGGGCTAAAATCAATGTGTCAGCATGGCTCTGTTCCTTCTAGAGGCTCTAGGAAAATGTGTCTCCTTAGGTATTCCACCTTCTATAGGCTAAAGTGTCCCTTGGCTCATGGCCCCTTGTCTTCAAACCAGCAATCGTGTCACTGCAATCTCTGCCTCCATTGTCACATCTCCTTTGACTCTTCTTCCATCTTTCAGGAACCCTCATGATTACATGGGGCCCGGCCCATCTTTATAATCCAGGATAATTTCCCACCTCAAGGTCCTTCAGGTGCACATCTGCAGAGTCACTTTTCTATGTAAGGGACCATTCACAGGCTCCTAGGACTAGGATGTGGCCATTATTCTGTCTGTCACAATGTTCACGGATAATAGTAACCTTAAACAGAAAGTTCTCTGAGGTCCACACAGTTTAGTGTCATGGAAAATTTAGGGGGTTTGGAGACATATGGACCTAGGCTGGTATTTGGACTCTAGAATCAAGCATCCGAACAGTCTCACTCAATGTTGAGCAAACTCAATTTCCTCATCTGTAAAGTTGTTGTAGTATCTACACCTAAGGGTTATTAAGGTATTAGATGAAAATAAATAATGTGAATACACAGAGTACTAAGGCTAGTAAACAAATAAGGAAGATGTCAAATGAACGGCAATTTACCTTACCTTCCATGTTTAGACTTTGCAGCTTGAATAACAACTATCATTTCCTTAGTAAGGAATAGGTTCCTTTTCTAGCCATTCCTTGTATTATGAATATTCTTTTCGGCAAAGAATTTTCACATAATTTTATTTTAATATTTATATGTTAAAAGTTTAGTTTGCAACAATCCTGATAATTATAACTCGATAAAAGACTGTTCTAAACATACATATAAATACATTTATACACATATATACTTAGCATACTTCAGTGAATTGGAGTTTTAGAACAGTTTATAGAGGTTTTATAGTTTATAGCAAAGAAATTCAACATTTTCATAATTTAAGAGTCTTCTTTGCCCTTTTAAAATATTTTTTCATTCATTATGTAAAAAGGCACAAATTTCTTCTTATTATAGCTTTGAAGTTTGCTCATACTATACATATATTTTTGGTAAGTAATTAGTAATTGTCATCACTTTCAAAAAGCTTGTCTTGTTCCAACCAGTAGGCCATAATTCACTGTTTTCTTTCTGGGTAATTTATCACCAAGCTTCCTGAAACTGGCTTTTGCCTATGATATAAAGATATGGTTCATATTATTTTCAACAACCATCTCTTAGAGCACTCAAAGAAAAATATGTCTACCATTCTAAAAACCAGAAATGTTATTATATGATCTCTAACATCAACGTAATGGTATCTAACGTCGATTTGGCTAGACAAGAGATGAACAACCTAGCTATGAAATCATGGGAATATATGATAAATGCATTGTGTCCCAACACTGTCCCTCTTCCCACCCCACCCCCAATATGATAATCGCCCATTGGGAATCTCTCATTTACCAACTATAAGTAGAATCTCATTATGAGCAGCCTGCAGTATATACCAAGCATAAAAATTAAGGGAAGAAAACATTTCCATTCTGCAACACAAACACAAACGTTTGCTTTGCCTTGTTGGAAAACCTCTAGGAAAGAATAGTAACCTTGCTACTCTAAACTTGTAACTTGCTGTGCAAAGACTCAATGAAACTAGTGACTATTGCGCTTAGAAAAAGAAAAGGAAAAAAAAAACCCAAACAGTCCAATAAGAGAGATAAAGGAATGTACCTTTTATTCCTGTAGGTTACTTTTACTAAATCAAAAAAATTGCTATTTCCTTCTCTAGGTGGCAAGGTTTGAGGTCATTTGGATTTTTTTCAACTTTAGAACCAAAACAGAACATACAGCAGCATATTAACAGGCATTTTAAAAAATTAATTTATTTTGAGAGAGAGGGATAGAGAGAAAGCTCATGCGCACAAGAGAAGGAGGGGCAGAGAGAGAGAGAGAGGGAGAGAAAGAGAGAATCCTAAGCAGACTCCACACTGTCAACACAGAGTCCAAAGCAGGGTCAAACTCACAAACCATGAGATCATGACCTGAGCCAAAATCAAGAGTCTGACACTTAACCAACTGAGACACCCAGGTGCCCATTAACAAGCATTTTTTTTAAGGAAGATACTTTTGTAGTTAGTTTAGTTAGTTAGTTAGTTAGTTAGTTAGTTAGTTAGTTAGTTATTTTTGAGAGAGAGAGAGAGAGAGAGAGAGAGAGAAAGAGAGAAACAGGGCTCACCCAAAGCAGGGCTCATGTTTTACCCAAATCAGGGCTCCTGCTCACCCAAAGTGGGGCATGACCTCACCCAATGTGGGGCTCAAACTAATGAACCACAAGATCATGACTCGAACCAAAGTCAGATGTTTAACGACTGAGCCACCCAGGTGCTCCTGTAGTACTTTCTTGACTCATGCACACACAAAACTGAGGAAAGATGAGGGATAAATTCTTCTACATCTAAGATAACATGATAATAGATCATCAGAAATAATCCAGGGGAACAAGAACTTTATAGGACTCTTAATTTATAAAATACCTTGTGATGATTTGAATGATGTTCACAAATGTTTCAAAAAGTATTTGCTGCAACAATTATACGCAAAGCCCAGGGCTGAGTATTCATCAAGGGGGAGGGGGAGGAGGGATGGGAGAGAGAGAGAGAGAGAGAGAGAGATACATGTGTGAGTCCTGATACACCATCAGCCCTGCTCCATCAACCATATGGGAACCCACCACAGTCGCTTTCGAGGTCACTGCCTTTATTCTCTACCTGTTCTGCTACTGCTACCATTGCTTCTACTACCTTTCATTTATTGACAATCTTCACTGAGCCAGAAGTATGACATAAGGTGCCTCATATTTCCTCTGTGCTTTTTTCTTTAAAAAAAAGGAGGGGGCCCAATGCTATTCTCTGCCCAAAGTCTAGGGAAAAAATCAGTAGTGAGTTTGACCATCTCAGTTTATTTTGCCTTCCTCTGTATGGGGCTGAACAGACATCCTCATAGGCTGTGGGCTGGAGACACAGCAGCCTCTGTGTGAGGCCCTCTGACTGACACCCTGGCCGTCACCAGAACTGATACCAAAGCTCTTTCATGAGGAATGCAAATTACCTCAAAACTCCAATCTCTACATACATTTCTAAGACACTAGGATTAAGATCAAGATGTCCCTTACACACTTTAAAAACCGCTCTTAAACATGAAATCGTATGATGCTCTGGGTAGATATCAACATGAAATATAAGCTGCCTTCCTTCCTACTATTTAGCAAGATCCCATTCCACTGCCATCAAACAGGGAGTTCAAAGTGGAAAACACAGTCTGTTCAAAACAGTAAGCTAGCATATACAACAACAAAACACACACACACACACACACACACACACACACACACACACACACGAATTCCCCTTTCATTAAATATAAACCGCAGGAACATTTTACTTGCATTCTTTATAATTCCATGAACACCTTTCCAAACATTTGAAATTACATTTACAGTAATTCTGAATTGCAAATTATAGCAGCAGCTACAGCATGACCAGTAAATCCTAAAGTCATAACAGTGAAGAGAATTTTGTGCCTGGAGAGCTTGGAGCATGTTCAAAAGATTAAAGATTTATATCTCAGAAGTACAGCCTTGGGGAAAAATAATTTCAAAATAAAAGAAACACTGAAATCTAAAATACAGACAAAACTGGCAAAAACTGTCTTTGCTGAGCGGCCTTAAAACAATGTTGCTTGTTAACCGAATTTTGGTTTCAAAACCAAAGCTCTACTCTCCCCTGCTTGAAAAATAAAAACCACCACCAGTACCTGTAAACCATCAATTCAGCATCTGGTGTATTTCAGACCCTTGGTTTGCACCTCACATTTAACGTCTCATTTCATTTCGACTTCAGCCCCACGAAGTGACAATTCACCTACCTTTACAATTTCAGGAGAAAATAAAACCCAGAAATACTAAGCCACTCATCTGAGGACATACACAGCCAGAAACCACATGAACAAAGCTGTTATAAACCAGATTGGTCTCCGTCTAAAACTGTACTGCCTCTATAATTAATTCTCACATTAAAATGTGGGTTTTTTTTTTAATTAGAGTGCAAATTATACTCTTTTTCTTGCTCTTAAGTTGTATGACTTACATTTTTAAAATTGTTTTCTGTGAAACTTTATTTATCTATTTAAGTTTATTTATTTTGAGAGAGAGAAAGCACAAGTGAGGGAGCGGCAGAGAGAAGGAAATAGAATCCCAAGCAGGTTCCATGCCATCAGCGCAGAGCCCAATGTGGGGCTTGAACCCACAAACTGCAAGATCATGACGTGAGCAGAGATTAAGAGTTGGACGCTTAACCAACTGAGCCACCCAGGTGCCCCATGTGAAACTTTTAAAGGTGAAATCACTGGAGGCAACCGAGGACACCACAAAAGCATGTCAAGGGGTGAAGCACACACCAGCCTCAGGGGTTCTGGCAGCTCCTTTAGCCTTGGTGTACTCTCAGGGCAACTGACCCAGACAGAGCTCATGGCAGGACACACCTCCCATCTGCCAGCGGAGTGCAAGGAGCAGAACCCACAGGCCATGGTGGAAAACAACACGACAAGACACGGGCCTTGGAAGGACCAGCCTTGGCTCTGCATTGCTGCTCTACGACCACAGGACTTAAGGACACTTTCCAACCTCTTTCAGTCAATTCTCCCATAAGTAAAGAGGGAACAGCCATCACCTCTGGTTGAGGTCAGAATCAGATAAGACTGAGTAAGTGTCTCACTGGCACAACAGTTGCCACAAAACAGGATGAACTATCGAGATGTCTTCCGCTTACCCTCCACCTCCAGGGCTATCTTAATGCTTACCTGCCCTGGAAAGCCCTCCTGGAACTTCTATTGTGTAAGTGAGGCTCTCTTCTTCCAAGAAGCATGTCAGAGAACTCCAGACTAACATTCTCTCCATCCTTCAAAATCATTTATTTATTCATTAATCCATTCAGAAAAAAAAAAAATCATTGGGATACTATGCTCAAGGCACTGTGCTAGATACCATAGAATGAAAAGATCCAACTTCTCCCCCCAGTAGCTGACAGCCAAATATATATAAGCTATGCAAGTCAGTTACTATCATAAACCTAGGTGGTTATTATTATTATTTTTTTAATGAGCATAGTTTTTTAAACCAGGGATTCAAACATCTACCTTAAGGGCCGTTTTAAGAATCAAACGAAATAGGTTTTTGGTAGATAGTAGTAGTAACCTTGCTAGCACCATATTGTTTTGGCACTCTCATTTTGCTATTGAAGTGTATGTGCTTTGGCCCCTGTCAGGCTAGAAGTGGCTTCAGAAGTGAATTCAGATCGGTTCTTGGTCTGCCACAGTGTTGTGCACATAAAGGTGCCATTTGTTGGATGTTTCAGTCCCAGAGAGACCAAAGACCTTTGTATGACTCCATTACCAAGATAATAACGTACTCCTAGTCAATAGTGTCACCAGTGTGAAGCCTAATAAGTAAATCTGTACAAAAACCAACACCACTATCAGCAACACAACTGTGCATATATACACTACCCAGACCACAGAATGGGGTTAAACTGTAACCTATCTGCAATAGAGTCAGCGTGTTCATTCTCTAAATGCCCACTGAGCACCAGTCCTGTGTGAGGTACTGTGCTAGACAGAGAAGAGCAAAGTGAAAAAGATCCTGCCACAAAAAGGAAAACTGTTCCCCTCAGGAAAAGTCTCCACCTCATGAGGGGAGACCATATATGTACAAACTACTAGAGAACGTGTGGCAAAGCCTATAATCTGTTGTTAGTATATCCAAACGACTGCAAAATGAGTCTTCCCACAATCTTCCCAGAGTGAATGACAACTTCATCCCTACAGTGCCTTAGGCAAATGTCTTGGAAACAGCCTCATCCTCTCTCCCACACTCCGTGGCTCGCTCACCACCAAATTCCCTCGGCTCTCCTTTCAAAGTGCAATCAATAGTCCTTGCCACCTCCGGTCCCACTACCCCGTACAAGTCACCATTTTGTTCCTGTCTTATTTTAACAGCCTATTAGAGTCCTTCCCTCATCACCCTACGTAAACTTTCAAAACACAGGTCAGGTTATGGCATAGCTCTATCAACATTGTCCATGCACTTCCCATCTCATTGAACGTAAAAACCAGAACCCTAACAGCAGCCTGCAAGGTATCACATGTGATGCTACTCTACTGGCCCTCCCAGCTCACTGTTATCTAGACACTGACCTCCCAACTGCTCAAAAACACCACTAGTACCTCACACCTCAGGGGTTGGCCTTTGCTGTTCCCTGTGCCTAGAATGCTCTCTGTCAAGCAGTACATGGCTTGTGCCTTCACTTTTAAGTGGGCCTTCCCAGACCACCCTGTTAAACGGAGGCAATTCCCACCACCACTATGACCATCACTGCCTACTTCACCCTGCTCTATCATCTTCCACAGCCTCTAACCCCAACGGACACACTCCATACTTACTCACCTATTTGTTTATAGTCAGTCTTGTCCAATTATAATGAAAGTGTCATAAGGGCAAGGGTTTTGTGTTTCACGTATTACTGTATCCTCACAATCCACAACAGTGCCTGGCATTTAGTTGTGAGATCTGTACAGGGCTAGGGTATTGGAGAAGAGACTTTAGTAAAGGCAGGAGGCAAGAAGTTATAGGACAGGAAGGACATGTGACAGAGTATCATGTCTCTGATACTTGACTCTCTGAAAGGGTGAGATTCATATTATGCACTCCTCTATTATTCTGCCTTGAATTATAATATGTATCTTTTATCCTTTCTATAAATTATAACTTTGTTAAAGGACAATGTCTGTGATAGTTAATTTTATGTGTCATACAGGGTTACTGGGTGCCCAGATATTTCATTAAACATCCTTAATGGGTGATGGGTGTATCTGTGAGGGTGTTTTGGGTGAGATTAATATTTGAATCAGTAAACAGAGTAAAGCAGGCAGCCCTTCCCCAGTGAGGGTGGGCCTCATCTGATCAACTTAAACAAGGGCCAAAATAGAGTAAAAGGCTGAGTAAGTACCAATTTTTTCTGCCTCACTGTCTTTGAGCTGGGACACTGGTCTTCTGCCTTCTAACTCGAACTCATACTGGAACTTACACCATCCTCTTGTCACAGCATCCGTATAATATCCTGCAAATGCAGGTTTTCAACACACTGTGCAGATGAATTACAACGCCTTTTAATGGAAGAGCAAGTTAGATCATCTCCAGAGTGCTGCCTGCCACCTAAAAATATCTACTCTCATTATTCTTAGAATCACGACTTATTGTATTAAAGCAGCCTATTCCCCGAAGGGGTATGTTTAATTTTCACAACCTAATTACTCACTCAATATTAAAAAAAAAAAGAAAGGTCATCATCCATGAAAATAATAAAACAATTATAAGAAAGCAGTGAAGTGCCTACAACCCCTTTTTCTTTCAATTTTAAAAATTTAACTGATACTATTTTTTTAAATTTTTTTAATGTTTATTTATTTTTGAGAGAGAGAGAGACAGAGAAAAAGTTGGGGAGGGGCAGAGAGAGGAGACACAGAATCTGAAGTAGGCTCTAGGCTGCAAGCTGTCAGCCCAGAGCCTAACGCAGGGTTTGAACTCACAAACTGCAAGATCCATGACCTGAGCTGGAATCGGATGTTTAACCCACTGAGCCACCCAGGAACCCTTAGATATTGTTTTTTAGATCAGTTTAAGGTTCACAGCAAAAATGAATAGAAGGTACAGAGAGTTCCAAATAACCCCTTTCCGCTCCCCATGTACAATATCCCCCACTATCAACATTCCCACCAGTGTTGCAAAATTTATGAATCAATATTGACACATCATTATCAGTCAACCAGAGTCCATAGTTTACTTTAAGGTTTACTCTTAGTGTTGTACATTTTATATACAATCATGCAGAATAGTACTGCTGCTCCCAAAAATGCCTGTTCTCCACCTATGTGTCTCTCCCTCCTCCCAGCCCTGGCAATCAATGATCTTTTTATTGTCTCCCTAGTTTTGCCTCTTCCAAAATGCCAGACAGAATGCCATAATGCCATTCTTAAATGGAATCATGTAGTTACATACCTTTTCAGACTGGATTCTTTCACTTAGTAACATGCATTCAAGGTTCATCTGTGTCTTTTCATGGCTTGATAGCTCATTTCTTTTTATCACTGAATAGTATTCCATTGTAGAGAGGTACCACAATTTATATAATCAGAAATGAAAGAGGAGACATCATAACTGATACCACAAAATATGAAGGTTCAGAAGAGACTATTATGAACAATTGCACACCAACAAATTGGTAGCCTAAAGAAATTGACAAATTCCTAAAAATATACAACTTACCATTACAGAATCACGAAGAAATCGAATCTGAACTGACCAGTAACGAACAAGGAGACTGAATCAGCAATTTTAAAATTACTGATTTTAAACAAAGGCAAGCCCAATACCATATGGTTTCCTTGGTGAATTCTACCAAGAATTTATGAAAAACTAATGTTAACGCTTCTTAAACTCTCCCAAAAAATTGAAGAGAACAGAATACTCACAAATTCATTTTATGAGGCCATCATTACCCTGATACCAAAGACAAATAAGGACACTACAAAAAAGAAAACTACAGGCCAATATCCCTCATCAATATAAATGCAAACATCCTCAACAAAATACTAACAAAATTTAGCATCACAGTAAGAGGATCATACACCATTATCAAGTAGAATTTATCCCTGAAACATAAGAATGTTCAATATACCCAAATTTATAATGGATAAACCACATTAATAGAATGAAAGATAAAAATCATATGATCACCTCAATACATGCATAAAAAGCATTTAACAAAATTCAGCAACCTTCCATGATAAAAACTCTCAACTCTTAGAAGAAAACATAGGCAGTAAGCTCCCTGACATCAGTTTTGGTGATAAGTTTTTGGATTTCACACCAAAACAAAGGCAATAAAAATAAGTGAGAATACCTCAAGCAAAAAAAAAGCTTCAGCACAGCAAAGGAAACTATTAACAAAGTGAAAATGCCTTTACACTTTGTTTCACATCTTCCATTCTGTAGAATGGAAGAAAATATTTGCAAATCATGTACCTAGTAAGGGATTAATACCCAACTATATAAATAACTAATACAACTCTCAATAGCAGAAAAACAATGATACAATTAAAAAAAGAAGGGGAAAGGAACAGAATAGACATTTTTTTCAAAAAAGACATATAGATGGCCAACAGGTACATGAAAAGGTGCCCAACATCACTAATCATCAGGGAAATGAAAACCAAAACCACAATGTGATGTTAGCTCACACCTGTTAGGATGGCTCTAACCAAAAAGAGAAGATATAACAAGTGTTAATGTAAATTGTACTGCAACTATGGAAAAGAGTATGGATGTTTCCAAAATATTAAAAATAGAATATGATCCAGCAATCCCACTTTGGGGTATATATCTAGAATAAGTGAAATTAGGATCTTGAAGAGATATCTGAACTCCCATGTTCACTGCAGAATTATTTGCAATAGTCATGACATGGAAACAACCTAAGTGCCATTTTATGGATGAATGGATAAAGGAAAAATGGATATAGGGGTGCCTGGATGACTCAGTCGGTTAAGCATCTGACTTCAGCTCACGTCCTGATCTCACAGTTGGTGAGTTTGAGCCCCGTGTAGGGCTCTGTGCTGACAGCTCGGAGAATGGAACCTGCTTCAGATTCTGTGTCTCCCTCTCTCTCTGTTCCCCTCTTGCTCGCACTCTGTCTCTCTCTCTCAAAAATAAATAAAGATTAAAGACAATTTTAAAAAAAGAAAAAATGGGTATATATGTATATACACACATATACACACATACATACATATATATATGGAGTATTATTCACCCATGAAAATGAAGGAAATCCTGCCATTTGCAACATGGATGAATTCTGAAGACATTATGCTAAGCGAAATAAATCAGACAGAGGAAGAAAAATACTGTATGATCTCACTTATTTGTGTAATCTTAAAAAGCCAAAATCATAGAAGCAGTAGAATGTTGGTTGCCAGGGGCTACAGGATGGTGGAAATGAAGAGAGATTGGTTAAAGGATATAAACTTCTAGTTAAAAGATGAGTAAGTTCTGGGAACCTAATGTACAGCACAGTGACTAAGTTAACAATACTGTTAACACATATTGCAGACATGGAAGTTACTAAGAGAGTACATCTTAATATTTCCTCCCCACCCAGCCACCTCCTGCTGCCCCCCACACACAGAGGTAACTATGTGAAGTAATGAATATGTTAACTAACCTTACTGTGGTAACCATTTCACAACACATACCTGTATCAAATTATCACACTGTATATTTTAAACTTACACAATGTTATATGACAATTATATTTCCATAAAGCTAAATAAGAAACAAAAATTAAAATTAAAATGGAATTGTGTGTATGTGTGTGCATTGTTATTTTCTGCATCAGCACTCCTCAGAGTAGGCTGTCTTCAAACTGTTTCTTATACATCTGACACAAGGTAAGAAATCCCTGCCAGCATACAAATGAACTCATTATTTGCTTCCTTGAGAAAGATTTCCTGTGAAAATGCCAGTTGAACTAACACAGTGTTTCATCATGTAGCTGATTTACATTTGGTACCTCATCAGCATGGACAGTTAACAAGCATCCCTCAGAATGGCACTGGTCCACAAACCACAAGTAGCACTTATCAATATTTTTGTATGTTACCCCTTAGATTTTGGCTTCCTTTCCCACACTCTACTGAAATCAACTTCTTAAAGAACAGTGAATTTTTCTGCATCCTCCTTGGTATTCTACAAAATGTATTAATCCTTGAAATTCTTTTCTTTTCTGGCTTTGAATAAAATGTACATGCTGATTATCTTTATATATCTTAGGCTCTTCCTTTTTTGTCCCCTAGGCCATCTGCTCATTCTCTTTCTGCCACTTGAATAAAGGCATTCTTTAGGTCCTAACTACAGATATATTTTTTTCTGCTCTTTTCCCTCCTGCTATGCAATCTCCTATATTCCGGATGTCTCAAACTTCACCTCTTATGCAGAAGCTGCAGTGGTGATGTTTTCTGTATCCCTTTCAACATCCAGCACAAACTTTTTTGTATCTAGTGGATGCTCAGTAAATGCCTATGGAATTGACAAAGTAGCATCTGTAACTATTATCAGGCATAGGGTCTATTTGTTCTTACCATATTAAAGAAGCACATTGATTTGTTAAGTAGTAGTAATTATCATACTGAATACAGTAAATACAATGAAATATTAAGCACTACGTGAAATCAAAGAAAATTAAAATGGAAATCATTAAAAATTTTAAAATAAAAAATATTAGAGGCAAGTCATTTTACAGTTGCATAGAGCAAAATTAATTTATGATCAGAAAAGGAATATAGCAGAAATAAAATGATCCTTATGTTGGATTTTTACCTTTTTCTATTGTCAAAATTCTTCATTTCAAAATCCAATTAAATACTGAAAATAGATAGCTAAACCTGCATATATCTTTTTTTAAATATGAAATTTATTGTCAAATTGGTTTTCATATAACACCCAGTGCTCATTCCAACAGGTGCCCTCCTCAATACCCATCACCCACCCTCCCCTCCCTCCTACCCCCCCCCCCCCATCAACCCTCAGTTTATTCTCAGTTTTTAAGAGTCTCTTATGGTTTGGCTCTCTCCCTCTCTAACTTTTTTTCCTTCCCCTCCCCCATGGTCTTCTGTTAAGTTTCTCAGGATCCACATAAGAGTGAAAACATATGGTATCTGTCTTTCTCTCTATGACTTATTTCACATATCTTCTTAATAGTTTTGCTGATATATCAAAACTCAAACGAAAAACGAAATCATCATATATCTATCATACATCATCATACATCATATATGATACAAAAAGCATCACACATCTGAATCACTTTCCCATATTCTTCTTAATCTGCCCATTAGTCTTCTTAAACTTCCTTCAGTTCCCCATGCTCCCTTAGGTTATTCACAATGTCTTCAAAGCTGATAAAACCTCATTCTCTTGCCATACTCTTTATTCCTAACAGATATTGCTTGACTTTTTAATTTTTTATAAACAGATTTTATAAAATTAAATATCAAAACAAATAATCCTCTGATGGAAAACAATGATCAGTTTGCCATATAATGCATAACCCAAATGTACTATAATAATGATATTCTGGTGCCTCTGTGACTGACACATGAAATACACGTTAGGGAAAGAACAGAGCAGCGTGCAAATATGCAAGAATTAGCAATGCTGCTCTTTCAGCATAAGCACCCAATACCCACAGAATTCAGTAGGGCTTGTTCAACCTCAGAGTAATTAATCACAGGACAAGCCAGTGTAAAATGGACTATGGAAAATATGGAACATCATGGGATTTAATTTTAGTGAGATTCATGTACCAATTAAATAGCTGCAGAGTAATGCTTTATAATTCAGGGTAGCAGTAGAGATTTACATGCTTGTAGTAACTATCATAAAGATAAACTAAAAATAATTACTCTGTATTGAAGGACTTGGAGGTGATTTTACTAGTATTTTTATTCATTTCTTATCTGCAAAGGATGGTTAGTTTTAAGTTACCCCCAGCTAAAATTTAATTTCTGAGGGCCACACTACTCAGGCTGTGACAATATTCTTGTAAACAAAATGAATGAATCAAAATTAGAGCACTGCACCCAGTGGCTGCTCAGAATGTACACAGAAGAAAGCTGTGGCATGGTAACTGGATAAAAGACAACTGACTATTGAAAGTCCTTTAACATTCAAACAGTACTTGAGGGTTAATAAAGGACACTTATTTTTTATTCTTAATATTATTTTTCAGGCAAAAAGATAATTTACTAGAAGCATAGTTGGGGCTTACAGAACCAATGGGAGCTGAGGAGCAGGCTAGGGATAAAGGCAGGAGGAGGCTGCAGGCTTGGTGGCTGGAAGCAAGATAACTGCCAGTATTATGTCTCTGTTTATCCTTAATGTGATAAACACAATATGTCTTATGTATGAGTTCTGAGAAGCAGAAATGTTAATGAAGAGTCTACAAAACCACCAAACAGGAAACAGCTTGAGCCCAACAATGATCTCATTTATGTGCTTTAACATCAGAAGTGCTATTACCTTCAAGTCCTTACTGGAAACTTGCCTAGGAAATAAGACAAACTAATGTGTCAAACAGATCATACATACAATGGGTGTTCTTAGGGGAAAAGTTCTGAGGAAGGGATTGGTGAGGCCCTACCCACATGACACAGCAAGAAACTGTTCCAGTCAGACTGCAACATGGGACAAGGAATGCTGAGGGTCTTTGGGGCACCAGGCACTAAAGCAGGTGCTGGGATGCAATGATCAGAAAGGCAAAAAAGATACTTGCTCTGCCCTCAAGGGGACCTTCAAGTGCTCACACTCAGCCTTCCCCACTTGCACAGCTTCCTTCAAAATACCTCGTGGCTGCTCTTTCCCAACACCCTCCATGCCTGGAGTCTGGCGGGTGTGGACACCCCCTTGCTCCCACAACCCCTGATCCTCAAGCCAGGGGCCTCATTCATTCCTGAGTCTTTCCTCTCTCTCACCATCTATCGCACCACCCCCCTCAGATTTTACCTGGTGTGTCCCAGCTATTCTACCTCCAGCAAACACTCCTTATAGGTCTTCTTCTCTCCCCCATCTGCTCCTCGTGTAGGTCAGGCCTTCATCCGCTCTTACTTAACCACTCCCCATGCCTCATGGGTCAGTTATTTCAATTTAAGCCTCCTTTCCCTTATTTTTAAAATGGAGATGATGATGATGATGATGATGATGATGATGATGATGATGATAGTAATACCCATCTTATAGGTGTCTTTAGAGGATAAAATGAGTTGATACACATAAAGCACTTACAGTAACTGCCTGTAGTACAGTAAATACTCAATTAATAGTAGTTATGATTATTGTTATTACTGACTGAGAATGCCAGAGAGAGGAAGAGGGGAAAAAAAGCCTCAAGCCCCAAAACATCATACCAAACTTCTAATACTAATTACACATACTGAAGTTATTTGTTCTCTCCTACCAGACCATAAATTTATTCTGTCTAGAAAATAGCAGGAATATAACAAATGCTTATTGAATTTGGAAAACATTTATTTCTAATTATACATCATATACTCTTTTAATAGTCTTTTATGCCATTTTAATCAAATAGTGACTGGAGAATTTGATTATAAAATACATGGAACATAGTTTTTTTTTTTTTTAAATCATGGCTTTATCCTTTTCTCTTAAAACTACAAATTAGATAGGCAGAGCATACTCAGGCTCTAATGGAAAATGATGCTCAAATATTTAAGTTTCCAAAATGTCATATTTGAATCACTTTACCATCACATATGCGAAGCTATGTTAGACAGTCAAGACATCTGCTTCCTTGGCCAGAAAGTGTAGGCGTTCATGGAGATTGAAGCTGCAGATATCAAATGTTAAACAACAGCCTCCAGAAGCTGCAGGGTGGCCCACAGCCCAGGGCTGCCCACACTGGGGCTCTGTAACTTTTGTGTCCCCAGTCAGAGTGGGGTGCCACAGGGAGGAGGGTAAGGGGCTGACTCTTCCCACCTCTCTCACATACACACACACTCTAGATCACAAGACCCTAATTTTCTCCTGCTACCTCTGGTTCAATACCTCCTCATTTGACTTTGTTCAACAGCACTTTGATGGACTTGATTAGCCCTCAGCTAATCACAGTCCTTCTGAGAAAAGCTCCTAGTGAAAGAGGCTGCAACCACGATATATAATCTTAAATTCCTTTTAAAGGAATTTTCCAGCTTTGAGATATAATTAACATTAACACTGTGTAAGTTTAAGGCATACAACGTGATGATTTAATACACACATATATCACAAAATGATTACCACAATAAGGTTAGTTAATACATGCATCACTTCACAGTTACCTTTTCCTGTGTGTGTGTGTGTGTGTGTGTGTGTGTGTGTGTGTGTGTGTGTGTAGTAAGGACTTGTAAGATCTAGTCTTTCAGCAACTTTCAAGTCTATGATACAATATTGTTAACTGTAGTCACCATGCGGTAACTAGATCCCCAGAGCTTATTTATCTCATAACTGGAAATGTACACCCTTTGCCAACATATCCCCATTTCACCCCCACTGCCCAGTCCCTGGAAACCACCATTCTACCTTCTGTTTCTGTAAGTGAGATCATACAATATTTGTTTTTCTCTACATGATTTGTTTCACTTAGCTTAATGCTCTCATGGTTCATCCATGTTGTTACAAATAACAGGATTTCCCTCTTTCTCATGGGTACACACACACACACCCCACATTTTCTTTATCCATTAATCTGTGGACAGACACTTAGATTGTTTCCATATCTTGGCTATTATGAATAATGCTGCAATGAACATGGGAGATATATCTTTAAGATCCTGATTTCATTTACGTTCACTATATAACCAGATGTGGGATTATTGGACAATATGGTAGTTCAATTTTTTTAATCTTTTGAGGAACCTCCAGAGGTGCCTGGGTGGCTCAATTGGTTAAGTGTCCACCTTCGGCTCAGGTCATGACCTCACAGTTCATGAGTTTGGGCCCCACTTCGGGCTCTGTGCTGTCAGCACAGAGCCTACTTTGGATCCTCTGTCCCCCTTTCTTTCTGCCCCTTCCCCACTCTCTCTGTCTCTCTGTCTCTCTCTCTCACACAAGCAAAAATAAATAAACTCATTTTAATTTTTTGAGGAACCTCCATATTGTTTTCTGTAGTAGCTAACCAATTTACATTCCTTCCAGCAATGCAGAAGTGTTCCCTTTTCTCCACATCCTTGCCAACACTTGTTATTTCATGCCTTGTTAACAGCCATCCTAACAGGTGTGAGGTGATATCTCATTGTGGTTTTGATTTGCATTTTCCTGATGATGAGTGATGCTGAGCTTACACCTGCTCATGCTCATGTACCTGTTGGCCATTTGTTTATCTTCTTTGGAAAAATATCTATTCAGATCCTTTGCCCATTTCTTAATCATAGTATTTATTTATTTATTTATTTATTTATTTATTTATTTATTTATTTATTTATATTTTTACTTATTTTTTTTACTACTGAGTCGCATGAGTTCCTTATATATATTGGCTATTAATGCCTTAACAGATAGATGTGTATATTTTCTCCCCATTCCATAGGCTGTCCTTTCATTCTCTCGATCTTTAATTCCTTGAGAGAGAAAATCTACAGTTCTAAGGTTTCAGAAAAATGGGGCCTTGAATATGATTTTAGGGAGGTGGAAGAGGGTAGAAAGGATAAGACTTCATGAAAGACTTCACACTTGTTGGTTGTGATAAACCTTGGAAGACAGGGTAAAGTAAGAGGTGAGTAGGAGGTTGGGGTGGAAAGATTGGTCATTGGCAAGGCTGGAAAGTGGAAAGGTGTAATGGAGTATGTTTGCAACGTTAGATGAACAGATGGGAGGACAAAGACGAAGATGGAAGATAATAGCACAGCATGAAGGCACACTCCAGGAGTCTGGCAAATGTGCAAGTGAGGAGCTCTGGAGGACCTGAGCAGGGGAGCGAGAGCTAACCACTCAGTCATCTGCACAATGGTTTATGAAGGGACAGCTGGTAGAGGAGAAAAGTTGGATAGAACTAGAATGTTCTAAGCAAGCAGCAAGGAGGGGTCAGATTCAGAAAATTAAAAGATGTGAAAGGATAGAACCAAAAAGTCATTCTGACCCCTTAAAAGGTGAGTGAGCCTGCAACTAGGTGAGCCCAACGATGAACTCTTATCTCTTCCCACAAGTAGCTAGGCAGAACATGACCAGGTTGAACAGCTAATGCTCACAGAACATCTACTGTGTTTCAGATACAGTGCTTAGTACATTCTTTACCTTATCTTATTTAAATCTCTATATTAAGCCATTCTGAGAGTTGTGCTTTATAATTGCCAATTTACAGATGAAAAAACACAGGTTCACAGGAGTAAGATGACTCACCTATGCTCAGAGAATAGACAGCAAAGAGGATGAACATCCCAACAAATATTAATTAGAATAGCACCTATTTTCTGAGCACTCTGGGAAACAACGGTGAACAGAGAGACACAGTCCCTGCCGCTGTATTCGAACTCAGCCCTGACTCCTAAGCTCTTCCCTTTCTTCCTTCCACCACCGATTTATACTCAGAAAAGAAGTCCCTAGTCTGACTCAGTTATAGCATTTGACTACGGCCATGTTGTACCTACACTGCTGTTATTAAACCTAATTTTTATTTTTTGAAATAATTTTACTACTTGACTGAAGAATGTTTTCACTTTTTTTTAAATGTTGATAATCACAGGAAGCTATAGTACTTTGTGCTCAACTGCTCATTATTTACACTTTAAGCGACAAGAGCTGATACCAACTCTCAGATCAATGTAAAGAAGCAGTTTACATCAAAACTTGGGCCTTCGCACTCTTACGGTACTGCCATTCCTGAATCAAAACAATTACTTTAGAGTCAAATAATCTTCCAGATGTCGAAATGCAAAGTACCACAGTCTAATTTATATCAAAGTACTTAATTAACTTGAACAGATGACACTAGAAAGAAAAATCCATCGATAATTTGCATCTCTTTTGTCTTCAGGATATTAAGAATTGAAATATACATGGAATTCTGTGATAATTAGAAGACATTTCCTCACTCACTTAATAAATATTTATTGTGTACTAAGCCTGAGGCAACATTGTAAAAGTGAGAGATACAGAAATTTTTATAGCAGGAAGACTGTTTCCAGGTGTTTCACTGTGGTACAGCATAAGACACAGGGAACACAAACATAATTCTAGTTTAGGGCATGTGGTTGTTGGAAGACAATTCTGCATGATTCTCTTATATTTATGCATGTATTGTGAGTGAGGCACAGACTGTCCTTTGTTCTGAACTTTCTTTCCAAGGATGTTTCTATAGCAAACAGCTTTGGGATGACACACTGGTGTCTCTCTTTGGAATAAAGGGCAGTTTTGCTTGCAATCCTGGAAGACACAGTGTCTCTTTACAGAGCAAAGGATAGGCATGCTTCCTGTCTAGAATAATAATTTGTCCCTCCAGAACAAAAACCAGACATGTTTCCTACCCATTATAAAAGATTTGGGTTGCCTGAACTCAACAATCCTCTCTGATAAATGTAGCTCATTTTGCGCGTGGTAACGGAAGCTGGCCCTCTTCATGTCACTTGCGAGAACTGAGGCTCAGGGAATATGTGCAAATACGCTAAGACTCACAGACTGGTTGCTAGGAGTGTTAAACTGTCCTTCGTCTCTAACTTTGGAGTCTTGTGCCTTCTACCAGCATCTAGTCATAGGCTATCTTACTGGCTTACAAGTATGGTAAAATCTCGGTCTTGACAATTCTTGATAGCAAACAGTTGCAAAAATGGCAATAAATTCATTCCCTTCCTGCATCTATGCCCTTTGGTATATACTCTCTTACATTGATTCTGGGCTTGGCCATGGGGCTTCCTTGGCCAATGGGACATCAGAAAACATGACACAAAGAGAGAGACTGAAAAGTACCTATACATTGAGACTTACCCTCATGCCATTTTTAGAACTTAGTTGTCATGTGAAAAAGCCCAGGCTAGCCTATTTGTGTGAAATACATGCCCACTGTCCCCTAAAACCCCAGCGAAGAGCCTCACAATCACCAGACCTACCAACAAGGCCAAATTAGGTCATCCAGCCTCTAGTCAACAGTCCAGTTAACTGCTGATGTGAGAATGAATCCACCATTGATTATTAGAGCTGACAGACCAGAGGAACTATTCAGCTTCTAGGTTTGGGGGTCACAAAAGCTAACAAAAGAGGCAGAATACAACGCAAAAACTACCTCTAGTATTTTATCTATATTACAAATTCCATGGAGCTTGGTCTACGTCTGGTTAAACATTGTAACTCCAGCACTCAACACTGTGCCTAGAAAAGAGTTAAAAGTGCCAACTGTTCCAGCTTTGTTTTGGTTTCTCCATCTGAACACTGACTACAAAAGTCACTTAACTTTCATCTCACAAGCAGGTTGTGAGCTTGAAAGAACAGTGTATGATTCTAGCAGGTCACATGATTGAAGGAATAAAGCACAACTTCTTGTACTCAAGGAAACATGCTCCAGTGCGTGAAAATCAGCTCTTCTACCTAATATCTGGCGATCCTCGGGTGGGTTATTTAAACATACTGCACTTTGGTTTTCTTATCTGCATGATGGGAATAATGAAACTTTCTTCATGAGCTTTGTAACACAGGTATTATAAAGGAGGCACTCTTCACGTAACCTACCAGAGTATCAGGGGCATTGTGATAAGAGATCAAAGACTGGGAGTAGCAGCAAACACTGTTCAAGGCCAGTAAGTAGCATGCACTTGCTCACACACTTTCTCTCTTACACACACACACACACACACACACACACACACACACACACACAATCAAACCGTCTCCCAAAATTAAATTAAAAAGCCAACCAGCAGAGACCTAAGAGAAGAGAAGCTAAGTAATAGGAGGGGCTAAATTATGGTCTAAAGGAAGACAAAACTTACTACATTATATTATTATATAATGTGCACATGCTATATATATATATATTTTTAAGTTTATTTATTTATTTTGAGAGAGACAGAGAAAGTGTGAGCAGGGGAGGGGCAGAACGAGACAGACAAAGAATCCCAAGCAGTCTCCACACTATCAGCATGGAGCCCTATGTGGGGCTTGAACTCACGAACCACAAGATTACGACCTGAGCTGAAACCAAGAGTTGGACGCTTAACTGACTGACCCATCCAGGAGCCCCCCCCCGCTTTTTTTTTTATTTTTTGAGAGAGAGAGCGTGAGTGAGCAAGGGGCAGAGGGAAAAAGAGAGAGAGTCCCATGAGGGGCAGAGAGAGTGGGAGAGAGAGAGGAATCAAGAGAGAATCTTGAAGTGGGGATTGAGCTCACCCAATGTGGTGATCAAGCTCACAAATCCTGAGACTGTGACCTGAGCCGAAGTCAGATGCTTAACCGACTGAGCCAACCAGGGGCCCCACGTGTATGTATTGTATAGAACAACCCAAAATATGTTGTTTGAAAAGCTCCCTGAATAATATAGCCTTTCTGGAAGATTAATGCCTGATGCGTCAGTGTATAAAATGTAACACTATTTTAATGGAACTAAAAGGTCACTTTTCAGATATTCTGCTTCATTTCTACAGTTGAAAATTATTCCTTCTTTTAATTTATAGACATTTCAAGTATTTCCCTCTAGATCCTCTATATTACTGGGTTTCATCATATTTAAAACACTTTTTAAAAAAGATTTTCTTTTATGATTTGGCATTTTTGAAAATTTTTTTACTTGCTAGTTGGCAACTGAGTGCAGTTGATATTGTCTCTTAAACATTAAAACCAAGATTATGAAAATAAAATAAAATAAAAACAAAAAAAGTAAAACCAAGATTATGACTGGAATTATACAAATAAAACCAACAACAACAACAACAAAAAAAAACAAATAAAACCAACAAATTGCCCATGGGCCCAAGTTGGTTTCTATAACACTTTGAGACCTTGGCAAGAGAAACCAAAAAAAATTCACAATTAATTTCTATTCTCATTTATATGAGATATGCATACAAAGTCCTTTTTCTATCATTTAAATCATAGGAAGTACTAAATAAATGGTATTTAGTTAGCTACAACCATACTGCATATTTTAATCTTCAAAAAAGCAATAAACATAAATTGACATGGATACAGCAAGAAAGTACAATGCTAAGTAAAATAAGTCAGTCAGGGAAAGACAATACTATATGATTTAACTCATATGGGGAATATAAGAAACAAAACAATCAATCCTGGTTGGGGGGGGTGCAGAGAGAGAGACACACACACAAACTAAGAAACAGACTCTTAACTATGAAGTGCAAACTGATGGTTACCAGAGGGGAGGTGGGTGGCGGGCGGGGGAGGAGTTAAACGGGTGATAGGGATTAAGGAGCATACTTGTGATGAGCACTGGGTAATGTATGGAAGTGCTGAATCACTATATTATACACCTGAAACTAGTATTACACTGTATGTTAATTATACTGGAAATAAATAAAATAAAATAAAATAAAATAAAATAAAATAAAATAAAGCAACAAACATACCACTGTATCTCATAAGCCACTGAAAATCGCACCCTAAAGTTCTACTAAACAAGACCACATGCCTTCAGCAACACACACTTAACAACCATAAACGTCCATTAGGCCAATTGTATCTCTGTCTCTGGAGCAAACAGTTGGAAAGCATGAAGACAAGAGCATGCATAGAAAAAAAAAAACAAAACAGAAACGCTACATAGATTTACGAGCACTTTAAATTTTAACAAACTGTTTTACAGATTGTCCTTCTGATCCTGGATCTAGATACATCCTATCCCCCAGTTCACACTGCATTATGGCGCACTGTAATGCCACACTGCCTTATGGTGGTAAAGTATCAAATACCCCTCAGTTCAGAAGCAAAAGAGAGATCTGCTCTCCACTAGAGGGACATCCAGATGACCAAGCCAGGGAGGATCCCACTGCAACCCCAATCTTATTCTGTTCAGGAAAGGTCCCCAACATTCACAACTCCGGTGACCGTCATCTGACTGATGGATGCAGGACACTTCAGGAAACTTTGTCATCCTCCGTTTAACAAACTACCCCAACTTACCCGGAAATAGTCACTGCATGCTGCTAGGACTGCCTTGTGAGCATGGAATTTCTGTTCCTCAGCAATCAGGGTGACGTCACAGAGGATGCCGTCACTTCTCTGTTGATTCAGCGCTGCCAAGACGCTATCATTGTGAGATTCCGAGTGGCAGAGCCTCTGGCCTGTCAGCATTTCTTGAATACTACAAAAGAGAGCAATCGTGTCAACATGCTTTCTCCCACCAGCCCCTGCTGTCCCTGGTGCCCCCTCACTCCTTCAGCACCTGTGTAGGGAGCGTAGATCGCAGCACACTACAAGAATGTGACCTTTGTGATTCCGTTTCCCTCCTCTCTACTACTCCCCTGCTCTCCTTTTCTCTTTTCCTCACCCCCTCAGGGTATCTTTCTCTTTCCTACCAGTGCTTTTCTTTCTGGATTTGTGTTTTTGTGTGTGTCCATCTGTCTGTGTATGGTCCATGTCTGTGGACCAGTGAGCCTCTGATTCTGGCCTCTGTCCCCTCAATACATGTACATCTCTGAGTGCAAAGCTTTCTCTGGATGTGTACCTGTATGTGTGTATATATGTGACTCTCTCCCCTCTATGACCCCCTTCCTGAGTCTCTGATTCCTTCTCTAGTTCTGTACCACTATGTGGGGTGGTGCAAGCTCAGAACATCATCACCACCATGCACTGATCTAGCACAGAATCCACGGGACCTAAAAGACTCACCAGAGATACGGGAAGTTAGTAAGTCTTCCCAGAGGTCACAATACTACAATAATTAATAAAACAAAACTGACTAAATGTTGATTAGAGAAAAAAGGGGCTTCCACTGACTATCTCATGTAAAAAGCAATGAATAAACAATAGCAGGTGATTATTAAACTTGGGAAATCATGTATCATGGGGGAACATCAAAAGAAATGTCATCGTAAATGAAAAACATCTAAGGCTGAAAGTAAAATATATGTGGTCACTGTACTAGACTTAGAAATGACCATACAGTTTTATTTGCTGTTCTATTTTTTGAAACTGTTACATTTACTCATTGTGAAACTTAGCCCTTCACTCCTTACCCCATTTTAAAATATTCATCCTATGTCCTTTAGGACTCCTAGGTGTGGGGTACCTGGGTGACTCAGTTGGTTGAGCCTCTGACTTCGGCTCAAGTCATGATCTCATGGTTTGTGAGTTTGAGCCCCGTGTCGGGCCCTGTGCTGACACCTCAGAGCCTGAAGCCTGCTTCAGATTCTTTGTCTCCCTCTTTCTCTGCTCCTCTCATGCTGTGCCCTCTCTCTTTCTCTCTCTCTCTCAAAAATAAACAACAACAACAAAAAAACTCCTAAGTGAAACCCCAGATCTTCCCAAAATCATGTAGAAGTAAGGCCATACATTGACTGTGTAGATAGCTCTGAACAATTCCAGCCTACATCTATGAATACAGTCTCCACAGTGCTCTAAAATCTCAGAACTGACATCAGACCAGGATTGGTGAGCGGCACCAGTCACAAGTTACTCCCAGAATGAGAACAAGGGCCATCGAGCCCTGTTTCTGGCCTTCGGACTCCTCTTGAAGCTGAGTGAAGATACCATGGGGATGACTGAGGATCGTCCCTCCTATCCTGACAACTGCTGCATCCAATTCTCCCCTCTGAATGTGAAAGAACCGCTCAGGGAAGCTGGGGAGTCGCCACTGGCCTAGTCTGCATGCTTAGTTTATTTAACAAAGCTCTGTCCGGCCTGTGGTGCCAGTTGGCTTGTAAACCGCAGTTCGACACAGACTGTTCCACTTTAAGGTGAAACAAATGCTTCCTATGAAATGCAGAGAACAGCCTATAAGTTTTATTGGACATTTCTGACTGGGGAGCCTCAGAAATGTCAGAACTACTGAAAGAAAAAAAAAACTTGACAGGAGGTGATGATATAGGAAGTTCTTGTGGGAAGGTGGGAAGATTATTTTCAGTTGGAATGCAGCAGTGAGTTTTGAAATGGTTACTGTCATCGAATATTCATCTAGCAGCTCTAGCTATCCACATTTAAAATCAGTAACTGAAAACCACATTCAGAAGCATAGGTAACTTTTAACGCAAATTTCTATGCAAAGCCTAGAATGGAGATGAATTAGCATTACTCAATTAAAGAAATGAGGAAATAGTAAAAGAAATATTACATCAGCTAAAGTAAAGCTTTAGGATAATTTTTGAAAAATCTTTCCTAAAAGGATGACATTTTTATATATTTTACAGTCTTCCTATGTTCCATGAATTATTCTTAGTGATTTATAATTATTAATTCACTTAATCATCATCACAACCCTATGAGGCAGGCATTATTATCTCTATTCTACAGATGACAAAACCAAAGGTCCAAGATCATGTATTTTGAGCACCTATCACCAAGAACACAATACTGTAATTCAGCCTCCTGCTTAAAAAACAAGATAAAGACAAAACAAAACAAAATGGCAAGCTGTGAAAAAGATCTAAAAAATCTCTGATCGCAGGGGTAAAAGGTCACAAAGTCTATACTAACTTTGTATTTATATTATGCATAGTTATCTCAAAATCAAAGCTGCCTTTTAAAAAGAATACACATGAAGATAATAACAGGAAATAGTTGTAAGAAATATCTAAAATCAGGCTTCAAAAATATTTATCTTTGCACTGCAACTAAGATAAGTTTGGAGATAGAAAAACAGATTCCAATTTTTACTTATTTGAAATACTCATAGACAACTTATTAGATACACTCATTTCTCCCTTTTAATATCACTTTAAATGCTAAATAAATATATTTTAAAATTTCATTTGTAGAACAGTAGAATATGTTAAAATAATTGCCTTCAAGTGTTTCCTTATTCATTTCCCAAATATAGTGCCACAATTTATGTCCTTATTATCAAGACTGAATCAGTATTTGCATTTCAGATATCTATTGACAGTGAATACATCTTGCCAGGGAAAGAGCAGCTGTAAACTGAAATTTGGCAAAAGATAAAGGGCTCAGCTCTGAAACAATGGTGATGCTGCATAATTTCACAGGATCATTCAGCTGGGCTTGAAATATTCAAGCTTAAAGAAAACAACATGCTAAATATTTAAGGCAACACTTGGCACAAGATTCCAAATATTTTGGAACCAATATGTTAGGAATCTTCAAAAGCAGAAACAAATACTCCAACATTTGGCAAGAAATAAAGGCCTATTAATCAACAATTCTTTATTGTATTCTGAAAGTAACTTCCCACTCAACTCTCAGATATAAACCTGCAAGAGACTTCAACCCTCTAAATGTTAAGGCCTGTGTGGCCACAGAACACAGCTGGAAAGAGGCAGGCCCATCTGATGAAGTCAATAATCATAAACAAGGAAGGGGGTGAATCAGAGACCATTAAGTACCATGTCTGAATTAAGATGGGGAGCAGATACATGCTTGCACATGGCTGCATTGACATCTATAATTTATATCAAATTGGCATACTAAGCTTCCCAACAACGTCCCTCTGTTATGTGGGAAACAATGAAGAAGGAAGGAATAGAATATTCCCAAAACTTCCTAAATTACTGGGAAAAAAAAAACACATAAAACATGAGGCACATTTGCCAAGGGTATACAGATTTGAGTGTCATCCTAAAATTGGGAAAGGTCGACTGTGGAAGCAATGTTGCCACCTTAAAACTTACAGGTAAGGGCAGAAGGTGACCTGGCTTCCCCAGGGCAACCCCAAAAGTCTTTCCTCTGAGGGATCCCCTAAAACTACACTGTCCAATACAATAGCCATGAGCTACAGGTGGTTACTAACCACTGGAAATGTGGGTAGTCCAAACTGAGATGTGTTGTGAGTGTAAAATGCTCTCAATGTCAGATGTAGTATGAAAAAAGAATGCAAAATATCTCATTAGTATTTTTATATTAATTACATATCGAAATAATAATATTTGGGGTATACTGATTAAAAATAAACTAGTTAAATTTATTTTACCTGTTTCTTTTTATTTCTTTTAAAAGTAACTACTTGAAAATTTTAATTATACATATGGTTCGCAACATGGTCCTACTGGACGGTGTACAAGTTCCTAGGGGACATGTCCCTCATTCCTTTCCACCTGAACTCCATAAGTTCTACAGGACACAGCCTCTGTGGGTACAACATGGGAAGCCCCCACTCTTGAAGCAGCAGACTGCGTTTTAGTGATGACAGGATACAGCCATTTGACCATATGTCAGCATTCAGTAACGGAGATAAATAAATGAGGTCTCACGGCACAGGACTATTCATGACTTCAAGTCTGTAACTTTCATTCTGGATTTGATAGCAAAAACTAAAAAATCAAATGCAGAACATGATGTTGATAACATGGTACACCCTACTCAGATGAAGCTCTACCATAGTGCAAATCACTATTTGCAGTTGACAGAGTTAACATTTTTGATCACAGAACTCTCACAGGGTCTCATTTTCATAAAGTAAATTTTGACTGAGTTTACTAAGTTTTTAACATGTAAATTCCAAAACAGCTATCTGGTTTTTAAACATTTGCATTTCAAATTTTAAAATTCAAGTCAATTTCTCTATCAATGCTTACCTAGTATTTAGATACACAAAATATATGCAAGTAGATTTCAAGTGAGGCTACCAATAAGATATCAAATACAAATCAAAAGCAGTCAAGTAGCATGAAGAGTTTCATTTCTTAAACAGACCACACAAAAAACAGAAGACTGGACCAAAAAAAAAAAATGATAGTGCTAGAATTATTCATGATTATCTCAATTCAGTCTATTGATAAATTATCAGGTGAGTACCCTAATCACTTCAATTCTACGATCAAAATATTTCTATACAAATTAAATACATCAATATTAAAACAGCCCTATTTATTTTAGTAAGCAGACTATTAACTCCATAATGGAACTTAATTTTTCTTTTTTATAGAACACTTTATAATTTTTACATACTTTAAAATGAATGCTAACAATTAATAGCAATGGCCAAAATAATAAGCAAAGAAGACACAATATGTTAGAGAATGATTAAGAAGTAATAAAGATTATACAGAGAGGGACTTAATTATAAATGAATAGTTTTGTTTCATTCCTCCCTTCATTCATTCACTCAATAAACATTTATCCTATCCAGGTGCCATGCTAGATACTAGAGATAAAATGGTGAACAAATCAAACTTGTTAGCAGCCCTTGTCGAACATTGAGTTTAGCAAGGCAGTTACACACTAAGCAAATAATTTGGCCTCCCAGAAGCAATAATTCTGGAGCTGGGGGATGAAGGATGAGAAGGAGCTACTGTGGCAAAAAGAGTTTTCCAGGTAGGGGAGAGCAAGTTCTGGGATCCGTGGTAGGAGGAAGCATGGTGCTCACAACTGTATGTCAAGGGTCAAAACCTTGAGAACAAGGAAGGACAAGGTCTGCAGCTCAGAGAGAGGCTTGGCTAGAAGTGTAAATCTGGGACTCATCTACATAGAGAGGGTAACAGAAACACAGCTCTGTCTCCAGAACACAGTGCAGACACAATCAACAGCGAAAGGTTGGTAGGAAGTTAATAAAGACAGTATTCAAAATACAGAAGGAGGGATGGGCTCCGTGGTGGAAAAGGACTGCCCTTTGAGTAGCAGGAGGAAGGAAACAGGCATACCAGGAACACATATTCAAACTCTTAGCATTTTTTTGGTTTGTTAAATATAAAGATTTAGTGGAACTATCTCCACTAGGCAATGTAGGCAAGGAAACATGGATATCTGGGTTCATCTGGGTTGGAATTTTGTCAGGAAAATGCATCAAAAATACAGGAAGCAAGAGAAATCAAGGATTTAAAGAGTTGTAGAGAATAGATGACTCAGTCAGTTAAGCATCCAACTTTGTCTCAGATCATGATCTCATAGTTCATGGGTTCAAGCCTCACACTGGGCTCAGAGGCTGGAGCCTGTTTCAGATTCTGTGTCTCCCTCTCTCTCTGCCCCTTCCCTGCTTGTGTGCTCTCTCTCTCTCTCTCTCAAAAATAAACATTAAAAAAATAAAATAAAATTTAAAAAATAAAAATAAAAAATAAAAGTTATAGAATCTAAACTGGATCAGAAGGGAAATGAGGGAAAGAAGGGGATGATGTGTTGGTAGAAAGTAGCAAGGCCAGTAGATGAGACACTGCAAGGAGGTCGAAGTACAACCACAGTGAGGGAAGGCTAGACGGAGAGGAGATCCTGGTAAGAGTAAAGTGGCTGATGTAGTGGTATCACAAACAGAGCAACTACTGGGATACAAGGTCCAAGGTGTGACCATGGGAGTTGATGTCTCAGTAGAACAAGGTTTTTGGAGATAAGCAGGTTGAAGATCTGAGGCCACCAAGTTGGACGGATCCTCCTTGCAGACACTGAGGACACTGGGAAATTGCAATAGGTTTGTGATGAGGAAGAACACTGTAATCTGGGTGCCAAATGCTCAGTAAATGAGGGGAAATGACCCTAACTATAGTGCAGAGGAGAGAGGAGAGAGGAGGGAAAGGGAGAAAGAGAGAGAGAGAGTTGAAGAGCATCAGAATGAGCATGTCTCTGTTGTATTTTGTTATCGTTGCCTTCTCAGACAACCAACTTGAAGAGTAATGATGGAGAAGCAAAACCACGTCCCAGGTGACAACAATCTCTCTACCTATCCCCCCAAATACATGAGATGTGAGGAGGGCTCTTAGCAGGGCTCCAAGTGGGCCTCAGGAGAGGACAGGTCTCAGTGAAGTCAGGAGGGGAAGGGAGGCTTTCAGGGTAAGGAGATTATACAGCAGAGCAGACAATCACAGTGCAACAGTTCCTCAGGGAACAAGGGAAGTCTGGAAGGTGGGGAAGGGAGAGCTGTGAATCATAGCTGAGAAGGAAAGACCATTACGGAGATGATGGTGCAGTGGAGGACAGGTGGCAGAGGGGTCAGAGTGGATCAATAAAAGCAGAGATGGTAGATTTAAAGTAAAAAACAATTTTGAGAAAAAAGCACATAGATCCTGGTAGTTACAAATAAATCACTTGGCTGAGGTGGTGGCAGACAGATACCATGGTCTCTATGTGCCTGTATAGGCTGGATGCCACATCTGGAGCAGGATTTCTCAACCTCAGTGAAATGAACATTTGGGGCCAGATCGTAATCTACTATGGGGAGCCATCCTGCATATTGTGAGATGTTCAGCAGGATCCCTACCATCGACTGACCAGATGCCAATAGCATCCCCAACTCCAGTGACTACCAAAAATGTTGCCAGACATTGCACAATGTACACTGAGAGCAAAACCATCCCCCACTAAGAAACGCTGATGTAGAGCAACGGACTGGCTCTGGGGAGTAAAGCAGCACTGGACCGGCTGTAACAATGCCTCCTTCCATGTCTGAACATATTTTTGGAACCGGTCAACTCTAATAGTTACAGAGTTATGGAAGAAAGGCAGTCTCATTATTCCATAGACATAGACAATTCTTAATTAATAAAAAGAATCTCCTCTGTTTCACACCTCTCATTTTTTGCTCTGAAGATCCTTTTGACTGTTTCCTCAGAGGATGATAAAGACTTGCATCCACTTTAAATATTCAAAAAAATGCCCTGTGTCTTCTTCTTGACTGCATCCACAGGTTTGGGTATGTGCCAAGTTCCTTCCTGCCCCAGAGCATTTCCCCATGTCACCCCACGCATCAGTGCTCAAATTACAGACCACTTCTTCAGGAAGACACTTCGTCATTCTATCAACCCTATACTTTTCCTTCAGAGCACTTTTCACAATTATATCTGCATTGTTACTGGGTGTGATTTGTTAGATATCGGTTTCCTCCATTGAATATATGTTTTATAAAGGCAGGAACCTTCTCTCTTTTATCCATGGCTGGATCCTCTGAATCAAGTACAGTGCTTGGCTCAATAAATATCTGTTAAATAAATGAATTATTAGAAGAATGTTGAGAGTATTTTGAGAATACATATCATACTCCCCAGAATGACTGCTTTACAGGGGATGATGGTGATATCTATACAAGTATAGTTTTCTGATTCTTTTTTAAGTCATCTACCTTTATAAAAGTATTCTTTTTTTTAAACATTCCAAATAAAAAAATATAAACAGTATCATTCAAAGAACCATGAGATGTACCTAGGTTTGACCCGTAAATAGATCACAGTGGTTAACCCATGTGCTATGACACTAAACTCATACACACTCTAACTGGTTTACTTAATTCCTTCAAATACGTCTTGAGCCTTGCTCTGTACTAAGCCCTGGGATGTGCAGGGTAACTATTTCGGGGTTCACTACACCAAGCAAGGAAGCATCCTACAGGCCCAACCTCAGGCAGCGTTCAGACGGCATTCTCCAGCTGGGTTCCTCAGGATCTCAGCCTTAGCAGTTTGCAAGCATTCCAGCTGAATAAAAAGACAAGAAAGAAAAGCACAGTGAGCTAAAGGCAAAAAAAGCACATTCTGGGCCTTCATGATGCGAATGCTTTAGAACCCCATGGAGGCACCTAGGGGAGTTTTATAGTCCAGATTCAACTTTTTGACTGAATGCTCTTTAATAAGAAATGGTCTGGCATGTTTTTTACGTTGTTTTTTTCCCCCTCACTGGAATTTCAGAGACTAAGCAGGAAAATGTGTTTAAGAACCAACAATAGCTAAATTAAAGGTTACAGTAAAAATTAAAACATCAGATGGCCAAAGGGAAAAATTAAGATTTAATAAAATAAAGCTACAAAGGTCTACACCACAAATACTAGTTGACTTGTCCTTTATAGCAATTTTACTTTTCTTCCAAACATGAATATTAGTGAAATTAAGTTAAAACCAAGTATGTCTTGGCTAAGTATCTACAGAAAGATAATTTTCTATCAAGGAGCAGATTTCTGAAAACTGCTCAAAAAATAACATCTAGAGAGGGTGAAAATTAGTAGGAAATGGAAAACAGATTCTTACAGCAGATTTAGGATTAGCACAACTGGAAATATAAAATAGAATGAAGTTGTCAGGCTTAAAACAGCTCCTTGGCTATATACTCATTTAATCACCCCCCCTGCCCCCACCACATCGTGAACCTCCTCTCAGACTTTCTTCTCAATCACTCATATAACTCCAAACAGAAAAGTAAATTATTTGAATAGTCTGGGGCCTGGTCCTCATTAGAGGATCTAACTCCCATTTTCTAATATATTCAAGTCACAAAATTAATTCCAATCTGGATAATCTTAAACAGGCTCCCTTCTGTCCCATTTTTATTTTGAAAAGTGGTAACAGGGTAAAAATATTAAACTGTACCTATTTCTGCTGATTTGTATAAAAGAGGGAGCTATGATTTCTAACCTAACTAAAATACAGTATTTGGATATATCATAATTTCTTTAAGTATTCCATTGTTCCTGAACATCAAATTGTTTTGAACATTTTCATACAATTATATTTTTTTATTTCTGGTTTTCTTTAATTATTGAAAATAGGATGTCTAGACTTTCATTTATTTCTAATTTATGTTTTGACAAACCTAAAAATGAGTCTCATTTTCAACTGATCCAGGATTACTGAGCAGGATGGAGGCTCAGAATAATTCAAAGCACATTGTTTAATTAGCTGAGAGATTTTCCTAGCAACCTATCACTGTTAGTTTCTCTCCAGAATCTAGGTTATAAACTTCAGGCTCTTACAGGCTAATGCAAACACTAACAGAGACGGACACTTCAGCTTTACAATGGCAAAAGAACATTTATTATCACAGAGAAGGGGGGGGGGAACCTTATCTTTCTGACAGTCTTGTAAATGCTCCCAATAATTAGACACATGGAGAACAAGATTCCTAAAAGTTAAAAGAATCCAAAATTAAAGGACACATTTAACTCGATATTTTTCAGATTCCAAACACTATTAAAAATCATAAGATAAAGTCCCTTGCTATTTGGAGACCAACTCACTAAATTGGCTCTCCTCAGAAATTATCTAATTAGAACATGCTATACTCTACAAAGTTTAGTGAAATGGACACCTTTTTAAAGGTGAATTAAAATGAGTCAAAGGATCGCCTTTGAAAAGGTTTATTGTTATCTATTATTTACTATTTTTACTATATTTTATTTACTCTTTACTATATATACTTTTATATAATTTGTATCCTTGGTTATAATCTTGGTTTTGTATAAGTAACATTTGTTTTCACATTTTATTAGGTATACTTCATATTTTAAGTTTCCCTTAAATGAAGTGTCTACTTCACTCAGCCAGACCTTCCTCCTCCCACTTCCTTGTATTTTTCCTGTAGCAGGGAGGGATATGGATTTCTTCCTAAGTGAAGGTGCTCACTTCTTCCCACAAGGCCAAAGAGAACCAGGCCAGTCTCCTGCCTTTCCCTTCTTCAGAATCTAGAAATAGATTCATGGCTGGACCACCCTGGCAGGGTCCCAGGAGCAAAACTACAGGAAGAAAGGCTAGAGTTGCTCTCCAGGCATCTAGCTCTCAGAGCTGCTCACACCCCGTTAGGTATACAATCACATAAGCCCTGAGGGTAGTGCTATTTGGCACAGGAAGCATGTGAGGTAGCTCTTTTTCTGTGAATTGAGAGTAATCACATTCAGGGTCTCTTTCAGTAGTGACCATCTGCAGCTTTCTGAGCCCACTGGCACCACAGAACCAGATTATTCTATGAGTTCTAGAATGTACTCATCCCAGCCTCATCTCCCACATGCATGATCCCCAAACTATAAAGGTAAAACATCCCCTTCCACAAACTAGTCTTTGTAACCACCTGTGTAAAGAGCATGAGACTCTGACCTGTCTACTTCTACTTGGGGCAGAATGCTCCTCTCAGCCTTGCCTCACTTTAGAGACCAGCACTCCTGAGGTCTGAGATCTGGTCCCTCGGCTCACCTGTTCCCTAAGCAAGGTCCACACATGTGTCCCCTGAAGTCCTGGGCATCCACTATTTAGCCCAAGATCAAATTAAATCCCTGGGGAACAAGTCCCACTATCAATGCTGTATCTTTAGGATAGAATTCAAATGCAGCTTGCTCAAAAACACCTCCAAAGTTTTGGAGATTTTTTTGAATGATTCATAAAATAAATACTTACTGAGGAACTAGTTTATGTAAGACCAAGAGCTGAGTTCCTAGGATACAACAGCTAATGTAGGAGTTTTTCCTCTCATAGGGCTAACAGTGGACATGGTGGACAGCAAGAGTGGCTTGAGAGTGTTTTAGCCTTCATAATCATCACTGATCTCTTCTCAAAGACATCCTAAGTAAGCACACTGCCCCCAGGCCACAGCGAGCTCTGCTTCACAAACATAGCCTCAAGACCAACTCCTAGCCCTTCCTTTTTAAACAAAAGGCTGCCCTTCAGCCCCATCCTGGCCACTGCCAGGGCCTGTTTAATTCATTCTTTAACCTTAATTGTGATACATGGCATGGGCTCTAAGTAGTTTCCTCATGTAAAAATAGTAACACCTACCTCATTGTGTTGTTGTGAGGATTAAACAAGTCTCAGAAACTATCTGTCCCATGACAGTTAGCTGTTATTATTATTGTTGTTGTTTTATTGTTACTTATGATGGATTATTAACACAGCAGAGAACTTGGCTCATCCTGTGTAATCAGGTAAGGGACTTCCCTGAGGATGGAACATCCAAGTTGATCTCTCAAAGATAATTATTACCTGGGGAGGGGTGGGAAGAAGGGTGGTTGGGAGGTGCCCTGGGCAGAGTCAACAGCCTGTGCAAAGGTCCTAAAAGCAGAAAGAAGCAGGGCCTGTTAGAGGCCAGAGTGCAGACCACACAAGCAGTATTAAGAATACTGGTCTCAGGGCTCCTGGCTGGCTCAGTAGGGGGAGCATGCAACTCTTGATCCTGGGGTCATGAGTTTGAGCCCCACATTGGCCACAGAGATTACTTAAAAAGAGAGAGAGAGAGAGAGAGAGAGAGAGAGAGAGAATATGAGAATATTGGTCTCTGTCCTAAAATCAGTGGGAGTCCACAGAAGGTTTTAAAGTGAGAGACTTGAATGATGAAATTTGCATTTTAAAAAGATTGCTCTGGCTGTGGTTTGAAGGTTATTGGAAAGGTGCTAGAGTCCCCAAAGGAACAAAAGGGAACTTCCAACTCTTTGGCTCACCCTATAAGAGTAATCACTAGTTCACACAATCAACCTCTCCCTAACATCAAAACCCCTCTGGTTTCCTGTCTGAGGGATCACATCTACTTGCCTTCATCAGATATCATCCTGAACAACCATGCCAAGTACTTGGCCCCTGGGTCTTATACATGGCTAGCACTAACGCATTGGTTGGCTGACATTGAATTCTCTGTTCAAGTGGGTTCTACTCTCCCCTTCAGTGGTTGATAAGTTCAATAGTGGTGTCTAAGGAGAAATCTTAAGTAGAGAGAGACAGACTGAGTGTCAAGTTCCCCATCTCACTCAACTCCAATCAGTCTCCTCACATGTATGAACTTGGTATTTTTGTAGAGTGCATACCTGTCCCTGCCCAGCCTCCCACAAGGTTCTGCTGGCAACCAAGCACCTCCCACCACCAGGCCTTAACTGACTGGTCTACGAGTCTGGACCTAATAGCAAGCTAAGCCAACCAGACCCCTTCCCTGGGATTTAGAATTGGAATCACCAGTCTCCAGATCAATTGGACTGCTTACTTACAAATAGAAAACAATACAGGAAATGATGTTGGTGGCTATTTTTATGCTAATCCTATCTCTACTTAAAATTTTGATGTTTTGCTTATCATCAACTTGAAATGTTATATTAAAATATTATTTATTTTGAGAAGATGTGGTATATGTATACAAAGGAATATTACTCAGCCATAAAAAGAATGAAATCTTGCCATTTGCAATCATGTGGATGGAGGTAGGGAGTATTAGGCTAAGTGAAATAAATCAGTCAGAGAAAGACAAATACCATATGATTTCATTCATATGTATTATTTAAGAAACAAAACAAACCAGCATGGGGAAAGAGAGAGAGAGAGAGAGAGAGAGAGAGAGAGAGAGAGAGAGAGGCAAAACAAGAAACAGACTCTTAACTATAGAGAACAAATCAATGGTTACCACAGGGGAGGTGGGAAGGGGGATGAATTAAATAGGTGATGGGGATTAAGGAGGGCACTTGTGGTAAGCACAAGGTGTTGTATGTAAGTGTTAAATCATTAAATTGTAGACCTGAAACTAATATTACACTATATGTTAATTAACCATAATTTAAATAAAAACTTAAAAAATACAAGTTAATATATGAACCTTTAGGGGTTCTCTGTATGATAGATTGTATTTGATTGAAAGTTGAAAAGTATTAAAGGTCTTACTGAGACCACAATTAAATAATCTTCTAATCTGTATAAATCTCATTTAAATAAGTGAAAGTAAGATGCATGCTGATTTTATAGACTTTAACATTTTTATCTGCTTAACAAAAGCTGAAGCTGAACAGATGATTTATCAGGTAAAGTGATTAAAGAAGGGATCAGTGGAACTGAATAAAATGCTATACAAAATTTAAAATATACATATTATTTACCTTAATCACTGAGTTTTCCAGTGATTTCTCAAATTTTGCACCTTACCTGTCTCAACTTAGCCTCAGCTCTGTTTTCTGCCATGTGGACTGGAAACCAAGAAAGTAATTATGCAGGGAAAAGAAGCAGGCATACAGAGAAAAAGAGGCAAGAGGTGGAAACAGGACATTCTGGATCTTCCATGCACTCCTGCTGTGGGCATACATGAAACAACCTAGATCCTCATAATAAATTCCTTGTTTATTTAAGCCAACTCAACTTAGGTTAAAAGATTCCCAAGAAATTCAAATAGAGTTCCTACATAAAATTTTGTTTGGGGGAAAAAAAGGAGGGGACTTTTGTTGCTTTAAAAACACATGGAGACATACCTATTCATTTATTATGAGCTCATCTGAAAACTTATCATTTAAATTTTAGCTACTGCTTCTAGGGGAAAATGCACTCCAAGAACTCCCCAAAAAACAGGTTTAGATAACTAATGTACATATTTTTATGGCATTTAATACTGTTTCCTCTACATTCCTTAAAAGGCCAAGCACCTAAAGACTCAGTTTTTTTTCTTCAAAGTTTATTTATTTCTGAGAGAGGAAGAGTGCAAGTGAGGGAGGGGCAGATAGCCAGGGAGAGGGGATCCAAAGCAAGATCCACCCTGTCAGGGCAGAGCCTGATGTGGGGCTCAAACTCACAAACTGTGAGATCGTGACCTGAGTGAGCCAAGCTTAACCTACTAAGCTATACAGTGCCCCCTGAAGACTCAGTTTTAAATGGTTTTCCATACAAATTCATTATATGAGGAGGCAAATGCTATTTATGCCTCTGTCTTAGTGGTCAACCACTAAATGTGTAAAAAAACATTATTTTGGTAAAGAGAGAATTTACTGATGTCACTAGATATCATTTAAAGGCATGAAATATATTTATAAAAATAGTTAAGAAAACGTGTTTAAATTTTAAGTATCTTTTGATCAGCTTCTTGGTTCAGCTAAATGAACTTGGGAAAGAAAGAAGGGATTTTCCCCTGCAGCATAACTACTATAAAAACACAATGCAGATACAGTACTTTCCATTTATCAGTGTAAAGATTGGCTGTGATACTTCTCAAAACATGCCATCTCCCCCAAAAGATTAGTAACAGGAATTTCAGTCTTTGTACTTAAAAATAGACCAAATAAATGTAGCCTGTGAACACAAAATAAGTATTTTATAAAATGGAGCCCCACATTCACATATCATGTGCTGCCATGTTACTAAGGGCTAGTCACTTACCTTCTTTAAGTCTCAATTTTTCCATTTTCTAAAAACACAGATAATACCACCTTGCCACAAGGCTTTTATAATGCATGGCACACCTAGTTCAAAGACTGACAAATGATAGGGCCTCAGTAAACCTCAATGCATCTCCCTTTATTATACATACAAATGTGAATCATATAGTGAATTGCTCAGATGACAGGTATGTGGGTGAATTTTTACTTTTGCTTCATTTTTTGCTAATGTAGTTTACATGCTAAGTAAAATTTTTTTTTACTTACATGGCACTAAAATTTATTTAATGCCAAAAATGCATATGGCAGCAATCTCTAGCAGAAGCTTACACTCACCTTGGAAATGCAGGAAACATTTCTCAAAACCACACCAATTCTTTGACATATCAAAATTATTCATTGGCCTTACCCTTAGGAAATGTTCGTTGGTGGAATCCCCTCTTTTACTGGTGAGCTTCTTTTCAAATAAAATCTGCTTGGTACACAAGATTAAAAAGGTTTAACCTTTATAGTTTCACTTTCATTAAAATGTTTCCAGGTTGCCAGAGCTTCACTCAGAATTTTTTTTCATTTTTTTTTTCATTTTTTTTTTCAACGTTTTTTATTTATTTTTGGGACAGAGCGAGACAGAGCATGAACGGGGGAGGGGCAGAGAGAGAGGGAGACACAGAATCGGAAACAGGCTCCAGGCTCCGAGCCATCAGCCCAGAGCCTGACGCGGGGCTCAAACTCATGGACCGCGAGATCGTGACCTGGCTGAAGTTGGACGCTTAACCGACTGCGCCACCCAGGCGCCCCATCATTTTTTTAATGTTTATTTATTTTTGAGAAGGAGAGAGAGTGAGAGTTGGGGAGGGGCAGAGAAAGAGGAAACACAGAACGAAAGCAGCCTCGAGGCTCTGAGCTGTCAGCACAGAGCTTGACGGTGGGGGGGCTTGAACTCATGGACCACGAGATCATGACCTAAGCTGAAGTCAGACACTTAACCAACTGAGCCACCCAGGCGCCCCTGCTTAGATTTCTTTTTTAAGTAAACATTGAAAACATAGTATTTACAAAGGAAAGAAAAACTTATTAAACCGTAATAGTGTGAAAGGGGAAAGAAAAGAAAAAAAATAAGTATCTTAGAGGTTACATGCAAAAGAAAGACCAGGAGGATGCCTGGGTTGCTTGGTCAGTTGAATGTCCAACTCTTGATTTCGGCTCAGGTCATGATCTTATGGTTCGTGAGATTGAGCTCCACTTCAGGCTCTGCACTGAAGGTATGCAGCCTGTTTGCAATTCTCTCTCTCCCTCTCTCTCTGCCCCTTCCCCACATGCTCACATGTGAGCACACCTATGTTCTCTTTCTCTCAAAATAAATAAACTTAAAAAAAAAGAAAGAAAGACCAGATAGACTAATCTAGGTTCATATAATTAAACATGAGATATGAAAAATTAAGCTATGTTAATTATACCATTTAGGGGTACATGCAAAGAAAGACATACTATATGAACTAATCTAGGTTAATAAAATGAACATAAGATAATTAAATATTAAGCTTCCTTAATTACACTAATAAAATGTAATTAGGATGTGCACCAAACCTCCCAATATATAAGAAGAATAAAAAGTTTATTCTTTTTTTATTTATTTATTTTTTTAAGTTTATTCATTTTTGAGAGAAAGAGACAGAGCATGAGCAGGGGAGGGTCAGAGAGAGAGAGAGACAGAGACAGACAGACAGACAGACAGTATCCAAAGCAGGCTCCAGGCTCCGAGCTGTCAGCACAGAACCCAACATGGGGCTCGAACTCAGAAACCATGAGATCATGACCTGAGCCAAAGTTGGACACTTAACCAATTGAGCCACCCAGGCACCCCAAAACAGTTTATTCTTGCTATTATTGTATATTTGTTTAATAATATTTTAGTATTATGCTTTAGAAATACTTGACAATTTTTTAAAATACTAATTATTTTTGATCTGAGAAATTTATAGTAATTAAAGGGAAGCATCACCAACTCTTAAGCCGGCAGAAGTAAAATGCAAGAGTCTACAGGAACAAAGAATTTATAGGAACAAAGCCAAGAGATTGAAAAATATGTGAATTATAGGTGTAAGTCTTTACCATCAAAAACTAGTTACATTAGGTGATTCTTCAGTAAACTGAAAGGCTTGTTAATTTCAAACATCAGATTACATCAATATGTCTTTTTTTTTTTTAAGTTTATTTATTTACTTTAAGGGGGAAGGGGCAGAGAGAGAATCTCAAGCAGGCTCCGAACTACCAGCTTAGAGCCCGACCCAGGGCTCAATCCCATGAACCATGAGATCATAACCTAAGCTGAAATCAAGAGTCAGACTTTTAACCAATTGAGATACACATGCACCCCCTCAAGTTAATATGTCTTAAAAGGAGGGGTGCCTAGGTGGCTCAGTCGGTTAAGCATCCGACTTTGGCTCAGGTCATGATCCCAGTTTACGAGTTTCAGCCCCACATCTTGCTCTCTCCTGTCAGCGTGGAGCTGACTACGGATCCTCTGTCCATCTCTCTCTCTCTGTCTCTCTGTCACTCTCTCTTTCAAAAATAAATAAATAAAACATACATATATATATATATATATATATATATATATATATGAAAAAGGAAATGTTACTTTGAAGCATAAAATAATTAGGATACATGCCAACAGTCCCGATCATTATTTTATTTATGTACTATATATGGTGATAATTTATCTTTAATTCTTATTTCATAAATTGAAATATTTCATATTTCTAATACCAGTAAATTAGTACAGTTTTCATATCAGTACATCACTGTATGGTGTCTAATAAATGATATTAGAAATCCCTTTAGTCTAAAGGCAAACATTTAAGGGTACCCCACTAGCATACTTTCCTATATGGAATATTCATTTCTGAAATTTAACAGGGATGCTTGTGCCCTTTCAGAGAGTAAAGATGACTAAGTTCTCCCTCCAATAAAAAGAAGTGAGATGATCTAACTGTAATAGAAAAGCTCCAATGTATGATTAAAGTACAGTTTACCACCTAAATAGAAATTTAGGTCAACCAAACAAAATTACCCCATTTTTGCAAAACCTTACCATCCTTTTAGTATACAAAAGACTTATTCAGAACATATTCCTGAGATCATAACTTTAAGACCTTTCTATTAAACAACTGGTATGATAATTTATAATTAAAAATAATTTGAAATAGAGACACCTGGGTGGCTCAGTCCATTAAGTGTCCAACTCTTGATTTTGGCTCAGGTTATGATCTCACAGTCTGTGAGATTGAGCCCTATGTCAGCTGTCAGCACAGAACTACTTAGGGTTCTCTCTCTCCCTGTCTCCCTGCCCCTCCCCCATCTCAAAATAAATAAATAAACTTAAAAAAAATAATTCAAGGGTGTCTGGGTGGCTCAGTCGGTTTAGCATCCAACTCTTGGTTTTGGCTCAGATCATGATCTCACAGTTGTGAGATCGAGCCCTGCATCAGTCTCCATGTGGACAGCACAGAACCTGCTTGGGATTCTCTGTTTCCAACCCCCCCTTGGCCCCTCCCACAAACACATGCTCTCTCTCTCTTTCTAATAATAAGTAGAAATAAATGAATAATAATTCAAAATAATAACCACTTCACCTGGTAGTCCAGGAGTCAAAAGCTTTCTCTGACTGCTATTATACAAAGAAGTACTTTACATGCATGACCTCATTTAATCCTCACAATAACTTTATGTGGATGATATTATTCTTGTAACTTTACTGACAAGAAATCTGGGGTGTAAGTAACTCACCAAAAGTGACAGGATTGGAGAGGAATTGATAGAGTCAGGGATCAAAACCTAGGCTGTTTGACTCTAAAGCTTGAATTCTTAATTCTGCTGCTCCACCTCCAAACCTTATTAAAAAAAATCATAAAATTACTACTTTTACAGAAATATCTAAAATCAAAATGTATAGATTATATGGAAATTATAGAAGAAATAAAATCAGTAAATTCTTCTTAACAACATAAGACGTAACTATGTGTATAATGATAAACGGAGTTATAATCCTATGAGAGAGGGGTAAGAGTTAAATATCTTTTGGAGATGGATCTCACCTAAGGTTGCCAAGATACACACCCATTGTAAGCCGGCCCAGCAGAATAATCCCAGATAAATAGATATTGACAATGGGAGAGAGCAAAGTCTTTAAATTATGGAACACACTGAATCACCCATTGTGTTCAATATGGTGACAGACATGTAACCACATCTCAAATAGTTGGGACAGGAGATCCAATATCCATGAAATCTATGGAAGCACATGCAGCAAAGCTTCCAGGTGTTCTGTACTATTTAACATTTTACATATTTGAAATCATTTAGTATAGTGCTTGATACAGAGTCAACGTTAGTTTGACTCTTCTTCCCCACCTCCTGCATGGAAATATCCTGGATGGAGGGCACACTCTACAAAAGTGTAGATAAGAGAATGGCTGGGAGTAAAATTGAACATTTTAGATGACACAGTCAGCCTCAGGTAGAATTGGACAAGATGAGGTTCACAGGACTCCAGAAATGTTCCTGTATTTCATTAAAAAAATAATTATCAGAATGGAGGAAGTATAACCCAAGAGTCACATGAGATTAAAAAAAAAATAAACCTAGGAATTTGTACAACTATGAAGAGTTGTCATAAGAGCATGAAACAGAAGATAATTCATTAATATTTTCAATATATAAAATATTTACACATCAATAAGAAAAAGATGAATAGCTTCATAGGAAATAAAGGACAAGAGCTTAAACAGGCAAATCACCAGAGTAGAGATATAAAGGAACAGTAAACAAAAATGTTTTCTCTGGTTAGTAACAAAAATGTAAATAAATCAACAGTAAGATGCCATTTCCTTCCAATTGCCTTGGCAAAGAATGATGATGGCTAATGGGAACAAGGAAAATGATGTTTTTATACACACAGGTGAGTGTTTAAATGGGTACTCATTCCAGGGGCCAATCTGTACATATGTATCAAAGGCCTTAAAAATGGGCAAGGCCTTTGATCTAGAAATTCCACATCTAAAAACCCATCCTATGGAAATAATTAGGTAAGTGTGCAAAGATATATGCTCAAGGGGGTTCACTGGAGTGTTGTTCATATGAGCAAAAAATGGAAGCAATCTGTATGTTAGGAAATGAATTGAATAGTATCTATCCTTCAATGAAGAACCAAGCAGTAATTTAAAATGATAATGTAGAGGGTGCCTGGGTGGCTCAGTCAGTTGAGCACCTGATTCTTGATTTCCATTCAGGTCCCAGGACCCCAGGATCATGGGGTCAGGCTCCAATGAGCATGGAGCCTGCTTCAGACTCTCTCTCTCTCTCTCTCTCTCTGTCTCTGTCTCTGTCTCTGTCTGTCTCTCTCTCTCTCCCTCCCTTCCTCCCTCCCTCTGCCCCTCTCACCCCCATTCATGCTTTCTCACTCTAAAAAAATAAAAATAAAATAAAATGATGTGGCAGATACATACTTAAAAAAAAATTTTTTTTAATGTTTATTTATTCTTGAGAGAGACACAGACAGAGCATGAACAGGGGAGGGACAGAGAGAGAGGAAGGCACAGAATCCGAAGCTGGCTCCAGCACAGAGCCCAACGCAGGGCTTGAACCCATGAACCGCAAGATCATGACCTGAGCCAAAGTCAGATGCTTAAACAGACTGAGCCACCCAGGTGCCCCGATACATACTTATTAACGTGAGAAAATACTTAACATGTTTTAAGAGAAAACCAAGTAATAAATCAATACATACTGTGTTATATAAAACTGCCTTTGTAAAAATACATATTTCAGATATTAATAATGATTACTGTCATGTGCAAGATTTTAAAACTTTTGGTCATCCGTACTTTCTAATGTTCCTACAATAAACACATACTTTAATGGGCATAATTAAAAACATGGGTAAACAAGAAAAGGAGGTTTCCATTTGTGTCCCCATCCAGTGCTTACCAGACATAATAATTTTAGGCAAGTCAATGTATGCCAAGACACAGCTGCTTCAGATAGAAAATTGGGACAATAATAACTATACCTCTCAGGGCCAGTATGGGAATAAAACCAAAAGCAAAAGCACTCTGAAACTGTAAAGTACTTGATAAACACTGGTTGTTATTACCACCAATAAAAGACAACTCATCAAGAGACTAGGGGAAGAAAAACTGATAGACACTCAGGTGATATGAGAAGAGGGGAAACGCTGGTCCTTCGCACCTGCACAGGCCCTCATGTGTGTGGCAATGCAGTTGTTCCTCAGGGCCACATTCAAGGGAGGCCATGGTAATGATGCAGGTGACAGCACTTAGCAAGTGTCCATCATAGGAGGTGCCTTCCTGCTCTTCTTTAATTCATTAGGCACTTTACTCTTTCTTTTTATGGATCAGGATACTAAGTCATAAAAAGGTCAGGTAATTTGCTGAAAGCCACACAACTGTGAAGTAGGGAAACCAAGTTTCCAAACCAGCAGACCGGCTCCAAAGGCCACACTCTTAACGATAACATTAACACTAACACAATTAACACTAACAAAGGGAATGTATTCCAGAACACAGTCACACCCTGAAGTGCTGAAGAGATCAAGACCGAGAGCTGTGAGTACAAAGTCCCCAGGCTGGAATGCTAAGGCAACATCACCTCCAACTCAAAATGAAGAAAGGTTCCAATAATCTAAAATGGCCAAAGACTGAATAAGTTACTATGCGAGGTAGTATATCAATCACTGGAAGTCAAAAATGGGGCCATAACACATCTGAGGTTGTTCTGAAACAAACAAAAATGGCCCTAAGCTTACCTGAGCCACAGAAGCCACCAGCAGGGCATGAGGACCTACAACCACCACTGACTGCTATCTCTCAAGGAGGTCCCTGCTATGGCTCAACTATGTCCCTGCCAAGGTTGCACATCCAAGTCCTGACCTCCATTCCCTTAGAGTGAGACTATGTTTAGAGATAAGGCTTTTAGAGAGGTAGTTAAGGTAAAAAGAGGTTATATGGGTGACTTCTAACGTAGTATCACTAGTGTCCTTATAAGAAGAGCTTAGGGGGTGCCTGGGTGGCTCAGTCAGTTAAGCGTCTGACTCTTGATTTTGGCTCAGATCATGATCTTGTGGTTCGTGAGTTCAAGCCCCACATGAGGCACTGTACTGACAGTGCGGAACCTGCTTGGGATTCTCTCTCTTCCTCTCCCTCTGCACCTCTCCACTCACATGTAACCACTCTCTCTCTGTCTCTCTCTGTATCAAAAATAAATAAATAAACATTAAAAAACAAAAGAGGACACATGCAAGCACAGAGGAAACAAGTATGTGAGGACACAGCAAAAAGATGGCCATCTACAAGCCAAGAAAACAGGCCTCAGAAGAAACCAACCCTGCCAACATCTGTATTTCCAATTTACAGCCTCCAGAACCAAGAGAAAATAAATTTCTGCCATTTAGGCCACCCGGTCTGTGGGACTTTGTTAAGGCAGCCCTAGCAGACTAATACAGTTCCCAAGGGTGGGCACAGCCCACCAAGAGTGGGTCCTTGCCACCACCATTCTGCTCCATGGTAGAAATGAGCCTTCTCCAGACACTGCTGCCTCCATCCACCAGTCTCTTCAGAGCTTCTCTTCAGCTCACAGGCTGTACTGTGCCCACTGAGCCCCTACCTCCAGGGCTGGGACAGTCCATGCTCTGCTCAAAGCTGGGCCACAGGTGACTCTGAGAAACCATCAACCTTCTAGGACCCCTGGCCTGAGGCAGCTGCCTGTCCTCCACTGCTCCATAGGAGTACTTGGCCCACCGCTCTCACTTTTCCAGTCACTGCTCACCTTTATCCAGGTGTAAAACCCACCACTCTTTGAGGAAGTCCCTCTGGGCAGTTGCTCCGACTTCTAGGCATTCAGTTTGTGTGTTCCACCAGAGAGCCATCTTCTTCTAGGGTTTCATAAGTACAGAGGAGGCCCAAGCACAGGGATGAGGGTCCAGGGTGTGGAAGTACTGCCTAAAGCACCTGCCACCTTCCAAAAGTCTGTCTCCACGGTAAACCTATGTGCACCTGCACACTTCCTGCATAACTTCAGGTTATTATCTTCCTCAGGGGGCTTCTACGAAGCTGTCTTCTATAGGTAACTCCACCAGTCTGTCACACAAAGACCACAAATGTCTTTCCAACTCAGTCCTGTTGCCAGATCCACCCACAGAGGGAAGGGAGAAACAACCACCCATCTCCACATGCTGGGGGATGTAGAGACCCAGCTTCAGCCACGATACCCAGGTACATGGCATTCAAACGAATATAGGCAGAATCCTTCACCATCTGATCATCTCACTGCTCTGCTTAAAACTGTTGGTATTAAGTCAAATTCCCTTCAATGGACCCCTGCCAACATTTCCAGCATTGTGTGCTGCCATTTGACTTCTTGTTTCCTGGTCACAGTCATGCAGATCTGTTCGTCCATGTTGAACTATTCTCTCTCTTCGGGGCACTGGTACCTGTCATGTCCTCTGCCCAGGACTCTCTACCCCTCTGCTTTGCCTGGTTAGCTCCTATTCATCCTGCAAATCTCAGGTGTCACTTCCTCTGGGGAGCCTTCCCTGATATCCCCAGGTCTGAGTTAATTACTCTTGGACACGCTCCAATAGCACCAATGCATCCCTACCTACCCCATAATCAGCACTGTCTACAATTACTTGTTTAGAAAGGCAGACTCTATTGCCTCAGCCTCATTTCTACCCATAGCCCCAACCCCAAGCAGTGAACTCCTTAAGTGGGTGACCATTCCCCTTAGGGGTAATCCCGGTTTTGCACACTGTCCCAGTATAATTACTAATTATTGTAATTATTGTCCTCTTTTGTTTTCCAGCTTGGACGATAAATTATTTGCTCATCCTGTCTATATAGGCAGGATCCACATCAGTCTTGCTCCCTATCTCGAATCCCTCGGGACTACCATTATTCCCACAAAATTTCCCAAAGGAGAAAAAATAAAAGCAGAGTGTATCTCCATTTTAGAATGAAGAACATGAGATCTTGATGCTAGATTCTTTGCATATATTGAATCATAACGTTTTGGTTTATAATATGAAATTCGTGCCCTAAGAAGAATAAAAGGCTTCACTGAATATCCAAAATCTCTCTAGTAAGAAAGAGGATAAAGTATGTATAGTCACCTCATGAATATAGCTGTTCCCCTGGGGAACAAACCAAACTACAATGTTCACAGCAGCTCCCTGTGTCACGTTAGCACAGCCCTTTCCAGCTCTCACTTCAATTTAATTTCTAGCTCTATCACTCGTCTATGAATAGAAACATAAAATGCTCGGATCAGTTACACCATCTTGTCAAAATAACCTAACCAGCAATTATAACATCCTAAGGTGCTTTTAAAAAATGTTGCCATAAAAACTTCTTATTAAAGAAATTCTTATAGCTCTTACAGTACTGAAAACGAAAGCATCCATCGGCTTCTTTATAGATGGCACAATGTAGATCTTGAGCATTTTCTGGTATACAAATTATTTGTATGATAAATAACATTGTATGGCAAAAAAAATAATCAGTGTGCCTCATTTACATAATCATTTTATTTCATCAGAAAATTCTCTATGAAGAAGTTCTTCATCAGACAGTAAAGGAACATTCTCCTCTGATTAATGATTGTCCTCTAACAAATAGAAAACACATAGTTTACAGTTCCCCAACCTATAACATAGGCATAATCCAAACTCCATTTTCAAATGGAGAAAGTCTTACTGTTGAGTTTTAAAACACAGACTCTTCATTCATTCAAGTATTTCCTAAAGGGTTAATATGTTTCCAGGAATCACTGAACAAGAGGTGATGGCAGACACAAAAGAATTAAAAATAGTCTCTGCCCTTCAAATAACTTACAAAGTAAGATATAACGTCCACATTTGCAGTATTCTAATAGTAAAAGATATTTTGAATTTTCTTCTAATGAGAGATGTACAATCTTTCTCTCATTTTAAATTTCTAAAACTGAGGTGGTACCTTAGATCAATGTTTATTAATATACTATTTTTTTTCCCTTGAAAAGGGAGCATTAGAAGCTCCACAAGAAGAACATCCACAAGAAGCATTAGAACAGGGGAAGCACTATAGTCCAAGTGTCTAAATTTTTTTAATGTTTTGTTTTGTTTTGTTTTGAGAGAGAGAGAGAGAGAGAGAGTGCGCACAATCAGAGGAGGGACAGAGAGAAAGAGGGAGACACAGAATCTGAAGTAGGCTCCAGGCTCTGAGCTGTCAGCACAGAGCCCAACACAGGGCTCGAACCCACAAACCATGAGATCACCTGAGCCGAAAACAGATGCTTAACTGACTGAGTCACCCAGGCACCCCTTCAAGTGCCTAAATAAGAAGGCTAGGAGTGCATGTACTATTACATTTAATTACAATGATCTAGCAATGTAAGAACTAAATGGGTCCATTTTTCAGAAGCAAAAGTTGAAGCTCAGCAAGCTGAACTGCTTTGAGATTAAAAAACAAAAACAAAAATGGTAATTGTGAAGCTGAGACTCAAATCCAGCCCTGTTACATCCTGCTGCACCACACTGCCTACTGCCTTCCCAAGGGCTAGATGGCTGTCAGTAAGAATGATGAGGGAGGGTGGGGCACCTGGGTGGTTCAGTGCATTGAACATTCAACTCTATTTTGGCTCAGGTCATGATCTTACAGTTCGTGTGATGGGGTTCCACTTCACTTAGCTCTGCACCAAGTGTCAAGCCTGCATGGGATTCTCTCTCCTTCCCTCTCTCTCTGCCCCTCCCCTGTTCATGCACGTTCTTGTTCTCTCTCTCTCAAAAAAAACATTAAAAAAAAAAAGAAGAATGATGGAGGGAGGCTAAGCAGAGGAGCCCCGAAGGATGCAGAGAGAAAGGAGAAGGCTTTCTAGATTGGAAATACAACACAGCTAAAGATTTTCCAGTTATACCTCTGGCAAGAACCCTGTACCAGCTAGAGAAACAGATATGTATTCAATCTGCTATCCTTAACAGGAAGCCTTTTAACAGAAAGTTCCACTTCTATACCCATTTTACTGATTACAAAATTGAGGTTTGAAGAAATTAAGAACTCCATGAAGGTGACACAATCAGTATGGAAGCCAGGGTGAAAACCCAGGCAGTCTACCTCCAGAACCTACCCTTTTTAACCAGTAAGCTCTCCTGTGTCTCCAGCTAGTACAAACGTGTAACTTATACTCCAAGTTCTTGTGTGTGTTGAACTTCTCATCTGGAAAGCCTATGATAAACATGCTAACTCTCTCAGACAAAATATTTGATCTTCCATGAAAACACAGATCTGACCAGGATGAATAACGAAGAATTGACTCTAATAATTCACTAACCATAGTCTCACTCTTGTCACAATGTAACAAATGTTTCAGTATAACATTAAAATAGCATTTACCATACACCAGGAATTAAGGGCAAACAAGTAAGATTAAAATGACTGTAAAGCAAAATTTCTGTGTTTTTTTTAACATGACAAGTGACAAAGGTCATCATTTCTTACACCATAATTTCCTTAAAATAAAATGCAAGAAGGATGTGGGCATGAGGTTAAGTTTCTTCAGCTGGGCTGAGCTACATATTAACTGACAACTATGACTTATAGGGGAGGGACCATGTTCCATTCATCTCTGTGTTAGAAGGAGCCTTATTCTTAGAAGACTTGCTAATAAGTCCATTTTCATCAAGTGTTCTTTTTTTAATGTTTATTTACTTTTGAGAGAGAGAGAGTGTGTGAGCAGGGGAGGGGCAGAGAGAGGGAGACAGAGGATCTGAAATGGGCTCTCCACTGACAGCAGAGAGCCTAATACGAGCCTAAAACTCATAAACTCTGAGATCATAACCTGAGCTGAAGTCAGACTCTCAACCAACTGAGCCATCCAGGTGCCCCATAAGTTGTTTTTATTTAGGGGGTTAATGGTCTTTCAGCAGAGATGCAGAAGTTCCAGATACCTCCAAAAACACTTTTCTCTGTCACTGAAAAGGCATCCTGAGTCTTTTACAGAATAGATACATAATCCTAACAATTTCAAGATACAAAGACCAAACAGAAATCCAAATTTCATCTTCATTGAAAAATAACATCAGGGGCATCTGGGTGGCTCAGTCTGTCTGACCCTTGGTTTCAGCTCAGGACATGATCTCACAGTTTGTGGGTTTGAGTCCTGCATTGGGATCTTCGCTGACAGCTGCAGAGCCTGCCTGGGATTCTGTCTCCCTCTCTCTCTGCCCCCCCCCCACCCCACCACCACTTTCCCTCTATCTCTCTTTTTCTCTAAATAATTAATTAACTAGGAAAGGCAAGGCAAGGCAAGGCAAGGCAAGGCAAGGCAAGGAGGAAAGGAAAAGAACATCACTTTAAAACTTTCACTTTCACAAAAATTCCTTGGCTATGAATCTTCAATTTTAAGATAATATTCCATTGTCCTGCTTTATACAGGAGGGGGTTCAGGACATACTACACCAAAATGTGGCACCTTGGAGTTCTGAATATTACAAGCTGAAGGAAGCTGAGAAAGCACATGTGCAGTAAGGACTTTCTGTCATTCCCCAGAAGCAGGTCATAAAACCCTGATATGAGAGGTACCCTCCCTGTACGCGGAGGAAAAGAACATCCTTTTCTCCAAGATGCAGGAGGAATTTGAACGAACAGGCTTTGCTGTTTCTCCCACACTACTATACTTACTTCATACCATTTTTTATCCTATCACGTTTTTTCCAAGAATTTTCTCTTTTCATCAAACCTATCATAAAAATGCTCAGATTTTAATCACTTCTTTGGGTCTTCATTTCCTTATGAAGGCTCCCATGTCATGTAAAACTTATATTAAATAAATTTGTATGCTTTTATCTTGTGAATCTGTCTTTTGTTACAGAGATACAAAGATCTAGAACTCAGAAGGGTGGAGGAAAAATATGTTTTTCTTCCTCTACGCATAGAATAACTAAGCAGCAAGATGAGGCACTCGAAACACTAAAATCAAAACTTTTACACTCGCCAAAGAGAATACAGAATATTGATTTGAAGAAAAATGTTTCAAGTCAGTATAATTTAATTCCAATTGTCAATGGCAAACCATTTTACACTGAGTTTCTTGTCCTTAGTTTTAACTACTACCACTAAAATACCTTTGAGAAATATCCAACTTACCGGTGAAACAAAAATAGGAAAGTTGTGCTTTCTGATTCACAATACCAAGTACACTGTGAAATATCTGTAAACAGTGCAAAATCATTAATCTCACTGGGAAACTCTTAAGATACTGTCTTATGAAATTATATAAGATGTGTCATTAATAACTTGCATAAGCCTGTTATGAGCGATCCAGTGAAGTAGAAGATATTAATATTTAAAAAAAAAAGTGAAATCTAAATTTCAACAAATTTGAAATGAGTCAACATTATATAAAAAGATGGCAGCAACCATGGAAATGGACTCGGGGACTCTGGATCCAGGTTAATGAGTAACAAGTGTGGACCAAATGTGATGGACGGCAGAAAAAGTATAGCAGAAAGAGAACACTGATTAACCAGAGCGTCAGAGCTGGAGCTGTGAAGAGCCAATTCACATGAAGCGAAATGCATGAGGATTTTTGGAATACCCACCTATCTGAAACTATTAACTCCCACTATGTGCCACTCCCTCCTCTAGGAGGCACAGTTTAAAACAAGGCAGACAATGTCCCTATTCTCTTAGAACACAGATTCTAGAGGGGAGAAAAAGCAAATAGGCATACAAGAAAACACTGGATAGCAACTGGGTGCTGCGCTGAACAGAACAGTATGATGTGACAGAATCAAAGAGCATTTAGTTTGAATGGTCAGTAAAGCCTCTGAAGAAATGAAGTTAAATCTACAATACCACTTAAAGGGGCTCCTGGGTGGCTCAATCTGTTAAGTGTCCGACTTCAGTCCAGGTCATGATCTCACGGTTCGTGAGTTCGAGCCCCACGTCGGGCTCTGTGCTGACAGCTCAGAGCCTGGAGCCTGCTTCAGATTCTGCATCTCCCTCTCTCTCTGCCCCTCCCCCGCTCTTGCTCGCTCTCTCCCTCTTTCTCTCTCTCTCTCAGAAATAAATAAAACAGGCACAAAAATTTTTTTTTAATTAGTATTCCCTTGATTACACAAATGTCAGAATACTAAAGAATATTCCAAAGTCAGGGAAAAGAAAGTTTTCCACATTATGTTTTGTGATTTGAGACATGTTTTGAATTGCTACATGACTTTTTGGCATGAGTCAGAAGAAGAGGAGGAGAGTGGAGTCTGTTTTCTTGGCTCAGTCAATAGGCTTGGGTGAGCTTGAGAAGTAGGAGGATGAATCTCAGAATAGTGTGGGGGAGGTGGAGGGGAAAAAGGCTGTCAAATCCATCATGTTTGATACTTTACAATGACTGAAGTAGAATCCTTCCTTTATCAATCCTTGTTTCCCCAATGCCCAAGAGCTAGGATCACAAAATTCTGGGGTTCTTTTTCATTTTCTAATGAAGATATTATTGCCCTTTGGTGATATCCTAGCCATACATAGGATGTAGAGTATACAGTATTATGTAGTATTCATGAAAATAAAACCATCATGTTTATTTCATGAAGAAAGCACGTGAAAATTATATCCTATGATTTCAATAACTATCACAGTAAAACAGGCTTACCTTCCTACATCACAAGAATTTTCTTTACATCTCAGAAACTATCTCATGTCTTAGAATATTTTTCATCTATATACCATTAAAAAAACATTTTGGTCTCTTTGGAGAAGTTGATAGGAACGCCACCTAGCATGAACTACCAAGCAGAGGATATGAACCCAACCTCAAGGTTGAGGTATAAGGTGAAGTAATTTTCCAAAGGTCAGCAGGCTAGAAAGTAGCAGAGGCAGGACTGGAACCTAGGCAAGTCTGACTAGAGTTTACACCCCTCATCATAGACGATGCTGCACCCAGCATTAGCAACACAGAATAGCTGGACTTCACAGATTTTTCAGAATACAAACTCTCTTCCATAATTGCTTAGTAAATCCAAGATGTCAGCTATAATAAATAATTTTCTAGAAAACATTCAGCATAGCTATTTCTCTTTGGGAAATAGCGTTGGGATCCAGAAAGGCATATAACATAAGGATAAGAGTGAAAACATTGTAGTGGAACTGTCTGGTTCCAACCCCCATCCCACAAGCAATATGACCTTGGGCAAGTAAACCCCTCTTTGTCTGTTTCCTCATTCTGTAAAAGGATGTTAATAACACAATCTACCTCACCACACAGGTATAAGGGTGGGTTTAATGAATCAATATAAGTAAGTATAGCACTAAGAACAGTGCTATGAAAATAAAATATATCAAGGTGTTAGCTGTTGTCATCATGATTTCAAGAGTAAAAAGGGCTGCAGACTTCAACCCTACCTTATCTCCCATCTGTACTCCTGAAATACCATAATTCTATGTACTGAGGTATAAGGTAAATCAAAGACTCAAAGACGATGATGTGTAACCCTGTAAAGATGCCTGGAAGATACTGCTCATTACATTCACTATGCAGGGCTCTATTTAACGAGAATCTTGAGAGAGATTTCTTTCTAACCCTAGCATTCGATACTCCTGCATGATTGGTTTTGTTTTATTCATAAATGCTTTAAATACAGGAACGAATCAAGCTTCACATTTTAAAGTGACTACCAAGGACATCTAGAATGAAATACGCTCCCACTCTTACTAAGTATCTAGAACCTAATGGTACACGTTTTTCTAATATTGTTCACAGTTTGTATTGTTATGCCCATTCCTTCACTTTTTCCTTTACCAGTCACTTCTCATTTACGTTAAACTCTTTTATGTATTTATTTTTTAATAACCAAGATATGAGGGTCACCTGGGTGGCTCAGTCTGGTTGAGCGTCCGACTTCGGCTCGGGTCATGATCTCACGGTTTGTGAGTTAGAGCCCTGCATCAGGCTCCGTGCTCTCAGTTCAGAGCCTGGAGCTTGCTTCGGATTCTGTGTCTCACTCTCTCTCTGCCCCTCCCCCACTCATGCTCTGTCTCTCTCTGTCTCTCAAAAAATGAATAAACATTAAAAAAATTAATAAAAAAATAACCAAGATATGAAACAATCTGTCTGGAAGAACAGGAAAGGAAGAACAGGAAAGATATAAGAATGATGATCTCATTAGGACCTATTTCCAGGTTTGTGGGAGCAAAGTTGGAATATGCTTCTGAGCTAATGGTCTAGGAAGTGCAAAACAAACAGAATATGAAAATCACAAGTTCAGAAGTGGACTTCCATTACCAGCACCTCCCACCCCACCCTGCCATACTTTAACCTGCCCAACGATCAGTATCAGTATCAATAAAAAAATTCTCCAGCCCCCTATTCCTCACGAAACAATAAAACACATGTAATAATTCCAAGTTCATAGACAGTGAAATGACTGATTCTTGACTCAAGAACAAGTATTGGCTGAGTGCCTACCTCATCACACGTATCCTTCCAGACACATGGGATATACTGGTGAACAAAACAGGCAAAATGCTTACCTCACTGAGCTTACCTTCTACATAGGAAGACAGATAACAAACAATAAACATGGCAAATAGGTAAATTATAGGGTATAAATTATAGGAGGGAATGCTATGAAAAAAATCAAGCAAGGTAAATGGGATCTGGATGAAGGATTTATGTAAAAATTTTATTTTTATTAGGAACTAAAACTAAATATTATATATAATTCTGAGTGATTAAGATTGTCTAGAATGGTGTATATCAACTAAAACAAAATTAAAAAAAAAATTTTGTCCTAAATAAACTGAACACTTAAAATGTCTGAAAAGTTACTAATTCTGTTGATTTGTCGTTGGTAAAATGAACATTTTCTCATAAACCAAAACAAGTTACACCCTATCATTTGTGTAGTCTTATTTCCCAGCCACCTGAGTAAGAACTGTACTCCCAGAAACTGTTATAAAGCATTCCATGTCTGGCGTCACACCCCACACCTGTAACCGCAGAAACTCCCACTAGACAGGGGAGACCAGCTCATCAGTTCCAGAGTTTGTCTCACAGCCTCTCAAAACTGGACTTATAGGGGTGCCTGGGTGGCTCAGTCGGTTAAGCATCCGACTTCAGCTCAGGTCATGATCTCACAGTTCAGGGTTCAAGCCCCACATAGAGCTCTGTGCTGACAGCTCAGAGCCTGGTTCAGATTCTTTGCCTCCCTCTCTGTTCCCCTCCCTCTCTCTCTCTCCCTCTCTCTCTCTCTCTCAAAAATAAACAAACATTAAAAAAAAACTGGACCTGTGCTCTCAGCCCCCATTATTCTCACTTGTCTACTCTATGCAGCAATGTCTGCTGCTCAGTCTACTGAGGTGTACATGAAAGGGGTGCAAGCACGTGCCCAAATCACTGGCAATGGTAGGAGAGACTGTAACACTCCCTGGGTGCCACAAAACCACTTCCCTGAAGGAGCCACTGCCCAAGAGTGCCCTTTCGTACTACCAATTCACCAATGCCAGTGTCCACTCTGGATGCCAAAGGAGTTTCAGTCAACGATGCTTCTGTATCTTTCTTGCTCTTTGTAAAGAATCTCCCTCTTTCTAGGACTTGGACTTGATTCCAAGTGAACTTGGGCCAGGGTAGCACTTGCTGCTGAGCAGCAAACACTGTGCTGTACTTGGAATCAAGCCTTTGCTCAGACACTAGCCCACTAGGCTAGAACTAAGCTTGTAAGTTTTATTCTCTCCATAAGATCTGTGATCTCCACTAGGGCTTATGCCACAACTTCTCCAGATACACCCCAATCTTCGGGAACATGTTGGGACTTCTGATCTAAGGGAGGTGGATATGAGCTTCTAGCTTTTTGGAAGGGAAGCATCACTATGGGCATCATGGTGAGCAAAGGAAAAGCGCTGGAGTTAGCCTTGCTATGCACTGCCCACAACTAGCAGAGTTTTACCACAGCGATGTGCTGGATGAGTGAGTAATAATTTAAAACAACAACAAATAGGAACATCTGGGTGGCTTGTTGGTTGAGCGTCCAACTTCGGCTCAGGTAACGATCTCAAGGGCTCAACGAGCCCTACATCAGGCTCACTGCGTCAGCGTGGAGCCCACTTTGGATCCTCTGTCCCCTCCTCTCTCTGCACCTCCCCTGCTTGCGCTCTCTCCTTAAAAATAAATATATGTTAAAAAAATAATAAAAATCAAGTACATGAAGCTACATCAAATTTCTCAAGGAAATGCTTTCTAAATTATTTAGGGTAGCTCATAAGAGATCCATAAATTCAGTACATAAATATTGGAGCTATATAACATAGGACACAAGTCATACCCTATATGTGAGAAGAGTTATCAAAGTAGTGTTATATTCTTAGAGTTATAAACTTAACAACGAAGATGATCATTCTTCCAATGCAGAAAGTTCTATCTGTCCATTAACAGTTTTTCCCTCCTGTGACTATTTACTCTTCTGATGAATAGTAAATCCAGAAGATTCCACCAGAGAAAACAGTTCTGATATTTCATAAACATACCAACAATACATTATAGACTTTTCTGCCACCTCACAGATTTGAAAAGTGTTACGAAATCATGAAAAAAAAACCTCATGTTTTACCCCAACCTCACGACTTTCTACTAGTATAACTTGGGCAAACCTATTAGCCTTTCTCAGGCAATAGTGACTTCTCCATAAGACAAGGGTCTCTTGCATGACGCTTTCGGTGACACTAATTGAAATGAGTTTAAAAGGATTTTCTAAACGATGAGGTACATTATAAGCTCACGGCATCATCAAACTCATTCTGCTACTGTGGCAGATGGGACATTTCTCTCCTAAGAACCAGAGAGATCTAAGAAAACTGACTTGTTCTCCCAAAACAGTGTTCTGCCAGATGCTATTACATAATTGTATTTTGTAAAGAAGTTAGAAAAGACAATGGATTAAGACTTGAAGTTCATTATTTCCACAGAGCATGTTTAGGCAGAATATCTGAATAAAACAATAATGAAAACATTTCATTATTGCCTAAGATATTCTAGATAATGCCTTTTACTCTGACACCTTGAATCTATGCTTGCCTCATAGGTAACATTTTCAATTATTAAGCACTAGTTAATATCGCCAGTGTCGGCATGATCAGTAATTACCGCCTTAATAATCACAGGCATCTGATTCCAGCTGCTCCCATCTTTGATATAACCATGAGCAACAGCCTGGAGGACAGGAACTGACAGGGAAAGAATACAGCCGGGGGTCAAATTAATGCTGGTGTTGTACTAGCTTTCAGTGAGCTACTCTAGTCAGAGACACATGCTGAAAAGTAAGAGCACAGATTGAGGAAATGAGTGTCCTGAGAGTCTGCTACAAAATAAAATATTTTCTGAACATGAGAATGCCTTTGGAATCTAGCTCTGAAGAAGCCGGCTAAGTAAATCATACCTTTAACAATCTCCTTTTGAGTTATTATAAAAAGAATGCATCTGCATACTCATTCCCCTGCCAGATAGGACTTTTCCCTTCCCCAGATGGTTGGGGTGAGTGTCTGTGCATATGGCAAGGGAAAAACAGCAGGAAGCTCAAAGTACTTAACTGTAAAAAGAAAAAGTGAGGCTTATGGAACATGTGCTGTGTAAGACACGGTAAGGGCCATAAAACCAAAGACCAACCAAAGAATGCAAGGCTGTGTCCTGGTCCCAGCTATGCTACTGTCTCCCCAAGAAATCCAGTTTGCTCTCTCGGGGCTTCTGCTTCATCATGTGGAAAGTAGTGATCCAACTAAATCAGTTTGGAGAGTTCTTCGCAGCCTTTGTGAAATTATCCAACACTGGAGATCAGCAGAAATAGGTAAAGCAGGTGTCAACTTGTGCGTAGGTGAGAAATCTTCTTGGCAAAATAGTGTCAAGTTTTTCCTCCTTCTTCGTTGAAATAGAAGTAAAAATCCTACTACTGCATGGATCCTCTGTGAACACCACCAAGAGACCCAGCCTTTTAAGAGACAATTCTAGAAGAATACAGATTCTGCATCTATTATAAACCAAATACATTTCAAGGAAATTTTGAGGAAAAAAAATGGTTCCATGATAGTCTACTACCCCATGATGGGAGAATGAGAATGTGTGTGTGCATGTGTGTGTGTGTGTGCATGCACACATGCATGTAAAGATGCGTATGTGTGTACAAACGTGTGTTTGTGCAGGAGTGTGTATATGCAGGTAGGTTGTGTGTGCATGCGTGTGTAAGGATGTGTATATGTGTACAAACGTATGTTTTTGCAGTATGTATATGTATGTTTGTGTAGGTAGGTGTGTGTGTGTATGTGTGCATCAAGTGGAGGCATGAACAATCCATCTCACTTCTTTTCTCCCTTTTTGCCTACTTTCCCTCCCCTAATCTCTTGCACTGAGTGCTTAATTTAATTTTTACGAAGGCATGTGGGCAAGAAAGAGGTAAAAGAGATTGCCCACTTATTACTTAGGCTAGGTCAGAAACTATTCTGCATTAGTGAGTGGCTCTCTGCAGAATGAGGACACCCAAGGACTAGTGACGGTAGACAGGGATCAGAATCACCTGACTAAAAGCTTTTTCAATTTCTCTGTACCTTCTCTTCTCTCCTGCCCTCACTGAGATTTGAATATGACTCTTGGAGGATATTCTTAATGTGCACATGTGTACACACATCACAGCTGCAGCAAATCACTGCTACTGATTTGCTGAGGTAGAATAAAGATTAAGGATCTTGCTGCGAATGTCCTTTCCTGCTCTAATACTTTGGACATGGCTTCTACCATTGTAATACTTTCTAATTAAGGAAACATATAACCAGAGAGCAACAGAAGGCAACATGACATAACTGTGCAGAAAACTGAGTGGCAGAGAAGATGAAGACTTCTAAAACAAGGGAAAATATTGTAACGTAGGGCTAATCAAAAGTGCTTTCATGGAGGAAGTGGGTATCGAGCTAAATTTGGTGCACAGATCTTAGACTAAGGAAGAGGTAAAGAAATGTGCTGGGGATCAGGTGTGTACAGCACCAACTATGTGCAGGGGGTCACAAGCTGGAAAGAGAGGGGGGCAGCATCAGTGCTGGGAGTAGTGGCAGGTTGGGCTGACCAGAATTAGTGGGGTCAGCTGACCTGAGGCTGCAAATGGCAACAGAGCCTGAACTTAGAGCAGTGACTGTAGAGTCACCACTGGCTATAAAGCAAGAGAATGCTGGAAGAAAACATGGGGCTGAAGAAGCTCCTTCAGATCCTGGTGCCCAAGACAGGTCAGAGCAGAAGGTTCTAACCTGGCATCCACGAACAGACTTAAGTATGCAACAGCCCCTGCCAATATATGCCACCCTTTTTCTGAATCCATATGCATACATGGATTTTTGCACAGGAAGGAAGATCCACACCATCTATGAGATTCTCAGAAAGGTACGTGACAACTACTTCCCCCACCTAACCCATATGCCACCCACACACAACACGAGAAAACTAAGACTTCAGGAAACAAAATGTTACAAATTTTCCTCAGGGTCTTCTCATTGTGCAGATGGGACAGATGAGTAAAGGGTAAAAGAAAGGAAAAGAGCAGCTATGTGGCACCATCCCGTGCCATTCACAGAGGATCCAGATGGGGAGACTGAGAAGGCACCTTCCTGGGCTTGCTTTTTAGGGAGGTGTTGGTCAAAGGGAATTTCATGGACTGCACAAAGTACAATGCACAACATCCAGACGTCACCTGAATTGTTTTACACCTGAATAGGTTTACATATCAAACCTCTTTTGCATAATGAAATCAGCTTCTCAGAGCTATAGTTTCATTTGATTAAAATGTATCTAAATCATTCAGGAAACTAATTTAAGAAATTAAATCTAGTTAAGTATGGGGGCACCTGGGTGGCTATCAGTTAAGCACATGACCCTTGATTTCTGCTCAGGTCATGATCTCACTGTTTGTGAGTTTGAGCCCTGAATCAGGCTCTGCACTGACAGTGTGGATGGAGCCTGCTTGGGATTCGGATTCTCTCTCTCTCTCTCTCTCTCTGTCTCTCTCTCTGTCTGTCTGTCTCTCTCTCTCTCTCCCTCCCTCCCTCCCCCCACCAAATAAATAAATAAACTTTAAAAAATCTAGTTAACTATGCTAATTCTCAATGGGGATATAAACAAGCTTTCAAAAAAAAGTAACAACAATCAGCTTTAAATCAAATACTGAAATTCACATCTGGCCACTTACTAAATAGAAAGGAATAATTATTTAGTAGGAATATTTATCAAAATTAGTATTTTAAAAACTAGCATCCACCCAGGTTGAAAGAACAAAATATGCCTTTCTCGGTCTTTATTTTACACTCAAAGTAGTGCTGGCTTTTTGGATATGCCAGTTAAATTTAGTTTGTTACTGGAACATGTGAATCATAAAAGCTGTACCTTTAAAAGCATTTTCAGAGAAATTTATTTTTTGAAATCTCAACCTGGTAAGCAAACCTTTGAAGAAGTCTTAAAAAATTTGTTCTCAAAAATATAAAGGCAGAAATGACACCTAGGAAAGGCTAATGAGCTATCAGTGGTACTCCGAAGTAAATCCTAACGTGTTAATTATCTCAGGTTTCCAGAAGGCTTCTTACCCTGAAGTATGCTCAGTTTTTGATTGTGCATTTCATGTTTCTATTTTTGATTGTGCATTCCGTATCATCTATCAAGTCTTCCCTTTCTCAATTCCAACCATTTGTGCCATTGTTAAGGATGCTCACATTAGGCCTAGATGACGGTTATAGATGTACTGCACTCCTATCTTCCTACTGTTCTGTGAATCTATTCAGAACATGGAGCACCTCTGACTAACTTCCATACAACGTGAGAAAACTAAGACTTCAGGAAACAAAACGTTACAAATTTTACCAAGCACCCAACAAAGTATGCTAAATAAGCATACACCATTTAGAGAGCAGGTACAAATCTTACTGCGGATTCCGGTGTCCAAGGAAATGAAAAGCTCACCTCCCTGTTTTCTATAACTCAAATGTAATTTCTATTCTACCACTTGGGAAGATGGTATGATTTGGTAATTAACACGGTGGCAAAGTGATGAAGGTGGGGCTGCCGGGCACCTCTAGTCTCCACGTCACCGTGCATACCCCTACTTGACTGTCACTGAATCAACCATCATTTTCAGTCCTTGACCTACTAGATATTAGCAGCATTCAAAACTGATAAATGCTTTCTCCTTGAATCATACTACTTCCTTGGCTTCTTAATCTCATCTTCAAGGAGGAAAGTTTTCCTCCTTCGTCTCTGGCTACATATTTTTTGCTCCTTTGTCCTCCTCCCTCTTCTGTACCTAATCATTAAGTGCTGTAGTTCCATGGGATTCAGTTTAATAATCTCCTCTATCCCTAGGTAATTCCAACTCCAGTAAAAAGTGTATCACAGGTCTGAGTCTTCTATGATGTCCAAACATACAATAACCTCCTATTTGACATGATCATTTAAACATCTCCAAGACAGCTCAAATTTGATATTGCCATAACTGCACTGGCAATTTCTTTTCCCATCTCACCTCTCCCCCAAATTGTTCCTCTTGTAGAATTCCTTTCTCGATGAATAGCCCCAGCATATACCCAGTTGCATGAAATGTCACCACCACACACTTGTACAGATATGTACCACCATCCACGCACATGTGCCGTCCCCCCATACGGCTCTATGGAATGGCACGACCACCCACGTAGATGTTAGGAGTCACTAGGTTTCTCTCTCTCATTCTCAATATCTACTCCATCACCTAGGCCTAAAACTTTTACTTCTTAAACAGAACTTAAATGGTCTCTTCTTTTTCTCTAACCCCACCTCTCCAGGATGAGCTATAGATCTCTGATCTGAACCAGAAAAATGGACTCCAATGCCTTCCTATACTCAAGGAGTGTTCTCCTCCAATCAGAAGCCATTGCTAGCCTTCCAGGTCCTGTCACTCTTGCTCAATGGCTGCTCACTGTTCTCAGGATAAAGACTGGTATCATGATAGGCCCAGGTATGGTCCTGCCCATCCCCCTGTTCCAGCATCATCTCCCCCGACATTGTCCCTGGCTCTCTGTCCACCCCTGTACCTTGTTGTGGCCATGTTTCCTCCCAGTGTTGCACTGGTCCTCTGCATAGGACTTCTTTCTCTTTTGCTTGAAGCATTCTCTATCCTCTGGCTTTCACCTCATTAACTTGTCACATCCTTCAGACCCCTCACCCTATTTTCTCAGGGAAGGCTTCCTCACCACCTCCTCAGAGCAGCTCAAAACCTTTTTTACAATCTTCGTAACACCGCAAACCTCTTCTTCTCAGCAATTACTTCAACTGCAATTTTACCCTTTCTTTATGAGATCATTTGATGAATGTCCATCTCTTCTACTAGAGTGTCAGCTCCAAGACGATAAAGATCTGATCTGTCTTGTTCACCACTGACTCATCAGCACCTGGCACAGTGCCTGATTTCCCAACAGATGCCCAGTAACGATGTGTTGAATGAGCATTCTTGACAGAACAGAATAAATATTAATGAGAAAACTGGCAATGCCTCTATAAGCATATTCAAGAAGCAACAACAACACAACATCTTTTATAGCTTTCATCCTGAAATGTGAGCATGGAGGGGGATAGGGTTCAGCCAAGCAGATAAGGTGTGGTCCATGAGTCAAAGCTGCTCATTAGCATTAGAGACTGAGAGACTGGGTAGTGGGAATCATAGGTGGTGGTCAAAATGAGATTGCCTACATTCTTGTTACCCCCACACCCAGGGTGAGGTAATAATGGGAAGAAAGGCTTGTTCTCCTCAATGAAAAAGGAGAAACCATGAGCTCCCCAGGCTCTCCTGCTTCCGCTTAAGGATAACCTTAATACTAGACAGCAAAAATTGACCGAATGTCTACCTTGTGCTGGCAAGGAACCTTAGATATATTACTATACCTGATCCACATTTATACTGCAGAATAGGTGTAACTGTCCCACGGTACAAATGAGGATGCTCGGTTCCAGGAGATAAATAACTTTCCCAAGACAAAACAACCAGTAAATGAAAAAACCAGGATTCAGCCTTAAGGCTGTCTTCAAAGCCATTCAATTGATACCCTCCCCCGCCCCTGCCCCACGCCCGCCACTGCTGCCGCTGTGGCTGCACATAGAAGGGCAGCTGCAAACAGCCAAAGCCTACTGGCTGCGGAGGACATAAGTGGCTGGGGAACAATGTAATCCAAAAGCAGTTTCAAAATCACTAGCCATCAAGAAGGGCCAGAGCAGCCAGAAGCAGTAACAACAGCAGGGAATAAGTCGGATGTGGTGTCTGTAGCACATGAGAAGCATATGTGAAGGCTGGAACCCAGAAGAAAAGTCCTCCACTATCAGACCCTGTCCTGCTCCAGTACCCTCTGGCAGGGAACAGTGAACCAAAGAGAGCTAAGGGCTGATGCTGATGCTAGAGGGCCTTGGCCAGACACACGTTGTTTTGTTTCCAAAACAAAACTAATGGAACTAACCCTAGAAATTTCCTTTGCTACACCAGTGGGAAGAGAAACACTTAAGGGGCTCAGTCAGTTAAGTGTCTGACTCTTGGTTTCAGCTCAGGTCATGATTTCATGGTTTCGTGAGTTTGAGCCCCGCATTGGGCTCTGCACTGACAGTGCTGTGGAGCCTGCTTGAGATTCTCTCTCTCCCTCTCTCTCTCTGCCCCTCCCCCATTCATGTTGTCTCTGTCTCAAAATAAATCAAGTTAAAAAAAATTTTTTAACATTTTTTTTAAAACCATAAATAAAATTTGAAAGTGTGTTGTTTTGAAAATACCCAATTTGAGGGAACCCGGGTGGCTCAGTCGGTTGAGAGTCTGACTTCGGCTCAGGTCACGATCTCACGGTTTGTGGGTTCGAGCCCCACATTGGGCTCTGTGCTGACAGCTCAGAGCCTGGAACCTGTATCCGATTCTGTGTCTCCCTCTCTTTCTGCCCAATTTGGGAAAATATACAGATAAAATTATTGGACTCCTTTCAATAGTCAACTGCACAGGCTTCAAGTGTTTTGTAAGTGTGTGTGTGTGTGTGTGTGTGTGTGTGTGGGTGTGGGTGGGTGTGGGTGTTTGTGTGTGTGTGTTTAAATAAAGTATGTATTACCTGACAAAGAGGCTTAGGAAGAATCAGATATACACGATACTGGAGGTTGCCTAGAAATCAGTATTTCCTAAAAGCATGTCTATATACAGAACCTTTACTAGGTTTTGTGTATAAACATCTATAAATATCCAGAAGAATCAGAAGGTGGGTGGGGAAATGCATTTTGAGACTAAGTAAGCCATAGGTCTTAGAGAGTCACTGGGGGTTTTTAGAAAGGAGAGGGAGATAATAATGGAAGCCATGTTTTTAAAGATAACACTCCAACAGCGTCCACAGCAAGGGGTGGAAGAAATCAGAAACTGGCACGGAGAGACCAGTAAGAAAGCTGCAGTGCTGAGGATCTGAATCACAAGAGCAGCCACCAGATCTGAAGGAGAGAGGACTCTCAAGATACCAGGAAGGAGAAACAGAGGGGCCCTGATCACTGAATATTAAGATAGCACACCAGTTATCTGCAAATAAAGTCCGACACACATGAAATATGGTAATAGTTTAATTTTACACTGACATGCTGCTCCTTTAACCCACATTTGCTGAGCAGAGTGCTAAGCACTGCTGGTACAAAGTGAGTTAAGATCAGTATTTAAGCATTTAGAAAGACAAATACAGACACAGAATGGAGGCTCCCCAGGATGACCAGGGACTGGGCCTAACTATAAATGGGTATAAGGGTTAGCTGGGACCCAATGGGGAGTTACTCAGATCAGAGGGCTGCAAGCAATCAGCAGAGGCGAAGAGTGGGAAGGGACAAGAGCAGGCAAAGAATATGTCTGTTGTGCAAGATGAGAAGCTTCACCGAGGAGACATATACACAGGTGTTTCATCATTTACCTCCCTTGAGTGTGCCAGCTAGAGCCAGATTGGAGCTGAGCACATGAGCAGATGCCCCCTGAGTTGCCCTGAAGTTACCTTTAGCTCATTCTAATACTAAGATCTCCAATGGGTGGGGTTTTCCTTTTTTTATGAGTGTACAACGTATGCACTGGCATGTTAACATGCTAGGCATGTGAAGCTGAATAGAAGTGCCTCAGTAACAAAATATGTATAAATTCCTTCGTGCAGCAAGCTTCCTTCCCCTAGCCCACTGAGTAAAAGCTTCTTGCACTAACCCCAAAAGAAGACAGTTCTTTGAGAACTATCTCCTTACTTGCTGCAAATACTTTTTGCTCAAACCAAGAGACTCAGGCTGTCTACTGGCTGACGCGCCCCAAGCAGCAGACCTTTGTGTTCGGTAACGCAAGGGAACTTACTGGGGTGATGGAAATGTTCTAAACATGGATTGTATTAATGGCTGTACAAGTCTATATATGTTTACTAAAAATTATTGAAACTGTACTTCAATACAGTGGGTTAACTCTATGGTGTACAAATTATCTCTCAGTAAAACTATTCTTCAAAAGCAGTAAGAGCTGCGGAAGAACAGTAATACAGGACATGGAGAATTGAGAGTGGGGGCAGGGGCTGGTGGGTAGCTGGCAGTCTTAAAATAGGGTGCTCACAGAGGGCTTTACACTGAAGGTAACCTCTGAGCAAGGCCTGAGGAAGGTGAGGGCATGAGTCAGGGATAGCCAGGAGGAGGTACACTCCAGGCACAGAGAGCCATGAACTATGTGCACAGGTTCTAAAGCAGAAAAGGCCAGCGAGACTAGAGCAGGAGTGGACAAGGAAAGAATAGAAGGTAAGGACAGGGAATAAGAGGGAGGACAGATGGTGCAGAGGGTATTGGTTCTTGGGATGGAAGCTACTGCAGTTTTGAGCAAAAGAGTAACACACCCTATGTCAGGTGTTGAAAGGATCACTCTGGCCACTGCAGTGAGGGGAATCAGTGCAAGGCACAGGAGACCCACTGGGAACCTGTTGCAGTAAGTCAAGCAAGAAGTGATGCTGACTGGGCTAACAGTGGTAGCAAGGATGTGGTGAGGTGGTGAGAAACAGTCAGATTTGGGAGTACTGAAGGTAGAACAAGCAGAACTTCCTCGCTGCTTCGATAGAGGAGTTGTCAGAGAAGGAAACCAAGGATGGCTCCAAGGTTTGGGGTTTGAGCAACTAAAGATGCAGAGACCCTGGATGAGGCAGGTTTGGAAGAAGCAAATTTAAAAGCATGTATCAGGAATTCTGTCACTCTGCTGTTATTTAAGCCTAAATTACTTCCGATAATTTTGACAACTTTCTTTTAAAGATCATCATCACTATAGGGTGAGTTTCCTTCCAATACATTCATCAGTTAAAGTATTTTAGAAAAATGAGTTGGCCATGCAAAACGTAGAAATGTTTATTTAAAATCCTAATTCTTGGTCTTTCTTGTATCCTGAGGATGGCTAAACAGCTTTTCTTATATAACTTCTCAATTATACTTCTAATGACATTAGTCTTAACCTGCTTGGAAAGGTGCTGCTGGTGGTCCAAGCTAACTAATAAAAGTGCAGTGACCCCAAATGGCAGTCACTCATCCCTGAGCAATTCTTCCTAAAGGATCCAGCTGAGCTGGAAAAAGCACTAATCGAAGGATGTCGGGATACTTTAATGAAATCCACCTCCTATAAAAATATCAACGTTAGAGCAAAATTCATGAAGCATCACAAAGAAGTGCCAAAATTCAAGGTCAATCTCTCTGGTGAGTTATTTCTCCTTAGAAGAAAGCTACTATAAAGAGATGAAGGTAGGAAAGGTTGGATTCCTATCTAGAGATTTAAGTAATACTCTCATTTCATGAAATGCAATTTTTCCTTCTCGCACTTCTAAATTTATGTGCGTGTTTGATTCTCTCCATTTATTCTGAACATTTGGCCACCAGACTTCTCTATGTGATCATTATCATTAATACGTGAGTTAGAAATACAAATTAGACTCAGCAGCTGTGCCCAAGGCCATTACTTCCTATAATTTGGCACAGATGGCCAAAAAGATGATTTTGGCAGAATGGCCAAATGCTAACCACCTAATGAGGCTGCAGTCTCAATAGTAACTGATGGTAAATGAATTTTACAGTTATCTTCACCCCTCTCCTTTCTCTTACTCCCTCTCTCATTCTCTCTCTCTCTCTCCCTCTCCTTGATTCTCTCTCATTCTCTCTCTCTCTCTCTCTCTCTCTCTCTCTCTCTCTCTCCTGTCCTTGACATAAGAGGCAGAAACATATACCCTAACCCTGTTTTGGGCAAAGTTGTAAATGAAGCATTTTACCTGGTTTTCTAGAAGGTAGCTCAATACAACAATTCCAATTCTGAAATGGTCATTCTTTAGGTCAAAAATCTTTTTCTTCAACTCAAAAATATTTGTATTAAAAACTTTCCGGCGGGGGCGGGGGTGGGGGGGTACTTTCCTGCAATAGGGATTAAGCTGGTTTATCCTAACTCGGTGTCAGAGAAACCACCAAAGAGCTATACTGATGATTAATTAAATTAGGAGGGGCAAATATATAAGTATGGTATGTGCCTTTCATTCATACACTGACACACCTCAAAATGACTTCTCTTAAACTTGTAATTAGGCAACATTCTCACCATGCAAAACCGTGATCACTTTCATAGATGTCTAAAATTCATTTATAATTCCATAAGCTGTCTAATGACAAGTTTCTTCATTTCCTTATCTATATATGGGTGCTTAAACAGTTTGCCTATCTTCCCCAAATTCCTGATAATAGAAATATTTTGATGCTTTAAGTTCGTGATAGTTAAGAAGGTCACAAAATTCCTTCCCCTGAGGCACAAAAGATACACAGTCATACTATTTCAGCCTATTTCAGTCTCTAAGAACAGAAATTACATTTAAAAGCCTATTAAAAACCTGCACAGCACCTTCCGAACCCTCCCAAAAATAAAGAGCGAATGACAATTCAAAACTGTAACTTCTCTGCTCCCAAAATCCTGCCATAAAGACCTTACACTATTCTGCTGCAGTTCACTACTGACCTATGAGATCAATGACTCATAAAATTTCATGCACAGGAGAAACAGCATTCTCCATTTGGCTCATATAATTCTGTGTAATCACCATCAATGGTCTCAGTCTAAAAAGGTATAAACTAAAAGCATCTGACTTTATCTTATACAGGCATGTACATTTTTTAAACCCATCTAACAACTTCGATGTTGGACATTATAATGAGGACATTTATAAAGATGCTCTCCACAGCAATACACCTGATTGGTTGTACACAAATCCAAGTGGAAAGTTAGAACTTCTCTATTTTAGCAGGGAAGATATTAATCACACATTGTGACTTCTATCAAGACGGGGCACTTGTTTAGTAAAGAATTGCCTGCAATGCGTAAAGGTTCATTGAGTATCCAGAGAGCTATGTGACCTCAGAACTGATCTGACTTGCTATTTTGAGTGTGGATGACAAGAAAGCTGAGGCCCAGATCCAGGTGGCATGGATAATTCTAGGGAGGTAGGAATAAGAAAAAGAGTGTGAGCAGGCCACTGTGCTCTAGGCTTGCAGCTCCCAAATTAGACCTACCGTGAGAATCACTCAGGGAAAGTTTTTTAATATGCATTTGCTCAGCACCAACGCAGACTCAAACACAATAAACAAGGAGGCTCCAGGAATCTACATTTTTAAAACAATTCTAGGTCATTCTGAGGACTGGCCCCTTTGCAAACCTCTGGGCTAGACTCATTTGTAGAACAGTGATAATACATAATATTCTAAAGCAAGATCCCAGAATGTATCATTTTCTAAAGCAACATTCCAGAATGACCACTCAAAAGCACTACCGGAGCTTTTTTAACATAAACAGAGCATTTAAAAAATACATTATTTTGTTCTCATGATTCTTAATGCTATCCCAGTGTATACAGAAGGAGATACAGACTTCTGAGATCAAGCCTGCCCAGGCAGAACTGAAAACTCAAGGCATCTGACTCTGAGTCCCCTTGCTCTTCCAAACCATGTCATTGTGCCTGCCCCCAGCGTCACCGTCACCTCACTCCACAGAAATACTACCAGTGAGGGATTTTCTGTTCTGTTCTGTGAGAACAGCCTTGAGAAAAGGCCTTCTCAACTCTGGCACTGCCATGTAGGAAGCCTGGAAGTTGGCCAGGGAGAGAATTGCGGCTGACTTCCATGAGACGATCCTCCTTCCTGGCTGAGATACTGGGGGGTGCCATGCCATCACAGAGAAAGACCCTCTCCTGAAACTGTCAATACACTCCCATCCCTGAGGTCAACCATGAGGCTCCAGGTAAGGAGAGGCACCTGATCCTAAAAGAAAGCTCCTGAGTCAGTGAGATCAAGCTTCCTAAGTATCTTGGTTAACAGTGCGTCCAATCCATTAGGTGGGCTCACTTAATATTGAGATACAAGAGGTCCTCTTACATCCTTTCCTCTATCTATTAATCAAAAAAAGGAACAGTAACCAACAGCTGCTGATTGAAGCACTGAAAGTTCACATATGAACAAAGAATGATGGCAATAAAATTCTGAAGCAATCACAGGATATGGTTTTTCAAAAAGAGGTGACTACAGAGGAAGCAGAAGAACTCTAATAACACAGTGACCAAAAAGAAAAATACACGAATCAAGGCACATAGTTAGAGGTTCCGGGAATTTTATGCCCCATTAGGTCCAGAGGTAAAGAACATCCTCAATTTCACAGACAATAGGTAGTGCTTTTGGTACTACATAGTTAAACCACATAACTAATGCCTCCTGTCCTAATTCCATGCTGACCACACCGTTAGAGCCAGGAGAGAATGTGCTGGCCAAAGAATTCCACCCACATCTGCAAACCCACTGACAGTTACATACATCATATACATTAATATTTCATTTAAAGCTATCAACACAATGTGAGCAACACTAATTGAACACCATGAAACACAGAAATCAAAAATGGACAACTTTGTAAAAGATTACAAGGTCAGAGAAGGGAAATTTATCATAAAACCCTACAGATGACACTAAGATTCACAAATTAGGATTTCAATAAAAAGTCTAATTAAATGCTGTGTAGAAAGGCCTAAGGGGCTGTGCATGAGTTTCTCAAATGACATTTGATCAATTAGGAAACTCTATCTGTAGGTGATATTAAATACCTTCAAGAAATGATAAATAGCTTTGACCCAAAGCCTAAGAAGATAAGCTACGCCCAAATTAAATCAGATTGTAGGTAATTAATGTTTTCATAGAAGAAAGAACCAAAACCTTCATTCCATATTTCTTTAGGCTTTGAATTCTTGAAAAACAAATCAGCCATATCAGCTCGTGGACATCATCAGTCTGGGAAAGACTAGTGACTCTTCGAAGCCGAAGGGTTATTGGATTATATCTACACTACTGCCTATCACAGAGACAGCATTAAAAAAATGTCTCCTTTCGGGGAATGTCAAACAGAGCAGATGAGGAAGCAAGTCAAAGAGGGACTCTACCAAAATAAATCTCTTCCATTCAGATATCTACCTCAATTATGAACCTAAATTTCTAAAGTAATAACCATAGCCATTGCTTGGGGAGTGGTTGAAAATATCTTCATATTTAAAGGAGACATGTTTTTCTTAGTAATATAATTTTCTAACTTTGCTGGTTTATGAATTCAATGCAAACACAAGATCTGGCACTGATGCCATCTTGGTTACTGTATTTTTCATTGTAGAATCCACACTTCACTGTAATTAATACCCACTTCCCATCAAACCTTTTTGAATTTAGTTTTACTATGTTCTCTTCCAGACCCACAGTGATCAAAGAAATGGGTAAAGGATATTCTATCCTTGACAATCGATCACAAATTTAGCATTAGCAATTCCCTAAACCTTTTTTATTTTAGGTATGTGAATTAATATTACTCACCAATTCCTAAAAATACATCGTAATTATTAAATTGCAACACAGTTAAACAAACACTGAAATAAGTACATCCATACATAACACACCAGAGCACACGTAGCACATGAAATAGTGTTTTCTGAAAAGATGTGCTTTGTGATTGATGATAGGATAAAATCAAAATTTAGCTTGGTATATGGATTCCTAAACTTTACTGTTCAGGTTACCTTCTCGTAAGTGACTTTTGTTATTGCTGCCACAAAAGTCACCAGTGCAATGCACTGCTTGAAGGTCCCACTGCTGTCTGGACTACCCCCAAGACCACGAGCTATGGGGGGTGACCCTGAAAAAAGTCCGGACACGCTGACCTCATCTGTACTCCTAGGTAGTCAGAGAACTAGATGATGTGAAAAAGTAGAAAAATTACCGTTTGTGAGGAGGAGTTGTTGCTTGGTGGGAGTTGGGGGAAGGGCGGATAGAGGTACAGAGAACAAAGGAAAAAAACAACTTGACTAGAAAGTATTCTCTTTGGGAAGCCTTTAATCCTATCTGAGTTGAAAGTGAATTTGAGGAGTTTTTTCTTTGAGCCTGGTGAGCTCTTGACCTTTTCATAAAATTTACATAATTCCCCATGAAGGGAAACCCCTAGTTGTCTAGAAGAATGTAGGCAACCATACCGTGACCTCACAGAAAGGCTAGGAGGTCTATACCAACCAGGTCCCGGAAGCTATTATTAATTCCACAGGGGGCACAAGGGGACCCCTGAGGAAACCCGATTATAGAGCCCTCAGTGGGCTGCCTAGGCAGGAGGAAAGGGACCCTCCCTCCTTTTTCTTGTGGCCAGGCTGAGCCTCGAGGATGAGTAGAAAACAGAGGAAGATAGCTTGCCAGACAGGAAAGACACCAAAACACAGGTCTCTCTCCCTTGGGGGGCCCACCCAAGCAGCTCACCACTCACTCAAAACTCCATTACACTAAGAGGCTAGCTCCTCCGTAAGGCTGGCAGACCAGGTTAAGACATTTTATATGGTACATGAAACTTAAGTGTATCCTACCCTCACTTGGGGGAAGGCAAAGGCGGGGCAGTACGGAGAGGCAGGGGGAATTAGGAAGCACCAAGATTGTATTATGCACCAGGTATTGCGCTGCATGCATATTTTATGTAATCTCAGAATAGCCCTACAGTCTAGGTAATAGAAGTCCCATGTTACAGATGAGGAAAATGGGACCTGGAGGGCATATGTAGCCAGACTGTAGACAACAGAGTCAGGAAGCGTCAGATTTAGGATTCAAATCCGGGCCCCCAGGCTCATGTTCTGCAGGCTGAGCCGTGCTCCCCTGCACATACAAGTGAAGAACTAGAACTCACAAATAACAAGGCTTCTAAGTGATGATTTAAATGAAGTACCAGAACTTATGTCATAAAAAATTGCAAAATGCCTCCTCCACTGCTCCTGGAGTCTGTCCCATTAGCACTGAATGTGTTCCCACTGAAGCACTCAGCCAGGATGGGACTAGTTATTCGATCCATATCCTGTATGCCAAACCGGTTGTGGGGTTTGGGGGAGGAAGTGGTGGTGGGGAGTGGGGGAGCCCTGGAGCCCTGTTTCTAAGTAGCTGGAACTGGCTCATCTGGCATGAAGAGAGGAATATATTATGCCTCAAATAAACATGTAGGAGAAAGTCAAGAGTCTAAGAAAACTGCCAAAGATTTTCCTTCTTCATTTAAAAATCATCTTATCAGGTCGGTAATTTCAACCTTACAGAACTAATTTAGACAAATTTACAGCTTTCTGTGGTTTCGCTTTATGCGGAACTAATCTGATTCCAAAGCAAGTTTACAAAACCGTTTTTACATATAGTTCTTTTAAAAATCTCACCAAAGTTTATTGTGCTGTATGTCTAAATCGAATTCAATTAAATGCATTAATGCATTGCAGTGTGCATCTGAAACAAGGCAAGAACAACAAAAAAAAAACTCATGAAGTTCAGCACTTCCTCAGCCTAGGAAAGATCTCAGCAAGAAGGCGATGTGAATTGAAGGACCCACTTAGACGCAGAGGTGACAGGACCAGGAAGGAGATGGTGAACAAAAGAAATTCCATCTATTAACCCCCAGTAAGAGGGGAAGTAAGACGTTCTAAGGTAAATTCACAAATTCCAGTCTCCACTCTGGAAGAAATTCCAAAATAACATCAGCCAGTTATATAAGGGCAAGGAAAGGGGAGTAAGGTACTACCTAACACAGAGATTCTCTCCACTGGTCTACAGTCACTGTCACCAAAAGGCTAAATAAGAAAGGGGGACTCCTCACATCATTGGCTCTGAATAGTGTCCATTACTTTCCACATATATCCGTGAAGAGCAAATCATCATACTTGATGGGAGTTAAATCCCCCCAACTTTAAAGCTAACTCCTACCGTGCCAAGTGTCCTCAGTGCTAGACTCTGGCTAGCTATGACACGTTTCTATTTTATTTCCTCCCGTTACCTTGTGCCCACCATCCTACCCACTCACTGCAGATCTAGTACTTGAATACAAATCTTTCTGCTTGCTTGTCACTTTTTTTTTGCATATCTTCATTCAGGTAACAAAAATACTGACCTAAGCAAGACCAAGAACAGAGTACATTTATTTGTCACCCTGGGTTTGAGTGTCTATTTTCAAAGAGCTAGCAAGCAGCTTAAATTTCTCCTCACTTGCCCCATAGATATGAGACTTCATCAAAGGTGTATCCAACATCACAATCTGCATCTGCAAGAGCCTCCCTGACCTCTAAATCTATGGCCCTGCTAAAAGAAAATGTCTCCACTGACATGGTCTTCTCTCATCTAATTTGCACAATCTCCTGCCCATACTTGAAACTCCAGATAGTTGTCCAACTCCAACCGAATTCATGTAAAATATCTGTGTACACTTTCTTTCTACATAAAAGCGGTATCATGAGAGGAAGTCAGGTGCCAGATGCTGGATGTTACGAATATGGACACACTGGGGCACCTGGGTGGCTCAGTCAGTTGAGTGACCAACCCTTGATTTTGGCTCAGGTCACAATCCCAGGGTATCTAGCCCGGTGTCAGGCTCTGTGCTAAGCGAGAGGTCTGCTTGGGATTCTCTCTTTCTCTCTCTCCCTTTGTCCCTCTCCCCTGCTTGTGTTCCTCCTCTCTAGAATAAAATTTAAAAAAAAATTTTTTTAAGAATACAGGCACACCATAATAGTTAATGAGTATTTACTGTTTACCAGACTCTGCATAGAGAATTTAATACTTGGTTCGTCCCTTGCCCTATGTCAGTCTTTAAGAAGAATCAGTACTATCATCTCCAGATTCTCGCCCATGTCTACAACTCTCTGCTAGTCTCCTTCACCACCCTGTCTTCCTCCACCCCCTGCCACATACCCCTACTTCCATGTTCTTGCTGCACTCCATCTTGGAGACCATATTTCTGACCACACAGCTTGTGTCATCCCTTCAGCAACAATGATGAGCTCATCAATATTAGATATCATGAGCATCATCCTCTCAACTCACATTTCCAACTGACTGTCGCTTCCTTTCCATCGCTGACGGGATCTTCATTTACTAGAATCAGACCCAGCCATCAAGGTTCAGCACTAATCCTCCTCCTACACAGGAATAATCTGACCTCTACAATCAGAGTACTTTTTCATTTTTTTCCTGTATCTGGGCTTCTACGGAATCTGGTATCTGTATCTTAGCATTTAACACACAACTGCCTGAAAATCACAATTATGTACATGTCTATAACTTCCCTTAGGTAATCAGCAGAGAAGGAGAGGTGTGAAGTGAGGAGGGCTACTGAGGTTGGAAGCTGTCTTTCATGGGTCTGGTTTAACTTCCCACAGTCTCTGATTCTCTATCTATACAATGGAAATAAAATCCCTACTTTACAAGGACGTTAGGGAGACAATATAGATAGTAGTCTTCCAAACACGGAAAACATGAAAGAAGCCATAAAAGCGGAAGCTACCAGGAACAGTAAGTTTGTTTGCTCTGAATCCTTGAGGGCAGAGCTGTTCTCTCCACAGGGCCAAGCTAAGACTTAGTTATGTTAGTATTAACCAACATTTCCATAGCTCTTTACTAGAGGTGCAACATACTTCCAGGAATTGAAAACTGAAATGCATTTCCTATGAAAGCATCCTTCTAGAGGGAGATTTTAAAATAAGAGAACTCTTAGAAGCCACTGTTCAAATCTTCGCTTTTTTTTTTTAACTACATCTTTTTGGATCCACAAAAGAAATGACATAAATAACTACTTTCTGACCCCACCAGGTCTGCTTCAGTGAAATCCACTGACATCTCTGTAGTATCAGTAGAAACATAAGAAAATGGCAGCTTTTCAAAAGGTATTTGCTTTATTACAAGATGCTGTTATTTAAGAAGTAAACAATATTTTTTTATGTCAGTGTGCTAGGAGTGAATATCCTTTGGGAGTTCCCGTTTATGGTATTCCACCCCCCCCCCTTTGGAATACTGCAGTATTCTGTGGTGGGTTTTTAGCAAATTACCTAAAGCCTTAACAACAGGTTTTCACTGAAAGGCTCAGGATGCTCCTTTTTCTTTTCTTTTTTTCTTTTTTAATGTTTATTTACATCTGAGAGAGAGAGAGAGAGAGAGAGAGAGAGAGAGAGAGAGAGAGAGACAAAGCTTAAGTGAAAGAGGGGCAGAGACAGGGGGAGACAGACTCTGAAGCAGGCTCTAGGCTCTAAGCTGTCAGCACAGAGGCCGATGTGCGGCTGGAACTCACAAACCACAAGATCATGACCTGAGCTGAAGTTGGACGCTTAACCAACTGAGCCACCCAGGCGCCCCAGGATGCTCCTTTTTCTGACCAACTTTTTATTCTACCTCCACCTACAATGTCAGGTACCTGATCTACTTTTTCTATACTTTATTGTATGTGCCCAGAAAAAAAAAATTAATCCAGGAACACAAGAAGTTTTAAATTATAAATGCTTTTGTTTCACCAGTTTAAAAAAAAAATCCTCTTTTGGAGCACTTCATTTTCTTTTATTTTCTCTGAGGTATAAGAGAGAGACCGAGGAACTCTAAAAAACAAACTTGGACCTGTTTATTGAAGAAAGGATATGGCACATTTTTTAGACTTACTATCAAAACCAGAAAACTCCTAATCACTCTTACAGTGATGGATGTATTTGCTCACATCAGTATTCTGTAAGAGAAAAATAGTTAAGAACTGAATGAGAGCTCAGTAGCTACAGATTGCAACTGGCAGGCCACAGGCCACATGTGGCCCAAATACATTTTTAGTGTGGTCCTTACAGTTTATAAAATTAAGGACACTTCACATAAAAACATGTAAGCTTCTGATTCCCTTGTTTTACAACCAGGGTGGCAACAATCAGCTACAGGCACGTTGGAGCTGCCCTTTTAATAGTGGTTGTCATGTTCCACAGGCCACAATCCACAACCCCCCCCTCCTACATGGCAGGACTACTGGGCCTGCTCCACTCCTTTATCTTACCTGTGCACTGGAAATGCAGACCCAGGTTTTTTTTTTTTTTTTTAAAGCAAAGAACCTGGATCCAAAAAGGGCTTCCCCATTCACTAGCTCTGTGACCTTCCACAAGCTCTGAGTCTTGGGTCCCTTCAGTTTTAACCTGAAGCTAATCCCTTGACCTCATCAGGTTGTTGTGGGAAATAAAAAAGAAGAGTGGAAAAGTACTTCGTAAACTGTAATATAAAATATTTGTCATCTTTATTCATTTCCCAGTCCCCTGTCACTTGTATAAATCCCCTCTACTTACCTCAGCTGTTACTGGCTTCCTTGTTCCTCATATTGCTACTCTGTATGACATAGTTTAATATCTAAATAAAAAGAATTTGATATGTTTCCTTGCCTCATTTAATAAAAGGTAAGAAGATGAACAAATATCAAAGAAAAACGAAATGTATTACCGAATGTCAGTGGATCTTTACTAGGTCCTTTCTGTTTGTAATGAAGGTATGAAATTAGTGCAAAGTGTAATTACTGGATCGCTGATCCCTTCAAGGGCTGTTGTAAGTTCACCCACTAGGCACCTGAGGCCTCAAAGTAAAACTCACAGCCCCATCATTAGGGGTTCCTGTGAGATATGAGCATTGATCTCCTCCCGGGGCCTCACCCAGTGCTCTGGTAAATGATCTGGTCCAACAGGAAAACAAAACAAAACAAAACAAAAAACACAAAAGGATCTATGAGGCTCTCTCTGTGCCTCCCTCCTCTCAACATTTCAATAGAAGCTCCAAAACCTTAGAATCTGCAGTAATAAGCCATGGCACAAATTCTACACCTATATCTATCAACATATAGATATATGTAAAACAAAACAAAACAAAACAAAAACATAAGAGCCTTGAAATAAGACAGAATCTTCTCACAAATGGGCAGAGGTGCAGACAACTGCACTTAAGTAACGTTGCAGTGCCCACAGAAATGTTAGCAAAGATATCTGTCGTGAATGCTCTCTCCTTACATTAGGAATTCACTTATGTATTCTGTTCTGGTCCATTTGCAATAGACCACCCTTGTGCGAGGAACCACAATTAATTCCTCTTTTACTTTTAATATGAAGATAATCATGCCTGAGTGAACTGCAGGATATAATGTGGAATTAGAAGGGAAAGGGGATTTTCACTGGACTCATTGTTCTTTATAAGATCTCCAAAATTGGAGTACTTTATGATTCAAGACACAATCCGTTGAAAACCCCGTCTGACGAATCCGTTTTGAAGCATACCATATAGCGCATTACCGCTTTCCTTGAAGTTGAATGAAACCATGCCCAGAATACATATTAACGGTTGCCAAATCACTACATGGCCCTCAGCGTGTATTTTATTTTTTTAAACGTAATAAATAACAACATCATTTTTTTAAAAACTACTTCTTTCAATAGACGGCCCAAGGCTGATGTTTAAGCAAGTCTCCTTGGCAACCAAAGAGCACAGTACTTCTCGGGCTGGGGGAAGGGGAGAAGGCGGGGGAGCAACTCCACGGTTGGTAGAATAAGTAACGGGAGTAGTAATTGCTCTCGCTAGACGACGCTGGTAGAGCTGCACCGGCCGCATACCCCTGAAATGTTAACTCCTGTCTCGCCCCCACTGGCGCACCAGCGGCCTCCCACCCCCTCCCTCCGGGCCACAGGCACCTACCCCGAACAGGTTACAAGGAGAGACTGGCTTACCCGATGGGGTGAGCGGTCTGCTGGGTTATGTATGTACCCGAGGCGGCAGCGCAGGCACCGGGCGCTCCCTGATGCACAACGGCTCTGCTTCTCCCCCACGATGCTGAGGTTAAGAGAAACCGCAGTAGCTTCGCACTGTCGGTTTGGGGATGCAGTTGTGAAGACAAGAGCGCTAGCGTGTATGTATATGTGTGTGCGCGAGCGCGTGTGTTCAGTGAGTGAGCGTGTGTGTGTGTGTGTGTGTGCCCGCGCGCTCCCGGACTCTCCCGCGGGGAAACAGTGTTTGCTAGTAAATAAAAAGCAGCAGCCAGCACCGCAGGTGGCGCGTCCCGGCTCGCTCTGCCCCAGGCGGCCGCGTCTGCCTGGAGACGCACCTTGGCGGACCCCGGGGCGGGTTCAGACCGTGATGCGGCTCCGCCCCCTCCCGCCTCAGGCGAGCCAGCGCGCACGCCCGCCCCCTCCCTCTGCGCCGGCCAGCCCGCGCGCACGCTCCCCTCCTCCCACACCAGCCGCCGGGGAGGCGCGCACGCCGCGCTTTCCCCACCCCCCACCCCCGCTCCCGACGGCGAGCCAGCGCGCGCTCCCGCTCTCCCCGGAAGTCCCCCTCCTCCGCGCACACCGAGTTCGTGCTCTTTGGCACCTGCGCTGTGGGCCGCTGGGTCAGAACTACAGTCGGCCTGCGCCCGAAGCTGTGGTGACCGATACACGAGAACCCAACCTACCTGCTCCCAGAATCCCTTCCCATGGCTGGAGAGCAACTGGCAGGAACAGACGGTGTGACCTCGAGCGCTGTCCCTCTGCTTCCCTGACACTACTGACTTGAAAAGTTCACATTGCCACTATTCCTAGCCACCCCTCTATGGCTTTATGGTAATGTTGGGAAAGACTTCACGGTAACTTTAAGGTTGGATGGGGCCCCTGAACCTGAGGAATGAGGAAGGGTATTTTGGTTACAGCTAATTCAGCATTAACACCGTAAACAGACAACAACCTCTGTTAAACTTAAGGGCTTGGCCCACTCTTGTGCCACTTGCGGGTCATTGATGTCATTCCTATGTATAACATGCTTACAGCACACACTGAAGCAAAGTGGACAACTTTAATAGGTAAAAATATTCCATATTCCACTTTTGCAATGAAAACCTTGGTCCGATGCAGAGTTAAGCCATCAGGTATAAGAAAAATGAAACTAAATTGGGGTAAATTGTGCTTTGTTTAAAGTTCAGGGTTTAAACTACCACAAAGATGGAATTTCACAGAATGGTTAAGCCTCCTCTCTGGCAGGTTTGTGTTCTACACTTGAGCCAGGAACAGTGCCTTGATCTACTTGTAGGTGTCAACATTTCCATTAGCCTCAAAACAATTTTTGAGGTTCGGCAATTTTTTCACTTTCAGACCCACAGGTTTTATGGGGCTGTTTGCTACCCCTGCCCCATACCTTGGGGCCTGACTCTCTGGCTTCCAGTCCATCATTCCCAGACTCTAGGGCACTGGAGGCCTACTTATCTAGCAGTCTTGGACCCCAGGATAGAAGCTGGGAAGAATGACAAATGACAGACTACAAACACTAGGTGCAGTGCTATTCTCTAGAATTTTTCATATGCATTTGTTATTTTTCATGGGGTGTGGTTTCATACCAGAAGAATAAATGTGAAAGCATGTTTGAACCCAAAATACTGACTATGACTGGTGTCAATAAACACTTCTTTAAGATTCATAAAATATTTGTTATTAAGTTGAATGCACTTAAAATTTTAAAACCATCTAGGAGCTCCTGGGTGGCTCAGCCATTAAGCGTCCAATTACTGGTTACGGCTCAGGTCATGATCTCATAGTTCATGGGTTTGAGCCACACGTCGGGCTCTGTGCTGATGGTGTGAACCCTGCTTGGGATTCTTTCTCTCTCCCCTTTCTCTCTGCCCCTAACCAACTTGTGTGCTCCCTCTCTCTCTCTCTCTCTCTCTCTCCCTCTCAAAATAAATTAAAAAAGTATTTAAACCCGTCTGTTGATTAGATTAACTGTTTGGAATAAATAGAAGGTATTTATTTAAAATGGTTAAATAGAACAAAGAATATAACTGCAATTACACAGAAAACAAAAATCTTTATGCTACCAAGTCACCATCTGTGTGACTATGTAAGGTTTCTTACTACTCAAGCTGGGTCTGTCTTGTTTGTGATAGGTAGTCCTACCCACTAGCACAATGCCAGTCACATACTAGGGGCTCAATAAATATTGCTGACTGATACATGGATATTGAGGAACTAAGAAAATATATGTTAAATATCTACTAAAATGTCTAGTTCAGAGAGGGTGTTTTTCCCCCTAAGTGACTCCTTAAGATTGATTTAAAGTATAGATTTTTTAAATTAAAAAGCCTTTATTTATCTAAAATATTGGACGACTCCATAGTTTGTTAGACAGTGATCAAAACTCAACACAAATGTGTATTCCAGTATACTCTTACTAGAAGAGCAAATAGGTATTTCTCTGTTGGATACCATTATATATGATCTTTTCCATCATAGAGAAAATAGCTTAAAACAATACTTCCCAAAAGCCATTCTTTGAAAGGCTAGTCATTTGTTCAAGAATTTTTTTTGAACTCTTAGAATGTGTTAAGCAATGTAATTGGTGTAGGGCTTTCAGTTGTCAATAAATAGACATTGTCTCTGTTTCAATTTAGTGAAATTATAAGAGATAAGCTAAAGAAAGAAAGAAAAAGTGTGGATCTTTTCATTGCAAAGTGACAAAAAACTACTCCAATGAATTTAAGCAAAAAGGTATTTGATGGGAAGATAACCGTGCTAAGAATCTATGGGCAGCCAATACATACAAGCAGGCTTGGAAATCTGCAAGAGTTAGAGTAGTTAGTTCCCAAAGGGCACAGACACCGTGATAACAGGATCACATCGGGGCAGAAATATCATGATAGGATGTCTTTCACTGCTGTTTGGGTGGACCCCAATCTATTGTTCTTTGATACTCCCGGTTCAGATTCCAGCTTCCAGTTGTCCTAACTTGTAGCTGGGGTAGGGAGGGACCTGTTATCACAACCCCACCAGATTTGAGAACAAAAAGTGGACCCTGGGTGTCTGAAAAACAACATACATTCACACAGGAAATAGGGAGCCCGTCAAATGAGTTAGGGTAAGACTGAAAACTGGGTCCCTGTCACATTGTTGTATTAAAGACTGAGATCTTGGGGTGCCTAGGTGGCTCAGTCGGTTTAAATTTAGACTCTTGATTTCGGTCATGATCTCACAGTTCGCGGGTTTGAGCCCTGCATCTGGTTCTGTGCTGACAGCACGGAGCCTGCTTGGTATTCTTTCTCGCCCTCTCTCTCTCTGCCCCTTCCTGGCTCACATGTGCTCGCTCACTCTCTCTCTCTCAAAATAAATTATGTATTTATTAACATTATTTATTTATAAACATTAAAAACAAATAAAGACTGAGATCTTGTAATAAAGAAACCTCTTTCACTTTTTTAAACAGCTATCCTAGAGTTTTGTTGAGTATGGAACACTTTTTTTTTTTTTTTTTTTTTTTTTTTTAGCTTACCTCTTAACACACTTTAGGAAGCATTTTGGAACACGGTAAATTTTTGTAGCTTTTTTCCCCCATTTATCATCAGCTTCTCTATGAACCAAACTGTGAAAACCTAGCATAAATCTACTGTTATCAAGCTTTTATAAAATCTGTATTCTTAACAGCTCTGTGATGATCAGGGTTGAAATTGTCTCTAGACAGCTCAGATTTCAACCTAAAACTACATCATAAAAGAAAGCTATGGCATAGCTCCTTCTTCAACTCCAGAACAAACACCTGTCTTAGCTGCCTTGTCCCATAGCAAATGAGGAAGTGCCATTCTTAATGCCAGAGTCACGGTTTTCTGTCACAAACCAGTGATGACATTAAAGAGTTATTGAGCCAGATTTCTAATACCATACTTCTAGAGAGAACAGATCATTATTAATTATGCCAAAACCAAATTTGATTTCTGGCTGATATCCAGTTTTCAAGCAGAAAATATGGAATAACTCTGGCTAACACCTCAATTTATTCAATTACATATGGGTACATTTTGTAGCTAATTCATGCCATTCATCAGGAGCCAGTATCACTCAAAACTAGTTATACCATGGGAAAATCTTTTGCCATTAACATTTTTATTATGTATATTTTCTGCCACATTCTCTGGTACCAAACATTGTTGTTGCTTATGTTGTTTTCAGTCTAATTCAGTCTAATCAACTAGACACATAATGGATGTTTACTAAATATTTGCTGAATATACTGAATAGAAAATTGTCTTTACCAACAAGACAGAATATTTTAATTGCAGTACTAAGTACAAACATAATATAAAGGGATTTGTAGTCATTATTAGAGTAAGGCAAATTTTAAAATAAATCAGGTTTCTTTTTAATATATCAGGTTGGCAAAGATGTAAAGAATATGATAATACCTTGTGTTTGAGAGAATCTGGGTAAATGACTTGTGGGTTATTGCAAGTGGATACAAACATTTTGGATGACAACTTGTCAATATTTACACTTTATTAAAAACGCATATACCTTTTGCTATAGCAATTCTACTTGCAGGAATTTATCCTAGGGTTACTGTTGGTTCACAAACTGGCCCCCATACAAGGAGGGCAAAGAGAGAGCAAAGAAAGGAGGCAGAACATTCCAGATTGTGAGGGGGCAGGTTTACTAAGCAAGGGAACTTACATAAGAGACTTGTCTCTGGTGGCCTACCAGAACTTTAAAAGTGTATACAGAGGCCCTGACTGGGTTCAATCATGTGTACCATCCAAGCCTATGTCCTTGCAATGGCTCCCACTATGGGGAAAGGTGGGCTGAATTTACCTTCCAGGGACAGAGGAGGTGGTGAGGAGTCTCCACTTGCCTGGACCCAACTCAATTGACTTCTCAACCAGCAGTCACATCATGTCCATGACCTCCTACAACAGTTACCTCAAATAAAGTGCAAAAAGTTATGTGGAAGGACACTCATGATAGTTTAGTAATATCCAAAAGAGAGAGGTGGAAAGGGAGAGGGAGAGAGCTAGAGTCCATCATTTGGAGACAAATCAAATAATTAGTATACCAAGTGACCACTAAAAGAACTTAAGTAGATCTGTACACACTGATGCCAAAGATGTATCACTAAGAGGGAAAAAAAAATCAGGTTGAAAATTAATAGGGATATGATCTAGTTTGTGTAAAAGTAGGAAGAGAGGGAAGGCAGGAGAGAGGTGTGTGTGTAATCATGTGTTTTTCCATTTTACTGGCTCAGGAAGACAAGGGTGGATCTCAAGCTGGCTTCCTTCAGTCTCCCCTACATACAGATCCTGAGACTTCCCATCACACCACTACCACAGACCTTCTGATCCAGGGGGCTTGCACACGTCCTAGGCCATCAACAGGGTCAGGATGGGCCCCTCTCATGGCACGGATGGGTCCTCTCTTGCTGCATCTTGGAAGGTGATGTGACATTACTGGGAAGAAAGGCTGGCACACTCTTTAGCACAGGTGACAGTTGTATTGGGCTCAGCTGAATGAAGCCTGGGTGATAGGCAGTGCTCACCATGGTGGAGGATAGTGTCTCCGGATGCCAACTCAGCTCCTGTCTAAGGATTCTTCTCCACCAGGCCCCTTGTCCTGGCTCCAGGGACCGTAATGTTTGAGTAATTTTTTTCTGAATATGATGCCTATTTTTTTAATTTTTTTTTTAGTGTTTATTTATTTTTAAGAGAGAGTGAGTGGGAGAGGGACAGAGAGAGGGAGACACAGAATCTGAAGCAGGATCCAGGATATCTTTGTTATATCTTTACTATCTTCCTGTCACTTCAGTTCAAGGAAGCCTAGCTGATCTCCCCCAGTTCAGAAGTTTCCTCCTCATCATGTTCTTCCCCTAAAGTGATTTTGTTTCTGGGTGCACAAGAGACCCTGCTTTTCCTCTGGGACCTAGCCTTTTGAAACCCATAAGAAGCAAATCTGGCTTATTGTTTCTTTCCCAAGGTGTGTTCTCTCCTGTCACCCATTCTTTGAAGCAAATTTTAGAAAATGCCTACTCGGTTGAATGAGGAATAGTCCCAAGTACTAAGAAATACCAATAACAAAAACATATTAATTATATCTAGAAATACCCTAGATGTGAAATTTTTATTCTCTTTGAGAAAGGGGGTGATGTGGATCTTTTGTATTTTATTTTATAACCTTCTGTGCTGTTTATAACTTTTGATGAGTAAAAATACAATGTATAATATTAAAATGCATTTGTAAATGAAAAGTAACACTTTGTAGAATTTACTTATAAAAATGGATATCATAGTACTTTCAATTGCATTTTAGAAACTAGTAGGCATCTGGGCACGTGAGTGGCTCAGTCAGTTAAGTGTTCAACTTTGGCTCAGGTCATAATCTGATGGTTCATGAGTTTGAGCCCTGTGTCAGGCTCTGTGGTGACAGCTCAGAGCCTGGATCCTGCTTCAGATTCTGTGTCTCCCTCTGTCTGTCCCTCTCCCACTCACTCTCACTCTCTCTTAAAAATAAATAAACACTGGGGCGCCTGGGTGGCTTGGTCGGTTAAGCGTCCGACTTCAGCTCAGGTCATGATCTCACGGTCTGTGAGTTCAAGCCCCGTGTCAGGCTCTGTGCTGACAGCTCAGAGCCTGGAGCCTGTTTCAGATTCTGTGTCTCCCTCTCTCTCTGCCCCTCCCCTGTTCATGCTCTGTCTCTCTCTGTCTCAAAAATAAATAAAAAACATTTTAAAAAATTTAAATAAATAAATAAACACTAAAAAATTTAAAAAAGAAAAAAAAGAAAATAGTAGGCATCATATTCAGAAAAAAATTACTTAAACATTTTGGGAATCATTTTTTTTAATGTTTATTATTTTTGAGAGAGAGAGAAAAAGAGAGAGAGCACACACAGAGAAACAGAGACAGAGGATCCAAAGCAGGGTCTGTGCTGACAGCAGAGACCCCAGTGAGGGGCTCAAACTCACGAACCAAGAGATCATAACCTGAGCCAAAGTTGGTCCCTTAGCCAACTGAGCCACCCAGGCGCCCCCATTTTGGGAATCCTGACATCAATCAAGCCACATTGGCAACTACATAACTATACCTACACATAAGCTTAATGTGAGTGGAAGATTAAAAAAAAAAGAAAGAAAGAAAACATGTGTAAATGGATCCCATACTTCCAACATGTGGCCAGAAGAGACTATCTGTTAGCTTTGATGCTATACTCTTTCCTTACTGTCTCCCTTTCTCTTTAGCCTTAGTGAGAAACAAATCACAATATTTTGGTCAAAGTCTCCAACATCAGTTACAGATTCCTTGGCTTCTGTTTTAAATGGCAAAACCTGACTCTGGATCACTTAGGCAGGAATATACATTTTGGGAAGGATACCGGTAGCTCAGAGAATTGAAGGAGCAGGAGGGAAAACACAAATAGCCAATCTTTGAGAAGGACTTGGAACTCAAATAACATCATTCCATCCAAGATGCAAATTGCCAGGGCAGTCTAACTGGCCCAGACTAGGTTCTGAGCCCATCAGTATGTGGTGGGGAGGTGGGGTGGAGGGAAGAGAGGACCACATGGAATGGAATAGGGAAGGAGTAGTTCCCAAAAGGAGCAGCGATGCTCTCTTCCCTCAATGAGGGGCAAGGGATGCTGCACAGGCCAAAGACAATAGCTGTTCATGATCTTCATCTTTCAAATGGAGACTTACCTGAAGCATTGCATTTTTTCTCTCTTATTATCTCTTCTCCTGCTTCCCTACTGCTGCAAAGCACATTTCAGGTTGAATCAGAATTGTTATTTTAAGACAATACAAGTTCTTTCCAATGATATAAATTCTTACAAAAAGAGGTGAGTAGCCCATTGAATGTAAAGATATCTCAGGAACCCTGTTTAGATAATTCTCTCATGGTTAGTCCATTTACCATGGAATTTAAATTGAACACTCAATGATACATGAAAGTTTTAGTTTCTAATCTTAGAAGGATCTGTGTGGGATCCATTTTCCCAGGAAATCCATCACGATTTTACAGTAGTATAATGTAGATTAATGTAACTGACACTTCTAAAATTCTAATTCCACAGCAGTAATGTATGAATTTAATCATGCCATTAAGAAAAAAAAAATGTTAACTCTATTCATTAAAATTATCCTTTCATTCAAACTTTAATAGTTTCCCAGTCACCTCAATCTAAAGGTAAAATAGGTCATAATAACTGTCAAAAATAACAAAACCATTTCTCCAGCTTCAGCCAGTCTGCTTAACAGAAACCAGCAATCCCACTTCAAGTTGTCTCAGATGAATTTTACCAGGGAGCTCTGTTAACTTTCCCAACACATCCTTGGGAACACAGGGGGCGACCTTTCTGCTGCAGACCCAGTAAGTGCTCTTCCCCTTGTTGCCTTGGACATCAGCTCTTTTCCTCTTCACTTACCTTTTTTAATGTTTATTATTATTTTTTTAAGTAGCTCCTTTCTTCCAGACCAATGGTTTTTAGCTAGAGGCAATCTTGTCTCTCAGAGGACATCATGTCTAGAGATATTATTATTTCTTATGACTGGAGATGGAGGGTGCTACTGTCATCTAGACAGTAGATCCAGGGATGCAGCTAAACATTCTGCAAAACCCAGGACAGCCTCCCACAACAAAAAGTATGCATCTGGCCCCAAATGTCAACTGTGATGAAACAGAGACCCATCTCTAGACTCCAGCCCGAGTCGCAGAGAGCAGGCCTATGAGACAGTCTGAAGAACAAAAGCAGTCTGTCCTTAAAAATCACCAGGCCTCTGATATTTTTATCCTAAACACGGTTCTTACCTTTGCCTTCCCTTAGGATGACAGGACTCCTGCGACATTAAAGAGGGAATTGCCTTCTCTCTAGGGAATGTAATGATCACTTGGGGCATTGAACGGGAAATGATCCCCGCTTTGTGGCTACTGTCTGTTGTTATCAGCACCTTTCTCTTGCCTCATCCTTCTTCTGGTAACAAACCCTCTACCTTGACCCCAGGGGTGGGCATGTAACTCAGGTTAGCCAGACAATAGGCCTTTTTGCCAGAATGTCTGCCTTTCTTTTCTTTTCTTTTTTATTTTTTAAAATTTACATCCAAATTAGTTAGCATATAGTATAACAATGATTTCTTTTTCTTTCTTCTTTCTCTTTCTTCCTTCCTTTCTTTTCTTTCTTTCTTTCTTTCTTTCTTTCTTTCTTTCTTTCTTTCTTTCTTTCTTTCTTTCTTGTTCATTTATTTAATCTCTACACCCAACACAGGGCTCAAACTCACAACCCCAAGATCAAGAGTCACATGCTTTCCCAACTGAGCCAGCCAGGTGCCCCAGGATGTTTTTCTTTTTAACTCAAGGAAAGATAATTTCTTTTCTGGTGTGAGACTCTAAAGTAAAAGGGTTTGGGAGGAAGCATCTTGAGACAGTGAGGCTATCACTCAAAGAGATGCAGAGAGGGAGGAAAGCAAGGAGAGAAGAGGAAGAGAGACAAAGTGACAGTATTTTCATCCCCAGTCACCCCAAGTCCAGCTCCATCCCCATACTTCCCATGATTTGCTTTTGTGTGCAACATGTCATCTCCTGTTTAAACTAGGTTACTTTGAGTTCTATCATTTCCAACATAAGAATCTTGGCTAATATGCCTGTCTTCAAATTCCATATAATTTAATATGGCAGCACATCAAAAGTGCTTATATGAGGTACACACAGGACTCCTGGGGGTCTGGTTATATTGTTGACTCTAGAAAAGATTCAGGATTGTTTATGTCACAATAATTCATTGACTTATATATTTTTGTACACGCAGTTTTTTGGGGGAAAAGTCCTTAATGATGACCACTAAAAAATAATACTATATATACATAAGAAGGGGGAAAATGTCATATGACTCAAGCCATAAACAATAGATTTTATTTGAATAAGTGCAGGGAAGGAAAAAAGCTATTCTTCTACCCTTTTGTGTTCTATAACTGAGACCATGAATTAAACTGACAAAAAAAAAAACCACAACAACACCCCAGATTAATGGGGGGGGGGAACATTAAATATTATTTGATGTCAATATTTTAATGTTTATGCACACAGAGGCCTTCATAGAAAAGAACTGAAGGCCTAAAGAAATGGTTAGACCCTGGGGTTTATATACCATTTTAACAAAAAACAATAAATTGTGGAGAAGTGACAAGATAAGGGAAAAGGAATTTGGATTCCTGGGAGTGGTCAGTTATAGGAAAGTCAATATAGTGGTAAACTAATGAAAGGTAAGGTTTGTTTGTGCAGACACATCTCCATATTGACTTTCCGTCCCCAGTGATAAGGGTTGTTCTCTTCCTGGTACAGGAGGGGGGGGGGTGGAACACCTCCACTAAGAGTAATTTATGTCCTGTGTTTTTAAAAAAGAGGGAAGAAAAGAAGCTCCTTATGTGTTTACTGCTTAATTGCCTTCAGCAAAAAAAAAAAAAAAAAAAAAATTATTATCATCTTTTGGCCAAAGTAGCACATTTCAGTGTGGCATGTTCTCCTCTCTTTCATAAGTGAACTTAGAATCAAGTGTACATAGTACTTTTTAAGATTACAGAGCATTAATAATTCACACTCTTTCTACTCACAATTCTATGGTATTATACATCACCTTTTTCCCATCATGAATAAGTACTCAGCAATTCACCTATTTCACCAAGAAATTATACAATTGGGGCTGAAATCCAGGTTTCTAACTCCCTAGCATAGCGCCCTTCCCTTTAAAATATAGCTTCTTCGGGGAGCTTGGGTGGCACAGTCGGTTAAGCGTCCGACTTCAGCCAGGTCACGATCTCGCGGTCCGGGAATTCGAGCCCTGTGTCAGACTCTGGGCTCATGGCTCAGTGCCTGGAGCCTGTTTCCGATTCTGTGTCTCCCTCTCTCTCTGCCCCTCCCCCATTCATGCTCTGTCTCTCTCTGTCCCCAAAATAAATAAACGTTGAAAAAAAATTTTTTTTAAATAAAATATAGCTTCTTCATAGGGCGCCTGGGTGGCTCAGTCGGTTAAGCATCCGACTTCGGCTCAGGTCATGATCTCGCGGTCTGTGAGTTCAAGCCCCGCATCAGGCTCTGTGCTGACAGCTCAGAGCCTGGAGCCTGTTTCAAATTCTGTGTCTCCCTCTCTCTGACCCTCCCCCATTCATGCTGTCTCTCCCTGTCTCAAAAATAAATAAACGTTAAAAAAAATTTTTTTTTTAAATAAAAAAAAATATATAGCTTCTTATGGGGTGCCTGGGTGGCTTAGTCAGTTAAGCATCTGACTCTTGATTTCAGCTCAGGTCATGATCTCATGGTTCATGAGATAGAGCCCCAAGTTGGGCTCTGTACTGACAGCATGGAGCCTGCTTGGGATTCTGTCTCTCCCATTCTCTCTGCCCCTTCTCCCCTGCTTGGGCACACACACACACTCTCTCTCTCAAAATAAATAAATAAACTTAAAAAAAAAAAAGTGTAGCTGTCTCTGAGTGGAGGAAGGAATCACAAAGAAGACAGTCTAGGCCCCTCCCTATGCTGAGCTCCCAGGGTACCTGGCATGTATCACTATCATCCATTGTCATAAGTTATTGAATTTATGTGTATTGAATTTTAATGTCCTCCATTAGGCAGTGAGTTCTTTAGTTAGCATAACCATTGTTTTACTTGTTTTATTTGGTCTTACTTTTTTGTACCATTTACCATGCTCAGCAGAGGTATTAGAAAAGCACTCAGTAAATATTTGCTAGATGATGGATGGATAGATGAATGGATGGATATGAATTAAGAAGCCATGAAATGAAAAATAGCTTTAGGCATCATTGTGATTGGATTACACACTTCAGTAGAGGAATATCAAGAAATATCTTCAGTAAAGTAGACTGGGGCAAAATTAGGGAAGCTGTGAATGCCAACCAAGATGTTTGTACTTTAGTCAGGAGACACTTTATCTCAGGAGGGTTGATCTTAGGAGGGTTCGGAGGAAAGGCTATTGTAATTATCCAGGATTTAGGTACTAGAAATATGAAATGCAGTGGGGGCTGAGAAAATGGGAAAGAGAGGAACACTGCTGAGTATATGACTAACTAAATACCCTTTTCCCTCACGAGGAGTACGATGCAGGGCACCAAGGCTGGGTACCTGCTCAATGGGCTGTGTAACTAAAATCAAAGGGCCAAAGGCAGAATAATCACAGTTAAGGTTGCAGAACCAAGGATTTGGAGCCAGCTAGCTAAGGAGCCAAAAGTAAGCAAATTCTTAGCAAATGCAGAGGGTCCCCAGTAGCGCTTAGTAGTGATAGCTCTTTGTATTAGTTTCCTACTGCTGCATAGCTTACCACAAATATGGAGTTCGGAGCAACACAAGTTTATTATATTACAGTATATAGGTTGGAAATCCAACATGGACCTCATTGGGCTAATACCAAATCGTCAGCAGGGCTGAGTTCTTTCCTGGAAGCACTAGGAGAGATCATCTGATTTCTTGCTTCTCTGCCATGTTCTAGAAACTCTCCACATTCTTTTGCATGTGGGTCCTTTACCTTCAAATCTAGGAACTTTGGGCCAAATCCTTTTTACACTGTTGTCTCTCTGGGTCTCTTTCTTCTACCTCTAAGGACACCTGTGATTACATTGAACCACCCAGGATAATCTAGGATACTTTCCCTATTTTAAAGTCAGCTGATTAGCACCCTTAATTCCCTCTGCACCCTTAACTCCCCTTTGCCATGTAAGGTAACATAGATTGCAGGGATTGGGACATGGGCATCTCTGAAGACCACTATTCTGCCTACCATGCCCTTCCCCCTGGGTGGAACAGTGCTGGGCCTGGCCCATGATGAAAGCTTTGGTGCCCAGGAAAAACCTGGAGATAATCTGAGCCAGGCCATTTCTCAAAATCACTGCTTTCTCTCAGAATTCTTTTCTAGTCCTAAACGGTTAACTCTTATGAATTTGAGATGAACAATTACTTATGAAAATAAAGCTTACATACTGCCCCTCCCCACCCATCCATACTGCAGTGTGCTGGAGCCAACGTGTACCACTTGCAAAAAGCTACTGTTACATTTCCAGGAATTTTATAACATCAGGTTGACATTAGCTAAGGAAGCACTATTTATACTGTGTAAATGAACAAACTCTACAAATTAGAACCTTTCTCCTGGGAGATCCAAGTGTTACATATTTGCCATACCACTGGTATGTATGAATTTAAAAATGAACATCAGCAACAGTCAGGATGGGGTCCACCATATATTTCAAAGATAGTGACTGGCTACAGCAATTAGTTTGAGTCTCCCAGACAAGTGCGAACAGATCTCAATTTTGTCTGATTATCCACTGCTGTCAAGGAGGATATGCAGGATTCATTTTACTGAATGGAGTGCTGGGGTGTTGCCAAGGGTAATCGGAGTTATGATGTACTTAAACAGGGCAGGCATGTTAAGAAGGCCATTTAGTAATACGCCTTTAATGCTACTTCCTAATCTTAGCAAGATTATAAACATCTACAAATCCATGCTTGATGAGGCTCAAGAACTTCAGAGCTGGTCCAGGAAGTGGAGAATTAGCAGAAGCAGACAGCAATAGCATAGCTTCTCCATCACACACTTCTTTCTGGTGGCAAAGGACCCAGAATAGGAGTGTGCAGGAGAGGCTCCACATCCCTCTGCCCTGGCTTAAAGAGAAGGAGGACTGGCCTGACAGCTGAGGCTAAGTTAGAGGTTTTCCTAAGCTACACAGAATGTCAAAGACAGAGGAGTGTTCAGGGCTGAGCATCCAGTGGGAATCCAAAGTCAGCGAATCACGGACAGTGCTCTACAGAATCACAAATCCAAGAAGGAGAAGCAGTTACCAAAAGCCAGCAATGGAAGTCAGGGATTTGAAAGATGAAGAGAGGATAGAGGGCAAAGATGGATAGGAAGCAACAGCTCCAACGAGTAAGTGGCAGGACATGTGGCTGAATATTGGAGGATATAGTGCTTTTCTTGGTGGAGAATTATTCTACTTGTTTCCTGCAGTGAGGTATGGAGGAAGAAAAGGGAAAGATGCCAACAGGCTTGCCATATCACTGAGTTGTCTCCATGCGTGGGGGGGTGGGGGGGGGGTGGGGTGGGGAATAAGAGCCACAGGGAAACAGTGTAGCAGGTTTTCTAACATTTGATCAAATGCCTGAGAAACCTGAATGCAGGGGCAAAACTGAGTTTGAGCACGGGGCCCACACCGCTTCACTGAGACATCCTATGTCTCCTTTCCTGAGTGTAAGATCCCTAAGTGTAAGATCTCACCTTCAGCTGAAAGACCACTCTGAAGCACATTCACCTGGGCCAGGGATCATTAAAGCCAAGGAAGGCCCTGATAAAAACCACTCCCTCCCCTTATCCCAATGCAGGGTGACTGGTAAGCATGGGATTTAGGACCAGAAGCTGCAGTGTCTGCAAGGGGCTTTTGACTCCATCCCTAACACTGTGATGTGAATGGATGCACCAGGGAAGGAAATCAGCCAGCTGCTTCTTGGCTGTGGAGCTATATCTGACCAAGCAGGGTAGCTGGCTGGGCCTACCTCCTCCAGGAAGAAAAGCAGGACCTTTGACAGATCTGTTTTCAGGATGGCAGTTAGAACTACAAGGGAAAAAAGGAGGTTCAGGCCCAGATCCTGAGGTCTAATAACCTCACCAAAAAGAATGTGACCTAATGAATGTTTATCAGATTACATAAGTCAGCCTTCCTACTTTGAGTAGGAGCTAAAAACGGGGTAGAAAGCAAGGTTCATCTCTGCCATAGGTAAGAAGCAGAATCAAGCCCACTTTCCCCATAAAGAAGAAAGGAAATGGGACCTCATTTGAACAAGTAAATAATTTAGTTAGACATAAAGAAAAATTTTTTAACGATTAAGAATGTATGATGGGTTGGGGTGCCTGGATGGCTCAGTCAGTTAAGCATCTGACTTTGGCTCAGGTCATAATCTCATGGTTTGTGCGTTCGAGCCCCACATCAGGCTTTATGCTAACAGTGCAGAGCCTGCTTGGGATTCTCTCTCCCTTTCTCTCTGTCCTTCCCTGCTCATACTTTGTCTCTCTCTCTCAAAATAAATAAATAAACTTAAAAAAAAAAAAAGAAAGAATGTATTATGGGTTGAATTGTGTCCTCCCCCACCCCCACAAAGTCATTTGTTGAAGTCCTACCTCCCAATACTTCAGAATGTGACCTTATTTGGAAATAGGGTCATTGTGAATGTAATTAATTAAGATAAGGTCATACTGGGGTGAGGTAGGCTTCTTATCCAACATGACTAGTGTTTTGTTTTTTTTTTAATTAATTAAAAGAAATTTTTTTTTTTTGAGAGAGAGAGAGAGAGACAGAGAGGGAGAGAGAGTATGAGCAGGGGAGGGTCAGAGAGAGAGAGGGAGACACAGAATCCAAAGCAGGCTCCAGGCTCTGAGCTGTCAGCACAGAGCCCAACACGGGGCTCAAGCTCACAAACTACAAGATCATGACCTGAGCCGAAATTGGACACTTAACTGACTGAGCCACCCAGGTGCCCCCAACATGACTGGTGTTCTTATCAAAAGGGGAAATGAGGACATAGACATGTACACAGGGAGAACACCATGTGAAGATGAAGGCAGGAATGAGGTGCTTCTATGAGCCAAGGAACACCAAAGATGGTCAGTGAACAATCAGTAGCTACTTGAGAGACCTGGCTCAGATTTTCTCTCAGGCCCTCAGAAGCAACCCTGCCTATACCTTGATCCCAGATATCCAGCCTTCAGGACTGTCAAACAATAAATTTCTATGGTTTAAAACCCAGTTTGTGGTAGTGCATTCAGCAGCCCCAGCAAACTCATGCAGAATTTTAAAGTACTATCTGTACACTTTTAAAAAGATATTTAAAACATAGTTGTTTCATTGAACTAATCATATAATCAACCATATTTATTTTACAATACATATTCACATAGAATTAACCATACATCATACATACATGACTGTAATTTTAGTAAATAGCAATATTTTAAATAAAATTAGCCATTAGTTATCCCGGACAGCGTTTGAGAGCCAAAGCTTGAGTCTCTTCTAGTGCTATATGTCTCTAATTTTATCAACTAACGGTGTGCCAAATCTAATTGCTTCATGGTAATCCAGATTAAAATCATATTTCTATTAATACTGAGGATTTACTTAAAAGGCTTAAGGGATTACATGTGGAAATGCAGCAGAGATTGAGAAATCAGTAACTTCCATTAAGGTACAAGTGACTTTTAAAATAAACCAAAAAAATATATAAACTTGCATTTTATTGTCAGCAACAAACACTTACTAAGCATGTGCTATTTGCAAATTACCATATAAAGTGCTATAGATACATGGAGACAAGTGATGATACTGCCCCAGGAGTCCTGCACTAGAATTGGGAAAACCACTGCAAAAGTAAAACAGGGGCACCTGGGTGGCTCAGTCGGTTAAGCTAACTCTTGATTTTGGCTCAGGTTGTGATCTCTCCGTCCAGCCCCTCCCCCCTCCCTGGTGGTGCCCCACACAAACAACACACAACCAGCTTGGGATTCTCTCTCTCTCCCTCTCAAAATAAAGAAAATAAAACCTAAAAAAAAAAAATTCTCTATCTCCCTCTGCCCCTCTCCCACACTGTCTCATAAATAAATAAATAATAAATAAATAGGGGTGCCTGGGTGGCTTAGTCAGTTGAGCGTCCAACTTTGGCTCAGGTCATGATCTTGCAGTTCAGTTTGGGAGTTCAAGTCCCGCGTCGGGCTCTGTGCTGACAGCTCAGAGCCTGGAGCCTGCTTCAGATTCTGTGTCTCCCTCTCTCTCTACTCCTTCCCGCCCATGCTCTATCTCTCTCTGTCTCCCAAAAATGAATAAACATTAAAATAAATTTTTTTTAAATTCTCTATCTCCCTCTGCCCCTCTCCCACACTCTCTCATAAATAAATAAATAAATAAATAAATAAATAAATAAATAAATATTTATTGTGTAAGAAACAACCCAAGTTAGAGTGGTCACACAAAATGCTGTAGATATTGTTGCTTATCTAAAGTACTGTTTACATTTTCTCTCATACACAAGGGAGCCAGTCTTAACCCCACTGTATAAACACATCCTTGCATATTCTCCTTGAGTAACCTTTCTGACTTAGCCATGGAAAGAGGAAAACTTTGTTTACTTTTTGCTATATCTTCTGTTAGAATGTTTCTTTTTCTCTGCCCCTAAGACCAGGATTATGAAAAACAGGGAGGTCCTAGGTGTGGGACTTCTCAGATGACACTCCTTGATTCCAAAGAAGGGAGACTCTCTACAAGGGACCTGATGTAGATAGTAAAGAGGTCTGCTGTGGACGCAGAAACCTGGTGTAGCTCTTCACTCCCAAAGTGAAGGCGTTGTCATTGGGTCATGGAAGGTGCCTTGTCACAATAGAGCTTCACTAAATGGCAGCCTGGTTCACTCCCAAACTGGCTGTGTGTGTGTCTCTGAACTCCTGGCACATACCTCCGGTCCACTTCCTGACCTCTCTTTTCCCACCTGTCACATGTGTGGAAAAATATAGTCCTTTAAATCTTTCTGTTCAAAACTACCATCCATCTTCTTAATAATTATACAATTCGAGCAGGACAATACTGCTGACATTCTAACTTTTAATGTATCTAAATCACAATCCCAACCTTGCATACAAAAGGCATAGCACTTTTACATCTTTTCTGAATGTGCTGATTCCCTGGCAATACCTGTTTTCCTTTTTCTCATTAGCTCCCAAATGCTGGACTGAAAGTAACTCCATCCAGTAGGAAAGAGCACTGGATGAGGAATCAGTATACCTGGATTCTAGTTCTAAACTTGTCCCTCACCATCTGTAGAGTCTCAGGGAAGTCATCCCATTTCTCCTGAGTCTGTTTCTTCCCAAGTTGTTCATTATGGAGCTAAGAGACAGGACTGCCTTAGCTAAAGAGTGTCCTGACCAAGGTAATCAAGGTAGCAGATTTGCTCTTTTTAAAACTGTGGGATAATGGGGTACCTGGGTGGCTCAGTAGGTTAAGTGTCTGACTTTGGCTCAGGTCATGATCTCACAGTTTGTGGGTTCAAGCCCTGTGTCGGGCTCTGCTGACAGCTTGGAGCCTAGAGCCTGCTTTGGATTCTGTCTCCCTCGCTCTCTGCGCCTCCCCCACTGGTGTGCACATGCTCTCTCTCTCTCTCTTTCTCTCTCTCAAAATAAATAAACATAAAAAATTTTTTTTTAACCGTGGGATAAGCTGGGATGCAAAGCATAGTCCAAAACCAATCACACAAGGTGCTAAGTGTAAAAACTGGGTCATCAAAACCAGAAAGAAGACCCCAAAATAAGCCACATGTGAAATTCCACAGCAGAACAGTTAATTTTAGCAGCTTTTTTTTAAACTATGAAGGAAAAACAGGAGTGCTTTTCTCTATGCAGTGTCTCTGATTACTGCCCTTGACTCCATGTGGTTCTGGTAGGGATGCCTACTACTTCATCCCAACCAAAAAATGGGTACATTACTCACATCAGGTCAGTTAGTGTCCTTCTTGCTAGGAATTTAAATCTGGGGCAGAAAAAATTCCAGCAGCAGAAGGCAGCTGAACTTGAGTCACCAAATGGTGACAGCTCACCTCTCCTGTTGTGAGAACCTCTGGAGCTGTCCTTGTTAAGCATTTCCTTTATAAGGTCTCAGTACCTTCAAATAAACCTTTTCTTTCTTTCTTTCTTTCTTTCTTTCTTTCTTTCTTTCTTTCTTTCTTTCTTCCTTCCTTCCTTCCTTCCTTCCTTCCTTCCTTCCTTCCTTCCTTCCTTCCTTCCTTCTTTCCTTCTTTCCTTCCTTCCTTTCTTTCTTTCTCTCTCTCTCTCCTTTTTTTTTTCTAAAGTACACATTCAGTTTCTCTTGTTTCCAACAAATGAACAAAGAACTAGTTCTTTGTATTCCCAAAGAACTAGAATTCAGATAGACACAAGTAAAGAACTTTGGTCTTCATGGACAGCCAAACTCATCTAGAGAGAGCTGGCTAGGAGCAGGTGGGACACATGTTGGAGCCAGCACCAGGAAGTGGTGAGTGGGAGGGGGCAGGAGTGGGGGGACAGTGGACTGTTTCTTACTGAGAAATGAGCTGATTATACCAGATTATTTCTAAACTCCAACATCCTATGATTCAAAGTGATGAATTCCATGACCCAAATGATTAGTGCTATGTTTAAGTGGGATGGAGAGAGAAAAGGCTTTGTCTTTTTCTCTTTTAGTCTTTCTATTTTTAGTAAGGGCTTAGTGGACGGAAGCATTCAAAAGTGTAAGGTGACACATGAATCCAAGCATGCACTGTAATTCACAACTGTAAATGCAGAGAGGCATGCTGGTAACAGAACCCTGGTAATAACACTCGTGTGACATTTTTTACATATCTCACAAATTAATCCTGCCAAATCATTATGGGAAACCAGTGTCATCACTAAATGTATACATTTGTCCTTGAACACTTCTGTGTGTGTGCAAAGTTCTGGTGTTTTCCTTTTCCAGGAATATTTCTTGATGTTAACATCAGCTTGTACTTCTGTACCTTGGGCTACCATGATGTAGGAAGTCGTCCGTTTATCTTGAAATTTCCTCCAATTTTTCTTGCACACTACCAAGGAGTGTATTTGCTTGGCATCAGAGACACAGCTACATGATTGGTAGCTTTGCTGGTCTGTGGTCCGTTTTGGGGGTTTTATGGCTTAGCTAGTTATAGAAGGGGCAACACCAGTGCACATGAGTACCATGTTAGGCATGCTTCTGTCTCAGAGTCTTTTCACTTTCTGTTCTGCTGGCCTGGAACATTGTTGGAGGTTATCAAGGTGACATGACTCCCAGTTGACCTGTGAGCTGGACCTGGGCAATCGGAGGCTCCCCACTCTCTCTCCCTGTCCTTGTTGCAACCAAGGCTTAGAGCTGCCTAGAAAACATTAGAATAGTGGGGTGGCTATCTTTTTTTTCATTAAAATGGGAGTCAAAACTCATGGGGTCTAGTGCAGATCTCCCTCAAGTTGGCCATGTTATCTCAGGACAGTGAAGATTTAGTTTCCTGTGGCTGCTGTACCAAATTATAACAAATTTGATGACCTTAAAACCATGCACATCTCTTCTCTTACAGTTTCAGAGGTCAGAAGTCTGAAATCAGTTTAACTGGCCCAAAGCAAGATGTCTTCAGGACCATGTTGTCACCGGAGTCTCTAGGAATCTGTGTCCCTGACTTCTCCAGCATTGCTAGACTCATGGCCTCTTCCTCCACCTTCAAGCAGGCAAGGCAGCAGCTTGCTTCATTCTATATCAGATCTTCCTCTGACTCCTTCTTATAAGGAAACTTGTGACTGCATTTAGGGCCCACCGAGATAATCTCCTCATAGCAAGAGCTTTAAATTGATTACATTTGTAAAGTTTCTTACATTTAAGATACTTTCTCAGGTTCCAAAAATTAGAACCTTGATGTCTTTGCAGCCATTATTTAGCTTACCACACCCCTAGATCTTAGTTGTCCTATGCATTAAGTTTAGGAATTTTGCTGCATGATCTACTATTCATGAGTATTATATGAGCCTCCTGTCTGCTCTACTGGATTCTAAGTTGGAAGGTGCAAAATTAATCACTCACATGCAAAGTAGCACTATTAGTTGTACATCTTGCGCACTAACCAGAACCCTAATTTGGGGGGTGGAGGTGGGGGGCTGGCAAGGGAGCAGGGATGGGACATTGTTATTCACATGAATCATATTTCACTTGTCATCTGGCTCAACCAACCACTTAAAAACAAAAATGGCCTTGTAGCAGGAATTGATACAGAAATGAGCTGGGTGAGTTCAGTTTCGGCATCTTGAGATTACAGAGTCACTCTTCTGATGAACAGCAAATGCTCCAGCCTTTTAGAAGGAGGAAAGCCAGTGAGAGGGAAGCCTGTAGGCAATGAAGTGTGCAGAGAGGGCGAGACACAATTTCAAGAGCTTTTTGAGCATGAAGTGTTTAACAGCCATATTATGGCTTTATTGCTCAAGTTCACTGAAAACCAACAGTAACAAATTTACCAAATGTAAACCCATCCGAAAGTCTGTACCTTTTTGTCCTTGAAAGCTCTTTAAAAAATACAAGTATTATTTCATACTTATGTCTTAAAAGAGCAGTCCTTGGTTTTGGTAAGATGCTCTTCGAATGACAATAGGATTTGCTTCAGCAAAACTGGGGGAGGTGGGAAAACGGAAAGGAACATAGAAGAAAGTAGATTGGCAAAGAACTGAAAAATACTGGTACTGGGTGATGGGTACATGGTCGTTCAGTATACTAAACTCAGCATATTTAAATAATGTTTGAAATTTTCACCATCAAGTTATTTTTAAAGTGGTTACCACTAGTTTTTAACAGAGCGATGCTGCTAGATAAATAACAATATCCTCTCTTGTTTGCAATTTCTTACAGAAAACATTCAAACTCTGTATCAAAATGTAGCTAGCTAGGTACATGAATTACTTTTTCAATGAAAGCAAAAACCTCACATATTAGTTTACTAGACACACTGCTGAGATCTATAGACAGAACTGGTATTTTTAGCTGTCTCTGGAAGTAGAAGTGCTACTGTTCCTGTGGCCATGGGTTGGGGACCTGTAAGTCGACATGATCACGAGTACATTCTGAGCTTCTATTTAATCAAAAGCTCTTAAAAAGATTACCTACTCCAAGAGTGGCATGAAAGTATTAAAACAGAGAACTAAATTTCATGCTCCAGCCTCTCAATCACAAATCCTGCTGTCTAAGCTGCTGTCTTATTCATCCAGCTTAAGTGGAAGGTATATCTAGCAGTGTTCCTCCTAAGATCTCTTATTAAACAGTATCTCTAAGAAAAAATGGACAAAACAACCTCACCTTTTACATGGTCAATTATAGCAGCATCTTACCTGGTCTCTCTCTTCCAAACCACCCTTTATGTAGATGTTAATCATTTTTCTAAAACAGGCCTAGGACTCTTACTTCCATTCAAGAGACCTTCACACACAGGAAAAATAAAGACCAATTTTAAATTCCATCATTTAGAGACTTCTAACTAGCTGGCCTGTGATAACTTCAACAATAGCTTCTCTCTATTCTCCCTACCTCTTTCTTCCTAACCACCCTCTCCTTTTGTGTGTATTTTGTTTTGTTTCATAAATCCCTGATGGCATATGTTTTGATTCTTTGAACTGGTTATGAATCTTGCCAGTTCCCTCATTTATGAGTTGAACAAAATCATTGACATGTGTTTTATACTTACAGGAGTTGTGATTTTCTCCTTTTACTGGCAAAATCTTTGTGTAACTGCACGTATGTTTACCCCTATCCTCTTGTGTTTTTATTCCTAGTGCATTGCTTCTGTTAATTGTCCCATGTGATGATAACAATATGTTACAGAACTGTCACTCCTGGTCACAAGGATTTGGCTTTGACTTTATCCTTAGTGCTCCATACAGCGCTTTGGCATATTGTTCTGCACTTGCTATATTGAGTGAGATGCGAGGAGAGGATGCAATCTCTGAAGTCTCCTGGGTGTGTAGGTTCAAGGGTAGATCCACGACCACCCACTTTACCTGCAACCCTACTCTCAGACTACCTGCTATGTTTTATTCATTTTCTATGAAAACGAGTAACTGCATAGGTAGTCACCACAAACTTAGAGGCTTAAGACCATATCTATTTATTATCTCATAGTTCTGCAGATCAGAAGACCGGGCAGGCTTGTCTGGGTTCTATGGTTGGGATCACTAGGTGTCATGGAATTCTGCCTACCACACCAGCCTCCCTGCCTTGGCTAACAGTGGCACATCCAACAGAAATGAGACTCAACAAAGGGTTGCGTGCACTCAAGTTTAGGGGGAAGTATGCAATTCCTAGAAACAGAAGGAGAAGCTAGCCAAAAAGGAGACTATCAGGATAAAGAGGGCACAAACTGACAATAAGAAAGTGCTCCCAAAAGTTTATGAGCAAGGGTACTTCATATACCTCCTAGGGTATCCACCATTGTATAAGCAACAGGCAGCTAAATGCCCCTTTGAAATACCTCTAATGTGGATAAAATACTACAGAGTACTGCACTAATGGATTAATGAAATAAAGTATCTAAAAATATGAATTACTATAAAGTCCTAGCCAAACCTAAAATTATTACTATTAAAATGTTTTCTATTATATTAATATTTTCAATATATAAAAGAATAGCTAACAGTTCTTGTATATTTATTCTATGTCAAGTCCTATGCCTTCACATCAATTATGTCTCTCAGCAATCCTATCAGGTGAGTAGTATTGTTCTTCCCATTTTACAGAGGAAATTGATTAAAGAAAAATCAGGGACTTAGACAGAAATCATGCATTCAGAAAGACAGAACCAAGATTCAAATGTAGGTCTGTCTACTGCCAATCATTCATACTCATCATGTTAATCTATGGATGTTAACAAAACAGTCAGAGAGACATTCACTATCAGAAAGAAAAGGCTAGACCTGAAGATGGACAGACAGATGGAGAGAACAAACATGGACCCTAGTTCTGAAGTTACTGCGTTGGATTCACTAGCTAAGGTAAACTGCTCTGGCTACAGTTTGCTTTTCATAGCTTTTAAGGAGAACTTCTGGAATTCTCTGTTTCATAATCTTTGAAATGAAAATTATTTCTTGAGTATTTGCTTGTTATTTATGATATTGCACTTTTTTTTAATTCCTTGCCAAACTGTCAGGGATACCTTCTGTAGCTGGGGCCAAGCGGGAGAATTATTGTACTGATTAAATTGCTAAGGACAGAACAAAATTACCTCATTAGAATCAAACCAAAACCGGGGTGCCTGGGTGGCTCAGTCGGTTGAGCGTCTGACTTCGGCTCAGGTCATGATCTCATGGCTCATGAGTTCCAGCCTCGTGTGGGGCTCTGTGCTGACAGCTCAGAGTATAGAGCCTACTTTGGATTCTGTGTCTCCCTCTCTCTCTGCCCTTTCCCTGCTCGCACTGTCTCTCTCTCTTTCTCTCTCTCTCAAAACTAATAAATAAACATTAAAACAATTTTTTTTAAAAAAAGAATTAAACCAAAACCTAGCCATGATGGAACATCTCTTACTTCCATAAAAAGTAAGATCCCGGGGATGTGGAAGGGTAGATAAACTATAAAAGTAATCTGGGGCGCCTGGGTTTCTCAGTTGGTTAAGCCTCCGACTTTGGCTCAGGTCAAGATCTCATGGTTAGCCCTGTGTTGGGCTCTGTGCTGACAGCTGAGAGCTTGGAGCCTGCTTTGGATTCTGTGTCTCCCTTTCTCTCTGCCCCTCCCCCACTCATGCTCTGTCTCTCTGCCTCTCAAAAATGAGTAAACATTTAAAATATTTTTAAAAACAAATAAAAGCAACCTGGTGCAGGGAAAACTGGAGAGTAACAAGAAAACAGCAAGTGATGAATGGGGGTGGAGAGCAAGGGAAATGGACTGGTAGATAAATGACATTGGAAATGTGGCAATCTGGATCATTACATCACAGGGTTATTTTATTATTTTTTTTTAATTTTTTTTTCAACATTTATTTATTTTTGGGACAGAGAGAGACAGAGCATGAACGGGGGAGGGGCAGAGAGAGAGGGAGACACAGAATCGGAAACAGGCTCCAGGCTCTGAGCCATCAGCCCAGAGCCCGACGCGGGGCTCGAACCCACAGACCGCGAGATCGTGACCTGGCTGAAGTCGGATGCTTAACCGACTACGCCACCCAGGCGCCCCTTATTATTATTTTTTTTAAGTTTTCTTTTAAATTTATTTATTTGGGTGGGGGGAGGGACAGAGAGCAGGAGAGATAGAGAATTCCAAACAGGCTCCAAGCTGTCAGTGAAGAGCCTGATGCAGGGCTCGATCCCAGGAACCATGAGACCATGACCCAAGTTGAAATCAAGAGTCACATGCTCAACTGATGAAGCCACCCAGGCACCCCAATACAGGGTGATTTTAAATATCACTCTGTACATAATTAGATCTGTCTTGTCACTATTATACTTATTGATTTATTTACCTATTTCTGTATCAGTATCACACTGTAAGGTTTTATATTGTATTTTGGTATCTTACAGGGTAAGTTCTTCCTCATTGCTGTTTTTCAAAAATTTACTGGTTCCAAAGCAATTTTGAGAACAAAGCTGCAGGCATCATGCTGAGATCCTGGATCTCAAACTATATTACAAATCTATAGTAATAAAACTGTATGGTATTGGCATAAAAACAGACATATTGATCAATGGAACAGAATGGAGATCTCAGAAATAAACCTGTGTTAGATATAATACATATATATATAATATATATTATATTTTTAAACTGTGTGAAACCCACTAATTACTATCCTCCCAAATTTAAAATGAGGAGAGTAGGTTTGACCAGAGTGAGTAAATTTCACAAGAATCCACTTCTGGCAGAGGAAACCTGTCTAGGGTCTGGACTCCAGCACAGGGGCCCTACTTGCCTTTGGGTTTATTTCATATTTATTTGACATTTGTTTAGTACCTACTATGTGTCAGGCACTATTCAAGGTGATGAATATAGCAATAAACAAAATAGACACAAGTTTCTGTCCTCATAGAATTTATATACTATTGTGTTGGCAAGACCCTGGGTTTATTTCATTAGTATGTTAAGATATTTAGTAATAAATACCCATCATAACATTCTGTTCAGAGATATGATTAATTCTGAGCAGTATCCTGGTTATCCTTTCCTTGGGGACCTGACTGCATCCCTTTACAGAAGCTGGAAGGGTTCTGAGCCCAGACTTCCCGTTACTATGCTTCTTTTGACAAGAGCTAGAATTATGCATTTATGACTTAGGCTTTATTTCCATGATGATTCCCAAACGATGACAGTCAATTGTGCATTTCTGATGGGAGTACCTCTGCTCCAGTTCTGCTCCAAGGGCTCGAGCAGCACCAGACCAGGACCAGGCAAGTAGCTGGAGGTTGGAGGTTTCTGAAACACTGGATCCAAACTCTACCTACCTGTGGGAGTTCAAAGAATCCTTTCATTTAGTTATCTCCACAACCCCCTACACTTCCTGTAACTTCTGTCCCACGTTACTTTTATGCTCCTAGAAGTATATCTAATGTGTTACTAGAAGTATGGTAAAATTTCTATGAAAATGAGTTTTTTACTTTTAAAATATTTTAACAAGCAGTGAGTATAACATGCTACCATAACTGATGAAGCTCATGGACATAATGAGGCAGATGAAAGTTTCTTGGCACACAAAGAAATATGAGTATCTAGGCTATAAAGCATGGAGTTCTAGGCATGTCCAGGTCTCAGAGATGGAAATCTTGGAGCAGACTGCCACCTGCAGGATAACTTCCCAACTAACTCTAGAAGAAAAAGCTGGCTTTATATCAATGTCAAAAACCAATCCCAGTAAAAACAGATTTCGTGATAATCAATGGTGGAAGCTATGTTCCTTGCAGTACTTTTCTTATAATTATTAAATTTAATAATTTAATACATAAACCATTAGTTTTATTTAAATAAAAATGCCCCTTTCTTTGATTCTTTTTTTTTTTTAAATTACTTCGATTCAATTCTCTTTACATCAATTCTTTCCCTTGCTTTTAACTGGTCAAAAACAACCACCTTCATTTTGCTGAGAGATGAGGACACTAAAACCATTACAACCAGTCTATAAAAATATGGTAACTTTGGAAACCCTGCTACTTCCTAGTGGGTCCCTTTTATCTTTTATGGATTAATGACTATATATATGTATGTGTATATGTGTATATATATATGTATATATATATATATGACAATATTTCTAAAGAATCTCAAGTAGAAGGAGCAACATAATAATCTGTTTACAAATGGGGAGTGGGGAGGGGGGGAGACGGGGGGAGACAGGAAGAGAGAGTATGTAACAATACTGGTGTTTTTTTTCCTAACGTCTTACTGGCTATTCCTTTCACTAAGTTACAGGGAAGTTTCTCTGGCTTTAAAAGAGAAATAAGTTAGGGAATGACGTGGTGACACAGAACTTAATAGTATACATAAATAACACACATTAGTATCAAAAATAAACAAAAGAGAAAGGACAGCAGGACTGAAACTGATACAAGCAAATCAAACTGCCTTTTTTTTTTTTTAAGATTTTTAAACAATGTTTTACAGTAATCTCTACACCCCAGGTGGGCCTTGAGTTCAAGAGCTGCAGGATTCATCTACCCAGCCAAGCCAGGTGCCCTGAAAGAATACACTTTCATTATTTTCCTCTCAGAAAACAGGAAAGGGCGATTTTAGGACCTTCCTTTATCCTGGTGCAGTCAGTTCCATTTTTACCGGCTTCCTTCAGCGGCCCTGACCTGTGAAAGGACGTCAAGGTCTTCGATTTCCTTACCACTTTGATTCTCTACTCAGCCTGCAACTTTGAAATCACGTGGAAAGCTTGAACCAACGCCCGGCATTAGAATTAAATCAGAAAGTCTGGGGGGACGTCAGGCCTGGTACGGTTTTAAAGCTTCTCTCCCGACTTCCCAACTTGCAGGGTTGAGAACAGACGTGGGTCTCAGCTTAGACCGGGCCCCTCCCGAGGCCCCTCCCCCCGGAAGCAGCCAAAGGCGGTCGCGAGCCTCCCATCCCGAAGGGAGGCGCTCGCTAGGACACACTCAGGGCGGAGACGCGGCGTGCGCCCTCCCGACCGCTAGGGGGCGAACGGCGCGCTTTGGCGCCCATTTTTCGACAATGGGCCGGATCGACCCCACGCGTGCGCATGCTCGATGCGTCCAGGAGGGCGCCGGTGCCGGTGACTTCCCACGTGTGGTGTGAACCCAGAGCGCATCATGTTGTGAGGAGATGGGGGCTGCTGTGTCTCGCGCAATCAGGAATTTCAACCTAGAGAACCGGGCGGAACGGGAAATCAGCAAAATGAAGCCCTCTCCCGCTCCCAGGCACCCCTCCACTAAGAGCCTGCTGCGAGAGCAGATGAGCCGTAAGTGGTGCAAGGGGGCGTTTGGACTCCGCGCGCGGGGTCCCGGGGCGGGCTTGGGGGTTCCACGCCCGTGGATCTTGGTCCAGTGGCGGGGGTGACCGGGGTTGGCCGCAGTGACTTGTCAGCCGAGAGCGGTAAGGTGAATCCCCCAGGCCGGTGACATTGAGACTGTCCCATTGCGCCCTCGGTGGAGTGGCGGCTCCGCCCATTTCGAAGTTGCGGAGGTGGCGGCCGCTACCCCGGCCGTACTGGCCCTCGGAGGCTTTTATCTTTAATGCTTGAGGTCCGGAATCCGAGTAAGAAGTTCCTCGGAAGTGCTCTCTAGGGGTCTTCACAGAACGGTGGACGCCGGGCCTGACCTAGCATTTTGATTTACATGTACAATATTTCCTATATTGTCCGAGTGATTGTTCATTAAGCAAAAAATTAAAAGTGGCTGCCTTGTGTTAAATGTTAGGATCTTAGAGGGAATTTTCTTTGGGTTTAATATCGTTGACATTCTTTTTCTTAGACCATCCAGAAATTAAGGGAGAAGTTGCTAGAAAAGATGACAAACTGCTGTCCTTCCTAAGAGATGTGTATGTTGATTCCAAAGATCCTGTGTCTTCTGTGAAGGTAATGTGTGTTTTAATTCAGCAGATAAGTAATTGAACCTTTTTGTGTTCCAGGGAAACGAACAAGAGAAGTGTGGTAGGTAGTGAAAGAGAGTGAGCGCTCTGCCTGTTTAAAACTGTCAATGTAGTTGTGACCAGTGTACAGGGCATTGGCAAAACTTAAGCTCAGTGGCGGTATTATTTCACAATTTGTAGGATTTTGTAAGGTACTTCCAGTGATTGTCATTTGAAGAGGAGAGCTTTAATACTATTTTCTCATCTTTAAGTGGGTTGAGTTTTGTCCCAATCTCAGGGATTCCTTTAGTGTTGTGTTGTTGGTGTTTTGTTTTTTAAAGATATATTCAGATAGGAAACGTGAAAATTGGGAGTTTATGGAATACATTGGGAATGGGAACCTATATGTAAGATCTATATATAAATACAGTGCACAAGTGCTTTGTATATATATGAACAAAACAGACTTAGTCCTTGCTCTCAGTGCTTATAATATCGTGAGGGACACAGACATTAAACAGATGAGCAACCGTAAGTACATAATTACTGATACGACTGTGACAGAGAAGTATAGTCACTGTGAGTCTACAGAGGGACCTGTTTGTGATTGGACAACCAAGGGTGGTTTCTGAGAAAGGGACATTTAAGCTCAGGCCTGAGGGATGAACCTGAGTTAACTAGATGAGTTTGTTGGGGCAGGAAGGATCTCAGTAGGGGGAAGAGTGGGATTAAAGGAGAGGAAAGTGCCAATGACAACTCCCAGCTATTTTTCCATTCGAAAATTCTCTGGTCCTCTCTGTTTAGATTGGTAATACTGTTTGCACAGATACACTTATTAATGTCATTTTCATTAGATAAGCAAAATAAAACTGATGTAAAATAAGGTTTGTGAATTGTTGCATGTAATAGCAATTATAGGGCTCATTTATCACCAGATGTTCCCGTAAAAAAGATGGAAGGGTTGATGTTCATTTTTTGTGTGTTAAATACTTCCAACAATAACAGGTGTTGAATAATACTTCTGACTGCTGTTTTTCTCATGCTATACTAAATCATGCATTAAAAAACTGGCCCTTGGGGAGTGAAAAAAATTTAAGTTTTTATGAATACAGTTACATAGATACAATACACAAGGAGATATATGGTCATATTAAAATTTGGGGGAAAAGTCTAAAAAGACTCGAATGACAATGAAAAACAGGTTGAAGTACCTATTTATGTTTTGCCCCTTTTTCTCTTTTGGGTAATTCATAGTTTTCTTAACGATTTGTGATGTTTGTAGACATTAGTGATACTGTGTATATATCAATTTTGTTTATTTAAAAAAAATTTTTTTTAATGTTTATTTATTTTAAGGAAGAGAGATAGTGCAAGCAGGGAAGGGGCAGAGAGAGAGGGAGACGCAGAATCTGAAGCAGGCTCCAGGCTGTGAGCCGTCAGCACAGAGCCTGATGTGGGGCTCGAACTCAAGAACTGTGGGATCATGACCTGAGCTGAAGTCAGATGCTTAACCAACTGAGCCACCCCAGCGCCCGGTGACTTTTTTGTGTTTATTTTTGAGAGAGACAGCACATGCCAATGCACGCACCTGCACAAGCCAGGGAGGGACAGAAAATCCAAAGCAGACTCTGTGTTGACAGCAGTTAGCATGTTGCGGGGTTTGAACTCATGAACTGTGAGACTGTGACTTGAGCTGAAGTTGGATGCTGAACCAACTGAGCCACCCAGGCGCCCCTTTTGTCTGGCTTTTTAACTTAATATTGCTATTCAAAATTCTGTCAAATATGTTAGTCTTTTTGTTTTTCGTGGTATTGGAAGTCTGGACTCACTCCAACATAAAAGCAGTTTATCCTGCTGTTATGACTGTATATTTTCTGTTAAAATCTTTATTTTACATAAAGATAACAGTGGTGTGTGGAGATCTTTTCAACTGGATGGCCAGTTGTCTAAATATAATTTATTGAATAGCCAGGTCTTTTCTCCACTCACTTAAAATACTAATAGATGCAAGTCTGTTTATGGATTCATCAGTTCTACCTGCTTTTCTATTTCAATACTAGGATCATACTATATTAATTAATGGAAGTTTGTAATGTGTCTTGATATCTGTTACAACCTTCTATCCCACACTACTCCCCAAAAGTTTCATGACTCTTGTCACACTTTTTTCCAGATGAACTTGAGAATCAAATGGTCAGGTTCTTTAGTAAATCTGATTTGGATTTTTAGTGTAATTGAATTGGAATGTACAGGTTAATTTGAGAATTAACATCTTTGTATTTCTCAGCTTTGGGGGGATAGAGGGAAGGTTGCTACCATAGGATCTTGTTTCACCCTAAGGTTTTTAACTATTGCTAATTTGCAGAAAGTGAGTGATTTTTGTATTACAGCTACCCACATTGCAAGGTTATTTCTATTAGTTTTTCGGTTTGTTGTATTATTTTTCTGAAGATTCTCTCATATCAGCATAGAATTAGTTTTCTCATAACGTGTACTACTACATTTATTGTGTTTGTAGCATTAACATAGCAGTGAAAATTGGTATTCTATCCTGCTGTTTCCTTAAATAGGATGTCTTTAATGTTTCAGCCTTAATTATAATAAAGTGATATGGTTTCTGATTAAAAATACTTTTTTCACATTTGGGACTTTTTTATTGTTAATTTGCTCAGAGTTTTTTGTTTGCTTTGTTTTTTCTTTTAATCAAGAGAGGATGTTGAATTTTCAGATACTGTTTCAGTGTCATAATATTTTAGTATTTAATATTAAACAGAAGGGAAATTGAATAAAAATGTATATCGAGTGGAAGAAGGATTACCTGGGAAAGTTAAGAAAGATAAGAGAAGCTTTGAATTTTGGAAAGTGAAGAAGTTTGGATGAATATTTCAGGCCAGAGTTACAATATAGAGGTAGAAGAGTATTATGCCTTCCGGAACCAGTTAGACTTCATTGCAGTCAGGGGAAAGTGTGAGCAATAAATTTGGGAGAATTGAGATAGGATGGAGGTAATAGGGACCAAATCATGAAGATCCTTATTTGTCTTGCTAAGAAATTTGGGTTTTATCTTGAGGACAGTGGAATGTCATTGAAGAGTTTCTTACCTGATTGGCTTCATAATGGGCTGGAAGGGAATAAAATGCATTTTATCTAATCAAAGGAGACCAGTCCGGAGGCTTTTGTAGTAGTGCCCACAGGAGACTTTGGCTTGAACTAGGGTGATGTAGTGACCAGGAGAGAAGTGAATGTGTTCAAGAGGGACTTAGAAGTCATTATCAACAGGATTGGGTCATTGATTGGATATAATGCATGAGGGAGAGGGAGATGTCAGGTATAATATGACATAACAAACGCTTTAAGTTTTGGAATGAGATACAGAGGGAAGTGATATTGGTCACTGAGATAGAAAATATGGGATAGAATTGGATTTTCAGAGGAAAGGGGTAATTTCAGTTTTAGACATATTGATTTTGAGGTGCTTGTAGATAATCCAAGTAAAGATGCCCTTTACACATTTGGGAATTTGGATCTGTAAGTAAGGAGAAAGGTCTAGGTTTGAGATCAGCTTGGAAAGTTATTAACACATAAGTAATAATGGAAGTCTAGGGTGTGTGGGGGATTACTGTAGTAGAATGTGAAGACTGAAAAGAGGGCTTGGGCCAGAACTGGGAGCACACTAACCTTCAGGGGGCAGCTGAAGAGGAAAAAGTCCACAAGAACAAAGGACCCACTAGAGAGACAGATGGAAAACTAGGAAAAGGAGTGGCATGGAAACCAAGGGGAAGGTTATTATGGTCAATGGCATCAGATCTATAGTGAGTATACGTGAAGCCTGAAAAGTGTCTTCTGCATTAAGATCTAATCTAATCCTGGATCAGAGATCACGAATACCATCTTTAAAGCTTAACTAGAGAAAACGAAACTGGCCATAAACAAAGTGTTGTTCTGGGTTTGGTGGGCATTTTTAAAAGATAGTGACTATGGCATTTTTATATTTTGACCAAACAGCAGCAGTAGGCAGGGTACAATTGAAAGAAAAAGGAAAAGGGAATGATTGGCAAGGCCAAGTAATGAATGAAATACAGGGCACAGCACAAGGATTATACTTGGATGGGACAGACAGGTGGAAAGATGGGTGTACATAGGTTGGGTTTTTTTATTATGTTTGTGTATTAGTTTATTTTCTCTCAAGAGGCAAAATCCCTAGCATATTTGAATTCATTTAAGGTGTTTGGAGGTATTGAATATGAAATAAAAAACTAGGAAACAGAATGGAGATTATCAAGTAAGTTATTAGGGCAGCATCAGAATTCTGCCCTCCTAAAACAGATTTAATCTAATCAATTCATTTTTGTTATTTTAATATGCATGAAATAATGTGATGAGTGGATGGTAGGCAATTGATTGTTATTTTGTAGAACTACCTAGATTTCTTAATGACGATTGAGCTGTAGTTATAAAATAGTGATTTGCAAAAGTGCCGTTGAATGTGTGGGTCATTGTAATGAGAAAGCCTAGTTTGGAGAAGCATATATAGCATTTATTTGAAGAATAGTGGAGATTTGAGAAGCATGAAAGTAGATGTCACATCTTTTCTCTCATCTTGAAAGCCCTTTGTTTTTGTTTTTTGATACTAGGTAACAGATGCTGGAAAATGTCAAGAGCCAAAGGAGTTCAGATTGGTCAAAGGCCAAGACTTTAACATGATGAGTATTAAGAACATTCCCAAAGGCAAAATTTCCATTGTAGAGGCATTGACACTTCTCAATAATCATAAGCTTTATCCAGAAACGTGGACTGCTGAGAAAATAGCAGAAGAATACTGTCTAGAACAGAAAGATGTAAAATCCCTTCTCAAATATTTTGTTACTTTTGAAGTCAAAATCATCCCTCCTGAAGACAAGAAAGCAATACCATCAAAATGAGAAAATGTTGAAATTACTTTTCCTAGATGTATTCCCCAAACCCATGCCCTGTTTAGTTTCTCATTTAGTTTCAAATTACTGAATGTTTAAAGCTCCCTCCTTGGGAGAGCATACTATTTATTGAGCTCTGCTGAATTTTCAGGATTGCTGGTAGAATGAATTTTGTTTTCTTGTAAAGTTTAATTCAGTTTAGGCATATGTTCGTGTGTAATATCAGCAGGACTAATCACATGTATACATTTATTATAAATAAAAAAGTTAATGTGTAATTTTAGCACATCATATCATCAGCTTTTAAATTGATCATATGATCTCTTGGGAAATGTCCTGTATCTCCCTCATTTAACATTCAAAGTTTTGCCATCCAATTTAGGTGATTAATTTATTCTTCCTATGGAATTGTGAAAGTAAGAGTTTTCCTACCTTTTGTGACTATATTGTTAGGGTAAGGGAGACTTGACAGTGAGGTAGGATAACAGTATTTCCCAAATGAAAGCAGACAGGAAAGTGGACACAAAATCAATAGAAAGTACATTTTTATTATTATAGGGAATAACAGGACTTCTCTTGTTTTGAATTGGTTTTATGTATGGAATAACTTCTTAAAATTATAAAAAGGAATTGATATTTATGAAATTTTAGCAGTCTCTGTTTTGACAAACGGGTAAATCCAGAAGCTTTCAGAGAAGCAGGCAGTCGTGAGAGCTGTCTGGAAAAGTAACTTCTCTGGATTTAATAGAGAAATAACAAGAAAATTGTGAAGAATGGTTAAATCAAAGAAGCATGGTAAATGAAATTTGGTGATGAATTATATGTATGTTTTCTCATTTAAATGCTGGTTGAAGGAAGAGAGAAAAAATTGCAAGAAGCGTGAAATGTGATTATTGGAAGGGACCTGGGAAATTGCTGCTTCGTCAGTTGAACTAACTTATGAGTACAGTGTGTATTGGCACTAGGGTCTTGAGTGAGGTTATGTAAGTTTAGCTCTGTCATATTACCACCCGTGGGATCTTGGGTAGATTGTGTAGCCTCTTGGAGACTGAATTTTCTCTAAACAATGAACAAAATGCTGCCTTATTTAACTCTAATGATTACCGTGAACATAAATAACAATAAAGGACTGGACAAATAGGACTTGTTTTTAGCAATTAAGAACAGAGAGCTGGGGAGGTTTCATGACCTATTTAGGCTTATTCTCTAGTTTATGACATAGCCATGTCCAAAATCTAGGTTTTCAGAGTCCTAGTGTTATGTTTTTTCTGGTGGGCCAAAAAGAAGCATATTTCAAAAGAGCAGGAAGTGTAAGTTACAGGAATATTGGAAATGTGGTAAGAAAAATTCCAGGTTATCTGTGTCCTTCTGAAGGAATACAGACATGCACTACTTCCCAGGGATTCCCTTGGGAATGGTATGGAAGATGCTGAGGAATTCAGCATGATGACAGAAGGAAGCATTTGCAGTGCTGAAAAGAGAAAAATGGGCTGAGATGGGAAATTTTAAGCTTGTTTTCAACTGCAGGTTCATTACGTGAATAAACTGTACCTTGTTTATATTTGGTTCAAAAGTGTTCTTTTAAGAAAACAACTGTATAAAATTGCATTTCAAAATCAATCCGTCCACAAAACTGTTTTCCTTTATCAAAGAAAGGTCAATACTTGAATTACAAATACTGCTATTTCTGAGCCATCTTCCCTATTCAGATCTACTACACACTGGTTAGACGTATGTAAATCTGGCTGTTATATGGTGTCACAAGATAAAATAAAGTACTTCCATATCTTTCATTGGCCTCGTACTGCTTTTTGTTATATGTGGGAGAGCATTTGAGTGGTAGTGGTGTCACAGAAAGCATGGAGTTTAGATTTAGAAAACCTGGGTGTAGATCTCAGCATCACCACTAGCCGATAATATCTTAAAAGCAGTGACTGTGCTAGGCACTGATCTCGGTGCTTTACATTTACTAACTTGCTTGATATTTACCATAGGCAGGAAGAGAAGTACTGTTTATCATATTTTACAGAGGAAATTGAAGCACAGAGATCTAAAATAACTTTTCAAAGATTAGTAAGTGTTGGAACCTGGATTTAAACCTTAGTAGTAGATTATTTTCAAAATCTTGTGCTCCTAAATGTTTTACTGTGTTGCCTCTTTGGGATTGTAAGAATTAAGTGATGGCATTCAAGGTGCAGGACTACTCAGTGCCCACCGTATATGAGAAACATGTCTGGGCCCTCTCTGTTATGATAGACTGGTTTAGTAAGTCTGAAAGATGCCTTTGTTGATGGCTTCTAGATCGGGGGGGGGGGTGTTTTAAAAAAATACTTAATGACTAGTATGGCAGCATTAAAAAATATTTAATGTCCAGTGTGTGCTGACCATCTGTGGAGATAAAATAGTTGCAGTGTCTGGGTCTAAAGTTTATTGTGAAAAAAAAAATGAAGGAACAGGAGATAGAGGGTGGCTTTGAAGGAGAGAAGCTTTCCAGGTATGAAAAAGGGAGGAGGGAAAGGATTCCTGGGGATGAAAAGACTTGGGGTTAGTCAGGAGAGGAGGCTGGAAGTTTAATCATAGGGTGGGGAGGAGAACAGGTCCAGAGAGCCCATAAAACAAAAGCTGCCAAAGTAGGTACATTCGGTAAAGCTCTGTGATAAACAGGGTTACCATATAATTTATTGCCCAAACTGGGACACTTGAGAGTGAAAAGGGCACCAATTACATTAGAACAATAGGGACAATAGCATAAACTAGAATTTCTTAGGTAAACTAGGATGTATAGTCATCCTAACCACAAAAGGCATTAATGGAGGTCTTAAAGGCCATCTCACCAATGACCCCTATCTGTGCCAGAGGGCTCTGATTGGCCCCAACTAATGCTTGTACATGGACATTCCCTCCATATCTACTCCACGCCCTTAAAACACCCATAATCCCAAAAAGAGGAGGGTAGAGCCCTGGACAATTAGTGATTAGGAAGCTTCTGTACCCATAACTGGGTACCCATCACTGAACATATAGAACTGAAGCAGTTCGAAGCACCCTGAATTGGGGCAGTGCTTTAAGACAGTTTGTCGGGTACAAGTTGAAAATATATAAGAAATGAGCACCCATAAAGGGTTAAAATAGTTTTATGCATCTTAAGTAGCCATCTTTATAGTAGCTACTCTATCTTACTTGTCCTGACAAAGACCGATCCATTAAATACTTAGAAGGAATATCTATTCATTTGTTTATCTGAATATTCCATATCTTCTGCTTTAGGAAGAAATAGGCCTGAATTACTCGCTAGGAGAAATGATGAAATATCAGAAGCACTTAGATCTAAATCCCTATATAAAAACCAAAGCAGAGCATTTGGGTCACTAATTCCATGGTCTTTCTTTGCCATTGTCTGTGCTCCAACAGAACTATGTCTCAGGAATACCTGTGAGGAGAATGGTAGAAGAGGAGCTCACCAGTTAAAAGAACAGTATCCTGAACAGACACGATGCTCTGTAATTTTTTAGTGTGTTGATGTGAAGTATATAGTTGGTGATACCAAAATTGCTTCCTCCTTGCTTCCTGTGGGGAAAAAAAAGCAACAGGTAGGTCATTAGAAAGATGAATAATTTTGGAACAAGAATTTAGTCAAAATGGGATAAGCCAGTACTTGGGGGTTGAGTAGGAATGCCTGAAATGAAAGGAAATAGCAGTGTACAGTCTTGAGCAGGAAGATTTCTTGGTTGCATGAGAGAATATAACCTTTGGAAGAGTTCATCTACTTTTGAAAGAGGAAAACCACAACAATGCCACCTGACTGGGGATATACTCTGAGTATGGCTCCAAAGCAAGTAAACGAATAAAAAGACCTATGTGAAGTGAAAGATTGATTACGGACAGCCACAGCTGGAAACAGAGGGGGCCACTGAGGAAACAAATAAACAATAGTTTTATTTATTTCTAAAATAAGCCTCAGGCCTTTCTCTTATTTCAGAAAGGTAAATATTGATTAAATCTAATACATGTATGTTTGGTAGTAAAAATTCCATTTAGAGCCAAATTTTTCTTTAAATGTCTTACTGCATTTTGAGGTAAGCATAATACAAATCGTCCAATAATTGAGTTATGTAATGAGGATTATTACTTTAATTTTAGAATGATCTATAACTCCCTTTCATTTTTCAGTGATGATCACTACACAACAGTATATTTTTGTATGATATTTAAATTTTATTTTTTTTATTTTTTCAATATATGACATTATAATCTCACCTGTCTTTATATGGATTGATGAGCATATAAACAGATGCTGCTTTTTAATTACCCAAATAAAAAACAATACAAATGGGCTCCTACTTATTATATAGATTATTATTGGTATAGGAAAACCCTTGCATAGAATATTCAATTCTCATTAACTCTATTCATCGTTTCTTAGGCCATCATCCATTCATTATTCAATCATTTCTGTATGCCAGTGCTGGTCCATAACTGATTCTATTAGTTTAGATAAGAAGCTTAGAAATGGAAAAACCACTTAAAGTTTGTCTTCTAGAAAGAAAGAAGTGAAAGGAAGGGAAAGAGGGAAAGTGGAGGAAGAGCGAGAGAGGCACAGAGAGAGAGAGAGGGGATGAGAGAATGGGAAACTATTTTTTGCTTTATAAGAATCCCAGAAATACATCATCAAAGCAAAATGCGTACCTTTTCTCCTCTTAGGTTATTTTTTTGTTGCATCTTTTCCCTTTATTGCTGGCCCTGGTGCTTCTGGAGGAATAGCAAAAGGTAAGATAAAAGATTTTTTGAAGGACTAGATGTAAAAGATTATAGAGCCTCAAAACAGCATCCTTAATGAGACCTTTAAATATTTAGGTTGACACATTCTATTTTTTAAGAGACCCGTTTTTAGGTAGGTCAAATGTATGACCCAGTTCTGAATGTAGATATGAGATTAATAGTATGATTTTTTTTAATGTTCTCTGCTTGCTCAAGTCATTTATTAAGCCAAAAGAAGACATTTAAACTTTGCTTAATGTTTTTTTTTTTTTTTCAGTGTACTGTTACTTATTTTGAAAGAGCTATAGAGAGAGCAACTGGGGAAGAGCAGAGAGAGAGAAAGACAGAGGACCAAGAAGGCTCCATGCTGTCAAACCAGAACCCAACGTGGGGCTCAAACTCGAACCGTGAGATCAGGACCTGAGCCAAAATCAAGAGTTGGACGCTTAACCGACTGAGCCACCCAGGTGTCCCTGCTTAATAGTTTTTTAAAAGTGGCTTTTCAAGTCATTTGAATCAGTCAGTAATTACATCAATAATATTGCTAATTGTTCATTCACCACAAACACTTATCAATCTATCTACGGTGTGCCAGTTACTATTCTAGAAGCTGGGGGATGCAGCAGGGAAGGTGAAGTTTTACACAGCTTACAGTTTCACAATGTTGGCTGCTATTTCAGTTATCTGTTGTTTTTGCTCCACAGCAAACCATCTCAAAATCTAGCAGCTCAAAACAACAGTTTGTTATTGTCTCTCATGGTTTTGTGGATTGTTGGAGCTTAGCTGGGTGTTTCTGCCCTGGGTTCTCATGTAGAGACATGGCCGGGGCTGGTGTCATCTGAAGCGTCCAAGATGGCCCACTCACATGGCAGCTGACGCAGGTTGTTAGGTGAAAGTTCAGCTAAAACCAGATGGCAACATCCATAGGCAAGCGCTGCATGTGGGATGAGCTTGTTGTAGCTGCAGCAAATGGCTGGGTTCCAAAAGCAAATGTTGCAGGACAAAGAAAGCGGATTGTCAGAACATGACTCCTTTATTCTATTTGTCAGAGCAGTCACAGAGCCTGCCTTGATCCAAGGGTAGAGGACACACATAGTCCACACCTCTCTATGGGAAAAGTGTCAAAGAATTTGCTGCCATCTTTGCCCTTTGCGGTGCATCATATCATGAAACGCGTGCTGCCAATTTGTCTCATTTTGATGGTGTTAACTTTGATAGCTAGGTTAAGGTGGCATCTTTCACATTTTCTCTGTAAAATGACTAATTTTCCTCTTTTAGTGAATATGTCACTGATTAGGAAGGGGCATGAGGTATTAGAAGTGTTCTCTGTCTTGACCTGGGTAGACGTTGCATTAGTATATACATATGTATATCTATATCAAGCTGGGCATTTCAAAATAAAGTATTTTACATACCTGAGTTGTTATGCGTAATACCGCAATAAAAAAATTTAAAAATCCAAGTTGCCATCTCACCTTCTTGACCCTTGCCCAGCTGTACTTTGTTTGGTTGGTTTGGCAATGATTCCACTAGTGTCTCAATGACAAAGACTGCAAAACTCAGACACCTCTGGCTGTTCTCTAACTCACCCCCACCTTCAACTCTAGGCCTGAGTCATGACTCTCTGTAATTCGTTTTCCAACTGGCCTCCAGACTGATTTTTCTTTAAAAATGCAAATATGAAACTGTTGCTCCCCTGCTTTAAATTCATCCCATCGGCCCTAGGATAAAATCCAAGTTTGTTAAATTATAAGGCACTCCGTGTCTGCTTAATCTCTCCAAACTCATCTCTCATGACTTTCTCCGAGTGAACTCCAGTCCTCCCAATGAAGTCTCCTCCTGATGAATGTATTTACCTATGACCTAAAGTGCAAAATAGCACTTCAGGGGTTTATTGAATGGTAATTTAGTTCAATTCTGTTTAATGAATATTACTGAGTATTAATTGAGTGCAATCTCCGAGCTGAGTATAGAGGTAAGTTATGGTAAGGAATTAACAAAGTCTTTGCTTCCTGCTCAGATAAGAGAAGAGTACAAATTACCCACTACAGGGCAGAATTTAATAAGGGCCCTAAGAAGTATAAACACAATGCAATGGGAATTCAAAGGAGGGAGAGATGAGAAGCCTCCTGTGCAGGGTTTATTTGCCTTAATTAATGCTACTGTCCCAAGGAGAATGAAGCTGCCATGTAAGGGGGAAAATCATAGAAATGTAATTAGTTCATCAAAGAATTAAGTTTCCAGACAGCCCAGTCCCTCTGGCTCTAAGGCATAGTTGGTGACTATAGACAGAAGGTCTTCCACTCCCTGTGAACACACTTTCACTTTTCTTGAGAGGCTATTGAAAGGATTTGCCTTTTGTGTGTCTTTGATACTCTTAGGCTGGGAGATACAGTTTCTATTTTTAATTTCTCCTTGCAGAGCACTGCTGTGGCTGGAGCAAGCGTAGGCTGAGATTCTCCCTGGGACACTCACTACAGGGCTTGTGTGTGGAACAGAACATGCCATCCCAAGAAAGACTTCTTTAGTGTTTAAGAAGTGTGACCTCTGGCAAGGTCCCAGGTCTTCATATTTCGTTAGATACCTAATGTCCCTTTTATACCTAGTGTTTATATTTATAGACATTAGAATCCTTTGTGCAGCTGCTATGCAGAAGAGCCAGAAGAGTGGGCTGTAGTAGTCTCTTAGGGCTACTGTAACAAAGTACCGCAGACCCGGTAGCCCAGACAATAGACGTTTTCTCACAGTGCTGGAGTCTACAAGTCTGAGATCAAGGTGTTAGCACAGTTGTTTCTTCTGGGGCCCCTCTCCTGAGTTTGAAGTCTTCTTGCTGTGTCTTCACACAGTCTTTCCTCTGTACCTGTGACCAAAAGAACACCAGCACATTGTGGGGGCACCTGGGGGGCTCAGTCGGTTAAGTGACGGACTTCAGCTCAGGTCATGATCTCAAGGTTCATGAATTTGAGCCCCGCGTCAGGTTCTGTGCTCAGTGCAAATCCTGCTTTGGATCCTCTGTCTCCCTCTCTCTCTCTCTGCCCCTCCCTCCACTGGCTCTCTCTTTTGCTCTCAAAAATAAATAATAAAACTTTTTTTTTTGTTTTAAGTTAAAAAAAAAAAAAAAAAAAAAAGAAGAAGAGGCTCCTGAATGGCTCAGTTGGTTAAATGTTCAACTTCGGCTCAGGTCATGATCTCATGGTTCCTGGGTTCGAGCCCCACATGGGGTTCTGGGCTAACAGCTCAGAGCCTGGAGCCTGCTTCGGATTCTGTGTCTCCTTCTCTCTCTGCCCATCCCCCGCTTGTGCACGCGTGTGTGCGCTCTCTCTCTCTCAAACATAAATAAACATTTGAAAAAATTAAAAAGAAAAAAAAAACACAAACAACTCCAGCACATTGGATTGGGGCCTACCCTAATGATCTCACTTAACCTTAATTACCTCTTTGAAGGCCCTTTCTCCAAATATAGTCACATTCTGAGGTACTAGGGGGTAGAACTTAAACACACAAATTTTGAGGGAACACAGTTCAACCCATAGCACCAACCTATGTCAGATTTTAGCCGCACATAATTATTTGTAGGGACATAATGTGATCTTGGTGCTTTTTACATTGCATAAAGTGCAATTTAATTTGTGCTGTGGTATAGCCTGAACAATTCTGTTAATGATAATTAGGTGCAGTCCCCATTGAAACACCCCATAGCACTGGGTGGTATCTTAGGATAAGGTCCAACTCTTGTTTTGCAAGTTCAGGTACGGTGTGTAAAGTCAAATAATTAAAAGCAGAGTCTAGAACTCAGGGTCTTGATTCCCTGATTCACCATGTAATGTTACACCTATCTTGTAACATCACTTAATTTTCTAAAAATGACTTGGAAACCTTGCAAGATTTTAGAGTCTTTTGCCCTTAGAAATAAAATTAGCAGGAGGTCTGGTCTAAGTTTAAGGCTTCTAATCCAAAGCACTAAGACTTCTTAGTGCTTTGAAAATATTCACAACCCATAGGTAATACCTGTGATAATTTTTCATAAGTGAATTAGAGGGTATGGAGCATATTAATGAGGCATGCCTGTATTCAAATGTCAGCTTCTCCCGCTGATGAACAAGTTACTTAAACATTCTCAATTTCATCTCCCCACCAATGAAGTTCCCCCACTATTTAGCCGTTAGAATATATCAAAATAATAAGAAGTAAGTGTCCAATCTTCACTATCTTTAGAATAGAATAAAAGCCACATCATCATAGCAATGTAAAATTTTAATATATTTCCCTATCATAACTGTGATAATGATTTAAAAATACTGGTTTCGAGGCCTATTGCAAAAGTTTTTTCCTGCTATTTTTGTTACAGCTTTGTATTTTTTAAAATGCTTATTTTTGAGAGAGAGAGAGTGCAGGGGAAGGGCAGAAAGAAAGGAAGACACAGAATCCAAAGCTGGCTCCAGTCTCCGAGCTGTCAGCACAGAGCCCAACACAGGGCTCCAACTCACAAACTGTGAGATCATGACCTGAGCTGAAGTCAGATGCTTAACCGACTGAGCCACCCAGGAGCCCTACAACTTTGTAAGTTTGAATCCTCATTACTTCACATGTGCCCTCAGATTTATGAACTTTTATCACAATTTTGAAATTTTTTTTTCAGAATGTATAATACAGTTTATGAGTATAAAATAAAGTGATTTCACCAACTGAGAGTTTAATCAATTACAGGGAAAGCAAATTCTGTAAAAAGAATGTTATTAATTTAGGAAGGTGTCAAACTTGATTTGAGGTAACTTAAGAGATAGTATGAAATATAGGACATTAGAAAGAAGATTCATTCTTAAACATTTAACTTAATACAAAGTGCAATATAGTCAGACTCCATCACTTGGTATTTTAGTATTTGGGGGTACCAGATAGAAACGGACCATTTAAATAAAAGTGATCTCTAAGAAGAAAGCAAGTAATAGGTATATAAGCAAACTCTTAGTTTGAGGCAAGTACTGAGAACTCATTTAACTTGTTCTGGAGAATAATTTGCTTTTAAAATCCAAAATCGCTTTAAAGATTTAGCACATTACTAGGTATTTGAGGAGATTATGCTTATTACAAATGCATCCCTTCTTCTTCCAACTGGACTTCCACTTAGAAAGACATGCATGTTTACATATCTTTGCTTGTCCTGCGAACTTACAAAGAGCAAAACTGAACTCCTTTAAAATTATTGTCACTGGTGCAGCTTCCATTTTTGTAATTTTCATTTGGGAGATTTCAATCTGACTCCAAAGGTAGTAAATTTTTATGAAATGAATAATCTGTGGGAAGCCCAAGAGTAAAACCTTTTATTCCTTTGTAGAGTATTATAAGTATATGAAACATTGAGTTTATAATGATAATGGTGATAATAATAATGATACTTTTATCATAGCTTATAGTTACAGTGTATATCATTTACTAGGCAGAGTAGTAAGCACTTTATATTCCTTATTTCATTTTATCTTCACCATTACTCTACATGGTAACTTCTTTTATTATCCCCAATTTCCAGGTGAGAAAATCTTAGAGCACTAAATACTTGCTTGACCTAAGATCATGTTGCTAGTCAGTGGGGGAGGGGCTAGGGTAGGAGTACTTCCTGTCGAAAGCCCAGGTCTTGACCACAGTGATGGTGGACTACCATACCTTTACCATCACCACACCTGTATTCTACTTGTAAGGCTCAGCACCTAACGACCAAGACTCCTTTTTTAAAAAAAATTTCTTTAATGTTTATTTTTGAGAAAAAGAGAGAGAGAGAGAGAGAGACAGAGTGTGAGTAGAGTAGGGGCAGAGAGAGAGGGAGACAGAATCCGAAGCAGGCTCCAGACTCTGAGCTTTCAGCATAGAGCCCGACGTGGGGCTCAACTCACAAACCACAAGATCATGACCTGAGCCCAAGTCGGAAGCTTAACCATCTAAGCCACCCAGGTGCCCCTCCTTTTAATTTGGAGACTAGAAACAAATATAACCATTGCCTAAGCTTCCCAGAAAGATAAATTTCAAAGGGAAATGAAATACCACGATGAATCTTATAGGCTAAGCAGTTATTGGGTTGGACATAAAGGGAAAGGTGGGAATTCACCGTGAGCAAACATTTAGTAGAGACAGAGCCAGCCACATTATGTCAAGGTTTTGAGGTGAGATAGAGAATATGGAAATGGTCAGTCAATTTACTCAGATCTGAGTCAATACTTTGCCTTGCATTCTTTTATCCCACATCCCTCTGCCCCCCTACCAAGGATTATGCCTTTGGTTTCTTTATTTAACAGGTTTGGAGGGCCTAGACTATCCTGTATTGCTAGAGCCTATCTTATATCATGTTCTATCTTGAGACTCTGCAGTCTTGCTGCTTGCCGTATCTTTGATGAATCAATGCTGGCCTTTGAGGTGCACACACATGGTTCTGCATAGTATCCTTGGTGATGGGATGCTGATAGAGGCTTTCCAATGCGAATTAACTAGACCTTCATACCTCAGGCATCTCAAGGGCTCAAGGAAGAAAGGTCAGCTCCCTAAATGAGACTCCTACAGACAGGTACCAAAAGCTCTCTCCTCTGTTAACAACATCTTATTAAGTTTACTGTGGCACATTGGTTGATTGTTCTGGTGATTGTAAGGGAGAGAAGATGGAGCCAGGAAGGGCAGTGAAAAGTTTTGCTTTGAGGGGAGGGAGATGGGCTCTAACACCTTTTACCTGAGCTCATCCTCATGAACTGGTCTTGGCTATCATGTTACTTATATCTATGATTTTCCATATTTTTTTCCATATGCAATAAATACACCTAAGAATCCTCAAAAAGTAAGAAAGTAACTGTGATATTTGAGCCTCTGTTTTTCCATCCGACTAGCCTCTGCCATCACTTAAACCCCTGTACAGTCATGTCCTGAAAGCAATATTGGTGCATTATTCTTATTCTATTCATCATTAACAGTGTTTAGAGTTTTCAAAGGTATTTCTCCAGTTCTATCACATTGATTCTAACAGTTATGATGAAGACACAATCAAGTAAATATTTGACCCTTAGCATTCTTTAAGGCTCAGCTACTACTGGGGCTAATTCTACTTTAGGCAGAATTAATTAGTCCTATTGGTTAGGTCTCACACAGAGAGCAAAGGTTCTAGCACATGTGGGTGTGGCTTCCTTCTCATATCTGGTAGTTCTGACTGAGAGAACTTTGAGTGGCCAGAGGTCATCACAGGCCTTTTCTGGGCTTCTCTCCTTCCCAGCTGATTGTGACAGCATGTGTTCTTAAATGGACACCCTATCAGTCAGCCCTTGAAGGCTGTGCAGTGCCCTGCAAACAATTACAGGTATGAAAGATGAAGAATGGCCTCCTTCCACACTGTCTGCTGTATTAACTCAGGATTTGGGTGGGGGTGGGGGTGGGGCTGAGGGGAGTTGTCCTAGATTTCCTTCTGGCCTATTTGAAACATCAAAGAATGAGAAAAAGCAACCAGACACCTCAGTATTAGCAACCTCTTTGTTCAAAGGTGAAGGTGGAGCAGCAAAGCTAATTTATCATGTATCTCTTGAAAACGTTCCTTCCCCGTTGTCAGTTAGGAGAGGGGAGGTCAGCGCTCTTTTCGAAAAGGAAAATAGGAAAAGTTGGCAAGAATTTGAAGATGGTTTGAACTGCGTTTTCTTCTGGAATTTCAAGAATAGTATTTTCATGTGTAAATATTTTTACTCATTCTAAATTTTTTTTTAAAAGTCTTTATTTTTATTTTGGAAGAGAGACAGAGTGTGAGCAGGGGAGGGAGAGAGAGGGGGAGACATAGAATCCGAAGCAGGTTCCAGGCTCTGAGCTGTCAGCACAGAGCCCCATGTGGGGCTGGAAACCACAAGCTGGGAGATCATGACTTCAGTCGAAGTCAGACGCTCAATCAACTGAGCCACTCAGGCATCCCACTCTTACTTATTCTAAAAGGGAAAGAGGAAAATGATCATTTTTGAGGGATGAAAATACAATATGAAGGCTCTAAAATAATTCTAATATCTGCAGCACAGTTCGTTTACTTTCACTGTTGTGGTTGAGGGCATAGGGAAGACAGGTGAAGCTATTTTCCATCTGTGGACTCCAACTCCAACTTCTTTCTTTCCCAGAAGTTTTTCTTGTTTTTTTTCCATTTTTCTTTTCTTTTGCAAAATGTTTATTTTTCAACATGGTGTACAATTTCACAAATCATTTATCTTCATTCATCATTTTTCTACTTAGGACTTCACAAACATCTAGCTCTCAAAAGGATTCCAGAAGAAACTGAAGTCACACAGTCTTGTTCTTCGCTTTACCTCAGAACAACACAATAATATTTTCTACGTATTTCTATTTTTACCTTATAATGAGAACCCTCACTGAATCTAAAATTGCACACACCTCTGAGCTGTTACATTTCTGGCTCACTTTAACCTGAATAAGGCCTTCAGGTTTTCCTGAAATTACACGTGTGTGATGCCTGTTTTCAAGGCAGGACGTAGCCTGTTACCATCAGAATTCAGTGTTTATTTCCCACTGAAACGAAAAAGGCTCTCTAGCTGTCCAACTAGCTGTACTTTTTCAGCAGTTCTGAATAAACGTTTCAACCCATAATGAGTCATTGTTGGATTTGATGATGAAAATGGATTAGAGACAGGGTAATTTACGTCCATGCTGGCCACCCATTAAAGTTTTCAACAAATGCGGGCCAGGCAGAAAGATGGCTGTGGTTTTCAAAATGTGGAGAAACAGTTCACAAAGACTGGTGCTACTGTTCTGTGAAATGTACTCTTCTGTGAAAACAAAACAGAACAGGCAAAGCTGCTGTCCTTGCTGGTGTGATTGGCTGGTGGGCAGACCTCCTGCTCCATGTCAAGAGAACCTTCCATGGAGATGAAATCGGGTTCCCAAGGGCAAGGCTTGTGTTTCCATCCTAGGAGCTGAGCCCGCAGGATCTAGCCCTGCCTGACATGCCAGCACGTTCCCATCCTCAAGATGAAACTTTTGATCTGGAATGAAGGCAATCTGAGGAAGATGGTTCCTGTGTCAAAGAGGCTTGGGTTAGCTTCCCCTCTAATCTGTGTGGCACTCCTTGAGGCCCCAGAATTGGGGCCCTGTGGGCAAGTCAGACCATTTGGGGCAGGGATTTTTGCTGAGCATCAGTAAATTCAGAATTTGCCCAGGTGTTCTAAGGAATTCTTCTGTAATCCAGCCTCTACTGCCTGGAAAGTTGCTCGAGGATAGACTGTCTACGTCTCTCACAGTTCCCTTTTACCCCTGCAAACAACCAGATGCATTTTTCTCAGATAATCAAGCAAATATTCAACCTTTTAGCCAAAATGAGCCGAGTTGTACAACTTTAGCTTTTAAGCTTTTCACACTTTCAAAGCTCTGCACTTAGTGCAAGAAAGTGTCCTTCTTAGTATGAAATTGTACATTTGACTTGCAGTGGAATGGTGGGAAAGGTCAAGGAGCCTCAGAATGATCAATGATGGCATAGTAAGTGGGCTACCACAAGAAAGGGGGAAAGGGAAACTTGCGAATTCAGTCAGTAAATAGGCTGCAAAGTGCAAACCTTCTCAGTATTCAGCATTACTCCTGAGAGCAAGTCACAGCACCACATGGCTTCTGACTTGCCAGTTTCCCTGCACCCCTGTGCCCTCTCAGAGAGGAGGCAATTATGCTTAATTTTATATTCACTGGTTGAATTTCCTTAAACCACTTTAAATATCAGAGCAGCATTCTTACCCATAAACAGAAATGCTGTTCTGAACTGATTATTTAAATGAGTTTGTCACTTTCACAGACTGGAAATTGTTTAGGGGATTTTGTCTCCAAAAGATCTTTAGAAAATACTACCAAAGATCTTTTATTAAAGTGAGGCAAGTGATAAAGAACCAAATCTTTCTAAAATTACAGATTATGAATCACCGGAAAAACTGATGGCTCATGCATATCAAATCTGTGCTTGAAAACATCATATTGCCAGAAGGCTGTGACTAGAACGGAGAGTAGAAAAAAGATGCAAAACGTCAATGGCGAACGTGTAACAATGATCAACTAGATCACTTTTGACAGAAAAGCAAACCTGCTAACTATATTTTTGCTTCTCTGGTAGACATTACCCACTGTAGATGCTGAAAAAAGATCCTTGTGTGGTATTCCTAGCAAAAGAAAAATCAGACTATTTTAAAAGATACTGCCATGTATATAAGCTGTCTTGCTTACAGTGGCAATGCCTTGTTTTTAAATAATGATGTTGGGTTTGTGACATTTATTAGATTCTGATATCTGAGGGCATAATGACTATAAAATCTGAGATAATGAAAGAAGAACCTGAGATAAAGAAAGAAGAAAGGACCTCAAAGGTCCTATGGGTGAGAGCAACAGATTGACCCTTTCAAGGTTTCCTCCTTCTCTCCCTCCTTCTTCCCTCTCCATCCTCCCTTTCCCCCTCCTGCTCCTCCCCTTCTCCCAATCCCATCCTTCTCCCTCTCCTCTCCTCCTCCTCCTCCTCTTCCTTCTTCTTCTTTTCCTCCCCTTCATCCTCCTCTTTCTGCTTCTCTGTCTCCTCCTCCTCCTCCTCTTTCAATATTTGATAAACTAAGTGTCTTTTAGGACACTCTCCAATATCCCACTTAATGTATCTTTTTTGGGAAATTATGACTGCACCAGGGAACTCTATTGTGGGTGTTAGTTGTGCTTGTCCCTGTAGGGTAGAAGGAGTTCATCAAGTTAAAAGAAAGAAAGAAAGAAAGAAAGAAAGAAAGAAAGAAAGAACTATGTATATAAGTTTGAGATGTTGGACTTTCCCTCATTGAAAGTAGAGTGGTCTTTCCTGCATTTTCTCTAATACGGAGCAGAGAAAATGATGAGTAAATTATTTTTTTATGTTTATTTATTTTTTAGAGAATTAGAGAGTGCAAGTGGGGGAGAGAGAGGGAAACAGAGGATCTGAAGTGGGCTCTGTGCTGACAGCAGAGAGGTGGATGCAGGACTTGAACTCATGAATTGTGAGATCATGACCTAAGCCAAAGTTGGACGCCTAACCAACTGAGCCACCCAGGTGCCCCAAGGAGTAAATGATTTTCAAATGAATGAACAATCACATTCAGACTAGAGCAGATTTCCCTGTAGACACATCCAGTATGTATCATACCTAGAATTGTTATGACACATTTAAAAAATCAACGTAAAGTCTCCATTAAAAAATTGTTTTTGAAGGAGGCACCTGGGTGACTCAGTCGGTTAAACATCTGACTTGGGCTCAGGTCATGATCTCATGGTTCATGGGTTAGAGCCTTGCGTTGGGCTTTGTGCTGACAGCTCAGAACCTGAAGCCTGCTTCGAATTCTATGTCTCCCTCTCTCTCTGCCCCTGTCATGTTTGCACTCTGTCTGTCTGTCTCTCTCTCAAAATTAAACAAACATTTAAAAAATTAGGGTCGCCTGGGTGGCTTAGTCGGTTGAGCGTCTGACTTCGGCTCAGGTCATGATCTCACAGTTCGTGAGTTCGAGCCCCGCATCGGGCTCTTTTGCCGACAGCTCAGAGCCTGGAGCCTGCTTCAGATTCTGTGTCTCCCTCTCTCTCTGCCCCTTCCCTGCTCATGCTCTGTCTCTCTCTGTCTCAAAAATAAATGAATATTAAATTTTTTTTAATTAAAAAAAATTTGTTTTGAAGGAAATGTAAGCTAAGAATTGTTTTTCTCTCATGTGTCTTCACAATACCTCTTAGTAGACTTATCCTTTCTGGAGTAATATTGAGGGAACCAGATTGTGGAGGGCTTTGTATGCCACGACAAAGAGTTTACATTTGATGTATTAGCTCTGGAGAGTCACCAAAGGATTTAGAACATCAATGAAACTTAATGAGAATGGCTGTGACATGACACATGGGCCTGGGAACTAGGGGCACTAGGTGGGATTCTGTTATGACATCTCTGGGTGTTGCAGGAAAGAGAACTGGTCTTAGACAGGGTCAGTGGAAATGGAAAAGAGATGGATAAGAGAGGTATTTTGAAAAAGTATATACTCCTTGAAAGCTGGAATTCTGTCTCACCTGTCTCTGTGCCTGCTCCAGCACACCAGTACAAGGGACTCTAAAGAGCCAACACACATATGTCAGAGTAAATTGAACTGTGTGACAAAACATGGCAAATGAAGACTAAAGACAAATCAATAATGCCTACGATACCTGTGGTGGATTGTTTGGGATGAAAATTTAGTTATATTTTGAAAAATGATACCAACATACCAGTAAATCGGAAAAATGGCGATATCCTTGAGAGACTTCACTGGTGTGGGGGTCATAATCAAACACCAATTCCATACTTACTTATGGTGCCTTTGAGCTGTCCCCAGACACCATTCCTTGATCTTCCTCTGAGCTCCAGGGATACTCCATTCACTACGTATATTGCTGCTCTTACCACATTGTACTACTGTTAGTTCCCTCCCATTATAACTTCTTGAAGATAGGGACTGAATCACATTTGTTTTTTTTTTTTAGTTGAGGTATAATTGTCATGCAGTAACATGCACCCATCATTACTGTACAGCTCACTTTCTACTTACATATACACCCATGTAGCTACTAATCTAGATCAAGATGTAGAATATTTCAATCACCCCAGAAAGTTCTCTTCCACTCCTTCTCAGCCAAAAGTCGTGTTTTGCCCTGCCCCCCAACCACTATTCTGACTTTTATTGTATAGATTGGTTTTGCCTATTCCTGAATTTCAAATAAATGGAAACATTCAGTGTGTACTCTTGTGCTCAGCATGAGGTTTTTTTGTGTCACTGTATTTACTGGTTGCTCTAATTATTTTTCCATTGTTTGAATATATCACTTTCCTGTTGATGAATATTTGAATTGTTTCCAGTCTTGAGCTATTATGAATAAAGCTGATACTGAATTCTTGTGCATGTCTTTTTTGGTGACACATGCACTCATTTTTCCGGGGTATGTATCTGGGGGTAGAATTGCAGGGTTGTAGGGGAGGCATATGCTTCACTTTATTAGATATTGTCTGGGGCGCCTGGGTGGCTTGGTTGTTTAAGCGTCTGACTTTGGCTCAGGTCATGATCTCGTGGTCCGTGGGTTCGGGTCCCGCGTCGGGCTCTGTGCTGACTGCTCAGAGCCTGGAGCCTGTTTCAGATTCTGTGTCTCCCTCTCTCTCTGCCCCTCCCCTGTTCATGCTCTGTCTCTCTCTGTCTCAAAAACAAATAAACGTTAAAAAAAAAAATTAAAAAAATAAAAAAAAGAAAAAAAGAAAAAAAAAGAAAAAAAAAAGAAAAAAATAAAGAAATTGTCTAGTGGTTTTCCAAAAAGGTGGTAGCATTTTACTGTCCCACCATTAATGAGACTTGCAGTTGGTCCACAGCCTCACCAATACTTGGTAAGGTTGGTCTTCTTATTTGGGTCATTTGGGTGAATACATAATGCATACAAAATACATAATGTGTTTTGTACATGTTAAAAATCAGATTGTTTGTCTTATTAATTACTCATGTTACTTTTTTGGATTCCCAGTATTCAGCATAGTGACTGACAAGTGACAAATATTTTTATAGGTTTGTTGAATAAGACAGTGAGAGTAAATAAATCTGGCTTTATCTGCAAATTTTTCTCTGTCACTGGCCACAGGAAATGGGTTGTGGAAGTAATTAGCTTCTATGATGCATTTAAATTTGTTGGTTTTTGAAAATATCAAGACATAAATTCCAAACACAGCTGGTTGTATTTGTGATAGAAGCACTTATAATTTTACATTAAATTTTGGTTCATTCGTGCATGCATTTAAAATATTCATCATCATAATGTCTGGAAGCCCAGAAAGATTTTAGACCAGAATACAAATTGTAACATTATTTTCTGTTCTTCTTTCATCATGTTAATAAGGTAGATTAGATATGATGTCCAAAATGCAGGATTTATTCCATTAGTTACATTTTTTATTTGATTTCTAGACTAGAAATGTGCTTTCAAATTCCTTGGAGATAAACAAGCTTTAAAAAATATGAAAAAGTTTGAGAGTCCAGATTTAAGTTTATTTTATATTTAAATAACATTTTTTAAATTATAAAGGTAAAAGCCACTCAATTTTGATTATTTAGAAAATATGGTAATATAAAAAGAAAAACAATCTTAATTTGACCAAATCCAGATTCTCACTCTGAATATCTGGCCTTGTTTCTGTATTTTATACAGAATATATATGTGTTTTATACAGAATATATATATATATATATATGTAAATATGTGTGATCTATGTGGCTATATGTTTATTTTTGTAGTTCCACCTACCTTTCTTTTATGGTAGATTATGCTAGTTCATATGTATATTTTTAGAAAGTTGGTTGTTTTATGTCTCTGGTATCTTTTGCATAGCCTTTGCTTCATGTAGCAAACTTGAAAATAGGTACTTAATCCTTTCCCACTACCTGTACTTCTTCAGGGTGGGACCTGTGTCCATCTTTCCTTCCTCCTAGCACCTAACATAATGCCGTGTGTGTGTGGCAGGCACTTGCCCAGTGTTAATTTATGAACAGGGCTCTAGACAGCTGCGGGCTCTGTTAGAGGCATTGCTGCAACAAAGACAAGCTAGATTCTGTGCACTAAGAATAGGCTATTCTATCTGGTAAAAAACTCCTAGTTTGCTTCTACTCCTGAGGTTCTGCAGATCCAGGAGCCCAGAAGGATGCTTAAAGATCTTCTCATTCAATTCTATGCATCCAGGCATATGAATTGCCAAACTCTAGGACAGCCATGAAGTCTCTTGAATCTTTTTAAAGATGGAGACTATTGAAATCTTTTGTCAAATGTAGTTTCCTCCAAACATTATTTTATGGGTAGGTTTAACCAGTTATTTAGTTATGCTTGAGATAGCTGAGTTTAGCCTTGACTTTTCTTACACTGAAACAGAATGAGAGTCTCCATTTAGGTGGTAGAAAGAAACGATAGCAGAAAGCAGTATGCTGAATTTACAAAGTAAAGAGGTTTATCCTCTAAATCTTGAATATACAAAGTTGTAGCTTTGTGAATTAATGTGACATACAGGTTTAAAATATGAAAATTAATGAGATTTTATAAAATCTCACTTATCAAGAAATAAACCCAAAGGACATCGATAGGCATGATATAGTTATGACTGATTAAGGTATATTTTTTCTTACACTGTAAAAGCTTTGTGTATAATGTACCTCCAAACATTATTTTCTTTTAGGATAAAATGGAGTGAACACTCATGGTGACTTTATGTGAATTTACAATGGACACTTTAAAAAACTTCAAAACAATTAATTAAGGCAAATAAAAATGGACCCAAACCCCAAGATTTCCTCCCAGGTGAAGGATGAGGCCAGATGTGCACAAGGATGCCTCTTCCTGTATCATTGTCTTCCCAGAGTTTTCTATTGGGGAGGGGGGGGAGCATGTGCACAAATCCTTTAATATGCCAGGAGGGCTTTGGAAGCTGAGGGTATAACGTTACCTGGTCTAGGAATTGTCTAGGTGCTGTAATGTCCAGGCTGTGGCTATTTTTAGCAGCAGTGCTACTGAGCAGCTGACCCCAGACACACTGTAGCATAAGGAATGCAAAGCCTGGGCATCGCTGCCGACTCCACACAGGGTAAAAGGATTCTTCTTTCCCTTTTACTGCACCCCTCTCAACCTTTAAGCTTTCACTCTGTTGTAGGAGGAATTAAGCTTCTGAGCATGATCAGAGTGCATCAGTTGTATTTTTGCAATTGATTATGGTTAGTAAGTAGGCAAATATTTAAACAGAACACCCAACATGGCACTAAAATCCTGCTGTAAAGCTAGTTCTTCTTACCACCTGAAATATCAAATTTAACCGAGTCTAAGAAAACCCGAAACTTGAATGAAGCTAATGAATTTGAGTTCCTTGAGCAGTCAGTTTTGTATCAAAGCACTTAGTGGGGTTAAAATAATTTCATACTATATATTTCAACTTAATGAATGCTAAGTATAGAGCATTAAAATACAGTTTGTGCTTTATGTGAGTAAGAAGATGGAATCATTTCATGGTTTACTCTTTTAAATGTATCCCTTTAAAATAGATACATTCTAGTATTAATCCCCAATGTTCCCTTTCTTATTAGACATCAGGTCTGTTGATCACTGCTCAGGAGACCTTGTTGGCCCCATGTGTCTATAACATTACCAATTAGCAGCCCTGCTCAGATGCAACTTGTTACCAGCCACAAAGGAGGGATTTATTTTAAATCTGTCCAGGGGCGCCTGGGTGGCTCAGTCGGTTAAGTGTCCAACTCTTGGTTTCGGCTCAGGTCATGATCTCAACCATCGTGAGTTCGAGCCCCACATTGGGCTCCGTGCTGACAGCATGGAACCTGCCTGGGATTCTCTCTCTCTCTCTCTCTCTCTCTCTCTCTCTGCCCTTCCTCTGTGCTCTCTCAAAGTAAATATGCTGAAAATAATAAAAATAAAAACGGTCCACTTGTTTCTCCCACGACTGGGCTAAAAACATGCAGGTAGGGCTATATGAAACAAAGGATGGTTTTGAAGTTGTTTAAATCATTCTAAAACTGAGAACAATTGCTGCACATTTTCCTGTATGCTTCAGTACCTCTCCTCTGAGTATAAGCACCCTGGAGACTGGAAGCGTTGTTTTGCTTCACTCCTTGTAAACTGCTTTGAGAGTCTCCGACATCATTAAGTCACATTTTAGCCCAGACATTTTGTGCAGACCTAAACTCTGAATGACACTTGCTCGACTGATTAAGAGGGCAGTACAATATCTGGGAACTGCTCATAATGTGATACAAATGCCAAAGGGTTCAACTTGGACTTGAGATATTTTTCTATATCTCAGCTCTCATTGTTTTAGATTCTGCTGTGAAGATTTTATTTTTGTTTTCCTTCTGACGCACTTTGGCCTGGTTAATAATGCCTCAGGTCTGGGACATATTTTCTTGAAAAGGATGGTATTCTTTGTTTCTGCTGTTTCCTCCCACTTGAACTTCCCACCTCCCATCTTCTATCCCCACAGAAGTATTTGCCTTTTCATTTGTTATCTGAAGAAAATAATATTGGACCAAATTTACAAAAGATACAGAAATCTAGATAAATTCATTTATAAGAGATATTATATCCTTAATGTTGTAGGGATAAGACCTAATCATTGACTTTAAGTATAAGAGCAGAAATAACAATATCGATAATAACAATGCTAACATTTGTTGCCACGTTATATTATGGCAGACACTGTGTAAGTTACTATTATTATTATTTTTTAATTTGAGAGACAGAAAGCATGAGTGGGGGAGAGGGCAGAGGGAGAGAGAGAGAGAGAATCTTAATCTCTGCTAAGCATGGAGCTCAACTCAGGGCTTGATCCCATGACCCTGGGATCGTGACCTGAGCCAAAATCAAGAGTCAGATGCTCGACTAACTGAGCCACCCAGGAACACCCAAGGTGTGTAAGGTATTTTACATTCGTAATCTTATAAGATAAATTCAATGATTCCCATATTTTAAATGAAGAAATTGAGGCCCAGAGAGGTGAAATAATTAGTCTAAAATCACACAGGTCAAATGGGTCCATGGTAGGACAAAGATTTGGACTGAATCTGTCTGACTCAAAGTGACATACATGCACAACACATTAAATGCCTGTGTGACCTGGGAGCTTGTCAAAAATGCAGAATGTCAGGCCCTGCCACAAGATTGCTGCGTAAGAATCTGCACTTAACAAGATCCCTTGGTGGATCATACGCATATTAATTTCATGAGCATGGGTCTGGAGAGATCCTGCATCTTTTAATGAACAAGTTACTTATAAGTGTCTAGCAAGACCTTAAGGATATTGGCTTGGACTATCTTCTGAAGCAACCCAGTGTCTAGTCATAGCCAGTCATACCTTTGACATTCTGTCAACTAAAAGAGTGACAAAATCCTGCCTCTGGAATCTTAGCATTGGCTTCATTTGAACCTTGTACTGAACATGTTAGTGATCATGACTGCATCACAAATGAAAGCTGAGATTCAACAAACCCAAGTTAGACTCTGTGGGGAGTCCCTGTTTATGACTGCTGTCCTTGTGTATTTGTTACCAACAAATTTCTCAAACATATCCAGGTTTGGATGACAAAGGACACGGTCACCCTAATGGTGGTCAGGTAATTGTTACTTTTACACTTGCTTGCTAATAAATGGTTAGTGAATAAGCATATGTATGCTTATAAACAATGAAACAAAAACACACCAGAAAAAAAATCCACAAAACCTGTGTAAGGCATTGGGTGATAGGGTATTCAGTTGTGTAGAAGAATGTAAGAAAAGAAAAAATAATTCAAGACCTGGGTGGTCAGAAGAGCTCTCTGGAAAAGGTGACCACTCTTAGAAGTGGTAGGTTGTGATAGTGAAGAAAAGGAGCCCGGGAGAGCTCTTGAGGGAAAACTCACACCCCTGCCAACCCATGCAGGCTGTGCTATGTTGAGTCTGTAAGTCCTCAAGGTCTCCATGTTTGCCAATAGTGTGAGGCAGCCTATGGCCAGAGCAAAAACTGTGTTCCATTCACGATACCTCCTATGGGCCTTCTGGGTACTAAACCCAGTGGATTTGGTCTCCATTGACAGAGGTTTTGTGAAAATGTCAGCATGAGTTTCAAATAGGGGATCTTGTAATTTGTCAGAATCTTTATGGTTCACTTATCATTCCCAAGGAAATTACCTTGGTTTAGTCCTATCAAAGTAGGATGGGCATTACTATCCTCATTTTATTAGTGGAAAAAAAAGTAAAGTTTACAAAAGGTTCATAAGAATAGTGTAATACTATATATTCTTTTTTGCATCTTTCTTTTTTTCCTTGACAATATCATCAGAGTATTCTTACATGCTCAAATATTCTTTTATATCATAATTTTAACTATTTATATACATATCCTCATATAGGTATGACGTGATTGCCTTAAGCAGTACTCTGCTGTTAGGCATTTAGATGGATGATATTCCTTTAATATAGGAGGGAAAGGTCTCTCCTATATTGTATATATTGTGGGAGGGAGTTTGAGTTTGACTATATCTATTAAATTTAAAAATATATGTGTTCCTTGAGCAAATGAGTGTACATTTAAGCATTTGTCCATTAGAAATAGTTACACATGTGCAACAGCAACATTGTTTATATTTGCAGAAACATTGGGAACAACTTATACATTCATAAATTACAAATTAGGTAGATCATGGTACATTTATACAAAAGAATACTTTATAGCCATAAAAAGATCAAAATGTGCTGTCATGATTTCCAAAATATATTTTGAGTAAAAACACCAGATTGCAAAACAGTATGAACCCAGTTATTCAATATGTGAGTATAGATTTATTTAATCTGACACACATGCAACATTTTTGGAGTATTATAAAACAGACCATAAAAAGTGATCTTTTGAAAGTTTATTTCATGGGTGCATGTATATGTTGGGCAAGAACTAGACAGACATGCTTTGTTATTTTATAAATTTCTGGTTTTCCTTTTTTGTTTTCTGTTTTTTACTAATGAAAGAGTTTTTTTCACCACCTCTTCCTTTTTTTTTTTTTTTTTTTAAGTTTATACATCTATTTTGACAGAGAGCAAGAGAGTGCAAGCCAGGGAGGGGCAGAGAGACAGGGAGAGAGAGAATCCCAAGGAGGCTCCACACTGCCAGCGCAGAACCCCGGTCTGGGCTCGATCCTATGAACCGTGAGATCATGACCCAAGCTAAAACCAAGAGTCTGAAGTTTAACCAGCTGAGCCACCCTGGCACCCCAGGTTTTCCTCAACTATAATAATACTTCTACAGCTGAGCCTTGAACAATGGGGGAGTTAGGAGCACTGACCTCCCACACACTTGAAAATCTGCGTATAACCAAAAACTTCACTAATAGCCTATTGTTGACTGGAAGCCTTGCTGTTAACATAAACAGTCAATAAACACATTTTATATGTTATATGTGTCATATGCTATATTCTTACAATAAGGACAGCTAGAGAAAAGAAAATATTATTTGGAAAATTATAAGGAAGAGAAGATGCATTGATAGTACTGTACTATATCAAAACCATCTGCATATATGTGGACCCATGTAGTTCAAACCCATGTTGTTCAAGGATCAGCTTTTTATTTATTATTTATTTATTATAATTTATTATTTATTTATTATATTATTTATTATTTTTTTTAATTAAAAAATAAATTATTTTTTTCTGTGGAAGAAATAAACAAGGATCATCGTTAGGTGTAGACCCACTCTGCTTAGATCCTGACCCCTCAACATAGCTTGGCCGGAGTTCCAGTTGTATTTCAGGTGCTTTGTGCACTCCCATTCCATGGTTGGCCCTGCTCAGTGGGGCTGTCCTTACTCTGGGATCTTTCCTATACCCTTAACACCCTCCCTCCTAACACTGTGAGTAAGCCAGGCTGAACTGATGCTCCCAAACCCTCCCATCTATCTCACAGCCTGTGTTGGTCCTTCCAAACAAGGAGTTGTGAGATTTTTTTTCCCCCACCTAGTTTTCTGAGAGATTAGGCTGTTTCCATAGTGTGATGAATTGCACAGCAGACTCTGTGCTATTTCTCAATCTGGACCTCTCAGTACTGCACTCAGCAGATAGTTCTTGAAATTTCTGGTTTTTCAGTGGTTCATTTCCAGGGTTGATGTGTGCTTTGTCCCTATTTTTATATTTCCTTAATTGTTTTTGGTCTGGATCAGAAAGAGGAGAGTTGTCTGTCTCTACTCATGTTGCCAAGTCTTGACTTGGAACTCACAGAGCCACCTAGTAGTGAACCCAGACCCAGGGGGATATATCAGGCCGTGGGGCTAGCACAAGCAAAGGCAGAGGGATTAGAGAAAGTAGGGTACATTAAGGATACTGCAGGTAATTAGGCCTGGCATGAAGGAGATGTTGTAGGATGTAAAATATTTGCCCTTAAGCCATTATTACAGCTTCACCTACCACACACACACACACACACACACACACACACACACACACACAGAGCCACCTCATGACTATGTCAAACAACACTGATTAATTTTGGAGGCAACCTCATAATCCCTCTCAAAGCAGACTCTAGCAATAGCCATCATCTGTGGCTATTGGTCTATAAGAGAAAATTAATTTTTCCATCTTAGCTGTGAAACATTCCTTGAAGCCCCAGGTAGAGTTGGTCACCATTTTTGTAGTGTGACCCTATCTATTGCACTCATGACCAAGCTGATAATATCAAAAGTTTTATGTTCATTCTAACTTATTTAGTAAGCATACATTTTCACTAATCTTCCTATTCATCCTTGGCAGGCAAATTGGCTGGAAAACAACTAGTAGTTGAGAAAAAGTTCAGGGCTGAAAGGTTCATTGCGATTTAAGAGGGGGAGATAGAGCCACTTTTCTCTGCTGATGAGTAATTTATCTCCTGAATGTTCCCTACCTTTACCATTGGATTTCCATTGGATTCCTAAGTCTTAATGTATTGTATTTGTTCTCAATGTTTATTTGCTGACAAGATCAGCTTTAAACCAATGACATGGAAATTTAGGGCATTTAAAATAGATGTTTTAATGTTAGTAGTTGGGAACCAAAGATGTTTATTTTCTAAAATTATTTTTATTTCTGAAGCAATTAAGATGCACTTTTAAGTGTGACAGTTCACTTTTTCCCTTGAATGTATAGCCCCTTGGAGGTGCTGATAGCCTAAAAACCTGCTGAAATGATGAATTGAATGTAACTCTTAAGGGGTACTCTTTGAAACCTTCAGGGCTATTTCAAATTCTCAGATCCATGTTCAATTAGAAAGACTTTTAATGGTCAGCATTGAAATGTTTACAGTTAAATTTAAATTCAGTTCTTTGCTAATGAGATGCCTTAAGCAACATTCAAATTAATAAAGGGAAAACAATATTTTCCTATAACTTTTATGCTTTTAAGTTTATTGTCCAAAACAGATAAGATCAAAAATAAAGAAAAAGAGCATTCTCTCATGATCTCATCCTCCAACATCTCCATCTGCTTTCATTTTCACCTTTTTAAGTTTTGACCTATGTAAAACAATTTTTAAAATTATACTATAACATAAAAATATTTCTTTTTATTATTCATAGAAATTACATTCTACATCTAATGACCAAGCTGCCCATCTTTGTAAATACCAGTTTCTTTTCTGGTGTCATGTTTTCCATACCAAGATTTCTTGGATTCTCTCCAAACTCCTTTTCTGGTGTGTTCTCTCATTGAATTTACATGTCCCATGGCCTCATCATTCTTGAAGTTATCCTCTCATTCATTCCATAAAGTAAAAGACAAGAGAGCTCCCAAATATTCAATATGTCGGCTTTTTGAATGACCAAAGGTGATGGGAACTTCCTCTTTTTTGATACCGTAACTCTAGACTTACCGAATTTGTTTGTAAAACATGCTTTTATAAGCCTAAAATATTTGACACTGGATGAAACTGAAATTTTTGCATCCAGTCAGCACAGCAGATCTATCTCAGTTAAGAAAAAGGGAAAAAAAGTAATAGGTTTGCGCCAGCAGATGCTTGGCTGTAGAACTAGCTAGCGAGTCCCATGACCCAGGATGACTTGGTGAAGAGGATGCTTCACCCTGTCTTTCACGGTTACAAGAAATTGTGGCCACTAAAGACCTTGTACAGGAGGAAAACTTTTCACTCCTTTTTTCTAGGTTCTTTGGCTGGCCTAGTAATTAAACTGATAAAAGACAGCTTAACAGGAGAAAAACAAATTTAATTTTGTGTGTACAGGAGTTCATAAAAAATATGAGACTCAAAGAAGGGACTAGATCAAGCAGCTTGTATACCTTTTAGACAAAGAAACAATAACTTTGTGAAGAATAGACAAGACAAAGGGATTTGGATTTAGGGTAATAAATTAGTAAAGCAGTAACAAGGATTGTTTACACAGCCTTCTCGGCCCTAAATTCCTTATCTCTGCTCTGCTGATAAGGATGCCTGTCTTCTTCCTGGTACAGGGAAGGTAACTTTCACTTGGGATATGATTTCCTGTTTTCAGAGGACAAAGGAGGTCAGAATGTCCTTCTTGAACCAGATTTTTTTTTTTATTTATTTTTTCAACGTTTTTTTATTTAATTTTGGGACAGAGAGAGACAGAGCATGAACGGGGGAGGGGCAGAGAGAGAGGGAGTCACAGACGGAAACAGGCTCCAGGCTCCGAGCCATCAGCCCAGAGCCTGACGCGGGGCTCGAACTCACGGACTGCGAGATCGTGACCTGGCTGAAGTCGGACGCTTAACCGACTGCGCCACCCAGGCGCCCCGAACCAGCTATTTCTTAAGTAACTTTAATTCAAAATAATTGATATGCCAAAGTGACATATTTGGGGGGGAGCATATTCTGTCCCCTTCAGACTGACGCCAAGGGGTTTATTTCTCTAAAATACACTGACCTTGAAAACAAGGCAAGGGTTACTGTTTCTTTATGAGAGCCCTAAATGTAATTCAGACATTAACTCTTTCCAGATTTGGGCCACAAAGCAACTTGTAAAAGGTGATTTTTACTTTTAAAATCAAGATTTATAATTTTTTTCTATACTGTCAAACTTTAAATTTTCCGCATGTATGTAAAAGTTCATTGATTTTTGTGAGATAATTTCTAGCAATATTTATGAGCAGCAAGAATTTAGAGTTTGCTAGGCACTTGTCTAAAGAATGTTTGTTGAATTTCTTTGAACCTCCTGTGAATTGGGCATTGTTACTCTTATTCCCACTTTTCAGAAGACAAGACTATTGCACAGAAAGTTTAGTAACTTGCCCTGCTTACATGGAGGGGCCAGCAGGACAAATCAGGTGATCTGGTTCCAGAGCCTACGAACCTAACCACCAGCTACAGCAGCCTCCCAACCTGCAACACGGCAAGAATGAGAAGCTTGTTGACCGGTTGAGAAGTCTGTGAATACTTGTCGTGGAAGCCATGGTTGCATTAATGGGAAATGGGTGATGATAGAAACATAGTGTTTCAGAGAAGGCATTTACATTTCAAATTATTTGTGAACTACAGCAAAGCCATCCCTATTTCGTAACCTCATGTAGGATACAAAAGAACTGCTTGGATGTATTTCTTTAGCAGAAATGGGGACACTTTCTGGGTTTGGGCGGAAGCCCTCTCAGGCTGTATTTTAACCTCACATACCAGATCATACCCTTGGTCTCTTCACACAGTATCCAGACTCTCTTCCCTCATCTCTTTCAACATAAAGCATCTTACCTGTGTTCTCCTCCAATTAATGATTATGTCTTCATTATCATGCTAAGCATCAACACTTATGCTTCAGTCTAAGCAAAACTCATTAGGAAATTTAGGGTAAATTTAAATTCCAGGCCCCAAAGCATATTTCAGATTTAGACGTGACTGAAAGAAACAAAGAGAGGCTTGGAACACAGTAGTTGAATATGAGGAAGAAAAATAATCCTTCCTAAGATTTTGCCCAGAGCCCCCCAGGCTGTAACTTCCTGCTCCAGACATCTTCCCCCTCCTCCTCCTCCTCCTCCTCACTTGGGCTGGCTGGCTTTGGCTGGAGGGAGGACACTTGCCTTTAATGGAGAGTTGGTCTACCTTTGATTCAGCTGTTTGGGTTCCTTGAACTAAATTAGAAGTGCCAATCAAAGCTATACCCCATCCTATGTAGTTAGGATCTTTTCACTTCTTTAATAATGGTGAAATAAGTCATCTCCATTTAAGCCAGAGTGGAGTAGGCCTGAGAAGAGCTATGTTGTTTGCTTAAAACTCAGTATGGGTGAAACAAATCCAAGCATACTGCTACTGCATTTGAAGGTTTGTTTGGTTTTTAAGTTTTTATTTAAAAAATCTTAACAGGTGAATAAAAAGGGAAAAATTATTTCAGATTCAAAACTTGGACCCTAGGTTGGTTTAATAAACCAAATGTTTCTGAATATTGTGGAAATTAAGCAAGAATCTTTAAAAATAACCAGTTAGGGGCGCCTGGGTGGCTCAGTCAGTTAAGCATCCGACTTCAGCTCAGGTCATGATCTCACAGTTCATGAGTTCGAGCCCCAGATCAGGCTCTGTGCTGACAGCTCGGAGACTGGAGCCTGCTTCAGATTCTGTGTCTCCCTCTGTTTCTGCCCTCCCCCAATTGCACACGCTCTCTCTCTCAAAAATAAATAAACATTAAAAAAAAACCCACTTAGATTCTGCTAGTAAAGCCAACAATAACAACAGCAAAAACAGGAAGCAGCTGTTTGTAAGTGGGGGCTGCTCCCTGAATGGAAAAATGAAAGACCCAGGGATGAAGTACCAAGAGGCAAGAAACCAGCAGATGCACTCAAGAAGCCCAGAAGAGAATGAGAGAGATTCATGTGTGCTTGCGGATTCTTGGCTTCTGTCCTGCCCTTGAGTTGGTTTCTGTTACAGCAACAGTTGCCTTCATTAATACCATAAATAATATGAAAAGCTAGAAAGCCTTAAAAGTGTCATTCATGACATACCTTCTGTAGAAAGAAGTGTATTGGAAACACTGAAATGCCAAAATTTGTTTGTCTTTCAAGGTTGAATGATGAATGTCCTCATGGGGACATTTCTCAGGCCAGTCAGTCCTCAGCACCCAGAGGGGAATGGAAGTTAATGGAAGTTAATGGAAGAAGGCACAATCTTGTTAGGGTGCGAGAGGGTGCATACCTCCATTAACTCATTGTTCTCTTTGACTCAGGGAGTTCATCACTTGTGTAGAACAGAATATTGGGGCATTTAAAGAAGGACTTGTAGGGCAGGATACTGACAGGAAGACGTCATCCCTACTAGACCTCCTATCCTGACAGCACTTCCCAACTCCATAAGATGGTCAAAAGAAACTAGAAATAGTGAATGGAAGTAGAGAGACATCAAGAATTTAGAATAACTTGAAAAGAAACAAGGTAAGATTTACATGGGTAAAATATAGAGGAATATCTCTTCTCGAAGTTGCTTCAACTGGTAAAACAGAGAAGAGGTGTGAAAATGTGTGTATTTCAGGCACCTGAAAACAGTTTGAGGAAGAAAAAAGAATGAGTGGATGAAAATAATGTGTAACTGGTATAATTTGATTGTGAGGCACATACACATAAATGACTTGAGAAAATAAACATGGAGAGTGTGGGATGTGAATGTTCAGACTTGTTCAGTTTGGACACTTCATACTCCTATTATTTTGTTTTCTTGTTGATGCCCTAGAAACATACATTGGAATATTCCTTCAGCATCCAGGAGAATCTAGAGAGTCAACCCTTCCTGCCACCAAGGAAGGAGAAACTAGTTTTAAGATTTTAAGATTTAGGCTCTGGGTATAATGGGTCTTCATGGCTCATTGTGAAAATACAAGAGGGAGTGTAGTGTTTGGGGAAAGAAGCGGAGTGGCATGGATAAGCCCAGACAAGAAGGAACTTCTTCAGCCTGGAATGAGGTTCCCCTGAGAGCAGGGAATAGGAGGGGCTCAGAGCTTCTGGGTAGTTCCTGGGCTGGCTGCAAGGTGAACCTATGGAGGTGAGGTCATCAGTACCACAGCTGCCAGCCTCCTGGGAGACTCCTGTGTCTTACTCCAGGCATACAATCAAAGAGATTAACAGATCATGTCAGACATGATTAATAAAGATGCCTGCAGCAACCTTGATAAAAGGGGTATTAGAGGACTTCTTCCTCCAGGTACCATGAATGCCTTCCGTTTTCTGATGAAGCTCTGGGATGGAATTAATGACCCAAGTAGAATTGACCTCCAGTGAGATAGGTTCTGTGGCAGAACATGGATCGAATTAATGAAAATTAGGTGATTTTGACTTCATGTTTGAGGTTTTGGACTGGGTTTCTTACCAGCTATGTAGTTTTAGCCAATATTGGCCTCTGTCCAAACACTAACAATGCACCTGCTCTTGTTTTCTGTGAAGGTAATACACCCTTCTCCACGAAAGGTGTATTTTTTAAAAATAAATTTAATGTTTATTTTTGACAGAGAGAGAGACAGACAGAGAGAGAGAGAGAGAGAGAGAGATGGGGCACGAGTGGGGGAGAGGCAGAGAGAGAGGGAGACACAGAATCCAAAGCATGTTCTAGGCTCCGAGCTGTCAGCCCTCCGACGCAGGGCTTGAACTCATGAACTGTGAGATCATGACCTGAGCTGAAGTTGAATGCTCAACTGACTGAGTCACCCAGGTGCCCCCCCTTCTTTTCTTTCTTTCTTTCTTTCTTTCTTTCTTTCTTTCTTTCTTTCTTTCTTTCTTTCTTTCTTTCTTTCACACTTTGTAATCCAACATCTGCACTTTTTTTGTTCTTATGGAATCTAACAGAAATACTGAGAGTGAATAAGATTACTCTAGATTTATGGGATTCCCTCAAATATAGGGAATTACTCCCTACCCATCATTCTTTAATTCTGGTTTAAAAGGGTTAGTGTTTATATATGATGAAGGTTTATTTGGATAGGGCCAAACTTCAGTGCATGGGTCACAGATTTCAGGTATCTCTCCTTCTAAATAGACTGGATATAGGAAACTCAGATTTATATAAGGAACTGATCTGTTTTGCACAAATGGAAGATTGGAATTTAAAGAAAAAAGGTTTTGGCTAAGGTAATTCCTGGCTATAAAGTGATATCAAGGTCCCATTTTTTTCTTTTTTGTGTTAATTCTCCAATAAAAGGCCTAGGGTGTGGAGTAGTAAAGTAACTCTGATGATAGTTTAGGGGTCTTGCCTTGAGAGAAATTTCTGTGAAGTAGAAGCAGCAGAGGGCAGATTTGGATTTGATTTGGGTAAGTGCTATGAATGCTGAAAGCTTTGCAAAGGTAACGTTCATTCCAAGGTGGAAACCAGCACTGTCACAGACATGTGGCTTTGTTTGCACAGTTTGTTGGAAGAGGAAAGGATAGAAGGGCTCTGAATTCATTTGAAAAAGTTATTTTTCCTAATGATAAAAGCATTATGTGCTCAATTGAGGAAAATGGAAAATAAAATGTAGAGAAGAAAACAAATCCAATTTCATCCAGAAATAACTATTATAACCACTCTGGTTCATTTCTGTATATTCTTTCTCTCTCTCTTTCTCTTTTTCTCTCTCTCATGTGTATTCCAAGATATATGCTGGAAATATCCTGTAGATACTATTTTGTATCCTATTTTATTCACTCAATAACAAATCATCAGCCTTGTTTTGTGTCCTTAAAAATTCTTCCCAAACATCATTTTGTATGAGTTGATAATTCATCAGAAATGTATAGCATAACTTAACCATTCTGCCTTTTTAGGGATATTTTTATGTGAAAATCATTGCACATAAACCTTAGACATACTTCAATTATTTCCTCATGACAGAATCGTAGATGTGGAATTATTTGGGGGGACAGAAGATATAAACTTTCTGTGGCTCTTAATTTATATTATGAAATTGTTTTCTAGAAAAGTTATAGCAGTTTATGCAAGAATGCCCGTTGTATTATATCTTGTATGTCCTGAACAGTATCTTCTAAAACTCTTTGTAATTTGAAATGCTTAAAAAATTGCAATTGTTTGAATTTGCATTTCCTTGTTTAGGAATGAGCTTGAACATATTTCTTATGTTTATTAATCATGTACATTTTTTCTTCTGTAAATATGTCTTTTTACTTGCTTTTCTATTGGGGGTTTTAGAGTTTTTCTTAACATATATATTCAAGATGGTAATCTTTTGCTATATTTGTGAAACACGTTATGAATTGTATGGTATATATGTATTTCTATACTAAGAGTATTAACTCTCTTTGTTGAAGTCTGTGTTTATCTCATGTACATATCCTCCTCTGAAGTTCTTATCAATTCTTCAAGGATGCAGTCGAATCTTATTTCCTCCCAAAAGCCTACCAAAATCCCTGGGGTGAAATGAAGCCTCTCTCCTTCCATGCTGTCACCATATTTGGTTTTGTTACTCTATAGCATTTGTTTTCATCTGCTTTAGAAGAAAGCTTCCCATGTTGGAAAGCAGCCATTCTGTTTTACTCATTTTGGTACCCTGACAGTGCCCACAATCCTTCGCACAAAACAAGCGTCTGATAAATACTTGCGTTAAATGAAGTGAAATCAAAACCATGATGGCTTCACTTTCAAAATAATAGATCCTTATCATCTTGCAATTGCATGTGCGGTAGACTTGACAAAATCAACTACAATCTGGATGAACTACAAAAACAACTTGCCATGAATTTTTCTCTCATAACCCAAGCATAGGCTGTAGGGATTTATGACTCTCGTGTAGTTTGGTTGAAGTTAGTCACTCATATAAGCTTTCTCTAAACTATAACCATGAGCTCATATAATTAAATTTCACTGGGAAAAATATATCATAAAAGCCACTCTAGGTGACATGGTTATAAAAAAGAAATAGAAGCTAGACAGGCACACTTAATCACAACTTCTAATGGGATTAGAAATATGAAAACAACAACCCAAACAACAAAATATCCTAGAAGGCTGAGTTAAAATTGCCCAGAGTGATTCTGAGTGGTATAATTTTGTTTTATGGGTACCCAGGGCCTGTAAGGATACAGAATAGAATGATAAACATAACCAATAAGTAGTACAGTACATGGTTTGTGGCAGATGATTCACCAGGAATACTGATATAAAAGATTAACTTCAATTTTAAAATTCAAACCCTCAATTTTCTTTGAGAATCAAGAATTACCATGAGTGCTTTTGTTTTGTTTTGTTTTGTTTTGTTGTTAGGAAAATTCAAATGAAAATAGGTCTAAAAGATGGGCCAAAAGTGGAGCCTGGAGAGTACTGTTGAAGTGTCAATAGTGGGATTACTTGTGCCTCAGTCTCTTTGGCTCAGCAAGAGTGAGGATTCACCTGGTATCTGGGTGCACTCACTCCTCCAGGCTGACAGACTCTCTCCCCTGAGACCATTGCTCTTGTGGGGTAGTGATTTCAGAGTAGGTAGATCCTCCAGAACCTTAAGAAAGGAGAAGACCTTAAGAAAGAAGAAAAACCTTAATGTAGGATGTGCTATTTTCTTAAGCCTTGAATTTCAAAGTGTACAATCCAGGTGTGAAGCAGAAGAGGTGTGGAACAGGCAACTAAATTGTTCCTCCAGCAAGATAAAAGAGTTCTAATATTGAGTCAGGGAGATTGAAGAGAGGTAGACTTATGTGCAGCACTCTGCGTCTCCAAGCCCTCCTTCCTTCCTGTCTCAAGAACAAACTTCTTGACAGGCCTTACAGCAGAGAACACAAGGGGAGCTGTCTCCCATTACTTTTGGGAGATCCCCAGTGTAAAGGGACTTTTTCTCAGCAAATGTTCCCATGGCCACAGGCATGGAAAGTCTAACAGAGATGGTGTTGAAGGGCCCGTGTGAGTGCTCACTAAAAGATAATAACATTACGAGGGGGGATGCTGGGTGACTCAGTCGGTTAAGTCTCTGACTTCAGCTCAGGTCATGATTCAGGTTTCACTAGTCTGAGCCCAAATCAATTCTCTGTGCCCTTCTCCCTCTGTGTGGGCGCATACGCACGTGTGCTCTCTCTCTCTCTCTCACCGTCTTTCTCTCTCTCTCAAAAATAAATAAACATTAAAAAAGATAACATTATGGTCAGATTTATAATGCTACTTTGAGTAATAGTAGAAAAATTGAATTTTAGAACTGGAATGGACTTTAATGATGACCTAGTCAAACTCTCACATTGTACTGATGAGGTGGTCTCACCAGAAAGTTTAATTGCTTACCAAAGGAACCCAACCCTTTGGTGGCAGAGTCCGGATTAGAATCCAAGTCTTCCAGCGCCCGGTGCTCCTGATCTCCAGGACTCCAACTCCCATCCCCAGGCTGTCTACACTCTAATCCCAAGCATTTCTTTCATGGTTTTCTAAATTTTTTTTTTACACAATTAAAAATGTTTTATTAAGGCCCATACATAAACAAAGTTATTTTTAAAAAGAAAAACCAACCCAAGGAAGGACAAGGATGTAGGGTAACAAGCCTTGGCCCCTCCTTGTATCCCATCTACAAATGCAACTATGTTAATGTTTCCCCCTTCCTCTTGCATTCCTTTCCACCTTTATCTCAAAATAAAACGCTGATGTGTTTCTTGCTAATTTATCATTTTCAGATTTTTGCTTATGGATTTGGTAAAAAAGAATCTAGTTCAGTCTAGTTCCATGACTCACACCATCATTGTCATTTATTACTACTGACTCTCTTTACGTTTCTGGGCAGAGTATCGTGTGTGTGACTCATTCTGTTTATCACAGCCTTGCGTAGAGCGTTGTTATATGTCTCTTTATTATTTTTAAAAAATACATTATTTGACATGTAATTCAATGTATATTATGTGCTTAATGCAGTTTTAACACATATGTCTCTGATGCTTAATGATACATTGTTCAGTTTTGCTTGTTTTTGAACTTTAAAACGCTCATATAGTAGTATATTGTAAGCGATCTTCTTGGACTTGCTTTCTTCACTCAATATTATATCTCCAAAAGTAATCAATTGTGTTGCATTTTTCAGAGTTCATATTAACATCTTTGTGATATTCAGTTATGTGAATGCACCACAATTTATTCATCCATGCTGCTGCTATCTCTATGGACATTTGTTTTTTTCCTTTTCCTCCCTACCTTCTATTATGAATACTGAGGTAGGAGACTTCTTGTGTCTCCTGGTGGGTATATGCCCAGAGCTTCTCTTGGGTACATAGTCAGGAGTGAGACTACTGGGCCACCTGCTATAACAATGTTCATCTTTTAGAGATATTGCCAAATTGGACTGCCTCTCACCAGTGACGTGTTTCCATGCATCTAACATCTGTCCAACATCACTGTGAAGTGACATGCTAATGAAATGGACATTTTTTATGTTTTGTATGTGTATTGGACATTAATTTTATTCTTCTATGAAAAGCCTATATACACCTTTTATTGATTTTTCTGTTATATTGTATTTTTCACATTGATTTGTAGGGGTCATTCGTGTATTATGAATACTGCTCTTGTTTCTTATATGGTATCATAAGTCAGGGTACTTCCAGGAAGAGAAATCACACCAATTATTTGCACAAGGAAAATTTAATATAAAGAATTATTAAGTAGAAGAAGGTAGTTATCTACTAAAAGAAGTGAAAGATGAAAGTGAGAAGTCCAGAAGTAGCAGGTGCTTAGCCCCCCCAACCTCTCACTGCCAAGGCTGAGATTCAGACCTCTTCAGAGGGAAAGTCCTCTTCAAAAGCCTTCCAGTGGTGAAGCAATTTATGAGAGGGTGTGATCAGACCTAGTCTGTTAAAATACCTACCAGTGCAAAAGGTGTGGGCATGATAGGTGTGGTCTCTAGAGGTGGTTCACCATTGCTGGAGAGTGAGAGTTGGTCTGTAGAAGTAATCAACCATTGCTCATGTGGGGGTGGGGTGGGGCAGGAGGATGGCCAGAAGTTGTGTCTTTTTATTTTTTAAATTTTGTATGTTTATTTATTATTGAGAGAGAGAGAGAGCGAGCGAGCGCATGAGCAGGGCAGGTGCACAGAGAGAGAGGGGAACAGAGGATATGAAGTGGGCTCCCCTCTGACAGCAGAGGCAGTAACTCAGGAACCATGAGACCATGACCTGAGCCAAAGAAGGATGCTCAATTGACTGTGCCAGTCAGGCTCCCCCAGAAGTTGTGTCTTAATGCTTAAGTAGAATCAGATTAATCATTATTGGTAGGACTTCTTCATAGGTGATATAGTATACTGATGATCTGACTACACCAGGTATGACACAACTAATGACAAGTTAGTTCTTACTATCTCCTGGAAATCTCCATGATGAACCCACATTTTCTGTTCACTACTAGATGATCAGTGGGATGAAATTTTGCCCTCTGAGAATATATTTTTCCTCACCAATATGTAATGGTTTTTATAATTTTTCCCCTTATCAGATAATACATTGGGAATCACAAAATGATGATTATTCTAATGCTATAGTACTGCATTTATTAGCCTGCATTCTTCTGTAAAGCAGTACTTTCTTTTGACTTTTCCCTTTTTCTTATGACAGAAAGCAGGCAAACACTCAAAGACTAATTGGATGATGTCAAAAAGATACAAAAGTCAGCCAGAAGAAACTCCCATAGGCCAAATTTTGGGATAATTTGAGGACCAAAAAAAAAAATGAGGATATAATTAATTACAATGTATTCAATAAAATCCATAACTCTATAGGGATATAAAAAGCACCGAGAGAAAGAGATATTTCAGCTATTGGATTTAAACCACTTACATTTTTTTGTTACGATAATTGGTATATTGGGATTTATCTTTACATCTTAATTTTTTGACATCTATTTTTGTTCCACTTCTGTGCTTCTAGTTTTGTCCTTATTTGTTTTGGACAGATTGATTTTAGTTGTTAGGAATTATTTATTTTTGCTTTTTTCTTATTCCATTTTCCTCCTCCACATATGCTGAATGTATACATTATTTTCATTCATGTAGTGTTTGTCTCTGAAAAACAATTACTTATCCTTCTTTTTTTTTAATTTTTTTAAATGTTTATTTATTTTTGAGAGAGACAGAGACAGAATGCAAGTGGGTTAGCGGCAGAGAGATAGACACAGAATCCGAAGCAGGCTCCAGGCTCTGAGATGTCAGCACAGAGCCCAACGCGGGGCTCGAACTCACGAGCTGTGAGATCATGATCTGAGCTGAAGTCGGTTGCCCAACCGATTGAGCCACCCAGGCACCCCTACTTATCCTTCTTAAGATAAGAGCAATGTGCCTCCCTCCTGTACACACAAAGACCTTATCACACCAACTCCAATCACTTCCCTGTCTGGTATACTAATATAGTCCAGCATTTTAGTTCTTTTTTTTTTTTTTTTAAGTACTTAAAATTAGAAACTATCATCATTAGGGGTGCCTGGGTGGCTCAGCTGATTAAGTGTCCTACTCTGGCTGAGGTCATGATCTCATGGTTCATGAGTTTGAGCCCCACATTGGGCTCTGTGCTGACAGCCAGGAGCCTGGAGCCTGCTTTGGATTCTGTGTCTCCCTCTCTCTTTCTGCTCCTCCTTGCTCATACTCTGTTGTGCTCTGTCTCTCAAAAACTAAAGTAAAATATTACAAAAAAATTTTTTTTAAAAGAAAGTATCATCATTATTTTATAGAGAAAATTTTTGTTTGGATTTATATTTATGTTTATCATTTTATTAATTTACCACCCTTTCCAGAATCTTAGACCCCTCTTGTAGTATCATTTTCCTTCTTCCCAAATTACATCTTCTAGTAGCTCCTTTAGTAGGAAGTTATCAGATTTTGCTTATTTGCAAATGTCTTTATTTCACTTGCATTCTTTTTTTAATTTTTTTTTTTTAATTTTAGAGAGAGAGACTGGGAGAGGAGCAAAAGGAGAGAAGAAGAGAATCTCAAGCAGGCTCAACGCTCAGCATGGAGCCTGACATGGGGCTTGATCCCAAGATTCTGGGATCATGATCTGAGCTGAAATCAAGAGCCAGACACTCAACTGACTAAGCCACCCAGGTGCTCCTCACTTGCATTCTTAAAGAAATAGTTTTGCTAGGTACCAATTTTGAGGTTGGTTATTTCCTCTCACCACCATGATATTATTCCACTGTCCTCAGAATCCTTTGTTGCTATTGAGAAGTATGTGTCTTTCTAATCGCTGTTCCTTTGTGTTCCTTTTAATTCTGCTTTTTAAAGATCTTCTCTTTGTTTTTAGTGTTCTGTAATTTTACTACCATGTATCTAGGTGTGGGTTTCTTTTTGTTACTTGTTATACTGCTTGTATGTTTTTTAATCTGTAGATCCATGTTTTTAATCAATTCTGGAAATGTTTTAGTTAGTACTTTGCTAAACATTTCTTCTTCTCTGTTGTATCTATTCTCTTCTAAGACTCTCATTTTATATATGTTAAGCTCTCTCATTTAACTCTCCCAATTCTTTAAAAATTTTTTAATGTTTACTTATTTTTGAGAGAGAGAGAGGGGGAGAGAGAGCACAAACAGTGGAGGGGCAGAGAGAGAGGGAGACACAGAATCTGAAGCAGGCTCCAGGCTGCCAGCACAGAGCCCAATGCAGGGCTTGAACTCACAAACCGGGAGATCATGACCTGAGCTTAAGTCAGATGCTTAACTGACTGAGCCACCCAGGTGCCCCTACTCTCCCAATTCTTTAGTGTCCTTTTATTAGTCAAGATTCTCTAGAGTAACAGAACCCATAGGAGGTACACACACACACACACACACACACACACACACACACACACACACACCCCACACCTCATGGGGAGGTAGGAGAGAGAGAGAAAGAGAGAGAAAGAGAAAGTGAGGGAGAGGGAAGCTTGGAGAGTCCAAAATCTGTAGGGTGGGTAAGCAAGCTGGTGACCCAGGGAAGAGTTGTAGTTGGAGTCCAAAGGCAGTCTGCTGGCAGAATTCCCTCTTCATCAAGGAGGTCAGTTTTTTCTATCAAGGCCTTCAACTGTTTGGATAAAATCCACCCATATTATGCTTTATTAAAAGTCTACTGATATAAATGCTAATCTGATCTAAAAACTACCTTCACAGACACACCTAGAATAATGTCTAACCAAATATCTGAGTACTACAGCCCAGCCAAGTTGACACATAAAATGAACGATCATAGTCCTGTTCATGTTTTCTCTCTTGTTTTTCTATGATGAACTCTGAACACTTTGTTTGCATCGATCTCAGCCAGTAGCTAGCCCTCAGGTGCTTTTCAGTTGTATACAATCTGCTATTTAATAATTAATTGAGATCTTTTTTTCAACAAATATATTTTCAGTTTCTACAAGTTATTTAAAAATGCCACTGTTTGGTTGATCATATTTGTGAGTCATTCTTCATTTTTTAGACCTTCTTTGTATAACTACTTCATATTCTAGACTTAATAAAATTCTAATATCTGTAATCCTTGGGTTCAAAATCTGTTGTTTGTTGGCGTTACATTGTAGTTTGTTTTCTCATATGATGTTCTTGGATTATAATCCCACTGATTGATCCTAATAGGTGGGAATCCTGTGGATCTAATTTGGGGAGTGTGGAAGATTTACTGTGGAAAGGGTTTGCTTCTGTCCAAATGATGTCCCTAACATGGTATCATTTCAGCTCCTCATGGTACAGACTGGCCTCACCACAGAGTCCCAGGCTTCCCAGCTTCCCTTCCCCACCTGGCTAGGTCAAGGTTCAATTCCCAGATAGCAACACTGCTGTCTGTAACCACTGCCAGAGTATCCAGATCTTTGGTCTCAGCTCCACATAACTGCTACTGTATCTTAGCTATCACTATGAAGAAAATGTTATCATGTATGATCAATAATGATAATAAAGATAGTAGCATTAGCTGACTTCTTCTCTCCTAGATGGTGTACATAAGGAGAAAGAGGAGTGAAAACTATGAATGTCCAGCTGAGAACATGCATGGAGAATCAAAAAGCCTCCATGGCAACTTTGAAAGAGTCCTTCCTCTCCTGTAGGTTGCAGAGTAAATATGGCTGAACCTGAGCCCCAAGGCCTGATTAGAAGGCCTGCAGAGTTGCAACATCAATGAAATGCTCTGTTCTACTTGATCTCTCAGATTAAAGTAAGGGTGCTGGCAAGAAGGGGGTTGATATAGATATTTGGGCAGATACGTGTGAAGCTGAGAGATATAAATCCTCCAATCTTTGAGAATTTCCTTTGGCAGAGGAGTCCTCTCCTGCTCTTCAGGAAATCTGCCTAATTTTGCATCAAAGTCTTTCAATGACTGCACCTTAGGCATCTGTTGCACAAACTGATACTGATTCTTGTTAGGACCTATCCCGTCACTATTTTTTATTGTCCCTGTGTTTGCATATAAGAGTTATATCATAACACGGTCCAGATAAAAAAATATCAGGGCATAATTTCTGCTGCAACAGTTATAGTACCTCACCAAATTCTATTGTCAGAAGTGTGAGGAACATTTATGGGAATGAGTTCTAATGGCATTCACTCGAGGAGGATGAACTAGAAGGCTTGATTGGGCTGAATTCTTTGCCATGGTGTGCTCACATGGAATTCTGAATTTAATGTGTTGGTTCAAGTACTTGTGATGGCATCACCAGCATCTACTACTTTGGAATTCTACTTTTTGTCACTGAGATCAGGGAACCCAATCCACTGAAGCATCTTCTGCCATCATCTATGGTTTGCTCAGGATAGCTACCCTAGGGCTATGGAAGATGGCGATGCCCCCTTCTCAATGCATTTCTTAATGCCTTGGTGACAAGGGGACCTTGAGGCCTCTTGGAGGGGTATGGTTAGGAGATGGCTGAAAATATTGAATATGCTCAAAGCATTTCAAGAGTCCTATCTCCCTGAGCTTTCAGATGCTTTCCTCTATAGCTTGGTTCTCAAAAAGTGTCAGTCTAGTATCAGCAATGTCAGCATTACCTGGGCACTTGTTAGAAATTCAACCTCTTGGACCACAACCCAACCTACTGAATCCAGAAACTCTGGGGTGTCTCTCAGACATACGTGTTTCTAAAACCCCTCCTGAGATTCTGTTGTATGACAAAGTTTGAGAACCAGTACTATATAACTCTGAAAGCACACTCTGTAAGAAGTCCGGTCATCTTGAGGTCACCACACTGGAAAGACTATAAAGACTATTTAACCAGATAAAAAGAAAGACTATATAGAGAGACTACATAGAAATATGCCCAAGAAAGATGCCTGAGAAAGATGCCTGAGGACCCCAGCTGATCCAAGCCCTGGATGTCTGACAGTCACTTTTAATGTTTTAAAAATGTCTTTGAATAGATATAGGACTTTGAGAAGTATGTAGTGCTGTTTGTAGGTATGTGCTTTTAATTTACATAAGGAGTATTGTACTCTTTCTCACATTTTTCACTTAACAGTACATTTTCATGTATTTCTCACCACTGTGTGGTAATTCATTACATGTGTCTACTACATTTAACATTAATTCTCCAAATGATGAGCATCCAGGTTATCTTCAACTCTCCACTACCACAAACCATCGATCAACATCCTCATATATGCCCTGCCCCACTTCATGAACCTAGGAAAATTTCTATGAGGAGTACATTGATGAAGGAAAACTTAGATTCCCATTTTTATTTAGAAATAATTCTAGTAGAAGACAAGGCTCCTATGTCAGAAATTTTAAAAGACTGGTCGGGGAACAGTCAATACAAAAAGCCTTGATGCTTTCCTAGTTTTATATATAAAACATACACACACAATACAAGCATACACATAACTTTATATTCTTAGTTCTGTGGTTGAAACAAACAAAAAAGTCACACAGGTGACACATTGCTAAGAGCTATGATATTTGCTACTGAAGTCCATACTAATTGATGCCTTTTTTTTTTTTTTTTTTTTACAAACTATGTACACATGAAACCAGCTGAAGAGTGTAGTCCCCTGTGGGAATGTGAATCCCCTAGATGGTTGGCAATGGAATAGTCTTAGTAAATATATAACCAGTTGTGAGCGAAGGAGGCATGGGCTAGCACTAAGTGCTTTAAGAATATTCATGCAGTTAGGGTACTTGGGTATCTCATTCAGTTTAGTATCCAACTCATGATTTTGGCTCAGGTCATGAACTCAGGGTCCTGCGATTGAGTCCCACATCCGGCTCCGTGATGAGCATGGAGGCTGCTTAAGATTCTCTCTCTCCCTCTCTCTCTCTCTCTGCCCCTCTTGTCCTCTCTCTCTCTAAAAAATAAATAAATAAAATTAATTTAAAAAAAGGATATTCATGCAGTTATTGCTATCTTAACAAGAGGTCATTCTTCAGGACTTAAATTGGTATCTGTTATTTTGTAAATTTCTTAACTATTCAGAAATAAATGTAATGTCCTTAGAAATGGAAATAGTACATATACTCCATAAGCCTCTTGAAAGCACTTCTAGTTTATTGTTAATTATTTAAACTGTGGATATATGGTACACATAAATTAACTATCTATTACCTGTGCCTGAAGGAGAAGAATGAGGAGTGCCTATTGTTAGTGTGAGGTTTTGCCAAATTCCATTACTTCCTCCTTTTCCCCTCTGGGGCTCCCTTGCTGATGGAGGGACTAAGCCAATTGGGGAAACAATGATAGGCTTATTCTTTAATAACCAGGAGAGTATCTGATACTTCAGGTCAAGAATGTGGTAAAAACAGGGCACCTGAGTGGCTCAGTCAGTTGAGCATCTGACTCTTGATTCCAGCTCAGGTCTTGATCCCAGGGGTGTGGGATCAAGCCCTGCATCAGGCTCTGTGCTGAGCATGGAGTCTGCTTACGATTCTCTCTTTCTCTTTCTCTTTCTCTCTCTCCCTCTGCCCCTCTCCCCAACTCGTGCTCTCTCTGAAAAAAGAAAAAAAAAAGACGGGAGTAAAAGACGATAGTAAAAGACTGTAGTAAAAACAGAATTGGCTGAGCCACAGAAGTATCTGCTAGTCACTTGAACTGAGTATATTCAGGCTGCTGGACTTCCTAACTTACTCACCCAGGAAAGGACAGGGGAGGGAAAATGCCCAGTAGGTTTACTAAAGGAGACTGAAGGCTTATGCACCCACTGCACATGGAAACAGGACCTAAAGGAAATGACTAGTTTGGCATTTTCCTTTAAGGCACAATAAGCTTGTGCATTAGGTAATTGTGGCCTGATGAGGGTTGATCCATTCAACAAGTATTTACTGAGAATGTATGTAACCAGATACAAAGAAGAATCCACTTTGTTGTAAGAGTTTATAAGCTAGAAAAATCTTTCTCAAAATGTGTATCCCAAAAATAGGTGTTTGATGTAGGAGAGATCTGTGGTCAGGAAAGTTTGAGAAATGTTGGGTTGTTTTGGTCTGTTCAAATTATTATGATATCCTGGGTGACTTACACAGCAAGCAGTTATTTCTCAGTTCTGAAGGCCGAAAATCCAAGATCAAGGAGCCAGCAGATTCAGTGCTGGTGAGGGCCTGATTCTTGGTTCACAGCCGGCTGGCTGTCTTCTGGCTGTGTCCTCAACATGGCAGAAAGAGTGAGACAGTCCTCTGGGGTTGTGGCACTAAGCCCAGTCATGGGGGCTCCGTCCTCATGACCTAATCACTTGCCAGAGTCCCCACCAGCAAATACCATCACACTGGGTGTTAGGATTAAAACATATGAATTTGGGAGGAATACAAATATTGAGTCCATTGCATGGGTTATAAATGTTAAACAGATTGCTTTTGGCAGGACTTAGTTCATGTAACGTGCAGATGATGTGATTCTGCAAAAGGAACAGAGACTATAGTATTTCCCAAATTGTCTAAAGGACTAATGTTCCACTGAAACAAACTTTCAGCAACATTTACGACCTTATCTACTCTTCTCTCCCTTTCTCCAGCCACACTCGTCCCCAGGCTGTTCCTTGACCATTCCAGCCCCTCAGCAGGAGGCTTCACTTTGTGTTTACCTCTGCCTGGGGCACTTTTCTGCAGATAGTCACTGCTCCACCACTCTGTGGTTATATTTATTAATTTTTCCTCCAACCCTCCTGATCTCCCGTCCCTACTTTCTTTTCCTCTATAGTAATTGTCACCTTGTAAAATACCATATATTTCACGTATTGATTGTGTTTATTGTATCTCCCCAGGAAAACATACGCTCCCTGAGGGCAATAGTTTTGACTGTTTTGTTCACTGTTGACTTCCCACAGTGCTGGGCACTGAATAATATGACTGAGGGAAGAACTGGTTTAGAGGGAGAATTGCTGTAAGAGATATTGCACAATAACTTGAAAATTCTAGGGGCGCCTCGGTGGCTCAGTTGGTTAAGCACCTGACTCTCGATCTTGGGTCATATCATGATCTCTTGGTTTGTGAGATGGAGTCCCATGTTGGGCTCTGTGCTGACAGTGCAGAGCCTGCTTGGGATTCTCTCTGTCCCTCTCTCTCTCTGCCCCTCCCCACTTCTTTCTCTCTGAAAATAAATAAACTGAAAAAATTCTAAACAATTATTCTCACTTTTGTGTATCTCATACTATCTCCCTCCTTCTTGATGTTCAGGTCTCTCAGCCTTCGATATTAGTAATTTATTTATGACTTAATAGTAAAAAGAAAAATTACAGGTGTCCCTGGGTGGCTCAGTTGGTTAAGTGTCCAACTTCAGCTCAGGTCATGATCTCGTGGTTCACGAGTTTGAGCCCTGCGTTGGGCTCTATGCTGACAGCTCAGAGCTTGGAGCCTGCTTCAGATTCTATGTCTCCCTCTCTCTCTGCCCCTCCCCCACTCATATTCTGTCTCTCTCTCAAAAATAAATAAACATAAAAAAAAACTAAAAAAAGAAAAATCACTATTTAATTCTAAAATCTGATTCACCCAGATAACGGAAAGGATGGTTTTGAGAAAACAAAGTAGATCTGGCTGTAAAGTTACCTTCCAAAGCATATGGACCACTAGTTCAAAAAACAAACAAAAAACCAAAAAAATACATATAATGTGTCCAGAGAAAAGTCTAAGAAGAACTTTTAACTTTGATCTTAAGTTCATCTCCCCCCTCCACTGTTTCTCTTAATGATAAGTCATTACAGAAATATATCCTTAAATAGGGGCCTGTGAACTTAAAAAAAAGATACCTCTTCTTTCTTTTTTCCCATCCTAAGTGAAATGCTTGTTTATTGAACTGTCATCAAATGTAATTTGATTAAATTGCACTCATTCATGCTTACATCCCCGTATATAAGGCTAGCTTGTTCTAAAAACTAACAAAAATAACAAAGCAGAAAATTATACAATTCTTTTCAGTTTCATCTTTCTTTATAAAAATCTGTGTCTAGGGGCGCCTGGGTGGCGCAGTCGGTTAAGCGTCCGACTTCAGCCAGGTCACGATCTCGCGGTCCGTGAGTTCGAGCCCCGCATCAGGCTCTGAGCTGATGGCCTAGAGCCTGGAGCCTGTTTCCGATTCTGTGTCTCCCTCTCTCTCTGCCCCTCCCCCGTTCATTCTCTGTCTCTCTCTGTCCCAAAAATAAATAAACGTTGAAAAAAAAATTAAAAAAAAAAGATAAATAAAAAAAATCTGTGTCTAACTTTTCTGATGTTTAATTTTTAAGAAATGTTGGTTGTGAGTTCAAAGTTTTAATGGGACTAGAATAAACTTTAATGAATTTTTGTGTTATGGAACTTTTCAAACATACACAGAAGTAGAAAGAATAACACACTAAATCCTACGTATCTCTACTCTAGCTTCAACATCTATCAACATTATATCATCCTTGGACAACTTAAATATATAAGAAAGGAGTCTTCATTACTAAAAGGAGTCCTGTTTTTAGTTCTATATCAAGTGTAAGACTCAAGTTTGATTTCACACCAAACTATCCTAGAATCAGTACAAAATGTTAATAACTGAAATTGGGTGGAGATCAAAGGTCAAGGGGTAAGGAGGGGGAGATTCCCCATAGTATGGCTGAAGGCATACTTTTGTTTCTTTAAAAAAATTTTTTTTTAAATTTTTTTTAATGTTTATTTTTGAGACAGAGAGAGACAGAGCATGAATGGGGGAGGGTCAGAGAGAGGGAGACACAGAATCTGAAACAGGCTCCAGGCTCTGAGCTGTCAGCACAGAGCCTGACGCGGGGCTTGAACTCGCGGACCGTGAGATCATGACCTGAGCCAAAGTCGGCCGCTTAACCGATTGAGCCACCCAGGCACCCCTAAAAAATTTTTTTTAAATGTTTATTTGTTTTTGAGAGAGAGAGATAGAGCATGAGCAGTGGAGGGGCAGAAAGAGAGGGAAACACAGAATCCAAAGCAGGCTCCAGGTTCTGAGCTGTCAGCACAGAGCCTGACTTGGGGCTCGAACCCACGAATCGCAAGATCATGACTTGAGCAGAGCCAAAGTTGGACACTCAACAGACTGATCCACCCAAGTGCCCCCCTTTTGTTTCTTAATTATGACCCTATCAAAATCATCTTATTTAATAAAATAATACTTATTAATATTAGTCACCATTTTGGCTCAGTTGGTTAAGCATCCAACTCGATTTCGGCTCAGGTCACGATCTCATGATCTCAATGGTGGGGATTGAGCCCCACATTGGGCTCAGCGCTGGGCATGGAGCCTGCTTAAGATTCTCTCTCTCCACTCACACATGCTGTCTCTCCCTCTCACTCTCTTTCTAAAAAAAAATATTAGTCACCATTTATTGTGTGTCTTCTGGGCAATTTGCTATTTCTTTCACAAATATTTCTGTATTCAGCTTTCACCAACCCTGCAAGCTAGTTATCCCCAGTTTTCAAATGAGGCAGTTGGAAGCTCAGAATGGCTAAGTAGGTTTCTAAGATTGCCCAGAATCTAGAGAACAGGGCTGGGATTCAAACCCAGGTCTGTCTAAGTCTCAGCCAGATCCTACCACTCTCCACCTCCAACCCCAACGCTTGTGTCTCCTGTCCTGACTCTGTGACTCCTCTGTGAGATTCCTGGAGAGTCCCTTTACCATCCTGTAGCAGATGCTGTCAGTGCCCTGCCAGTTCCCCTGGCATATCATATTTCCATGCATGCTAGCTACACTTCTGATTGTCGGAACCTGCATCTCTGCTTGAGAGCCTTCTCACACCTCTGGAACCCCAGAGTTCTGCCCCAGCACAGGAGAGTCTAGACGTTCTAGAAAATTACCACTTCCCACTCAACTAGTGACTGGTAGGAGCTAAATATCCAGCTCCCTCATCCTTGGGCAGGATAACTCTGAAATGCTTGCTCTGTACTGGCTCCAGAGTTCGTCAGCAGTATTGATTCTACCTGAATACAGTGGAAGTTTACTTGAAAATACACCCTTTGATGATTCTTCCCTTCCAGTCTCATTTTCCCACCTCCTAAATTAAGTTTTTGTGCTCATATCCTCTCAGGATCTGCTTCTAAAGGAACTAAGCCTCTTCTATGCCTCAATTCCTTAACTATCAAGAGCAAAGATGTTGTATAAGATGAATTCAAGAATTCTATAGTTCTGTTGTGTGATAGTAAATGTCACCCAGACTTCGAACAGGGCCTTGTCTTCTTATGAGCCAGATCAAATGAGCTCAATACCACCAGCCCTAAATTCATGGCCATGGGAGTCAGAAGCCTTCTCAAGAGTTCTGAGAATTCCTAAAGCGTTTATGAAGTCTGCTCACATCTACTTCCCACGCTTCTGCTACTTTAGAGATTCTGTTCTACCCTGTGGACCCAGATGGGGCTCTCAGCTTTTACTTCTTTCTCTTTTTTTTTTTCCTTTTTTTTCCCTAAAGTTTATTTATTTTTGAGAGAGAGCAAGAGAGCGTGGGGGAGGGGGAGGGAGAGAGAGAGAGAGAGAGAGACAGAGAGAGAGAGACAGAGAGAGAGAGACAGAGAGAGAGAAAATCTCAAGCAGGCTCCAAGCTGTCAGTGCAGAGCCTGATGCAGGGCTTAAGCCCACGAACCATGAGATCTTGACCTGAGAGTCATGATCAAGAGTCAGATGCTTAACTGATTGAGCCACCCAACCACTCCTCAGCTTTGACTTCTCTTAAAGCAAACAAACAACAAACAAAAACAAGTCCCTAAAAGCATGTGTAGCTTAGTCAGACATTAATGAATTTCTGGAGAGAGGATGAATGAAGGAATGGTTTGGGGTCTCGTAACACAAATAACTACAGGCAACACTGCTCTTATCAGAGTTCTCACAAGGCTTTGAGGAACCCCCTGCTGAGGATTTTCACTGATGCTTCCCCTTACCTAGTCCCAGGGCTTCTCCCTCTCTTTCTTCCTCCTGTCTTTGGTTCTTCACTCGTCTCTATCCTTGTTAATCTCAGGAGCAATAGCATCCCATCCCTTGTCCATGCAACCCAGCTTCTCCCTTCTGGAATGTTTTGACACATGTTTGTTATCTAAGCCTCAATGGCCTCGCTTATATGATGTGACCTCATCAATTTATTCTCCCAAACAATGACACATTCCTGCTTAGGAGAATTCTGGTGAACATTGTTCAGTGAATCATCTCTTCCCTTTTCCCCAACCCCTTCTCCAGTGAGTTAAAAATAGTTCTTTTCTTTCTCTTCTTCTAGTGGGCACTGCTGTTATCTCTTTGACTTACCAAAACAGGAATCCTAAGTTAGTTTTTACTTTTTCTGTTTCGTGTTCTCTTCTTTCTCTCTCCATAAAGCCGATACACTTAGCCCTCTTTTCCAGGCAGCACTTGATGCTGGTCTCTGTCTCACTGTAAGCACATCACACCTTTTCTAAAGATGCAGATGGCTTCTCACTGTTCCACAGATAATGTGCACACATGATGGTCTTTCAAAGAAGTCTTTCTGTATTCAGAAAAATAAGTACACACTAATTCCTTGTGGCTTCCCTAAGCTGGCTCTGCTACAACTTTCCTATAGTTTCTAATAAAACCTCAATTATGTTCTTCAAATTGTTTCCTAGCTGTCAGATTCATGTGATCTGAATAACAAACATGTCTTTATCCACCAAGAAGAAGGCACTAGGATGGGATGAGATGCATCAGAAATTTATTGGTGGAAATATCACTGAAAGATAAAGAAGAGGAAGTAGGAAGTAGTAAGAGCCTTCAGACCACGATGTAGGTCTCAGGAGTGTGCAAGGAGAGCGAGGAGGAAGGAGGGTTGGGTATGAAGAATCTCAGACTGTAGCACAGTTCTCAGAAAGTTTTGGTCAGGCTGATGAGGAGTCCTGGAGCCAAAGCTGCCCATTAGAGGAGTTCTATGTCTGCAGGAATGGGCAACAGCAGTGCCCCAGCCATTCTCTGTCATTGGCTGAGGGCAGGCCAAGGGGAGTGTGACCTTAGTGAATGCAGGGCTGGATCTTTAGGGCAGTGAGGTCAAGTTCCTGCAGTAGAACAGCTGACTGGTGTATTTTAATGGCCACCACGTTGTTATTCAATACCTTCCTTTCTGTTGGTAGACTCTTTTTTACCACTTTGCCCATTACCTATATAAGTTATGTATCTAATATCAGCAGAGAATCTTTAGAAGGCAAACATTACATGTCAAATAATTATGTATAATAAAGAATTAAGACGATTTTACACAGTAATTTTGAGAATTGTTTTCTCTTAGTCATTTTTATCCTAAACTGGAGGATTTTAAGTTATGACTTCCAAAAAACCCTACAAATTGGAATAAAATTCCTTTACACTCAAATAAGTGTCTATCCATTATCTTTGTTTAAAAAACTAGAATGCTCAAATTTTATATCTTCTAAATATTCTTTAAAGGTTATTGAAATAATGGGGCACCTGGGTGGTTCAGTCAGTTAAGCATCCGACTCTTGATCTCAGCTCAGATCTTCATCTCAGATATTTGAGTTTAAGCCCTGTGTTTGGCTCTGCACTGGGCATGAAGCCTAGTTTTTGAAAAAAAAAAAAAAAAAAAGGTTACTGGAGTGATACCTTTGTAAGGGCTAATTATAATTTTTTTTTTAAGTATCAGTTATATGAAAAATGAGTGATTACTTTAAAAAAGGTAGATGATACAACTTACTATCAGCAGGTAAGAACCACTTCACTGGTCAAAAAATACATGCTGAAAAAAATCTCAGTTAGTGACAGTGATATTGAAAATTGTTATTTATATTTCTCAATGGAAAAATTTAAAATCAGCTGCTATAATTCCAAGCTTTCTAAAAGGAAATAAGAAAAAAAGAATGCCCAGAAAAATATGAACTTGGTGTTATTAGTCATAGCTCCAACATGCATGGACATTAACTTTCTATCAGAGACCAAGTGATTTAGATGAATGTTTTATTTACTCTTCATAATACTTCATTCTTATTCCCAATACACAGGTAAAGAAACTGAGGGCTTAAGAGGTTAACTAACCAACTGCCTAAGGTCCCTCCACCATGGCGGCACTAGAAATAGAACCTGTGATTTTCACAGGATCGATCTATCTATCTATCTATCTATCTACTGCATATCTACTACTATCTTGCACTTCCAGTTAAGCTCCTGCTCAATTGGGCTTGAGTGTGTGAGCTATAAGACCTCTTTTCCTTCTATAGATAAAGACAGAATTTCAAAACCTTTAGTCATATATGAAACATTTTCATGAATATTGTCTTATTCTCAAAATATCTGTACTTTTATTGACTTAATCTTTTTAATTGACTCATTAAAAAAAAAAAAAAAAACAGCTTCAGGGGCATCTGGGTGGCTCAGTGGGTTAAGTGTCCTATGCTTGATTTTGGCTCAAGTCATGATCTCATGGTTCATGAGTTTGAGCCCTGCCTCGCGGGCTCTGCACTGGCAGTGTGGAGCCTGCTTGGGTTCTCTCTCTCCCTCTCCCCTGCTCACTCTCTCTCTCAAAATAATAAATAAATAAGTAAAAAAAAAAAACCCATCTTCATCGACAGAAGTAATGTCCATGAGACTGTTGTAATAGTTATATTTTCAATTCGTAATAAATTAAATAGACATAATAAAGTTTACATTCTCCTAAAATTGAATCTCCTAAAATTGAATTGAACCAATACTAGTCCAGATACAAGTGTTGGAGACACACCAGACTAAGACACAGACTAAAAGCAGGCTGAGTAGCTGCTCTCCATCTAGTCTCACTGGTCTTGGGTTGCTGGATCTTACCTCTGCAATGCTTATTTAGAGTGTGTGTGTGCACATGTGTACGTGTGAGTGCAGGCCTGCTATGGGGGGTGGGAAATAGTGTGATGGGGTAAGGTAAGGAAAGGGAAAAGGCCAAAAGATCATGTCTTCACTAAGGTTTACAAAAAGGATAAAAGCATTCAGCCAGTTAGTTCCTATGGGCTCACCTGTAGACTTCATCATGGACATTGCAAATCGAGGTAGCCAGAGCTGGTCACTGGAGATAATCATTGAGGCACAGAGATACTTGGAGAGTGGGCACCTGTGATGCAGAGAGCCAGCTGTGTTGGAATGGTTGTGGGCTCCTCCCCCAGAGACTCTCACTGATCACTATTTTGGTTCAGTACTATGCCTTGAATGTGACTAGTAAATACTGGCCAAAAATATTATAACAAAAGACTTCTGAGACTAGAAAACTTGTTTCTAAAGATACTCAAGATGTAACCGGGCCCAGACTCACATATATTTGTCATTGTCTGATTAGCAAAATCAAGAGAAGGATTTTAATAAAAGGTTAACTCAACATCAAAGAGAAAGTTGTTAATTTTTTTTTTACACAAACTTTATTAGGGAACTTTCCAAGCATAGACAATAACAGAAGTAAAGGATAATAAACCTCCATGTATCATCTCCCAGTTATAAAAATTATAGTCATTTTTCCACCTATTACTCCTTCTGTTTTTTTGAGCAGGATTTTAAAATTCTTCAGTATGCACCTCTGATGAAATTTTTGTTTTATATAGAACTCTTCTGTCATTACCACATCTAAGAAAATCAACAGTAACTTATTTATACTATCTAATACTTAGTCTATAATCTGATTTTCCTGATAGTCTCATGGTTCTTTTCACAGGTGGTTTGTTCAAAAAAGGACACAAAGTCCACACATTACATTTCATGATTATGATTTTTAAATCTCTTTTCTTCTTTAAAGGCCCCTGTTTCTTCGTGCCATTGATTTGGTAGTGAAACGAGGTCATTTTTTCTATTGAATGTTTGCCATTCTGGATTTGACTGATTCCTTCCTTGAGGTGGTTTTCAAACTCGATCCTCGGTCTCCTATATTTCTTATTAGTTCCAGAGGCTTGATTAGATTCAGCTTCCATTTCTTAGGCAAGAAGACCCGGTAGTGGTTCCGGGTCCTTTTTTTGTCATATCATGTTGCATATAAGGTCTAACTGTTAAAATTTTAGGTTTTAAGATTTTTATTCAGTTGCTCTGTCTCTTTGGAGAGATTCAAAAGTATTCTATGTTCATTATCTTTGCCCAACCAAATACAAAAAAAGTCAAGCTTTACACAGACAACATAACTAGGCAGAATAACTGGTTCTGAGTCTCTTGGACACTTTGTATTTGAAGAAAGATCCTCCCACTTCATACACAGAGGGGACTGACTGTATAGGGGAAAAATGTATAAGATATAAACACTGAGGGATTCCTAAATGTAAGATTACAAAAAGTACATCAGTAATTAGTATATTTAGAAACTGTATTATTAAAAGTCAGGATGAAAATAGCTGAATTTAATGAGTCATTTGCTAATTATTTAGCTTATGGATTTCCAATGCCATTTGCTTCTAGCCCTTTTCCTCTTCCTTAGGGATTTTTTGGTGGTATTTTACTGCTTTTTAGCACCTCCAGAAACTACTGTATACTGCTAACTGACCATAAATTGTATACTTGGAGAGATGCATAAGAGATTATGACTCAGGATCCATGCTGTGCTACTGACCGAGATAAACCACAAGCAGTTTGCACCACAGTTGAAGATTTTCAGAGCCAAAAGTAGTTAGAATTCTGCTGATGACCTAGCATGCTATCTATTGCTTGGCAAAAGAAACAGAGACATAAATCATGAAGATCAATGTCCCTACTGAAGAAATAGGCAGTGTTTCACCAGGCTCCTCAGGTGGATGTATTTTGCTATGGGTCCAGCCCAGGGGCTTGCAGAGATGACTGTACCTGGGAGCTTTGAAACTCTGATGTGCAGACTCTTATCCTAGAATTATGTCTGATTCTCTAAGGGTGGGTCCCAGGTACTGGGATTTTGAAAAAGTTCTTCAGGTGATTCTAATATGAAATCATCTCCAATTCAGCCAGCAAATAAGAGGTACCATATATAGTCTTACTCTGTACAAAGGCCAGTGCCGAAAATCTCTTGCACATAAAGAAACCAATGCCTGGAGAGATGTTATTTGATCAATGTCCTGCTACAAAGCAGAGTTTCATATCCACTCTGTCTGGCTTCTGAACTAGGGGCTTTTGAACTTTTTTTGAACATAGTCCAAAGTAAGATAAAAAAATTTACATTATAGCTGAGAACACATAACATAATAAAACATAAGTTTAACAATACTTAATCTTATTTAGTGTTTTAATGCTAATACTAAATCTTTAATACTAATACTAAATACTTAATCTTTATTAAGTATTTTCTTTCTGTTCCAAACACATGGGAAGATCTTTACTTCATCACTGACTTCTCATTTTGTTTGTTTTCTCACATAGGAAGCCCATTTTTTTTTTCTATGTATTTTTTAGAGGCTGTCAAGGTGGTTCCTGGCTAAAAAGCATTTCCCAGACTACTCCAGCTTACGTGTCTCTTATTTCAATGCTTATAGTTAACACACTGAGCTCATCACACATTTTTTAAATCCTAAATTGTATGATATACTGTGATTCTCTGAATTTGTCTTAGATGGTTAATGTCTCCTTGACTGAATTCAACTCTCTAAGGACAGTGACTATGTTGTATACTTTTGTATCTATATTATTTGAAATGTGTAGCAGAGCTGGACATGTCACAGATGCTAAAAACAGCTGCATGACCTTAGGTCAGTCTCTTAGCTTTTATTTCTTTATCTATGAAATAAACTGGGATGTTTTGGGTTAATTCTAAAGCCTCTTCCAGGTTTTTAAGTCTATCTTTCTATGATACGTACAAACTTCATAAAATAGAGAGATGAAGGAAGAAAATATAAAACGTTTTTATGAGCAACCACAAGAAAAGTTCTTGGTGGGAAGAAAAAAAGCTGAAACTGGCATTTTTTGGTAGGCGAAATATAAACTCCTCTGTGCTATCTCTGAGCAGATGAAGAAGAACTTATTGGAGTTTGAAATGAAGTTGGGCCCTGTGTCACTTGGATACTGAAATGTGATTATTCACAGGCCACATTTCTTTTTCAAGTTGAATGAACATACTGTATAGGTAATAAGAAATTTCCATGGGCCCTTATCAAGTTGAATTGATTATATAATAACATAAAGTTTAACAAGGAATGGGGGGGTGGGGGCATGCGGATAGAAAAAAAATGATTGAATACAATTACGTCCTAGACACCATTTGTTTGCAAGTGGTTGTTAAACATCACTGAGCACTTTCCCAGGGCTTCTGAGGTCAAAGGATGTGGATAACTGATTCAATTACTTACAACCCATGACCATCAGCATTTTTCTGGTCCTGAGGCTATTGGCAGAAGACACAGAGAGCTAGTCAGTCCCTAAGGGGTTGTGAGTGTGTGCGAGGGTGAGGGGGTGTGTGTGTGTGTGAAATGGGGGGCTGTGGGGAGTGGGTCATCTACGGTCTTTATCTACTCAACATTCATTTTCTCTTTGTTGGCAAAACAAATTTTCCTTTGGGAAACCTCCTCTCTCCCACTCAGTTCATGTGATTTACGTGTGTGTGTGTGGGGGGGGGGGTGTGGTGGACACTAAAGCTCCCTTGATCTTTTTCAGACAGTCAAGTGACCCCAATCTGCAGGGTATGTTCAAACCCACAGTTATAATGCTTAGTTCAGAGATGAGTGTAGGACCCAAGTTAGTCCAATAAGACTTATTCCTTGCTAGTGGGATCAGTTGCTAAGGAGGTTGGAGGAGAAATTAATGCTGGGGCTGTCAGTCTAGGCCCTTATTAGAGAAAACAAAACTAGTCCAATGAAAGCACAGCCACAATATGGAGAGAAATGGAGTCCTAACATTCTTTGAGCATCTGGAGAAAAAAAAAGATTTAAAAAACAATTTCTTCTCCTTCTTCCTCCTCCTCTTCTTCTTCTCCTTTTTTTTTTACACCCCCAGATCTACTCTTGGCTTTTTAAGCATGTGAGCCAATACATTCCAACCTCTTCCACTGTAGGTTTTCTTAAGTCACTTTGAGTTGGGTGTTTATTACATCCAATTATCCTGACTATATGGGAGTTTATCATAATAGGAAGATATCTCCTGGGGCACCTGGGTGGTTCAATCTGTTAAATCTCTGACTCTTGATTTTGGCTCAGGTCATGATCAAGGACCATGGCTCAACGACCACAGTCTCCTGCTTCTAGAGAGCCCAAGGCATATTTCTGCTCCACATTATAAAAGAAGTTGCTCCAATCTTTTGCACATTGTCTCCTTGTCCTCTTCCTCCACAAGTCAGCACGTGCTTGTTATGCAGCTGCAGGTGGCAGGAGAGGAAGAACTGAGGTCCAGTCTCAGGCTCCTTGATGCTGGTGCTTTTGTGTGCATGGAGAAACTACCACTCCCTCTGAGTCCGTCCCCTGGCGGGGGTCGGGGCAGTTCTTTGTAGCCCAGGCTGGATCTTCACCTTGAATTGAGGGCCCATCTCCAGGTCAGCCAGAGGACACTGTGCAGGGTACCAGGATACAAATGACACCCTATCCTGAGGCCCCAAGGTACTAAGAAGCAAGAGCTGGAGGCATGAGGTAGAAAAAGAAGCTCTCTGCTGCCCACACCCACTGTTACCATGGTCTGTTCCTAAGGCTGATGGCTGCTCATGCTGTGTGTCTCTGGGGCAACTCCACACTGCGCATACCCCACTGTGGTCTCGGCAGTGATCACAAATGTTGATGATAGTTGGAAAAATAGTATCACTTGTCACTTGAAAGTAATATTTCCCAGCGTCATTTAGGTCTTAAGGTGGTATCTTTTCAGGGGGGCCTTTCTGAGTTTGGGGATCTTTACAACTAATCTCTGTTGATGAAAGTCAACTGTTCTAGTAATCCAGTTGGAGGCCATCTGGCAATTGGCCATTGGAAGAGAACAAAGCATAGGACAAAGCAGGACATTTGGTAAATTTCCCATGCCATTTGCCAGTGACACTTTCAGAGGTCAGTCTAGGGGGCCCTACTGGCCTGGCCTTTGGTTATTTCAGTGTTCAGCGCTCCCGGGGAGACCCTCACCACTGTGAGGAAGATAGAGAGGACATGCCTGACACACGTGAGGGAACGCAATTCCACTGGGCAGTCGCCAGCGGCGCACAAGGGCTTTGGGGGCGCGGACGACAGCGGCGCTGTGGAGGGGCCCAGGAAGGCAGGACCCTAAAAGGATGGGGGCGGTTAGGAGACTGGGCTACGTTCCAGCGCAAAGGTGGGGCGCAAGCCAGCGGCGGGAGCGGCGCTCGGGTGCTGGGTGGCAGCACTTGTCCTACCTTTGCCCAGGCGAAGGGGCGACCAGACCCGGCGAGGAGCGGGAGGAGCGGCCGGAAACCCGCGAGCGCAGCAGCCCTGGGGTAGGCTGGACGGCGGCCTCCAGAATCTCAGCGTCGCCGCCTGCCCCCTCCCTCTTTACTTGCCTCCGCCCCCTCTCCCCTCCTCCCCAGCCCTCACGTCCTGAAACGCGGCGGGCGCCTTTAAGAGGGAGCTTTGGTTACCCTGGGGGCGGAAACCCCTCGGCAGATTGGGAGGCGCGGCGCTCGCCCGCGATGCTCCTCACTTTCTGCTCCAGCTCCCGCCGCCGCCGCCGCCGCCGCCTGGGTCGCCACACCGCCTCCTCCTCTTCCTCCTCCTCCTCTGCCTCGAAGCGTCGTTTTCTGCAGCGGAGAGAAGTGCTATGTCAGGAAAGTTCCGGGAGGGACTGGAGGGGGCCATGCTCCCTGGGCTCTGCTGCAGGCGCCCGCGCGCAGCCCTTTGTATGAGGTGAGACTTGGGGTCCGCGGCCCCCCGGACAGGTAGCCACCCGCCGGGAGCGCGTCGCTCCGCGGCGCTGGGGAGGCGGTGCTGTCGGGCGGAGTGGCGGCGGAGAAGCAGCTTGCTTAGACCGAAGTTGTGCAGGAGAGGCTCGGGTTTTCGGGAAGGTTTTGCGGCAGCCCGCGCCGCACGGTGGGGGCCCGACCGGGACTCGGTTTCCCTGGGTGCCGCCTGCCTCGCCTCCCGGCGCCCCCTGGCGCCATCCCCTGCCCGCTGGAGCAGTTGGGCCTTCTAGGAAACTGGGCAGCTGCAGGTTGGCCCCCAGCGCCAGCTTTTGCTCGGCGGGGCTTTCTCCTCCAGAAGCTAAGTGCCAGGAGTGAGAGGAAGGGGATGGAATCCTCTTGAACTTTTACACTGTGCTCTCGTCTTTCTTTAGGCGTGAAATGGACCTCGTTTGCCCAAGTCCGGAAGCTCCCCGGGAGCTCTAACAGTTCTAAGAGCTTGCCTCTTACATGTGGGTAAGCTTGCGGCGCTGTGTGTCTGTCTTTCAGCCCTGGTCGGTTTTCAGCGTCGCCCTGATTTTAGTCCTCTCTTCCCCGCCCCTTTTGAAACATTCTTTCTTTCCTTCTCCTTCTCCTTCTCCTTCTCCTTCTCCTTCTCCTTCTCCTTCTCCTTCTCCTCCCTAATATCCTTCACGTACTGAACATACACAGACAAGTACAAAACCCTCCAGAGATATATCTTTATGATATGCCCTCTAGGTCTGACCCAAAATTTCAAACTGATCCTTTCGTCTCTGGTAAGATATTTAGATTTGGTCTGGACACTTATGGAATACAGGTATCCCCCGTAGTAGGTATGCATTTTTTTTTTCGGCAAGGTTTTAACTGTACCTTTTTAAAATAGGATTTTCGCTTTATTTATTTGCTTATTGGTGAATATGGTTTTCATTATGTGTTAGATTAAAAGGCTCCAACTAATTTTAAGGGTAGTATTTTTAAGAATCATAAAAAAAAACCCAAACCAAAAACAAACCCTGATGTTTCCTGCATAATCCAACATTACTTCAGACAATTTTACCCCTGGATAAGGTATGTAATTCGTGTAATTATTTGATGAAACCTAATATATGAGTACATTTATTACACAAATGGGTACGTTTTCTTTTTTCATGTGTCCTGTGGGTGAAGGAAGCCCATTTTCTCACACCTCCAAGTCTCTACTACACCTGTCTACTCCTCTTTCTGTTTTCTCCACTCACACTGTGTACATCTGATGTCAGTTGCAAATCAAAGATGCTGATGAAAAGTCCCTACATTTTGTGAAGTGTTGCATAGCCAAAGTTTTAGTGATATAATTGATTGCATCATCCAGATTATTTTAAACAATTAAAATAGAATGTGGGAGCTTGTTTAAGGAAAAGAATGTCGTAAGTATTTAAATTCTCAGTTATATGCGTTACAGATAATCTCTTTGTGAAAAAATACTACCAAAATAGAGAGGGAGTATTATAGGAAACATTTGCGGTGGTGAAGTTTTGAAAGGAAATCGTTACAGGATAATCATTAATATTATAACATCTTGTTAGGTATGTAAATTTTTATCTCTGAGCAAAATTTTGTTACTTTGCTCTCAAGTATACCAGAACTGAAACTTAGAACTCACCATCCCAGCATTTTCTGAAAATTGACAGCAAACTGAATGTTCTTGGGAAAAAATTTGTTTATAAAAAGTCACATACTTAAGATCCTAACTGAAGTTACCACTTTACCTTAAGTTTGCTTGAGTCCAGACGAGGGAACTGCGTTAAGAATTTGGGGTTCCAAGGTGAATGGGACTTAGCTCCTAGAATTTACAATTTTCTAGGAAATTTAACAATTTTGAGATTTTATATATGGTTTATTTGATGTGAGATTGTTTTATGAATGATGCTTTTTTTTAAAAAAATTAATCTCTACACCCAACGTGGGGCTTGAACGCACCACCCTGAGATTAAGAATTGCATGCTCTACCTACTGAGTGATCCAGGTATCCCTCAATGCTTCTTTTTGAAACTATATATATATCACAAATTTATATATATAATTAAATAGTCCACATCTATCTATACTTACATATTTATATATCTGTATATCTAAAACAGGGAAAACTGTTCAGGTACTTGATAATATACATGCACCAGGAACACAGATATGAAAGATCAGAAGCTAAAAATACTTCCTGTTAAGGCTTGTCATCTCTTCAGCATTTTCATCAATTTCATCAGTATCAGTTAAGTTAAAATATACTATCTTCCCACATGTTCTTGTTCTTGCACAAAGCTTGGACCAGGAAGCCATATGCCAATGATCTTAACCACATGTTTATTAAAATGGACTGAATTATCCCATCAGTGGATGATTGAACCAGCATTTCTTATGCTTCAGTAATTTATCTTCAGTGGAAGAATCCCTAGGAAAAAATTGGCTTGTCAATATGATGTTTTCTTTTTTAACACTTCAAAAATGACCTTCAGGGCATTCTCCATAGGCCTGAGACTTAGAGAGTAGATCTCAAAGGCATGCGAGGCAAAGCTTGGGAAGTTTTGGCACTCCAAGTTGTGAAACAATGTCCTAAGTATTTGATTTGAGACAGGTACCCATTAATGCTTGGGAAAATAATAGCTATGATCCAGTGCTCTAATCACTATAAGCTTTGGAGTATTTCTTCCTCACATTCCACACCTGAAGCTGCTACATTGCAGCATATGTGTATGAAAATTAGAAATGAAATAATCTTTTAGACAGGTTTTTGCTTTATTTTCTAGGCGTTTTTAAAAAATGTATGTTTATATTTGTGTTTATATTTGCCACATATGCCCTTTGTTACAGGGGGCAATTTTATTTTATTTTTTTGGCAAGTATGAGGTGTATTTTAGGGTGAGTTCTTAGTGTTTACTTGAAACAGACACTAAAGTGTTTCACAGAGTTTATGTTGTGTCTCTTTGGCTTTTAAAAAATAAGATTTGAGATGTTTGATCATGAGTCTGAGATCATGGTCTTTCAGAGATGTTGGGATCTTGGTCGATTATAGTTTCGGTTTCCTGGGAATTTTTTGTTTAAGGTCAAATGTGGCCGTAATTTTAACTGGATGATCCACAAAATAGGTACTTTCACAACCACAAAACATGGAGAACATTCCAAATAATTTGCAGTTTAGGCAGCCCAACATGCTTTAGTGTTTAGTTGGCTTGAGGCAGTGTGCCATGCTCGTAAAAAATGGTTTCTGAAGCTGACAGTGAGCTGTTCCAGTCTTTGACTTCGACACATAGGATAAAGTGCCTTTTAGCCTCTATGCTGGCAAATACGGACAGAATTGGTAAAAGTAATTTGTTCCCATTTCTGTGTCTGTGACAGAAGATTCAGAAAATTCAAGCATGAAACTGTAGCTTCATATACTGGAAAGCTCATTCATGTTTAATAAAAATGTAAGGAAAAGTTGGGAAGGTTGGATTTTAAAATAGCTCTCAGATCTTAGGCAGAAGAGGTGTATTTGCAGTTAGGAGGGTAATCTAGTGGTCCCATGTTGAAATTAATAATAACACTATTATTATCAGTATTTCCTTTGAGTGCTAGTTCTAAAGAAATTATATTCTCCCAGGCCCAATTTAGATTGAAAAACATCCCCAGCTGGATAGTGTACAAATAACCAATCACTTGGCATGTATGTTAATCAATTTTTAGGTAATTTTCAGTGTAATTTTATGTGTCATTTTAACCGTAAGTTTTTACATACCATTTGGGGCTTTTGACCCAAGCTTTTCTCTGAATTGACTAAGTCTTGTCTATATGATTAAAGCCTTGAAAAAATATTTTAGGCAAAAATTTTTTATGTAGAAATTCTAAAGTTCTGCCTTGAGGATGTGGTGCTGAAGAAGGGACGTGATACCTTATTCTAGCTGCTGCCTTTCGAAAGCAGATGCCTTCACCTCTTCCTATTTTTTTTTTTAAATAAATTTTAGAGAAAGAACATTCGCAGGCGTTTAAAGATGCTTGAAGTTGGATCAGAATAGGAGTTTCAACTGAAAGTTACTTAAGAATCAGTTAACTAACATTCATGTCAGGTGTTCAGTACAGTGGCTGAGGGTGTCAGCTGCAGGGTTTTTGATCTAAGATCATCTCCGGAGGATACAGATTCACAGGCAGGTGGAGTGGAAAGGGGCGACTCCAGCCAGATCATCCATTGTCTTCCAGAGGGAAAAATGTTGCATTTTGTACACAACCACAAGTGTTTACTTGTAATAAAAATCTGTTCTTTTCATCATTTTAGCTTATTTTTGCCATTACTTCTAGGCTGTATGTGAAGCAGGCCACCTTCTGCTCCATTTTGATTAAGTTTGCACAAATAGTAGTGCCTTCTGAAGTTTTACTGTCTGACAGTAGCAGAAAGTCTGTTCTTTAATTCTTTCAGCTAGTTCCCACTCAGTATTTCTTCAAACATGTTTCCTTTTTTTGAATTATTGAGCTCTTTAATAAAAGGAGTTTGGGTTGAAAGTTTCCCCCATTTTCCATGATAGGCTTTGGGTACATTTGTTCCCACTGAGAGGTTTAATGATGTTGGGAACTTCTCATTTTTGTTTCCATATTTTGTAAATAGTTGCTTTGTAAAGTTTCAAATATTTATTCTTTTTTTAAAAAAAATGTTTATTTTGAGAGAGAGAGAGAGCATGAGTGAGAGTGGGGGAGGGGCTGGGAGAGAGGGAGAAAGAATCCCAAGCCGGCTTTGTGCTGACAGTGAGGGGCTAGAACTCAGGAACAACAAGGTCATGACCTAAGCCAGATGCTTAACTGACTGAGCCACCCAGGGGCCCATCAAATATTTACTTTTTATCCTTATGCTATAATAGATATTTTTTCCTTATGAAAGTGACACATGTTCATCATAGAACATGTAGAAAATCCAGACAAAATCAAAAAACCCCAAATCAAAAGAAAAGAAAAAAAGGAAAATTACCCCAACAGATAACAATTATTAATATTTTGGGGCACATGGGTGGCTCAGTCAGTTAAATGTCCGGCTCTTGGTTTCAGCTCAGGTCATGATCTCACAGCCTGTGAGTTCCAGCCCCATGTCGGTCTCTCACTGGCACTGTGCAGCCTGCTTGGGATTCTCTTTCCCTCTCTCTCTGCCCCCCACCCCCATTCACTCCATTTTCATTTTCAGCCTCCTTACTGTATTACCGTCTGACCTCCTGCCTGCAAATCTGATGCATGGTAGAACGAGTAGATACTGTTTCCTGTGTAGTCATCTCTAAGATTTGAAAATATTCTGCTTTTTGTCCTTTGCTGCCAACTCTGGTACTCTTAGTGTCCTGAGTATATGTGTGTGTCTATATATCTATATTTTACCTATACGTTCATCTGTATTTTTCTCTCTGTCAATAATATGAAACCTCATCTTGAAATTTTTTAATGCTTTTGTTTTATTTTAGAGACAGACTGGGAGGAAGGCAGAGAGAGAGAGGGAGACACAGAATCCCAAGCAGGCTCCAGGCTCTGAGCTGTCATCCCAGAGCCCGACGCGGGGCTCAAACTCGTGAATGGTGAGATCATGACCTGAGCCAAAATCAGATGCTTAACTGACTGAGCCACCCAGGTTCCCCTGAAACCTCATCTTAACCAGAAATTACCTTTTGAAACCAGATAAATATCACTCTGGCCATCACAGAAACATAGTCACTTCTAGGGAAAAAATGAGATACTAAAATGGGTACAACCCAGGAAAAGGTCATGTGTAGACTGATGGTTAAATGTAGAGAAATTCTCAACGTTGTTTTTATGACAGTAGTGACAGTTAGCCATCAGACATGACCCTAACGAAGGCAGAGTCACGTTTGCATTTTCATGTATATTTTTCATTTTTAGGATTTGGTCCTGGATGTTAAAGGAAAGAGAAAGTAAACCCATATGTACCAAACATATTTTCTGGGCCAGTTATTTTTTCAGGCATTGTTTTCTTCGCTGAAATAATTTGCTTTCCTCGTTTCTCTGAGGTTCTCTGTTCCCTTGGTATGCACTTCAGGATGAATTTTTTGTTTAGGTGAATATTATTCCCCTCTGTAATATCTCAGAGAATAAGAACCATATCTTTGTTTGGCATGGAATGTCACAGGTAGGTAAAGATTGAATAGGTAAATTGTTTTCATGAGGCCATGTGAATGTTCACTGTTTACATGGTCAAGTTCAGAATATGCTATTGAAACTGATTTTACTATGTAATTTTTTAAAAGAACATTTATTGTGAAGTACATTGTACATATAAAAATGCATAAAGGATATTTATAAGTTAAAAAAATTGAATACCCATGGACCTACTACCAGAATTAAAGAGTATGATATACCTAGAATCCCTCTGTTTCCTCATTCTCCACCTAAAGTCAATGCTTGCTTTATCTCTAAAGCAGCATATTCTTTAGTGTTGGTTATTTTTGGACTTTTTGTAGAAGGAATTATATTAATTATCTATACTTTTATGCTTGCTTATTTGTTTGCTGTTACGTTTTTGAGATTTATCAATGTTCATAGCTATCATTTGTTTACATTTTTGTTTAGTGTTTTGTATGAATTCTGCAATTTATCCATTCTACTTTAAGGGACATTTGTCATTATAACTAGGTTTTCAGAAGTGTAAAGTATTAGCATAAGGTTTCCCTGATATTCTTTTATCTGTTTAATTATCACTGCATCTGTGATATGTCCCAATTTTTTAAAAACTGCTGATTTGCTAATTTCTCTCTCAGCCTCCTTTAGTCCTGAGATATATAATTTCTCTTAATCTGTTCAAAGAACCAGCTTTTGGCTTTGCTGGTCATCTCTATCATATGTTTGTTTTCTCTTTCATTTTTGCTCTTTTATTGTCTTTCTTCTGTGTTCTTAGGTTTATTCTGCTATTCTAATTTCTTAGGTTGGGTACTTAGCTCATTAACTGTGAATCTTGCCTTATTAGAGGATAGTTAATTTCCCTTGAATCACTACATTAGCTGCTTATCAGAAATTTTTATGGGGGCGCCTGGGTGGCTCAGTTGGTTAGGCATCCAACTTGACTCAGATCATGATCTCACATCTGGTGACTTCCAGCCCCGTGTCAGGCTCTGTGCTGACAGCTTGATCCTGGAGGCTGCTTTGGATTCTGTGTCTCCCTTTCTCTCTGCCCCTCCCCACTCATGCTCTGTCTCTTTCCCTCTCTCAAAAATAAATAAACATTAAAAAAATTTTTTAAAATAAATTTTTGTGTAGTGTTTTTGCTATCATATCGTGCCGTTTGCTGTGATTTCTAGCTTCTAAATAAACTTTGTTGTTGCTGCTGATTTCTACTCTACTTGTGATGTGGTCAGAGCATGTGGTTTCTATCATAGTAGTTCTTTCATGCTTTTTGATGTAAGCTTCATGGGCTAGCACAAATGTTCTGTTTTTAAATGTTCCACGTGTAACTTGAAAATAATGTGTATTCTCCAGTTTCTGGGTGCAGTGTTGCATATTGTCCAGTTTCTGGGTGCAGTGTTGCATGTGGGTCCATGGGTATCCATAAGATGAAAGTTTCAACTGTGTTGTTTAAATATTTATACTTATTGACAGTTTTGTCTCCTTGATCATTCACTTACTGAGAAATTATAATAATGGATTTGTCAATTTCATCTTGATTATTTACCTTTGCTTATACATTCTGAGGTTTGATATTAGATGCTTTATAATCAGACTTTTAAATATTGTCATGGTAAATTAAACTTTTTATTATATGTAATGACTTTCTAAGTCTCTAATAGTGCTGGGATGCCTGGGTGGCTCAGTTGATTAAGCCTCCAGCTCATGATTTCAGCTCAGGTCATGATTTCATGGTTCGTGAGTTCCAGCCCTGTGTCAGGCTCTGTGCTGACAGTGTGGAGCCTGCTTGGGATTCTCTTTCTCCCTCTCTCTCTGCCCCTCCCCCACTCACTCTCTATCTCTCTCTCTCTTTCAAAATACTAAACATTAAAAAAAATCTCTAATAGTTCTATTTGACTTAATATTTTTTCTTTGATATTAATAAAATGATATAGGGTTCTCTATGATCAACTTGACATAGCTAATGTTTTTAGATGTGTCTTTTGTAAATAGCATATAGCTGGATCTTTGCTTCAGAGTTTAGTCTTTTTATATTTAGAATAAAGACTGGTATATTCTGGTTCATTTATTCTCATATTTTTATGTATTTTCTGTTCTTTTTCTGTGTCTTTCTACTCTCCTTTGTTGCTTTCTTTTAGATAGATTGATTTTCCACTTTCTTTACTATTCTTTTTATTTTGAGGGTTAGGAGATTACTACATAGTATCTACTTTTTTAGTAGATACCCAGACAGTTCTATGCATACTTGTATTAATCTTGTCTAAAGTTAATGTCTTGTCTAAAGTTGTGGACTGAATTGTGTCCCCCCAGAATTCATATGCTGAAGCTTTCACTCCCAATGTGATTTTATTTGGAGACGGGGCCTATAAGGAGACAAGGTTAAATGAAGACATTGGGTATGACCCTAATCTAATTAAGACTGGTGTTCATATAAAAAAGAGGAAGAGACACCAGAGATCTTTCTCTTCCTTCTGCACATGCGCAGTGGAAGGGTCATGTGAAGACAAAGTGAGAAGGTGGTTGTCTGTAAGCCAGGATGAGAGGTCTCACCAGAAACCAACACTGATAATCACCTTGATCTTGGACTTTTAGGTTCTAGAACTATTAGAAAGTGAATTTCTGTTGTTTAAACCACCAGTCTGTGGTATTTTATGTTAGTCCTAGCAGACTAATACATTCTCCTTTTCTTCTGTTTTCTTTTTTCTAAAGTTTATTATTTATTTTTAGAAAGCGAGAGAGTGAGTGGGGGAGAGAATGTGGGTGGGGGGAGGGGCAGAGAGAGAGAGAGAGAGAGAGAGACAGGGAGGGAGAGAGAGAGAATCCCAAGCAGGCTTCACACTGATAGTGCAGAGCCTGATGTGAGCCTTGCACTCATGAACGTGACATCATGACCTGAGCCAGGATCAAGAGTCAGACATTTAACTGACTGAGCCACCCAGGGGCCCTCATTCTTCTTTTAAAAACATGCAAATTCCTTAGAATTTTTTAACTCTTAATGATACTCATTTCCAACTTATGTGTTTTTGCTGATGAGTTATTTTAGTTCTAGCCTATTTTTTTTCTCTTTTAAGTTAAATGTTAATTGTTGTTAACATAAAGGTGTTAAACCATGTGTTTGTATCTGTCCTTACCATTCCTTCCTGGATGTCAGACCTTTTATGTGGGATCACTTTTTTTCTGCCTGAAGTATATGCTTTTCTTTTCCTTTATTGAGGGTGTGTGTGTGAGAGAAGAAAGAGACAGATTTTTGTGTGATAATCCTTTTATTCCACCTTGATTCTGGAAAGACTCTGTGGTATTGAATTTGAATTTGGCAGTTATTTTCTTTGTGCGCATCAAGAAATACACTTTCATTGTCTTCAGAATTGTACTGTTGCGATTGAGAATTAAGCAGTCAAGTGAATTTTTTTCCTTTGTAGGGAAATCTGTCTTCCCCTCTAGTACCATCTAAGATCTTTTAAAGATACTCAGGTATTCTCTTTCTTCTTAAAGATATTCTCCTACTTGCTCTCTCTTGTTTCTGAATTTTCAGTCTGATATTTCTGGATATGAATTAAAAATCTGCTTGGCATTAGACAGATTACATTTGGGAACTAGCATCTTTAGGAATTCTGAAAAGTTCTGTTTCTTATCTTTTGAATATTTCTTCTCTATTAATTTAAAGATCTCCTTTTGGAACCTTAACTGCATGCTTGTTAGGCCTTCTGTATTATCTTCCTTGTTTCTTACCCCTTTAATGTCTTGATTACATTTGGGAAAACTAATGTTTCTATTTGCAGTTTACTAATTCATTTCAGCTGTGTCTAATATTTCACTTTGCTGATTTTGTTTTTAATATTGGTTATTGTATTTGTATTTCTAGAACCTTATTTGATTCTTTTTCATATTTGCTTATCTCCTACTCATAATATCAATAATTTTTTATTTTATATTCTAATAACATCTATAACTGAAGTCATTTGGTGGGTTGGTTTCTGTCTGCCCCCCCAACCCCCACTCCCAGCTTCTTAATCACTAATGTTGCTTTTTAAGGTTATGATTTTTGACTATGAGCTGCTCATTTTCTTTGGAATTTTATCTGTGGTACTTGTATCAGGCCTGGGTTGAAGGTGGGTTCCTCCAGAGGGGAAATGTATTTTGCTTCTGCGACTAGCTTGGGCACTCTCTTGACCTGGACACATTTTAAATCCGATTTCTCCTTGAAGGTTTTATTTTATTTATTTTTTAATTAAAAAAGAAATCTCAGTACTAATTGGTAGTTACAAATCCTTTGGGGAAACCATCCATCTAGCACCAGACTCAAGACCTACAGTTTTCTTTTTCTTTGCCCTTTTGGCATGGAGGAATTTTTTATTCATTTCAAACATACAGCAAATGTAGCCCTTTGAAGCTTGGTTGCTGTTGGGGTTTTCTGACAAATATTATAATGCTATAATCCCAACTCAAAATTCAATTTAAATCTGACTGTACTGAAGAAACTGCTTTGTTTCTGAGATTGTAGACATGTCCAAAATAGGATATCTTTGTTTTTCAGATTAATATCCAAACTTAGCTACTAACTATAGGGTGTTTGCTTTTGAAAAGAAAAAGCAGACACTAATATGTCAGCATATGATGGCAAGCCTCTTATTTTTTCCCGTTTTAACTCTAATTTTATAGTTTATTTTCCTCTGCTGATAAATTTGAAATATTGGTATTAGCACTTTCTCTTCCTAAGCCATAAACTTCATCTCGTTTACCTTCCCTTAGTATCTAGTCTTGGTTTTGTTCTTTAGGGAGTTAGTGCAGGCATCTTATTTTTTCAATTATTTGGTTACACCTGGTTACATCTTTGAACTTGAAAAACACTGCCAGTCACATTTAGCTTTCTGTTGCTTCAGATTTCTGCCTTTAAAATGGTAGTAGGGAAAGTTTAAAAGCTACCCATGGTCTGCATTGCCCTTATTCATGCTCTCAAAAGCAGCAAGTGAAAGATGGCAAGCGGCAGGGTTCTTCTGGGGGGCTCACTTCTGAAAAGGAGTAATTATTCTATGATTATTTCAAATGGTTACATCTTGGTAAATATTTTAAGAAGCGTATAGTTTTCTCTTTTGTTATACTCATTTTTTTCCCTTTAACCCTACGTAGGTTAGATGCGTGGGTACAGCCTTGGTTGTGATGAACAGTTAAAATAGAAGGAGTTTAAGAACGTCAGAATTTATTTCTCCATGCTCAGCTACTGTGGATTAGCTATAAAAACTTAGATACAGTGATAAAATGAAGCAAAAAAAAAAAAAGGCCTAAGTAATTAACTTGAATACCTTTGGATAATTATTCCATTCATCAGGTGCTAATTACCCATGTCATAAACTTAGCTTTTACTATTTTCTCTGCTCTTTTTATGAAATAATTTTTCTTTTGCGTTTTGAGTTTTAAAGTCCATTTTTTATCCTATTAATTTTCCTCATCTTGCATAGCAAGTCACCAGTATGGAAATGATTTCTGAAGCTTGAATATTAGAATCTTATTCTGCTAAGGTCTTTGTTCATATCTAGATTCTAAATTGTAATAAAATTCCAGGAAAAGATCTTTCTGGTAATTTTTTGTAATGAATAGACAGAACACTTATATGAAAACCCACATTACATAAAGCATCCATTTAGTGTGTGGCCCTGTCGAAGGGGAGTTTTCTGTTTATCTAATATAAACTTGAGACTTGGATTGATCATTTCACTGAATGCTGTCCCTTCTAGAATCTATGTTAAATTCTGCGCATTCTACTCAATTCCAGCATAATATGTATTCTGCATATAAGAAGAATTTTTACATTTGTTTAATCAACCATTAGGCAAACTACATTTGGGCCCTTTTGGTGCAGTGGTTCTTGCCCTTATTGAATATAGATCACACACACACACACACACACACACACACACACACACACACACACCACTTTCTGGCATCACTCCTTTATAACACTGTATCTGCTATAGGGGAAATCAAATGAGAAGTGGACGTGAATAAACTATAATACAATTGGAAAAACCCCACGTAAGTATAAGCGATGACGTTTGTACAGCAACATTTAGTGCTCTCCATCCTCCCTTTTTTTGTGTAAGAGGCAATCTAGGAATTGCAATTTCGACTACTGCGTGTGCAGTTGACATTTGGCTAGTGAAGTCCCTATGGGCACTTGGTCTTACCAGCCGTATGTCAGTTGCATGGGCACTTTGTAAACTTGTAAGGCTTTTACTGATGCTTTGATCTTTGAGCAGAGTACTAGAGCATCACTAGCAGCATCACTGGTAAAGTCAGTGGGTAGCCCACTAATGAACAAACACCACAACCTCAACCCAAATCCTTTCTCCCTGTGATTTTGTGGTGCATGATGAGGAATTGTTCTTTGGTGTTTAGAATGCAACTATTTCATCACCTTGATTTTGTTTTTCTTTAATTCTAAAGGTTCAAAATGAATATTGCAGATTTTCTTTAAAAGATTTGTTTGCTGAGGCATGATTTGTGGTGTAGGAGGGGGAGAGCAGGGCGGGGTTGGGAGGTGATATGCAGTACTTTGAATTTAGAATGCCAGTTGTGGAACACTTTTTACTTAGAATGATTCTTTCCCATTGTTGGAAGTACAGCAAACCTGATTGAAAATTTAAATTTAGAAATAACAGAAATGGAAATAAGGTTAGGTTAGAGGAGATAATTATTTTTATGCATGCATTCTGCTTTAGGGTAACATTTAGTGGAATCCTTCACTTACTGAGGTTTCAAGAACCATTTTTATGAATTAAAAATTATTTGTCAAAAATTTGTTTTTAGAAAACTTTTTTAGGACCATGTGCATTTCATAAAGTTTTATTTATTCTTGCAATGAAAGATTCCCACATTTAGTCTTCATTTATTTATTTGTATTTTATTTTTCATTTTATTTTATTTTATTTTATTTTAATTTTTAACTGTCTATGACCTATTTTCTCCCACCTCACCCACCAAAAATAAAACTGAATACAACATAAACTATAACTTTAAAACCAAATTATACTGGTCTTTAGCCTAGTACTTTTGGGCTCATTATTGTGGATAGTAGCATACTAATACAGAGCATGAGATTTAGAGACTATGGCAAGTCTATGCATATAGATGAGAAATGATGTTTTCTCTGTTTTCTTCTCTTTGAGAGTCTTGAGTTTTCCTTCACAGCACACAGAATCCTTTGGTTGTTTATTTTATGTTTGTGTGTGCTTGGTATAAGTCAGGGTTCTCCAGGGAAACAGACAGTAGGAGATACATGTGATTTATTATGAGGAATTGGCTCATATGATTCTATAGGCGGAGATGTCCTATGATCTGCCATCTGCAAGCTTGGAGACCCAGGGAAGTTAGGGCCAGTGATATAAGTATCAGTTGAGGGTAGAAAGCAGGTTGGTGTTTCAGCACAGTCAGGCAGAGTGCAACATCCCCCTTCCTCTGCTTTTTTGTTTTGTTTAGGCTTTGCATAGATTGGATAATGCTCAACCACACTGGGGAGAGTAGTCTCTTTACTCTACCAATTCAGATGCTAATATTATCCAGAAACACCATCACAGACACACCTAGAAATAACATTTAAACCAGGCACCCTGTGTCCCTGTCCATCACAATGAGTCACCACACTAAGACTTGGGTTATGTAAGATCAGGAGATCTGTTTTGTTCTCCATTGTATGCTATGCTTAGAAGCTGGTTTAGAGCAGGTGCTTAATTATTTGTTAAAGGAAAGAAGGAAATTGATTTAAAGAAATTTATAAGTCAAATTGAAAATTATATGTCAAAGATTTATATAAAATACATGGGTAGTGGGCTACCTGGCTGGCTGTCGGTGGAATATACAACTCTTGATTTTGGGGTTGTGGGTTTGAGCCCTGCGTTGGGTGTAGAGATTACTTAAAAATAAGATGTTTAAAATGCATGGGTAGCATGGTGGAAGACTGCGCATCAGGGCAAAATATGCAAGTGAAGGTAATTTCAGTTGGCATGGAATGACTCTGTTGACATTTTGTTCGTCTTTGTCTGGTGGCTCCTTTGAATACTAAAATTAAAGTCTTCATAGATTTTTGACTCTAAGTATTTTAAGTATGACCTTTAGATTTTTCAGAATCTTCCCAAGTTAACCGGAATTATTTTGATCATGGCAGTGAATCAAGGTCAAACAGATTTGCCATTATTTCTGAGGATGAGTCAACACTGCTCTACAGCAATCTTATTTTGAAATGGCATACTAACAACAGAATGATCTTTAATTTGGTGCTGTTACTCCTGTGTTATCTTCTAGCTTAGTAATTGCATATTTTCCTGTATGTTCATTATTGGAATTTGCTATGGTAATTAATTAATTTCCATATGACAGGATCAAGGGGCCAGTGATTTGAGCAGCCTTCTTTAAAAAAAGAAAAGATACAGTTGACCACTATACATATATAATCAAGAGATTATTTGAGATCTCTTGTGATATCATTAAGGTCTTCTGATTCTACATTCTGTGAAATTTCTATGATACTGTAAGAGAACATATGTTTAGTTGTTGCAGGTGAGGTGAGGTAGTAAAGTGGTGGGGTAGGGAGTCTCATAAACTGTATTATATCAAGAGATAATGTTTGAACCATCTTAGGCAGTGACATTGTCCAGATGTGTAGGAAGAAAGAGACTACGACCTAAACATATTTGTCCCCACTTATTTTTAGTAGACAGGTAGCATGTCATATGAATCTAGTACAGGACCTGGCACATGGTTGATGCCCTAGACATTTGTGTTGAACTGATTTGGCTTGAGCTCTCAGGGGCAGTCATAGTCACAGTCACAAATCATGTTGTTATGAAAAAGAAATAGGCTATACTTCAGTTGCGCTTAGAGATGGGGGAATAAAATGGGCATGGTTGTAGTGGACTGTTTCTGAAAGGTCTAGGAAGGAATATATAGACTTCCATCATGTTTGAAGCAACGAAAGAACAAGAGAAGCTGTATGTGTCTCTTTTGTTCTGAAAAAAGACTATTAAAAGTCACCGTTCTGAATAAAGGGGGCAGATGCTGGAGTGGAGAAGGTCAGAGGGAGAGAAACAGAGGTATGTCAAAATCATAGTGCAGAATCTTGAAGTGAGAAACAGATTTAAGTTCAGTTTGGGGTGAGAAAGAGAAAACAGTCATTTGCAAGGGTAATGGAGTAGCATCCCAAATGTCACTGCAGTGCTGGCGTTGTAGAGGACATGGTTTTCTTTTCTGGCCTGAATTGAACTGCTAGCTCGTATTTATTGAGCACTGATAATGCGTCAGTACTTTACATTTTCTGTCTCAATGTAACGCTTACAACAGCTTCGTGAACTAAGGTGTATTATCGTGATCTCCATTTTTCTGAGGAACCAAGAGATGAGGTAATCTGCCCTGTGACACACAGTTTGTAAATAGCAACCAAGTACTATAAGTGAACCAGGTTCACTGCTAAGGTGAACATGGTGGGCATCTGGAGGAAGAGTATGGAAGTTGCTCAGTTGGACACTTATGGTGGCCCTGACTTTTTATTCCTTCCAAAGGACAAGCCAAATCATTTGCAGTAAGAGGCAGTGGAGAAGAAATACCAGTACGATAGTAGAAAACATCAGTTTTGATTAGATAAATTTATTTGAAGGCTTTGGAAACAAACTCTCATCGTGCTAACTTTGTGTGTATTAATGAAAAATTAATTCTAATTCTCATGCAGATAGGATGTGTAGAGCGTTACCTAAGAGAACAGGTTTAGGGGCACCTGGGTGCCTCTGTGCTGACAGCTTAGAGCCTGGAGCCTGCTTTGGATTCTGTGTCTCCCTCTGTCTCTTCCCCTTCCCTGCTCATGGTCTGTCTGTCTCTCTCAAAAATAAATAAACATTAAAACAGTATTTTAAGAGAACAGGTTCAGAGAGTGGAGTATAGCTGAGTTGTACCCAGAAATTCAGATGATGCTAAAGTGGGATTAAAAGAAAAAACTCTTGAGATGCCTGGGTGGTTCAGTCAGTTAAGCATCCCGACTTCAGCTCAGGTCATGATCTCGGGGTCTGTGAGTTCGAGTCCAATTGTCAGGTTTTATGTTGACAGCTCAGAGCCTGGAGCCTGTTTTGGATTCTGTGTCTCCCTCTCTCTCTGCCACTCCCCTACACACATTGTGTCTCTCAAAAATGAATAAATGTTAAAAAAAAATTAAAAACTCTTGAGTTAGCATGAAAATAAAAATAGGCAGGGTTTGTTTATTTGTTGTTGTTTTTGGCTTTTTTTTTTTTTTTTTTTGCTTTAAATTGCATTGATTCCCAGGGAATGTTTCTGGGAACCAGAATGGTGATATAGAGATTAATATGAAAAAGTAGGCACTGGTTTTTTGTTTTTTTGCTTGTGTGTGTGTGTGTGTGTGTGTGTTCTTTAATTTTTTAATTTTTTAATTTTTTTAGTAGGTAAATAATTGGAGGAAAGATAGGGTACTTTAAAAAGTAGTGACTAGATAAATGATCATATTTAAAATTTATGGTTTTGGGGATAACAAATTCTATTCTCATAAGTCTGTTATACCCTTCAAGGATCAATGGGAGTACATTTCTTGCATAATAATGGAATAGGATGGTACACTTGATTAATTCCTCTGGTCACCAGTTTCTAAATTTTCAAATATTGTATTATGTTTTAGCTATGGCCAGTAGGCATCATGAGATAGAAGGATGCTTATTTTGTTTCCGTAATGTCTTTCCTATGGAATAGAGTTTTTTTTTTTTTTAAAGAAATATCTTATGATCATTGAAAATAACTGTTATGTGAAAATGTTTAAGCAGAATTTTTTCTTGAATATAGGAAATCTCATTTGGCAAGATTTGGAAAATACATAAAAATACAGAAAATACAAAGAAAAAGTATTGCTAAGAAACTTACTGGTCAGAAACATGTATTGATATTTTGATGTGTTTCCTTCCAGTCCCTTTTAAGAATTAAAAAAAAAAAAGTAGCAAGAGCATACTGTATAAACAGCTTTGTCTGTTTCCTTCACTCAACATGTTTGCATAATATTTTCTTATGTCATTAAATACTCTTCAGAAATAGTTTTAATGGCTGTATAGCATTCTATGATATAAAGCACATAATTAGCTCAAACTGTTTCCTTAATCTGAATAGGTTGGCTTTATTTTCTTGCTATCATGTACATGAAATTTTTTAACAGTTTTATTTTTTTTAAATGTTTGCTTATTTTTGAGAGAGAGAGAGAGAGAAAGAGAGAAAGGGGGAGACACAGAATATGAAGCAGGCTCCAGGCTCCAAGCTGTCAGCACAAGCCTGATGCGGGGCTCAAACTCACGAAACATGAGATCATGACCTGTGCTGAAGTCGGACACCTAACCCACTGAGCCACCCCGGCATCCCAGCAGCTTTATTGAGATATATTTAACATTTCATAAAATCCAGCCATTTCAAATGCATAGTTCAGTGGTGTTCAGTAATTTTGCCAAGTGGTACAACCATCACCATAATTGATTTTTGAACATTTTCTAACCCCAGGTAAGATCCCTCACACTCATTTACAGTTAATCTCCCCTCCCATCCTTAATCCCAGGCAACTGCTAATCTACTTTCTTTCTCTATACAAGTAATTGACTCTTCTGAATAATTCATATGATTGAAATTATGTATTATGTGGTTTCTTGTGACTGATTTCTTTTGCTTACCTTAGTATATTTTGAGGCTCATCCTTAACAACATAGCAATATCTGTACTTTATTCCTATTCATTGCTGAACAGTATTCCATTGTAGGGATATATACATTTTGTCCATCCATTCTTCAGCTGATGGACATTTAGGTTGTTTCCAGCTTTGTGCTATTAAGAATAATGCCACTGTGAATGTTCACATGCAAGTCTGTGTTTGAACACACATTTCATTTCTCTTGGGTTGATACCTAAGAATGGAATTGCTGAGTTGTATGGGAGTTTTATGTTGGACTACTTGAGAAACGACCAAATTGTTTACCAAAATGGTTCCACCATTTTACATTCCTACCAGCAGTATATGAGGGTTCCTATTTCTCCATATCCTTACCAACATTTGTTATTGTCTGTCATTTATTATGGTCATTCTAGTGGATGTGAAATATTTCAGTGAGGTTTTCTTTTGATATTTATTTATTTTTGAGAGACAGAGTGTGAGCAGGGGAGGGGCAGAGAGAGAGGGAGACACAGAATCTGAAACAGGCTCCAGACTTTGAGCTATCAGCACAGAGCCCAATGGGGGCTCAAATACACGAACCGCGAGATCATGCTCTGAGCCGAAGTCAGACGCTTAAACAACTGAGTCACCCAGGTGCCCCCTCAGTGCATTTAAAAAAAAATTTTTTTTTAATGTTTTATTTATTTTTGAGACAGAGAGAGACAGAGCATGAGCAGGGGAGGGACAGAGAGAGAGGGAGACACAGAGTCCAAAGCAGGCTCCAGGCTCTGAGCTGTCAGCACAGAGCCCGACGCGGCTCGAACTCAAACCGTGAGATCATGACCTGAGCCAAAGTTGAATGCTCAACCAACTGAGCCACCCAGGTGTCCCTCAGTGCATTTTTAATATACATTTCCCTAATGACAGTGATGTTGAACATCTTTTCACACACTTATTAGGTATTTGTATATCTACTTTGTTGATTTGTCTATTCATCTCTTTTGTTCCTTTCTCAAATGGATTTGAATATTAAGTTATGAGGGTTCTTTGCACATTCTGGGTACAGGTCTTCTATTGATAGGAGTTTTGCATATACTTTCAGTCTGTTTCTTGGCTTTTTGTTTTCTTAATTATGTTATCTGAAGTGCAAAATTTTTGAGTTTTGCTGTTTTGGTGTCATATCTATGAATTCTTTGCCTAACCCAAGGTCTGGAAGATTTTATATATACTTTAATTACTTGAACTTTTAAAGGGTATTTAAAAATATTTCTTAAGAATGGATCCTGAGAGGGGTACCTGGGTGGCTCAGTCGTTTGAGTGTCCGACTTTGGCTCAGGTCATAATCTTGCGGTTTGTGGATTCGAGCCCCGCGTCGGGCTCTGTGCTGACAGTTCGGAACCTGGAGCCTGCTTCAGATTCTGTGTCTCCCTCTCTCTCTGCCCCTCCCCTGCTCACACTGTGTCTCTCTCTGTCTCTCAATAATGAATAAACGTTAAAAAAAATTTAAGAATGGATCCTGAGAAGTAAAATTTCTACAAACCTGTAATACATTTATTTTTAATAAAGTTAAAAAGTATTACATATAAGCAGGAAGGTGTACAAATCAAGGGTGAAATAGCTCAGTGAAATTTGAAAAAGTGAATACATGTGTATAACCACCACAGATGGTCCATCATCCTAGGAACCCCAGAACCTCCTAGAAGGTCCTTCCCAGTCATTAATTGTACTCTTCCCCAAAGGTAAGCAGTAATACCAACACCAAAGATTCATTTTGCCTGTTTTTGAATTTTATGTAAATGGAGTAATACTGTATATACATTTTTGTGTCCATGTCTTTTGCTCAGTATTGTATTTGTGAAATTCATCCATGTGGTATGTTGCAGTAGCTTGTTCATTTTCATGGTTGTACAGTATTTCATTATATGAATATACCACATTTGTCAGTGCTACTTTTTTTTTTTAATCAGTGCTACAATTGATGGACATGTCTGTTCTAATATTTGGCTATTTCAAATAGTGCCATTAGGAATATACTTGTACTTGACTTGTAGTACAGAAATGTGAACATTTCTGTTCAGCGTATACTCAGGAGTGGGATTGCTGGGTTATAGAGCAGGCTTAACTGCAAATTTACCATAAATGGTACCAGTTTTCCACAGACGGTTACCAATTTCCACTCCCAACAGCAATGAATGAGAGTTCCATTTGCACCTCGTCATGACCAGTAGTCATTGTTTTCTGTCTTTTTAATTTTAGCCATTCTGTTAGATTTGCCTTTGTTGTGTTTTGTTTTGTTTGTTTGCATTTCCCTGGTGAATAATGAGGGACTGCACCTGTTTTGTTGTGTGTGTGGCTATTTGGGTATCTTTCTTTGTGAAGTTTTTATTTAGTTCCTATGCTCATTTCTCACCTGGATGTGTTTGTGTTTTTCATAAAAATTCATCAGCATTAAAAATATGTACATATATTCAGGGTATGAGTCCTTTGTCAGTTATGTGATTGCAAATGTCTTTTTCCTTTTGACCTGCCTTTTCATTTCCATAATGATCCGTTTTGGTCAATTTATCAATCTTTTCTTCATAGCTAGTGCTTTTGATGTTCCATTTGTGTCTTAAAAAATAAACTTCATTTGGAAACTTAATTAAGAAACCCAAACTTGAGCCAATTAGGTTGGTGTTTGGTTGTTAGGAGAGCCCTTCAATTTCCTGTCCATGCCTCGTCTGAGAATGAAGTCCTTTGGAAGTCGTTCCACCACCTCCCATGAGCCCTGAACACCAGCTTCCAGCTGTAGGACGCTAGTACAGACCATGCTCTGCTCAGCTTCTCAGCCTCCCAGCTGCCTCTATTACTCAACTTTAAGCTTCTCAGCTGCTTTTAAGCCTTTCAGCTGCCACTTTTCAGGATTTTTGCCTCTCAGCTGCCTTGAGAAAGCCTCTGAGCTGGCATTTTAGAACCGGCTCAGACCTCAGAGGAAAAGTATCATCAAATGCAGAGCTACCTCACGTTTCTCTGTGCTTCCTTCTCTCTGAGATCTTGACCTCTCAAGTTCTCCTTGCTTTGGTAACTCTTAGATGCCTTCAAAGAAGTTTTTAGTTACTTATTTTATTTTTTATATTAGAGGGAGACAGAGAGAGCGCCAGAGGAGGGAGAGGAGCAGAGGGGGAGAGAGAGAGACAGAGAGAGAGAGAGACACAGAGAGAGAGAGAGATGGAGAATGAATCTTAAGCAGGCTCCACGCTCATCACAGAGCCCGATGCTCTGGAATCATGACCTGAGCCGAAATCAGGAGTCAGATGCTCAGTCAGCTGAGTCACCCAGGCACCCCCAAAGAAGTTTAAAGAAAAATTATCCAGCTTTTTCAGTTGTTTTTGGTGAGAGCATTGGTCTACCACAAGCTTGTCTTTCTTTTCCAGGAAAGGAAATCCCTAGGGATATTTTTAAGAATGTTGATATAGCCTGCTGAAATACTGTAAGGTTGCATTAACTGGTGGAGTATCAGTTTCCTAGACTTATTTTCATCTTTTTTAAACCTTTGAAAATTTGTTAGGCAAAAATAACATTGTAATTTTCTTTTAATTTCAATTTTAGCGAGATTGAACACTGAAATGATGCTTGATTTTTTTGCATCTTATATTTATGATTTATTTACTACTCTCCATTATTTCTCATTTATTTTTTTAAAGTTTTTAAATTTTATTAAGTTTTTAATTTTAATTTCAGTATAGTTAACATACAGTGTTATATTAGTTTTAGGTTTACAATATAGTGATTTAGCAATTCTGTACCTTGCTCAGTGCTCATGATGTTAAGTGTACTCTTTAATTCCCTTCACCTATTTCACCCATCCCTTCCCCCAGCTCCTCTCTTCTTACTGACTTTCAAGAACTGTATAACATGGTTGGTATTAACAAGAATTCATACATCTGAAGATAAAGGGTTATTGCCTTAATGGACTTAATAATTGTCCTTTCCATTCTTTATAATATTTCAAGACTTTTGAAGGCAGCAGGTGTATCTCCTTTTGTGTTCTTTCTTGGTATCTGGTGCACAGTACAGCCCATATTAACATGAAGCAGATTGTATTAAACAGTCATGTAGAGATAGGAGCCAGGAGCTCTAGAAGATTGTTCCCTATGTCATGCTGTGTTCAGTGATTAATCACTGTGAAAAATCTCTTCAGTTACTGGTTTGTACTATATCATCTAGGAGCATGGCCTCAAGTCTAGATTGTGAGGCATCCCATTTTTGAGTCATTAACTTTTTTGTCACATCCATCCAAATCACTAACTTAGGATCAGATTGTCCTTTGTGATATATCACATTCCCTGGGGATAAGTATCTCTTCATAAACCTCCCCAAATATAAAAGAGGAATTAAACGTCTTACCTTCCTCCCATGAAGTTAGATTAGTGTCATTCCTGGAAGTGTTGTATAAATGCTGAATGGCAACTTTACCAGTTGCATTTTGAAAGAATTTAAGGGTAAGTGATTTTTAGACTGGCTGCAGAGTTCCAAAGCATGCCCATAAAAAATTTTAAAAATCTAAAGCATTCTCCATTCACAGAGTTTATCCAATTCTAACCAAGTGTTTAGATTTGAAGAAATCAGACAGTTTAATTTTTAGTCAACATTATGAAACTAGTGTCTGAGGATGAGAGATAGTGGAATTTTCCTTGCCATGTCAGGGATACTTTGGCTTTTTTAATTGTGGAAGTTAGGATTTTGCTCCCAGAAATGTCCCTGTTTTAGTTACTGCCCTACCTTTTTTTTTTTTTTTTTGGTCATTTCATCAACTCTGCATAAAACATAGTGTCTGCTCTCATGCTGAGTCTGGCCCTCAGGGAATGGTGTTCTGAAGAAAAATAGAAGCCTTTGGGAAAGGCTGCTCTAAAAATAAAATCCTCAAGGCGTTCGACCAGGAGCATAGGCCAAATCTAGGGACGGCATTTTTAACATTACAGATTGCTGTATTAAATGGAATAAAAGTCTCTTTCTCTTTCCTCGGATGATGAGGGAGGCAGCAAAGCATTTTGTAAAGAGCAGGAACTTTGGAGCTGGGGTGCCCTGGGTTCCAATTTCAGCTTTCCCACTGTTATGTGATCGGAGGCATGTCAAGCTCTGAGCCTTGGTTTACTTTTCTTCACAATGGGGAAGGTGGTTTGTCAGGATTAGCAATATTATATTGAAGGTCTGGTGCATGGTGGGTGTTTAAGAAATGGTAGCTGTAATTGCACATCTTAAATTTTTTCTCGTATGCTAGAATAAGACTTTCTCCCCCGTCCCTAACGGGATGGTGATTCACAGTCTAGAGCCAGGTTACCTAGGTGCTAATCCTAGCGCTGCTGTTCATAGCTGTGCGACCTTGGGCAAGTGGCCTGGTTTGTAGCTCAGCTTCCTCATCTGTCAGTGAGAACGGTTATGATGCTATCTTCTGAAGTTGTTAATTACTTCATATTTGTGAAGCTCTGGAAGGGTTTCTGCTGATATGTAAGCACTAGTTAAGTATTTGATATGTAGAAGTAAACAAAGCTGACATTAATTAGTTAATAAAGGTGATAGGACTAGAGATGGGGCTAGCGACAGCATTGCTGAGTGATAAATGATGGCCTTGCAAGTAAGGGAAACAGGCGCAGACAAATTTAGCGGGATAAGACTTGGCAACTCTGAAGCTGGCACGGATTCACATGGCTGCTGTTGATCAGTAGGAATATCAGAGTGGTGGAGATATTGACTTTTAGCTCCTCTCTTGACAGCCTGCAGAGAAATGTTCTCACAAGAGTGGTTTCTGCCGTGTTCTCCACTGTCAGGAAGGAGACCAAAGGGAAGAGGAATGTGACTCAGGCAGAAAGTACTTCCATGCAGCACTTCAGAACACCATACATCTTCTCCTTTGGCTGGAAAAAAAATACATACACACACACACACACACACACACACACGTGTGTGTGTGTATGTATTTTTATGTATATATTGTGTATATATATATAAATAATTGGCATACATATCTATAAATATATCTATAAATATATCCATATTTCAGGTAGAAAGTTGGAGGTCAGAGAAGTCTGGATTATTTTCTGAGTACCATTGGATGTCATTGTGCATAAAATATGTTTTATTTACTGTGAATTAGCATAAATAATACCAGAGTTGTCTTTTTTCGTTGAATTTTTACAATAATTTTATTTTATATCCTACATTTGAGCTAGTGCCAATCTTCACATAAGGCTTTGTTTTAATACAAATTGAGTATCTGGTAGACTTATACAGATGCTCACATGTTTGCCTTAATGTTCACACTTATATTAAAAAAAACCATAGCTACTGCCCAGAGATAAGCCAAAGAAGAGAAGACATCTTAAAGGTAAAACAAACTTGTAGCGGATACTCAAGAATGTGTACTATAAAATGAGAAATGAAATGTTTTTTTACGGCAGAGTGATTTTTCTCTCCATCTCAAATTTTACAGAGATTTCTAAAAAGAAAAACAATAAAAGCAGATGGGTTCAGTAATTTCTTAGCATGAATATTGAGAATACTTTTACCCCTGAGGAGTTTTGAAAAGTTCATCACGTTTTGTTTTGTGCAGACTTCCATTGGTCATAATAGGTATTTTAAAAGAAAGATTGATGGTGCTAAGTACAATGAATGGAGGAGGTGGGATGAATAGTTAGGCTGTACCCCACACTTGTACTGTTTTTCTTCTACCTGCAACCCTACTGTGTGGAATAGAGCAGCCCATCATTTTACCCCTGAGTTGAAAACTAGAGTCTTATTTTCTCAAGAAATCAAAGGAACTGCCTGGTGGACATTTGGAGCTGATAAGGGCAGTGCGTTTGCCCCAAACAAAGCCCTTGTCTTCTTGGTGTTTGAAAGCCCACACCCTGCTTACCTTAAAAGGAAATCAGTCTTTTGAGGAGTCCAGCCTCTCCACATATAGCACTCTCTGCCAGCTGCTTTATTATGAGAGACCACAGAAAAACAGAGGAAACCCAACAGCAGTGGTAGAGGAAAAAGTTACCCTGTCCTTTACTCAGAAACATGCATTAGATACATGAAAAGAAACAGCAGTACAAGAGTGGTAACATAAACAGAACAAATGTTCCTGGGAGAAACAGTGATTAATTAAGAAATAGAGGAGAATACATAAAAGAAAACTTGAGGGGCGTTTCAAGAAGGTGACGTCTGAACAATAACAGGATGCAGCAAAATGGGAACAGTTCAAGAATAAGGAAGAACTCTTGAAAATCAGACATTTGTTTGCTGAAATTAAAACAGTGCAATGGAAAATGTGAAAGACCTATAAGGCAATCCCATAGAATGCAGTACAAGAAGAGAGGCTGGAAACTTGGAAGAAGAGCAGAGATAGGCTTAGTCAAGTTGATCCCAATGACCACATACTTAGAATTCCAAAAGATATGACAGAGTTAATGAAGAGTTGAAAAGATCAAATTAATAATAGAAACTTATTTTGTGCTCAGAGGCGTAATCTGAATCTTCAGAGTGACAAGTTCTGAGGCCCATCGGAATGGAAGAAGATAACTTCAAGTTCAGACTAATTCTTAAGAAATTTAAGGACACTAAGTGTAAAGAAAAGATCCTCAAAGCTTTTAGAGACGGAAGTGAGGTCAGGTCCTCATTAGTCTTGAACACTTCTCTGAGGCACTTCAGCCTCGTCTCATTCTTTTCCTATCTTGGACCTGGGGTCAGCCACCTTTCTAAGGAGCTTTGGTTTCTTTTGATGTTCAGTGGTGTTTGGAAACTAAGACTTGAATGTGCTCATTGTATCTGGAGTATGGGGGCTTCTAGACCCCTTCAGTGTGGATAGAGCTAGGTGGGGAGGGCACCTATATATAAATTTATAATTTGTATATTGTAAATATACAAATGACTTAGTTTTTAAGTCTATCTATTTATCTGTTTAGAGAAAGTGCGAGCTTGAACGAACTGGGGAAGGGTGGGGTGGGGGGGGGGAGAGAGAGAGAGAGAGAGAGAGAGAGAGAGAGAGAGAAAGAGAAAGAGAAAGAATCCCAAGCAGGCTCTTCACTGACAGCATAGAGCCCAACACGGGATTTGAACCCACGAAACTGTGAAATCATGACCTGAGCTGAAATCAAGAGTTGGCCACTTAACCGACTGAGCCACCCAGGTGCCCCCAAATGCTTTATTCTTTGTTACATATACAAAATAATTTTACCAAATATCATTATCATTACTAACAACAATTATGCTAATTAAAGTCCAGAGTTTCTTTGCAGGTGTTTTTTTTTCTCCCCTTAAAATACAGGGTGTTCTAAGGGCATACAATAGAGTACTATATTCAAAAGGTAAGTTCTTCACTGTGCTTATCAATTTGGCGTATAGGTTCAGGTTCATTTATTTTTGTGTGTGTTAAATTTTGAGAGTTGACATACTTATCCCACCAATTTAGTACTTTTTTAAATATATAAAATATTTAAATGGTTCAAAAGTCAAAACTGTATAAAAATACGCTCAGAGAGGCCTTACTAACATCTCTGTTTTTCCATCTCAAGATCTTGTTAAAATGCAGATTGTCATTGAGTAGATCTGGAGCCTGATGTTCTGCATTCCTAACAAGCCCACAGGTGATGCAGGTGCTGCTGGTCCACACACTGCCCTTTGAGTAGCAAGTTCCTAGGTAATATTACAGATTTGCCAGCTTTTCATTTCGTATTTCATATAGAAGGGACAGGATAGCAAATGGCTTCATACTAAAGGCTTAGCCTTTTATTCAAATCAAACAGTATGAGTGAAATGATAGGAGACAGAAGATGACACAGGAAAAGGAGGAAAGAGGAGAGATAGCCAGTGTTCTGGAGAAGTCCTTCCCAGACCATCAGCAGCCTGCTGAAGGAAGTAGCAGCACTGGTGAGGGTAGAGGCTGAAGACACTTCCACCAAGAGGAGCAATCAAAAGCAGATGTTGGAATAGCTCCCTGGGGTGGTGGAGGCTGGGGCGGAATAGCTAGCTACCTGCTCTTCTCTGCTTTAGCCTGAAAAAGCACACGGTGGGAGCCTCCTTGAATTGTGTCCCTCAGTGTGGGCTTCACATACAGTTCACTGACTCCCAGGGACCACCATCTGTCCCACTAAGGAAAGCAACCCATTCAGAACCTGTCTTTCTGCAGTCTTCTGGGAGCTCTCAAGGTGAACAGTAGCAGAGCAGCCATAAAGCTGGGTCCTTCAGCCCTGTGTCCTGCACATCTGATCTGCATCTTTAACAACACGGCAGTGTAACTAAAGAGGCTAGGAAAGTGAATAGTACTTGTTGAAATATGTCGAAAAGATGGTGAAGTTCATTCACTAACCTCAGTTGAGCTGGGTTACTTGGCTATAATGAATAATTCTTATAGGCTGAGGTTTTACTACTGTATTAGAATTTCATTGAGGCATGGCTTTGTGCTCTCTTCAATACGTTGAAGTTACTCTGTGGGGTTCAATTTAATTATTTTTACTTCTCATAGAAATAATAAAAGCACATTAAAAATGCAATAAGAAAAGAAAAGGCCCACATTGCTACCACCATTTACATATTACTGTCAGCATTTGGGTGATTATTTCCCTTGAGCGTGTGTGTGTGTGTGTGTGTGTGTGTGTGTGTGTGTGTGTGTAAAACAGTTATAATTACGCTGTGAAAGCAATTTTTATGATTTTACATTATAAGCAATTCTCTATGTTTTTAAAGTCTTCATAAATAACACTTAAAGTGACTGAATCATGTCTTATTGAGTTAACTAGGTCCCTAAATATTGGTCATTTAAGTTGAAAGATCCTTAAAGAGTTGTCAGCATTTGATATATATGGAAATGGTAAGTAAACGTAGATGATTAAGAAAAGGAAATGTTCTTTTTTGGTACCTTTTTTCCCCCTCTAAGTATAAAATTATCTCTAAATCTTGAAAAGTGTAAGACAGTTCCGTTACTTTATTAAAGGGATTCATAGAGATGGGTATTTTACTTGGTAGTTATATGTAACAGAATGTATTTTTTTAATTAATTAAATTTTTTTAATGTCTATCCATTTTTGAGAGAGAGAGAGAGAGAGAGAGAGACAGAGCATTAGTGGGGGAGGGGCAGAGAGAGGGAGACACAGAATCCGAAGCAGGCTCCAGGCTCCTAGCTGTCAGCACAGAGCTCGACTTGGGGCTTGAACTCACAAACTGTGAGATCATGACCTGAGCCGAAGTCAGATGCCCAGCTGACTGAGCCACCCAGGCACCCCATAACAGAATATATTGCCTCCAAAGGAATCCCAATTTACTTTTTAAAATCAGTCTTCCCTCACTCTCTGGCCTTAATTAAAAGCCCGATAAATCTTCCTAACAGGTTCCTTGCTCTTGGGGAGATAATGTGACTGAAACAGAATGCTAACCTACAGGTGTGCATAGAATATAGTTGGAATATAAAGAGGGAGTGCCTAGTCCAGGTTGCAGCCTTGAGAAGAATTCCTGGAGAGAATGATTTCTTAAAGGAAGTGTTAGAGTGTGTAAAAGTGACCTGACATAGAAATGTAGAAGTCCTCTTAAGTAGAGGGACCAGCAGGTGTCATGGGCCCATTCTCAGACCAGTCACTGCATGAAGATGAAGTGCTTGGTAGTCACACGACTATCTCCATGGCTCAGGAACCCTGTCCTTATCAAATGATGGGAGAAGAGATACTCGTCAGAAACAATAATAATAACAACAAAAAAGAAAAACAAGTGGATATAATATAATCTGGGAGAGCAGAGAGGAAGGAAGCTTGTCTTAATTACTCAAGCATCCTTTACAAATTCTGATAAACAGTTTTTGAGTGACCATCCTAATGCACTCCCTTAGCTCCTGAATTCTTATCAATTATGAGTATGTTGGATTCCTCAGGTTTGTTGAGGAGAAAAAAAAAAAAGGTTGACCACTATTGCTGTAGTTGAGTCCATCAGGTGTTTAAATGATTAGGATTGTGATTTTTTAAAACAATTATTCATCTGGCCACAGTTGGTAGGTGAATTTAAAAAGGGAGGACAACATCAAAATAAAGAGCTTCTGCACAGCAAAGGAAACAACCAAGCCTAAAAGGCAACCTATGGAATGGGAGAAGATATTTGCAAATGACATAGCTGATAAAGAGTTAGTATCCAAAATATATAAAGAACTTTATACAACTCAACGCAAAAAACCCCACAAATAATCCAATAAAAAATGATCAGAATACATGAATAGACATTTTTCCAAAGAAGACATGGTGGCCAAAAGGCACATGAAAAGATCCTTAACATAATTCATCATCAGAGAAATGCAAATCAAAAACACAAGATATTGCCTCACACCTTTCATGACTAAAATAAAAAACACAGGAAACAAGTGTTGGTGAGGATGTGGGGGGAAAAAGGAACCCTCTTGCACTGTTGGTGGGATTGCAAACTGGTGCAGCCACTCTGGAAAACAGTATTGAGGTTCCTCAAAAAATCAAATTAAAAAAAATATTTTTAATTAATTTTTTAAGTTTTTTCCTCAAAAAATTAAAAATAGAACTACCATATGATCCAGTAATTGCACTACTGGGTATTTACCCAAAGAATACAAAAACACTAATTTGAAAGGATATATGCACCCCTATGTTTATTGCAACAGTATTTACAATAGTGAAATTATGGAAACAGCTAAAGTGTCCATCGAAAGATGTATGTCTGTATATATACGTATGTATGTATATGTGTATGTATATGTATATATACACACGTGTGTGTATGTATATACACACACAATAGAATATACACACATACACACAGACACACGAATATTATTTGGCCATAAAAAGGAAGTAATACTGTCATTTGTAGCAACTTGAATGGATCTAGAGAGTATAATGCTAAGTGAAATAAGCCAGAGAAAGACAAATACTGTATGATTTCATTCATATGTGGGATTTAAGAAACAAAACAAATGAACAGAGGGAAAAAAGACAAACCAAAAACCAGACTCTTAACTACAGAGAAAGCTGATGGTTACCAAATGGGAGGTGGGTGGTAGGGGGATGGGTGAAATAGGTCAAGGGGATTAAGAGTACACTTATCTTGATGAGCACTGAATAGTATGTAGGATTGTTGAATCACTGTTACACAACTGAAATTAGTACAACACTGAATGCTAATAATACTGGAATTAAAATAAAAATATAATAAAAAGGAAGGACAAGATCATTTAGGAGGCTCCTACGTGGGCTGGAGACATGATATGGGGGGTAAGGAGGAGAGAAAACAAAGAACTATTTGGGGGGCAGAATTGGCAGTGTAGAGTGATTTGGTGTGCTGATAGAAGGATAAGAGAAACAGTGTTTGACTTCCAGGTTTTAGGTTGAAGTAAATGGATGGTGTGGCCATTAACTGCAATTAGGACGAAAAGTAGTGGCAGTAGTATTTTAGATTAGTATCTCTTTTTCAGTGCTTTTGTGTTTCTTAGCTGGGGTTTTCTAGACACCAAAGCCTGAGGCAAAGGAGTATATATATTTTAATGTTTATTTATTTTTGAGAGAAAGAGACACAGAAAGAGATCACAAGTGGGGGAGGGGCAGAGAGAGAGAGAGAGAGCGAGCGAGCGAGAGAATGAATCCCAAGCAGACTCCACGCTGTCAGTGCAGAGCCTGACATGGGGCTTGAACTCACAAATGTGAGATTATGACCTGAGCTGAAACCAAGAGTTGGACGCCTAACTGACTGAGCCACTCAGGTGCCCCTGGAATGCTATATTGAGAAGTGCAATCCTAGGGTAGCGGGGGGGTGGGGGGGTGGGGGGGGTGGATAGGAAAGTGAGGCAGGGAGGAAGTTGAAAAGCAAATGCAAGGTGGTGTGTTAACGACTTCATCAAGTGAATTACCTTCTAGATGGGCTTTAAAGAACTCTCCCTGGGCCTGGTGGTCATTTAGGGGCATAAGGGAGAGAGACGTCCTTTTCATCTTCTATGTCTCTCAGGCTGAAGTTCACCCCATGGGGGTTTGTTTTACCTTCACCCTTGGATTGGGGTTAAGGGGCTACTCTGGGCAGCCAGTGGGAAGCAAATCCCATGCCCCACAACACGGTGGGTGATATGAGTTGGGTGGTTGGAGGAGCTGGAACCTCTGTGGTTTCTGCAGGGTCAGATTTGGGCAAACAGCTGAGGTCGAAGGCATTTATGGAGGTACAGGTGGCAGGGGCGGGAGTGAAGATAGAGAGGCATGCAAACAGAGTCCAAAACATTTTCCCAACTACTCTCAACCCTGTTCTCTTTCCCTAGTTGCCCATTTATAGTCTGTGAGAGTTTTATGGTGCTCTGATTTTTACTATAATGTTTTATTTTTATTACTGCTCAGGTTTTAATCTTAGATTCATAGTCCTCTAGTTTATGAACCTAATACCTCCTTTCACATAATTTCTAGACTATGGGTTTAATATAATTGTGTTCCTCTATTTTTTCTCATCTTAGTCTGTTTGTGCTGCTATAACAAAATACCATTTACTGGGTGGCTTACTTCTCACAGATCTGGAGTTGGGAAGTCCCAAGTTCACTGTGCCAGCGTGGTTGGGTTGGGGGGCCCTCCAGGTTGCGGATTGCCAGCTTGTCACTATATCCTCTCATGGCAAGTGAGCTTTGTTGGGCCTCTTTTGTAAGGGTATGAATGCCATTCACAGGGGCTCCACCATCATGACCTAATCATTTCTCAAAGACCCCACCTCCTAATACTATCACGTTGGGCCATTCAGACTATAGAGATTCTCCAGCTCATTACTTACAGGATAGATGACTGCCCTAAGGTTTGGATCCAAGTAGGTACTTGATTTCATCTGTTCTCTGTGTATTCCTATGCTAATCTCTAGCTTGCATCCAACATAGACAAGATATACAAAATGTTTCAGTAAAGAACTCTAAAGGCAATGCATTTGAATAAACTCTTCTTTTAAGGATGTCATAACGGCATAAGAGGCAACACTGGTTTATGCATATGTCAGAATTTTTTTAACTTAATGACTCAGTAGCTTTTTTATTGAATATATACTATATGCCAGGCTCTTAACTGGGTTCAAGGATACCGTGCTGACCCAAAAATGTCACACCTCTACCTTCATGGAATTTGCTCTCTAGTTGGGGCAGGGGCATGGCAGGGTTGGGCACAGGCATAAATCAAAGGATGCCGTGGATACCTGTAAATTGACTGCTGACTGAGGGTTGTCACAGAGAAGTTCATTTTGAAACGAGACAACAGAATGGGGGTGGTGGATAGCTTGGTCATGGGACCAAGAGAAGGTTCCTCTTGTAATGGAAGAGTAAGAATTTGTGAATTGAACAGGGAATGGGGGTAGGTGGTAGCAGGAGGCTGTTTATTATTTGGCAGAAGTTTACTGAACGCCAACTGTGTGGTAGCTCAGTCGTAGGTGTTGGGAATCCAGTTGTGAATAACCCAGGCAAAAAGTCCTACCTTGTGAGAGTTGTTGATAGTTTGGACCAGGATAATGGCAGAGGAGTTTGAGACAAGTGGCTTGATAGGAACAATATTTAGGAGTCAAAATTGACAATTATAGCTGAGGGAGGTAGATGTCAAGGTGACTCTTGTTTCTGGCATGTATAACCAGATGGGTGGCAATTGTCACTGAGCATGGGAACACTGATGTGCAGTAATATTTACCCCACATTTCTAAATCTTTTTTAAAAAAGATATTTATTTATTTATGGGAGAGCACAAGCAGGGGAGGGATAGAGACTGGGTACAGAGGATGCTGACAGGCTGACAGCAATGAGCCCAATGTGGGGTTCAAACTCATAAACCATGAGATCATGACCTAAGCCCAAATTGGACGCTCAACCTACTGAGCCACCCAGGGTACTGTACCCCTATCCCACATGTAATTGGACGTGCACAATTTGAAGTGTTTTTGAGATATCCATGTGGAGATGTTAAATGAGCAGTTGGGTACTTGAGGCTGAAATTTGGAAGTAAGGTTTGGACCATTGAAAGACATATGGCAGGTATCTGCATCAGGGAGTAATTGGAGCAAGCAAGGAGGAGATTGCTAATGGCACCAAAGAAAAGAACCAAGCTTTTAAACTTTTTTTAAAAACCTGTGTTTTTCAAAATCAGACTAGATTATGTTGCTTTTAATTAGCATGTGGATTTCACTCTGACTGTCCAATATAGTCCCTTATGAAAACAAAACTTATTTTCACTCTTGCCCTGTGCAAATAATTTATAGGTGGTAAGAGGAGATATTCAAGTTTTAACTAAGCGGTTATAGATCCAGGCAGTATGATTTGAGATTCCAGGTTCACTATTTAATAAGACTTGGTATTTCCTTCCAAATGTTGAATTTTCAGTCAAATACCATTGTGAGAAACATCGGTGGTAGTTAAATAGCATATCTGTGAACTATTCAAAAAGGCTGATGAAATTAAATTGGCCTGCATTTTCCCCAATAATAGTTTCAAGGCAGGTAAAGATTCTCGGTAGAACAATGACCTAACGAGTGTGAGCCAAGGAATAAGAATTAGAAATAAGAGACAAAAGGAATATGAACAAAACCTGTCACCAGTGGGGCTCATCTTTTTTTTTTTTTTTTTTGCTTTTTGTACTTCTAGAAAGGTTCCTTCGGTTAATCTTCTATTAACCACTTAAAAATATATTTTCCTGGTTCGTAATTATAATTAATTTACTTTTCTATTAAATGCTAACCTTTCTCGCTACTCGAATTTCAATTTTAATTGTCATCAGTTGTCACTTAGAATATTCTTCTCTGAAACAGACCCTTGCTGACATTTAGTTTAATTTCTCAGTATTTGTGGGGAAAAGTAACATGAATGCAAATAAATTCTCATGCTTACTAATCTAATTTTCCAAATGTCCACGGAAGAACTAAATTGAACATTAGTGAAAAAAATTCTTTTTTGTGGTGAATATTCTGGTTGGAATTAGAAATATATTGGGAATGGAACAGTGTTATAAATAGAACACTGCGTATAGTTCATATTTAAATTGTGCACACATTTTTTTTTCTTTAGCTTTACTGCATATAGGTTTTAAGTTAGATATACTCTAAAATAGGTGAAATTTTGTTCAGTGATGATTTTTTTCTTTGTAAAAATAATTCTAGGGGTGCCTGAGTGACTCAGTCCGTTGAGCGTCCTACTTTGACTCAGGTCATGATCTCCTGGTACGTGGGTTTGAGCCCCACACTGGACTTTGTTCTCATAGCACGGAGCCCACTTCAGATTCTCTGTCTCCCTCTCTCTTTGGCCCTCCCCTGCCCCTCTCAAAAATAAATAAACATTAAAAGATAAATAAAAAACTTTAAATAAGACCTCCTCTACCCCATCCTCTCCACTTGATTGTTACATATTTTCTTTTGGTTAGTTTGTTCAAAGCTTCCTTTTAGTGTACCTACAGGTAAACCAAAAATAACAGAATTCAGCCAAAAAAAAATGTAGACATTGTTATAGTGAAACAAATTTATCTCTGGACTATTCTTTTTAGTTATAAAGCAGGTTGCCCAATGAAAGTGACTACTCTTTTTGTTTCTAATGAAATAAAGTTGAAATTTGGGCTGTCTCTTAGGTGAACTGCCTGGTTCTTTATTTCTGGTTCCACCTACTTCCTAACAGAACTCAGGAGTATACTCAGAGAATATTTGCTTCCATCCTGGTGTGTTCTTTGTTTACCATTCTTTTCCAATTAGAATCTCTAGATGTGTAGTCAGAGTCTAATCTAGGCAAAGAATATGGATTTTGTGTGATACATCATTTCTTTCCTCTCTTAGTTTTCCATTTAATTTCTTAATGAGAGGAAAGGTAGGGGTGAAGGTAGGGGTGAAGTTTTCCATTTAATTTCTTAATGAAAGGAAAGGTAGGGGTAAAGGGAGGGAGGTTTTGGGGCCATGTGAAATTTTTTTTTTTTTTTTTTGGCTAAGAGTGTGGCAAATATCAGAAAGTACAGTGGTGTGAGACCTTTTTTCCTTTTAGTAGAGCCTCTGGCCCAGAATAAGAGCTCTCCTTTCTCCTTTCTTGTAGACTTACACTTTGTTCAAGACAGAAGCAGACAGTCTGAGTAAGGCCAATATTTCAAATTCTCACCTGTTTATATTCTGCTCTGTCAGTTATGAATTTGCTAGAACACTTGGGTTGTTCTATTAGTCCTCTCCTGGTCTTTCCCAGTAGCCAGTTATGTGTTGACTTTGCTCGTTAAGGTACAGAAGAATTCTAGAGTAGTAATTGTTTCAAGTTGGTGCTCCTCAGCTCTTCTCAGTAGTCTGGGCTCAGTGGACTCCTAGGCCAGCCTTCAGAGTGAGCTGGGACCGGGAGTGGTCAGAGGTCTCTGATGGGAGACCTGAGAAGCCTGAGTCAGGTCCTTGCTGTGCCCACCTGTTGAAAGGATCCATGATCTGGCTGGTTTGCTGCTCACCTTCTTCTCTATGGGTAAAGCATGCTACAAGTGGGTATTGCATTTTAAGCATCACGAGTACATAGCTTTGTTTTGGGCTTGGTAGGTTATAGAGAAGATAGGTGGTAGCCTGCATCCTCAAGGACTTTTATACAGGAAACGGGTAAAGAAAAGTGTGATACACTAATAGAGATCAATGTTGGTTTAGTGTGAAAGAAACAACAACTACAAAACCAGAAATAAATAAAATTTTCAAGCTATTTGATAAATGGGTCAGAATAACATACCCATAAAATTCAAAAAAACCTACTAAGGGGTGGACTAGATTTTTAGTGATAGGTGGAGCCAGCTATCACCTTGGAAGAGATATTTTGACATACTACAAGACTCCTAGAAAATGTAGAGAGATGGCAGGCCTTTGAAGTTTTGCAGGAATCTTTCCCCTTTAGGGAAAGGACATATATATGTATCTTACCAAGGTGTAGAGGGTAGGTACTATTTATTGTTCACTGAGCATGTAGTTGAAAGCATGACATTCTGTGGAATGCAAAGGCAATTGAGGTCTCTGTGGGCTAGATTTTGACAGTGTATTGGAGAGTTGATAGAGCCTTGGGGTAGGACAGTAGGGTGCCAGCTGGAGGTAAACCGCTCAGATGTTCTTTGGTAACACAGATAAAGAAAAAAATAATAATTTGCCAGATCAATAGCTGTGTGCCACACGCCAGGGAATGTATTGATTTACTCCAATAATGAAGTCACATCTGGTACAGCATCTGCTGTCTACAAAACCCATCTTTCTGTAAGGCCAGATAGGCAAGTTGAGTGTGGATGTGATAGGAAGGATCATCTTCATCCTTCCAGTCCTTGATGGTGATCCCAATTTTTGTATTCTCTACAGGAATGAAACCATCATAGCCCTTACATGTCAAGGAACCAGTAAGGGAATTTTCCCGCTACTGAATATGTCTGTTGCAACTCCATATTTCAGAAAATAATATAGGCATGAGTTATGGGATGAGTGGGAGTTGGAACTGAGCTCAAACTTCATTAATCACATGGTTTCCATAAGCCTCTACTCTGAATGGTGCAACACAGTACCATTTTGGGTCTCCAGAAATGAGTGCCAGTTCAGAGCCATATTCAGCAATCCCACAAAATTCTGATTATTTCTCCTTCCTCAGTGTATAGTCACTCTGGTAATTGGCTGCAGGTTTTTTGAGGAAGACTGGTAAGAAAATTTATAGTACAGATTGCGCTGTGTAGCAAGGTCCTTCCTGAAGGGGACTTGACTTGTTTTTACTCAAGGGGCTCTAGGTCTGTGTACTGGCTCAAGTTTGGGAAATGATTGAGAGACTGCTAATTTCTTTCTTTCTTTTTTAAAAAATACTTTTATTTATGACAGTGGGGATGGGTGGGGGGAGGAGCAGAGAGTGAAGAAGAGGAAAACAGAATCCTAAGTGGGGCTCAAACTCACATACTGTGAGATCATGATCTGAACTGAAATCAGGAGTCAGATGCTTAACCTCCTGAGTTACCCAGGCACCCCAAGGGGCTGCTGCTTTCTATTTTATAGCCTTGATGCTTATACATATCAAGTAGGACTTGATAAGCTTCTAGTTATTTCTCTCTTAGAGACACCATGATCAGACACCAATGATCCTGCAGGTCAGACTTAGCTTTTGCTCTGCTGCATTATGGTAACTGTGCTCACCTCATCTCTGGTTAAGTGCTCTCACCTAGCTCCTGCCACTCTGGGGTACTGCCATCCCCATTTAATTCAGGAACCCATTTCTTGGATGGCAGCATTGCCCATTGTCACTCTTGGTCTGCAAAGACTAGCTTTGATAGAGATTCAAGAATGCTAATGGTTCTCTCAATCAGTGAATCTCTTAAAGCCTTGGTGGAAGCAGTGCCTTTAGATCCTACCAGGTGACACAGTTAGAGGTGGGTGAACAGGTATTATATGATAAATCCAGTCCAGCATTCCTATCTGCCCAAGTCTTTGGGTAGCTTCCTTTATACCAAAGATGATAAGAGATCTCAATTTCATCTATTGTAAATGACTTTTGGGACCAGCCTTCAGTTAATTAATTGAGCAAACTGTTAGAGCCATTATTAGTCAGCGGAGCTAACACAAAGAATCTGTTTTTATTATGACCATATCAATAAATTTGATCTGATCTAATATATTCCTTCTGACCTGACTCATTACCTTCAGAATCCTTTTTCATTCATATTCCCTGGTTTTTAACTGGAAAAGTCTTGCATTTCTTTCTTCTTCTTTTTTTTCAATGTTTATTTTGAGAGAGGGGAAGAGTGAGTGCACGTGCAAGCAGGAGAGGATCAGAGAAAGGGGGGAGAGAGAGAATCCCAAGCAGGCTCTGTGTTGTCAGTGGAGGGCCCCATGTAGGCTCATTCTCACCAACTGTGAGGTCATGAGCTGAAAGATCAAGAGTCGGATGCTTAACCGACTGAGCCACCTAGGCAACCCTTGCATTTCTTTTTATGTAAGTGGTACTTCTTCCTAGGTCACACTTTGTGCTTCTTCCTCTGGATTCTGCTTGGACTTTAGTCTGGTTGTAGGTACAGAAACAATAGAGGTGGTGGGGCAAGGGCTGTAGGAAGAGCAAAAGTCCCTTGCAAAGAACTATGTAAGGTGAGGCCCTTCCTCAGTGACTCTTCAGGCGACGAGAGACTAACCTCTTTATTTAAGGGGAGGAAAGGCCATTTCTGTTGGCTAGGAAGACCACAGAACAAGGTCCTCAGCTTCATCAAAATCCCCATGTACACCCATGTGAATATTCAGGCCCTGATTCCCTCCCAATCAGTGCACTAATTTTAACAGAAGAAGACTATAAGATTGAGAATACAATTTACATTGTGATAGAGCCACCCACAGGATTGGACTTTGGTTTAGTTTTCAGAAATGTCATCTCTGGGGCTGTAGCAGATAGAAGTTACTTCCGTAGTGGTTAATAAAGCTTTTTGGTTCTTCATCTAATCCTTGTATCTGAAATGTAAAGTTCTCGATTTACTTTCCACACCCCCCCACCCCCATCTTCCAGAAATGCAAATTCTGGGACCCACTGCAGACTACAGAATTAGTGACTCTGGGTGGGGTTCAGCAGTCTGTAGCTTAACAGGTGCTCCAGGTGATTCTTATGAACCCTTACCTTTGAGAACCACCTGAACACCTTCAGAATTCTCAGAGAAAATTATTTTTATTGGAGAATTCTAAGCAAGGGCAATTAAGGGACAGAATAATGACTTATTCAAACGTCCAGGGACTCAAAATTTACCTCCCTTGTTTTTTAAATTTTTTAAAAATTTTATTAGAGAGAGAGGTGAAGGGGGTCAGAGGGAGAGAGGGAGAGAAACTTAAGCAGGCTTCATGCTCAGCATGGAGCCTGATGCCAGGCTCGATCCCACAACCCTGGGATCACAACCTGAGCTGAAATCAAGAGTCAGACGCCTAACCAGCTGAGCCACCCAGGCGCCCCCAAATTTGCTTTCCTTGTGTTCTTCCTTCGAAAGCAATTGAGCAAACAGTTCCTGGGAAAGAAGGAAATAAAGGAAGCAGTGAAGTGGAAGAAAAAGGGCCTAGGAAATGTGGAAGCCAGGAGCCAAAAGCAGAAAGGAGGGTTTCCAGGATGGTAGTAAAAGGGTGTCTCTGCCTTCTGCATAGCAGATCTGGGAAGTAACCACTCCAGGGAGGGATAGGAGGATGAAAGTATGACTCGGATATAAAAATGTAGTTGATAAATTTGGCCTTTCAAAATTAAATACTTGTAGGTATAGAATTTATCAGGTGGAACAGGTGAAAAAAATTATTGGTAGTTACTTCTAAAAATTGAAAATAAAAAATAAGTTAATTATTCTAGGAAATTCAAAATTTATATATGAAAGAAAAATATTCTATTGGTTTACTGACAGATATACTAATTATATAAATACATTAATGTTTATATTAATGTCTACTGTAATTCAAATTTTCAAATAAGATTTTGGTAGTATGAAGGGAGCAGAAATAAGTTGGAGTTACTATGACATCAAAATTGTCATCTATTCTAATAGGAAGTCAAGATTTAATATATAATATTGATAAATCAAAAGGTAGCAATTTCTTCATATTATTTAGATATATAAAGAATAAGTACTTGAAAAGCCTTTGAAATAATTAAAAATGGCTACTGCAGAAAATGGTAATGGATTGGTGAAGGGTGGTACAGGGCTCAACTGTCATTTAAAAAATCATTTGATTATTTAAAAATTATGTGCATATGTCACATAATTAAATCTTAAAGTGAGTAAAGAAGAAATTCCTTAATCTCACAAAACAGTGCAAATGAACTTAATTTTCTAAATATGTATTGGGCTGTATGCAAAGCATAATAGAGGCAACTGTGAAATTAATAAAATCAGTCTATGCCTTCTAGAATATAATCTTTGCAGAGAATAAGGTGGCAGTAGCAGGTAAGACCAGAGAATACTACAACCTCCACTGTCCATTCTAGGCACTGATACCCCAGTAATTGTGGCATTCTGGCACAGTCCAAACGTAAAACACTTTACTCATATCATTAACCTAGTTACCCCAGTGTTGTTTCGTAGATCCCTTAAGAAGAAGGAAAGAATCATAAGTCCAATTACTTCTGCCTTATGTGAGTTTTACATGTGCACATTACATGTAGGGTGTGTATATATACACGTATGCACACATTTACACAGAATTTTAAGTTTTTCTTATTTGGAAAATGTAGTAAGAGTTTCCCCTGATGGCAAATAAAGATAGATTAAACATTAGGACTCTTATGCAGATATTATCAAAATAAGCTAATTTTCTAGTTCTCATGTTGCTACTGTCCCATTTCCTTTGGAAATGTAAATTTTATTTTATTTTTTGGAAATGCATATTTTAACTGTACAACTTTTTTTTTTTTTAATTTTTTTTTAACGTTTATTTACTTTTGAGACAGAGAGAGACAGAGCGTGAATAGGGGAGGGGCAGAGAGAGGGAGTCACAGAATCTGAAACAGGCTCCAGGCTCTGAGCTGTCAGCACAGAGCCCGACGCGGGGCTCGAACTCACGGATCGCCAGATCATGACCTGAGCAGAAGTCGGCCGCTTAACCGACTGAGCCACCCACGCGCCCCTGTACAACTTTTATTTAGGGGTGCCTGGGTGGCTCAGTCGGTTAAGCGTCCGACTTTAGCTCAAGTCGTGATCTCACGGATCCTAGGTATGAGCCCTGCACGGAGCTTTGTGCTGACAGCTCGGGACGGAGCCTGGAGCCAGCTACAGATTCTGTGTCTCCCTCTCTCTCTGCCTCTCCCCTACTCACGTTCTGTCTCTGCCTCTCAAAAATGAATAAACGTTAAAAATTTTTTAAACTTTTATTTAGTTTTATATAAAATTACAAAGAAACTTCAGGTCACAATTGTATTTGATGAGGAGTCCTGAGAGGGAAGAATTTTTTAACATAGTTACTATGAGCATTCAAAGCTGCTGCTTTGCTTATTATGGTTCAAAGTAAGAAGAGGAGGAAGGCCAGAGGATATTTACATTCTGGTAAGCCAGAAGTACAGTGAATAAAGAACACTGTATAGATACCAGGGCAAAGGCATTATTAAGTCCATGCATGCTGTGTTCCTTGATATTTATAAATTCTGGTTCTTTTCCTTAATGTTTAACTATAAAATTGCCTTTAATTCCTTTGTAGATTTCTTATATATTAGAGAAATGGACCATTTATATTTAATAGACACCAAAAAGCTAATGCAAAGCTCTATGTGCATGGGTTGGCTTGATAGTGGGTGGACTTCAATATGCAAGGTGATTGGGCACCAAGGTAGCATTTTTCTTAGGGTGCCATCAAATGTTAGAATCTAGAGATTTTTACTCTAGGGCTTTCTAATTGTTGGAATCGACAAACCTTTTAGTCCTGCATGGGTAGCACATGCCAGGCTGCTGGTGCTTTGGGAACAGCACTTTGGATGGAGAAGAAGACGAGGTGCTCTTATGGAATGTGCAGCTATTCATGGAATCTCTCTGTTTTCAGCCCTGCACTGATACTCTTAAGTTTATGCTTATCAGATTCAGTTGTGCCACAGACTTGTGCTGATGGAATGAGAGTGTGTGATTTCCTGTGGTTGCTCACAAGAGGGGAGACCTGGGCATGGAGTGGGGTTCTGGTGGCTCTGGAGATGGGTTTTCAGTCAGTTTAACAGTTTTCAGTGCCACCTCCTTTCTGTAATCCTACCTCCCAATCCAGAGTTGCTCTGGAGATATGTCTACAGGGTGTGTCAGCTTCTTCTAAGCTTATTTCCCTGGAAGTATTGAGGATAAAGAAGTCTCTGTTCTGTTCAGTCAGCTATCATGTTGCTATCTGCTTTTTGTCTTGAGACACTTTAAAAAAAATCCCTTATCTATTAGTGTATATTTCCTTCATACCTTTTGTCCTTTGGGATGTACATTTTGTTTAGAAAATCCTTTACTGACATTTCAAGTATGATTTTGAGATGCAGGGTCTACGGTCAATCTGCAGTTAAAATTTTTTTTTTTTAATGTTTATGTTTTGGAGGGGGAGGAGAGAGAGAGAGAGAGAGAGAGAGAGTGAGTGAGCGAGCGAGCGAGCCTGAGTGGGGTGAGGGGCAGAGAGAGAGGGAGACACAGAATCCCAAGCAGGCTCCAGGCTCTGAGCTGTCAACACAGAGTAAGATCATGACCTGAGCTGCAGTCGGGTGCTTAACCAACTGAGCCACCCAAATGCTTCATTGGTCTGCACTTTTTAACCAGAAGTCCAGGAACCACTTATTAATTTCTGCCTCTCTAGTGCCTGGTACATACAAGGTACTTGAATAAATATTTGATGAATGAATTTTTGAATTAAGTTAGAAGTTTTTATAGTAATGGGAGGCTTTGATGGCAGAAAAATATTATGACTGTATATGTTTATATAACAACCTAAAAAGTATCTTCTAAATTGTGGTTCCTCTTTGGCTCCATTCCATTTTTTGTTTTTGTTCTTCAACATGGTCAAGGAGACCAAATGTTTTAAAGTGTGTCCATCAACAAAATAAAAAGGCAGCCTACTGAATGGGAGAAAATATTTACAAATCATATATCTGATGAGGAGTTAATATCCAAAATTCATAAAGAACTCCTATAATTCAACAGCAAAAAAAAAAATCCTAATAAAAAGTAAGCAGAAGATCTGAATAGACATTTTCCCAAAGAAGACATACAGATGGCCAAAGGTAAATAAAAAGATGCTCAACTTCAGTAATCATCAAGAAAATGCAAACCAAAACCAGTGAGACGTTACCTCACAGCTATTAGAATGGCTATTATCAAAAACACAAGAAATAAGTATTGGTGAGGATGTGGAAAAAAAGGAACTGTCATGTACTATTGGTGGAAATCTAAATTGGTGCAGCTGCTATAGAAACAGTATGGAAATTTCTCAAGAAATTAAAAATAGAACTATCATATATTCAACAATTCCACTCTTGAGTATCTGAAGAAAACAAAAACACAAACTCAGAAAGATATATGCATCCCCATGTTCATTGCAGCATTATTTACAATAACCAAGATATGGAAACAACTCAAGTGTCCATTGATGGATGAATAGATAAAGAAATCGTGGCATATATACGCAATGGAATATTATCCATTTTTATCCATAAAAAGAATGAAATCTCGCCATTTACAACAATATGATGGACCTCAAGGGCGTTATGCTAAGTGAAACCCATCAAAGACACATACTATATGACCTTTTAAATGGAATCTAAAACAAACAAAAAATAAGAAAAACCCCAATAACCAAACTCGTAGATACAAGAGAACAAGATTGATGGTTGCCAGTGGTGGTGGATAGATGTGGGTTAAATTCGTGAAGGGGGTCAAAAGGTACAAACTTCCAGTTATGAAATAAGTCGTGGTGATGTATAGTGTGGTGACTATAGTTAATGATACTGTATTGCATATTTGAAATTTGCTAAGAGAGTAGATCTTAAAAGTTCTTATCCCAAGGAAAAATTTTGTAACTGTGTGGCGATGGATGTTAACTATATTGTGGTGATCATTTCTCAACATATACAAATACTGAATCATGTTGTGCAAATGAAACAAAGTTATATGTCAATTATATCTCAATAAGAAAAAATAAATAATAAATCATGTACTACTTCAGGATGGAAATATGTTTGTTTTACTTGGTCACACACAATTATAGCTATTACATTAGGCTTAAGATATACATTTGTGGGGCGCCTGGTTGGCTCAGTCAGTTAAGCATAGAAGTCTTGATTTTGGCTCAGTTTGTGGGATCGAGCCCTGTGTCAGGCTCTGTGCCAACAGCATGGAGTTTGCTTGGGATTCTCTCTCTCTCTCTCTCTCTCTCTCTCTCTCTCTCTCTCTCTCTGCCCCTTCCTCCCCCACATGCTTGCTCTCTCTCTCTCAGAAATAAATAAACATAAAAAAGATACACATTTGCCTATTTATGGTTTTTCTTTAGAGATAGATGTATTGAAACTGATTTGTGTAGCAAATACAGTCTTTATTCGCATGTTTAGGCAATTTTATTTATTAATTATATTTAGGTAATTTTAAAAAGTTTTAAATGTTTATTTTTGAGAGAGAGAGAGAGAGAGAGGGAGGGAATGGAGGAGGGGCAGAGAGAGAGGGAGACACAGGATCTGAAATAGGCTCCAGGCTCTGAGCTATCAGCATAGAGCCTGATGCAGGGCTCAGACTCACAAACTGTGAGATCATGATCTGAGCCAAGTCACATGCTTAACTGACTGAGCCACCCAAGCGCCACTATATTTAGGTAGTTTTTAAAGAGACTTATGGTGATTATATTGTAAAGCTTTCCAGCTGCCACTGCTCCCTACACATTGGACCTTTGTAGTTAATAAAGTTTGAAAGTTACTGGATTAGTGTGGTCTCTTATTCAGATATATTTTGCATTTGAAAGTGACTATGTGAAGATGGATAAAAACCTAATAGGGACAAAGAACTTAAGCTATAAAAGTGAGAATAAATAAATTAATATTTTGAACAGATTAGTGTCCTCTTTATTCATAAAGGCAGCCCTAGACAATGAAGAGGGGTAGATACAAGTATGGTAGAGAGCCTGTGAGTTGGGTCCAGTGCTGGATCTTGCAAGTGGTCTTGCAAGTGGGATGCCTCCACACCTCATACCCCAAGAAGTAAGTGAATTTTTTTGCATTTTCACTTAAAACTGATGTCTTAATTCTAAGTTCAGATAATGAAAAAATTACAGTGTTGTTTTAAACTTCTGTGCATTTATTCCCCCCCCCCCCAATATTGGAGATTTATTAAAAGAATCTACTCAGGAATACAAAGAGAGTCCTTTCTATTAAAAAGGTTACCTCCCCAGTAAAGAAAGAAGAGCCCATACCACAAAAGTAGGTTAGATAGTAGGTTAAGAAAGTCCCTTATAGAAAATTCTAGGGTTACAGAAATTGATAAGAAGTTGGGGGTAAGGATAAAAGAAAGGTGATAAGAAACTTTTTGGAACAAGAGAACCATATGTCTTAGTAACTTTTCTGTAGTAGATTTCTTCACACTGGAACATTTTTCTGGTCATCTCCTTTAGAATCCCCATTTTATTATTTGTTTGACATATTTTATCAAGTTGCTAACACCTAGCCAGGTCTGTTTTAGGGAGAAGAAATTGAGAAGATTATATAAACCAGAAATTAAAAGATGGAAATGGATGGGCATGGGCAAGAAGAGGGACTATGAGAAGCAAAGAGAGCTTTAGAAAAAAAAAGTCTTAAAAATATGACCAAAACTTTTAATGTATAATTTTCTTCTCTTCTTGAATAACTTCTCCAGTATGGTTGGTGTTGGGATTTCTGAGAAGAAACACACACAAAAATAGAAAGCCAGGAAACTTATTTTAGACCTTCATAGAAAATAACCTAGTACCTATAGGGGGTTAGAACAAAAGTGTGTGATTATCATGCGTTAAATAGAAACTGAGTTTAGTATTCTTTGCCAAATAGTTTTTGTGTTATTGTAAAAATGGAATATGAACTTGTACCAAAGAGTTATTAAGAAAAATATTAGTAATCTCAGGAGAACCAGATACTAAAATCTCTATTAATAGCGACTGTGGAAAGGCCATGCTGCTATTGGAAATTTAAAAGAAAAATTAACTGGAAGGTTGTAACTTTTGCTTTTGAGGCAGTAATACACTTTGATTCTCTTCACTTTCACTTTATTTATAAATGTTATGAAAATTCCATCATGGTTGACAAATATAAAACAACAACAATATTTTAGTGCTGACTAGGCTAAGAGACTTAGGTATTTTTCACGGTTTAAAAAAGTGGTATTTCATGATGAAGGTAAGAAGTTAAATGTTATTTACAAAGCCCATTTCTCATTTACTTTTTGTATTTTGGGCTTGTTTGCAGGGAAAAGGTCTCCTTTGGAAGATGGAACTCTGTCTGTTTTCCAGAATGTGTTTCCAAGTCCATCAGTGAAACATGATACGCCCACATCTCTGCCAGCGCCTTCCATCCTGCTGAAACCATGGTCTTCTCTGCAGTGTTGACTGCATCCCATACTGGGGCAACGAACACAACATTTGTAGTTTATGAAAACACTTACATGAACATTACGGTCCCTCCGCCATTCCAACATCACGGCGTTGGTCCATTGCTCAGATACAGTATGGAAACCATGGCTCCCACTGGGATCAGTTCCTTGACAGTGAATAGCACAACTGTAACCCCAACACCAGCAGTTTTTAAGAGCCTAAACTTGCCTCTCCAGATCATTCTTTCTGCTATAATGATATTTATTCTGTTTGTATCTTTTCTTGGGAACTTGGTTGTTTGTTTGATGGTTTACCAAAAAGCTGCCATGCGCTCTGCAATTAACATTCTCCTTGCCAGCCTGGCATTTGCAGACATGTTGCTTGCAGTGCTGAACATGCCCTTTGCCTTGGTAACTATTCTTACTACAAGATGGATTTTTGGGAAATTCTTCTGTAGGGTATCTGCTATGTTTTTCTGGTTGTTTGTGATAGAGGGAGTAGCCATCCTGCTCATCATTAGCATTGATAGATTCCTTATTATAGTCCAGAGGCAGGATAAACTAAATCCATATAGGGCAAAGATTCTAATTGCTGTTTCTTGGACAGCTTCCTTTTGTCTAGCTTTTCCTTTGGCTGTAGGAAACCCTGACCTGCAGATCCCTTCTCGAGCCCCCCAGTGTGTGTTTGGGTATACAACCAATCCAGGTTATCAAGCTTATGTGATTTTGATTACTCTAGTTTCTTTCTTCATACCCTTCCTGGTGATACTGTATTCATTTATGGGCATACTCAACACCCTTCGGCACAATGCCTTGAGGATCCATAGCTACCCCGAGGGGATATGCCCCAGCCAGGCCAGCAAACTGGGTCTCATGAGTCTACAGAGACCCTTCCAGATGAGCATTGACATGGGCTTTAAAACACGTGCCTTCACCACCATTTTGATTCTCTTTGCTGTCTTCATCATCTGCTGGGCCCCGTTCACCACTTACAGCCTTGTGGCAACGTTCAGTGAGCACTTTTACTATAAGCACAACTTTTTTGAGATTAGCACCTGGCTACTCTGGCTCTGCTACCTCAAGTCTGCATTGAACCCACTGATTTACTACTGGAGGATTAAGAAATTCCATGACGCCTGCCTGGACATGATGCCTAAATCCTTCAAGTTTTTGCCGCGTCTTCCCGGCCACACAAGGAGAAGAATCCGTCCCAGTGCTGTCTATGTGTGTGGGGAACACCGAACAGTGGTGTGAATATTGGAACTGCCTAACATTTTGGGTGATGGTTGTTCTTTATCAGACTTTGAGTTTTCTCTCACATGGGTTCTCCAAGTATATTTCATTGTTTTTTATAGGGTGTGTGTGTGTGTGTGTGTGTGTGTGTGTGTGTGCAGTGTAAAGAAAGAATGGTGGTTAGTTATAATTCTGTTACCGAGGATACACAATAGGGAAATGATCACAAATGTTACCTCCAAGGTTCAAGAGAAATCCTTGATTTAGTGTGGGGAGATGGTTTTTTGTTTCTTTGATTGATTTTGTTTTTGAAGCAGGAATCAGGATTGTGCTTATTGAGCCTGCAGTTACATTGAATTGTAGGTGTTTTGTATGCTGCTAAGGTATGCTTAATTGAGTTTATCGGGTTTTTTTCTGGAAGACATTGCTGCTTTTTGCCATCACATTGGAGCCAAAACCACCTATGTCTCAGTAGATAAATACTTACTTTTATTAACAAAAATAACCCAAGGGGGTTAGTGACATTTTAAAGGTCATTAATACTTACTTTGGTGCACTTTAAGAAATAATGTACAAACTGATTTAGTCATGTTTTTCAGAATTGTTTTTATACATGTTGTGCTTTAGGGAACATTGCATTATCATTTCTAGGAAGATAGTTTTTAAAAAAATGTTTTATCTGCATGTCCAGTTTTAAAGGAGAGAACATAAAAATGTAGACATTTTTCTAAGCACGATAGTGATTCTTTGGAGCAAATAGGGCAAAGTCGAGGAGACAGAGCATCCCTGCTAATTTAAATGGGATTGAGTTGAGTGGGCTGGTGTTTCCTTTACTCAAGAATTCTCACAGAGTCTAGTGGGGAGAAGGACTTCCCATTTATTGGACGCCTACCATCTTCCAGGCACTGTGCATTATTTTATCCTCACAGCATCCTGTGAGGTGGGTAGTATTTTCTTTCTTTTTTGTGAAGAAAGCAAGTCTCAGAGAGACTAAAATCCTGCCCAAGGTTAATGGTAGAGCTGGACTCCAAAATACCTGTCTGAATCCTGAGACTCCTGTTCTACTGTGCCACATAGATATATCATTCTGGTTTATTATTTCATAGTCAAGAAGGAACTCTGGGTATCATGTAATTTTTTTAGACTAAAACCTTCCTTTTAAAAATAGCTTCACTTTTTTTTTATTACCCAAAGGAAACGTGAAAACATTGCAGTAAGTGTGGAAGATACAAAAAAAATCATTCACAATCACCCTTGGAATTTGAAGATCTCAGATAAATAAGGCTATAAAGAAATAAGGTGATTTTTTTTTTCAAAACAAGTGACTGACAATTATGGAGAAGTTAAATACAGCTGTGTGGAAGTCTTGGCCTTGCAGCTTCAGAGGTTTCCAGTTGTCCAGCTGTTTCTAAATATTCTGGGCGGAACAGCATTTCTGCCCTGGGGTTTGCCCACAGCAGGGCTGGAATTTGTGAATATGCTCAAAAGTGTGTCTCCCACAAAGAGGCAAAGGTAAACCCTGGTCTGAGCATAGAGCAAGTTCTAATAGGGCAAATCTGGGGTTTCAAACTATTTTTCTCTTGCCGAAGACCTGCCCCTCTGAGCTGTCAGCACAGAGCCCAATGCAGGGCTCAAACTCACAAACCGAGAGATCATGACCTGAGCTGAAGTCGGATGTTTAACCAGTTGAACCACCCAGGCGCCCCTCATGGGCTTTATAAATAGCTAAGTTAACCATTTTTGGATTTTTACAGCATGTTTTTGGAATCTTAGTGCTTTGTGAGCCAGTGGGGAAAAAGCCTCTGTTTCTTCAGTTTTATAACCACAGAGCTGGATTAAATGAATCGTGCCCAACTTTAATGTGCTTTTTTCCACATGAGAGTAGAGATTTGTGAAGAGCCCAGCTGATGTCAGCATCAGTCTTTGTTGGCCTCCAGTATTACTTCTTTACATTTTATTTATTATCTGTCTCTTAAAATGGAATGTCTACTGAATGTCTGAAGAGCCTATATAGCACAGTATCAGGAATTAGGACTTGGGAAGGTTCCATCACAAAGGACTTGGGGAACCCTGCTCTTAAGACAGTTGTAATGGTATTAGAACTCATTTTCCAGTTAAAGAACTCTTTTGGTTCTCAAAGCATATTATTCAGCATGTTGTTTTGGGATCAGCTTCTGCTGATAATCACCTACCTCTTTGGTTTCTAATTTATATTATTCACAGATTAAAATTGTTTTGTCCACTAGGGATCTTACAGAACATAAACACTGTAGTAGATACGTAGAAGCACATGGAAGTGAATCATGCTTTCCATTTTCAATATAAACTGGATTTCAAGCAGATATTAATAAGTATATTTGGCTTTCTCTAAGGAAAGTCAGCATGATCTGTATTCATCTTACATTGGCAGTAGGTCTCGAGACTCCTTTTGTGATAGGAGTTGAAACTGAGCTTTGCTTTCTTTGTCCTTGTTTTTTTACGAGCCACCCTTCGGTACTTTTATGCTGCCTGGTTGGCAGAGCATCATTTGGTGGGAGCACGGAGCGCTTGCTGAGATGCTTGGTGTTTGGGAAAGAAGACCATGTGGGGCCTTAGTGAGAACTCAGCAACAACACTGAACAGCGGTTCTCTTCACACTGGATACTCTTGATCAGAGGACAGTTTACAAATCATTTTGAATGTTTTTATTACGTATACATTTTGAAAGCTTTAAACAAAAAGTACTCTGGTGTACCTTTGAAAAATTTAGGTGCAGAATCCTATGTCGCGTATTTCCCTGTGTTTCCTTGAGGGAAAAAAAAGTATCACTACTAATTATCGCCGCTGACTGACATAATCAGAAATGTTTTTGTTTTCATTTTCCTTCTGGCTAATAAGTAAAGAGGCGTGAAAGAGACAATGAGATATTTGTGGTCAAGAGAAAGAGACAAAAGAAATCCTCAGTAGTCTGGAGTAGGGATATTCAAACTTTACTACAAATTTGTGTCTATTCCCAGGGGAGCTTGTTAACACTACAGATGCTTGGGTTCCCCAGAGGGTCTGGGGGTGGGGCCCAGGGATGAATGCTTTTATTTTATTGAGCGCTCAGTTGGATCCTGATGCACGTCCCTGGGTTCCTGATTCTGATGCTGGTGCTTCAAGAAGCACTCCTGTTGAAAATATATGCATTTTAATATTGCCTGTTTTATGTTTGCGTTGGAAGCCATTATCTCCTAGTGTATGGGTAATTCACATTGAGGGGAGAGTCTTTGCATCATTGTGCTTCATTTTCTGCCATATGCATTAGTGCTGGATCTCGCCACACCTTCTCTCAGCTGGCAAATTCTGGTAGACCATATTGTTTCACGGTAGAGGAAAGAGAGTGACTTAATATTTAAAAGTCATGACTTTCAAGAGTCTGGTTCCTCTAATATTTTCTTTTCTTCTAGAGAGATGTCTTTATTGTATATAATCTCCAGAAGAGTATGAGGGGAGTGTAAAGACTCATCTAATTATTGCTCTGCTTATGCCAGTCGTGTTCAATGGAAGCATGAAGAAAATAAAATAACCTTTTTAATGTATGTATTTTGGTTGCTGACAAAGATAATTTGTTCCTAATCTTTGCTTTTGTTTACATGAAAATATTTATGTATATATCACAGAAAAAATTTTACCTGCTTAACATTTTATTCTACCATGAATTTTAAGTTTAAAGGACTGCTTAATTCAAATTTATTTTCACAACCATAGTACTGCTAAACAGCCTTCTTTGAAAACTCAGTTTTTAAATAATAAAAATATCAAAGCACATGTTTGTTATTTCAGGTAAATGGTAATACATTTCTTAGCTATATATTGGTACTAGTCCTTTGTAATTAAAATTAATTTATTTTACAAAGCCCCTGGCCTATATGAAAAAAAAAAAAACCTTTGAATTTTGGGTTGTAATTCAAAAATAAAAACTATGGTTATTTGTGCATATTGTTATTACAACCAGGAAAAGAGCTCCCAATAAGAAGATGAGTAAATATTTAACATTTCTAAAAGTGGAGTTTTTAAAAAAGGACTACTTCATCTTATCTTAGAAAAATTTGTCATGAATAATACTTTCGGTTAAATTAAAATCTGAGTTGAGTTTCAAACCCTGCTTCCTTTGGGTTTTTATTTTCAAATTAGCTCTCAAAGCCTGTGTGTATATAATTATATTCTAGTTTTAGAAGTTCTCAGAGAAGTTAAAGATGAAATGAAACTTGGCAAAAGACCACTGATATTAAGAACCAGTTTTAAGGAATTCTCTCTAGGAGAATTATGAAAATTTTACTGCTGAATTATTTAAAATTGGATTGTCACTTGGCAAAGCAATGACAATGTCTGCTGTTATTTTGACAAAATGATTTCAGACTGTACTTCCATTTCTAAAACCTCAGGCCTTTCTAAGATCCACTTTTAAATCGATAAGAAATATCAATTATTTGTACATGAATTTTAACTTCTTGCCAATTAGACATAAGCGTTTTATTTTCTCTTGTTTTTCACTCATGCAATAACTAAATATATTTCTTTTTAAGTTATAAAAGAAGATTGTCATTGAATCTACATTTGACAGTTTTTTTTTTTCTGAAATAGAAAGATACAGTGGAGTAGAGGAACACATTGAATTAAAAACATTTTTGGGGTGACTGGGTGGCTTAGTTGGTTGAGCAGCTGACTTTGGCTCAGGTCATGACTTCACCGTGAGTTCGAGCTCTGCTTCTGGCTCCCAGCTGTGAGCTCGGAGCCCGCTTTCGATCCTCTGTACCCCTCCCTCTCTGCCCTTCCCAGAAAACCCACACACTTTATTTCTCTCAAAAATAAATTCTAAAAAAACCCCACACACAAAAAGACATTTTCATATCTACCATGAAAATGAAAAGATCATTTCACATCTACGGTGAACCCCACTCAACTCATACATAATAAAGAGAACCTTTAGAAGCAATGTAGATATCAAGGTGCAGTCAATTAGATTTAATACAAAAAGAAAAAAAACAAAAATTGTATGGCTATGTCAGTTAGCATTTAACCAAAGAAGCAAAATTAGTATAAGATATTTCTTAAGAGATTTATTCTAAGAATTGGCTTATGTGATTGTAGGGCTGGCTAGAACAAATCTGAAATCCCAAAGGCAGGCCATCAGAGAGGGCAAACGAAATCACAGGTACTAGCTTAAGCTGTTGCCCATAGGTAGAACTTTTTCTTCCTCAGAGAAGCCTCAGTCTGCTTTGAAGGCCCTTCAACTGATTGAATCAGGCCCACCCAGATCATCTAGGATAATCTCTCAGTTAATAATGGGCTTTAATCGCATCTACAAAATATCTTCACAACACTTAGTGTTTGATGGGTTAACTGGAGACTGTAGCCTAGACAAATTGATACATCAAAAGACGATTATAATGGTGAAATCCAAATTTAAGATGTAATAAAATCCTCCTATGATGCTACACTGCTAGTCTAAAAAATTTAATACATGTTGAGGTTAGTAAAATGACCAAGATAAGCTTGTTGCAGAGGGTGGAGTACACATTCTGACTGCATTTTATTCAAATCACGATCATGGGACACCATATTTACCTCTGGTTTTCACTGTGTCTATTTTGAAACTTCCCAAAAGGGAATAACAATTGGTCAGAAGATTATGTAAGCCAACTTCCTTTTATGTAAGCTTCCACGTTTGTGATGATGTCTTTTTAAAGAATTTAAAAACACTTATAGCCATATAAGCACTTAGCATAAAATTATGCTAATAGTAATAATGTTGAGTGCCATTTTTGGCCACTTCTATCAAAATACACCATATGTATTTGAATTCACAGTATTTTCTCCTTTATCCAACAAATGAAACTATGTTGCCAGGAGATTAATTTTTTGAGGCATAGCTTGGATTCATAGCTTTGGCCTAATGCCGAAGTTCATCTTTTTCTATGCTACCTTGCTCCTATTATTCTCTGATAACAGAACTGAGTCCTTACTGAGAAGAGCTTACACCTAATACTGGATGGTGACTGCATGCACTGGATAATAATAGCAGCAAAACCTATACACCAAGTTGTGGATATTAACAGAAAACGTAGATTGGTTTGTTCTTGGTTTTAAGTTGTTAACTCTATTTTGCTACATCAGAAAAGAGACTGGTAAGCTGACTGGGCCCCTGGCAGCCTCGGGCACACCATCTCTCATGGCAGAGAACCTTCATGGACCTTGCTGACTGTGACAGAAATTTTGGGGACACTTAGACACCCAGACACTTCCCTTAAATTGCATAGATCCCGGAATCCCTTTTGGAAAGGGTTTTACCCTGGTGCACACTTGAGGTTCCATTATGTGCTGACTTGTCTAAAGTACCAGGGTTTATCTATAGTAGGTAAGACTGGGGGTGAAGAGGTGAAGGTGATGAAATCAAGAGCTCTGGAGTCCCTGAGCGAGCTTTGATGATCCTGTTGTGTCACTAGATCTCTTTCAGCCCCACATAAGATGGCAGTGTTTTAAGACCTCCATTAACGCATGATTGGTATAGTAATTAGAATTGTTTAATCAACTGAATTCTTGTACTGAAAAAGATACTGTACCAAAAGCCCATTACTATAGTTTGTTATATATTTACGAAAACGTGTTTTTTTTTCAATGTTTATTTTTGAGAGAGAGACAGAGCACAGCAGTGTTGGGGGGAGAGAGAGAGGGAGACACAGAATCCGAAGCAGGCTCCAGGCTCCCAGCTGTCAGTGCAGAGCCTTACGGGAGGCTCAAACTCATGAACAGCTAACTAGAACATGACCTGAACTGAAGTTGGATGCTTAATTGACTGAGCCACCCAGGCGCCCCTGAAAAGATGTTTTAAATGGTGTAATTTATCTTATTGACCACCTGTGACCGTACCTCTATTAGAGGTTGGCAAATACACTGTACCCTAATAAACAGATGAAGAAACAGTTTTAGAGCAACTAGATGACTTGCCCAAATTCCCACAGCAATTAGGACGTACAGCTGGGATTCAAAGCCAGCTGATAGCTCCCAACTGTAGAGCTCCTTCCACTTTGAGTCCATGAGATTTCACTGTTATGGACAGGAGGGCTGGACAGGAAGGTTGCAAGGTTTGGAAAAAACAGTGATCAAGTAAGCAGAGGCCAGGTACGTGGTCCTGGAAGATACCTTAATCGAATAGCTGCATTTTTATTAGTAGAAAAGAGAATAATAGAATGTTTACATTTTAAAGAACTACATTTTGTTTTGTTTTGTTTTTAGTTCATCACCCAAACTTTACCACTAAAAAGCAGTTGAGCTCATGGATAAACGAACACAGGCAGGTCAATGTGACGAGGCCAGGAATGGCTGCTTCCCAGTGTGTGGGCCAGCAGTTTGTTCTCAGTGTGAATTTAAACCTTGGAGGGGACTAAGCTGGGCCTACATACCCCAACCTTGCTCTGGTAAGTATTGCTATCGCTTCTGCCTCTCTGGACCTATGCTGGAAGAACTTTACCTTCGCAGATGCTGGGGATTCCTTGGGAAACTGTCAGTAGCTGGGGAATTTCCTTCTGCCTTCACCTCCTCTTGCAGGACACTCATCTGAGGAACAGGGCAGCTAGCTGTAATTGGCACAGAAAGACACTTCTCTCTGACAGGAAGAAAGATGGTGTTTTCTTGTACGACTTCCCCAAAGGTATTTATAGTCTCAAACGTTAGATGGCAAGACATCACAATGTCATGTTCATCTCTTTGGAGGCTACTATTGCTAAGCAGTGGGTTCTATTTGATCTCTTGAGGGCAAAAGGCTTGTACCAAGATGCAGTGACAACCAGACCCAAAACCATAGCAAAAAAAGAGAGCAGCTCAGTCTTGACTTCCAGCCCCAACTTTCCCCCTTGAGTTCATATGTTTCTTTCCTGCTAGACACTGAGCTCTCTGAGGGCAGAGCACTGTGCTTGTTTATTGTTTCCCCAGCACCTGACATGGTGGCTCACGAAGGGTAGTGGTTTCCAAAAGTCTGGAAATGGACCTTTTAATAATAGGATCTTGGTGGTAAAAATCATAATGGAATTACCCAAAACCAAACAGGTTCTAAGTGGCAAGAGCTGAGACCAGCACCTCGGTCTTCAGTCTCCAAATCCAGTGACCAGCCCACTATATAAATCTTTCTTGACTGAGGGGAGAAGCATCTGGGGGTTTTCAGATACAGCATCTAGGATACTTTGAGGGATGATCGTAGAGTGCATAGGGCTGCTAAATTTTTTTTTGCTAAACCTGGCAACCCTAAGTGTAGTGCACATATGTATACAAGTTTTTGACCTTGTGATGTGAGAGTCATGTCACGGAGGACATCTTCTGTTCCTTTTATTTGTAAGGCGATCTGTGACTACATCTTGTGATCTTGACTAAATATGCTGGGGCTCAGGCTTCAAAGGGAGGGAGGAGGACATGACTCATGGTGCATCTGAGGAGCACAGATACAGATGGACTGATAACAGCAAGTAAAAAGTATGTTTCTGTATCCGTTTTTGCATATCTGTTTGTTGGTAAGTGAATGATGATGGTGATATGGACAAGATGTATTCAGTGACCACCTCCATCAGGGAGATTTTGGTTTGGGCAAAGTTTTCTATTGTTGGAATTAGACATCCATATGTTGAATGCCATTTGAACACTTGCAAAAGAAATTCAGAGTTTGAATCACTTTTACCATAGTTTTGGCAGGACTGGGAACACATTTTTTTTTTTTTTCAGCTGTTCTTCCTGATGGGAGCTATAAATAGTTTTGGGGAAGTATATAATTATCTCAAAGTAGAAGCTAAAGATAAAAAGCTGCTTAAGATTTTAAAGGAACATTTAATGGTTATTATTATGTAACATTTATTAAGTATGCACACTGTGATCATTGTCTTTGCCAGGAAGAAACTTGGAATAAAAGTCAAGTCAACCCAAGATGTGACATGTATAAATAGACCAAAAGGTATATTAATATGGTGCCAGAACAATGGGTTGTTTCAATAAAAAACATAATTTAGGAGTACAAAAAAGGCAGCCAAATACAGTGTCATACAAAGAAATGAAGAAAATTTGTATTTAGTAACAGATCTTTAAAAATATTGGCAATTTAAAACAAAGATGGATAGTCACATGAAAACAGGTAACATTAATGGTGCATGCATGGGGGAGTACTATGTTTTTGGCAGTTAGCTTAGACTTTTATATATAAAATGGGTTTACTTATTCTGTTCGATGAATAAACACTAAAAGATTTAAATACTAAATAAAGACTCATTGTTGGCTGAAGAAGGTAAGTGTTATAAATAATGACTTGGGACACCTGGCTGACTCAGTTGCTAGAGCATGTGATTCTTAATGTCATGAGTTCAAGTCTTATGTTGGGTATGGGTCCTACTTAAAATTAAATAAATAAATAAATGGATAAGACTTCAGGCATCGGCTCCTGGCTAAGACTGTTATTGCTGTTTAATGCCCACAGAAAGCTCACAACCAAATAATCGTATTAATATAGCCATCATTTATTTGATGTCTGCTAGATGATATAAGTACTATATCTGTATATGTGTGTGTGTGTGTGTGTGTGTGTGTATATATATATATATAGTCTCTAATTCTTTTTTTTTTTAATTTTTTTTTTAACGTTTATTTACTTTTGACACAGAGAGAGACAGAGCATGAAGGGGGGAGGGTCAGAGAGAGGGAGACACAGAATCTGAAACAGGCTCCAGGCTCTGAGCTGTCAGCACAGAGCCCAACACGGGGCTCGAACTCACAGACCGCGAGACCATGACCTGAGCCGAAGTCGGCCACTTAACCGACTGAGCCACCCAGGCGCCCCAGTCTCTAATTCTTATAATTAATTCTACAATATAGATATTATCATTCTATAAGACCTTCAAAACTCCAAGTGGTTAATTGAAGTTAAAGAGGCCACAGGACCTGTAGAGATATAAGAATTCAAACCCACATCTGCATGGACACTGATATTCAGGTTTTTTTCATGTTGCAACACCATCTATTCAACCTCTTACATATGCTTTCTTGTTTCCTTCACCTTATTTTTCCCTCATTCAAAAAGGATTTTCCTTTAGAATCTGATTGTCCCATTTAACCTAGTTTGGACTTCATGATCTATCCTATTGCCTCTGGGCCTGCCCTCAGTTTGTCTTCAACTCTTCTGTGGTGTCCTGGCCCTAAGCTTTGGTGATCTGTCTACATTATTCATCACATCTTCACCTTGGTGTATTCTAGCTTCAGTACCCCTAAGCACTCCTAAGTGCTAATAATTTGCATAGGTGGACACCACAAAATAAAACCTGAATATTCTCATCATGGCCTGAAGTCATGTGTTACTCATTTGCAAGGAAGAAGCATAGGAAATGGACCAAAGATCTTTATTAAGCACTATTGGTCCTTGTATCCTTAGAGAACTTACAAATATAGGGGAGAAATCCCACCAGACAGGCATACAGCTCCTAGAGGCCAGGGCAAACAGTAGACCTATGAGATCTAAATAATCCAAATGGTAGTTTATTTGTGTTCGGCTTCCTTCTGGAAAAAGATCAGACATGGAGACCACTAGGCAAAGCTCCTATTGAAACCTTTAACAAAAAGCCAGATGCCTCCTTCCTCAGGAATGTTAGCTTGGTGAAGAGATCATGGAATGCCTCCAGGCTTGTGGCACTTATCATGAAGTCCTGATGCCTCAGAAGCAGAGGACTTAGTGGGGGTTTGCCCCCTTTTGTATCATTGGTGCTTTCAATTTAATCCCAGAAGAGGCTAAGAAGCTGGTATTGTGGAGTTCAAGGGTTCCCTAGAGTGAAAACTGAAGGTTCTTTCTCTTCTGGATGGTGGTCAGTTACCCACAGTAGCATACTCAACAAATACTAGCTTACAGAAAAGTTCAAATATGGAGGGTGGATATGCTAAGGACTCAGAAGTGGAATATGAAAGCATTATTAATGTGTGGCAGGTACAGACCAAAGTTAAATAAAAGAAGTTGAGGGGTACCTGGGTGGCTCAGTCGGTTAAGCATCCAACTCTTGATTTCGGCTCAGGTCATGATCTTATGGTTCCTGAGATTGAACCCCGTGTTGGGCTCTGTGGTGACGGGGCAGAGCCTGCTTGGGATTCTGTCTCCCTCTCTCTCTGCTCTTCTCTCTTCTCTCTCTCTGCCTCTCAAAATAAAATTAAAAATATAAAAAAATTGAGAAATGACTAAATCTTTGAGAAATGGGGTTTGAAGGAATGAAGCCAGCAGGTTGAGGCTTCAGCAGACTAATGGGATGCAGAGCTGGTTGTGAGAGATGGGGCTATAAGTGTCTGGATTTGCACAGTTCTTTTATACCTCTAGGCCTCCCTCTAAGGACACCTGAGGAAAACAGATCCTTGCTGCCCTCACATCTCTGCCCTCATCCTACACTATATTCTCTGACCGTCTCCATGCTCAGCCTCCCAAGTCGCTCACAGGCCTCCTGGCTTGCTCCCTGTTATTTACTCTCCTGTGCAGGCCCAGTTTCCTTTATGGTACTTTTAGCAGACAGATTTCCCTTGACACAGGCTAGTGCTTTATATCTTTATGCCATAGAACTGTGTACCCCAGGCTGTGAAATTTATGGGGAGGCAGAATGAGTGACAATCATTGATATAGATCAGTGTCTAAAGTTGCCTATATCTCAGATTCTTTTACCCCTAAAACACTATATTCCAAACGTGTGTGTGTGTGTGGGGGGGGGTGGTGAGTAATAAGCCCATTTAGCTGATTGAAAGTACTGAGCCCCACCAAGACCTATGGAGTCAGTATGTTTAATAAACAGTTTGATCCCTGTTCTGCCCTCCAGAAGGTTCTCTCGTTCTCTCTTGTCCGTTGCTTTCCATAGCTATGTCTCAGGTGGGTCTGGGGAGGATGAGCTATCTAATAGCATTATCTTGGAGCAGTCTACTTTTGGCTTAGTAAAGTTTTGGGGTTCTGGGAGTTGATTTAGAGCTCAAACAAAGCAACCTCCTTAGCAACATATGAAGCTTTCCACCTCTTACTCCTTTTTCATCCCTTGGGCTCCATAGGCTAAGAACCCAAAGTCAAATATCATATCAAAACACAGTTTTTGAATTGTGGAGCTGGGCATGGGAATTCCAGGCTCTTAGCAGCTGGCCTTGCCTTAGTCTCAGACTATCGGCTCATGCATTTCACTCTCAACTGAACGGCTTCCATTTTGCTCTCTGCCTAGAGATAAAGTTAAACAATAGCTGTGGTAAGAGTTACCAGTGATTTGCCTTTTGCTCCGAAGTTCCATCCCCACATCTCTGTAATTAGGTTAGTTGTTCTCTTTGTCAGTCACTCCCTGAGTACATAACAGCAGATATTTTGAGTGGGAAAATATCTCAATTTTGGTCTCCTGGAACAACGCATCCCCCCCCCCTTTCCTGGCATGAACCTTAACTGACAGGAAAGCATTCCATTTTTCCAACCCCTGGTTTCATTTCATTGGATTTTTAGCCATCCCAGATTGTAGGCCACAGGCAGAAATGGTCTTCATTAGTATAGCCATACTTTTCATTCCTTTCTGCTTTCAAATGGACCAATTTCAGCCTAAGTGAATCTTTGCTTTGTAGGACCTTTCAGAAAGCCACAATAAATAACACTCTCTGAACTCCCAACTTTTTTCCTGTCAAGTTATTTATTGGGGAATGTACAAGAGGCACATGGTCTCAGTCCCAGGGTACAAACAGAAAATAAAATTCTCCTTAGTTATACTTCTTCCCCTACCTTTGCCTATTCCATCTTTTTATCCATTACCTTCATGATGCCAGTTCCAGTTTCTTTCTTTCCTTTCTTTTTTTTTTGAATTTGGAAATTCCCCTCCAAAATTCCTTTTTTTTGAAAACAGAAAACCAAACAATCTGGTTTGAGTGTAGGCCCAGAGTATATGGGCTAAAAGTGGGGAAAGGAGTACATGATTCTCTAAAGAGAAATTGGGGTACAATGACTACATAGATCTATGAATCTTGGGTGGTCAAAAAACAACAAATTTTCATTACACTTGGTTTCTTTAAAAAAATTTTTTTTAATGTTTATTTATTTTTGACAGAGACAGAGACAGAATGCGAGGGGGTTAGGGAGAGATGCGAGAGAGAGGGAGACACAGAAGCAGAAGCAGACTTCAGGCTCTGAGCTGTCAGCACAGAGCCCAATGCGGGGCTCGAACTCACAAGCTGTGAGATCATGACCTGAGCCGAAGTTGGACACTCAACCGACTGAGCCATCCAGGTGCCCCTACACTTGGTTTCTTAGCTGAGTTGCTGAATGCTCCTGGAAACTATCCCACAACCCTAAAGATTGGTGTTATGTCAAGTTTATGTTCTCCAATTTTATTTTGACCTCAGCACTCAGTACTACTTGGCAAACTTTTCCTATTGCCCTGGTCATCTCTTTTATAGGTTCCAAAATGATTATTCATAAGCCTCACCATTATTCCTTAGCTACAACTACCCATTCACCTTCAGCAGACAACTTTGCCTTTTACTTTCTATGGAATGTTGCGGAAAAAAGAGGAGACCTGTCTCAGCCCTGTTTCTACACATGCAAGCGTGTCTATATTGAAACCACTTTTGCTCTTTTGCTGTTCCTGTGTCCTGCACTCCAGGCTTCTCTCCTTTATAGGAAGCCCTCAACTATCATTGTGCCCTCTCTCTCTGATCTTTGCACAGTCTTCCCTCAACCTGCTTTTCTCTCACAGGCAGGGCTGAATTTATCATAAAACCAATGAAACTTAAATAAACTTTAGGGCTTCTCACTTGCCTGAGCCCCTTTCAAGGGTGTGGGTGGGACCTTAGCAGTGTGTTTCCATGGTCATATGTGCAATGTGCAGATGTAAGATATGTTAACGGTAATATTTACATGTATAGTTTCTCACTCACTCCAAGACCATTTTCTCTTTCTACTTTGACTTACCTTCTGTCATATTTCCTTTGTGTTTGGGGAATCCTGTAGGTATTTTGGGATCTAAATTGAATTGGGGACACCCTTTAATTCAGGTTTAATGGGATGCATATATAGTTATCACTAGCAAATCTAGTGTAGGAATGGCTTCCAGGAATACTCTCGCTCCCCACTGTGCTGACTCACGCTACACTGTGACATGAAGGTGCTGTATGAATGCATCTTTTAGTGTTTGGCACCAGAAGTATGAGGATAGTGGAGGAGAAGTGATGTTTGAAATGTTTAGAACCAGAAGCTAATCTGTGCAAATTCTTCCAATCTTCATATACATAAAATTAGAAGTGGAAAATGAAATTTTCATTGAAGCCTAGCAAAACAGAAGTTCTCTTCCTGTTAGGAGCATATTCCATAATGCAGTGAAAAATCCAACTTACATATGTTTCTTTTGGGATGGGAATACTGTGAAGTAGAATGTATCAGAATTCCTGTATTTGCAAGGAAGAAACCTTTAGCTGTGTTATGGATGACAAGTATCTATACTGAAGTCTCATGTTTTATACATTCTGATCATTAATATTAAAAAATATTTTTTATTGAACAATCACATTAGAATAATGTCTGAGCTATCTTCTTGTTATCAGTAATAAATCCTTTGCTGTTTCCAAAGCATAGCATTGTATACTTCATAATACTCCTTACAGTCATAATTGCTCATTTATTCCTTGCCTCTTACAACAGTATAAACTCCACTCACTGGGTAAGAACTGTGTTACCATTGTTTGTTCACTTCTGACCACAGTCATCACTTCTTTGTTCTCTTTGCTAATGGAACCCTGCTTCAATATCTATTCCTGTCTTCTCTGCAACTCAGTCCATGTTCCTCAGTAGACTGTCTTCATGCCCTGCTCCAAGACTATCCCTGATTGATGTAATATCCATCTTCTTTGCCAATGATTTTTACAAGATTGGGAATGTGATGCAGTTTGCACCAATGAGGCACAAGGAAAGATTTGACAGGGGCATTTACTTCATCTCCTTGAGAAGCAATTCTCTCTTCTTCTGGATATATCATATTTGAAAATAAGTCTGATCCTTCCTATCAGACTGAGGGTGAAGTCAGTACACAGAGGAAGAGAGTGCCAAAAGAATCTTAATGAAATGGAGCTGGAATCTACAGGTTTTGTGACTCCTAAAACCTACATCACTCCTGGACTTCTGGTTATGTAGGCCAATAACTGTTCTTATTTAACACAATTTGAGTTGGGTTTTCTATTACTGGTAGCCCAATCCATCATATGTAAGCAATATGCTTGGTCCCTAGTACTCAACAAATTCTAATTGAATTGAATAGGAAGTTCTTTCATATATATGATACATGTATCTTCCTTGGCATATAGTTTGTCTTTTATTCTTACATTTTTTGTTTTGTTTAATTATAAGATAATATAATGTTCACTTTTGAGAGTCATAGTAATATAGAAATGTGAAAGAAAACTTTAATCTCTACTTTTTTCTTATTACACCTTCTGAGGTAACCAGTATTGATCATGGGCTATGTGTACTTTTGTATTTTTCTCTATGCTTATAGAAACTTATAAATTTCTATTGTGTTTAAGTTTTGTTTGCTTATTCATTCATTTTCAAAAATGAGGTCATACTAGATGCATTATTGTACAGTACCTTTTTTAAATTCTTTTTCAAGATTGCTTTGGCTATTCAGGGTCTTTTCTGGTTCCGTACAAATTTTAGGATTATTTGTTCTAGCTCTGTGAAGAATGCTGGTGTTACTTTGATAGGGATTGCATTGAATATGTAGATTGCTTTGGGTAGTATCAACATTTTAACAATATTTGTTCTTCCTATCCAGGAGCATGGGATCTTTTTCCACTTATTTGTGTCTTCTTCAATTTCTTTCATAAGCTTTCTATAGGTTTCAGTGTATAGATTTTTCACCTCTTTGGTTAGATTTATTCCTAGGTATTTTATGGTTTTTTTGTGCAACTGTAAATGGGATCGATTCCTTGATTTCTCTTTCTGTCGCTTCATTGTTGGTATATAGAAATGCAACTGATTCTGTGCATTGATTTTATATCCTGCAACTTTGCTGAATTCATGAATCAAAGTACCTTTTTAAAAAATTGATAGATTATAGCTGTTTTTACAGGTCAGTCTACATGGGTATAATTCATTCACCACGCCTATGTCTCGTTGCATCTTTGCTCTGCTTAAATGTTTCTCATAGAGTTTTATTCGAATCCTTCTCTTTAATTATATGTCTGAGCCTTTGACTGTTTCCTCATTGACTATTCCACCTTCATCATGTCTCCAAATTTGGAGCATTAGGAGAAAACAGTGGTTGATGGAATGCCTCAGGCAATGTGAAGGAGATATTAACTTTGCTAGCATTATGGCATTTACCATTTTGAAATTTTAAGATTTATTTTTCTCAAAAAAAGCAGATTGTCCTTTCTTCTACTTATTATAATAACTGGAAATGTTTCCCTGTGTCCTTTGCAAGAATCCTTACCTAGGGGAGCAGCCCGAGGGAGATGTCAGAGTGGCAAGCAATAAAGTAATGTTTTCATGAGGGATCCAGAAATTAGGTGAAATCCAGAAAGATCTAAAATTTTAACCCTAACCCAGTAAATAAAGACTTGTGCTCTTCCTTAGAAATGAAGATTTATCCCATAGGTTTGTTTGTTTATCATCAGTAGGGATGTATACTTTATTTTCTATGACTCTATTAGACATTAATTCTTACTGATTGAGGATAGTTTAATACCTTGCTAGTAGATATGCTATAGCTGAAAGTGTGAATACTAAGTGACTTTATAATCAGTTCTCCCCACCTCCCTTCAAAGATATGGAAGAGTAGGAAACAGTGATTTTAAAAATTAAGGGAAAAAGAAAATTACCTGGCACATTTGTCCTCAGGGTGACACACAATCAAGACTTTTACTGGCTTCCCTAAGGAACAATTTATTCTTGGCAACAGCAAAACCTAATTTCAGAGAGACAGAGAAAGAGAGAGAGGGAGGGAGAGGAGAGATGATATGAACCAAATCGGACAGTATAATAAGGGCAAGACACAGATAGTCACAATATTTCCAAGTTTTTATCAGCTAAATAACACCAGAGAGAATCAAACAGAGCACCCTGTGGTAAATTAACCTACAAGCCAGATAGATAAAGGCAGCTGTGGTTTTTGTGTAAGTTCAAAGCACAGAGGAAAATTAGCTCCTCCGGGTATAGTCATTTTAGACTCCAGGAACACTGGCAATTTTTTGAGGTTAGAAATATTGCAAAAGTCTAAAGCATGATTTTTCCTGAGATAACAAGACTCAGCTTGTCTGGGTATAAAATGATCCAAGGATTAGAGAGAGTAAACCCTGAGTTGTTCGTGAACTCATTGAAAACAAAAAAGAAACAAGACTGAACAAATAGACGGATAAAGTAAAGGAAAAGAAAATCTTTTACTTTTTATTCTTAGGATAGATACAAACATATTTGGGTTTTCTTAGTTTTGATATTTCATCACAATGAGATAAGGTTTTATTTTGTGAAATATACCTTTTCCTGAGTGGACTATGCCAGTAGCCTTCTATGGATAGAGTGGTATAGAGAGAACTTTGAGAACAGAGGGAAATTCTCTCAATTGTACTAAAAGTCCTGTATTTGTAATTCACTGAAAGTTAATGGAAATGGGATACTAAGTATGCATTCTAAGGCACATTTGGATTCTTTGTGATAGAATCATATGTGTTCTGTTCTGTAGCAAGTACTATGTGAATAATTGCTTTCTAGCAAGTAATATTTTAATGCGATGTTCTAGGTAGTTTTTTAGTTTGCTCTTTGGGTGACTTTATTGTAGCATACAGGGGTCTATATATTTCTAGGAAGATTATATTTTGAGCACTAATTTGTATTTTAATTTCAAGGCTCCGTGTCTATTAGCTTCAAAGCGGTGAATAGCAGAAAACTCATTAATAATGTAAGCTTGGTTCAACCAGGTAGCAATTAGCATGCCAGGCAATTGCCAAAGCTGAAAAGAATTCTGATGTGCTTTGACCCTTCTTTTACCAGAGATAAACATTATCACAAGTGAGAAGAATTTAGTGAAATTCTGGTACAGATGAAGTAATCTTTCTTTACTTATATAAAGTCATAATTTAGATTCAGTAGCATTCCAATCATGGTGTTTTTGCAATGTTTAAAAGAATAAAAAATGAGGATAAAACGCTTCATTCGAATATATATTTACACCTTGTCTTATTTAAAATGAATTTAGGTGACAATACAGTGCACACAATTCAATGAGATAACTTAATATAAGTACAAGGGAAAGTAGAATTAGTCTGTAAGAAAGAGTTGGGAGTAAAAGTAGGCACAGGAAATCACATGGATGTGCCATACATTCCGATCTGAGCTTCCTTAGGACCAATTCAAAGAGGGAAATGTGATCTTTTACAGGAGTGGCAGGGTCACAGGGTAAGTGAAAGTCAGTCTCAGTAGGAAACAAAACAAAACAAAACAAAACAAAACAAAACAAAACAAAACAAAACAAAACAAAAACTATTCCTGGCACTGAGACTGTAAACCACTTTCATTTTTCCTTTAAAGGTAAGACCCTGGAGAATGACATCCTTGAATGTTGAATGGCATCTTCAACATCACCTTAACAGGAAACATAGTTTTCTAGAACTTCTAAAGCCCTCTCACTATAGTGGGGAGCATCACTTAAGATCAAATTTCTGTAAGAGCAGTTGCCCAGGAGGGAGAACTCTAAGCAGGAAAGGTACTTTCCTCTCTGTCAGGCTAGTTCATTCTGGAGCTAGATCTCACTGAGCAGAATTAGGGGAATTAGTAGAGTGCTGACCCTTCAGGAAGTCCTCCATAAGGAGTGCTTCTCTCCACAGAGCTTCTCAACATTGTGAATTTGAGGGAATGTGCCCAGACAAGTAGCTGGACTGTGGCATTTGTGTTTCATTAAATGTGTACTATGAGACATGACTGTAGCTATTGTTGGATTTAGTGACAGCATCTGGTGATACTGCTGAGCTGCTTGCATGCTGGCCTGACAGTTTATCACTATGACCAAGAACACATGAGACACAGCCTAAGATTCCAAATAAATGGAGTGATACCAACAGTACCTGTATGCAGCTCTTACCTCTATTATTGCAGCTGGTTGCTTTTCTGTCTCTACTCCTGGGCTCTGTAAGTTCCTTAAGGACAAGGACTGTAGAGCTCGGAGACGGAGCACCCTGCTTCTGGACATGGATTGTAGGGACTTGATCCTTGATGAAACAATGTTTCCTGGGGAAATTTATTTAACCTTTTGAAGTCTCAAATTCTCATTTGTAAATGCGTATGATAATAATGATCTCAACTTCGTAAGTTGTGAGGGTAAAAATATAGTTAATGTAAAGTGTTAGATGTGGTTGCTTTTCTTTTTTTTAATTTTTATTTTATTTAATTAATTAGTTTTTAATTTTTTTTATTTTTTTAAATTTACATCCAAATTAGTTAGCATATAGTGCAACAATGATTTCAGGACTAGATTCCTTAATGCCCCTTACTCATTTAGCCTATCCCCCCTCCCACAACCCCTCCAGCAACCCTCAGTTTGTTCTCCATATTTATGAGTCTCTTCTGTTTTGTCCCCCTCCCTGTTTTTATATTATTTTTGTTTCCCTTCCCTTATGTTCATCTGTTTTGTCTCTTAACGTCCTCATATGAGTGAAGTCATATAATTTTTTGTCTTTCTCTGATTGACTAATTTCACTTACATAATACCCTCCAGTTCCATCCACGTAGTTGCAAATGGCAAGACTTCATTCTTTTTGATTGCCAAGTAATACTTCATTGTGTGTGTGTGTGTGTGTGTGTGTGTGTGTGTGTGTGTGTGTGTGTGTATATCACATTTTCTTTATCCATTCATCCATCGATGGACATTTGAACTCTCTCCATACTTTGGCTATTGTGGATAGTGCTGCTATAAACATGGGGGTGCATGTGTCCCTTCGAAACAGCACACCTGTATCCCGTGGATAAATGCCTAGTAGTGCAATTGCGGGGTCGTAGAGTAGTTCTATTTTTAGTTTTGATGCCATTGCTTTTCTTATTCTTATTTTATGGCAAGAGTATTGTGGTATTATGGTATTACACCCTTCAAAGTCAGATAGATCTGTGGTTGCATTTGTATGTTCCTGGACAATATATTCAATATTCCTATAACCCAGTGTCCTCTTCTCTAAAATGAAGATAACCCTATCATCTAGGGTTGTGTGAAGTTTAAAAAAAGGACAATATGATCAAAATTCTGAATGGAAAAAAGACTCTATTAGGCAAAGCCAAAAGACAATCGACAGACTAGGAAAAAATATTTGCCACTCATATCACAGAAATAGGTGTTACTTCTCTAATATATAAAGAACTAAAATTGTGAAGAACATGAACCCCATAGAAAATGGTTACAAGGCAAGAGAAGATATAAAAAGAAGAGAAATGCCCATAAGCGTGTGAAAAGATGCTCAACCCCACCCACAGTATGGGAAATAAGGATCAAATACACTGAGATATCATTTCTCACCTATCAGACTAGCAGAAATCTGAAAGTTTGACAACACACTATCAGTAAGTCATCCACTGCTGCTGGTGGCAAATGTAGCAATGTGCTACAATGCCTGTTGGATATTATCTAGCACTAGCTACTAAAATTGTGGACGCATTTTACCCTTTGTCCCAGAAATCTCACTTCTTGGACTCTATACTACAGTTACATATGCACAATTATAAAATGGCATATGTACAACTTATTATGGTATGATCTTCAATAGCAAAAGACCAGAAAATGGCACAAGTGCCCACCAATGGGGACCCAGTTCACTACACAGTGGAGTACTATGCAGTTGTGAGAAGAATGAGGACATCCACAGCATGGTGATGGGAGAAGAGCTCTAGGAAATACCACTGCTAACTAAAGAAGCAAGGAGCAGACGTTGTACCTATATATTAAGCTACCTTTTATCTAACGAATGTGGGAGAAGAAGAATATATACCTGTATTTGTTTATATTTGAATGAAGACATTTTGGAAGGGTGATTAAGAAACTGATAAAAATGCCTACTGATAATGGATGAGGGGACATCCAAGGTGGACAGTAATGGGAATGGGACTAAGATTTATCAAAGTAGACTTTATTATTATTATTATTATTATTATTATTATTATTTAGAAGGGAGAAAGAGTGTGCACATGTGTGAGGGAGAGGCAGAGGGAGAGGGTGAGAAGGAATCTTAAGCAGGCTCCGTGCCCAGCATGGAGCCCGACACAGGGCTCCATCTCAAGACTGTGAGATTATGACCTAAACTGAAATCAAGAGTCAGACGCTTAACCAAGTGAGCCATCCAGGCACCCCTATCAAAGTATACTTTAAACATTTTTTAAACTTAATTTTTATATACCTTATTTTTTGGAGCAGTTTCAGATTTACAGTAAAATGGAAAGATACAGAGACATGCCATATATCCCTGTCTGCACACACACACACAGTGTCCTTCAATATCAAATCTCCCACCGGAGTGGTACATTTGTTTCAATTGACGAATCTACATTGACACATCATTCTTACCCAAAGTCCATAGTTTACATGATGGTTCACTCTTCATGCTGTACATTCTTGGTTTGGACCAATTTATAATGACTTATATCCACCATTTTAGCAGAGTACTTTCACTGCCCTAAAAAGCCTCTGTGTTCTATCTATTCATTCTTTCCTCCCCCATATCCCCTGGCAACCACTGATCTTTTTAACTGTCAATAATTTCACCTGTTCCAGAATCTCATATAGTTGGGATTGCACAGTATGTATGACTGGCTTCTTTCATTTAGTAATATGCATTTAAGTTTCCTCCATGTCTTTTTATATCTTGATAGCTTATATTTATATATGTATGTATGTATGTATGTATTTATGTATTTATTTAAAAATGTTTATTTTTGAGAGAGAGAGAGGAACAGAGTGTGAGCAGAGGAGGGGCAGAGAGAGAAGGAGACACAGAATCTGAAGCAGGCTCCAGGCTCCAAGCTGTCAGAAGAGCCCGATGTGAGGCTGGAACTCACGAGCCGTGAGATCATGACCTGAGCCAGAGTCAGGCGCTCAACTGACTGAGCCACCCAGGGGCCCCGACAGTTTATTTCTTTTTAGTGCTGAATAATATTCCATTGTCTGGATGTACCATAGTTTATCCACTCAGCTACCGAAGGATATCTTGGTTGCTTCCAAGCTTTGGCATTTATGAATAAAGCTGCTATACACATCCATGTGCAGGTTTTTGTGTGGACATGTTTTTGGTTTCTTAGGATAAGTACCAAAAAGTGAGATTGCTGAATCATGTGGTAAGAGTATGTTCAGTTTTATAAGAAACCACCAAACTATTTTTCAGGGTGGCTGTACCATTTTATATTTTCCCCAGAAATGAATGATTGTTTCTCTTTCTCCATATCCTTGACAGTACTTGACGTATTATGGATTTTGGCCATTCTAAAGGTTGTGTAGTGGTATCTTGTTGTTTTAATTTGCATTTCATTCTGATGATATGTGACATGGAGCATCTTTTCCTATGCTTATTTACAATCTATATGTTTTCTTTGGTGAGGTCTGTTCTGTTAATGTCTTTGGCCCATTTTTTGAAGTTGAGTTACTTATTTTCTTATTGTTGAATTTTGAGAGTTCTTTGTACATATTTTGGATAGCAGTTCTTGATTAGATGTATTTTGTACGAGTATTTACTTCCAGTCTGTGGCTTGTCTTTTCATTCTCTTCGTACTGACTTTTACATCAGGAAAATTTAATTGCTTAGCAATTCTTTCTTTCATAGATTGTGCTTTTGGTGTTGTATCTAAAAAGTCATTGCCATATGTAAGGTCATCTAGATTTTCTCCTCTTCTAGAAGTTTTATCATTTTTTACATGGAAGTCTGTGATCCATTTTGAGTTAATTTTTTTTTATGGTGTAAGGTCTGTGTCTTTCTTCCTTCCTCCCTCCCTTCCTTTCTTTCTTTCTTTCTTTCTTTCTTTCTTTCTTTCTTTCTTTCTTTCTTTCTTTCTTTCTTTCTTTCTTTCATGTGGATGTTCAATTGTTCCAGCACCATTTGTTGAAAAGACTCTTTTGTTTATTATACTGTGTTTCTTTGTGAAATATCAGTTGACTACATTTTTGTGGGTTTATTCCTGGGTTTCTATTGTATTACATTTGGTACATTTGTTCTTTCATGAATACTACACTTTCTTGATTATTGTAGTTTTACATAGCAAGTCTTGAAGTCAGGTAGTGTCAATCTTCCAGTTTTGTTTTTTTCCTTCACTATTACATTGGCTATTCTTGGTCTTTTGCCTCTCCATATAACTGTTAGAATTAATTTGTTGATATCCTCTAAGTACATTGCTGGGATTTCCATTGGGATTGCATTGAATCTACAGATCAAGTTGGGAAGAACTGACGTCTTGACAATGCTGGGTCTTCCTGTCCCTGAACATGGAATAGCTATCTATTAATTCTTTGATTTCTTTCATCAGAGTTTTGTAGTTTTCCTTAGATGGTATTAGATGTATTTTGTTAGATTTATACCTAAGTATTTATTTTTGGGGGTGCTAACATAAATGGTGTTGTGTTTTAAGTGCAAAATTCCCTTATTCGTGTAACTATATAGCAAAATGACTCATTTTTGTATATTAACTTGCAACGTTATATCCTGAAACCTTGTTGTGCCTGGTTATTAGTTCCAGGAGTTTTTTTGTCAATTCTTTCAGCTGTCTCAAAGATGATCATGTCATCTGTGAATAAAGACAGTTTTGTGTTTTCTTTGATAATCTATATATATGTTTAATTATCTTTTTTTTTTCTTATTGCATTGACTGGATCTTCCAGTGTGATATTGAAAAACAGTGATGACAGGAAACATCCTAATCTTATTCCTGATCTTGTTGGGAAAGTTTCTAGTTTCTCACCATTAAATGTGATGTTAGCTCTAGGTATTTTGTAGATACTATTTTAAGTTTTTACTTAAATTCCAGTTAGTTATACAGTATAATGTTAGTTTCAGGGATACAATATAGTGATTCAACACCTGTGTACAACACCAGGTGCTCATCACAAGTGCCCTCCTTAATCCCCATCACCTATTTAACCCATCCTACGACCCACCTCCCCTCTGGTATCCATCAATTTGTTCTCTATATTAAGAGCCTGTTTCTTGGTTTGCCTCTCCTTCTTTTTTTTTATTTAAAGAGTATTTATTTATTTTTTAAAGTATTTTAATTCCAGTTAGTTAACATACAGTGCTATATTAGTTTCAGGTGTACAATATGGTAATATTCTTTATCAAGTTGAAGAAATTCCCTTCTATTCTCAGCTTAGAGTTTTTTTTATCATGAGTAGGTTTTTTATTTTATTAAGTTAAAAAATATTATTTTGATTTTTGAAACTTATAAAATATATTTTATTCATAAAACATTATGTATGAATATTACCTGTAGAGTAGTAAGCCCTCTTTCATGTAATTTCATGTCTCCTTCCCCAGGACTCAAGAAAATTTGGCTTAAAATAAATACTCTGCAAAAGCATGAAGTACCACAAGTTTTCCCTTCCCTAGATTTTACTTGTAATTTGCCTGAGTTTGGAACAGTTAAATTAGGATTTATATGAGTTAAACTTAAAAAGGTTTACAGTCTTATTTATAAAAATGAAAAGTAATTATTTTCATCCCTCTCCCAGGATGTGCTCCCAGGTTGCTTGCTTGTTCCCTAGCATTTGAAGTTTTAAGGGGTTGAATATTTACTTAATTTCAAACTAAAGCTCATCACTCCTTGTTAGTCCCTGATATTGTGTGAGAAGCATAATAGGCCTGGACATTAAGAGTTTCTAATCTGGAATCTGCTACAGAGGAGCTGTGATTGTCTTACTGGGTACTCTGTGGATGGAGTAATTCAACCTTCATCCAACAAATGTTTATTAGGTGACTCTATGTTCCAGGCCCTGTTGTATAGCAAGAAAAAAAATGACAAAAACTACTGCCCTCTTGATTGTTTATACTCTTACTGGTAAATACTTCTTGTTGTCCAATGTTTCACAGTGAAGGAGGCCATGATGTTGAAGCTTTATGTGAATAACAGTGGAACTCAGTACACATATGACACCAGTGAAAGTGTAAATAGTTTTTTACTGCAGACTATTGGTCAGTTCCAAGTAGGTGAAAAGGTGAGTATGCAGGAGCACTAGGCTCCTAAGGTAGCCACTTTGCTCCCTGCTCCTTTACAAAGGATGAGTCTCAACTACCTCAGCCTCCCCAGAGGGGCAGAGGACTGCTCTGCCCTCCTGAACTCATCATCATTTTATTTCTCTTGATTGTTACTCCTATTCCCTGTATCTTCATCCTCCATCTTCCCAGGACGTATGTTTCCCAACAGATATGATAAAATCTCAGATATTTCCAATTTATAATTCTTTCCAATTTCTTTGTACAAATCCAAACATATTCTGAAAAAACAATCAATTTTTTCTTCTCTAGTGCCCTATGGATTTACAGAGAGGAGGATCAAGTTAAAATCTGGTGGAGACAAGAGTGGAATCAGAGTGTGTGTGTGTGTGTGTGTGTGTGTGTGTGTGTGTGTGTGAGGGTGAAGTTGGAATCATCTCTAGGATCCTAAGGTACTTGGAATCAAGTATTATTACTAACATCTCAGGTTTGATGTCTTTCTTAGGAGACACTTTGGGTTGCTTGAGAGATTCATGTGACTCCTATCATTAACAAAAATTTGACATGATTTCTTGAAAAGGAATCACCTTTCATATTAAACTTGGACTTACCTCATCTTGGATAACACTATAATTGATATAACCGACTTAAAAGATATGCTGTCTAGGTCTTTTAGTAAGCCCTAAGTTTTTTTTTTCCCCTTGGGTAGTGACCAGAGAGTAGAGGGATTCTAAATGTATGTGTGGGGAGTGAGTGCACGGAGGTGGGAAGGCTCAGTTTTGGTATGCCCCAATGTCAAAGCTGGAGAATTGGGTTGGAAATGAAATTTTACATTAGCTTTCCCAGCTCCCTAAATTCTACAAGAGAGTTTTTAGCATTTTTAACCAAAACAGGCAGGATAGAAAACAAATTGACCATGAATAGTAAGAAACAATCAATTTGATATTGGGAGTTGCTGATTTTCTTTGGAGGGATTGGATGAGTGTAACATTTCTGAACTGTGTCTGAGAAGTTTTCTTATGGTCACAAGTTTTGCAAATTCTTGAAATATATTTTTCAGCAATAGTAGCATTAGTGGTTTAGTGGTTATAATGGGAGAGAATAGGGAGAAGTTTACCTTAAATTAGCAACAGAGAGGTACTGAAGGAAATTAATTTTCTAAGATGTTAAAGCCTACTCATGGAAATACCTCTTTCTCTTTTAAGGGAGGGTATGGTTTCTGAAAGATACTGTATTGTAATTGGGGTGGATGTCTGAAGTGTAATACAATTACATTCAGGTTCTTGAAGTGTTTGGTAAATCCTATGCAACATCCCTTGACAATAAGCATTTTAAGGCTTTCTCTCTTTATTTATTATTATTGTTATTTTTTAACATTTATTCATATTTGAGAGACAGAGAGAGACAGAGCATGAGTGGGGACAGGAAGAGACGGAGAGGGAGACACAGAATCCGAAGCAGGCTCCAGGCTCTGAGCTGTCAGCACACGGCATGATGCGGGGCTCGAACCCACCAACTGTGAGATCATGACCTGAGCTGAAGTCAGACGCCCAACTGATGGAGCCACCCAGGCACCCCTCGGCTTTCTCTCTTTAAAGGTGATTTTCTAACCTAAGAGTGAGGTGACCATCACCACTTCAAAGACCCTTGAATAAATAGAAATCAATACTAATTATCCTGAACACTTGTTCACAAATTTGTTTAATATTATTTGTTTGTTTCAAAAGGTCAGTAACTTAGTTAACACATTTGTGCTCCTATTGTCGTCAGATATCATTTGGTTACTGTCAAAATAGAGCTCATTAGGAGTGCTTTCCTTAAATAGTGAAGCATAACAGAAAGGATGAGCTTTCTTAATGAAAGTATTTTTTTTAAGAATGAATGCCATAATGATCTTTGTTTTTCTTTTTAATTTTTTAACATATATTCATTTTTGAGAGACAGAGAGAGAGTGATAGTGGGGTGGGGGGACAGAGAGAGGGGGAGACACAGAATCCAAAGCAGGCTCCAGGCTCTGAGCTGTTAGCACAGAACCTAATGTGGGGCTCAAACTCACAAGCTGTATTGGTCGCTTCACCGACTAAGCCACCCAGGCACCCCTGATCTTTGTTTTTAAGTAAAAATTTCTGCTGATGTATTCAAAATATCTTGTGATGGAGATTAATACCTTACTGTATATACAGGACAAAACTTTTTCTGTACATATATTTTAATTTTCATAAACTTAAGTTTAAAAGTGAAAAAAATGAGTGAACTAACCATAGTTGTGCTTTTGTGTGTTTTTTAAAAATAAATTGTCAAAATGTGCATTTATGTATTTATGTATTGTCTCTGAGAGAGACAGAGAGAGATACAGAGTGCAAGTGGGGGAAGGGCAGAGAGAGGGAGACACAGAATCTGAAGCAGGCTCCAGGCTCCCAGCTCCCCAACATGGGGCTTAAACTCATGAACCATGAGATCATGACCTGAGCCGAAGTTGGACACTTACCCAACTGGGCCATCCAGGCACCCCTCCCGATGGCTTTTAAATTACAGTTGGCCATGGCCAAAAATAGGCTTCATCGCCAGCTTGTCAAGATCAATGCAGGTAGAGTAAAGAACTACTTTTGATGGTATCTCACCTCAGAAACAGAAAATAAACTGCATTTTAATTCTTGGATTTATTTTTGGTGGGAAGGCAAAAGAGAGCCATATTCTTGAGAAGGCCAAATAAGGGTGTGAACACTTATGTGGATGACTTGGTTATTGATTAACTAGGGGTTGGGAGTGGGCCACAAAAATAAAAAAAAATCAATGATAGTGCATTATTAAGGAAATGTACCATACATATGTGTGTTCTGCAGATCTGGTACAGTATGGGGGAGTCAAAGAAGGCTGTCCTTGTTACAGTGTGGGCTTTTCACTTCACATGAAATTTTGTATGCAGTTGTGTTTGGATGAGGAAATCTGTAAGCCCTTGGGTTGATCAGAAGTAGGTGACAGAATTAGCTGGGCAAGCTGGACACAAAGCATGCTGACCACCCTGCTTTCTGCAGGCTTTATAACATTTTAGTGGGTGATGGGCATTGAGGAGGGCATCTTTTGGGATGAGCACTGGGTGTTGTATGGAAACTAATTTGACAATAAATTTCATATAATAAAAAAAAATAACATTTTATATGCAGGCACCCTGTTTCTCCATTAAACTAACCATGGCAATTGGGAAAGGGGTTGTGGTAGAGAAAATGGTTATGTTTTTTATTTGAAGTATTTTCCTTCTTCTATTCCTAGTTTGTTGAATGTTTTTTTTTTTAAACATTTATTTATTTTTGAGAGACAGAGTGTGAGTCGGGGAGGGGCAGTGAAAGAGAGAGACACAGAATCCGAAGCAGGCTTCGGGCTCCGAGCTGTCACCACAGAGCCCAACATGGGGCTCAAACTTAGGAACCGTGAGATCATGACCTAAGCCGAAGTCAGACGCTTAACCAACTGAGCCACCCAGGTTCCCCTTGAATATTTTTTTCATGAAAGGTACTGAATTTTGTCAGGTGCTTTTTCTGCGTCAATTGAGATAATTTGTTTTTTTTTTTTTTCTTCCTTCATCTGTTAATGGGATGTATTACATTGATTGATTTTTCCTATTTTGAACAATCCTTGCATTCCAGAAATAAATCTTGCTTGGCCATGGTGTGTGTATGATCCTTTTAGTATGCTGCTGATTCAGTTTGCTATTATTTTGTCAAGGATTTTTCAATCGATGTTCTTAAGAGGTATTGTTCTGTATTTTCATGTTGTGTCTTTGGGGCTTTGCTATCAGGGTAATGCTGGCTTCATAGAATGAGTTAGAAAGAATCCCCTCTCTTCAATATTCTGGAAAAGTTTGAGAAGGATTGGTATTCATTATATGCTTGCTAGAATTCACCAGTGAAGCCATCAGGTTTTTCATTCTCCTAACTAGTTACATTCAGATTCATTCTCCTAACTAGTTACATTCAGATTCATTCTCCTAACTAGTTACAAATCTATTCAGATTTTCTCTTTCTTCATGATTTGTGTTTCTAGGAATTTGTCCATTTCATCTAGGTGGTCCACTTTATTGGCATACAGCTTTTCATAGTACTGTCACAATCTTTTTGTTTATTTTTGTAGAATTGGTAATAATGTCCCCATTTTCAGTTCTGACTTAAGTAATTTTGTCTTCTCTCCTTTTTTCATAGTCCATCTTGCTGAAAGTTTGCCAATTTTGTTGATCTTTTCAAAGAACCAACTTTTTGGTTTCACTGATTTTCATATTGTTTTTCCATTCTATATTTCATTGAACTCTGCTCTAATCTTTATTATATCCTTCCATCCTTCTTCCATCTTTGGGTTTAATTTGTTCTTTTTTGAGTTCCTTACATTATACAGTTAGGTAGTTGATATGAGATCTTTCTTTTTAAAGTTTTTTTTTAAGTTTATTTATTTATTTTGAGAGAGAGAGAGAGAGAGAGAGAGAAAATCCCAAGCAGGCTCTGTGCTGTGAGCACAGAGCCCCATGCGGGGTTCGAACTCACGAACTGTGAGATCATGACCTGAGCTGAGATCAAGAGTCAGATACTTAACTGACTGAACCACCCAGGCACCCCTCTTTCTTGTTTTTTAATGTAAGCCATAAATTTCCACCTTAGCACTTCTCTAGCTATAGACTTATATCTGTTTATATTAATACATAAATATATAAGTAGATAAATAAAGCTGTAGCTATAAGTTTCCCTCTTAGCACTGCTTTTGCTGTGTCCTACAAATTTTGGTATGTTGTTTTTCATTCATTTCTAAGTATTTTCTAGTTTCTCTTTTAATTTTTTTCTTTGATTCATTGTTTTTAAGGAATTTATTGTTTAATTTCCACAAATTTGTGAATTTTAAAGTTTGATTTCTGTTTTTGATTTCTGACTTCATCCTGTTGTGGTCAGAGAAGATGCTTTGTAGAATATCTGCCTTTTAAACTCTATTGAGACTCACTATGTAGCCTGATATATGGTCTATCCTGGGAAACAGCCCTTGAGCACTTGAGAAGAATGAGTTAGATGTTGTTTTTGATAGAGTGTTCTATACATGTCTGCTACATCTAGTAGTTTTTTAATATTAAGTCCTTTATTTACTTACTGCTTTCTCATTTTTCTATCTGTTATTTTTTTAATATGAAATTTATTGTCAGATTGGTTTCCAGACAACACCCAGTGCTCACCCCAACAGGTGCCCTCCTCAATGCCCATCACACACTTTCCCCTCCCTCCCACTCCCCCATCAACCTTCAGTTTATTCTCAGTTTTTAAGAGTCTCTTATGGTTTGCCTCCCTCCCTCTCTAGCTTTTTTTTCCCCCTTCCCTTCCCCATGGTCTTCTGTTAAGTTTCTCAGGATCCACATAAGAGTGAAAACATATGGTATCTGTCTTTCTCTGTATGACTTATTTCACTTAACATAACACTCTCCAGTTGCATCCACATTGCTACAAAGGGCCATATTTCATTTTTTTCTCAATGCCAAGTAGTATTTCATTGTATATATAAACCACAACTTCTTTATCCATTCATCAGTTGATGGACATTTAGGCTCTTTCCATAATGGCTATTGTTGAAAGTGCTGCTATAAACATTGGGGTACAAGTGCCACTATGCATCATCACTCCTGTATCCCTGGGGTAAATTCCTAGCAGTGCTATTGCTGGGTCATAGGGTAGATCTATTTTTAATTTGTTTGAGGAATGTCCACACTGTTTTCCAGAGCAGCTGCATATTTGTCTGATATTAGTATTACCACTATTGTTCTTTTCATTACTATTTGCATGGAATATACTCCATCCTTTCACATTCAGTGTGTTTGTGTCTTTGGGTACAAAGTGAATCTCTTGAAGACAGCATATAGTTGGAGGATCATGTGTTTTTATCTATTTTGACAATATCTGTCTTTTGATAGGAGAATTTAATTCAGATTTGATTGGCAAGAATAACAGTTGACCCTTAATGTGGGGTTAGGGGTACTAATCCCCTGCATAGTCAAAAATCCATGTATAACTTCTGACTCCTCAAAAACTTAACCACTAATAGCCTACTGTTGACTGAAACTCTTATTGATAACATAAACAGTTTATTAACACATTTTATATGTTATATACATTATGTACTGTATACTTATAATAAAGTAAGGTAGAAAAAAGAAAATGTTATTAAGAAAATTATAAGGAAGAGAAACTGCATTTACAACAGTAAATATAGTCCTGTACTGTATTTACTGAAAAAAAAAATCCATGTGTAAGTGGAACTGTGCGCTTCAAACTCATGTTGTTTAAAGGTCATCTGTAATTTAAAGTAATTACTGATAATAAGGGACCTATTTCTGTTATTTTGCTGTTTGTTTTTTATATGCTTTGTGTTTTTTGTCCCCTCATTTTCTGCAGTGCTCCCTTCTTTATGTTCAGTTGAATTTTTTTTGTAGTGAAATGTTTCAATTCCTTTCTCATTTCCTTTTATGTATATTTTATAGCTATTTTCTTGGTGGTTACCATGGAGATTACATTTAGTATCCTAAAGATACAACACTCAGATTTGAATTTATACCAGCTTACCTTTGATAACATACAAACATTAGCTCTGTCCCCATCCCTTTCAGTTGTTTGATTTTCCAAAAATTACATTTTTATGTGTTGTGTGCCCCATAACAAAAACTAATAATTCTTTTAAATGTGATTAGCCTCTTAAATTATATAGGAAACAAAATTTAATGTTCTAAAGTTACAATAGTACTAGTATTTAAACTAATAATTGTTTTTTAAAATCTATTAGTCTCCTAAATTATGTAGAAAACCAAAGCTTGAGTTACAAACTGTACTTACAATAAAATTAACCTTTTAATTGCCCATGTATTAACTTTATTGAGCTCTTTATTTCTCCATATGGCTTCAAGTTATTGTCTAGTGTTCTTTCATTTTGTTCTCTGGGACTCCCCTGAGCATAGCTTTCAGGGCAAGTCTAGTGGTAATGAACCCCCTCAACTTTTGTTTAATTTCTCCTTCACTGTTGAAGGACAGTTTTGCCAGATATCGGATTCTTGCTTGACAGTTTTATTCTTTTAACACTTTGAGTGCATTGTTTACTCCCTCTGACCTCCAAAGTTTCTGATGAGAAAATGAGAAATCTGCTGGTAATCTTATTGAAGAGTCCTTGTATCTCATGCTGCTTTCAAGATTTTTTGTCTTTAGAAAATTTCATTATAGCGTGTCTTAGTGTAGATCTCTTTGAGTTCATCTTATTTGGAGTTCATAGAGCTTCTTGGATGTTTATATTCATGTCTTTTACCAAAATTGGGAAACTTTTCAGCCATTATTTCTTCAGATATTCTCTATGCCCCTTTCTCACTTCTCCATCTGGGACTTCCATAATGTGTATGCTGGTCTGCTTGATGGCATCCCGCAGGTCCCTTACACTCTGTTGGCATTTCATCAATCATTTTTCTTTGTGTTCCTCAGACTTTATAATTTCCATAGTCCTGTCTTCAAGTTCATTGGTTATTCTAACTGCTCAAATATATCTTTGAATCCCCCCAGTGAATTTTTCACTTCAGATATTGTATTTTTCAACTCTAGACTTTTTGTTCAGGTATTCTATCTTTTTATGGATATTTTTGATGTGTTGACCTTCTTCACATCTCCTTGTAGTTCTATGCACATCTTTAAGATGGTTGTTTTAAAGTTATTGTTTATTAGGTATGTCATCAAATCTTTTTTCAGGGACAATCTCTGCTTATCCTTTCCCTTTGAGTGGGCCATATTCTGTTTTCTTTGTATGCCTTGTTATTTTTATTGAAAACTGGACATTTGAATCTAATAATGTAATTATGGATATCAGATTCTCCCCATTTCCTAGTATCTGCTTCCTAAATATTTTTGATATTTTTTGTTGTTGTTGTTGTTATTATTATTATTATTATTATTATTATTATTATATTGTTGTAAGCTATCACTGTGTTGAAGATGAATCTGAAATATAAACCTATGGTTTCTCAGGCCTTTTCTTAACATTTTCTCTTGGTCATGCATCGTCACTTTCTTATTTCCCCCATATATACAATTGTTTTTGAATGTCTTAATCTTTAATGTCTGGCTTCAAAAGGGGAAAAAGAGAAAAAATAAGGGTGAGGGGAGGGTGCTGGCTCTTTAAATTCCCTGGAAGTCACTTCAGCTATAAGAGGGGCTTGCAATAATGGAAGAGAGGTTTTGCAACAACAATGGCCACTCACCTCTCTACACTTCTGTGATCAGAAGCAGTCATCAGCTATCAGAGCAAAGATTCCCAGTATTTGGAGGGCAGGGTCCTTTTTGCCATAAACTGCTGCAAGCTGCTCTAGGAAGTCTCGCACAGCTGCCTGCCATGTGGCTGAGATGTGGGGGATGGGTGACTGCTACTGTAGAAGAGCTGAAGTTGATCAAGTTTAAAAGGATTTATCATCCAAGCCTTCCTCTAGAAGTTACAAGCCTTCAAAAGACTCCAGAGTTCCAAATAGTTGAACCAGACAGATTCTTCCAATGCAGTTGTTGTCTAGGTAGGGAGAGAGATTCTTCGTGCTTCTTACTTTACCATCTTCTCAGAATCCTCTCTCAATCCATCTTCTAATGTTTAAACCTCCATGACTTCTAGAAAATCCCTACTTAGATTATTCATGTATTACATTCATATAATCCTTGATTTAGTTTGCTAATATTTTATTAGGATATTTATGTTCTTGTTCATAAGTGAGATTGGCTGCTAGTTTTTCTATTTTGTACTGTTCATGTCCAGCTTTGACATCAGTATCATAACAGCCTCATAAAATGAGTTAGGGAAATTTTCCTCATTTCCTGTTCTTTGAAACTGTTGGCATTAGAGATAATATGATTGTTGATAATTTCAAAGAACATATAGGTAAGGTTTTCTGGTAATGGAAAGGTTTTATTCCCCTTTGATTTTGTAGGTAGATTTTAAACCACTGACCCCAGTTTTTTAATGGTCATAAATCTATTAAAGTTTTATATTTCTTCTTTTCTTAGTTTCGGTAATTCATTTTACCAAAATTGTTATTATTTCTGCTCAAGTTTTAATACTTATCAGCATGGAGTTATTCACTATATTTCTTTTCTTTTTTTTATAAAGATTTTATTTTTAAGTAATCCACGCCAATGTGGATCCCAAACTGACAACCCCAACATCAAGATTCACACACTCCACTGACTGAGCCAACCAGGAGCCCCTCACTGTATTTTCATGCTTAAAAAAACTACTCTGTTTTCATACCTTATGCTTTATTCCAAATGCTATTTATTTTTGTAATCCCTTTTATTTTCTTGGTCACTCTTACCAACAACTTGTGTGTATTTTATAGTCTTTCCTAACAATTAGTACTAACTTGTGAATCACATCTATTTGTTTTCTTTTTATTACTTTCTGATTTAATCTTTATTTCCTGTTTTATACATTTGTGTGTGTTTTTTGTAAATTATGTTCCTAGCTTCTTGAGAATAAATTGTAGTTCACATATTTGCAGTCTTTCTTGTTTTCTAACATACATTTAAATAGAAAACATTAAAAGAAGCAAATGTAGCTACTTCTAGAAATTTAGCTATCTAGTGCTTTTCATGTTTCATTCTGATCCAAATTCCTTTTTTAACTTGTGGATTATTTAGAAGTATGATTTGTCAGTTCCACCTGTATATTATATTTTAAAAAGCTACCTTTAATTTATCAATTTCTAGTTTGATTGAATTTGAAGTAAAATAATGTCTGTATTATGTTGAACTTTTGCTGTTACCTTTTGCTGTTTAACATTTTTTTTGGTAAATATGTTAAATATGCTTGAAGAAGATATGAATTCTGTTGGGGATAAAGTTGTATGTGTATATATATATATATATATATATATACACATATATACGTATATATATACATATGTATATAAGCAAATCTGTATGTGTATATATATACATATATATATATACACATATATATACATATATATATATGTATATATATATACATACAGATTTGCTTACTTTGTGATTCAAATGTTCCAGACTCACTCATCTTTTGTTGTTGTGGTTATTGTGGCTTGATTTCTCTGTTGCTGAGGAGTAATAAATGAGCATTAGTACAGCATAGAAGTTTGACAAACACGTGGGGAAAACAGATGCAAATCCCTTTTCTGTCATCTCTAGCTGTTAGAACTCGGACAAATTACTTAACCTATTTGTGCCTTAGTTTCCTCATCTGTACTTGCGATGATAAATAATGCCATCTAACTCTGGTGAGTGTTTGAATTACTCATTCATTTATTCATTCAACAAATATTTATTTACCTAAAATTGTATGCCAGTTCTTTTCTTGGCATATGCAATATACAAGTGAACAAAATATACTCCCATCCAAGCCTATATTTTCTTGATGAAGAGCCAGAAAATAAATATAATAAATAAGTAAATTATGTAGTATCTTAGAAAATAAGTGCCATGGAAATAATAGAATAGAGGAAGGAGGGTGGATGTGAGGGTGGGAGGCAGTTTCCTATTTTAAATAGGGAGGTCAGGCTAAGTCTCATGAAGTTGATGGCATCTGAGTACAGACTTGGAATAAGTGAGGAAGCATGCCATGCTGAAATCTGGGGCAAGTGTTCCAGAAAGAGGAAAATGCAAAAGTCCCAGACCAGGGTATGTTTGGCATGGTTCAGGATACAACAGTTTTGTAGAGAGGTATGAGCAAGGGAGGATATGCTAGGGTAAGTGGTCTAGGAGGTAAAAGGGATCAAATTTGTAGAGCCTTGCAAACCATTATAATCATCTTTGACATTCACTCTAAGTGAAAAGTCAGAGGATGGTGAGCAGAGGGGTGACATGATCTGACATACCTTTTAAAAGAATCATCCTAACTGCTGTGTTGAGAACAGAATGGCATGAGGGAAGGCATGGAATCAAGGAGACTACTTAGAAGGGTGCCGAAGGAATACAGATCTTCCTTTACTTGCCATGGGATTATGTCCTGATAAACCCATTTTAAGTTGAAACTATCGTAAGTTAAAAATGAATTTAATATGCCCAATCTACCAGACATCATAGCTTAGTCTAGTCTCTCTTAAATGTGTTGCAGAACACTTATGTTAGCCTACAGCTGGGCAAAATCATCTGACACAAAGCCTATTTATATAGTGTTGAATGTCTCATGTAATTTATTGAATACTGTACCGAAAGTGAAAAACAGAATGGTTGTATGGGTACAGAATTGTAAGTATACTAGTTGTTCACCCTTGCGACTGCATGGCTGACTGGGACCAGGGGCTCACTGTTAAGCCCAGCATCACAGGAATGTATCTGTACCATGTATTGCTAGCCTGGGAAAATATCAAAATTCAACATTTGAAGCATGGTTTCTACTGAACACATATTGTTTTCACACCATGGTAAAGTTGAAAAATCACAAGTTGAACCATTGTATATTATCTGTATAGGTAAAAGATGATAGTGGTTTGGCCCAGAGGGTAGGAGAGGAGGAGGTGAGAGGTGGTTGGATGTCTCTTGAAGACAGAGTCAACAGGACTTCTTGACCTATTGGATATGGGGTATGAAAGAAAGAGATGAGTAAGAATCACTCCAAGGCTTTTGGCCAGGGTGACTGGAGCAATGGAACATCAATATTAAGATGTGGAAGACTGTGGTTGGGACAAGTTTTGTGAGTGAAAGTTAGGAGTTCTATTTTGAGTGTGTCAAGATTGAGAGTCTGCTAGACGTTTAAGTGAAGATGCTCAGTTGGGGCAAACAAATAAATATACATTTGCAGAGCTTAGAATAGTGCTTGACATATTAATGCTAGTGAATGCTGTATTGTTTTCACTTATTATTAAGAGCAATGTGTGAAGATTTCTCCACTACAGTTACAGATTTTCAAATATATCCTTGTAGTTCCTTTTTATAATTTAAATGTTTAGAACTGTTAAATCATCCTAATGAATTGTTCTTTTGTCATGTACAGACTCTTTTTATTCCTAATGATGATTTTTCCTGTAAAGTTGGTTTTCAATGACACTGATATATAACTGCTATACTTTTTGGTTATTATTAACCTAGTGTACCATTTTGGCACTTCACTTTCAACCTTTCTGTGTCATTCTGGTTTCGGTATATCTCTTATAAAGAGCACACAGCCATATTTTAATTTTTAAAAAATCCAATCTAAAAGATCTGCCATTTAAATGGAATGCTAGTCCAGTCTTATTTATAAAGTTACTGTATGTTTGGATTTATTTATGGCACCTTAGTTGTTTATGCCATATAAATAGTACTTTCTGTTTACTGCACATTTTCTTTGCATTTTTTCTTCCTTCTGTCAGATTGAGCTAGGTACCCCATCATTTATTTTCTCTCTACTGGTTTGTTATTAATACACCTAATTTATATTTTTACAATTGGGAATTTGCCATTTGTAACATCCCATTAACATTAACATTAACATCCTGTTTGTATTTTAACACTTCATGAGAATGTTATTTGCTCAATAAGTAGGAGTCATCTGCAGTGGGAAGGAGGGGATTGGAATTGTGAGAACACTGGAGTAAAATTGAAGCCACTGTAGAGAGCAAGAGAATGAGTTGAATAGTGTATCATAGTTGGACTGCCAGGTAGTGTTAGGGTCCTGTTTGGGATGGTAAACAAGAGTTTAAAGTGGAAGCATTCTACCTTATTCTATGACTTTCTTTAGCCAATCTAAACAATATAATAGTTATAGTCATCTAGGGTTGAGATTGGTCCTCACAGCAGCAACAAAAGCACAAGAGAATAGTAAAATTTTAAGGCTGTAATTGAAATTATGGACAATAGAATCAAAGATGAATAAGGAAAAAACTAAAGCAAAAATAGTTCAGAAGCAAGAAGATTGGTTAATGAAACAGAGATCCAGTGAGGTTGAGGCAGCCTTACTTCGGCCAACCAGATGGAAGGAGAGAAGTTTGTGGTGTTGGATGACTGATTGTAGAAGTAGTGTAATTAGAGTTAGAGAGCTCCTGGAAGATAACCGGACACGTGGGGACTGAAACCTCAGAGACCAGGGCTTAAAATGAAGATTGGAGTCTGTCAGAATGATAGCAAAGCTTGGGGTGGAGATGCCAAGGTCATTGTCAGAGGAAGGTAAATAATGAGCAGCAACAGGGAAGAGGTGCAGAGAGGAAATTACCCTCATGTGAGCAGGGTTTGTTGGTTTTGTTTTGTTCATAAGAAGGCTTTGTTTATAAGGAGGACTTCTTACCTGGGAAACAATGAGGAGCAAGGAGGGCCTCAACTCACTCTGCCAGGATTTTGCTCATATAAAATCTGATTATTTTGAAAATTTGGATTTTTTTCTGGGTGTGATAGAATGCCTTTGGGTAGTTTTCAGCAGAGGAATAACATAGTCTGCCTTTTATTTTAAAAGAATCACTTTGACTTTCTTGTGAAGTATCAACTACAGTGGGCAAATGTGGACGTAGAAAGACAGGAAGATACCATATTAGTGGAGGTGGAAAGAATGGTGGCTTGTACTAGGGTGGCAGCTGTGCCAATAGCAAAAAGTGGTTGAATTGTGGAGACTTCGAGGTTTCGTTTCCTTTAATGAAGAGGAGTTCTAGGTGATGACAAAATAACTTGTTGGTCTTCCCTCGAGTGAAGGATTTGCCCACATTCTAGAAGGCAGTTTCAAACCAGTGACAAGGTCTCCTCATCTCCATGACCCAGTTTCCACCATGTCAACTACTCACAGTCTACCTTCCAGTCTGGACTCAATGGGAAAACAAGCTTCAGGCTCAGAGTCCAAAAATAAAGTTGATTCCGAAGAGGAAGACTCTGGCAAGGGCCTCTTCCTGTTTGTCCAGCCACTGTCCAGCTTCCCAGTGATTGGGCTGCAACTCATGAAGGTCTGCATGAGTGCTGGGTGTGCTATATTCAGCATACCACAAAGACTAGTCAATTCAACTAGAATTCTCTTACAAATGTGTGACATTGTAGAAAGGGTATTCTCATTGGATGCTTTGCATTCCAACTCATCCAACATGAAGGTCCTCTTGGGCAGGTGAACAAAGCTGCCCTTAGCTTTGGGCTTAGCAGGCAGTTATACTCACGTTTATGTAACTTCTCCTCAGGATTAGAGCCTGCTGAAGTCACCTTCTCTTCCTTCTTCTCAGCCTGAATCTTACGTTTTTCCTTCTGATGACCTTTCTCTTTCCATGGGGTCTCCTTTTTAGGCTAACTCTGCAAACTTTTTAGCATCAATTAAGCCATATTCTAATATGAATTAGATTTTTTTCATAAGTAAAATTTAATATTTAGTAGTTACAACTTCTTCAAGACAGTCCAGAATTAGGGTTGGTAGTTACAGGGAAGGAACCAGTGGTTGATACTGGGAAAGCCTCGTGGAAAGGAGGCTCTGGAAACCACTGGTTGAGGCACAGTGGGATGCAGGTAATGGTGATGATAGCTAGTGAGTCATTTTTATCTGCTGGGAATGTCCTAGTCCTCAAATGCGCCTCCCGCAGACCCAAGGTTTACTTGATATCTTCCTCTGCACTCTCTGAGGCCTGTTTATTCTGAGGTTTAGGGGAGCCAGAGACTGAGGGCCAATACTGCTGCAAACAAAATACAGCTATTCATTGCTTAACTGCTGTCTCAGCGGGTAGACCTGGCCTTCACTCCCAACCACTCAGAATCTGCTACTGCCAAATATTGTAATATTCTGGTAGGAAATTTGCAGGAAAATTCAGGTGGAAGGGGGCTTGACCAAAGAGGAGTGTGGCCATGCTAAGAGTCCCACATTAGAGTAGTGATGACATCCTTGGAGCTCGTGCCTTGTTTCAGGATTTGTGCACAGGGCCCAGCCACCATGAGTCTGCAGGGCAGAGGGGCTGGCTGGAAAAGTTTTGAATGTAAAAAGCTGACAGGATTTGTTGAAGAACTGGAGGTAGAGTTTCTGAGAGAGAAAGAAATGAAAGAGAATACTTAGATTTTGGGTCTCTTTCAGCTATATCTTTTTAAATGTACCACTTTTATTTTCTAAAGTGAAGTGTCTCTGTGTTTGGTGAAGTTTGTATTTGTGTTAGTTAAGATATGGATAAGATAAGCAGGGACTCTTGTGTTTTCCAGTGAGACATCCCTAGGAATTGACTAGTTCTCTATTGTCTAGAAAACTCACTCTGTAAGCCTTTTAAAATTAGCACATAAGCTTATATATAAAAAAAAAAAAGAATAAAACTCTGAGACTGATGGCCCTTCACCCACTTCTGACTTCTCATTGAAGTACAAATGCCAAATGTGCCTTTTAATCTTTCCCAGTAAATTGAAATTGTATTTTGGGAACTCTTGGTACAAGTTAATGAGATTTAGATTAGTATGATCTGTGAGTCCTAATTGAAGAGTGATTGAGGTCTTGTGGTTTTCCTATTGCATGAACATATAAAAGCAGCGAGATAGGAAAAAACCTAGGAAATTTGTCAAATGGTAGGAGGTCTGGGATTTGATGAAATTTTAAAAATGTTCTGTTTGCTCTCTCTCTCTCTTTTTTTTTTTTTTTTTTTTTTTTTACAAATTATTTCATATGGACAGTTTCTTCAAATTTTTTATGTGGTCATACCTCAAATACAGATTATTTAGGACAGGATTTTGGAAAGCTTGGGTAACAAGGGACATTTTCAGAAATGACTAAGCCAGAGATTTGGCTGGAGCTGAGAATTCCACAGCCCAAAAAACTACTGACTGTGTGAAATCCTTAATGAAACTTTTCTCAGAAGGGTCTGTTGAAAATTTCCCAGAAGCCATTTGAATAAGAATGATATTATGATCTTGGAGTTTTTTTAATTCCTTATATTTAAAATTTCCAAGTAAAAGTAATTGTACAACAGGATGTTTATAATACAGGAATGCATTTTGGTTGTCTATTTATACTCAAATTATTGAATGACTGTAACAGTCCTTGATCTACAATAGAGGTTGATGTTCTATGTGAGTTAGCTTCCTTAAGAAACCTGGGAATTGGGGCACCTGGGTGGCTCAGTTGGTTAAGCATCCAACTTTGGCTCAGGTCATGATCTCACGGCTGGTGAGTTTGAGTCCCGCATTGGGCTCTGTGCTGACAGCTTGGAGCCTGGAGCCTGCTTCGGATTCTGTGTCTCCTTCTCTCTCTGCCCCTTCCCAACTTGTGCTCTATCTCTCTATGTGTCTCAAAAAAACCCAAAAAACAAAAAAACAAAAAACAAATAAAATAAATGTAAAAAATTATAAAAAAAAAAAGAAACCCGGGAATTAAGTGTATATGCTCCTTTATAATTATAGAGCAGCTGCTTATGCATACATGTTAAACATGAAAAGAGGGATTCTTTTTTTTTTTTTTTAATTTTTTTAAACGTTTATTTATTTTTGAGACAGAGAGAGACAGAGTATGAACGGGGGAGGGTCAGGGAAAGAGAGGGAGACACAGAATCTGAAACAGGCTCCAGGCTCTGAGCAGTCAGCACAGAGCCGGACGCGGGGCTTCAACTCACAAACCGCGAGATCATGACCTGAGCCAAAGTCGGACGCTTAACCAACTAAGCCACCCAGGCACCCCGAAAAGAGGGATTCTTAAGACTCATGAGAAGAATTGTGGTCTCATAAGTTATCCAAACACAGTGTACTGCCTTTATATATATATATATATATATATATATATATATATATATATATAGACACACACATACATATACATATATATATATATATTTTAAGCTTATTTATTTTCAGAGAGAAACAGCATGAGTGGGGGAGGGGCAGAGAGAGAGTGGGAGAGAGAGAATCCCAAGTAGGCTCCGCACTGCCAGTGCAGAGCCTGACGTGGGGCTCAAACTCATAAAACTGTGAGATCATGACCTGAGCTAAAACCAAGAGTTAGACGCTTAACTGACTGAGCCACCCAGGTGCCCGATACCTTATATTTTTAAACTTAATCTAAAAGCTATTTCAATGTTAGGTCATTGACTGGTAACTATAATTTTTGGTGTCTTTGTTTTAAAATAAACTCTCAAAATTCCCTCAAATAAAGCAGATTGTATTATATTGAACTCATTGACAGTGAACTTCTTGGTTAAAGTACAAAAGTATGGTGTAGGAGCACTGGGTGGCTCAGGCAGTTGAGCAACGGACTCTTGATTTCAGCTCAGGTCATGACCCCAGGGTCTTGTGATGGAGCCCTGGGTTGGGCTCCAAAATGAGTGTGAAGCCTGCTTGGGATTCTCTCTCCCTCTCTCTCTGCTCTTCCCCCCACCTCCTTCCCTCTCTCTCTGCCCTCCCCCCTCTCTTTCTCTCTCTCCCTCCCTCTTCTCTAAAAAGAAAGTCTCTTTAAAAAAAAAGTGTGGTGTAAAAATGAGAGGAGTGTGTCTTATTGAGGTGGCAAAACCAGGTGAAGAGCAAAGGTAGCTATTTAGGTCACAGGCAGGATTTAATGAAAAAAAAAGAACAAACCCTTGGGTGGTTAAAAATACTTGTTAACACTATTGTATTAGAGGTCTTTTCATCTTTCTTGCTCAATTAAATATCTTCTAAAACATTTGATTCATTTCCAAAAGTGAATTTGAGGTATTTAAAAATATTTCCTTTCAAAATTGCTTTCCATATTCCCAGATAAGCTGAACATAATTACTGCTGTGATTATATTATGAATGTAATCACTATAATTTTATTCTTGTTCATTTCCTTATTTTTTGAGAAACAGTTGCACCAGAGTTAAAGAATTGTGGTGGTTAATATTCATATATGGGAAAGGAGGTTGTGGTTACTTAAGAGGTGATATTTTTTTACCTGTGTAAAATGCATTTCCTCCCACTCTGTCATCTTGTTTTTTTCCAAGTTTAGCTAATCTTTATAACTGATAGGTTAGATATCCAGAATGCGGATTAGAGATCTTTGTATTGCTTTTTCCCTTTTTATCCCTTTTTATCCCTTTTACTGCTGGCATTCATATTGGTCAAGCATTGTCCATGTTATGTTAACCTAGAAATCATACCTGTGTCATACTATTTATGCTCAGACATTTCCATTTAATAGATTAAATAACTAACTGATATTTTCTTGAAACATTTATTGAGAATTTATGTCATATAACATATTCTATGTTAGGCATTTCAAACTAAATTATTTCATTACATTTTTATAAAACACTTGTGAGTTAAATGGGAGTTAAATTCACATTTGTGAGGTATTACAGAATGGCTTTCGGGCTAGCTTAATTTACAGATGGTTAACTCCATTTATTCAGGTGTATGTTTCAACAAATAATGTTCTTTGAACACTGGACCCCCAGAAGAGAAAAAAAAGGACCCTATCTGCTAGCTCTTCATGCTGGGACCTCTTCTTCCTTCCTTTCTTTCCTTCCTTTGTTTCTTTTTATTTAAAAAAAAAATGCTTATTTATTTATTTTGAGAGAGAGAGAGAGTGCGAGTGAGGGAGGGGCAGAGAGACAGGGAGAGAGAGAATCCCAAGCAGCCTCTGTGCTGTTAGCACAGAGCCCAATGCAGGGCTCCATCTTATGAACCGCAAGATCATGACCTGAGCCAAAATCAGGAGTTGGACGCTCAATTGACTGAGTTACCCAGGCTCCCCTGGGACCTCTTTTGGTCTGGACCTTCTTTCTCTGGTTGGACAATGGTAAGGGTGGGCAGGATATTGATAGCTGCTGCAGGATATCACTTGCTTTGTTAGACCCTCATTTTCAGTTAATTTACTTTTGAGAAAATTTATAAATTGAGTTTCAAAATTCTCTCTTCTTTCAGAGCCCTCTACTAAGCAATTGTGCCCCTGAGCATTTGTATAAGAAGTGAGATGAGCAGTTGTATGAGAATATATGAGGAGTGCATGATTATATCCAATTGCAGGAAGGAAGGTTCAGTGAAGTTTGGCTCCACTATGCCAATCTAAATTAGAGATAAGTTTAGCAATAGTAAAACTCAGAACATTTCTTTGTGAGGTCATTTTGAATAGTTTAAAAATAATCTCTGATTCATGACACATTTTGAGCCAAAAATGTATTCTGTACTGAGTCTTAGTATAGCCTGGACTTATATTTTTTCAAAGGGAGGAAAAAATAATAAGCTTCTCTATAATAAAGAAAAGCCTTATTATATAGGCTGATATCAGTTTTCCCCTTTAATCGTAACTAATGTAAGATAATCAGAAGCATGAGAAGTATCCAGAATCAAAACAAAACTTAAATTTGTCCATCTAAGTCTCATGCTCGTGCTGCTAAATCATCGGGTTCTTGATGATTTCTGTGAAAATACTGACCAGCAGCTATTGCCAAGGGGTAGGGATAGGAATATTTGTCTAGGGTATCATAATATCATATCATAATTAAGATATAATTCTGCCAGAATATATGCTCCATGTGGGCGAGAACTTTCCTCTGTTTGCTGCTGTATCCCCAGTGCCCAGGCCCTCAATAAATTTTTGTTGAATGAATAAATAACTCTCAAGGCATGTAATTTGCATTCAAACAAGACCACATATTAGCTCTGGCTAATATGTATTATAACATAATATATATAGTATATAATATAATATAGTAATAAGTATTTTAATTTCTCAGTGTCCTTGACCTTGAAAATGAGGATAATCATGCATACCTTGTAGGCTGTGTTGAAGATGAAATATGACATATTCAAAGTGCTGAGTGCAGTATCAGGGATCCAGCTAGTGTTTAATGGGAAGGGAGGCTTGCAGAGAAGGAGACAGCTAAAAAAAGAGCAGCTTATACATCAGATGCTCCTGTTTTCTTAAGGTGTAAAAAAAATGAGTGTGTGCATTTTTGTTTCTTTGTTAATTTCAGGTTTTCCTTCTCTGGGAGATTTTATGTTTCTTCAAAAGAATTTCATACATGATAATTTCAGTGAATTCTATTAATAAGTGTTTATAAAAGTAGAGAGGGATCACTATTTAATTTAATTTGAAGGACACATTCCTCTTGAGCAGGGTTTCCAATCTTAGGTTATGCCCGAGGTTCCTTGACCATTCACAGAGCTCTATAAAGTCATATCTTTATAAAGCTTTATAAGGAATATAAAGTCACATACTTTGATATTGTTTGGAGACACTGTGCATCCAAAAGCCCCACTGTTTTTTGCAGTGAGCTTGTTGTCAAAAACTGACCTCTGTGCTCCAGAGGTGAGATATGTAACACAAAGACAGAGTCTGAGTATAAAGAGGAACAATAGCTTTATTGCTTTGTCAGGCAGAGAAGGATGCAGCAGACTAAGGCCTTCAAAACTACAAGCTTGCTCACAGGAAGGGGCTAGGGGGGATTATAAGGAAATACAAGATATATCCAGTTTGGACAGGAATTATGTACATGTTGCCAGCCTCCTTCATCATGTCTTCAATGAGGTATGTTCCTGAAACACAAGGCTCCGAAAGGAGGAGGGGAAATTTGCAGAAGGAGGAAAAAGTTTACTTAGTTTAAAGTTGAGCTTCCCTGAAGAAGCATTAGTGCAGCCATTTTGATTTTTGTTCAACTTTATGTTTTTAAGTGGTTTCAAGCTGATTATGGCTATTTGATATATATCAGATAATACCAAGTAAACATTTCTTTGATTTAAAAATAGGGGGAAAAGTAACATGTAGAGATTGTTGGGGGGAAGAAGACATTGAAAGGAGAAAAATAGGAGAGGGGGAAAAAGACAGGGTATTGGTTCAGCTTTGCTCAGTTTCATGCAAACCCATTCCAGTTATCTAAAATTTATCTCTTGTGACTTTCAAAGTCCGCTGGTGGAAATCACCCATAAAGAGGTTAATTTTGACACTGTCTCATTTCACCTCAAAAAAATTCACCACCCATGTAAAGTGCTTCAGGTAAAGTGTTTCATTTTTGGGAGAATATCATCTGAAACATTCCTAACTTTCATCAAAATTTAGAAAATTTCAGTCTCCATTCCTCTCAACAATATTATTTCCGAGTTTTTAAAGCTTATTAAATTTCCTCCAGAATCTTTCTTTGATCTCTGCATTCTGAAGTCAGTGCTGTATTGAGTGCCACCTACTTAGGAATACAGCTCTCTATACTTTCCAGAAAGCAGCCCACTGCCCCCTGTGATAGTAGCAATTCCCCCATCAAAGATCATGGCTTTACCTTCCCCACAAATAACTTTGTGGTATTTCCTTAAGCCCAGTAGGAATCTACAACTCTCTTCATTCTGTGTTTCTCCATTTCCTGCTCTGGAGTTCTTACATCTATAACACTTGCTTTCCTGAACAGTTTTGCTGCTTATTTCTCTTGTTTCTCCATATGTATCCAATTGCTATTATGGAACATATTTTTAAACTAGACTTGTAGTTGATGCTGTCATGTGAGCTGAGCCAGCACTCTCAGGGGCCCAGTGAAGAGCAATATACCCTTGCTATACACCATGTCTCCCCCAAACCTGGCCTTTCCTCCTATTTTGAATTCCCTTGGTTTTGCATAAGCTTTCTTACTTTGGTGGCAGCAGTAATTTCACTTCCTGCTACCTCTTTTCTTTGAAATAGAGATGAGAAGCAGGATGATAAGGAAGCCAGTGTTGGGTCATCAGTAATTTGAAAGCCTGTACACCACAGCTCTGTGTGAACTCAATTAGGCTTGCCCTGCTAGAAATGATTGGCATGTCCGTCATGCCTGCAGCTATTCTTACGGTCTCTCTCCTGCCAATACCGGATGACTTTTACACACACAGATCACAATCTTCTCTCAGTGCAAGAGCTTTGCTCTCTCCATGTGGGACTTTTTGCCTCCAAGAAATCCAACTCTTTGCAGGTGGATGCTACTGAGTGATCCAGACTCCCAAATCTCTGATATGTTCCTGGGTCTGCCTATTAAATTGAGCCCAATAAAATTTCCATTTTTGTAAGTCCAAAATTGTCAGATTTGTTTCATTTGAGGATTCAACACAGTATATGTGAAGTTGGAAAAGACACGTGTGTGACTCTTTGTGGGAGCTGTAAGAACTTTTGCTGTCTAGAAAAAGAAAGGCTGAAATAAGAGTGGCTTCTGTGTCCTCTGAAACCCACGCTGGTTCCGACTTGAGCTTCAAAAGCAGACAGGGGACAGTGAGTAGACCTCCTTCAAAAGAGACTTGACATTAATAATGGAACATGCTAAGGCAGAAACATTGCTACAGGACCCTGCCCTGACAATCGAGAAGGTTAGTAGATTTCTCTACATAAATATTTCAGACTGCTGATGACCAAACACAGCAGAATCAAAACAGGCAAATTTGGAAAATATATTTTCATATATTATGTAATATATATTTGATTGTATTTGTAATATATGTGCAATTATGTAATTTCTGTGTAATTATGTAATATATTTACATACATTATCAATTTGTAAAGAGAACACACAAGGCAATAATAAAAAAACACAATTGCCTAATGGCCCATAAACACCTAAATTTAGGGGCACCTGGGTGGCTTATTTGGTTAACCATCTGACTTGATTTTGGCTCAGGTCATGATCTCACAGTTTGAGGGATTGAGCCCTGCATTGGGCTCCACACTGGTAGTATGGAGCCTGCTTGGGATTCTCTCTTTCCCTCTGTCTCTTCCTTCCCCCCACCAAATAAATAAATAAACTTAAAAAAAAGGCACCTAAAATTATTTAACTTCTCCAGTAATCCAAGAAACATTAAAACCAAACAATTTTGCCTTGCCTTTGTTTTGGGTTCTTTTCTTTTTTTTTCAGCCTTATTCTATAAACTGCACTTATTTGGAGTATATAATTGATTAAGTTTTGTATATGGTGAATAACATGGTGTTGATGGATCATTTTGTTTCTGAAGACACAGATCTAATTAAAAAGTTACCCACAACACAACTTATAGCAAGCAGCCCATTTAGACTAGGCAATTATACAATTAAAGTGATTAGTTGCAATTATACCTAAATTTCCAATGTAAGGATTAATTTCCATGTAATGTATAGTGTCACTACATACTCATATTTAACTTTTAAAAACTCAACTGAAGAACCTCCTATTTACTATTATCTGCCACTTCCTGTAAATTTACAGTGGCCTGGAATCTAAGAACACCTAAATTCCATCAGTGAATTAAGTCCATCTAAGTTGAGTTTGTGTTCTCCCTCCATTGAATTTCTTCTGCTGAAATATCCATTTTATTCAACAAAGTGCTGAAATAAACCATTTATTTTTCCTGGCTAAGCTGTTATGAAGATAGCTATCAAAGAAGTTTGTATGATTTCAGAATTCAGTGACCTACTCATTTTTCTCTGACCTTTAAGTTAAAAACAGAGGTAAAATGTTGCCTTGCTTTTAAAAGAGGTTTCTCTATAGAAGAATATTCTCACACACGCAGATTATTTCTTTTTATTGAGGGTGTTATTAGGTCATCCCTTTTTCCTTTGGGTGAGGTGGACAGAAGATAGGCTGCAATCTACCTTTAAACAGGTGTGATCAGAAATAGTAGTAGATCAATCAGTAATGGTACAGCCCTTAAAGATGAGCATCCTGAGCTGGTAGCAGCCTCAACAGCGTGTGGTCAGTTCTTAAAATTTGTGTTCCCAATCTGCTGATGATGGAAGGATGTTAGAACCTTCATGTTAATTGCATTATAGTGTGACTTTGGGAAGCACCAATCATGGCAGGTAGCTAATAATTGTTTCTTCCTATCCCTGCTAATCAGGTATAGAAAGATACTTGAAGAAAAGGATGGGCCATTTTAAATGTTGTTATCCCCAACACCTGCTGGAGTACCCATGTATTACAAAAGTTGGTTGGGTAAAGAGTGAGAGAATTTGGAAAAATCATAATCAGTCTTCTCTTTATGCTAAGTAATTCCTTGAACATTTTCCGAAGACTTAAGCAGTCAAATCTGAAGTTCAGAAAACAAAGGAACGCTGTCTGACATCGTTAAGGAAATGAGATGAATGAAAGCATTTTCCAAATAATGAAAGTTATCCTCTTTGAAGTTTAACTGCTTTGGTGGAAATATTTCTAAGATCTAGGCCACACTTCCTTACTTTAGTAAAAATATTTTTGGAAAATTAAAATGTTTTTAATCTGGAGGTTGTCATTTTAAATCCATTATTATATTGTACCTTTAGGATACTATACTTACAAGTAATAACTCCTATTCTTCATTTGAGTCTCAGTTGGGACTTATTAACATCTGGAAACCTTCCTTGACACCCCAAATGTGGAGGTCTATACCATTTCTACTTCTCATTTCATAATGCCCCCTTCTTGATTATTACTACCTACTTGTGTGATTTTTCTAATACGTTATAATCTCCATGACAGTAGGGATCTTCATGGTCTTGTTTACATGGAACAGTGACTGGTATATAACAGGCAGTAAATAAATGTGGCTGGTCTGAACCCTACCACATTGAGTGTAAGAGTGTCGCATTTTATTATTTTTAGAAATAAGATAGCTCTGCTTTGAGTTACTTTGTTCCTGTTTCTGGCAGACAAGAAATTCAATAAGAAGTTTCCTCTCTTTATCTCTGGTTAGGCAATGATAATAAGAATCTTATTTTATACAAAACATTAGGAAAGAGCACCGTGATTTCCACTCTTCACTGGTCACCTGGATATACACATTTTTCAAGCTCACAAATACTTCGGAATGCTTCTTTGTCAAGCTCGGGTATGAGTTTCTTTCTGAAATTCCATTCCCAGCCTCCCTAGATGTACTATGCAGCCCCCAACCCCCAGTTCCTTCACTTTCTTGTAAAAGGTAAAATGCTAAATAAGTCTTTTGCTAGTCTCACAATTTAAGAAAGTTCCCTCAAGGACCCAGTGAAAACCATCCTACAGAGATGTAATCATCACAGAAGATAACACCCTATCTCACATTCTCCTGGGAGATTATGAGCCTAACTTCAGCTGTCACCTGACTCCAAATTGCAAACCCTACTTCCAGTCATCAAGATATGAGAGAATTAGCAATTTTATCTTGGAAACATGAATGCCATGGGTTGTATGCACTTAGCTATATAAAAGAATACAATTTTTTTCTGTCTTTGGAATCTCTTCAGCAGATTGTCTGTGACCGATAGCACATGCACATTAAAGTTTATTCTATAAGAAAATTATTTTCTTTTTCTTCTATCTTTGTGGAGAGGTCTTTTGGGTTGGGAAGAGAGATTTTGTTTTTAATTATATTTCCCCAACATTTGGAGCACTCTACAGACTCTGGTTGCAACTGCTTGTGAGATAATCCAACAACCGATCCTTTGCCCACTCTCAGAGTAAATGAGTATATTATCCTTCTTCCTGTTGGCAACTGCCAACGGGTGAGTTTTTTACCGTGCAGCAGAAAAGCCCCAGGCAGATGAATGTTGCAAAGGTCTGCATGGGATGTGATGAAGACATGCGATTTTGAGAACAAAGTTCAGATCTATATGACATTAGGAAAAGACTGGACAAAATTGGAGTTTGCGTTGACAATTACTCTTCTAAGGACAAATGAAAATTTTAAAAAAGCAGCTTAATTCTGTTGTAAATAAGGGAAGAAACTTCTCCCTCTTTTTTTCTTAGAGCATTTACTTTAGAAAATTGTAATTGTATGTACTTTTTCCTCTCTGTGAAATATATATATATATATACACACACACATACATGTGTATATGTATGTATGTATATACATGTGTATATGTATATACATGTGTATATGTATATATGTATATATACATATATATATATATATATGCTTTTGAAGACTCGATAGGGTTTTTATCAGCTTTATGACTCAGGCATTTCTTTTTCAAAGCTGTAGGAGCCATTGCTGCTTTAAAATATAAATATCAAGGGGTGCCTGGGTGGTTCAGTCAGTTAAGCATCCAACTCTTGATTTTGGCTCAGGTCTGGATCTCACAGTTAGTGAGTTTGAGCCCCACATCAGGCTCTGTGCTGACAGTGCAGAGTCTGCTTGAGATTCTCTCTTTCCTTCTCTCTCTCTGTACACCCCCCCACCCCCCTGGATCATGCTCTCTCGCTGTCTCTCAAAAATAAATAAACTTAAAAAAATAAAATATAAATACTAAGCTCCTCTCCAGTTTCTGTGGAAGGGTAGGAGCCCAACTTCAGAGGCACTTTGCTTCAAGTTGCAAAACTACCTCCTGTCATAAAGATATGAAAGTTCCTTTCTTTTGGATGCAGTGTGTTCTTTTTCTGATTCCTTTGTGGAGAGGATTTCTGGGTCAGAGATTTAGTATTTAAGTGTGTTTCCCAAACACTGTCAAATAAAGCCCTGTCACCCACATAGAGTAGACCCTGAGTAAATATTTTGTTTCTATTTTGTAGTAGCCAGCTATCTTCTGCCTTCTAAATATCCTCACTGGTAATTCCTACACTTCTTAGACATCTGGGTCACCTGCTTTCTAATAAATGATTGGTCTTATTCTGTAATTAGGCCACTGTTAATAATCAACCCAAGACCAGATGGTGTATAGGAAATTCTTATTTTATATTTTTGATGCCATCCTTTTTTTTTTTTTTTTTGACAGTGGTTTTATTTACTCCAAAGATGTTGTAGATGTGTGCATTGAAAAGAATTTTGAGAAGTAGGACAGTAGCAGTAGTGGGAATTTAAGTGGCTCTTTACTGCTTGAAAATTATTGTGTCATTTGCAGAATAAGAAATTGATCCTGGCTTGTTTACATCCAGTCAAGACTTATAGTACCCCAGCACAGTGATTTCCTTGAAAATGTAACTCAGGGGCACCTGGGTGGCTCTGAAAGTTGGGCGTCTGATTCTTGATTTCAGCTCAAGTTATGATTTCACAATTCGTGAGTTCCTGCACCATATTGGGCTCTGTGCTGACAGCATGGAGTCTGCCTGGGATTCTCTCTCTCTTCCTCTGCCCCTCCCCCACTCATGCCCTTGCATGTGTGCTCTCTCTCGAAATAAATAAACATTAAAGAAAGAAAATATAATTCAAATATTTTATGAGTGACAATTTAAAATGTGGTAGGAATTAATTGGCATAATTAACTACATAATTCAACTGAACCTTCCCCCCCACCCAAGATCTATTGAGAATGTGAGTTTGTCACAGGAGGAGGAGAGAAGAATTGGGTTATGATGATGCCAGGTTGATATTGACGTCTAATGCATAATCTTCCAGAATGAGCTGCAGAAGAAGCAGCCATTCTCTAGAAGCTCTTCCATTTGTTTCTGGAAAGCCAACTTTGACTAAGCGTAGTTCATGTCTTCTTTGCTTTTCTAAGCTTTCTAAGATATAGAAAAGTTGCCGCTGAATTCTTGGGAAATGTCAAAGAGAAGGAATGCCTGGGTAAAGAGGAGCTTGATGTATAGAGAGTTCCAAGATCATTTGAGAGTCGGTGTTTTTAACATGGCCTCTGTGGATTTCAAAGATCAGCAGGAAGACACTAAGTCATTCATTCATAGGACAGAATTAGAACATGCTGGAGCCTGGCAACCTTTTTCCTGTGATATATTATTTGTATTCCTAATCATGTTTAGCTTTGAATGGTTATTGAAAGAAAAGTTTATTGTTTTGATCATTAGACTCTTCTCTTTTGGATGACAGAAAGGAACCCTAACTGTTGTCATTTGATGACCTGTGTGCACTAGGACATTTTGTGTATAAGTGGGCTCTTAGACGCCTTTATTGTTTTGACCACTCTAAGCTTCCAAGTGAATAATAGTCATGGCAACAGCAAGTAACCATTAAGGAGATGTGAGAGTCTGATCTTAAAATGAACTGTGTTCCTGCTGTAAGGCTCAAAATGTAATAAGGTGATGGCCAATACAATTCCAATTATCTCTGAACATTTTGTCCATATTTCTTACTCAGAGAAAGGCATCACTGCACTCTTTAGACAAATGGGGAATGGGTGGGGAAGAGCAGAAGGGAAAAATAAAAAATGAAGTCAGTTCTGATAGATGAGGGTTAAAGGGGGAATGTATTGGCGATTTCTGTTTATTTATTTATTTACCCCAAGGGAATTGAATAATAGAATCTCTGTCATTTTAAACTAATTTTGATTGTTAGTTTTAGTTACAACAGGGTTAGTTTTGCAAATCTATTTTACAGCCATTCCCATTGTTTTCATTAATACTGGAACTAAAGATCGACTCCATCAGGGCTTTCTGGCATAGTCTCCAAATATGTTTTAAGATGGGTGTGTTGTAATTGTCTTCAGATATTTACAGGAATGGCTCTTTATCACTTTATTCACAGAATTTACCTGAAGAGCTCATCCCTTGGCCTGCTGATATCATGCATGGTTGTAAATGGGCAGCATAAAGTGAAAGCAGACAACTAAGAGCACAGGTTCTTAGAAAGTTACTTGGCTTTATAAACCCTCTTTCTTTACAAGTGTTTGTGTTCCTGAATACAAACAACTTTGTTTATACAGTGAAACGAGAAGTCAAGGGAAATTTGGAATATCTACTAGCCTTATTTAAATCATCATCTGCTGATTGATGCCTGTGACTATCACTTAAAATCAGAGACACCTAGCTTTTGTATTTCTGAATAAAAGCAAAATGTTTCCTCCTTGACTCAGACTATAAAGCTGCATGAGTAACATATTTTATAATTGTATAAAAGGAAGGATGTGATTAAATAATAATAATAATAATAATAATAATAATAATAATAGTAATAGTAATATAATAGTTGCTGCTGCTGTTGTTGTTGGAAATAGTGTTTTTCAGGCAGGTCATTAGAGTTTTGCTATGAGATCTGTCCACAAGGGGATGAGCATTTCTTTTTGGCCCAAGTTTCTTTATTTACATTAAGCTTGGTTTCTAGAACCCACTGATTATCCCACTGTCCTAAAATATCTTTATTACATTTTTATCCACCTTTATTTGCTTTCCTACATCTCTCCATGTTTGCTTTTTTTAATGTAAATAATGCTCCTTCTAGAAATTCAGTTTTATCATCACTAAAATAAGAAAAAAAGGCAAAATAAATGAACCAAATGACAAACAAAAACCTTCATTGCAATTTCTGCTTAATCTCCCATTACCTGAAGTTAAACTCCTATAAGGGAGGGTTTTCTGCCAAGACAGTTAACTGACATAAGGAGCATGAAGAAATCACAACACTTTGATCCTCAGTGGTTTAGAGGACACCGGTGGTCTTAAGAAGGCCTCACAGAGATTTATTTTACTTCTCTTGTCTATTAGTGGCCAAAATATGCACTTTTTTTTACTCAATATGAATCAAGTGGTTTTTTAAATGTTTATTTATTTTTTGGAGGGGAAGAGGAGAGAGAGAGGGAGAGAGACAGAATCCCAAGAAGGCTCCACACTGTCAGCACAGAGCCCAACATGGTACTCAAACTCATGAACTGTGAGATCATGACCTGAGCTGAAATCAAGAGTCAGATGCTTAACTGACTGAGCCATCCAGGCACCCCTAAATCAAGTGATTTTTATGACAGTCTCAATAAGAGCTACATCATTCTCTTCCCTAATTTCAGTGAGGGCTTTTATTTGGTGGTTTGATGGTTTTGATGCAGATGTGGTAGAATAATGGAGTAGGTAGTAGATGAGGTTTCAAATGAAAAGACATGTGACCCTCAGAAGACATCAGGGGAAACTGGTGCCCTGGCTGCTGTTACTGGGCTCCGCCCATGTGTATTTCTTTGGTGAACTAATTAGAAAGTAGCCCTCAGCCTTGAAGGATTAGAAACCTGATTTGTCAGTACCCCTAGAATAGGTCAGTTTTTTAGGGATGAGTACGTAGTAATCAAGCTCAGAAGAGTGATATATAACCAATAATTCTTATTTACTGATTTGTAGAGTGAATTTTTAGGGTCATGTACCCTAGAATATTTCTGTCAGCATGCCTTGCACATTCTCCCATACCACTGAGGCACCTGGCAGGTGGGTACAGCGTGTCCAACAGGAATATGGTCAACAGGAGAGGGCCACTCTGTACTTTATGCTTCTAGACTCACTATGGCCTTTCTCTATCACTTAAGAGTAGTTAAAGAAGAGCACTTATGTAGGAGGAAATGGGTGCTTTAAGCTAATCCCTGCAGCCGGACCTGGTGGGCAGTGGAGGGACGGAAGAACTTTATCAGCACATGCTTATATAAGTCTGGATAAAAATCTGGGCCAGGCTCACCCATAACATTCTGTCTCAGATTAACAAGACGTAGCAGTGGGTATCTTGGTGATGTCAGCTGTTGTTTTTCTCTTGAGTCACACTATGGCAACTGGTGAAAATCCTGGAGTCTTCCTTTACTGTCCTCCGTCACTGTTCTCTTGTACAATATCTCCTGTTTACTGCATCCTGTGTCTCTCTCTTGGCCTTTCTTTCTCATTGTAGTAAAGTACATCCTTAAGAGACTTCTTAAAAATGGGTCATGGGTGACAAATGTTTTGATTACCAAGCATGTACTGAAAATGTTTTTATTTTACCATCATACTTGATAGATAGCTTGATTTTGTTTAGCATTCTAGGTTGGAAATTATTTGCTTTCATAATTCTAAAGGTGTTGATCTGTTGCTCCTGGTGTTACTGTTGAGAACTTCAGGGTCACTTGATTCCTCATCTTTTGTAAGTGATCTTTGTTTTCCTCTTCTTCCTCCTTAAAAGTTTATAGAATTTCCTCTTTATTTTCATTCAGAATTCTGAAAATTTATGCTGATATTCCTTAGTATGGCTCTATTTTCTCATATTGTGGGTCCTCTCCATGTGGCAAATTGTGTTCTTTGGTTGTATGAACTTAAATTATTTCCTGCCTTCCATTTTCTCTTGTTATTTCATCATGGAAAGATTAGTGCTTCAGTTATCTTTTTATTTTCTATTCTTTTGTCTTTTTTTCCTACTCCCTGGAATATTTACTAAAATTATCTTCTAACCTTTCCATAGTGTTTTTAAAATTTTTTGTTAGAATAATTTAAAATTCCAAGGTCAGCTTTTTTCATCTCTCTTTAATGTCTTCCTGGTCTTATTTCGTGGACACAGCATCTTCTCTGATCTCTCTGAGGATATCATTGATAGTTGCCTAGATTTGTTTCTTCCTAGTTGTACTGTTGTCTGTTGAGTTCTTGTCTGTTGAGTTGTACAGGTTGTCTGTTGAGTTCTTGCCTCCATGTTAGAGACTTTGCTCAGCTATTTGGTAATCCTTAACTGTCTACTCACAATTTAGGGGGAGGGAATAAAAAGGTCCTGAATGCATGGGTGGAGCTTTCATATTTGAACCTCAAATTTGACCCTGAAGAGGTCATTTGTTGGACAGTCTTCTTTAGTATTTCCTTTGGGAAAAGGTCAGCTTCTCTGCCTGGACAGTGAATGCCAGGCTGCTGGAGTCTTTGGGAGCCAACTAGGACCGGAGGGAGGGTTGGCTGTGCAGTCAACTTTCAGTGGATTCCGAGTTCCTTGGTTTTCCTGTACTCAGCCCTCTTCACTCCACTGCCTGTCTCTGGCTTCCTTATCTTTAAACATTTAGTGATGGTAGTTTTAATGCAGTTTGGGGGAGGAGTGAGTGAAATAAGTTGTTAAGTGTTCAATCTGCTGTCCTAACCTGGAGTGTATGGGGAAGGTTTGAAGTCATCTCTTCCACAAGAAGGCCTGCATTAGAGCTACAATGACAACATTTAATTACAGCATTTGAAGAATGTAGTGCTTACTTAGTACAACATCCTAATTTTATAGAGCAGATAACTGAGGGACAGAAGCTTTATGATTTGCTGGGTTGAGAATAATTAAGATTCCGAGGGGGGAATTCTAGCATATTGGTTTTATCTTAGTGAACAACAAACAGGGATATGGCAAAGAGGAAATACGAAATATAGAAATAAAATGAGGTGTTAAGGACATAAATTCCAAGTGTATAAGTTTAAGCTTTGTGACCTTTAGCTTTTATATTAAGGGAAATGTCTGCTTATGTGGAACCTTCAAACAATGCCCCTATTGATATAAAGTGCTTTTATTGAAACCTTATACCTAGGTATAAATTTAAATATAGTACAGCATTGGAAAAAGGATAGTTTATGCAGTTTTTTGTTGTTGTTATACTTTTACACTGGTTTTAAAGTTATTTTGCTTTGCAGGTTCATGCTATTAAACTACTTCAGTGTGAAACTCCCAGGTTTATAAGCAGAAACAAAAGTGTGGCAATAAAACGGAGTGTAGGGAAAACTGGCAACGTACAGCTTTTGTGGGTGGTCAGATTTTAAAACAGATGGAAAACTAAATATTTAAAGGCATGTTTTCCAATGACAAGTAAACATTTAAGAGTGGGACAATTACATTTTGAAAATTATGATAAGATTCTTTCTAAGGATGTGAATTGCTCTTAAGATAAATCTGGTTTTTGAAACCTTATGAAAAAATATTCTACAATACAGGAAACTTTGTCATTTTGATAGTTCAGTTATAGCCTTTCTGAGAGACAGAGTTATTTGTGCTTGTTAAAATATATAAACATCTTGCTGACATATGCTGTCAGGTTCAGGGCTCTGGACATCTTCAATAAATATTGCTCAACTGACAGAAATATGAGAGGTGAAGTAGAGATGTTTGAAAGTATTTTTTTTTAAATTGCAAGCTATTGATGGAATATTAGCATATAGAGTTCCCAAGTAAAAGTAGAAATTATGATTTAGTTATGTAAAGATTTTCTGTTGTTGTTGTTCTGCTGTTTTTCTATGTTAATTGTATCATGTCTATAGGAACACCTACACCAAACATATTTAGGGAGTTTTTCCTTTAAAATACTAAGATTGCTCTGAGTCTGCTGTCACAGCTAAATAAATATAGTAAGAAGACATTTATTCACAATATGTCTGTGCAAATGACTGCCAGCAGTCTCAGTGACCAAGAGTGCACGTGCTCAGAATTGTCTTAAACAAGGAAATGGGTTCTCTCTGTGTAATTTTTAGCTGTAGCCAAGTTCACTTAAAACCTCTTACTATTCCCAGTCTGCAGGCAGAAAGTGCTATTTCCTGTTTTATCTAGCATTCATTTGAAAAATGTCTGATTTTTATGGCATAAAAATGATAGCCCTATTATTAAAACTCTCTGGATATACATTAAAGAATTTCAGGAGAGCTGGCACAGAACAGTCAGTGAGGCCAAATCTTTGTGCTCATATCTGTGGGAGCACATTCAAAACAATTACTGCCCTTCAGCTGGATGCAGCCTTTCATTCTCTATGTTCTAATCTTTCCTTTGGTCTTCCCCACACCCAACCTGGCTTTCCTAGTGTGTGATTTCTTTGAAAAGGAATATCTAACTCTAAGAATAGATCCTCTACTCTCTTCCAAACTGTGCTCCGTGGATAGCACACGTGTCCAGGAGATGTTAATAGGTATTCTGGGAAGTAAAGAGTCTTAGCTAGAATCAATTTGGGCTTGCTGCTGTCTGAGACTTGGCTTGGAGGGTCACTCTATTGGGGCCTCTGTGTCCCTCCAGTCCCTGCTGCTGCAGCCCGCTTCACGCAGGCATCACCCTGACAGAGCATGACTCTCTCTTGACACTCTCACATGCAATCTGGAAGGGCCAGGAGTTAACTCCTTATGGCATGGGGAGGATAAAAGCTCCCTTCTTCCACCTCTCTGTTGGGTGTTCAGGGCTGAGATGCATTCCACGTGGCTCTTCAGAGGGCTCCTGGCCCAGAGCTCTAGCCCCATTGCTACTGCAGTGGCTGGCCCAATAACACCTTCCCTTGCATTGATTCTTTCCTTTCCCTGTTTTACTGCTCCTCTCCCTCTCTCTGGTTCTCTGGAATCACTTCCCCAAATAAAAGCTCTTGTCTCTAGATACCACATCTTCTTTATCCATTCATCAGTTGATGGACATTTGGACTCTTTCCATAGTTTGGTTATTATTGATAACACTGCTATAAACATTGGGGTGCATGTGCCCCGTGCTATGAATTAGCACTCCTGTATCCTATGTATAAATTCCTAGTAGCACTATTGCTGGGTCGGAGAGTAGTTCTGTTTTAATTTTTTTGAGGAACCTCCACACTGTTTTCCAGAGTGGCTGCACCAGTTTGCATTCCCACCAGCAGGCAGCAGTGCAAGAGGGTTCCCCTCTCTCCCCATCTTCGCCAACATCTGTTGTTTGCCAAGTTGTTAATTTTAGCTAGTCTGACCAGTGTGAGGGTTGGTATCCCAGTGTGGTTTAGATTTGTATTTCCCTGATGATGAGTGATGTTGAGCATCTTTTCGTGTGTCTGTTAGCCATCTGGATGTCTTCTTTGGAGAAGTGTCTATTCATGTCTTCTGCCCATTTCTTCACTGGCTTATTTGTTTTTTAGGTGTTGAGTTTGGTAAGTTCTTTATAGATTTTAGATACTAACCCTTTATCGGATGTGTCATTTGCAAATATCTTCTCCCATTCTGTTGGTTGCCTTTTAATTTTGTTGATGTTTCCTTTGCCGTGCGGAAGCTTTTTATATACAATGGAATACTATTTGGGAATGAAAAAGAATGAAATCTTGCCATTTGCAACAACGTGGATGGAACTGGAGGGTATTATACTAAGTGAAATAAATCAGTCAGAGAAAGATATCATATGTTTTCACTCATATGTGGGATTTGAGAAAGTTAACAGAAGGCCATGGGTAAGGGAAGGAAAAAAATAGTTACAAACAGAGAGGGAGGCAAACCATAAGGGACTCAAATACAGAGAACAGACTGTTGAGGGTTGGTGGCGGTGGGGGGGGGTCTGAGGGGTGGGGAAAATGGGTGCTGGGCATTGAGGAGGGCACTTGCTGGGATGGGCACTGGGTGTTGTATGTAAACGATGAATCATGGGAATATACTCCCGAAGCCAAGAGCACGCTGTATACACTGTATGTTAACTAACTTGACAGTAAATTATAAACAATAAAAAAAGTCCTTGTCTCACAGATTCTGCTTTTGACAGAGGGAGAGGGAGGCTCCTCTGCAGCTAACTAATGCAGTTACAAAGAACAGGAGTTCTTGAAGTCTCCTGCATTTACAAAAGTAAATAAAGAAATAAGCACACAAGCAAAAAACTAAACCAAAGACATGTTCAGCACTGTTCCTCAATTTATAACTGTGGAGTCTTTATTTATGTATTTACTTACTTACTTACTAATGCATTGTTACTAAAAAGAACATCTTCAAAACCTGGGCTGGGATTGACTTCACGGGTGTGTGTCTTGTGCAGTAACATTGGACCCTATGTTTGGTTTAAACCTCTCCTGCAACTTCGTGAAATTCTTAGTAATTTATGATGATTTCACTTTGCACTGGGTCCTGCAAATTATGTAGCTGTTCCTGACCTGGGCTAAGTTGAAAGGCATTCAGACCATAGACTGTTCTTCAGGAAACCTTTTGCAATCCTGTAATCCTTATAGTTGGAAGAACTCTGCACTAAAACGCATGGGCCTTTAACCCTTTTTTTGCTGCTCTTTCACTTTATGCAGGTGGGTTAGTGATTGACTCAATCTGGGCTTCAGTTTCCTTGGCTGCAAGTGATTGGAGGTTTCAACTGGTGTCTCTCAACCCTGGCTTCACATTAAATTGATTGAAGGGCTTTGAGAAATAAGTCAAGATGGGACTCTGTCAGCAGTATTTTAAAGCTCATTCCAGTCATTGGGAAAGTCAGCCAGGGCTGAGAACCCAGGATAAGACTGTGCCCAAGCTTTCAACTTTTAGTCTGTGTTCAGAATGTTAGTGATAGGCTCAGGCTATAAAGACTTCCACAGGTCTCATTTGATAACACAGAATAAATTATCCAGAGAACATTGAAAGCTATTTGTAGCACAGTAGTATTTAAGGAGGAAAGTTTACATTTTCATAGGATCATCTTGTTGGAAAGTATCTCGGGATACTATTCTCACAACTAATATAAATAGTATTTGTAATATTTCAGCTATACACACTAAGACACTAAAAATTGTTGTAGGAAAGGGGAAAAGAGTTCACAAGAAAGGGGAAATCCAGATGGCTTTAATAGGGAGAATTAAACATGTTATGAAAACAAACTAAAAAGCACACAAGCAAAGGAACAAAACCAAGTGTTGGACCACCTTCATTTCAAGGACAAAAACATAGCTCCACATAGAGGCATCACCAGAACCATCTGGAGGTTTGCAGGGCTTTGGGGGAATAGCATGATCTTATCTGGGAAGAGAATAACCGAATCAAAGACAAGGCTGAAAAGAAAAGGAAAACAATCTTGTAGAAATATTAATTAAAGAGCTGCCTCCACCAGAATGTGGGAAAGCTCTAACTGATAGGCAGAATGGGCTCGTGAATATTATTTGATGGATAGAAAATATGCATCTGAATTTTTCCCCAGATTTTCCTTTGATAATGTAGAAGGAAATCATTAGTAATTGGCTGTCTGATGGGAGTTGGAGTCTTTTTAAAACCTAGCTTTTACATTATTAACATGTGCTTCACTGTGTTTTCCCCACATACCAATTATTTTTTAGGGGAAGGAAGAAGTTAGTTCCCTGTCATTCCTCTAACAAAGTATGTTGTTTTGTTCTCCCTCTAGCACCACCAGACGCTTGATTAAAGGAAACCACTTTATTTATTATCACCCACCAGTGTTAATCTCCTTAAGTTCAGAGAGAATCATTGAGAGGTCCATAAAAATAAATTTCGACTTTATTTTCCTTTTAAAAAATAACAACATAAGATCAAAACTCCGTGCCTTCACTTCACTTGCAGGTTTCTGCAGGACGCGTGTGTCACTTTGTGCAGAAAGCAGTGTCTCAGAGCATCGCGTGCCCTCATCCACTGTCATGATCACCTGAGCTTTTTATTCTGTCTCTTCAGTCCTTTTGAACCTCAGAAACTTTAGTTCTTCTTTTGAAGTGTAATCAGGTCAGCGAATGAGACAAGAGCAGCTGCAAATCTGCTGTAGTTTTTTTGTCTGCCTGATTGGGTAACAAGGTCTTCCTCTACCCTTCGGCCTGTCTGCCTTCACACCCTCAAATACTTTCTATGCTAAGCCTAATTTTGTTTGCTACTAGGGAGGCTCAGGTGGGCTTTGTTAAATTAAGGTGAAAGAAATGAGGTTGGCAGTCCGATCTATCCTGTCAATCAGGAGGATGGGCTTTTATTTAGAAATTAAGTAAATGTGAAAAGAATAGATGATGCAGCTTCAATTTTCATTTTTGTAAAATCTGACACAGGGACTTCATTGATATTCTGTATACTCAGAGCATATGTCAGTGGAATGACATGCTGAAATGATTACATTGTGCTGAGAGAACATTATTCTGAAGGAGTCTGAGAATCTTTTGCTGATTCTTCATTTCATGACTTAGCTATATACATCATGTTTTATATTTTTGTAAAACCAACAGGAAAAGAGTAGCATATTGTCACTTAAGATTTATGCACTGTATCTTGCTCTAGCATATGTGTTATGCCCATCATTATCCTAAATCTTTATAATATTCATATGCATTTTATAGACTGAGAAACTGGGGTTCAGAAATCTTAAATATCTTGCCTGTAGTCACTTCTTCTAGAATGCTTGAATCTTTTTTAGCTAAGTGCTTGCTAGGTTGATCACTCTGCCTTTTAGTTAGTTTTTTAGTCTGAGACATGTTAATGTATATATATATATATATATATATATATATATATATATATATATATATCCTCCTGCCTTATTGAATATGTTTTATGGTGAAATATTTAACTGAGAAAGTATATTTATTAGTGAATTTTACAGTGATAAGTAAAGCAACATAAATGTAAAATCCAATTCCTTGAGTTCCCACTGAAATAAGCTTTAGATACACATCTATATGATCTACTTTCTCACTAGTTGCCTTTGGAATCCATACAGTGCTTTTATAGCAGAGGCCTTCATTTGAACTCCCAAATTGATATCTGTCCCTTACTGAAAGCTTAGCAATTCTTGAGACAACAAAGTTGTTTCTTATATTTAACAGGTTCACTAGAACAATAAGAAATTCTTCCAGCCTTGGAATTTGATGACAGGGACTAAGATGACCATATTTTGAAATCGCAGTAACTTTGATGTGTTTTAAATGGAAAATTAGGTAACATGCATAGAAAATAATGGCTGAGAATGAATTTTACACAGATAAAAAGAATATACTTGAGGAGAGTGACCATACACCAATTTGGTTATTTAGGGATAAACATGAAAGTAATGTTACATAGGGATAATAACAAAAAAGTCTATTCTCTCTCCCTCTCTCTCTCTCTCTCTATGTACACACATATACATGTATGTATACATATATATGCATATATTTTATACATATACACACATTATACATGTATGTACACATATACATATAGATTTACATATATACATGTATATATACATACATATATAATATATGTACATATCTATATATCTATATCTATATCTATATATAAATTTTTAAAAGATCCATTCTGATTCATCACTTCAGATTTTTGGCATGGGAATAGACTAAGAAAGCAACATTCTGCCATGGAGTCATTAACTGTAGGATACCCGGATCCCAGCTCAGATCTTACCCTTAACCCACACCTGCCAAATAAATGTTAGCAGTTACCTTGCACTTGTCAGAGCCTGGAACCCCATTTGGATATCCATTCTCCTTGATCTCTTTAATGCTTTATTCTCTGCTCATCTCCTCCTTGGGACGTGTTCTCTGTCTCTTGATCTTGGGGACACTAAGAGCTTGATTCTCCTGTTTAGATCACTTGTTTTCTCAGTCTGCTTTATTTCCTGTTCTCTCCTGGTTGTGCTCCTTAGCTGTTCCCCAGCTCGGTCCTGCATCCTTTATTCTTTCTTTTATATTCTCCTTCCACTCTCACTAATACCCTTAACTTCAACTCTTTCTTCTGCTTTTATAGGCAAATAATGCTCTTAAAATGGCTTCCACTAGATTTTCCCTTCTCAAATATTTCTTTTGCATTTCTTGAAGTCCAGTCCCATTAAGGCTAAGTCAGGAGACCAAGGCTTATTGCTCTAAGGAAGGAAACAAAAGATACTGTCTACAACCAAGAAGCCAATGCTCAGCTTTCAATTTCAAATCTGACATTTAAAAATTCCTAGAGAAACAATAGATTTAAAAGTTAAGGGTCTGTTTTAAAATACTCAGATACATTTGGAGGATACAGAGCTTTCAAAAGTATAGCCTGAGGGAGCCTGCATGACTCTCGGAGAAGTCGATATTGAACGTTACCATACCTACCAAGATATGGGAATAGTTGAGTAACAAAGAGGAAGTCAGGTGGCCTAGGAAGTTGAACTGGATGACAACTTCACTGGATCTAGTATACATCAGAATGATTCAGAGAAAGCAACTGAGAATTCCAAAGCCTCTAAGAGGTAGGGGACATAGAATTGCTGGGAAGAATACAAGAGATCTTTGATCGGGATAAGATGGCTGCCCCACCTTGTGTCTGGAGGCCATGACACTTGCAACAGTGCCAGAATAATGCTCAAATGGCCACATGGGACAGTCTCAATTCAGCAGAGAACAGCGCAGAACACTATAGGACGAGATGGGCCAAAGCGCAGTTCTGTAGACATAGCAAGACCCAGAAGATGGCATAAGGACTGAGCATCCTCCTCATGAAATCCACATAGATATATATGGTTTCTGGAATCCAGATGCAAAATTGGAAAGCTGAGGAGGGAGGTCACTTACAGAAGAGAGAACTCTTCACAACTCAATCAATACCCAAAGAGGATGCTTTAAAATATAATACATTTCTTTGCAAGATCAGATAGTTTATCACCAGCCGTGTCCTTTGCATCTACTAGGTGCAATGTGCTGTGTTTGGGGATGTGGGTAATGAGACAAGGACTACTCCCAGCCTTCAAGGTGTTCATAATTAGTTGGCAATTTTCCAAGATGTTTTCGTTCTCTAGTAGTGCACCTTCCATTGTCTAATGGATATGATGTTAGCATGCTGAACCCAATGTGTGCAACCCTTAACTCACTTTTTCTTTAGTGTTTACTATTCCACTGAAATTCTATATTATAACTATACTTTTTCAATGATATCTCTCACACTCATAATTTAGGTATCTCCTTTGAGTCTTCTTTCTTTTTTCTGAGTTCCTCAGAGACAATCTCCAAACATTTCCCCTTGTTTCCTTTCTTATTGGTACTACAATAGTTCAGATAACTGTGAATAAATGTGACAGTGTGATTCATCTTCATCACATTAATTTATTTCCCTCCTAGCTTAGAAACATTCAATGCATGCAGGGAAGATTCCTAACTATTTAGTATGGCTAAATACTAAAGTTTCCTCATGCACTGGTACCCTATTATTAAGGTAACAAATTACCACAAACAGAGTCTTACCACACATTTAATCTCTTCTGGAGATCAGAAGTCTAAAATCAAGGTGTTTGCAGGGCTGTATTCCTTTGAGGGACAATCGGTTTCCTTGTCTTTTCAGCTTCTAGAGCCCACCTGCATTCATTGGCTCATGTCCCCTTCCTCATGTCATTCCAACTTCTTGCTTCTGTCATAAAATCTCTTTCCACTCACTCTGATCTCATGACATTTTCTTATAAGGACCCCTGTGATTATATTCTGCCCACCGGGATAATCCAGGGTAATCTCCTCCTCTCAAAATCCTTAATCATTTCTATAATCTCTCTCTCTCTCTCTCTCTCTCTTTCACGTAAAGATTTTATCTTATCTTTTAAGTTATCTCTACACCCAACTTGGGGCTCAAAGTCACGACCCTAAGAGAGATCATAAGTCACGTGCTCTATCGACTGAGCCAGCCAGGCACTCTCAACGACTCTTTTGCCATAAAAGATAACATTCAGAGGTTTCAGGCATAGGACATAGAGGTCTTTGTGGGAACATTATTATGTCTGTTCCTCTAGTAACCATTCTAAGATACCTTAGACTATATCAATCCTTGCTGTAGCCAGACACTTCCAGTGGTTATCCCATGGACATTCTCATCTCAACACCTTTGCTCTTGACTTTTCCCATATTTTGATACTTTTACCTGTTGACACCAGCAACTTAAATTCTGCTCAACCTTTAGTTCTTAGCTTTTCTTACTATTCCAGCCAACTGTGATTTTCTTCTTGACATCTTCTAATTGTTATTTTATATACCATGTGAGGAGGAACGGGAAGATATTCACTACATTTTAACTTGTACTGTTATCACAATTATGAAAAAAATTTTAATCAGAGTCTACTGTAAGTATAGGGTTAAGTTTAAAGGTTGTGAGAAATACAGACATTTATAAAGGTGATTCCTAACTTAACAGAATTTATAATTTGATATGAAATAAGAATATTATTAGGTCAATATGATGGGTTTAAAAGAACATATATTTTTGGGACTCCTGGGTGGAGTTTGAATCATAACATTTCCACTGAAATTCAAGTGTTCTCATCTATAAAATGTAGATATTTTCATGGTAATATTGATTCAAAATGCAAATAAATTATAGTTTTTAAAGTATCTAATTCATAAGGTAAGCTCAGTAAAGTTTACATGATTTTTGACATTAAAAAAAAAGCTTATTGGGAGGCTGCCTGGCTGGCTCAGTTGGTAAAGCATGTGACTCTGGATCTTGGGGTCGTAAGTTCAAGGCCCACGTTAAGCATAGAGCATACTTAAAATACAAAAAAAAAAGTTATGGATGTTCAGAGGACTGAGACACCATCCAGTCAGAGAAGGCTTTATGAGAAGGTGGGATTTGAGGTAGGCCTTAAAATCTAATTGGAGCTAGAAAACAGGATCCTGGACATAGGAATTTGGTTCCTAGTGATGTGCACAGCCAACCAGTTTGGGGAAAGCATGGTAGATTCCTGCAAGGAAGGGTTATAAAATAGGCTGAAGAAGTTGAAGGCAGCTAAGGATTCATCCTGTCAAAAGAAAGTGATTCATTGGGGCGCCTGGGTGGCGCAGTCGGTTAAGCGTCCGTCTTCAGCCAGGTCACGATCTCGCGGTCCGTGAGTTTGAGCCCCGCGTCAGGCTCTGGGCTGATGGCTCGGAGCCTGGAGCCTGTTTCCGATTCTGTGTCTCCCTCTCTCTCTGCCCCTCCCCCGTTCATGCTCTGTCTCTCTCTGTCCCAAAAATAAATAAATAAATAAATAAATAAATAAATAAACGTTGAAAAAAAAAAAGTAAGTGATTCATTAACAAACCTTTGTCTAAGCCTTCATTATTTCTACAGATGGAAACTATGCTCTGTTCATTTCTGTGCCCCCAGCACCAGGACAGGGTCGACACTTCCAAGCACTCAGGAAATGTTCGTTGAATAAACAAATAGAGAAGCACAGGGAGATAAACATTACCACGTCATTCCTTTTTGCTTCTCTCATGCAGAACAAAATTATCTGAAGATGTAGATATCTTGTACAGTTCCCAAGTTTTAATTCTTTTCCTAAAAGCCTGTAATGAGGAGAGAAATTCTCTGCTGTTCTGGAAGCTAGAAATACCTACAAACATTTGATTACTTTTTAAAACACAGTAAACAAAAATATCTTGCATATAAGTCTCAAAGTCATTTCTGTGAAAAACATTTTTTTTATTTTTTCAATTTTTTAAACATTTATTTATAGATTTTTGAGAGAGAGAGAGCACGCGCGCGAGCAGGGGAGGGGCAGAGAGAGAGGGAGACAGAATCTGAAGCAGGCTCCAGGCTCTGAGTTGTCAGCACAGAGACCCAGGCGGGGCTCAAACTCACAAACTGTGAGATCATGACCTGAACTGAAGTCAGACACTTAACCAACTGAGCCACCCAGACACCCCTGTGAAAAACTATTATTAATCTTATTCCTCTGATTCAGAAATTTTGATTGATTTAGTAATTTATGTTGATAGTTTGTATGTAGACTCAAGAGGATGGGTCTGATAAATAATTGAAATGAATAAACAGATTCAATTTGCTGATATTTTCTGGTTTTTAAACAAATTTATATTTTTGCATAATTCATACTATCCCTCACCAAGTTTCTCTCTTAGGAAGTTATAATGACTCTATGAAGCATAAAATGTTTATCCCTTTGAAAATTGATTGCTGTAGCTAATGAAGGGGAAAAAAACCTGCTCATACCATAGACACAAGAGAGGATCTGTTGATTCTCAGAGCCTGACCTGTTTTCTAATGTCTAGACTTTTGTTTGAGAACTTGGGGTCTTCCAATCTGCTAATCAACTGAAACCTCTATTTCCAAGATATACATTCTAATGAGCATAAGGAAGCAAGTTTAATCATTAATAGGTAGATAACTATGGCAACACCATAGTTACACTGCTATAACCAGCATCATTTTCAATCTGAGCTAAGAATAGCATAACATGTTGAGTTTTACTTTAAATATGATTTCTAAGATGGGAGGTTGGTAGATGAGAAAGTTTAAATGCCACATTATAATTGTTCAGCCCCAAATTTTGCATTTTCTCACAGATAATGGGAACAGGTTATTGAGGTGTCAATGATATTTATATCAAATGTTAGTGTATTTCCACCACATCAGGCTACATCTTAAAGGGATGTGAAAAAATTTTAATAACAATTTTCCTACTCATTTTAAGGAAAATAGCTACTCAGAAAGTGAAAAAGAAATGAAAAAAGGTCACAGAATTGGAGGAAAATAGAAACCTAATTTTGGTGTATGTGGCAGAACCTGTATGTAGGTGGGACCATGAGACTAGTTCTTGCTAAGTAGAATATGAGAAGTTATAAGTGTCACCATCCAGGCTGAGATGGTCAGGCCAAGTGTCTCCTACTTTCACTTATCCCCTGTCAGCTGTTCAGGTAGGAAGGATCTAATAAAGGAAATATGGTGGCATCACCAGATAGAAGGGTCTGTGGTCCCGGAATCATTCCATAAAGCAGAGCCCTCCAACCACCCTCACTGCACTGTTACCTGAGCAAGAGCTCAAGGTCATGAGTTCAAGCCCCACATTGGGATCCATGCAGGGTGTGAAGCCTACTTAAAAAAAAAGAAATATAAAATGGAAAAGGAAAGTCATAAGATCATTTGGGGTTTGGATCACCTATTTTGGGCTTAAGTTTAAAAAGAAAATACACTTTCAGCTTTCTCTTAAAAATTCATTTATTAAAAGGTGTTGCTGAGAATATTTGTAAGAAAGTGACCAACAGGAAGATGACATACAGGAGGATGACATATTCCATCTGGTTTTTCCATTTCTGGCTACCATCTTCTTGGTTCATAGTAAGAAGGGTCTGCAGCTCCAAATCCAGGCGTCAAACATGGGTGCATCGTAGAACTGCAAGTGACAGAAGATCTTTGATCATGGCTTCTGAGAGGCAGAGGAGAGCAGAGCAAAGGCAGAGGGACAGAAATCAGAGTGTGTGGGTGCTGCCTTTCATCTTTAATTAATTAATTAATTTTTAAACATTTTAAAATTTATTTTTGAGAGAGAGAGAGAGACAGCATGTGAATGGGGGAGGGGCTGAGAGAAAGGGAGACACAGAAGCAGGCTCCAGGCTCTGAGCTGTCAGCACAGAGCCTGATGCGGGGCTCTAAGCCATGAACTGTAAGATCATGACCTGAGCCGAAATCAGGCACTTAACCAACTGAGCCACCCAGGTGCCCTGATTTTATTTTTAAAAATTTTTAATGTTTTATTATTTATTTTTGAGAGAGAGAGAGAGAGAGAGATAGAGACAGAGTCAGGGATAGAGCCAGCATGAGCAGGGGAGGGAGAGAGAGAGAGAGGGAGACACCGAATCCTAAGCAGGCTCCAGGCTCTGAGCTGTCAGCACAGAGCCCCATGTGGGGCTTGAAGTCACTAACCGTGAGATCATGACCTGAGCTGAAGTTGGACACTTAACCGACTGAGCCACCCAGGCGCCCCTTTTCTTTCATCTTTTAGTGATTTAAATCATATACACTTTTAATTTAAACTTTCTGTGACATAGCAAGACCAAAACATGTCAGGTTGAATAAAATGTATTCCTTAAGAATTAGTTATATATTATCCTAAGGAATGATTGTTATTAACACTCCTGAATAGTTTCTCACAACAACAAGAAGAGTGTTATAGAAGAAGATCAGCAAAAACAATATTTTATAGTTGACCCTGAACAACTTGGGGGTTAGGGGTCCTGACCCCCTGAGCAATCAAAACTCCGTGTACAACTTTGATATCCCCAAAACTTTACTAATAGCCTACTGTTAATCAATAACAGTTGATTAACACATATTTTGTATGTTATGTGTACTATATACTGTATTCTTACAAGAAAGTAAGAGAAAAGAAAATGTTAAGAAAATCATAAAGAGAAAAAATACACTTATAGTTCTATAGTGTATTTCCTGAAGAAATCCACATGTAATACATGTAAGTGTATTTATTGAAAAAAATCCACATGTAACTAAATGCAAATTTAGTTGAACCTGTCCATACCTAGAAAAATATGCTTGGAGGAAATACGTGAAATGTAAATTCTGGTTTTTTAATTTTTATTTTCCTCTTTACACTTTTATATATTTTCTAATTTTTGGCAATGTGTATATATTACTCTTCTGCAATTAGGAAAATATAAGCATTTGACATAAGTCATGAATTGTAGTGCAGGTTAGCCCGCAGACATCAATCCCCAGTCCATAAAGAAGGAACCACAGCACGTGGGAGGCTTTGGGCAGCAGCAGTCAGAGGAACCAGAAAGCAGAACTGAAATGAACCAAGGACAGTTCAGTACCAAGGGGGGAAACATTTGGCCACGAACATCATTTTATCATAGTGAGTATTCATTTCATTCTTAGTCTATCCACTCACTGCCCTCAGAGCCTTACATTAATTAACTCATTAAATCCTCACAGCAACTCCATGAGGGAGGTACTATTTTATTATACTCACTTCAGACTTGATAAAAAGACTGAGACAGAGAGATTAGTTAACCTGCTAGGGTTCTGACAGCCGGTGAGTGCAGAGGGCAGGATGTAATTAAGGGCCATCACTTCCCAGAGTCTGTGCTTTTAATCCTGACGTCCCACTACCTCCATGCTGGCATTTATTCACTTTTACAGTCTGGGAAGGGACTTTTAAAGATGCAGGTGCTCTTGTAGACACTTTGACTTTCACCACAAGAGTCCCTTTATTGCCGTATTAATTGTGTGGCTCCAGAAGTTTGGTAGGGGTCAACTCCAGGATATTTGAATCCAAATTTCATGTTCTTCCTACCTCACTATGCAGAATACCAAGAAAGTGTTTTCTTGCTATTGTAAGAATGAATTTTCTTATACGAAGGCTTGTTACACTAAGAAGCCAGCTTTGATCTGCACACTAGGTAGCATCTTGATGCAAACACTGCTGATTATTAAACACAATATTTTGATTTGTCATGAACAATTCATGTTTTATTTTCTAGGTGGGTTAAGAGATTTTAGAAAGCCAAATTGCATTACTTAGTATTATTTAGCTAGATTGTGAACATTGTTTAGAGAGAGTAGGACACAAAAAAATCAACTTCCAAAGTTGGAGGAGCACATATCTCCATTTGCCCCACAACTAAAAGTAAATTAGTCATCAGATTTTATAAGTAATGTGTGTAGATTAAAATAGTACAATGAAAACAATTTGTGAACTCTTCAGTATCCTGAGCTGTCATATGCCCTTTACTAAAGGTATTAAAATATGCCAATCATTTGGGGTCTGAAAATAAATGATCTGTCTCTTAATTGTGTCATAGTAGGAATCAGCTTCAAGGATCCCTAAAAACACTGTCAATACAGAATGATTTGAGAATAATTTGAAAAGCAAAATAAATGACAAGCATTACTCCCCCTAATTAAAACAAATTAATTGCAGCAACTTGTCAGAGTGCTGTATAAGGTAGGTGAGTATAATCAGTTTAAATAGCTCATTGATTACAAAAGAAATTCAAATCATATGAGATTTCATTAAGGAGCACTAGGTAGTTAAAGTCTGTTACAACTGAGAGTTTCATTACTGTTCTCAAAGTAGTTTATATATTTTTTCAAAATATTTGGTTTAGTGAAAATTATGGGATTTACAGTGTTATAAATGCAATCCACAAACCAATTCTTGTGCTATATGACTTCCCCCATCCAATCCTTATTCATGGTGTTAATTCTCATCCATTCAAAGAAAGATAATAATTTTCATGATGTACTTGATGGTTTTCTTTTTCCTCAATTTAGCAAAGTAGCCTGTATAGAACAAACAGGTTCTTGAGAAAACTTCAATTTTGAATATATTGTCTTAGACAACTTGAAAATGGAAATTAGGGAGGATGTGGCAGTGAATGGATGGTTTTGATTAAAGACCAGTCTTGAATAAATCCATTCTACTTGACCCCAGTTTGGAGAGACGATGGTATCCAGGATTGGCTAATCCCAACCAGTGCCTCCCTCCCATCTCACATGCCATCCAAACATGGATGCAGCTCTGAGGAAATTGACTGAGATTAAATTGCTGCTACTCGATATATTAGAAACTAAACATAATAAAATTTCAGAAAAAATTAAATTTATCAGAAAAAAATTTTTTTTCAGAGAAAAGTAAATTTAGTTGTTTGCAGACCAGTGAGGGGGGGAGGGAGTAAAAGACTAAACAGATTTACACACACACACACACACACACACACACACACACACACACACACACACATAATGCTACAGAATTTCAGGAGACATCTTTAAAATTATGTGAGCAAGAAAGCATGTCAGAGAAGGTGATACTTAAGCTGAAACATGAAGGGATGCATTGAAATAGATCATAAAAATATGTGGAATCTAAAAAAGCTGAACTCACAGAAAGAGAGTATAATGGTGGTTGCCAGGGTCTGGTGGGCAGGGGAAATATGGAGATGTTAGTCAAAGGGTACAAACTCTCAGCTTTAAGATGAATACCTTCTAGGAATCTAATGTACTGAATGGTGACTATAGTTAACAATACATTATTATATACTGGAAAGTTGCTCTGAAAGTAGATCTTAAATGTTCCCACCACACACACACACACACACACACACACACACACACACACACACACAGTAATTATGTGAGGGGATGGAGATGTTAGCTAACCCTATTGTGGTATCATTTTGTACTATATACACATATGAAAACCATCGTATGTACAGTTTAACCTTATACACTGTTAGATGTCAATTATATCTCAATAAAGCTGAAAAAGCAAACAAAAAATTATGGAGAAAAGAACATTGTAGGCAGAGTCTACAGCATGGGGGGACACCCTGAGGCAGGAGAGAGCTTGTACTTGGAGGAAACTGTAAGATGCCTCCGTGTGTGTGTGTGTGTGTGTGTGTGTGTGCACGCGTGTGTGTGTCTGTGTGTGTGTGTGTGTGTGTGTGTGTGTGTGTGTGATAGTGAAAGAGGATGTGAGCTATGCAAGGTCAAGTAGAATAGGTAGACAGAAGATACATTCTCCTCTCATAATACCCTACCTACTTACAGTGCTGGGGGAGGTCAATGTAACTTAACCAGACCTCTGACCTAACTTCAGTCATTCTTTCCCTTGAACATCTAGAATTTGGGAGTAGAGGCTGAGACAGTGCAGTGGGGAACTGAGCAGCACAGCCATATTGCATGGGCCAGTATCAGCATCAGGGGGAGTAAGAGTTACATGGAAGCTAAGGTCATGGGGAGCCAGAAATAGGAGCTTTCATGAAAAGGCATATGTTTTGTAGAGAGAAAAAAGAAATAGATGCTCAAAGAAAAGCAGAAGTGAGAGCACATGTGGATCCAGAGACTGACTGTCAGAGACAGTGATTGCCTAACAATTTTTCGTTTCTATATGGCCCTGCTCTTCATTCCTATAAGGTCCTGCTCTTCATATTTCATGTGAGTCTGTGGTGGACACTCACCATTTTTGTCTGCTCAGCACTCATTCATCTTTTCCCCAACTATGGACTCTGGTGAGACTATCCATCACAGCATCCCTCTGGTCCTTTGGTCCAGGGATGAGCCTATGGCCCAGACTTCTAAGAAGATCAGATTTAATCTTGGTTGAGAGAGCCATCCTTATCTATGATTTGGCTAACTAGAGCCCATTCAAAATATTAACATTACATGTACACATAGGTGTAGAAAACTTTCCAGAAGGACATACCTCAACACCTGCAAAGTAGTTATCTAGTTTAACCAGAGATATGAGTTAATTTAATGTTCTTTATTCTTTCTGTATTTTAAAACTTCAATTACAGTGACATATATTACTTGATAAATAAAAGACTATAAAAACACCTTAATAACATAATTCATGTCCTTTAAATTAAAAATATTTTGAAAATATGTTCACAGCAGTCATTCAAAAAATATGTATTATGTTCCTATCGTGTACATGGTATGGTGCCAGGCATGGTAACATCACTGGAAAAGAACAAGAACAAAAAATTCCACATCCATACTTTGGTGGGAAAGACATGGACATTTATACACAGACCAAACACGGTTATTCAAGTAAAACACCATCGGGGCACACAAGGGGAAAACCCTGAGGATTTATGGAAGGGTTTTGGAAAAGGTAATTGACACAGACCTTGGAATACTTCACCAGATGTAGAAGAGAGATGAAAGAGTCCAAGGAGTAGCATAGTGGAAGCATAAAAGAGTGCTGCATGTTCAAGGTTGGGCTGGAGTGCTTGTCCCAAAGGACCGGAGCGGAGCACTTTGTGGTGGGGGATGAAGAAAGTCAAAGTGATTCATCTGTGAAGACTGCATGGAGAGGCAGCATTGCCCACAGGAAAGTGCAGAGATTTGGGGTCAAAGAGACCGTGGCTGAAGTCTGGAAGTTGAACTCTCAAAAGATAACCAAGGGAAGCAGCTGCAACTCCGTTCCACGCAAGTGCACCTGTGCAATCTGAGTCAGGTACTCATAGAAGCACATTCTGGCACTAATGGCCTCAGAGGATGCATTCTAAGCTTCGCCTACAAATGACTCACTGCATATAGAGACTTTGCGAAAACAGAACAGGAAAACACTGACTTGTTCTCTAAAACAACACTGCAGATGAGCTTTAGCCCATTTTTCTTTGTTATTTCCTACCCAAACCTCCCCAAACTTCATTCCTCCGAGGATATGTTTCAAAAACCAATAAAAATTAGAACTCTTCTTTATGTACCCTTTGCCTGACAACTATCTTCCTCACATAAGTGAGATGTTGCTTACCTGACTCCTTCCCAGTGCAGTGCCAGCAGCTGGGGCCAGGCAGACAGCCATGAACCTTCCAGAGTTGAGAGAATGTAGGGTGTGGCAAGCCAGTCCCCAGAGGAGTCTCTTGGCACCTAATACAATGTCCTGTGAGATCTGGTCTCACCTTTAGGCAGCTCAGACACTTCTGTTTTTCTTCTCGTGCCATCTTCTTTCTAGTGAAGCTTACAAAGCCAAGCCATGGTTACATGCAAACGAAAGATACAGATCCAGTAAATGAGCCTATAGGCTGAAGAAATAAATTAAAATTTAGACTCAATTTGAAAGCAGCTATGCAGGGCCTTATGTTTGAGATATCCTGAGCTGTTCCATAGAAGAAGATTGTTATTTGCTCTGGTCCAATCTACATCATGGAAGCTATAAATGTAGATGCCAGTCACTGGAGATATTTGGAAAGAAGAGTTTAGTTGTTTGAATAATTGAAGCGACTACTGGCACTTGCATGCGAATTTGCAGCATCCCAGCATCCCCAGACACCCACTCTCCAACCAAGCCTGTGAAATTCCTTTTCTACTCTGTTCCTGGATCTCACATTTTTGTTGTAACCAACACCTCTCCTGGAGACAGCTTAATGTCTACATATTACTCCTTGATGAATCTGTCTACTGATGTGATAGACTCTGTAGGAGGTACATGTGATGAAGGGGTTTAGATGAAATATAGTTGGCTTCAATTCCTGGGACTTTATTAATAAATCCAGAAAAAAAAGCCCTTCTCTATTTCTAAAACAAAGTTTCTCAAAATGTAGTCTCCCAGAACTACATGTATTAGAATCTCTCAGGTTATGCTTGTTAAATGCAGATTCCCGGGTCTTTTCCAGACACACTGCATCTCCAGAGGATGGAGATCTGGAACTACATATTTTGAAAGCAGCTTAGGCAATTTTGTTAGGCTTTAGCATTTGAGAACCACTTCTAAGGCAAAGGACTAAAACTACTCTCTTTCTTCTCTCAGATTGTCTTGTAGTGAATTCTTTGCCCACCAAAGTTGACTTTGAAGATGTGTCTTAGTCCTTTGGACTGCTATCACAGAATACCATAGACTGGGTGCTCTATAAACAACAGAAATTTATTTCTTACAGTCCTGGTGTCTGGGAAGTCCAAGATCATGGCACAAGCAGATTCAATGTCTGGTGAGAGCCCACTTCCTTGTTCATAGATGACTGTCTTCTTGCTGTGTCCTCACATGGCCAAATTAAGAACAAAGGAACTCCTTGGAATCTTTTTTGTAAGGGCACTAATCCCTTTCACGAAGTCTCTGCCCTCATGACCTGATCACCTCTGAAAGGCCCCATGTCAAGATACCATGATGCTGGGGATTAGGTTTCAACAGATGAAATTGTGTGTGTGTGTTGGGGGGTGGGTAGAAATACACACTTTCAGTTTATAGTGAGGATGGAGGAAGGTTGTGTGGGATAGGTTTCAAAGAAGGAATAAGAAAGTTCGGTGAAAAAGAACAAAATTCAATATTGCTTCCTCATCATATCCTGACATCTGAGACCTGCCCCTGGAAATTCAAACATACAGATTTTGTCATGGATGTTTTTGAGATGTATACTTTCAACTTTGGTTCAGAATTATAGTTACTACAATTCTGATGCCTCTGATTCCTAGAGAGAAATTTATTGGCAGCTGAGGATGGAGAGAGCAAGAAGACTACAGTCAATCCAGAAGGTATTACATTTGTTTCAGGCCAAATTTAGGAGATAACTGATTGATTGCATGTGTTGTCTATACTTTAGGGAATATCAGGATTCTCTGCATTTATACAGTACATTAATACTCATTTTATTTATTTATGCATCAATTCAGTACTTATCCCATTGTGAATAATAGGTGTTCAATAAAGTACTCAGTGAATGCATGCTCTTTGTTATATTTGTCATTTATTTGATGTTGAGTAGTTGATCATGAATATAACCTCAATTATGTCACTGAAAAGATGGGGTGGTGTAATGGAAGGGCTCAAACTTTGTAGATAGAAGATTATGGTTAACATGAAACAAGAGCTTTTTTTTTAAAGTTCATTTATTTAAGCAATCTCTCCATCCAACGCAGGGGACTCACACAACCCCAAGATCAAGAGTTGCATGCTCCTCTGACTGAGCCAGCCAGGTGCCCCAACAAGAGAGCTTTTTAAAACTATGTATCACAGTGCTCAAGGCATAATCTATGAAAGATCAAGTGTAGGTGTGTCCCTTGAAAGATATGATTCTTATTATACCATATGTTCCCAAAGAGCAGCTGATAGAAAGCAGAGATATTAGGTAGACTGTGATGAGCTGATTAAAATTTCTGTGGATAGTGGTGCCTGAGTGACTCAGTCAGGTAAGTGTCTGACTCTTGATACTGGCTCGGGTCATGGTCTTGTGGTCATGAGGTCAAGCCCTGTGTTGGGGCTCTGTGCTGATAATATAGAGCCTGCTTGGGATTCTTTCTCTCCCCCTCTCCCTCTGCCCCTCCCTCACTTGTGTGTGCCATATCTCTCCTTCAAATAAACCAACATTAAAAAAACTTCTGTGGATAATAGAGCTATCCTGCTGGATGTAGAGACAGCATGAGGCACAATGGCCTTTATCAGCAGGTGCAAGAAAGGAAGACAGACAACCCTGAAGTACACAGTTTCCACCACTCTTGGGTGCACACATATGACAAATAGAACTAACATGAATATAGTGTAAAAGGATATGCACTTTAGAGACTGTCTACATAGGTAGTTTTCCTTTTAACTCTTCACTCCAGATAACAAGCAAACCTTTGTACAAAAATTCCCTTTGCACTGATTCTTGGATAAAAGCCAACGTATAAAAACTTTGTAGAGAAGTTGACAAACTGATCCCTAGGGTTTAAAAATAATCCCAAAGTAAAACTGATAAAGGAAGAGAATTATTTACCTGTTTTTTGACCCTAGGCAATTTACTTAGCCTCTTTTTAAGCCTTAGTTTACATATTTATAAAAATGGGAATGGGAATGTAAAGGCATTGTGTAACTATTAACTAAGAAGAAATATATAAAATGCTTAGCACAAAATAAATGCCCAGTGAACAGGAGCTATTTACATTAAATGGAATAATATGGAATGGCTAATAGCAATCAGAAATGTTATTAAAATATGGCCATGAATATAAGAACTGGGGAGGATGTTGAGTCTAAAACTGGATGTATTTTGACAATGATCTGTACATATTTCTACTGCAGCATGTGTTATTGTCAATTGCCCTCTCCTGCAGATGACACAAAATACTTTAAATGCTGAAGCAGATTTTAAAAATGGTTTCAGGGAAGGCTACTTGATTATCTTTCTGAAGTTACTAATACCCATAAACCCCTCTGGCCAGCAATGTACCCCTATATGAGGAAATTGCTTAGCAAGTCACATACAAATTCTCAACAGTAAGCTGCACAGAAATTTTGATCAACATATTTTATGGGAAAAATTACACTTTTGGATAATGTTTCTTTTTCCTCATATATATAATTTGCAACCAAATTTCAGACCATTTGTAGAATTATACAATTGCCATGAATCAGTTAAATGAACAGAAATGGAGTTTTCTTTTTAAAATTTGTTTTAAAACTTTTTTCCTTTTCAAATAAGTACAGATGTAAGATATAAGAATTATGTAAAATATTTTAAGGTTTTAGGAATTATTATATAACTTTGTATATGATGGTTTGGCTAGGTTATAGGTTTAATTCACTTACCTGAGCCCATGAGTTTATTGAATTGGCTGAGATGTAAAAATTAGACAATTCCCACTGTCAAGGAACCCATATAAAGAAATGAAAATAATGATATAAGTAATATCTTTAGTAAAAAACCAAATGAGATTTACAAGTGCTATGAGTGAAGTATACAGCGATGGTGCTAAGGGATGAGGGGGGCTTTCTTGAAAAAGGACATTTGACCTGGGCTTGGGGGTCCAGATGAATTTGTATTCTAGAAATGGGTGTTCCACTTGTCGGAAAAGGCATAAGCCTTCTCTCTCAGAGAGAAGAAAATACATGGCTGATTAAGAGAACCAAAAAAAAGTAGCCAATTTTGGCTGAAACAAGGGATATGGGGAATCATATATAATAAATCATACTGGTGGGCTAAGGCCCTGTATGAAGTATCATAATCTTGGGAACTGTAAGCATTGAATCGTACTGAGTGATAATTCTGATGAAAAAATTACTCATGTGCATAGTGGTGGGGACTGTAAATGGGTTGAGAACATGTGCTGTAGTTAATGGAAAATAGTTGCTTTAGTCAACAGAAAAGTTGATTGTTTCTAAGCAGAGGATTGACGTGACCAGGGAGTTAGAATACTAGTAACTTACTAGCCAAAAGAAAATGATGGCCAATATCTATGTAAACATGGAAGTCAAACACATGAATTGAATTTCTGCCCTTCCTTCAACCCACGCTAAAATGACAGTAAAGAGATTTACGTTTTTAAGCCTATAATTACAAAGAGAATGTAGAGGAGTCAATAGCAAAAATTGGGAAGCTGGCAAAGTTGATGGATGAACAAAAACTTAACTAACAGACCTGAGAAATATGAAGAGCTGAAAAGTAAACCCAAGTTACAGTCCAGAATTCTCAATGGCTAGGGAGTTGGTGGCATCAACTGCTTCTGAGAGTGTAGGTGGATTTGGGGCTGTAAACTGAAGAATTAATTGAAGATTTATTTAAGTAGAAGATGGTCCTATAGTGGAGGCAAACTTTACTTCTACTCAACTTAAGTTTTCAGCTGGGTCTCTTTAACAAAAAGACAGATTAGCAAGAGCAAAACAACAGTTTATTAATGTGGGCTGTACATATTACATGAGAGAAACCTAAACCAAAAGTGGAATTCAAAATGATGGCGTGGAATTCCAGCCAATATAGCATCTTCAACAAAGGACAATACATGTATGAAGAAACGACATAACAAAGAAAGGCAGTTTTAGACTTCCAAGGGCCACAAACTGGGAAGGTAAATATAATGGGAGGAAACTAATGGGGTAAAGTTTGTTTGCAGATTCCTTTGGTGCCATCTCTGGGCTGATAAGAGTCTGTCTCTAGTAAAAGGAGAATCTATATCCTGCCTTCAGGCAGAAAAGGGGGAGATTTCCATGGCTTTTCTGCTTCTTAATTGCCTTCAGCTCAAAGAATTTTTATGTCAGAGGGACATATTTTGAGGTGACATATTCTGGTTTCCTTCATCTTCTCTATTCTTTCTTCTATCACATAGAGCCAAGACAATTCCCTCTTTCAACCAGACAGGAGACCAGAGATTTATTTGGATTGTAAAATAGAGGGATTTAGGAATGGGGATTACCAAACAGATTTGAGGACAAGATTATTGTATGAAAACAGGGGTATTAAATGAAAATTAACCCTGAATCTGAGACTCTCAGCCCACTCTTACCTCTCATTTATCATAATGCTCTTAGCTAGGCTTACACCATTTCAAGCAAAAATTGGAAGTTTTCCTTAGGGAATCTGATCAGCCAAGAGTAAAAGTTTTACAGAAATTGATATCAGATGTTTCTTCCCAAATCTAATCTGACTCTTTGAGACTACCCTTTAGTCAAACTCCTCATTGACAGCCCCACATATTCACTCATTCAAGGCTTCCAAGTAACCCATTAGTGGATTGTTCTGAAATTTAAGCTGATACCCCAGGGTCATCACAAATTTGAATAAAACCTCTGACGTGGAAGACAGAGACTAAAACAAAAACTTAGAGAATCACACTATGCAGGGAAAAGAAAACATCAACGAAATCAATCATTAATATCCTCCAAGACACAAAAGAAGAGATTACATCCACGAAACAGAATCAGGTGTTATGAAATGGAATAGAGAGCAAAGAAGAACTATTACAAATTAAAAATATGAGATAGCAGAAATGAAAAAATAAATCTCTAAGCACGGTAAGTGAAAGTTAAGAAAACCTCCCAGAATGCAGAGGAAAAGGGGAAGGTCCCAGGCAGTCCAACATCCAAATATTAGGAAATTTAGAAAGAGCAAACAGAGAAAGTGAAGAGGAATATTTTTCAATTATATATATTTCAATTAAATATATGAGATTTCAATTATTTATATATCTTATATATAGTATACATAATTTATGTAATATAATTAGATATCCTAAATATCTAATGTGCATATATATGTGTATGTACATACATTTATAATGTATGTAAAATCTCACTATTAAAGGGCATATGTTTTCATATGGAAAGGGCTCTCTGAGTTGAGTGATCAGCAAAATGGGTGAAAATACACCCCTCATTGTGAAATTTCAGGACGCAAGAGACAAAGGAAAGATCCAACAAGCTTCTAGGGGGATAGAAAAATAAATAGTAGTAGTAGAAGAAGGCGATTCATACAAAAGATCAAAATAAAAATGTCACAGATAATAGCAACACTGGAGACTAGAAGATATTGTTTTCTAACCTAGAAATCTATACCCATACATATTCTCAATCAAATGTGAGGGTAGAATTTTATAAGTCTTAAAAAATGTACCTCCATGCACCGTTTCTCAGCAAAATGAGAAGTTATTGCTAGGAAAAAGAAGACACGGGGTCCAGGAAACAGCTCCAACCTGAGTTAAAAGATGGGGGTCATCAGGATGACGGCAGAGGGTAGTTGGCCTGGGGTTGGCCTGGGGTGGGGCACATCTGAAGTTCAGTGAGAGGTGTCATTCAGATGACACTGAAAGCACACCTGAACTATCTGAATACATTGAGAAGATGCTCACACCATTGGGAGGATTCATGGTTGAATTTGTGATTGAAACACTCTAGAGAAAACAAACTGTTCATTAATGGAGGGAAAGACATATTATGCAACATGAGTCAATAAAAGCATTTAGTTGGTCATTATAGACACTGATCCAACTGAAATTACAACATATTTATAGAAGGATGAAGATTGCAGTGGGAGCTGAGGCCAAAGAGAGCAAAATCTGTACCTTCTGCTGAGAGAAATCAATGGCCAATGCCTAACATTAAAAAACAAAACAAAACAAAACTCAGGGAAGCCTGGGTCGATTAAGCATCCTACTCTTGACTTCAGCTCAGGTCATGATCTCACGGTTCATGAGTTCCAGTCCTGCAGTGGTGGGCTGTGCACTGACAGCATGGTATCTGCTTGGGATTCTCTCTCTTCTCTCTCTGCCCCTCTCCCCACTTGCACGTGTGCACGTGCTCTCTTTCTCTCTCTCAAAATAAATAAACTTAAAAAACTCAAGGGGGCGCCTGGGTGGCTTGGTCGGTTAAGCGTCCGACTTCGGCTCAGGTCATGATCTCACGGTTGTGAGTTCGAGCCCCGCGTTGGGCTCTGTGCTGACAGCTCAGAGCCTGGAGCCTGTTTCGGATTCTGGGTCTCCCTCTCTCTCTGCCCCTCCCCTGTTCATGCTCTGTCTCTCTCTGTCTCAAAAATAAAAAAACGTTAAAAAAAATTAAAAAAAAACTCAAGCAGTAGCAGTATATTCATGTTACTTAGAAGTAAGGATGTATGTATCCAAAAGAGCAGAAAAAGGAAGTAGGAATCTAAAATTAGATGAGACTGTGAGGTGAGGCAGGAGCAGTGAAAAAGCAGGGTTAAGACTAGATGAGAGGGGTGTGTACAGTTAGATCTATGGGCTTTGGCAACTGGCTGGATACAAATGGGTCAGAAAAGGATGACATGGGTTTCAGACAGGGTAAGTGAGGGTACGATGATGTCACTAACAGAATTCAGAAAAGAGAAGAATTCCGGAGAAGACATGGGTTATAGTGGAGGCAGATAAAGGGAGACAGTGAAATGTAGTAGAAATATAATGGCTTGGGAGTATGAAGATTCTAATTCTGCCACTTTGTCTATGTGACATTGGACAGGCCACATAATCTCCGTGGGTGGCAGTGCCTTTACTATCAAGCAGGAGAGGCAGCAGAAGATAGTGGTGAAGAAGCCAGTCTCTGGAACTAGATTGCCCATGTTCAAGTACCAGCAAACCCCATTCTCCCATCCCATTTACTAGCCATGTGGTTTGGGCCATGTCTGTGTGCCTCAGTTTCCTCATCTGTAAATGGAGATAATTATATATTTGTTTGGAGAATTAAGTGGATTAATACATGAAGCACTCAGAAAAAAATCCTATGTACAAATTTGCTGTTTTTATTTTAGGTAAACTCTAATGGCCATTCCACATCTAAGCTTTTTATCAATACATATTGGGACATCTTGTATTTGATATTCCAATGGAATATTCAGGGGAAAGAATAGGACAACTAGAGATACACTTTTGGAGCCAAGGAGGGGAATGAGGATGATAAAGATTTGCAAGTTAACTAAGGTGAGTTTTCAAACTGGGAGAGTGAATGAGATTGTTTAAGGATAGGAGAGGAAAAAAAAACATAATATAAAACAAAATACCTGACTGAACATAAATTATAAATAGACCAAATTTGAAAAATAAGAAAGAGGCCATGCAGAAGCATCATTAGACTTTCTTCCAGTGCATACCAGTTGCCATAAACAGGTGATGGCCCGACCCTGAGTCTTGGACCTGAATATCAGTGTTTGAGCCTTGATTCTCAAGCCATGTGAATTGGTGAAAGTTATCCTCCCTAAACCTGCCTCTACTGGATTTCAACTGGAAAACTCAGAGGAGTTTTGTATGAATTAAATTACATCAGGAGCAATGCGCCCAACACAGTGCATATCACAGAATAACACTCAAGTGTTCTACACGCATAATGGGGGTTATTTAGTACCACTAGCCTGCATATACCTGGGGTACCTCTGTGTGCGTGCCATCTGGAAGTGCAGCTGTTTAATCCCCTCCGTCAATCTCTTTTCCAGGTATCCCCTCTCATCAATCAGTCTTCATCTCTCTTAGAGTCCCTGTGCAGTTATAGCTTTCTAATAAGTGTCCTTAATGTAGTGTCTGCTCTGTTAATAAGGCCAACTACTGACCTAGTTCACAGAGCCATAACCATATGCAACATAACATCTATAAAGGAGGTGTAACATTTTGCATCTGAACACTGAGTTAATGCTCAGTGCTGTCATTGCACTGAAGATCATGATTAGATTTGAGAGTCCTCTGGTTTGATGTGATGAAGGAAATTTGAATCCTTAAAAATGACAAGCTGAACTTAAAGTCAATTCCAGTAACTAAGAGTGAAGAAAGCAGTCAAGTTTGATGGGCAGGATATGAATACACTAGGAGTTGGTTGCAAAAGTAAAAGAGGAAAAGTAGGAGTTCATACATGCTCAATAAAAATTGAATGCTCAATCTCTCTGTGTTCCAAAGCACTGGTCTATGTGCTTGAGGAAAGGAGGAAAAAAAATTTAAAAGACAACAAAATAAAAACAAATAGAACACGATTCTTTGGACAGATTGATACAGGATAACTAATCATAAGTTAGGATCTGATAGTATAGATTTACGCTACATATTCGAAGTCTTATCATAATCAACATTTTAGCCTTTCCTTCTTATTTGAGCATTCTCATGCTTCTTCACAAAATATTATGGTATACATTTATATTTATACTATAACAATAAATGTTATAATATAAATTGAGAAGATTTATATACAAGAAATTGAACATAACTCACAAAAAATATCTGCTATTCCCTCCAATGCGTGTAGTCACAGCCTTGAAATTGTGTCTTGAATTGAATTGTAATCTTGAGCCTTGAAACTGTGTCTTGCAGAAGTGGAAAGAAAAAAATAGGAAATCTTTCATATCCTATAAGATGTATCACATTAAATAGGTCCACGTGAGAACAAGAGAGAGCCAGAAAAGGGAGACGCTTCAAATTCTTTCATTGCCCACTAAAAGTTCTGCACGTGTCTTTTTCTACTAAACCACAGTATAATTCCAACATGTGGATTTATGCTCTATTTTGTCCTCTAGGTAAACTGGTCAAGGTTTAGTCAATACTCAGCACTGACTCTTGATTCTTAAGGTTTTATATGGCCTAGCCCAAGCTAGTCAATAGGGTCAGAATGGCCTCTAGTAATAGGCAATATTATTGTTATTATGAAGAGTCTCCTGCAGGAAGTAATGAATTGCTTAGATCCAGCAAAACACATGCAGCATAGGGAGGCAGCATTGGCTTTGAAACTTGATAATTTGTGTGTTGTATGTCTCTGGCTAATATTAAAGCATCAGTTCCCTCATATGTAAAATGACGATAATAATACTTTTCAGGTTTATTGGGAGCACTAAGTGATTAAACATAAAACAGGTGCGAACTCAGGGTCTGCCATATATTTGGAACACAATAAATTTTAGCCATATTGTGTATTTGTCTAAATGGGAAAAGAAAACATTCCTAGATAAATGACTATAAAGCCTATCTTTGAGTAGCTGAAGGTAGAGAGGAGACTTGTAGTCACATCAGCCCCCTTCCATTTTGTTATGACCAGAGAGGTGAGCATCTGTTGGCCCTGTGAGCTTAAAACTCCACAATCATTTTCAGTGGGAAAGGCTGAGAAAGGCAGCCTTGGTAAAATGCCAGACACTCTTGGTTGCTCAACTGGTATTAATTAATCCTCACTGGCAGCATTTTGGCAACAGACCTTGACTTATGTGACCTTTCATGCTGGATTGAATTATTCTCCGGTGATTCCTTTCCTCAGCCAAGCCCTTGAGAACCTTCTTCAGCTTCTGGCAGAATTCTGTGAGCATTATAGTTTCTTGAGAAGTCTGAAGTTGGCACCTTAAATGTGTTATTGCTAAATAAGTGGAATGTGAGACATTACATATCCAATTTTGGTGATGGAAGATGCCCAAATAATCATTGTAAATATGCAAAAATTCTCACTCTGAGTTCTGTGGGGGCTCAGGGGGATGGGCTCGGGAAATAGTCTCCTACCTCCTACCTCCAGTCATTCACAAGGTTATTCAGCCTGTCTACCCCCCATGACGAGGGATATTGCTGGCAAAACACTGCTTCTCTCAGAGGATGAACAGCTTCAATTTAGTGTCTTGAGTTGAATGGGCTTGACCTTATTTTTAGTCCCTTCTCACTTTTTCTCCTGCTGTTTATGAAAGGTTTCCTATTATGTGATTTCATTCTGTTTGGAAAGGCAACAGTAGTCACAAAGCTGACACTTCTAGTCCTACATGGGCCTCTTTCTGCCCGCGATTGATCATGCCCAGGCCCCAACTGTAGCAAAGGAAGAGCATGTACAGTTCTAGTAACCTTTTGCATTCCCCACAACTGCATTTTCTTGTATCATATGTTTCATGCAATTAAAAAAAATCTACTGTAAACATGATTCTCAAGAACAAGTTATTATTTTGTAGTTGGAGGTACTGTTACTACCGTTAATGTTACTTCTTTCCTAAAACTACACAGCACTTGTCAGGTGTGTTGAAATTGTCAGTTTATTCCTCTCTCCTCTACCATAATTTACGATTTTTTTCATTGTATCCCAAGCATCTGGGATTGTGACAGAGTAAACTATTCAATAAATATTTGCTGAATGAGTGAATGATGAGGTCCTGATGTAAGCAGTGAGATACCTGTGATAGAAATGTGGCCAAAAATTTAGACCTCATCTGATGAAAATGAGTATTTTTCGCAAGTGTTTTCACTGCTGTAGACTTGCTCTTGGTCAACTCCAACTTATCTTTCAGATAACCTTAGTTTCTCAGGGGAGCCTTCTTTCATGCTGCTTATCTTTTTATCTTTGTGAGTGTAGAGACCATTGCTGTTTTGTTTCTGCCCAACATTCTATTTCTAGCACTGAGTGGAGAGCCTGACATTTATAACATGGCAAGTATTTGGTGAAAAATTACCTGTGCTCTCACTGCTCCTCTTTTCTCTACGTACTATCCAATTGTCTAGGCATTCATCATGATTCATTTGGACCACTTTGGTGATCTGATCGCTGGGCTTCCTACATCTATCCCCTCCTCCTGAGAATTGGTATTAGGCACAGCTGCCAAAATAATATTCACCGAGCGATTCTCAGGCCATAAACTTTCTGTCCTAAATTGCTTTCAAATTAATTCTATTTATTAACTTATAAATAGGGACTTAAAATTTTTTATGTTTACTTATTGAGAGAGAGAGAGAGAGAGAGAGAGAGAGAGAGAGAGAGAGAGAGAAAGAGAGAGAGCAAGCCAGGGAGAGGCAGAGGGAGAGGGAGAGAGAAATCCCAAGTAGGCTCTGCACTTTCAGTGCAGAGCTGGATGCAGGGTTCGAACTCACAAACTGTGAGATCATGACCTGAGCTGAAACCAGGAGCCAGCCATTTTGAGCCACCCAAGTGACCCGGGGGACTTTTAAGTTTTACCCCAGTTGTTTTCCATCATCTTTGAAATCTTATTTTTCATAGAAGTGCTTTGTACGACTCAAGCCATTTTTGCTTTGTCTTTAAGTTTACACCTACTTCTCCTGGGCCATACCCAGGTTCTTGTCTTTCCCTCAGTTGTGAACATTCAGGTCTCCAGAGTCATCTTTTATATCGCTTATCTCACATGCTTTACATGAATGAAAACGACCTAGGAACTGTTTTAGTTCCAAGGGAGATGGGCTCAAGATAAAACAGCAAGTCGCATGAGGAGATGAACCACAGGCAAAGACTTGAAATTATTGAATAATCTGAATGAAACTATAAACTAAGTATATTTAAGCTAATCCTAGAAATAAAAGCCTTTCCCTTTCAGCAGGGAAAAGGGAGAGAGGAGGAAGCAGGGAGCAGAGATCCCCACTGTGTCACTGCTGTGTCGCTGGCTGACTCACTGATTCTCTGAGCTGGAGTGGGGTGGGGTGGAGGTATGAGTCTTGGAAGTGAGTGGAAGCACCTTGGGGGGTGGGGCGGGATGGTAGGTAGGTAGTAGTGGATAAGGATAAACTCAACAATGTCAGAGGCAGCATTGATTGGCTGTTGGAAGTCAGAGGGTCAGAGCCTGGGGAGAATGTCCACCTCAGGCAAAAGACTTCAAGAGGTCTATACTTGAAGTCTTAGAAAAATCTGTCAGTTAGGCCATCTTATTAGAACTTGAATGCCACTCAAAATATATGCTGGTATCCATGGTCTGTCTATATATTTTTTTTGCCTTTTTCGAGTATGGTAGTTTACCCCATAAGCAGCTACTGTTTCTTGAGAATATGAGATAGGGAAGTATACCTTGCATTCACCATCAGTGTACTGTTGGTCTACAAAATTAACTACCCAGATGTTTTTTTTCCTTCTCAAAGGAAATCATAAATATTAATTGAATTCATGAATTTTATAATGAAAGTAAAATAAGATACAATATTGAACCATGCGTTGTAAAACATTTCCATAAGTGAGATTTTGAACTTATATATAAAAAAAGACTTTCAGTTGGTTTAATGTTGACATAAATATCTGCAAAGACACCAAATTATTGTGAAGAATTTGATAATGCAGTTGCCATGATGAATGTAGAAGAAATGCTTACATGTGTTCTTTCTGTATTTTTAAAGTTTCAAGGAAAATGAAGCCAAATCTTAGTAGATTCATTATACCACCAAAGGGCAAGATCAAAGAGCAAGCAAGACAGGCAAAAAGGTCAAATTAATACTGTTTACTTGAGACTTTTAATACAATATAGCTAACTTTCATTTTTAAAACTGAAATGCATACTAGTCTTTTTTTCCCAAATAAATAATGAGTTCATGTGTTTCTCACCAATTTATCATTTAATAAATAGCAGTTACTGGTTATAACATAAAAGATTTTATCCATTTCTAAGTATAGTGTTTCTAATAAAATTAAATTCTCTATTCCATTTTTAAGCAAACTTTATTCTGAAAAGTTACAGATGTATGTTCCAAGGCATCAATATAGAATTGGTCTTATTTTTCTCTTTAAATTTGCACAACCGATTATTAATTATTTTTCTGCATCATTTCTTTATTTATTTACCTTTAAAATTTTTTAAAATATGGTACAGTTAACATATAGTGTTATATTAGTTTCAGGTGTAGAATATAGTGATTGAACAATTTTATACATTACTCAGTGCTCATCACCATAAGTGTACTCTTAATCCCCTTCATCTATTTAACCCATGCCCCCATCCACCTCCTCTCTGGTAATCATCAATTTGTTCTCTATAGTTAAGAGTCTGTTTTTTGGTTTGTCTTTTTCCATTTTGAATTGTTTTATTTCTTAAATTCCATGTATGAATGAAATTATAACATACTTATTTTTGTCTGATTGACTTATTTCACTTAGCATTATACTCTCCAGATCCATCTATATTGTTGCAAGTGGCAATATTTCATTCTTTTTTATGGCTGAATAATAGTCCATAATGGTGTGTGTGTGTGTGTGTGTGTGTGTGTGTGTGTGTGTGTGTATACATTTCACGCTTATTTATCCATTCATCTTTATTCATCTATCCATTCATCTATCCATCATCATCTTGGGCAGATTCCATAATTTAGCTATTGTAAATAATGAAGCAATAAACATAGTAGTACAGATATCTATTTGAATTAGTTTTTTCATATTCTTTGGTTAAGTACCTAGTAGAATTATCAAACGTATCATAGTTCTATTTTCAATTTTTGAGGAACCTCTGTACTGTCTTCCTCAGTGGCTGCACCAGTTTTCATTTCTCCCAAGAGTGCACAAGATTCCTTTTTCTCCATATTCTTGCCAATACTTGTTGTATCTTGTGTTCTGATTTCAACCATTCTGACAGGTGTGAGTTGCTATCTCATTGTGGTTTTGATTTGCATTTCCCTGATGATGAGTGATGTAGAGCATCTTCTCATGTGCCTGTTGGTCATCTGTATGTCTTCTGTGGAGAAATGTCTGCTGCCCATTTTTATTTGAAATATTGGTTTTGTGTGTGTGTGTGTATGTTGAGTTGTATAAGTTCTTTATATACTTGGGATATTAACCCTTTATTGGATATGTCATTTTTCAAATGTCTTCTATTCAATAGGTTATCATTTAGTATTGTTGATTGTTTCCTTTGCTATGCAAAAGTTTTTATTTTGTTGTAATCCCAATAGTTTATTTTTGCTTTTGTTTCCCTTGCCTCAGGAGAAATATCTGGAAAAATGTTGCTATGTGTCAAAGAAATTACTACCTGAGCTTTCTACTATGATTTTTATGGTTTCAGGTCTCACATTTAGGTTTTCAACCTATTTTGAATTTATATTTGTGGATGGTGTAAGAAAAAGTTCCAGTTTTATTCTTTTGCATGTAGGTGTCTAGTTTTCCCGTACCATTTGTTGAAGAGACTGTTTTTATTCCATTGCATATTCTTGCTTCCTTTGTTGAAGATTAATTGACCATATAATTGTGGATTTATTTCTGGGCTTCCTATTCTGTTCTATTGATCTATTGTGCCTATTTTTGTGTCAGTACCATACTGTTTTGATTATTACAGCTTTGTAGTATATGTTGAAATCTGGGATTGTGACACGTCTAGTTTTGTTCTTTTTTAAGATTGCTTTGGCTATTCAGGGTATTTTGTGGTTCCATACAAATTTTAGGATTATTTGTTCTAGTTCTGTGAAAAATGCTGTTGGTATTTTGATAGGGATTGCATTAAATCTTCTGATTGCTTTGGGCAGTATGGACATTTTAACAATATTTGTTCTTCCAACTCATGAGCCAGGGATATCTTCCCATGTATTTGTTTCATTTTCAATTTCTTTCATAACTGTTTTAAAGTTTTCAGAATATAGGCCTTTCACCTCTTGGTTAAGTTTATTCCTATGTATTTTATTATTTTTGGTGCAATTGTAAATGGCATTGTTTTCTTAACTTCTCTTTCTGCTACTTCATTATAGCTTATAGTTAGCTGTGGGGTTTTCATAGATAACCTTTATTTTGTTGTGGTATATTCCCACTAATCCTACTTGGTTGAGGGGTTTTATTATAAATGGATGTTGTACTTTGTCAAATGATTTTTGGCACCTATTGAAATGATCACATGCTTTTATCCTTTCTGTTGTTGATGTGATGTGTCACATTGATAGATTTGTCAATATGGAAACTTCCTTGTATCCCAGGAATAAATCCTACTTGATGGTGGTGAATGATTTTTAAAAATGTATTCTTTGGGGGCACCTGGGTGGTTCTGTCGGTCAAGCATCAGACTTCGGCTAGGTCATCATCTCATGGTTTGTGGGTTTGACCCCTGCGTTGGCGTCTCTGCCGACACCTCAGAGCCTGGGGCCTGCTTTGGATTCTGCATCTCCCTTTCTCTCTGCCATCCTCCGCTCGCTCTCTGTCTCTCTCTCCTTCAAAAATAAATAAACTTAAAAAAAAGATAAAATGTATTGTTGGATTCAGTTTGCTAATATTTTGTTGAGTATTTTTGCATCTATGTTTATCAGAGATAATTGGCTTGTGGTTCTCTTTTTTTGTAGTGTCTTTATCTGGTTTTGGTATCAGAGTAAGGCTGGCCTCATAGAATGATTTCTATTTTTTGCAATAGTTTGAGAAGAATAAGTATTAACTCTTCCTTAAATGTTTGGTAGAATTCACCTGGGAAGCCATCTATCTTAGACTTTTGTATGTTGGGAGTTTTTTGATAACTGATTCAATTTCATTGTAGGATATCAATCTGTTCAAATTTTCTAATTCTTCCTGATTCAGTTTTGAGAGGTTATATGTTTCTAGGAATGTATCCATTTCTTCTAGGTTGTCCAATTTGTTGGAATATAGTTTTTCATAATATTCTCTTACAGCCCTTATATTTCTGTGGTGTCAATTATTATTTCTTACTTTTCATTTCTGATTTTGTTTATCTGAGTCTTCACTCTCTCTCTGTCTTTTTTGATGAGTCTTGCTAGTGGTTTATCAATATTGTTGATCTTTTCAAAGAACCAGATCCTGGTTTCATTGATCTGTTCTATTGGTTTTTTTTTATTTGTTTTGTTTTAGTTTCCATTTTGTTTATTTCTGACCTAATCTTTATTATTTCCTTCTTTCTACTGGTTTTGAGTTTTGTTTGTTCTTCTTTTTCTAGCTCCTTTAGGTATAAGGTTAGAGTGTTTGAGATTTTTGTTGCTTCTTGATGTAGGCCTGAATGGCAATAACCTTCCCTCTTAGAACAGCTTTTGCTGCATCCCAAAGATTTTGGACTGTTGTGTTTTCATTTTCATTTGTCTCCATGTATTTTTCAATTTCCTCTTTGATTTTTTGGTTGACCCATTCATTGTTTAGTATCATGTTGTATAACTTCCATGTATTTGTGTTCTTTCCAGGTTTTTCTTTTGATTGACTTCTAGTTTCATAGTGTTATGGTCAGAAAAGATGCATGGTATGCCTTCGATCTTTTTGAATTTTTGAGACTTGTTTTGCGGCCTAATGTGTGATCTATTCTGGAGAATGTTCCACGTGCACTGGAAAAGAATGTATTCTGCTGTTTTAGGATGGAACGTTCTGAATATATCTGTTAGATCCATCTGGTTCATTATGTCATTCAAAGCCAGTTTCCTTATTGATTTTTTTAAAAGTTTTTATTCAAATTCCACTTAGATAACATACAGTGTAATATTAAATTCAGTGAACAATATAGTGATTCAACACTTCCATCCAACACCCAGTGCTCATCCCAAGAGGGCATTCCTTAATCCCCATCCCCCATTTACCGCATCCCCCCATCCATCTCCCCTCTGGTAACCATCAGTTTGTCTTCTATAATTAAGAGTCCATTTCTTGGTTTGCTTCTCTCTCTCTTTTTTGTCCCCTGTGCTTATTTGTTTTGTTTGTTAAATTCCACATATGAGTGAAATAATATAGTATTTGTCTTCCTCTAACTGACTTATTTTGCTTAGCATAATACTCTGTAGCTCCATCTATGTTGTTGCCAATGGCAATATTTCATTCTTTTTATGGCTGAGTAATATTCCCTTGTATATCTATATCTATCTGTATCTATGTCTATATCTATCTATCTATACACATACCACATCTTCCTTATCCATTCATCAGCTGATGGACGCTTGGGTGGTTTCCATAATTTGGCTATTGTGGATAATGCTGCTATAAATATTGGAGTGCATGTATACATTTGAATTAGTATTTTGTTGATTTTCTGTTTGAATGACCTATCCATTGATGTAAGTGGCATGTTGAAGTTCCCTACTATTATTGTGTTACTACTGATTACTTCTTTTATGTTTTTTATTAGCTTCTTTATGTATTTGGATGTTCCTATCTTGGGTACATAAATATTTACAATTGTTATATCTTCTTGATGGATTATTTTCTTTATTATTACATCATGGCCTTCTTTGTCTATTGTTAAAGTCTTTGTTTTAAAGTCTATTTTATCCAATATAAGTATTGCTACCCTGGCTTTCTTTCACTTCCATTTGCATGATAAATGCTTTCCCATTCCTTCAATATCAATCTGCTTGTGTCTCTAGGTTTGAAACAAGTCTCTTGTAGTCAGCATATAGATGGGTCTTGCTTTTTTATTCATTCCATCACCCCATGTTTTTTGATTGGAGTATTTAGCACATTGGCATTCAAAGTAATTACTAATAGGTATGTATTTATTGCCATTTTGTTACTTGTTTTATGCTTGTTTTTGTAGTTCTCTCTTCCTTTCTTCTCTTGCTCTCTTCTCCCATGGTTTGCTGGCTGTCTTTAGTAGTATACTTGGATTCCTTTCCCTTTATTTTTTGCTTATCTATTACTGGTTTTTGATTTGGCATTACTTTCATATATAGCAGTCTATATTAAGTTGCTTGTCTTTTAAATTTGAACCCATTCTTTACTCCTTTTTCACCATGTTTTAGGTATATGTAATCATACTTTACATCCTTTTATTTTGTGAATCCCTTGATTTTTTTAGCTACACTTATTTTTACTGCTTTTGTGTTTCTTACTTTTCTTATTTCTACTTATGATCTTTCCTTTCCACTCAAAGACTTCCCTTTCACATTTCTTGTATGGCTGGGTTAGTGGTGATGAATTCCTCTAACTTTTTTGTTCATCTGGGAAACTCTATCTCTCCTATTTTTAAAAAAAAATTTTTAATGTCTTATTTATTTTTGAGACAGAGAGAGACAGAGCATGATCAGGGAAGGGGCAGAGAGAGAGGGAGACACAGAATCTGAAACAGGCTCCAGGCTCTGAGTTGTCAGCACAGAGCCCGACGCAGGGCTTGAACTCACAGACCACGAGATCATGACCTGAGCCGAAGTCGGACGCTCAACCGACTGAGCCACCCAGGTGCCCCTCTCCTTCTATTTTGAATTATAGCCTTTCTGGATAGAGTATTCTTTTTTTTTAATTTTTTAAATGTTTATTGATTTTTGAGAGAGAGACAGAGCATGAGCAGGGGAGGGGCTGAGAGAGAGGAAGCTTTAGAATCTGAAGCAGGCTCCAGGCTCTGAGCTGTCAGCCCAGAGCCCGATGTGGGGCTCCAAGTCACGGACCGTGAGATCATGACCTGAGCCGAAGTTGGCCGCTTAATCGACTGAGCCACCTGGGCTCCCCAAGAGTATTCCTGACTGTAGGTTTTTTTTTATTCTTTCAGTACTTTGGATAAATCATGCCACTTCCTTCTGGCATGCAAAGTTTCTGCTGAAAAATCAGCTGAATGCCCTATGGGGTTTTCCTTATATGCAACTATTTTCTTTTCCTCGCTGCTTTTAAAATTCTCTATTGATCACTAGTTTTTGCCTTCTTAATTACTGTGTGTCTTGATGTGGATGTCCTTGGGTTGATTTTTTGGGGGTGCTCTGTGCCTTCTGTTTCTGGATCAATTTCCTTCCCCAGATTCAGGAAGTTTTCAGCTATTATTTCTTCAAATAAAATTTCTGTCCCCTTTTCTCTCTCTTCTTGTTCTGGAATCCATATAATGCTGATGTTATTATGCTTGATGCTGTCACTGAGTTCACTAGGTCTGTTTTCATGTTTTACTATTGTTTTTCTCTCTTTTGTTCAGCTTGACTGCTTTCCATTACTCTATCCTCTAGGTCACTGATTACTTCTTCTGCTTCTTCTTGTCTACTATTTATTCCTCTAGTGTATTTAAAATACAGTTATTGAGCTCTTCATCTCTCATTGGTTCTTTTTTATGTTTTCTTTCTCTTTGTTGAGGATCCTGCTGAGGTCCTCCATTCTTTTCTCAAGTTCAGAGAGTATCTTTATAACTATTACTTTAATATTAGGAATATTACTTATCTCCATTTCATATAGGCCTCATGTTGTGATTTTATTCTGTTCTTTCTGTGGTACATATTCCTGTGTCTCCTCATTGTTTCCACCTTTCTATGTCTGTTTTTATGTGTTAGGAAAGTCAGCTCTGTCTCCTGTTCTTGAAATTAGGTGGCCTTATGAAAAAGAGGCCCTGTGGTGCTGTGAAGTGCAATGTTCCCTGTTCACCAGAACCTGGCACTTCAGGGATGTCTCCTGTGTGTTTTTGCACCCTCCTGCTATGACTGAGCTGTGTTTGCCTTCAGTCTGGTTGTCTGCAGTGGCTCTCTTTGCTTGTTGTGGGCAGGGTCTGGTGCCTGTGCTGTTCATGGGCCATTGTGGGGCTTTGTTGGTTTTAGATTGAGTGAGACTAGGCATTTGCCTGAGATGCAGTAGTACTGAACTGCAGGGTGCTTTTGCTGTGTTTCCCTGAGAAGCTTTTGTGGAGGGCAGGGAATGCAGTCAAATCAGATGTCTGTCCCTAGTGCACTGCTGAGGTCAGAGTCAGACTGGTGTGTGTAGTTATCTTTCCCTCTCCTTGGGGGAAAGAATAACTTTGGAGGGGTCAGGGGCTGGCTCCTGTCTGGGCTACCTGCACATTGCCAGCCTTTTGGTTTTTGATGGGTTCTGACCAGAATTATGTCTGACATGTGGTGCTCACAGGTCCATGCGGTCTGTTGTAAGAGAGGACCTGCAGCTGCAAGGGACTGAGGCTGCCATGGTTCTAAGGGTGGATCTGTAGAAGTATGTGGAGGCAGGGCTCCTGGTATGTGCAAGGTTTGCACAGGTCCACTGTGGGAGGATATCTAGAGCTCAGGCTTGGCTGGAGGGTGCACATCTCCAGGAGAACATGGGAGTGGGGTGCACTATCAGCAAATTAAGTAGTGAATATTGGCACCTGCTGGTTCCTGCAGGTGTGACTAGCCTAAGGGGTAGGGAAGGGAATGGTGCCTGCCAACCTTTTTTTATTGGAGAAGTCTTCCAAGTCTTCCCTGCCCCTCTGAGATTAGTAAACAAATTTCCCTCCTGTATACCCCTTGTGTTTTTCAAACTGCTCCTTCTATATTGTATCTCCATGAGGCTGTTTGTTGTGCTGTCTCTTTAAGGGGGAGAACTCAGTTCCTCTCACCCTACCTGTTCTCCCAGAGTGAGCCTGCTGATTTTTAAAGTTCCAGGTGTTAAGCTCTGCTAACTCTAAGAACTCATGAAATTCGACCCCTCTGGTTTTCAAAGCCAAGAGGATTTGGGATTCCTCTTCCCCATGTGGGTTGTCCCTGCCTGAAGTGCCTGCTGTGAGGGTATGTTTTTTCCCCTCTTTTCATCAGTGGCATCCCTCCCTTCTGCTGATATTCCCTTGGGTCCCTTTAGCTCTGGACCACATCTCTGCCCTTCCTACCCTCTTTGATGTGGCCTCTTCTCTACATTTAGCTTTAGAGAATCTGTTCTGCCTTGTCTTTGGGCCATTTTCTGGGTTATTTACACTGATGTTGGTATTTACCTATTGTATCCTTGGGACAATAAGCTTAGGACCCTCATATTCCATCATTTTCCCCATAAGTGTTAAACTCCAGTTTCTCCATCATTTCTTTCATCCTTTACTTTTCTCCATCCTTAACTTTATGTCTTTATATTTAAATTGGATTTCTTTTAGAAAAAATATACTGGATCTTGAGGGTTTTTGTTTTGTTTTGTTTTGACTCTCTTATAGTCTCTGTCTTTTAACTGGTATATTTAGATCACTCACAGTTAAAGTGATTGGTGATATATTGGTTTAGTATCTAGCATATTTGTTACTAACATCTATTAGTTGGTTGCTCTTAGCTTTTTGGGGGGCCACTACACTTTTTCTGCCTTCTCTAGTTTTAATCGAACATTTCGTATGATTCAATTTTCTCTCTTAGCATGTAAATTATGCTTTAAATTTTAAAATTAAAAAAATTATCTTTAGTCATTGTTCTAGATTCTGCATATATATTCACAACTAATATTAAGTCTGTTTCAAATAATGCTGACAGCACTTTATGGGTAGTGCATATACCTTATAATAGAATATTCCCAATTCATCCCAGCAGTCCTTATAACACAACTGTCATTTATTTTACATATGCATAAGCTATAACTGCTGAGTACATTGTTGCTATCATTATTTTGAACAAACTACTGTTTATTAGATCAACTGACTAAAAACATTAAAAGGTATTTTACCATCTTTTATTCCCTGATACTCTTCCTTTCTTTACGCAGATCTGGGTTTCTGACTTAGATCATTTTCCATCTCTCTGAAGAACTTATTTTATTCTATTTATTTTATCATTTTATTGTTTTTATTTGAATGTAGCTAATACACAATGTGAAGAACTTCTTTTAACATTTCTCACAAAGCAGATCTTCTATTGACAAATTCTCTCAAGTTTTGCTTGCCTGAGAAGTCTTTATCTCTTCTTCATTATTAAAGGATAATTTTGTTGGATAGGATATTCTGAATTGGTGATTTTTTTCCATAAACATTTTTTAAATAGTTCACTTCACTATTTTTGTGCATGTATAGTTTCTGAACAGAAGTCTGATGAAATTGTAATTCCGGTTCTCTATAGGTTGGGTAGTTTTTTGTTTCTTTTTCTCTGAGTCCCTTCAAAAATTTCCCTTTGTCTTTAATTGGTTTTATGAAGTTTGAATAGGTCTTTTTGTATTTTCTGCTTGGTATTCTCTGAGATTTCTGGATCTGTAGTTTTTCATTTGTCATTAATTTTAGAAAATTCTCAGCCATTATTAAATTAGAGAACATCAAAGACAGAGAAAATATTTTAAAACCAAGCAGACAGGAAAAACACTGTATGTACCAAGAATGACAATCAGACAGCAAATTTCTTATTCAAAAATAGGCACTTGAATACAATAAAATGTATCTTTAAGTACCGATTCTATACCAAGATAAACTAAATTTAAGAGTGAGGCTGTAATAGAATATTTTCAGAGAAAGACTCAGAGAGCTAACAGGTCCTAACAGGTTTTAGAAGATCTACTAAAGGATCTAGTTTAGTAAGGAGAAAAAATGCAGAAGGAATTCTGGATTCTGTCAGAAGATAAGTGACAAGTTAATATTTGTGAATATAGTGGACTGCAATCGTAAAGAGTATCCCTCAATAGAACACATAAATCCTGAACAACATGATAATAATTAATACATATTTTCTTAAGTACATAGTTCATGGATCAAAAGTTTAGAAATGGAAGATCATTGTGGTAAGTGATCAGGGACACTTGGGCTGCCCAGAGAATTTTTATTAATGAATTTGGATTTAATAGATTGCTGGAATTAGCCATAAGGTGTAGGAAGGAGTTGGAAATGTGACACCCTTCCCTAATACAGCTAAAATTCTTGTAGTATATGGTATTATTGTTCCCAAATTTTCAGTCCTTTTTATATCCATGTCCTTTGCTGCATTGAAACTAGAAGAGAGACAATGATCACTGTGGCAGGCTTTTGGCTATGACAACCAGATCTGTTTACAGATCCAAGCAATATCCTAGGAGGTTGCCAGTATGTTTCATTCCCAGGGACACTCTGATCCACCAGCCATCACCAAACATCTGTATGGGTCAAAATGTTTTGAACACCACTGGGTGCTTGAGTCCTTTTTTTTAAAATGTCCACTTTGTTTTTGGCTGTAAATGCTAATATTTGGTCCCTGCTCTTTGGAGTCTCCAGGGTAGTGAGGGAATTCATCTCAGTGGCAGTATCCCAGTGGTCATTACTGGCTTAGAAATGTGAGCAAACAGATATTTTCAAGGATATTCTCACTAATATATTTCTCAATGCCTTAGTGTAGGGAATGAATGTCTTTTGGGCCTTCTCACAGGACATAGTTGGTATGTGTGTATGTAGGTTATGCAAGATAAATCCACTCTAACTTACCTATCTTCCTAAGTCTTTGTATTCTTTTCTCTGTATTGTGCCTGGGAAATACTAAAATCTCAACTTCATTAAGAATAGGCCACTATTGAGTCCAAGTTTTAGTCAAGCAGTTAAACTGTAAGAGTACATTCTGGCTAATAATGCTAATATTAAATATGAAACCAAATATCTCTAGTAAGGGAACCCATATCAGATAATTCAGCCTGATATATATTGTAATCTGTCCTTCTTGGTATACAAACTTAAAATCTATTTACATACATATACCTCAGAATTCTTTAATATACATTAGCAAAATATTACAATTCTTTGGTATATAACTACTTCCTCTTTGGTCATTTTAGAGCAAAGTTCAGAGTTGACTCCCTAGAGCAAGTTCAGAGTTGAACCTAGTTATGGCTCTAGGAACAAAGGGGTGTTGGGGTAAATTTTGAGCAGAATGGGCATTGCCTACTAAGGCATCTTTCTCAGGTGAGGTGATTATAGGGTTTACAAGCAAGGAAAGCTATTCTCCTTACAAAGAAGAGCCAGCTCATTGTCCTGATAAGAAAGACTGATGATGACTCAGGTTTAAAGATTCTCAGTTTTGTCTAAGTTGAATCAGATATTCCCATTCAGCTTCAAGATCCTATTACTTACCAAATAGTGCCCTAAATTTTACATGAGAAACTTGGCAAGGTTTCAAATTCAACTGTTTTTATAATTCTGCAACCCATATATTAAATTTTATATTTAATTTTATTGAATTATTAAATATTAAAATTTCTAGTTCAAAGTACCGGTGTGATCTCTACTTACCAGATTCTTAGTTATACAGAACAATGAATTATAAAAATGTTTATTAAAACATTGATTTAGCGATGTCAGCGTCCAGTTAGATTGAGATTACAGTAGCAATGGTGACAAACAACACTGACCGTGATCTGCAGTAGATTCTACTGAGTCCACTCGAGTCCTTACATAAATAAAATGACAAGCTCAATTCAAGTCCGAAGACCAGAGAACTACATAGCATTCCTTACAGAATCTTTAGTTTCTCAAAGTTAGGGGGCAGATATTGCTGGGGAAAATGGTCTCTCCTGCATTCTTATCTTCTCCCTCTAACACTTGCTATTGGCAGAGCTGACATCAAGTCAGCTGGCAAAGAAGAAAAGTAGCTTGCATGGTTCAGGTCCGGGATCGTAAAGTAGGGAAAAGACAGTGGGTTTGGCTCCAAGAGGCAATAATTTAAGGGCTGGAGGCAAACCTAAATGTGGCACAAATAAGCAGCTTGAAATTGAAATAAGCAAATCCGTTTCTAACTAAAAAAGTATAGATTTCTCTGTAACTTATCAGAAGAAAGGATTAAAACATTCATGATTTAACCACCCATTTTGTAATCATTTTTCTTATGTATAAAAATGTGCCCTTAAAATAATGATACATGTAGGTCACCGCTTTAGGGAAGAATTTTGGAGATGGAAGATAGCTTTGAGTTTTCTAGTATATCCTCTTGTCTCTGGCATGTCTGGATTACATAATATTAATATTAGCCCATTGTATTCAAGCCAAAATTCTTTGTTCTGAGATACTATGCTCACATAGGAGTGGAATAAGCACCTAATGAGAAGTTAATTAAGTCAAGTCAGTTTTTGGTAATCTTTAGACACCAGCTTGCTATTTTTTATTGGGCAAGTATTTTGACTCCTTTGACTCTTTCTTTCCTTTTTTTCTTTTTATTTGAGAAAGACAGAGAGAGACAGAGAGGCAGAGGGAGAGGGACAGAGAGAATATTAAGCAGACTCCATGTGCAAAGCCTGATGTGGGCCTCAATGCCAGGCCTAGTCCCATGGTATCGGGATCAAGACCTGAGCCGAAATCAAGAGTCAGGAGCTTAGCCGAGTGAACCACCCGGGTACGTCTGCTTTTAGTTCCTTTATCTGTGAAATGATATTTTTGAGGTCTAATATCTTTAGGACTGCACACATATGAAAGAATCTCACAGTATGTCCTCACTTTCCACTGGGATTACAGAAGGTATTTATTAGAACAGCAAGAGTCAGAACCACATTTCCAGTTACCTGTTTTATCACTCAAGTGGTAAAGAAGAGGAGAAAAATTATGAATTTTTTTAAGTTTATTTATTTATTTGGAGAGAGACAGAGACAGCATGAGTCGGGGAGGGGCAGAGAGAGAGGGAGACAGAGAATCGCAAGCAGACTCCACACTGTCAGCACAGAGTCCGTTGCAGGGCTCAATCTCATGAACCGTGAGATCATGACCTGAGCTAAAACCAAGAGTCAAATGCTTCATTGACTGAGCCACCTAGGCACCCCTCAAAAATTATTTTTTAAATGACTTCTGTCATAAGCTTTTAATTCTGAGAACATACAGGCACTTTGTATTTATGGATTTTATGGTAATAAGTCATCATGTGTTGGGAGTTTTCAACTGTCATTTTTAAATGTATGAGAAGTGTGACTATAAAGAATTGGAGAATATTCAAGCTCATTAAAAGAGGCAGAAAAATACTAAATTTCTTTTTTTGGGTTTAAAATTTAACTGTAGCACTTGTGAATTTCTAAGGTTTCAAACTTGACTATTTTCACATCCATATTCATGATGCTATATCTTATCTGGAAATGCTACCCACTAGGTTTATTTTAGATGATCTTGTTAACACCTTGACAAGCAGTGAACTTCTCATTCCATGTTTTTGTATCAGACTCAGAAATGTGGAACAGAAGATTTGGTATGGTAGGGTGAGAAAAAGAAAGAAAAAAGAGGGAAAAGGCCTTCTAATAATGCTCTAATATCAACATGGAAAGATTAACATGCAAGTCTTAACATGAAAAAAATTTTAACATGAAAAGTGGTCAGAAATGAAAGTGAAATATAGATAGACAAAAATGTGTTAAATATTCTAGTGATTGGGACATAGAGCATTCAATGAGCTATATTAAATTATTTAGTTATTTCCAAGCAGAGGAATATTTTCAACTATATTAGAGATGTATTTCTCAAGGATTAAGCGCTTTAAAATGTTGCATTTGAGAGGCACCTGGGTGGCTCATTTGGGTAAGCATAGAAACTTCGACTCGGTTCATGATCTCAGGCTCATGAGTTCGAATTCCACATCAGGGTCTCTGCTGTCAGCACAGACCCTGCTTCAGATCCTCTGACCCCTCCCTCTCTCTGCCCTTCCCTTGCTTGTGCTCCGTCGCTCTCTCAAAAATAAACAAACATTAAAAAAATTGGTGCATTTGACTCTTAAGGAGAAATAAATCTGAAATCACTGAAGGATCAGTAATCATACCTTTAGACCTAGTACCTCAGTTTTGATTAGGTTATTTTCTACCATTTTTGTGAAAAGAGAAACATCTTAATATAATGATGAATATATAATAACATAAAAATTAGATTTCAGTGAACTTTAGGGTAATCTTTTCAGCCACAACAATAACCCAACAAGAGGGCTTGAGGCAAACCAACTTCACTTAATAATTTAACTTTTATTTTTGATGTCTAGTCATCTTTCATTATTTTCTTTAAAAATATGGAATCTGGGGTAGATGTATGTGTTGGTGTACGAAAGGGGAAAAAGAAAATTCATTTAAAATTTGATTATAACCTGCAAAATAGCTTTTTTTGCAATTTAATAACTTCAGTAATGTACTTTTTAAAAAGTGCCTTCAGGGGCACCTGGTGGTTCCGTCGGTTAAGCGTCCAACTTCAGCTCAGGTCATGATCTTGCAGTCGGTGAGTTCAAGCCCTGCGTCGGGCTCTGTGCTGACAGCTCAGAGCCTGGAGCCTGCTTCAGATTCTGTGTCTCCCTGTCTCTGACCCTCCCCCGTTCATGCTCTGTCTCTCTCTGTCTCAAAAATAAACAAACGTTAAAAAAAATGTAAAAAGTGTGCTCAAATGTATCTAATAATAAAACTGTTGGTTAGGGATTATATCATCAAATTACTCGTTACATTGAGGAAATGAGGAGTTGGAATCAGTCTTCCACTTCATACTATGTTTGACAAAATGGATGACATGTGTAAATTGTCTTTCTATGTTCAGTGTGAAGAGTGATCAGGTCCCTCTTCGGCTAGACAGCCAGCCTGTAGAGGTATACTACCGGGCATTACTGGTTCCATTTGGAGACTTAGATTGTACAGCACCTGGAAAAATAAATGGGGAGTAAAAGCTTGGTGTAGAGACTTCGCATTTCAATATTTGTCATTGAAAGCATCTCTTATGCTTACCAATGAAAAATAAAAATACCATGCCCACTTCATATTCCTTAATAATTTTCTGCAGTAAGCCACAAGAATCCCACAGAAATGGAAGTTTTATAGAAGCCTCCAGAGATACCAAAGTGACAGTGATATCTGTATCCAGGATCAGAAGATATCTGTCACTGCCGAAATGAATTGGTACAACTAAACTCAAATGAATCTTATTTATACCCCCTCACCCTCTTCAAGGTGCTTATTTCATTTTATTATTATTGTTTAATTTCCTGCCTATGACAGTGTAAGCTAAGTAAGAGCATAATTTACATACCCTATATTGCAAAACAATCTGTATTAGATCTAATTAGATTGTTTTACCCTGTTGTCACAGTACTTCATGCAATGTCTGGATCATGGTAAATTGTTTAATAAATATTTATTGAATGTGTGTCTATAGAATAAACAAATGAATAATGCTATGATCTCATTGCTAAAACATGCGCCACTAAATAGAGAGCAAAATTTTTATATAAGTGAACTAAAGCCCACAGTAGGAATAATCAAATGATTCATCCTTGACCAAGCATCAGTGGCTGAGCTAGTAATATTCAACCTACTGGGAAATTCTAAAGTTCAGCCATTCATTAATCATTCTTGGAAAATCATGTATGGAGCACCTGTTATGTACTGGTTCCTGGAAAAAGCTTTAGGGTGGCAATTCCCAACAGGAGCGATACCCAACTCCCACCTCCCTTCCTGGTGGTGTTTTGCAGTTTATGGGATATTTTTTCTTAACACAATCATAATATTTAGCCATTAGGGACCAATAATTCTAGATATCTTTCAATTTGTAGGACAGTCCTTCACAATGAAGAATTGATCCAGATTCCACAGGATTTCAAAGTATTTCACAAGACATTTGTGTATAATATTTCATTTGACTTATGAAACTATTGGTTAAGATGTACCATTATTTTATGTAACTGAGAAGGAAGAAATACTGCAGGTTAAACCATGACATGGTACCTCTACTACAGTTCCACGTGACACTCAGATCAGTCTCCACAGCTCTTGTTAACTTTCTTTTACCTACTCTGAGGGATCTACAAATTCTCCTGCCATCTGTTGCACTGAATGACATATGATAAACAGTCCTTGCATATGTTTTATTAAGAAAAAATGTAAGCCCCTAGGTATTTATGGTACCTTCATTTCTTAAGGAACAAATTTGCTCTTTGTTCCTAAAGGAGGAAGCAATTAAATGTTCCTTTGGAAAAAAAAATATTGAAAGATGGTCATTCTTCCAAAGATGAATATTTTAAAATTTCAAAATCATGTCCCATTTCTCTGTTTCCATGCTTGTGAATAGCTATTTATTTCAATGCTCAGTCACAGCATAATCCTTTAAAATGGCGTTTTCTATAGTAATTAAACTCAAAGCAGATAACTGGAAGTGACACTGAGCAGCTGACAAAGTTTGCTGATCTTGACTGCCATCTAGTAGAAAGAGACTGTAAGTAGCGATCGACTGTAAGATGAATTTCCTAATTTGAGAGAGGGGGGAAATATGAGGAAATAGTGTACTCAGTGACAGTAGGGGAGAATTTTGCTTTTGTAATTATCCGAATCCAGAGGCCAACCCCATTTTATTTATGTATGGTGACTTTCCCAAGAATGCAAATGTTGTGTAAATCACAAAAAGATTGTGCTTCACTTTGTTCAGAACATACTGAGTTGTTCATCATTTTGGAAAGTTGAGATGCTGATGGAAAAGCTATAAGTGGTGTCTGAGTCTCTTACAGTACAAGCCTCACACCTATAGCTGTCTGCATTATGAACTACTATGTAATTTTTCATATAGTTGAAGATATCAGACTAATTAAAATTTTGTTCTGTTGTGAGGATTTACATATTGACATACAGCCTCCTTAAGTATAAATAATTTCCTTTTGTTACTCCCTCATACTATAGTTGAGGGCATTTCGTTGACTTCTTTTGAAGATAGAATGATGCTTTATTATATTTATACCAATATGTAAAACAAATATCATTTCAAATGATTGGAATGACATTGTGTATTATATGGTCAATAGTATTTATATACTGATATCACAATAGTGTTTGTATAATACTTGAAATTCACTGACATTCTTCATACAGATGTATTTGAAATGCACGCACATGTTTTTCTAAGGTATGCAAAAGTCTAATCTGATCTTATTCAGAGTCTTAGAATTTTCACACATTCTTGAGTTAACTAAGCTCAAGGATTTTTTTTTTCCAAAAGAACTGGCCTTTTTTACTAAAACAATTATCTCCTAGAGAAGCTGTTCTTAATGATACATAGTAACTGGTAGGATACTGATGGGTTTTTGCCTAGTTCTTCCCCTTTAGAACAAAACCAAAAACTTCTACCTAAGCATTCAGACTGCCTCCTAAAGACTGACAATATCCTTGAAACAGAACTCATTTCAGACAGCCATTTCCATTTTTATAGTCAGATGAAGACTGTAGCCTTTAATCTGAAAATCTTCAGCTTTGAAGGTCTTAATTATCTCAACTTTTTGAAGATTGTGAGCTTGAGGAAAGGTCTAATTATCAATGGTTTGTTGTGATTTAAATAATCACAGATCTGTGCACAAACTTTGTGCACAGTCACTTGGCTTCAGGTCTGTGATGTGTGGGATCATGTAGGTGATGCAGAAAGGCCCCTAGGGGACCCATGTCTCCTGTTCCCTAGTAAAGTTCACTGTAGGACCGACAACTGGGATGCCACGAGCAACATCAAAGAGACATTTTTGTAGATTTTAAGCACACTTGATGATTCTTTTGTCATGGGGTTGACTTTGACTGTGTCAGTAACCGATGGCAGTTGGTTGTCTCCTTGAATAATCTGAATTCATCACTTCGCATTCTGTCCCCACACCTCTACTGAAAAGCTGGTTCCCAGTCCCCTTCTTCTGTTGGGAATCTTAGACTGCCCAGAAAGGTTTCTGGATTCACTGGCATCTGATTTTCACTTCCTTGGGAGATGGTTCTTAAGTGTGTGTGGATGCCTTGATATACCATAGTAAACCCTCCAGAATATCCTCTCAGGGCACACATCTGGTTGCCAACAAGGGAAACTGTTCTCTCAGGCTGAATGGCGCTTGCACACTGGATGCAGATGGTGCTGATGTGACCACAGTGAGACTGTGTTAAGTCTTCTAGGGTACTGAAGCTGGCTACATGGATGCCACTTGGGTTCTGGCTCTGGCTCTGTGTCCCAACAGGCGGGCTCCAAAAGCCAGTGCTTCACTCCTGTGCAGCAGGAAACACCACAGGCTGCTGCAAGGCCATCAGGCTTTGGATGGATTTCATTTCAGGATAGTGAAAGGACTAAATAGGCTTCTAAATAGAAGGATTTGATCTGGTAAGATTGAAAACCACCAAACAGAAATGCACTATTTCTGTCCTTAGGTAGCTAATAGTGTCATTGGAGAGGTAGAAATAAACAATCACAGCAAAGAGGGAAAAGCGCTGAGAGGGACAAGCACACAGTGCTGCTATAAAAGCAAGAAGGAGGACACTTAACACAGACAGAGGGGCGGACAGGCAGGGATTCCCAGAGGAGGGGGTTTCTGAGCTGACTTGAAGAAAAGTGGAGCCATCCAGATGAATGGACATCTTTCCAGGCAGATGAACCCTGCTATGGAGGTAGGAGCCAGCATAGCACGCTTGAAGATCTGCAAATGGTTCGGGAGGTTGAATCAAAAGAAAGAGTCATTAAAGTCAAATCTAGACTTCCTTTTAGTTACCCCACCTGAACCCAAACAATATGTATAAATCCACAGGGAAAAAGAGAATGAGAGAGGGGATATTAGTGGATCAAATTTATTGCATGTTGTGAATTAACCAAGTTAATAAGAGTAGAGATAATTTTTAGCATATTTGAAAATAATAACAGCACAGGGTCCAAGCAACATAAGAACTGTCAGATGAAATGCTGGAGTTTTCTGGGGACCCTCTGCTGACACACTTGTGTGCTGCATGGTCTCTGTCATGGTCTGCTCTCCACCTGACCCTTCGGGCTGAGAGGGCTCCTTTGCTCTTTGGCTTGGCTTCCTGTTCTTCAGCTAATACAGGCATGGCGGGAAGGGGGTGAGGGGGGGATGGGAGTGGTGGTGTCAAGGTCTTTATTCCACAGGCTTCTTCCTTCCTGGGCCAAAGTTTGGCGATTCCTGTTAAGCTCCACTTGTGACCACAGCTCCAGCAGGGTGGTCACTCACTCTGTAGCTATAGCTGTGCTTAGTTGTGACAACTCTTCTCTTTCCTTGTCCCTTCAGGCCTAGAGGAGTTGAGAGCTTTAAAGTCTTGATGATTCTTGGATCCCATCTCATTGTTTGTTGATTTCCCTTAACTCTGTCCACATCTTTGTCAATGACATCTTCATTAAACCCTTCAACAATCCCATTTTGGGGCACTATCTGTTTCCTGTGAAGAGGTGTGTGTGTGTGTGTGAAGTGGGGGGTTCCCAGGAGATGCTATGTGACAGGAGGGTGCATAGGGGTTTGGGGTGGAGGCTGATGGCCAACATGTACAAGAGTATTTCTCTTTCAAAAGCTGGCATGGCTAAACTGGTGAACTCCAGCTGAGTAGAAGCCCTGGATAGAGTAAAGGTTATGTACTTAGCAGAGCAGAAGTTATACAGGAGAGGTGGGGGAGGGCTTGTTTGCCCCCTCAAATGCAGAAATAGTCAAAACCTAAGGATAGTGTAAATGTGAAAGTACTGGAAGAGAAGTCCAGAACTGAAAGCGGTGCAAACAGAAGCACTGATTATGTCTGTATATGAAATTTAAACCTCAAATACTATTTCCATCCCAAGATGTATGGCCCTCGGACAAGGAATTGTAGGTTATTTCTCTGTAGAAATTGAAAAAGAAATACTTGGAATTTCAGGCAAATGCATGAGTGTTAAGTAAAAGGCTTCATCAGAGGATGACTGATTTCTATTCCCTTGTCCCCATCCAGGCTACACTGCAGACAGAATATTGGAGAATCTTCTCTGGAGAACAGAATGCCTCCAGAGAAAAGTTCTGCACATATTGAGCTGATCCAACAGGAAGTCAGAGAATTCTCCAGTGCAAATATGGCTCCCACTCAGTCACCCCAAAGTGAAACAGGCTTAGTTGTTGACCCAACTCTTCCATACACAGAAAGCTGCCAGTTAGCTTTTTAAACCTTTATCTTTAATATATATTATTAACCAAAAATCTCTAGGTATAAGAGATTATGCCTAGGCAAAAGCCCCAAGGGAAAGAGAGACAAAATAAACATTCAGAAAAAAATACCCAGAAGAAACAGAAACAATACAGATGTCAGAATTAACTTCTCCCAAATAAAATTTTATGACTCTCATATTTTAAGATGAGCAAGAATATGTTACAGCTATTAAAAAAAAACCCCAGAATACTACTTTAAAAATCAGTTCAATCCAATAGATTTTTTTGAAAGCCAGGTGCATGTGCTGGTATAATAAAAACATTTGTAAGCACAGAAACAGAAAGATGAGTCTGGGAAAATAGACAGGAGTCTAATCTTGTATATCATGGTAAGCAGTCTGCAGTTTGGATGTGATCGGATTGGTGTTTTGGGAGTCATCAGATTGATGACTCCCACAAGTAATACGGAGAATAGAGCTGAAGGGGCAAGAGTCGGTAGCTATACTAAACAATAAAGAAAGAAGTTTTTATATAACTGCGTGACATCATCCAGATTAAACCAAGGCTACTGTAGAGGGGGCCAGGTCAAGCAATATCAGAGAGAGCTAGAATTGACAGAGCTACATTATCAACCATGAGAAGGTGGGGAAAGAGAAGAGGTTGTACAAATAGTGAAGCCCCTGTCTCTGAAGTCCTTCTGTCTCAGTCGGTCACTCCCTGTTTGGTTGGGCAAGCTTCTGTAATGATGCTGTGCTTCCCTTTCCTCATCTGTAAAATGGGTATAATAGTGGTATCCTTCTTAGGGTTGTGGTGAACATGACATGCAAGTGTGCAGATGAGAAACCTAGCAAACTGCTTAGTGCAGACTGAGCACTGAGTATATGTTAACTGCTAGAGTTATATGTTATATTTTATATAGTAATATAACATACATAGTATATGTTAACTCCTATAGTTGATACATCCATGGAGAGAAGTACAGCAGAAGGTTCAGACCACAGAGTGTGAAGACTTTAAACTCTATTCTGGAATGTGGGGTTTGAGGTACTAGATATCCAAGTGACTCATCCAGTAAAGAGGATTTATAGGAGAGGAGTTAGGCTTACATAGGAGTCACGGGTATCTGGGTGGAATTTGCAGCTCTGGGAAAAATTAGATCTACATCGAAGAGCGAGGAGGGGAGGAAGATAGCAGGAGCACCAACACTGAAGGGAAAGGGAGACTTCAAAGAAATGAAGAATGAGAAATCAGAGATATGGGTGAAGGACTAGTGGGGAACAATGGGAAATGATTTCAGAGTGCCTTGGAGTTTTTAAACATGATGAGGTTGTTAGACATGTCCATTGGCTCAGCACCTAAGGGACTGATGCAAAACTTGGTGGTCCATGGAGCACAGGAGCCAGAGGGCAGAGGTGCTGCAAACATGAGAGAACCAAATGGAGCCCCTGGTTGAGGACTGTTATTTCTAGAAGTCTGTCTGGGAAATAGAGAACCAGAAGAGATTTGAGGATGTTTACACATGAAGGTTAAGACTTTAGAACAAGGGAGAGAGAAAACAGGAGAAAGACTGCACATGAGTGGTAGGGTCCCTGAGGATCTGTTCTCTTCTGATTTTTCTATTTTGCCTTCTTAGATAAATGAGATTTGTAAATACAAAAAAGATGAATTATTGTTCTTGGAACTTTCTTACATAAGAGCTGTTTTAAAGCCCTCATGGGAGAGTGTGTTTTTCCTGTTATATATCCTTTCTCTGTATGTTTTCTTAAAATAAATAACAATATATGCAAAGGAACACTGAGAGGGGAATCAATCCTAAATGACGTCACATGTCTAGGGATTATCTCTGTGCCTAAACTTTTCTCTTTCAACTTCTCCAAAAAGGTAACTGACTGATCTGTCTATAATGGTAGCAGGTGTGTGTGTGTGTGTGTGTGTGTGTGTGTGTGTGTGTGTATTTAAAAGAGACTTGGGAGTTGAAATAGAACTCTTAATATAATTAAAGAGATATTTTTAAACCGTTCAATGAAAACAATGACAAACAGAATAACATGTATTTGATCTCAGGGTGTGACAAACGCATTTCCGGTAACAAGCAGTACATGCATGCAGCCTCTGGAGGGTGGCTCCTGTGCTGAGCTCTGTGCTCCCGCAGCTGTTTTAGAGTCGCCATAAACAGGAATAGATAAACTCTTCTGCACAAGCATTGGATTGACCCAGGAAATGAACTACTCTTAAAGTTGAAGAACTGGATGTTTGCTATTCTGACTAGGCTTTCAATGCATATGCTGCTTGACTTGTAAGGGAAAGGTTATTTACACGTATCATTTTGAGAGAGCTGATGAAAGTTCCATAAGAAATGGCCTTCATGATTGCCACGCACATGTCCTTCTAGGCAAAAATACTGTGATTTGTGTTCCTCGTGTGAGGCCTGATTGTTTGCCAGGCACTGTGCTACATACTTGAAAAGCAATTAAAAATTGTATTAATTCCAATCCTAGGTCATAAACACTAGTAGTACCTAATGTAGCAGAAGATGAATTTGAGAGTCAAAAGACTTTCCTACAGTTTGAGATTTGGTGTGTGAGATTTAAAGCTATTAGCAGGGAGGCCAGTCTTCCCAGCAGTAGTATTTTGGGGCTAAACAACTAAGATATGAAGACATTATCCTTATTTAGGGGCACCAGCCATTTATCAAAAAAGAGTCTTTATGTCTAATAAGTTTTCCTTTTCTTTTTAATGTTTATTTATTTTTGAGAGAGAGAGAGAGAGAGAGAGAGAGAGAGAGAGAGAGAGAGAGAGACAGCCATGCAAGTGGGGAAAGGGTGGAGAGAAGGGGGACAGAGGATCCAAAGTGGGCTCTGTGCTAATGGCAGAGAGCCCGAGGCAGGGCTTAAACTCATGAACTCAGATCATGACCTGAGCTGAAGTCTGATGCTTATCTGACTGAGTCACCCTGGAGCCCTGTCTAAGAAATTTTCAGCTTACCTGAAAAACTCTGCAAAGTCCTATTCTTCTGATTGGTATATTCAGTCCTGTGTTCATATATGACTAAAGTCTATTGCTACTTTTCAGGGTCCCTTATTTTATGGAATTGGTGTACTCCTCAAAAATTATGGGTTTCTTTCTTTCTTTCTTTCCTTCTTTCTTTCTTCTTTTTCTTTTTCTTCCTTACCTCTCTTTCTCCCTCTTTCTTTATCTTTTCTTTTCTTTTATCTTTTCCTTCCTTCCTTCCCTTTCTTTCTCCCTATTTCTTACTTTTTCTTTTCTTTTATCTTTTCTTTCCTTCCTTCCTTCATCCCCCCCTCCCTCTCTCTCTTTCCCTCTTTTCTTTTCCTTTATTTCTTCCCTCATTCTTTTCTTTTCTTTCTTTCTTTCTTTCTTTCTTTCTTTCTTTCTTTCTTTCTTCTTTCTTCTTCTTCTTCTTCTTCTTCTTCTTCTTCTTCTTCTCTCTCTCTCTCTCTCTTCTCTCTCTTTCTCTTTCTCTCTCTCTTTCTCTCTCTCTCTCTCTTCTAAATGTCTACAGCTCAGTTTGAAAGGGGTCCCGCTGTGGACACTGGGTAAAGAATAGTTATATATTATTAAACAGTATACATGGTTATCTTCCAAATAAGCACACTTTCTAACTAGCTGCACACATGGGGATCTGAATGCTTCACATCATGTAGCTAAGATATGGACTTGTTGTAAATTGAGTAGCATGGCACATGGTGGCCACTAGAGATGGAGCCACTCTCCACCAAGAGGACTGAGCCAGATTGGGCCTGGGATTATGTGTAGCCTAGTGGCACACAATCTCACGCCCTCTAAGGGTCATCTAGCATAGATGTGTATGATTCTTTCTATGTTTCCATAGTTACAAATCTGTTATAGAATGTTTTTGTAAGTTTCCTGTAGTCTCCTAAGAAAGTATTACCTTGTGCTCCTTTAGTTCTTGCTTGTGATTGTTATGTTATTTTAAACGTATAGTGATGTGAGGCGAATAGTACAAAGTACAACCCTTACCCAGACACAACACTTGCTAACATTTCACCCCATTGCTCTACCATTTTCTTTACTCTTTCTAAATATTTATTTGTGTTTTTTTTCTGAAACACTTGAGAATAAGTCTTAGACATCATTCCCCTTTGTCTTGATGACTTCAGTGTGTATTTACTAGGAACAAAAGATATTCTCTTACATAATCTGCATAACTGCAAGCATAAAAAAAACAAACAACATTGATATATTACTATGATGTAATCCATGGTTCATAGTCAAATTTTATCAATTTTCCAGGGTGTTTTTTATAGTTATTTTTTTTTTCTAGTCCAAGTTTTAACCCAAGTGTGTGCTTTGATGTAGTTATCATGTCTCTTTATTCTGGAACTATTCCTGTCTTTCTTTGGTCATTCATGATCTTGACATTTTAAAAATGTACAGGCTTGTTATTTGACAGAATGCCCCTCCGTTTGGGTGTGTTTGATATTAACTCATGATTAGACATTAGATCATGTATCTTTCGTGAGAATACAAAGGAATGATGATGTATCCTCCTTGGTGCTTCATAGCAGGTAGCACAAAGATTAGCTTACTCCCATTACTAGTGATCTTAACTTTCACCAGTCAGTTTAAGTGCTTCCACCGAGATTCTCCTCTGTAAAGTAACAGTTTTTTTCTTTGTAATTAATAAATAGCTTAAGGTGGCATTCATTGATGATTTTTATCTGAATCATTTACTACCATGATGTTGCAAAATGGTGATTTTTCTAACTCCTTCTATATCAAAGAACTTTTTCTCTCCCATTATATATTTATTTATGTATTTATTTTCATAATTTGGATTTGTGGATTTTTATTGTAGTCAAAGGGTACAATATTTTATTATCATTATGTGAGGTAATGGATGTATTAAGGAACTCCATGGGGGAAACCCCTTCACAATGTACATGTGTGTGAAATCACCACATACACTTTAGATATCTTACAATTTTATTTGTCGATACATCAGTAAAGCTGGAAAAGTACATTCTCAGACCATGGAATTTGACTTTACTTAATATATACAATAATTAATGATTTTGAAGAGTGCTAGTTTTGTTTTAATTATCCTGCAACTTCCTTAATAATCTACTATTTCTTTTTTTTAAAAAAAATATGGTATGAAGCTCACCACCATCAGTGGCATGATTTTATCTTTTAGATTTTAGGTGCTTGTACAGTCACATTAATCAAACCTCCTGTAAGTTTTTCCTGTTTGCTTGTACACCCTCATCACCTCAAAGAACAAAGGTCAGGAATGGATTGAAATATATTAATAATAAATAATTGCTCCTAATTATTTAATTATTATTGATTCATTTCTTCTGTGTGGTTTAATTCAGTAAGTGTTATTCATTCTGGCTTTTAATAGGTCTGTTTTGTTTGGGATACCTTCTGGTCACTTTCTCTTTGAAAACCCTACATAGTAGTGTTTCCATAATTGGACTTTATTTGCCTAGGTATAAATCTATAGTCTTGGACCCCAAAGTAAAACTGTGGGAATAAACTTCAGTGTGAACCTATTGATTACCATTGCTTTTCATATTGTCATTGAATAAGGGAGGCATGGATATATTTCATTGATATTGTACCCACAAAACTCTGTATGGTAGTTCAAAGGCTAAAGAACAAGGAATCTATGAATTGTGAAACTTCCTAGGGGAAAATTTCTTGGAGGAAAATTAGTTTGGAAAGATTTCAAATATAGATCAGAAGTATGGAAAACATACATATCGTGCCTTTTTGACAGGCCTCTTTTTGGACTTAGGAAAACAGGTGGGGTTATTAGGAGTGAAGGAAGGAGTCTACTGGGGCAAAGGCATTGAAATAAGATTGGCCATCCATTTGGCAGGTTATTTAGGGCTTGTGCTAGTTTTGTGCCCAGCCCAAATAAGGCATTCTGTTGCTTGGGGAAGTATTTTCCCTAAGATACTCTAAGTCCTTATTATGTTCTGTGGTATTTTTAGAAAACAGCCTTGGTTCTCCATTAGAGGGAGGTTTACTTGAGTTTGCAAGTTGTTATTTTACAAGGTGAAAACCACACTGATGTAAAACTTCACCATAAATATGGTCTTAAGTGGCGCCTACTCTTAATCATATTTAGATACTTTCATGGAGAAAGTTTCTGTTTGTTTGCATTTAATTTTAGGGAAATGCTATGTGCTATTTCACAATGGCCTCAACTCAACCTCTCTGAAATGTTGTTGGTGCTGGAAACACAGCACTCTATAGTAGGTTTACATTTATTTGCTGGAATAGATGATAAAAAAGTTAAATATCTCTATGCTGCCTGCAGTAGTATATAGAAAATGAGTTCAGATGACCTCTATCTACCTCCAGATGGTAGGTTGATTCAAACAACCTAAAAAATAAGTCCAGTTGCAGAAACTGAACGCTGCCACTCTATTGTGTGGGTGCACAATGGCTTTCCAGTTCAGCCTTGCAAAGCTGGCTGCGGCTCAGTGATTGCACATCAGCTCTGCAGCAGAGAGCTTCAACATGAGGGTGATGAATCCACCCAAATTCAACAGAGTATTGCTCACACTCATTTTAATGAGAGGGCCTTTGCCTGTATGCTATTGCTGTTATCCTTTTTTCTTACAAGAATGTATTTACCATCATTTAGTCAGTTAAGTGGGGGACTGTTTTTATATTTTAGACTGTGAGTTGATTATTTCCTCATTTTTATGACCAACTGATGACTAGTTGCAAGTTAGAAGCAAATGTTGATTGATGATAATATTTATTAAATGCTTGCCAGTACTAAATGTAGTATAAAACATATGAAAGCCATGTTTTCTGTCATCTAACGGCTCATTATCTAAGATAATAAGATAGTCATATATTCACCCTTCTGCCTTACTTACCCATTAGTTCCAAAGGAGAGTAGCAATTAGTCTGTGAGTGAAACAATACCTTCTCTAGACATTCTTAATTAAGTCAGCTGTTGGTTCAGTAGAAGATATTTGAGAATGTTTTGGGGAGGGGTAATTGATTACAAGTGCGCCCAAGGGAACTTTTTGGATGATGGAAATGTCCCATGTTGATTGTGCTTGTGGCTACATGAGTGAATACATTTGTCAAAACACATCAAACTACATATTGAAAGTGGATGAATTTTAATGTATTTAAATCATACCTTGCTTCTAGTTTATAAAGCAATTTTAGACGTTAATGTAAAGCCAGACTAACTGATAGAATGTTCTTCAAAGTATATGAGCTATCAATTCACAGAAAAGGAAATACAAATTGGAAAATATATGTTGAGGCTATAATCCTCTCAAAATAAAGGAAAAACAAATGAAAATAACATGAAATATTCTTTTTCACCTGTAAGTTTGGGGGAAATTATTGATAACAAACACACAGTGCAGAAAAATAGACACTCTCATACTTAACTGGTTGAAGTATAGATTGGTACCATTCCTATGGAGGGTAGTTTGGCATTAACTAACAAAATTGCGAGTGCATATAACTTTTGAACCAATCATTTCATTTTGGGGGAACTTGTCCAACAGGTATAACTGCATTCATGAAAAATAACATATGTATAACACATTACTTATAGAATTGTTAATAATTTCAGATGATGGTTCAAATGTTCCAAAATAGGGGACTGGCTAAGTGAGTTATGTATGGCTTATCCATGCAATGAAATATGTGTAGTCATAAAAATGAGACAGTCTTTATGTTCTGGTACAGATAACTCTTGATAATGAAGTGAAATGACAAGTTACACTTCCCAGGAAGATAGAGTGGATGCAATCTTCCCTATTCCTTTCCCTAAGCACAAATAAAAATTCTGGACATTATATGTGTAAACAAAGAAACAAAAACATAAGAAAACTCTGAAAGATGGAGAGAAGGCACAAGAGATAGGAATCTCAGAACCCAAGAAAACCACGGTGGTGGTGAGTGCCCTGGGTTTTCTTCTTGCCTCATATATTCCAGACTTGCTGCTGAAAAAGTGGCAACTTGGAAATGCTAATGGGAGAAGACAAAAATGCCTCAAAAAAAGCTTACTCTCTCTAGCCAAAAGATTAGGAAATGGGAAGGCTAGCAGAACAGAAAACTTTTAGAGAATAACTACTCCAGTGAAACCCCACAGAAAAAAAACTATGGCCCCACCCCCAGACATACAAGCAAAGGCTGAGTAGGGAGACTAGATTTCCATCCCACTTTCTTCACACCCCTTTTGTCAGGGTGGTGTCAGAGAATGTGTATCAAGCAGGGAGCCTGAACTTTCATCTATGCTGGGGATAAATTTGACTTAATAAAAAATTAAATTTGTTTTTGAATGACACCATTGGAGGATGAAAAGACAAGCCTAGACTGGGAGAAAATATTTGCAAACCACATATCCAACAAAGTACTAGTAAGTAAAATATATGAAGAACTCTTAAAACTCAACAGTAAAAAAAAATTTCAAATACCAAACAGGCAAAACGTGAATCATTTTACTGAAAAGGATATACATATGGCAAATAAACACATAAAAATATGTTCAACATCATTAGCCACCAGGGCAATGCAAATTAAAGCCATAATGAGATGTTACTACCCACCTTCCAAAATGACCAAAATAAAAACTAGTGACAATACCAAATGCTGGTGAGGATTTGGAGAAACTGGATCACTCATGTATTGCTGGAGGGAATGTTAAATGGTACAGCCATTCTGGAAAACAGTTTGATAGTCTCTCATAAAACTAAACATGCAATTACTTTGTCATTCCTAAGTTTTACTCCTGGGAATTTATTCTAAAGAAATTAAAATTCAGGGAACCTGGATTACTCAGTCGGTTGAACATCTGACTTCTGCTCAGGTCATAATCTTGCAGTTCCTGAGTTTGAGCCCCGCATCAGGCTCTGTGCTGACAGCTCAGAACATGGAGCCTGCTTCAGATTCTGTGTCTCCCTCTCTCTCTGGCCCTCCCCTACTTGTGCTGTGTCTCCTTCTCAAAAATAAAAAATAAAACATTAAAAAATTTTAAAGAAATGCAAACTTATGTTCACACAGAAACCTGTACATGAATGCTTATATTGGTTTTATTTATAATAGACAAAAGTTAGAAATATCCCAATGAGTGAAAACTTAAAGAAACTGTGGTTTATCTTTACCATGGAATACTACTCTGTGAGAAAAAGGAATGAGCTATTGATATATGCAACAACCTGAAAGAATCTTTACGAATTGTGTTGCATGAAGAAATTAAATTCCTAGAGGTTACATACTACATAATTTCATTTATATAATGTTATTTTTTAAAATTTTATTTATTTTTGAGAGACACAGAGACAGTGTGAGCAGGGGAGGGGCAAAGAGAGGGAGAGAGAGAATCCCAAGTAAGCTCCGTGCTGTCAGCACAGAGCCCAAAGCAGGGCTCGAACCCACGAAATAGTGAGATCATGACCTGAGCTGAAACCAAGAGTTGGATGCGCCTAACCCACTGAGCCACCCAGGTGCCCCTCATTTATATAATGTTCTTGAAATGACAAAATTATAGAAATGAAGAACTGATTTGTGGTAGGAGGTGGGTGTGGATATCCAAAGGACAGGGGGAAGGATCTTTGTGATGACGGAACTGTTCTGTATCTAGACTGCATCAATCTCAGTATCTGGATTGTGATATTGTACTATAGTTTTGCAGGATGTTACCATGTGGGGAAAATGGGTAAAGGATGCATGGGTTTGCTCTGCATTATTTCTTACAACTGCATGTGAATTATCTCAAAATAAAAAGTGTAATTTAAAAGAATCAATGTGCAGAATAATCTGTCTGATATGCTACGTTATATGTAAAAATTGTGAGGAACAATCTGTACTCTTTGTTTTAAGTGAATAATGGAATGCTAGAAAGATCCACTAAGAAACTTAAAAATCTTGTCACCAATGGAGGGAGGGAGGGAGGGGAAATGGGGACAAGAATAGAAAGGAGACTTCATTTATACTCTTTTAATTTTCCAATTTGTGTATGTTTCTGATTTAGGTGATAATCTCAGGTAGGCTATCTATCTATCTATCTGTCTATCATCTATCATCTATCTATATAGATATTCTTTTGACACAGACCTGCACAGGTCTCCATGCAACTAGTTATGTAACAATTTGTTTAATGCTTGCTAACTGGTTTATAAATGTGAGAAGATTTGCCAAGAGGACAAATCTAGTTGAACAAAATTCAGAACATGGAGAATGGATTAAATAAAGCTGGAATTTGAGTGGTAACATAGAATGTAGTAAGAAATATGAGAAATAAACATACTTGTGAACTCTTATCTAATTTAAATTAATTTTTTCCATCCTCTTTTTCTTCATTTGATATTAACATGCTAGAAACTCTCTTTTATTGGCTCTGCCTGTTGGGTCACAAAACTTCCCAACTCTTGATCAGTGTCGATTTCATCTGCCGACTTCATTGATTCAACTTTATCTCTTGTTATGCGTGATGTGTGTGTGTGTGTGTGTGTGTGTTAGGTGAAAGGGGGGTAAGGGAGAAGGAGAAATGGCATATCCTACAGTTTAGTTTTTGGGTTTCTAGTCATTTCTCAATTCACTTTCCATCCCAAAAGCCCACATATATTAAACACTTACATGCTGGTCACCATGTAAGTACTTTAAGCATTAGTTAACTTAATTCTTGTAACAGTGCTATGAAGAAAGTTGTTTTTTATTGTCATACCCATTTTATGGATGAGGAAAATAAAGCTAAGTGGGGTAAACAACTTTCCCAATGTCATCTAGCTATATGGGATGGAACAAGGATTTAAATTCAAGTGTTTCTGACACCAAAGTGTATGCTCTTTGCTGTTCTGCTTATCCAACAGAGGGGTTATTGCATGAACTTTAGGAAAATAGAGGTGATGCCTTGAAAAATGACACGTAACACATCTCCTGAAGACTTCATCTGGAGAAAGGTGAGAAATGGGTAATACACTGATCAGATTAGAGTAGTCTGTATGTGAAGTGCCTGGGTTATCATAAATGCTTGGGTCATCATGAAGGAAATGCATTCTTGATAGAAATGATGAAAACCATTATGTAAAAAAAATTGAATGTGAGAAAAAAGAACAAAGGGTTTGAGGTTCTGCATTGGGGTGAAAGACATGGTTGCGACTCTTACCAGGGGTAATTTGTAGTAGAGGTATCTTGGTTAATGAGAGAGAGAGAGAGGGAGAGAGAGAGAGAGAAGAGAAAAAGAGAGAAGAGAAAAAGAGAGATACTTCTATTGCCTGGTTCTGCTAGGTGTGTTAGGATCTTGTCCAGATAGAGAATGAGGAAGATACGAGGAGTGGCTACATGACAGAAAGGGAGAGGCTGGTGATATAAAGTATATGTGGAAGGTGATTAAGATTATTAGAATGGCTGAACTTGTTTAAATAGCATACTTGGAAAGAAAAGAACGGTGGCAGAATGAAGATTAAGAAAACCAGACTCCTAGAGAAACAGAGGAGGAAAGAGAGAGTTGACTATGAATCAGTTCAATGACAGCTTGAGAAAATTGAAATAGGTCTTTGAAAGAAACTATCAGCTGTGTTTTTCTATAACTGTTTAAGATAGGATGGTTCACTGTGCTGAATTATGTCCATGTATAATCTTCAGTTAGTTTTAGGCTGATAGAAACATCACTTTCATGTAGCCTGCTGTATCTCACTTCTCATGTTTGGGTTTCTGCCACTGAAAGTGCACTCAGGGACCAGAGCCATAACACCGTGCCAAGTCCCATTCCAACTCTAAAATTGGCCATCATGGCCTTTTGGGAACCTCAAAGATAGTCTTCAATTATAAATTGCCTCTTTTCCTTTCCACACCTCTTCACTTTATGAGGCCAGAATTAATGCCTGGCTTTCCCAGATAAATATTGGGTGGCTGCCAGACCTGACTGGGACAATGGTTTAGAAAAAGCCTCTCATTGACCTTGGGGAATTTGCACAAAACAAGGGAGAAATACCCCTTGCTGTGGTCCACACCTCCGGGACTTAATGGACCAAGTAACTAACTGCACACAAGGGAGTTCTGCCTGGGGAGACAGCCTCCGTGTTAATCCTATGTCTTCAGGAGAGAAATTCTGAGCCCAAAAGGCTGTTGTCAAGGTCATCTCCTTGTTGAGAGTCCTTCCTCCAAAGTCAGCATCCCTCCATTGCACTGTCCGATTGCAATGAAAGTCTCTTCATGACTTAAAAATTATCACCCAATCCACAGTTGGGGGGATGTATAGTAGACTTCTGTGATATGTTAAATCACTGTGTTCCAGTATCTAGCACAATATATGCCACTGACATTTAACCCAGAAGAAACATGACACCCAGATTGCTAACAGACACATGAAAAGATGCTCAGCATCACTCATCATCAGGGAAATACAAATCAAAACCACAATGAGATACCACCTCACACCTGTTAGAATGGCTAAAATTAACTCAGAAAACACAGATTTTGGTGAAGATGTGGAGACAGGGGAACACTTTGCACTGCTGGTGTGAATGCAAACTTATGCTGCCACTCTGGAAAACAGTGTGGAGGTTCCTCAGTTTATCCAAAGGATACAAAAATGCTAATTTGAAGGGTCACATACACCCCATTGTTTATAGCAGCACTATCAACAATAGCCAAATTATAGAAGGAGCCCAAACGTCTACTGACTGACAAATGGATAAAGAAGATGTGGTAATGGAATATTACTCAGCCATAAAAAGAATGAAATCTTGCCATTTGCAACAATGTGGATGGAACTAAAGTGTATTATGCTAAATGAAATAAGTCAGCTAGAGGAAAATAATATATGACCTCACTCATGTGGAATTTAAGAAACAGATGAACATAGGGAAGGGAAGGAAAAATAAGATAAAAAGAGAGAGGGAGGCAAAATATAAGAGACTTTTAAATATAGATAACAAACTGAGGGTTGCTGAAAGGGTGTTAGGTGGGGGGATGGGCTAAATGGATAATGGACATTAAGGAGGGCACTTGTTGGGATGAGCACTGGGTGTTACATGTAAGTGATGAATCATTAAATTCTACTCCTGAAATCATTATTATACTATCTGTTAACTAACTTGGATTTAAATAAAATTAAAAAATTAAATTTTTTTTTCTATAGCGAAATGGTTACTAAGGAGATTACAACTACTTAGCAAGAATCAGACATAGTCTAAAGTTTAAACAAAGTGGTAGGAGAGAATAAGGTAAACTTTGGTGCAGTACTGAGGAAGTTTATATTCTTCCTGGTTAAAACTCATCAGATAAAACACTTTCTGAAATTAAAAATCAGATACTCAATGCTAACCTACATTCCTCAGGGCCAGGGCCTCCAATAATGAATGGGATCTAGATAAATGGGTTCTAAAAATGTAATTATTATTTTTTGTTTAAATTTTTTAAATGTTTATTTATTTTTGAGGGAGAGGCAGAGCATGAGTGGGGAAGGGGCAGAGAGAGAGGGAGACACAGAATCTGAAGCAGGCTCCAGGCTCTGAGCTGTCAGCACAGAGCCTGACATAGGGCTCGAACCCACAAACCACAAGATCATGACCTGAGCCAAAGTTGGATGTTTAACCGACTGAGCCACCCAGGCACCCCTAAAAATGTAATTATTAATTTAAGTATCATGTAATGATTATGGTCTCTTAAGAAGAGCCCTTTTCTTTTGGAATGTGATCCTAAAATTCTTACAGATGAAATAATATCATGTCTGGGGTTGGCTTCAAAATCACCCATGTGTGAGGGCAAGGGAATAGAGGTACAGATACGGAATTGACAGGGTGTTAATAATTGTTGAATTTAGGTGATAGGTACATGAGTATTTATTACATCACTCATTCTACTTTTTCATATTTTTTCCATTATAAAAAGTAAAAAAAAATAATATCACATGATGGTCACACTTAGGACCATTTAGTTCTTGTGAACATCATTATTCTCCTCAAAGATCATCCAAAAGTTCATAGCAACTGCACATCATATTTACTACTTACCTCTGTCTCCTAGGTCTTCATTTAGCAAGCAATGTTGACAAAATGTATTTTCTTTTCAAGGCTCCAGGGAATTCAGCTTGTTAAGTCAAGTGGGGAAGAATCTATACCACATTCACCTGTGCTTCTAAGGAAGTTCTCCCTGCTGGGTCAAGAGACTTACATGTTCAATGCTCCAAAAAAGTGAGATTCTAAAAACGGAGCACAGAATGTGGACAGAATTTAGTTTTATTAATCTCTTATGAGTCCTGGAGTGAAACCCCTGTCAATAAATGTTTATATGATTAATTTAACTAGAATTTTCTAGAAAATTTCAATAAGTGCATTTCAAATGCTCATCTTTTGCAAAATACCAGAGATTACTGAGTTCAGTTACAATTTAATCCAGAAAAACAGCACTTTCAAATATACTGATTTTTTTTTTACAGTTGGCCTTTGCCATACACAGTTCCCAGGTATATTATGGCAGTTATGGCTTAAATAACAATGTAGGAACCATAGTTGTTAGTGCAGGTACAATAGGTAGAAAAATAGAGATGGATATAGTTTATTCATTAATCAACTATTTATGAGGGAATTATGACATGACATTATATGATCAGACTCTAGAACCAGGCTGCCTGGTCATATCTCATGTGGTGTTGGGCACATTGTGAAACTTTTCTGTCTCACTTTTCCCCAGCTTTGTCATAGTTGTGTGAATCGACCAAGTTAATAATCGTGAAGGATCTAGAGCAGAAGTAGCTCTCGCACTCATGGAGTATGTTGTTAGGCATCAATTCTAGAATTTAATGCTGGAAAAAAGACTGGAATGTCTACTTGTATCCTCTTATTGTATATGAGGAGGCTGTAAAAAATACCAATGCCCAGGCTCCATCATCAGAGATTTGGGGTCTGGGGTAGGGCCCCTAGGGTGAGTCTACCATGTAACAGGGATGAGAACTTGGGCTTGAAAGTTACAGAAAACCATCCTACTGGAGGCTTTTCTGCTCAACTGTAATATCTAACATCTGGATGGAACATTTTATGTGGGATACCAGCCCTTCTTCCACAAGTCTCTGCATCTGTTCGTACTATGTTAAAGCAGAGCAACACAAACATATAATTAGCATGCTCATGCCTAATATTTATTCCTGTGAAAACCTCTGATTTTTCCCAGCTTAAAAATAGTTGTTTGCTTTAAAATGCCATATGTGGAAAGGCCAGCATTGCTAGGGGTAGAGGTAAAAGCATTTGGCATAAATCTGAAGCTAAGAAAGGAGTTGGGACTAAGCCAGTAAAGTTGCTTTAGACAGTGACAGTTTTCTGCCATCTAGTGGATAGTTCAAAGAATAAAGTATGTCTTTATTTTAAGATCACAAAGCTATGAATTCCAAGCCTCCTGCTGCTGGAAAGGAATGTTTTCGTGTCAACAAAACAAACAGTTCTCCACGAATTGCACCTCAAATCTATTCTTGCATTTTTATTGATTTGTTGACTTCTTTTTTTTAATGTAAAAAATGCATGATGTCTTGTTACTTCTTTTACTGTTGCTAAACATAATTGTGGACACTCATAAAATATAAATCCAAGTACAGTCTAGTCCTCCTTATCCACGGTTTTGCTTTCTGTGGCTTCAGTTCCGCAGGGGGAAGGTCAATAGTAGCCTAATGCTATGTCACTTATCTCACTTCATGTCATGTAGACATTTTATCATCCCGCATCATTACAAGAATAAGGGTGAATACAGTACGGTTAGATATTTTGAGAGATGCACCACATCCACATAACTATTATTGCAGTATATTGTCACAATTATTCTATGATATTATTAATATTATTGTCAACCTCTTAGTTCGACTAATCTATAAATTAAACTTTATCACAGGTATTTATGTAAAGGAAAAAAACATAGTATATACAGGGTTTGGTATTATCTGCAGCCTCCACTGGGGGTCTTGGATGTGTCCTCTGCAGATAAGGGGGGATGGTGGCTACTGTATGCTGAATTTCTAAGTGTTTGAATAGTTACAGGCCTGTGGCATAGATAAATGTGGCTCCATATTTGGCTCTTTTAAAAAATATCTATATTTGACTCTTAAAATTTCTCCTTTCTCCAATAATGGAAGAGGCAGTCATATCCAAGGTTAAAAGCATGTGCTCTAAAGTCAAACCTCCTGATTTAAAATTGAGGATCTCCCTTGGGCTAACTATGGGAATTTGGAGAACTTAATCTATTTGTTCCCCAGCTTTCCTATCTGATAATGATAGTACCTGACTCATAGGGCTGCTAGAGGGATTAAATCCATGCAAAGCGCTTAGTGTTCAATGTCATTACTGTTTTTACCATTGTTATTTGTTTACATGTACCCATATTTACCCATACATGAGGTACATGTACCCATGTACCTCATATTTACTAATATGAGGAAGAAGTTCAGAACTGGCTTGTACTGAGACTCAATTCAATTTAAATAATCAACAAACATTTGTTTAGGCTTATATTATATTCAACATTATGGGGGATGCAAAGCTGAATAAGACATTGCCCTGTTCGTGAGTCAATGTTTTCATAAGCTAATGGAGGAGACTTAACTATAATTCAAAGCAAATGCAGTGAGTGTGAGACCAGAGTTATCATAACCAAAGTATGGGGGAGAGGGAGGATGTTTCCAGCTGGAGAACTTGACTTATGAGCTGTAACTTAAATAATGGGTAAATTGTAATGGAAATTAAATTGTGTAAATAGGAATGGTAGGGAAGACTCCCTAGGTAGGAGACTATTTTAAGCAAAGGAACCAAGTTGGAAAAAATCTAGGATTTATTTATTTTGGGAGCAATGAGTAATATGATCTGGCTAAACCGCAACATTTCTTCATTCTTATTTGAGCTCCTACTCTGCCAGGCTCTGTTCTAGACGGTACATATATGTTTGTGAATAGAATAGAAAAAGACTCCATCCTCAAGCATGTGTATTCTAGTGTGGAAGATATACTGGGACAGAAACTTGAGAAGAGGTGGGGGGGCTAGATTTTGGAGGGGATCTAATGGAGAGCCAACAAAGGCTACTAAGCAAGATGAAACCATGATCAAACATTACTTAAGAAATATTTATCTGTTGGAGGCAATGTGTAAGATAGACAAAAGAATGAGGCCATCAAGGCACGGAAACCTATTTCTTTTTTTTAAATGTTTATTTATTTTTGAGGGAGAGTGCACGTGAGTGGGGGTAGGGCAGAAAGAGAGGGTGACAGAGGTTTCCAAGCAGGCTCTGAGATGACAGCAGAGAACCCTATGTGGGTCAAAAACTCACCAGCTGTGAAATCATTACCTGAGCCTAAGTCAGATGCTTAACCTCCTGAGCCACCCAGGTGCCCCAGAAGGATAACTCAATAGGAGGCAATTTGAAGAGTCCAGGTGAGATTTAAAGAAGCTAAAGTGAGGGGCGCCTGGGTGGCGCAGTCGGTTAAGCGTCCGACTTCAGCCAGGTCACGATCTCGCGGTCCGTGAGTTCCAGCCCCGCGTCAGGCTCTGGGCTGATGGCTCGGAGCCTGGAGCCTGTTTCCGATTCTGTGTCTCCCTCTCTCTCTGCCCCTTCCCCGTTCATGCTCTGTCTCTCTCTGTCCCAAAAATAAATAAAAAACGTTGAAAAAAAAATTAAAAAAAAAAAGAAGCTGAAGTGAAGGAAGTGAAAAGGACAAACTAGGTACCAGCAGGAAGTGGGCATGTGCGCAATGACGTGAAATGACGATTCTAGGTTTGTTGCAGAGAGGAGGCAGCCTAAACCATGTAACCAGTGTATCATTTGCAGAACTGGCAGTGTAGACTCTGGAGGCAGACCTGCCTATGTTGCAATTAGTCAAGGAAATTATTTTATCTATTTAAACCTCAGTGTCCTCATCTGTACAGTAGGAATAATTAAAAGTATCATTTTATCAGATCGTTGTGGAAAACAACGACAACTACTTCCACATTACTGGGGATATGGTGAACACTTGACCCTGGAGTCTGGAACTGGGGGAGTAAAGAAGTAACACAGAGCCACCTACCCCTGCTTGCATTGGCATCAGATGTATTTGAAGGGGTATTTGCTCTCACCTTGATATTACAGTTATTCACAAAGAAGATAATTAGCTGAGAATTTTTCACAATTACTCCACATTAGAAAATGAACCACAAATCGAAGGATCTTATTTTGCCTTTGGGAATCAAAATAGTTGTGAGTTTTGATATTATTCTGCTCATTTCAGTAGCTGTAAACATGAGGGACAAATAGATATTTCATGAAAAATCTGAGTGAGAATGAGACTAAAGTTTCGATCCCCAGAATGTTTTCTTCTCCCCAACCTCAGGGCCTGTCTCTGAACACTTGTTGGCTGCAGACGTCTATTATCCCATCCTTCGAAGCTACACACAAAGCTTAATATAGAAGCATGAGGCAGCAGAAGTGTGGGTGCTGGTTAAAGATCAGGCAATACAGGGGTGCCTGGGTGGCTCAGTCAGTTGAGCGCCAACTTCAGCTCAGGTCATGATCTCGCAGTTGGTGAGTTCAAGCCCCGCGTTGGGCTCTGTGCTGACAGCTCAGAGCCTGGAGCCTGCTAGGATTCTGTATCTCCCTCTCTCACTGCCCCTCTGCTGCTTTCTCTCTCCCTCTCTCTCTCTGCCCCTCCCCCACTCATGCTCTGTCTCTCAAAAATAAATAAACATTAAAAAGAAGGTTAAAAAAAAAAAAGACCAGGCAATGCAGATCCCAAAAGTGCCTAGGTGCTTATTTTCTGGGTTTCCACCCAAAATAATTCTGTGAATAGTTGGAATCTAAGTCTGGAGGGAATTAATGCACACTAAGAGAAAGAGGACACTGAAACAGGGGAAGTGAATCTGTCAAGAAAAGGGGAAGCTTAATAAGGAGGAACAAGAGGAATGCTGTACCCTGATAGGACTGAGGCAGCCCATGCATGCTGTTCTGGCACGATAAGAGAATTTCAAATGCCCAAAGCTACACATAGTCAACAATCAGTTTAAGTACAATCCTCTGTACTTTTGAGAGACACAGAGAATGCATTTTGCAGTTTAAGCAAAGCAAGTGCAATTACGTTTCTAACTGTCTGTAAGTACATGATACAAAACTTGGGGGACAGATTGACTCCAAAGTTGGCAGGCATGGGATGGTCTGGCTTAACCTAAAGCTGCGCAGTGTATACAGAATCTACTTCAGATGCCATAAAGGAAAACTTCAGATGCAGTTCTTCAGAGCACCTGAAAAATAAGTGTCTCAAGACACCCAAATGAATGCCAATTGAGAGAGGCACACTGTCTCGTGATATAAGGTTAGGTGGAATTTGCAGGAAGGATAATAGAGTTGCAGTGAACTATCTGCACAACACTGAGTTCCATCTATCCCAGAAGACAGCGAAAAATTTGAGTGGAACTCAGAATTTAAGGCCAAGGACATAGACTTGGGACTCAGCTGCACAGAAAAGGCAGTTGAAATCATGAAGCTAGAGAAGTTCATCAGCATAGAAAATGAGCTCAAGGAGCTTGAGAGAATATGTAGAAATATCTGTTTTTAAGGAAGAGATGAATGGTGTGCAAAGTTTTAGGAGACATAGGAAAACTGGTGCCATAAATGCCATTGGAATAAAAGTGTTTTTTGCTAATATTAACATTTTATTTTCCTTCTTTGCAGACTTTTCCTTCACACATAAATAAATAACATTGGATCATATCATACCTGTTATAACATTCTTTTTCCACCTAACCCTACGTCATGAACAGTTTCCCGTGTCATTAAGTAGTCTTAAAGTTATTTTTAATCGCTGTTTTAAAAGCATTTAATTGCAGTTATGTACCATAATTAATTTTTCCCTTTTATTGTACATATTTAAAAATCCCCTTTATTTGGACTTTTAGGTTGTTTTCTTGGGAGGGGAGGCTATTTTAACAACACTGCAATAAACATTCTAGTGTAGAAATCTTTCTATGGCTCTTATGTGACTTCCCCAGCATAAGTTCTTAGGTTTCAGAATATCTTGGTCAAAGCTTATTGAAAACATTTTAAAGGTTCTTTTTTAGATGCATTGCCAAATTGTTTTCCAAAAGTGTTTTTCTCTCCTCAGCAGTGTATGAAAGTAATGAGACAAATGTATTGAACGTGAAAAAAATATCTCATAAATGTAAGGAGAATATTTAATATCATTACAATTTTAGAAGATCTGTTTCCAAGACTGCTATAAGCATCTACTGATGGGACTGCCTCCGAGCATTTGTGGGTTTTTTTTAAAGTTTTTGAAATTATTTAATTTTATAAAAATAAAAATTATATATATTTAACACATACACCATGATCATTTGTTATACATATACATCGTGAAGTGAGGACTATAATCAGATTTTGAAAAAAACAAGGAAAGGTCAACAACAGCAAATACCTCACAACAGCATAGAAAGCTGAAGAGAAAATGATTATTGACTTTGGCAACTACATAACCATTGGTGGCATCTGAGAGAGTAATTTCCCTTGCAGGGAGGAGACACACACCATATTGGAGTTCTCAAGAACAAAATTTTATTGCAATTTTTTGTCCATTAATTTTGTTTCCTATGAATGCCTTGTAGTTTTGGAAATTTTTTATTATATGATAGGGAAAACAGTTTAAAAATTCAAATTAATTTTCTATTTTTTCAGGACTGTCAACTTTTATCACCACTCTTTTTTCTCCATTTTTTTCCTTTATCCGTATTCCATTGATTTCCTCTTTGAGGACTTGGGTTGGGATTCTCAGATCAACAGCTTCATCCATGAAGAGACAAACCAGGGAGAGGCTGTCATTTGTATAAAGAAAGAATAAGCCCTTGGGATTCAGTATGTGGACTACCGTAAATATCAAACTTGATTTTTGTTTTTGTGTGTATGGGAATAGCATTTAATGTCACTGTTTGAGTCATTGAATGGATGTCTGTTGAGCTCATTACTGTTTCTTGTTCAGAGAACCCTTTATGGACATCCACTCCATAAGTTTATTACCATTTGTGGGAAAATATTTGACCCAAATACTCTGTGCTCCTCTGTGACATGGATCATAATTCTATCACAGTGAGCTGTTTCCTTTCCGACCCAGAGATATACAATCCAGTCATTCCAGATACACATAAATCCTGTTATTTCTTTTATAGACTCAATCTTGAGCACAAATCTCATTTCTTTTCACTCCTTTCTGGTTCCCAGTTTGAGAAATATCTCCCCCACCTTCATATTCAACAAGGTAGCTGGTCCTAAAGCTGGGCATTTGGAAAAATTCAGAATGGTCAGAATTCTGAAAAGAACTTCTCTGATTCTCTCTGGATGATTCACATTTAGTACCATCTAGGAAGCTATGCAGATGTCTCAGTGAATGGACTCATTTCTAATTCCTCTTGAGTTGGGTGGTTTAAGGGAAGACTCTTAGTATCCTCGCTCCTTGGTGTCCCTTTGTTATGTTGGCATAAAGAAAAAATCCAGATACAGTAATTTCTGAGAAGTTGGAAGGTCAAACTATATTATGACATATTTTCCCAAGTTTTGATAGATATTCTTTGCCTCTCTCTAAAAAGAGGTCATCACATTCCCCAATCATTTCTTTACAGTTATCCCAGCTAACTCTTAAAATGTTTCTGGTCAAATAATGAAGATCTAAAGGTTTGATGCTTTGGGGAAAAGAGGTTCAGGATAAAAGTAATATCCTACCAATTATAATTTCTAGTGATATTTTGACTCTTTTGTTGAAGAAACACTATTCTAAGGCATACAGTTTGTCTTTTGTGTACCCATCCAAAGTTCATTATATTTGAAGGCCACGTGATTTTCAAAAATGAATTAGAAATGTTTGGTAAGAATAAGAAACTCTTAAATATAGAGAGCAAACTGAGGGTTCCTGGAAGGGTAGGGGGATGGGCTAAATGGGTAATGGGCATTAAGGACGGCACTTGTTGGGATGAGCACTGCATGTTTTACATTAAGTGATGAATCACTACATTCTACTCCTGAAACCAATACTACAGTATATGTTAACTAACTTGAATTTTAAAAAAATGTTTGGTAAGAGATGTTTTTCCAAATATTTCTTTGTGGAACACACTTTGACATTAGAACTCATAATCTGACAAAATTCTGAAGAGAACCTAACTAATGCTAATAGTGTGAATTAGCTAGTTTCTTAAGGGCTTGTGTTATAGACACAAACTTTGCTTTAGATAAAATAAGAGTTTGAAACCACTATGATTTTTTTTGAAGTCTAATTGCCATATAATATTATATTAGTTTAACATAACGATTCATTATTTGTATATATTGCAAAATGATCACCCACAAGTCATCACGCATAGTTATGGGATGAGACTTAAGATCTGCTCTTAGCAACTTTCAAATATGCAATACAGTATTATTTAACTATAGTCATCGTTCTGTACATTACATCCCAGGACTTATATGTAACTGGAAGTTTGTACCTTTGACCCCCTTCACCAATTTTACACTCCCCCACCCCCATCCCTGGCAACAAGCAGTCTGTTCTTTGTACCCACGAACTTTATTAATTTTTCTTCTCCAAATTTTTATTTAAATTCCAGTTAGTTAACATACAGTGTAATATTAGTTTCACCTATAAGATTTAGTAATTCATCACTTATATACAACACCCAGTGCTCATCACAAGTGCTCTACTTAATACCCATCACCTATTTAACTCCTTCCCCCACCTCCTCCCTTCCAGTAACCTTCAGTTTGTTCACTATAGTTAAGAGTCTGTTTCTTGGTTTGCCTCTCTTTTTTCTCCCTCCACAAATTTGTTTTCTTTCTTAAATTCCACATATGAGTGAAATAATATGGTATTTGTCTTTCTCTGACAGACTTATTTCACTTAGCATTATACTCTTTAACTCCATCCATGTCATTGCAAATGACAAGATTTCATTCTTTTTCATGGCCAAATAATATTCCAATGTGTGTGTATATGTATATATACATATGTATATGTATATATGTATGTGTGTACATATATGTATATGTATATGTATGTATATATATATATATGTATACACACACACACACACACACACACACACACACCCCTTTCTCTTTATCCATTCATCAGTTGATGGGCACTTGGGCTCTTTCCATAATTTAACTATTGTAGATAATGCTGCTACAAACATCAGAGTGCATGTTTCCCTTGGGATCAGTAATTTTGTATCCTTTGGGTACCTAGGAGCTTTAAAACTACTAAGAATACCAGCATTTCCTCCAATATAAAAATAATAAGAAATTAGCTAAAGAGTATCTTAGTCAAAACAGGAAAATCAAATTAAAATGAACTTTTTCTGATAGAATATTTTTAGAATCACAGAAATGATAATTAGAAATAAAATAACTCTTAGTTTAAATATTTAAAAATTTTATCACTGTAAAGAAGAGCACAGATGTGTTTCCCTTAGTTTAACAGGAGAGGCGTTACTGTTTGGATCAGACAGAATTCAGTTATGCTATTTTTATATTAATGCCCTGAAATGATATCTGAATATATAGTTAATTTGAGTGTTGTAAAAATGGTTGGGACAAGAAGGTAAAAGTCATCATGCTACCTTATGTAATAGAAGTAGAAGCACCACAAAGCTACTCCATATTGGTACAGTTAATGTAAAAAATAAGTCTCTAAAAACAATTTGAGAAATTTGTACTATGCAAATTTATTCAGTATAAGAAACTTCTGAAAATGACAATTTGTAAAACAAGTAAAAACTGTATTATCCCAATAACAAGCATCTATCTATAAATGTATTTGATAATAATTTATGTGCTCAATAAATAGATCTAAAACATAGTGTAACAATCATTTTATTTAAAATATGAATTATTATCAATACATCAAACAGATTAAAAATACTTTTTTATTAAATTCAAAAGTGGTATTACTAACATCAGACAAATGTTTTTGAGTTAATTTTTCATTTGTGGTTCTGTATTTTGCAACGATTTTTAACCAAGGCCATTTGTGACAATGTTATACATTTTTACAATGGTTGACCAATCTTTCACTCCAATGTACAACTTAATGTTTCTTTTTTTTCTTAATGTTTCTTTTAAAGTTATAGTGACTGTAAGTTTTGAATCTATCATGGTACCCCTATCATACTTTAGGTAACCAATGGACCTAGATTGTTCCAATATAACATGTTTATGATTTTGTTAAGTGAAAATTGAAACCTTGGCCACCCCATCTGTTATTATAGAAACAGAAATTCCTTTCTGCCTTTTTCTTTGTCATCTTTAATCCTAACATGACAACATAAAACATTTTGATTTGTTGACTTGTATTTTCAGCTGTATCAACAAATATAGCTCTTTGCCTCCATTAGCTATTGCTTCTTTTCTCTTTTCTGTAGCCAGGAACCAAATGTGTTACTGCATTAAGAGACTTAGCCTTTGGAACCTTGCCCTCTTCAGTTCTAGGCCACACAGAATCATTAGTATAATGTTCCTCAAACACTGTCATAATGCTTTTCTCCTCTATTTAAGAGCAGTTAGTAACTTTCTATTGCCTGTTATATCAAATATAAAGCTTTTATGCTAAGAGTTAATATCTGTCTTCATCTGACCTTTTCTCTTTTAGCTATCTCATTTTTCTTGCTCTTTGGCACAGTCTCTCTGCTACTTCCAAGCCATCTGGTTGTTATTAGCACACAGGATTTGCTTCTAACTGCTTTCCTGCCTGTGCAGATGTCACTCCTTGAATCACTGGGTGCCCACTGCTTCCTGAGGCAGTCCGTCCCATCTTTGGATAGGTCAGTTAGAGAGCTTTTCTCTTTACTGACCCCCAAATCAATTACAGTATACAGGATAAGGTTTTCATTTTTATCTTTGTGTGTATGGCAGTCTAACGAGGTCTTCTTTCTTAATTGTTTTGTATATGTACATTATGTCCACAGTGGTGTTGTTTATCAGCTGTGGGGAAAGATCTCTACATCTGGCAATTTTGCATTTCCATACCCTGGTCTACCCACCCACCACCCCAGAACCACAACAGCTCAAACTCTTAACTCTGAGCACAGTATGTGTTTAATACATATGTGATAACGAAGCTTTATTCTATGTATGGAATTATTTATATGTGAAAAATATATACTTAAGTATACGTATCAAAGGATAACAGAATCTCTATCTCAGAAATGATGCTGTGAATTTTAGTTGTACAGATACAATGCAAGCCTGATCATATGCAAGCTCAGCCGACACACAAGGCAAAATGCTGAAACATTACTAATTATTTGACTCAGAAAGCAGTACATTTTGCATGCTTATCTATAATCGGTTATCTTGGCATTGTTACTACAAAACAAAGACAATCATATCTTTCAAATAGCCTTTGTAGCCTGACCTTTTATTAGTGGCTCTAAATTGTTAGCATCTCCAAATGTCCTTGCATTTTAAGCTATTTCAAAAATTGTGTTTCCATAACAATTTTAATGGAATCTCCTGTGAAACGATTTTAATCATTGTAATCAGCCACATCATGTAATTAGATTTTAATCGGGACCTTTAACAGGAATCTGAGAGTAGACACTTATGAAAATGTTATGTCTGTGTGGGTTTCTTCTCCTGACCCCCTTCTACCCCAGCTATATATGTGGCACTATAACAACTGACCATGGAGAAAAAAGTTTGCTTTCCATTTGTCCCACATAATGTGGAAAATATTGCCCAGGAACAGGTAGGTAGGGCCATGATCAGTCGATGTCTAGTAGAAAGATACACATATAGTGATAGGCTTTTCACTAAGGCTGTTGCTTCTCTTGTGGCCGATAAACACTGACTTACTTGTAGAATGGCCGCTAAGGTTGGGAGTGTACCTCTGGGCCATGCAGAAGATTGGAACTCTGGGGCATAGTTGGCATGGGGTGAGGTGGGGATGGCATGGGTGTGGAGGAACAGTGGGGAGGGCTCATCTACAACCCATATTACTCTATTGTACTGCTTTGCAGGTCCTGAATTATCAGGAGTGAATTAATCTTTTTCAGTTCTTATTATTCCTAGATTTTGTTAAAGCCCACTTTTATGTCTTCCCATTAGTCATCTATGTAATTTTGGAAGGCAAAATGCATGAAGCTCAGAGCTAATTATGCATTCTATTATGCCTTTAGATATCTGGATGAAAGTCATGTTCCAACGCTCAATCCCTTCCCTAAAACTCATTTCCATGAGTGATGACTTAATGATCTATTTACTTTAAAGGTTTGCCTTTGGGGACAATGATTTTCCTGGTTAGCTCATTTGAAAGAATAGACTTCTCTTTCATGGAATCTGTAAGTATTTAGAAAAATCATTGGGAGCTTTGAAAATGCAATTGATACAAAATGTGTTGAAACCTATGCTTTGACTATCCCTAGGGAGAGGGGACCCCTTTGTATCCATGCAGAGTATGAGAGCCATAGTGTCCAAATTCTCAATTCCATTTGTTAAGCATGAAACCAACCAGCTGTGGAAGCAGTGTGGATGAGGGCAAATTTGCAGCTTTGCAACTCCAAAGTCAGTGTGTGTGAATAAAAGAATGATAAAATGACACAGTTCTCAAGTAGGATGATTGTTAATCAGTTTTCCCTGATCGGTTTTGTTCTTCCACCATTAATAGCCAAGCTATCATATTATTTATAGCTAGCTATCTAAGAATGCAAACATTAGCCTCATGTATGCCTTTCACTTTGATCTCTTAATTTCTTTTTCCCCCCTGCGGTTTTAAAAACAGCAGTCTTCAGTAATAACATCCATGACTTCTAGGTATAGGTCATATTGTTGGTGACAATAAAGAGATATTTTCTTATGTTTTTAACAGCAGAGTGCAGTATTTTGCAAGGAGAGATGCCTTTGTGAGTTAGGATAGATATATTCATTTCTGTTAGACTATGCTTTTTCTGAGCTTTTATGACACAGTTCAGTCAGAATGTGTGCAAAAACCCTTCTGCTATAAACTCTAATATTGGTAAAATGTAAGTCATAAATGCAACTTCAAGCAAGCTCTGGATTTAGTGAGAACAAAAGCAAGGTGGATTTCAGGTGAGGACAGACTGTCTCCCTCTAGATGTCAGTGTCCATTCCAGAACCACACTTGCGGCAAAAGATTTCCTTGTTCTGGGTCAGGAAGCCTTCCCCCACCAAGGAGACTGAGCACTTCCCACAGTTGAAGCATTCGCTGTGCCACTGCCGGTCTTGAAAACAGATAAACTTGGCACCTTTGAGACCTGTAAAGGAATTGCGGAAAAGAATATTCTTTCAATGAAGAGATTAAGCATTCCATCAGGTACTCTTCTAGGAACTGGAGATAACAGCAATGAGCAAGTCTATGTAGAGGCAAGTAACCTAGAAGAGAATGCTGCCTCCCATGCCCCTGTGTCTATCTGGGAATGTCGCCGTGGGCAAGTTCCCCCTTGAGATCCAGCCTGATTCCCAGTCAAATTTTTCTGTAATCTACACAAGTAGGTAGAATCTGAATATACAAACCAGGTATTTTTGGAAACAGATGAAGATTGCCTAAGACAGATAAGGAAACACAGTAGAATGCCGTGGGAAGAGGGAATGGATTTCGAAGTCAGAGATACCTAAGTATGAATATCTTCTTTCTGCTTTCTTAGAAGCAAAGTGAAGATAAAATAAAATAAATGTATACTTTCTAGCCTAGTGCCTGATGTTTCAATGACTTTTAGTTCTGTTACCTCTATTCCTATGGTCAATTTTGCTTCAGATAAAGTTCCATGGTCATATTGTGGTGTGGGGCACAATTTTCCAAAAGCCCCAAATAGAAAATTTCATCCAGACTATCATGGAGTTAACCTAACATGACAACCTTACTACCTTGCCCAGAGACAACTTTAGCCCAGGCTTGCAACAAAGATCTGTGAATCTGATCACTCTGGCCACTGAGGCCATGCTATCCAATGGTTAGTCTCTAAGAAGTACTTTATCAGCCTCCACCATTTCAATCTGGGTTTCTTTAGCTGTAACATTTCTATGAAAGGTAGAAGAATTTGAGTCTTCAGTGAGAATCTCTTTCTATACCCCGAATATGGATCCAGGTTACAATTTAAAGAATTGATTTTGAGGCGTTGAAAAGGAGAAAAGGTGTAGGGATTGGGAAGGAGTTGGGATGCCTTGGGCCTTTCTTTATTTGCCAAGGTTTTTCCAAGTGATCATAGTGCTATGAACTTCCTGTGATTTGCTCCTTACCCATAGATAGTTCATGTGTTGATTCACATACAGTTTCCAAATACTACATTTGGGGAAGCAAAAAAGGTGAATAAGCATTCTATTTCAGATAAACTCTCCTTAAATATGATAATGAACTTTTATTTTCATACTAGAAGTGTTATTTGATGTCTTTACATATAATTTACTAGTTCATAAATAAATGTACATCAAATTTCTCTACTTTCCTTGATTAAATTTATTGCTCACTTATTTATGATGCTATCATTACTTGCTAATAAGAGTAAATCAGTAATGAACCAATTAATTCCCTGAATGTTATTCAAAACATTAATAAGCTGACTGCAAGAATCATGTTCTATATATGCATGAATCATCTTTGTTCATAAAACTAATTATTACACATCTTGAATTTTGTTGCTCATGAGTTTTTCTTGATTTTATTAGGTAAGCCTGTACAAGTGATAAATGTAGAAATAATTCTAGAATTTTACAAAGAGAGAAATAGAAGTGTCTGGTAGTAGGAATTTAAGAAAGGCCTGACTCAGTATGTGAGATGTTTACAAACTGTTTCAACTTTGGATGCCTTTACTCCCTCAGGTCATGAGGGTCATTTGCAGTAAGGAAGTCCCCCAGGAAATAAGTCTCTGGCACCTGTTTTATTTGGCTTCATTTATTACTGAAGATTTTGTAGAATAAGAGCTAGCATTTGTTGAGCACTTGAAAACGAGTCAGTCACTATTGTTTTTTTTTCTTTAATGTTTATTTCTGAGACAGAGAGAGACAGAGCATGAGTGGGGGAGGGGCAGAGAGAGAGGGAGACACAGAATTGGAAGCAGGCTCCAAGCTCTGAGCTGTCAGCACAGAGCCTGACGCAGGGCTTGAACTCACAGACCGTGAGATCACGACCTGAGCCGAAGTCAGAAGCTCAACCGACTGAGCCACCCAGGTGCCCCACGAGTCAGTCACTATTCTAAGCCCTTTACTTATATTGCTTCACAACTCTGACCTTACTTTATGAAAAGATATTATCATCAACCCTACTTGGCAGAGAAAAATTGATGAACAGAAAGGTTCAAGCACTTGCCCAAATCAGCTAGCTGGTTTATGGCAGATCTGGGATTCAGTCCTAGGCCATCTGGCTTCAGAGCCTATGCTCTTAACTTCACCAGATTAAGTCTGAATTTATCTATTGTAAAGACCATAACCAGGAACATTAACATTCTTTTCTCAAGAAATAACATTTGAAACTCCTTTTACTCAAAATAAACATGGAAGAAGGGTAAGGCGTGATCCTCTTCAACTCCTCATTTGCAAGTAAGGCAAATGAGAACCTCAGTGGTGAGTCACTTACCCATGGCCACACAGTAGTCAGGGCCAGAGGCAAGACCAAGTCTTTACTCCCTAGTCCAGAGCACTTCCCACTACATCAAGCTGCTTCACTTAACCCAGAAACTTTGAAAGGTTAATCCTATCTTAGAGGGCGAGAGAAAAAAAAAGAAAGTTTTGTAGTTATACCTTGGGTTTGTTCAAATGAATTGAATTTATTCTGATGGGATTTAAAAAAATCACATCTGGAGACTCACAGATAGATTTAGTTAATATAAAAAAGTATTTTGAAAAAAATGTATTTTGAAATATTCTAATATAGTTTCTTAGGTTGGCACATTGTTTGCATGAATGTGCAACTTCCAACAGATAAATTTATGGCTGTATAAGAACTCCCTATGGTATGTTAATTCAAATGCTCAATTTTCAAGAAACACTACTTATTGCAAAGCTTATGATTAAGATAATTATCATAAGACTGATTATTCTAAATTAAATACATAATCCTGTATTTGGATTACTTTTGGGTCAAATCTGTGGTTCCTGATCATCCTTATGTTACATGCAGAACAATGTGGGTTTTTTTTGGTCTGAGCCTGAAAGAGCTAGGCTCAGATACTGATGTGAAACAATCCAACAGAAAAAAAAAATCACTTAGATACGTGAATCTGTGATAGATCAGAATTGAAACTCAAGTTCAGGGCTCGTGGTAGGCTCTTTGCAGGTCAGCATTAGCCACTGAGTACGCAGGAAAATTTCAACCCATTTTGAATTATTTAATTTTCTCATTTCCTCATGGAAGTCCTCCCTTTTTTCTGGATAGTTCAAGAAAAGTGTCATGGAATAAATCAAATGCATCCATTGCGCAGTAATCGCAGATTCTACGGAGATTTTTGAGCTCTCAGTACTGATACATTTCTGGAAGCCCCATTTTCTAACCAAAACTGGTGGATATAGTGGCTTAGTCTTTTGACTAAGGGGTTGCCAGATGTGTAGAGGCAGGAGAGCAGAGTGGTTAAGAGTTCAAGCTTTAAAGCCCGATAGTCTGGGATTGCCAATGCAATCCAATGCAAGGACTGGGAAGGTGACATGGCTGAATGATGGGGACAAGGTGTGAGGAACAGAGCAATGGCGCAGCCGCTGAGCCTATGACAGAGACCTGGCAGGGGAATGTGAGGGTAGTCTGCTCATCCCCGGCAGGCTCTTCATTTACTTTTGACCACAGAGAGGAGTTTTACATGAGTTGTTTCCAAACATGTGCAGGCCAAACAAAACACACCTGCCAGCCAGATATAGCCATGAACTGTGTGAGATTCTGGAAAACATGGTGCCCTGTGCAGGCAAACAGGACTTGTCTGTTTGTCTGGGTAACTCTCTCCTTCCCCTTGTAAGTCAGTGAAAACCTGCCAAGCTGGGTTTGCAGTGAAACACTTTTTTTTTTCTTTGAAGAGTTAACTTTTATTTTGTGATATATTTGAAGATGGAGGAGGAGGAAAAGGATAAAATAATCTTTAATACTGTGTTACACAAACTGAACTAAAAGAAATGAAATATGATCTAAGAATACAAGGAATGGGGAAGAGAAGTACAGTTCTGCCACATTATTAGGTGACTATAAATGCCTAAACGAAAAGCTTCTGGTTTTCTCAGGTTATGCCAACTTCAAATTTTACTATAGGATTAGCATTCTTCAGAAGTATCTCTGAGGAAAATATAATGCACTATTTTACCTTGAAAAATCTATGTAATTGGATCAATTTATCATTTGTGATATTTTCAAATCATGTCACATGTGTTCTGTTCTTTCATCAGAATGCTATCTTGTTTTATTTCATCTATTCATAATTGAAATGTCTCACAAGTGAATAGAGAGAGAACAGAATGATACACTTGTTAGAAGCATCTTAAAATGAAGTTTAATTAATTCCTGACCTTGGCTACCCTAATTATTACAGCTTCAGATTTGTACAATCCTTGCATTTAATTAAAACCTTTTCTATTTTAGCGTTCCTTTGCCCTTGTTGGAAATTAAGTAGGATTTGTATTTATAAGTATCCCTTCCTCCCATTCAAATCTTTAAATGTCAGGCCTCCTTGTGAAGTTCTTCTCTGAGCTCTCAGCGTATCCTGTTCTCCTCTTTCCCTGAACTATTACTTAAAGTCATTACCATTATGTTTATTTATTTATTTTTAAAATATTTATTTTTGAGAGAGAGAGAGAGAGAGAGAGAGAGAGAGAGAGATAGGGAGTGAGTAGGGGAGAGGCAGAGAGAGGGAGACAGAGTATCCAAAGCAGGCTCTGTGCTGACAGCAGAGAGCCTGATGCTTGAACTCACTAACCAGGGCTCGAAGGCACTAACTTTGAGATCATAATCTGAACCGAAGTCAGATGCTTAACTGACTGAGCCACCCAGGTGCTCCTCCATAAGGTTTAGTATTAATTACCCTCTATAGAACATATAGAACTAATTACGCTATACATTTGTCTTGAGGGGTCTGTGTAATGTTTCTATTTATATATGGATACCCATGTGTGTGTATCTCAAAAAGAAACATAAGGGAAAGATTATATATATATATATATATATATATATATATATATATATATATATATATATAAAAGATAATATATATAAGGGAAGGATTATATGTATATGGGAAAGATTATATATATATATATATATATATATATATATATATATAAGATTATATATATATTTTACTTGCCTTTTCTAAATTAACTATAAAGCATCTACATAGCCACAGCTGTCCCATTAACAGACCATATTAAACTGAAGAACTCACCAGTAATGGGTTTGGTGCAGGCTTCACACCTTTTGGCATAAAGATGGTTGTAGCAGTCCACACAAAATGGATAATCATCTCTGGACATAAACTCCTCTTCACAGAGCTCTTTCCTACAGCCACTGCATAGAAAACACTCTTTATGCCATGGCTGGTCACGAAATGTTATCCCACCTGAAGTCACCACCTGCCAAAGGACCACAAAGGAGGCAGTGACCATGGACGCTATTACAGTTCAGACCTGTCATGATCCTCTTCTGTGCCCATGAGTGTACTTTGGGTTACTCCATCCCCTTGTGTCAGGATGTCCTTTCCCTGTGGTTTTTTTTTTTTTTGAATCAATATGAGAATCAAAAGGCTATAAGGATTAAGTAGAACTGGCAAAAAAAAAAATATATATATATATATATATATCCTAATTTTTCTCCTATTGTGGAATAGAAAAGAATTAGGGCCATAACAGACTCAGGAAAATGAAAAAGAAGTAGAGCCCCGATTCCTTTTCTCATCTTTAACTTTCATGTTGGTCTTCAAAGGTCTACCATTAGAACGAAGATATTTTCTATACCATGTTCGTACTTCCATGTCTAGCTTTAAAGGATATTGAAAAAAGCTACTTTTCCCTGAAACCTTTCTTCCCGCAGAAGCAACCCTGACTATTATTGATAAGCACCATCATCCACTAACAATGACTAATATTTCTGAAGTGTGTTTTCAGTCCTTAGTCCTGTGCTAAGGGATGGCCTTTTCTTATGTTCCTAACATCCCGATATAACCAACACTCTTATTTTTTCCTCCTTTAAAAGGTGAGAAACTATTGAGGGTTACAGTGGTCAGGTCACTGGTCAGTTCACACAACTAGCATGCAAACCTAAACTGACTCCATAGCCTGTATACTTAACCAGTAATATAATATTGAGACAAGGTTACTTTCCACTAATGGCAGTTGGTCCTTGCTGAATTAATGAATAAACACCAAAGGGAAAAACATTTGGATAGCAGTTCCAGTATTATCTCTAGTACAAATGGGGTGCTGTGGCAACTGCGTGGGTTTTCAGCTTTAGAACTCTAAGTAATGAACACAGCTTGTATGTTGAACCTTAATGTGTGATGTGCTAGGGTTGTGTCAGAGAAGCTTATTATTCCTCCATAACACACACACACACACACACACACACACACACGTGTGTGTGTGTGTGTGTGTGTGTGTGTATGTATATATATCCCCATGGATTAAACTGGCTTATATAAGTCTTTTTAATCCACGAATAGTACTTTTTAAAAGGCTGAGATATCTTTATTTAGAATCAGATGGGTAAATATTGAACAACTCTTCTTGGATAGCAGTTTTGTAGTCCTAGCATCTTTCGAATCCATGGCTATTGAGCTCCTGGAGTAGCTGTGGAAACTGGAATGTGCTCATGTGGTATCTGAGATGATTCCTGTGATCGTTGTATCCAAATTCACTAGATATAGAAAATGTGGAACCTATGCAAAGCCATCTCATTGCTGAAAAAATTTAAAAATGTTGTCTATGACACAAGCTTTTGAAAAGATTATTCTAGGGGTGCCTGGGTGGCTCAGTCGGTTAAGCGTCCAACTTCGGCTCAGGTCATGATCTCGCTGTTTGTGAGTTCGAGCCCCGTGTCGGGCTCTATGCTGACAGCTCAGAGCCTGGAGCCTGCTTCAGATTCTGTCTCCCTCTCTCTCTGCCCCTCCCCTGCTCACACTCTGTCTCTCTCTTTCAATATTAAATAAAGGTTAAAAAATATTTAAAAAAAAGATTATGCTAAAGATATTTTTAAGCCTTACAACAAATCTCTTAAAAATTAAAGGTATTTAATAGAAAAGTTATTTTTCCTAAAGGAAAAAAATGTATACTATTCTAAATAAGTAAATGGGAAACATAATGGCATGTGTGAACTGAAGCAATTTAAAATACCCCCTACGGATTTCAAATGCCTTACCGCAGGCACAGCAGAACTGAAGATTCCTTTCATTTGTTCAGTCAAATTATTAGCAGGCAATGCTTAAAAGACTCAACACTTGAAAAATGTATTCACAGCAAAATAAAACTTGATATATAGACCAAAGACTATTTAATTAGGAAGAAGAAACTCTGGAACATTAAAAATAGTTTGCTTGTGATTATGTTCCTTTTGAAGAGGCACGCGGGCTAAGATGAAGTCTAACATCTAGGTTTGGTGTTTGCCACTGATTGATCCCAGGATTTGGAACAAGTTTCTTCTCTGGCAAAGTCGACGCAGTATTGGTTTTGTGCTCAGTAGACAAGAGCCAATGAATCACAGGACACTCTGGGAAGCTCGAGGAGTTTGAATTTAAAGCACTTGTAGTTTGAGGTTACTTGTTTTTGGTAGAAAACAAGTTTTAGTTTCACAAAATAAAATCTATGAAAAAAGTTCTAAGGGCCTGATTTTTAAGTATTTTTTGCCTATTTTGTTTGTGTTATATTTGGTCTCTGGTTTGAGTTGAAACAAATTGTTTTTCTTCAGCTTGGGTCATCTTGATCAGAAACATTTATATCCAGCTTTCCTTGAATGGCTTGTGGTTTTAAAAATTAAATAGAAAACAATCTGGCATGTTGTGGTCTGTCTACTACCCAATATAAATATTTCACAAAGTTTTCATGACTTCAGATCATGTCCTAAATATAGGACAGGCTCCTATAACCTGGGAAATGCCAGTGCTTTACTCTCTAATAGTACTTAGCACTGATGTACTGGAGAAATTCCCCCTCTGAATCTTTATAGCATTGAAAGAAAGTTTATATTGCATTCCCAATAAATGGTTTTGAGGTAATTCCAACAGGTTGCACTAATATTTCAGTTTCAGCTTAAGTATTTAAGAAAAATGACCTGAACATGGCCAATTTATTGTCCCTCAAAACAGTGAGATCAACCTACCATTTTATTCCAAGAATCTGTTTCTAAAATGCTTGCCATTGACCCTGGTGAGTCTTCTGAGTTTCATATATCGCAGGTTCATAGCATCTGAGGGTTGCTTATAAAGCCATTTTTAAAGTCAGTGTTTCTGGTAGAGTGAAGGGAGTCTCTGGGTTTAAGATGGTTTTACATTATGTTACTATCAATTGTAATTTCGGCCATCATTATAGTATAATCAAGATTATAATCCAATTATTATAATTTAGGAGTTTATTGATGCCTCTGCAAATGCAGTACTTGTATTTTAAACATATGTAGAAAGTTACTGTGTGCATATGTTCCCATAGAAAGAGGTAATGAGACTTCTAGCTGTCCAGATGCAATTATACAAATAGTCTTGAGATCTGCCAAAGCAGCTCATAGATCAAAAATGTTTAGACAACACTGCATGCTCATCACAATTTATAGTGTTATTTTAAACTTATGATGTCTCATGGATCAAGGATTTCTTCAAGTACATCAATATCTATTTTATGAAATACAAACAGGTTTTATCAAAGTGATAGAGAGGAGTGACTTTTTCACATAAAAAAAGAATTGGAGAAAGTTTACTTGAAAAGCTTGACTTTTTTTCTTATTGGAAGATATGTTTTCAATGGGTTTCCAAGTCAAAAGGCTGTAAATGACACTCTGGAACTGGAAGCAAAGGAAACCACTTGCCACCCTTATTCCTTTTTCTGTCTGTATGTCTAATGAATTTCTCTAGTGGTCTTGTCACTCTCTTGAGTCTACCTGTCTACTCATTAGAAATATAAAAGCTTCAAGCCAAGAAGACATTTGTGTTGCTGGGACATAATGTGAGAAGTTAAACATTCTGTTTAAATTGGTTCCCTTAATGATTCTGTGAGACAAATTCATATTCCTCTGAAAGGAAAGGGATCAAAAATTATTTTCTAAGAAGTATCTTGTATTCAACAAGAGATGTGTGTCCTCTACCAAAATACATGAAATCTTACGTAACAGCAGCAAATGGAATTGGAATATCTATAGCTTTTGGAACTAAAGTCATGTTCTGGGTAGAATTTTATGATGATAAAAATAGGTGGCCATCTTCACTGTGGCAGGCAGTGTGCTCTTGGACATGCTGGAATTTAAAAGTAACATGAATGTGTAAAGACAGACATAACATGATAGTATCAGTTCATTCCAAATATAGAATGAAGTTAAAAAGCAATGGTCCGGAAGGATCCACAAGCTTCATCCCCTGTAGATAATTACCTTCTTACAAAAGCTGCAGTAGTGAGCAAACTCCTTCTCAAAACACGGTACACAGTAATTGCCACTCTCTTTGGAAATCAAAGGTTTAGTTCCTATTGGCTGTCGGCAATGCTCACACACAAAGCAGGTTTCATGCCAGTAGTTTCCCTTAAATTCCATTTTGCGGGAACCTGTACCCCACAAATAAGAACCTGTTAGTACAAATGAAACATCATTTTTTTAAGTAATGATATGTCAAGTTATTTAGAATATATATTTTAACGTTAAGATGATAAGCTAATTGTCTTTATAGAAAAATAGTGTTTTGTTGGTTTCTAAAACATTTATCTAAAAAAGAAAAAAAAAGGTAGAGTTCAGCCATGATGATGATGAATCGCTCTTTTACTGAAAACTCTTATGCTGTGTAAGCTACAATTTTGAGATTTGAAAGTACAACTAGTAGAGACTCTGAAAGGCTGCATGTGGGTTAGATAGATTGGGCCATAATTATCAGTATTGGGATATTAGGAATGCCTGGGGCACCAACTCTCAGGATGGATGTTGTGCAGTTATGGTCTTCTAGAAACTCTTTTGAATTCATAATAAGAAAATGAGAGAGAACCGTGTTGTTATGCTGATGTCCAGAGGGATTTAGTAGAGAATCAAAACAGCAAAAGAGCTTGCCTGAAAGTATAATCATGTACATGAATCCTTGTCTTCCCTAGAAGGAATAAAGATGACTGACCCTCAAACTATATTTTGTCCTGCTACAAAATGATGGTTGGCTCCATTCTCCTATGATGGATTATGCTTCCTGATGCCATTGTTTATGCCTAGGAACCGCTGCTTAATGCACTGTTAAGTGTTATTGGTTTAGATTTCATCTTTATGGCTCAGATTGTGGTTGAAAATGCCTGTATGAATTAACTTTACAAAAATACATAGAATGCTGTATTTTACCCATTCAAAACAGAACAAAATGGTCTTTTTATTTCTGAAATACACTAAGTGAAATCAAGAGATAGCAAGATAGATGTCTTTCTCAAAAGTAGGGTTTTCTTAGCTACTATACTCTTCCTATACTTGGGCATAATTCAAAGTGTTACAGCTTCCGTTAGAGACCTGAACTCCCTTGTGATCTCACCAGGCATGATGGTCTTCTTGCAGTGGAAGCACTTGGAGGAGCACTCGTTAGAATAACATTCTGAGCACAGCAGTCGCTCATCCTTGGCAGCAAAAGGCTTTTCCACCAGAGAGTGATTGCATTTGGCGCAACTGAAGCATTGTTCATGCCAGTGTCGGCCTTTGTAACAAAGATCCTTCGAGACAGTAAATACGAGTTAATTAAATGTGCTTGTGACAAAACAGGTCATTTTATAAGACTAAACTGAACACTCCTGGGACTCTGGTACCAGAAGTTTGTGCTGGTAGCTTGAGGAAAAGTTGTCATTGATAGTATTACCCATAGAGAGGAGACTCTCTGGGACAATTAAGAGCTAGAGCCTGGGCTTTCTTAGTTGGTCAGTAGAGACAGATGGAAAATAAGTGAACTTTTTCCTATTTTTTTCAAATTTCCTCTCACTCCTTTTCATAAGCTATAAGAGGGGCTTTTCATGGAATGATTCTTATTTTTACGTTGTGATATCCTATTATTGTCTGAGATTAAACAAAATGCCAACACCACAACAAAGACAAAAAAGAAAAAGGAAAAAAATACAATAATGTGCATTGTGAGAGGAATGGACCGTGTCAGGGCACAATGGACTTAGTGGAGATGAGGCTGATTTGAAGTCAGAAGATATAGATTTTTGAAACTTTAAATTTTCAATTATTTATGTATTTATTCATTTATACTCTTGTCATTCCAGAAATAAATCAACATTTTAGCTGTGTAGCTTTGGGCAAATAACTGAACCTCTTTAATCTTTAGCATCTTAAACTATCTTCTAAGATCACTGTGAAGATTAAAGTATATGTCATATTTCATAGTGCTGAGCATAGTATCTGGCGACCGATGGTAACTTTGAAGATGCTTATACCCAGCAATAGAGCAATGTGGTATTAATAGTCAGTACTAAAGGAAACAAGGCATTCCAAAGCATTTGTCTGCTTGTTTGCATGCAATAATTCTGGGAATTGAAGTGAGACCTACCTTGGAATCTGATTCAATTGGTTCTTTGCATTCCTCACAATAGTTAGAAAAAATACGATCGTAACAGGAAACACAGTATGGATTGTCATTCTTCAGTATGTACTTCTTCCCAAGAAGTGATGCTGCACAGTATTGACAATCGAATTGACCAGTTGTCATTTTGGTTCAGTCCTGTGAATAAGAAAATGATTCATGTTCATAAAAACAATTTTTTTTCTAAGATAAATTATAAAGCCTCAATAGGAGTCAAGCACTTGAATGAATTTGTGTCTTACACAAAACAAACAAACAAACAAACAAACAAAACCCCACCAATTAGGAAAATATGCTGTAGTCATGATGACATTTAGGAGTGATTTAGGAAAGGCTACTGTCCTATTTTGGCAGTTCCTGGGTGTTTTGTTAACAAAATGCATTAAGTCTGCAGCCAGATTGTGAAAAACATCTTTTATTCATCATTCACTAATGTGAACTTCAATAAGAATGTGATAGGTGTTGAAAGAGGATGGTTTCACCCCAAGGATATAAATACGAACTGTTGATAGGGCTTTCACTAACTGTCATCACTTACTAACTTGCTGGAGAGTTCTGGAGGAGAGTTCCTTGGAAATCACAACAGTCTCTTTTACTCTAACTGCAATGGAAGTTTCTGTGCATTAGTCCTAAGATATTCCGTGCTACATACTTTCTGTTGGGACATCCTCCTTACTTGTGGCTTCAACCTCCCCAAATATGATGTTGACTCCAAAATCTGAGCTAAAGCTACACTTGTCTCCTGGGCATCTCCATTTAGATGGCCCACACTAAGTTGGCAAATAAGATTTCTGAGCCGGTAGGATTTGGTCCAAGTGCTAGGTCTTTATGACTGTTGTTGAACCATTGCCCAGATGTAAAAGTGCAGCCAAACCATCAGTGGTAGAAAAGAACTCCAGGCTTCTTCTTCAAAGTTTAGGACTAAACTAATATGGATATAGAATGGTTAATAATAGCAGCATCTTACAGAACAAAAACCTGGTGTGAAACATAAAGCCAAGGCAAGGATAAGAACTTGAGTTATTCTATAATAGGAAAGCATGAAAGAACAAAACATATGGATTTCAAAAAGTTTAACTGGGCATTGAACACGAATGTCTCATTGTCCTCCAAGGTAGTACCACTGATTTTCTTGGAAAATGAGACTTGTTACCTCTGGACTTACTAGAATATATTAGGAGCTATGAATATTTTCTAATTCTCCACCTCAGAAATTTGTTTTTTTAATTTTAGCAAAATCAGAAAATTAGTTATTGTGATGCTTTTTACAGCATTTTTAATGCCAGTTTTTATTTAATACATTTAAATTGTATTCCCATACGTTTTTGCCTTCTTCTATTTTAATGGTTTTTTCCAGCAGACTGTCTTGCTGAATATATATTGTCATTAATTCTATATGTAGCAGTTTTGTTATATTGTTCCTCACTAACAGAGAAGAGACTGAGGATTTGGAACATGTGGAGTTTTTCCCAGGAAAGATGAAAACTCCTACTAGAAAGTTCCCAATGGAACATGCCAAAATTATCTGCAAGGAACATTGAATTCCCTATTTGATTAATTCCACAGAACTGTCCCTTCCAAGTGAGTACAAGCACACTCAGAGAGTTAGTGAGGACTTGGAAACAGGAGGAAAGTAGATGTGATTCCCTTGAAAGATTTTCAAATGCGAGTTTTAATCACATTTACAATGATCATGTGTTTATCTCTTAATAGTGAAATAAGTTATATACCTTTAACTTTCATCACAATATCATTTTACATATTTTATAAATATATAAATATTGATACCACCATGTATATCAATAAATATAAATATTTCTCTAAATAAGTATCCCCATCCTAACCACATAATAGGCCTTACTCCATAGAGAATTCTTAACAAAATGAACCATACTTAAAAATTTTTTTAAAGAAGAAACTTACTTCTTATCTCATCTTTTCTTTATGGCGACATCAGAGGGTTTGGTAGGGTGAGAACAGTCATTTCAACACCTCAAAACCTTGTGATTTTGCATTTTATAGAACTATACAGTGAGATTTAGTCTAGGTCAATATGTATTGAATATATACTCAGTAACATTTGAACTCCCTGTCCTCCTGAAGTCTGGATTCTTCTAGCTTAACTCTTACTTGGTGATGGTGAATATAATTTGAGGTAAGAGAACAAACTAAATGTTCACTTTCTTATTCTTGGTTGGGAAAGATACACTGAGAAATTCAGCCCTCATTTTCATGAAGTCTCTCATTTAACTATGGATGTATGAACACATCCAAATAGAGTTTCTTAAATAGAGGTGTTATAACCATATAAATGATGCATATTCTACTAGAACCACGGAGTTCTTAGGGAACTAATAGAAAGAGGGTGAGGAGATACAGTGTCAGGAAACCTTCTCAGAAAGACTTTAAGGAAGTTAAGCTGTTGGAACACAGGAAAGAAGGAAGGAGGGAAGGAAGAGAGGGAGGGAGGGTTGATCTCGATTTGGCAGGAAAGTAAGAGGAAAAGACAAATGGGGGAATGGTATGGGTTCTCTTCTGATGTTGGGAAATGGTGAGTCTTGTGAACAGATTTTCACCTTGGTACATTCAGGATTAAAGAAGACTTTGAAGCTAAAGCTTTTTAAAGCTATTTGAATTTTTTTAATTGTTTAATGTTTATTTATTTTTGAGAGAGAGAGAGAGAGAGAGAGAGAGAGAGAGAGAGGCAGAGCACAAGCAGGGGAGGGGCAGAGAGAGAGAGGGAGGGAGACACAGAATCCAAAGCAGGCTCCAAGCTGTCAGCACAGAGCCTTATGTGAGGCCTGAACTCACAGACCCCAAGATCATGACCTGAGCCAAAGTCAGATGCTTAACCGACTGAGCCTCCCAGGTGACCCTAAAACTATTTGCACTTTTAATAGAAGCAGTGCTAGATGGGGTGGGGGCAGGCAAAAGAGGCAAAAAAATTCTCCAGTCATATCACCTTTTATCTAACATTATTCCATTCTAAACATCATTCTGTCCTTTTCCTTTTCTTTATCCCTAACATTAATATTTTTAAATACTCGGGGAATAACTCTGTGTCTAGGAGAGCAGACCAAACAACTTGCTTTTTTAATCATTCCCGAATAGGTAAAGCTGTAGGAAAGAGGATGAGAACCATGCGATTCTTACTTCAGGAGCCCTCATCTGAGGATTAATTTGGCAGAGATATTGGGAAAAGTTTTTCTTTCAAATAAATATTTAAAATCATTGAGTAAAGCTCATCTATAATTATGAAGCATAAGAAATCTTAATACTAACAATGTAACCCAATTAGATAGCATTTGACTTTTTTAGATACAAACTCAGAAATGCTAGTATCAATATCAATTACACATTCTTGTCAAACTTCTTTCAAAGAGGTTATATATATCAATTAAATATATTCTAACCAAACTTATTTCGAAGTCATTCTGCAATTATACAATAGTTTAAGTGAAGAATTTTTATCATTGCATACTGGAAGTTTTAGAAGATTGATTTAGAGATACACTGATATATCAAAGAACCTATAAAAATAAATACCTCAGAAATCCAATGCCTTGAATGGACTTGGCTTTCATTTTCCAGTTCCCACCTTTATTTTAGGTTTCTACCTAAAAGGATGTGTGTTCATTGGCAATAGTTTCCATAGCTGAGAATGATGTCTCTTAGATGTTATTTTTTTAAACCAGGAATAATTTTGTGTCAAGTTATATTTTATGGTGAATTATTGATTAGATGGCTAATGCTGTGTGCCATATATCCACTTATATTTTTTACTAGGCTGAGCACAATTAATAGATTCACAAGAAGTGTACTTGAGAGAATGTCAAACAAGAGCAAGGCAGGGACCTGATACCATGCCTGGTATCATTAATATGCCTTTGTTTGCAAGGCATAATACATCATTCATTTAATCATGCAGTCAATAAACATAAAGTATCTTTTTACTTCCAAAGTAATCTGCCAGAAGTTGTAAAAGACATAAAATAGTAGATTCAAATCCTATCCTCAGAGAATTTATAATATAGGAGGAAAAGTAAGGATATTTTATAAATAAACAAAAGTTAAGAAGTGATGAGGAGAAATGAAAGGTTTTAAGAATTTAGAGCAGTCCTAAACACAGAGTGCACATAGAGTTTAAAATTTTCCAAAGTGCACCCCTACCCCAAACCAATTAAATCAGAAATTTCTGGAAATAACGGATAAGAATAAGTATTTTTCATTTCCTGGGTGGTTCTAATGTCCAATGAGGTTTGAAAACTACCAATTCATAGGAAGCGGACACAGAGTCACTTTTAGCTAGGAAAAATCGGGGAACAAGTTGGAGAAGGTGGCCTTTAAATGAATCATGCAGTAGATGTTATGGATTTCTTCTCTCAACCTTGGCTTTACCCTTCTAATTGGAGAGGTCAGGAAGCTAAAAATAATTCCTGGCCCCTCTACAGAAGTGTTCAGGATGCAGATTTGGCTCTGTTAACACAAACCATGTGTATAAACTGGAAGATGGAAGGGAAACGGAAGACATGTTCCTGCTGCTGCCGATGCTGGCAGACTGTGTCAGACCTATGTGGGTGCTTTCTACTATTTGGAAATGCCCTGGGCTCAGGTTGTCCAGGGTTCAGTGACTAGATTTTTGGCTATGAGATATTGTGGTAATCATATCATTGTGGCAGCTGCAGCAGGTTTCTGACCTCTGTATTACAGAGCAGAATCGATGTAGCGGTGGGAAAAGAGCAGTCTCTCCTATCCCTTGGTATTTTATAATAAAAATACCACCAGTGATCTCTCATATTCCTGTTTCTGAGTGTCAAGCACTGTATTAACCACTTTATGTGGACTGTTTCCTCTAGTCCTCACAATGGCCCTCTAGGTGAAGTCTATTATTATCCTCATGAATAATATTATCCCCTTAAAGAAGAAACCAAAGCTTATTGAGGCCAAGATCACCTGGCTCATAAAAATGCTAGATCAATGCTAGATTCAAAACGACACTTGTCAGAAACTGAAGCCTAGGATCTTAGCCTGTGCAGACCTCTCTTTCCCTGGAGATGTGGGGAAGGGCATTAAGATAGAGCAGCAGAATTAGGATAGACATTCATACTTGGATATGCGAGGTAGGCACGGGAAGCAGCAAGTAATTTATTCAGTGGCTTTCAGGGCACAAGGAGGCAAATATTGGAGGGCAAATTAGAAAGGTAGACTGGGAGAGATCATCAGTGGTTTAAGTTTCAAGCGGGAGTTGAACATATATATTTTTTTTCTATAGAAAAGGAAGTGACCACTGATAACTGGGAATAGGTACGTGAAATGTTTTGAGCTGAGACTTATAAAAATTAATTTAAAAATAACGATAGAAAGGATTGCATGATAGACATACCACAAATAGGCAAATCAATTAGGATTCCTTTTTTTTTTTAATTTTTTAATGTTTATTTCTGAGACAGAGAGAGACAGAGCATGAGTGTGGGAGGGGCAGAGAAAGAGAGGGAGACACAGAATCTGAAGCAGGCTCCAGGCTCAGAGCTGTAAGCACAGAGCCTGAAGTGGGGCTCGAACTCACACTCTGTGAGATCATGACCTGAGCTGAAGTCGGACACCCAACTGACTGAGCCACCCAAGTGCCCCTGGATTCCATTTTTCAATATGCCATTTGGTCAAGAGATATTATTTTTCTTCCTATGTAAAAAAGTGTGTTTTACACGTTTTATGGGGGAATATGAGGAGAATTCTTATTGAAAAAATAATGGCCAGTCCTCCAAAACTGACAAATGACATCATGGTACAAATTTAAAAAAAGAAAGCAAAAACCAAGAACCTCAACCTGCCTAAAAACACACACACTGAGTCATCTCGGGGTAAAACCACTAAAAACCAAAGACAAATGACATCTAACACATGGGGTAAAAATATTACTTTCGGTGTAACAACAAATTAAGAAGTTACCTACTTCTCAACAGAAAAAAATGGAAGCTGGACAATAGAAAGACAAGGTAAAATTGCTGAAAGAAATTAGAAGCCAACCTAGAAATCTATACTCAGATAAAATAGCTTTCAATAATGAAGGCAAAAAAAGATATTTTTCAGACAATCAGAAACTGAATATATCAATAGCACACTCGTATTAAAATAAATACCAAAGACTGTTTTTCAGGGAAAAAAAGCATTGATCTCAGATTGAAGCTCAGAGAGGAAGCAAGCAGTGAAAAACAATAAAAACTATAAATAGGTGTATCTAAATAAATATTGACTATATGGAATAACTTTAGCTAAGGAATTAGAAAAATTGGATAAAACAGGAAACTTCTAAAATAAGTAAATATTAAAACTGGTACAAGAATATAACATTTCAACTAGTTGGTAACTATCAGAGAAACTAAATTTATTATTAAAAGCCTATTTACACAGTAAAATGCAAGCCCAAAATGGCTTCACTTGTGAATCTTACCAAGCCTCAAGAGATAATACTAATCTTAATAAATTATGCCAAATATTATAAGCAGGAAACATGTTAGCTTTGAACCCATTAAGGTGATACCAAAATCTGAAAACATTAGAGAAAAAATTTATAGGCCAATTACACTTATAATAAATAATACATTTTGCAGTACATACAATCTTTACTCAAATAATAAGCAATTATCTCTAGTAATATATAAAAATGTTAATCATGTCATGATAAATTGCATTTATCCCAAGAATGCAATTTTGGTTTAAAATTAAAAAGAGAATCACTGTATTTCACCACATTTATCAAATAAAAGAGAAAGCCATATAATTATCTCAGCAGATGCAGAAAAGGCTTTTGATGAAATTTGACTTCAATTCAAAATCAAAAACTTAGCAAACTAAGAATAAAAGGAATTTCCTCAATGTAATTTAAAAATATATAGCAAACATATATAATGGTGAATGCTGATAGCTTTTACGCTGAGATCAGAAACAGAAAAAGAATGCCCGTGATCACGTTTATTCAGTTCTATACCAGAAGTCATAGCCTGTGCACTAAGATGAGAAAAAGAAAAATATCAGAATTAAAAGAGAACAAGTAACTGTCATTATTTTCTGATGGCGGATTTTGTGTGAAGAGAATCTAAATGATTCTATAATAAACAATTAGAATTTGTAAGTGAGTTAACAGAGTTGCTAGATAAAATGTTTATATACAAAAATCTATTGTATTCTTACATAACAGCAAACAAAATGAAATAAAAGCTATATACCATTACCAAACCCTCATATACCTTGTAATAAATATAATAAGCATGTATGAAACCCCTACACAGAACACTTTGAAAGAATATAAAGAAAACACAAATACATAAGTAGAAAGATAGACCATGTTCATAGACTTGGAGACTCACTATTTTGAAGGTGCTATTTCTCTTCTAGTCCTTTTAGAATATAAGAAAATGTCTTCATTAACTTGTAATAGGGAAAAATTTCTTAAGCAATGCAGCCATATAGGGAGAATTTGATAAATTGGACTACATTAAAATTAAGACCACTATTTTAAAAAGATTCTAGATAAGAGAGTGAAAATAAAAACCACAGAGTCAAAGAAAATATTGTAACTCATGAACCAACAAAGGAATCATATCCAGAATACATAAAGAAATTCTAAAAGTCAATAAGAAAAAAACGGACAATACAATAAAGGGGCAAAGGACTTGAATAGACATTACACAAAAGAGGATGTCCAAATACTAGTAAACATGAGATTGTGCTCAAGCTCATTATCAGTCAACGAGAGGTTAGCAAGTTTCTTGATACAAAATCAATATACAAAAATCAACAGAATTCCTATACAACAGAAATATAATGTTAAAAACTATCATGTTTGAAAGCAATAAAAATAATACTTGTATTAAATGTAACACAGTATATCTAAACCTTATGATATTGGGAAGACTTGTCATATGAAATCTCAAAACTTAAAGTCATTAAGGAAATATAGTATTAGAACTGGATAAACTAAGAGACCAGTGGAACAGCATGGAGAACACCAAATCAAGTATGAATCAAATCAGAACCAAATAATATCAGACAAAAATTATATATCTATTTTTGATATATGTATATTTATAAATATTGATCTATTATATAAAGAATGAAATTTAAGTTTAGTAAGAGTAAGAAATTATTCAATAAATGGTCCTGGAATAATTGGTTACTTACATGGCAAAAAACTAAGTTGGATCCCTACCTTATACTATACTCAAAATAATTCAATCATCAATATGGAAAGCAAAATTTGAAATATAGGAGTAAATGTCTATGCTTTCATGTTAGTAAAAGTTTTTTGAAAAGATGCAAAACACAAACCATAAATGAGCAGATTGGCAATCAAAAAAAATTGGTCATTGAAAGACACTATTAAATGAAAAGACAATCACAGAATAACAGGTTAACAGATGATATTTGCCACACATATAACTGACAAAGGATTAGAGTACAGAATATATAAAACACTCCCATGAGTAAATAAGAATTAAAAATTAACAGAAAAATGGGAAAAAGATACAAAAACATGTTTCTTTTCTAATTGACAGATATTTTAAAGAAAGCTCAATCTACTCCATGGAATTTGAATTGATCTGTTTAGCAAACCATAATAAACTATATATTTACATTCACAGAGTCAGAAAAAATGAACAAGTCTGACAATATCAAATATTGTTGAGGATAAGGACCAATGGAAACTCACTAAAAATAAAAGTAAAAGATGGAAAGGATAAAACCGCTCTGAAAAAACAATATTTCATAACATTGTAAAGTTGAACAAGAACCTTTTGTATGACTCAGCAATTGCAGCCGTTAAGTGTGTTAAGTCAGAAAATCTTGCAGAGATCATGTGCAAGAACGCTCACAGCAGCATAGTTTATAGTAGCCATAACAGGAAACTGAATATCTCTCGAAGGGAAAAATGAATACATAAGTAGGTGTGTGGTCATACAACATACTAACATATGGCAATAAAAACAGATGAATTACAGGTAATTCATCCTCAGTATAGATGAACTTCACAATATTGAATGGAGCAATTAGGCTGTAAAAGTAAATACACTTTTATAAAGTTCAAAAACATTCAAAATGGATTATTAGGAATTATAATAGATAGATTATTAACATGTTAAAATATGTTAGTATGTTAGTTAACATGTTATTAAACACAATAAATTTTAGTCAAGCTATTTTAAAAATCATGATGATTATAAACACAAAAATCAGGATGCAATTAAAGTTACCTAACTTCTGGAATTAGATGGGGTATTGAGAAGTTGCAAAGAGGATTTCAAATATATAGGATCTAGGTATTTACCCAAATGATACAAAAATACTAATCCAAAGGGATACATGCACCCTGATGTTTATAGCAGCATTATCAACAATAGCCAAATTTTGGAAAGAGCCCAAATGTCCATCAACTGATGAATGGATAAAGAAGATGTGGTATATATATACAATGGAATATTACTCGGCCATTAAAAAGAATGAAATTTTACCATTTGCAATGACATGGATGGAACTTGAGTGTATGACAAGTGAAATAAGTCAGTCAGAGAAAGACAAATACCATATGATTTGACTCATATGCAGAATTTATGAAACAGTGAACTTGGGGAGGAAAAGGAGAGAGGCAAACCAAGAAACAGACTCAACTATAGAGAAAAAACTGAGGGTTGCTGGAGGGAAGGTGGGCAGGTAGATGGGTTAAGTGGATGATGGGTATTAAGGAGGGCACTTGTGATGAGCACTGAGTGTTATGTGTAAGTGATGAATCACTGAATTCTACTCATGAAATTAATATTACATTGTATATTAACTAACTGCAATTTAAATAAAAACTTGAAACTACAAAAAAAGTATTTAGGGAATGTTTTGATTTCTTGACTAAATTGCTATTTCTTTACTTTGCAGATATATTAGAAATATTCTTTCCTATATATGAAATGCTTTATTTTTTAAAGATTTCAAAAAATGAGTAGATGATAAGTAGAGTGGTATGTATTAAATTATTTTTTCTTATGTTTGTCAAAAGAGACATAATCTAGATTCATAATCTAGACATAATCTATATGGGGGTAGCAATATCTAAGAAGGGTTTGACTGCTAATGGTGGTCATGGAAGTTGTCCAAACTGGGAAGATCTGGGATGCATATGGGCTGAATCAAAGGGAACTGAGCAGGAACATTTTAGATGCAAGAGAGGAGAGGGAAGCAATAAATCTCTCTCTCTCTCTGTCTCTCTCACAGTACCATGGAAGTGTGCAAAGTGGGAACATGGTTGCAATATGCATGAGCTTTGTGCATGAACATTGTGCAAATCAAGGACAACCTGTCTATGTCTTATTACTTTCCTGTCATGGATTACACTTTTGAAAACTGAGAGGGATTTTCCTTCTTATGGTGGACTTGAAATATACAAGGATACAATTTGAGCCTTCTGGTTTCCAGTAATGTCTCTATTGCCGATGTGTTTTTGAGGAATTTTACTTACTTGAGGCAGTTGAATTACTGTCAATATTTTATTCTAAATAGCAATTATAACTTACATAGTTTTGATTACAGCTTTTTGTTCCCCATAGAGACAGGTAATACTATATAAATCAACAAATTATGTTTCCTAAAATAGAGGACATACAATAAATGGTATATATGGTTACTTCTGTCTCCAATACATGATGTGTAAATTTTGCTAAATAGATGCAAATAATGCCATACCCACTACTTTTGCACATAAGTCAAAGTGCACTGTTCTTTAATTCAAAGTTTGCTGGGATACCTGGCCTAATTTCCATCTGGTTATTCAAAGCACCTTCACTCAGCCTGTGTAAATATATCTGTGTTCCTATGAGAGTACTGCAGGACTATTTCGACTGCCCGTTCAGGCTTTCATTGATTCAGTAAAGTAGATTTGTTTCTGCTTTTTTTTAGGGATGAACTTGGGGAGAATTCAAATCTAAATGGGGTAAGGAATATTAAAAACCTCTTGGGAAGTGTTAGTGCAAAATGTTTAAGTCTTTGAAGTGTGTGATTGATATACCAGACTTGAATGGAAACAGAAACTGGATGAAGAATCCTAATTCACACTATATTTAACTTAATTTACCTGTGGCCCTTTTTCCATTTAGGATTTTATTTTAAATTGTTTCTCTGATGGCCAGGCAGGAGCATTTTTTGGAAACCTTACTGAACAAAGTATATTTCTCTGTGCTCTATGGTTATAGAAACCATCTATAGTGCATAGTTGTATAATCACCTAGTCTCTTGAGGCAACTGTTTCCATCCTCTCCTCCCTCCCTGCATGCACTCCCTACATATGTTTATTGGGTACTATATCCCATTGATTCTATTTCAGAAGCATCCCTTAAATCTTATTTTGGGCCCTCTTCCTATCTCTGATGGGCCATAGTGGTTTACATCTATCTGGGGATATTATTCAAGATTTCTTCCTCTATTGAGTGGAACCAAGCACATTGCTACTACATGACTTTTGTTCTCTAATGATAAGCTCGATTTCCCCCAGGAAGTTCCAGAACATCCTCCATGTACTCAAGAAGAATCTTTTCTCAGACTCATCTGATCATCTCCCTTCACTGGAAAAGTCTCCAACAGCTTATTTTTGACTCTGAAAGAAAGTCTAAACTGCATTAGCATAGAGACCCTTTACTATCCTGTCTGCTTTCCCCTCCTCTAGCCCTTTCCAGACTCCGCACCGCCCAACATACACACATCTCCCACGTATGCTTTAGCCACTTCCAGTGACTGCCTATTCTTCACACATGCTACATCCTTTAATGGCATTGAGTCTTCACCTGTGGCTTTTCTTCTAAATCTAATACCCTCTTTCTCGTCTCACTGACCTTGTCTGCCTGATGATTCTCCTCATCCATCAAGGTCCAGTTAAAACTCCTTTTCTCGGTAGCTTTCTCATATCCCTCAGGAAAGAGTAGCTGCTCTCATTAGTTCATACATATGTCTATTTTTCTTTTGCCACATTTTGTAACAGTTTTTTCTGTCCATGTGTGTCTCACTTGTGAGCTCCTCAGAGAGGAAGAATGTTGCTTACTTCATTTGTGTATATCAAATCCGAGTATAGCAGGACCTCAGAACATGGTTTATGACTAAAGAAATGACTGGGAAGCTTCCTGTTCTCTAAGGGCGTGGAGTCCAAGGCAAGTATTGATGAAAACATATATGCAAAGAGGATTCTATCAACAGAATAAGGGATAAAGTTTCAATTAGTAAAGAGTTAAGAATTTGTATATCCACTTGACTAGTGAATTAATTGTATCTATTACATCTGTGGCAAATATGTCCAAGGACTGAAAATGAAGGTTAGGGAACAGAAGGTAAAGCCCTAAGGACCTGTCTGTGGCAAGGAGAGTTCTTTCACTTTCCCTGTGAGGGCAGCTGAGGAAGACACCTGGTGGGTTCCTTCATTACCAACTGAGGAATGTGTCAGAGAAGCAGCAGAAGTAGGTGGTTTATCTGTGGATATTAATAAAGGCTTTTTTTTCTCTCAACTAGGGGGACTGATATGCTTCTATTAACAGTTTTGGAGGTGTTGGCTCAGATTCTTCAATTCTCTGTTGGACGTTACACCAGACTTTTTGGATTTGTGCACATAACATTTTGAGATGAACCATGTCTTTACCCAGATCACAAGATCTTTGTCTCTGAGATCTATGATGTTAGCTGAAATGTTTGATCGAGTGACTGAATTTGACGAAGTTTAGGGGAGTTAAATGAGCTATATGAAAAAATAAATCTTCCAAAGTCTGGGTAAACTAGGCCAGATGGGATAAATATATGTTCTACAGCAGAAGAAATTAAAATGCACATATTTAAAAATATGAAGGAGTTAGGATAACTAGTAAAAAAAAAAGTTCTTTTGTTTTTTTTTTTCTTTTCTTGGTTCTGAGGGTTGAGTTCAGCAGGCCTGTGTGTAGTTCCTTATCTGTTTTTGCTTGTCACCCAAGACAAGGCATATTGAGAAGAATTAGGTTAGAAATCAGAAGCTGGAGATTGTGGCACCTGTTGCTTTAGCACTAGCATATAACTTATCCACTGTTGTGGAAACCATTTAACCTTTCTGGCCCTTACGTTCCTTAACTGTAAATGAGAACAGTAATAGCTGTCCATGATCCCACTCAAGAATCGAGTGGGATGTAGGAGTGGAAAATTCATGGCTAAGTCATCTGTAGGTGTACTTGACTTGGTGGAAAATGTGCAGTTATAACTGTAGCTCCCATTTTGAAGAAGGAGGCTATTTTCTTCCCCCCTCATGCACTACTTTTTAAAAACTCAACAAACAATTTAAAAATAACTAAAGCCATAACTTCAGGCCATCAATCAAAAATAACCTAAAACAAGCATCATAGAATGGTGGTGGAATGTTTGATATTAGTCTCTAGGGACATATTTGCAAGTCCAGTTTGTTGGAAGCTGAATGTCTTGTGTAGAGAGGTCAAATAGTAATTCTCCTGAGGGCTGATGAACTACTCTCCCATGAAACAAAACAGCTGACTAGAGCTTTCCATCTGGTTAATTTGTTCTGTGGATACTAACAAAGAAAAAAAAAAGTGATGATTTTCTTGGAGATTTACATTCAGAATCATGTAATTATAGCAGCTATTATTGAAATGGTAAAATATATCATGGTAATACACAACTATATTTTATCAAACATTATATTCTTTAAAAATAAAAGAAGTAGAACTCTTATAAAATACGTAGGTTTAATACCATCCTTGAGTTTTTTCTCACTGGGAAATTTTCAAGACCAAAAGAATACTCCTTTAGAGATGAAACTTTATTATCTAAATCTCTGTCTATTCAGATCCCAGTTTTCTGCTTTTAAATTTGTCATTAAGTTTGCCTCTACAATTTTGATCACAAAGGAACCACAAGCATTTCAAATTATGTGTAAGTTGAGTTTTCTCTTCTACTTCCTGCAAAATTGCTGCTATTTCTGTAAAAAGTCTTCTGGAAGAGCAGATCTGGTTCCTGGGTTGACTTAGGGTCTCTCTTGCAAGCCTTGTTTTGAAGTTCTGATTAAGTGAAGGGTTTAATAAACGTAAATACTGAATTAAAAGAGACGATTTATCTAAAAGTATTTAGCATAGGGTCAACACGTGGTAGAGGGGCAGAGTGAGTGTTTCTTGCATATGAATTCCCTTGGATCAACCTTATTTCCTACACATGGAATCTATGAGAACACTGCAGATCTAATGTAAATATTAGAGAGTATTTTTCCTGCTTCCTCTCTATGCTTTTTGGAAAACTCAACAAATCTTCTATGGAATTCCTTAAGGGTAGTAATTGTATCAGTTTGTTTTGTCTTGTTTTGTTGGTCTTCCTTTTATTTCAAGATCGCCTTCATCACACTCATTAATTACTAACAGTATGTAAACACTAGTAGCTGTTTTCTGAGCACTGAGGAGGGAGCTCCATTGATTCATCTATTTAACACTTTCTACCTGCTTCCCTTTGCATCTCATGACAAATACAAACTTACTTAGCAATAAGCATGATGTGTCGTTGTGAAAAGGAAGTCTACCTAAGTCCACTGAGGAAAGACTGAATCTGTAACCATGACCATGTGTGTAACACACACTAATCAGCTCCATCACCCCACAGGGCCAGGTGTTTGCACAAGATCACATGAAAAATTTGCTATGATCTGGGGAATATACTTCACCAGAGAGGAAATACAATATCTTTTGTACCTTTTTCATCTTTCCATTTTTGAGTTCAATATCATGTGTTATAAAGAAATTGTGAACTGATCACTGTAAAGCCAAGATGGCTATTTTATTTTCCTGAATGTTTTTAAATAAGTTCTAATTTCCTTCCATAACTAGTGATGAGAAAGCTCAAACCTTGCTCAATTAACTCACCTTTAAATGGTGACAAACATATTCAATTTAAACAATGGCTTGAGAGCAGGTCAGGTTAATAACTGTGGATCCAGGCACTATGCCAAGTGGTCCAATCACAAGACAGTCGGTTCATCTGAACCCTATACAATCTTGAAAAACTAAAAGTACATGCTCCTTTATAATATAGGAGAATCAAGCAAAAAACACTTTCTATGATTTTCTTTTAAACAAGTATGTTTTTAAGTATAAGAAATAAACCATTTCTATTCTGAAAAATAGTATTAGAAACTGTCCAAGAAAATGAATTGCTCTTCATTTGGAAGGTGGCCAATATAAAATGATAGATGTATTCTTTAACTAATAGATCCTACAAGGTAATTTTTTAAATCCCCGACTTACCTAAATGACAACTCCAGTCAAACAAATTAGTTAGGAAGAACTTTCAGCCATTCAACTAAGAGCAATAAATAAGATTTCACCATTGATCACATAATTCCTTCCTGAGAATATGCCAAATCTAACCATACAATATATTGGCTTTCATATATCCTGGCATTAATGTGTATTACAGCTTCTGTTGGTTTATGATCTTCAAATTCATAAAACACAATGATGGAAGAAGAGTCCATTTTTGGACCTTCTGAAATTAGGAGAGCCTGTCAACAAGTTCTATTTCACCTTGGACTTAAAGCTTCAGACATTACTGAATTTTAAGGTATATGAAGGCACATTTATAAATTGTATTATGATATTATGTATTATGTATTGTGATATGTTTAATGAATGCCCTTTGTGTTTTTTGTAGATATTATTTATATTCTACCCTGTATTATAACTGATTTGGAGCTTTGTTGTATTTCTTATAACCATCATGTAGACTCACTGAGAGCAGCTACCATGTTTTACTCATTTCTGTGCTCTACTGGAAGACGAGCAGTGCCGCATTATTTTGTGGGTGATCTTCAAAAATGTCTTGGATTAAACTGTTGGTAATTAAAAAATATTTCTATTTTATTAAAAGTGATGATGGCTCAAGGCCAGGAAAATAAGCTGTGGCTCCTCCAGTCTTGGAATTTTCTGCTGGGGCATCATATGATTCCCTAGTGACTAGAAGCACTCTTCAAGCAGCATTCTCTTCTTGATTTCTGGGGTGGAGGCTCCAGATACTCTTTCTCTTCCTCTGAACTAATAGGCCTAATCAGAGGATAACAAAGTGTCCTATATCTTTGTAAGTCTACCAGCAGTTTTCCAGATGATTGTATGCATCGAGTAGGTATTTGCTCTCTCTTTGGATCTTTCTATTCTGTTTTCAAAATTAGTGGTTCCTGCAGCTTTAGGCTCTTATTAAGCCTGTTGAAGGCTGGGAAGGGAAGGGCTGGAACTTTGATGGGAGGAGCTCTTCCTGGCCCTTCACAGACATGGGGAGGATGCAATGCCAGGCACTTGTTGAAGGCCAGCAGCCTGCTACTAAGGGCTGGTCATAAGGCATATGTACCCCTTGTCATATACATGACATTTACAATCTATCACCAAATTCTTAACTTTCAGTTGATTTTTTGGGACAGGTAACAGTAGCATTATTTATAAAACCACTCAGTTATCAGTATCCTATTTGGCATTTTGTCAACACCTAAATATTTATGTGGTTTAAAAAAATGGCATTTTTATTCTTCCTTGCAAGGTAGAAAATTGTAAATGGTATCCATAAGTGGTGCTTTAGAGCAAATGAGATAATACGTATCAAAATACCTTAAAAATTATGAGTTATGCAAGTATAAACATTGCTGAGAAGGAAAGTATGTAGGAATTAGAGTAATTATAGATGGAAAATGACAAAATTTTAAGAATATTTACAACTTGTTATGCTAATAGTATTGTAATACTTGATATTGATCAAAACCAATCTTGGCATCTCATCAACTGACACTTCACTTAAAAATACTTAGAGTAACCCTTGAGGAAACCACAAGATACAATATGATGGAATAGACAGGGAAGGTAGAGGGATTTACTTTTCACTGGGTAGCCTTTTGTACTTTTTGAATTTTGTTCCAAATGCATGCATGGACTATCTTAAATAAAATCTTAACACAAATCAAAAGATTAAGTTTATTTCACTTGACTCTCTTGTTCCTGATCATAAAATGTAAGAACTAGACGAGATAGATCAGTTTCAACTCATTTTACAGATATGAAAACTAAATTCTGAAGATAGTATTCATAGTTACTTTCCAGAAAGATTAGGAAAAATGGAATATATCTTCCAAATAAAACTGTGTAAGCACTTAATAGAAAATACCCAAATTGCTAATCAACATGAAATTTTAAAATATCACTCATTACTTTGCTTTATTACCACATCTGTCATTTGCATGAATTTTAACAAGCTTCTTTTTAGACTAGATTACTACTTTGTAATGAGTGACCAGGTTGTTAAATAAACATGAACGATTTTCTTTAAGATTGTCCAAAACTGGATGCCAAGTTAGTGACCCACTTAAAGAATCTTACATTTACCACCATTTTGGTAATTTTTCACAATTTATTTCTCAGCTCTGCTCTGTGTGACCTTGTTTTCTCAAAGAGAAAGAAAGAATTAACTTCCATTTTCCAACAAATTAGCTGCACAACCAGTCTTCTCTGCAGTAGTTTTCTGCAATAGTTTAAAAAAATGTCTACCATTAGATCTAGGAGGGTGAGGAGGAAGAGAAATAAGGAGAAGGAGGAAGGAGGGAGGAGAGGGAGCCCAGAAGAGAAATTTCGGAAACTCAGGAAGAGGAACCCCTCTGGGTATAGTAAGATATTTAGAGATAAAGCCTCTTAGTGCTGCAGTCATTTTGATGTTTTTCCTTCCCTATAAAAGCGTGCTTCTGATCCAATTCCATTTTTACAGAACCACTAAATCTAGGAGCAGGGAGGGATTTTTGAAATTCTCTAGTTTGTGCCTCTCATCTAACAAATGCGAAAAACTGAAGGCCAGGAAGGCAAATTGTTTTTTAAAGCTGAAAAAGTGGTTAGTGCAAAGGTTTCCACCAGAGTCCAGATCTCCAACTCCTCATGGAAGCCATTTGTCATTGTTTTCATATATAGATGGGCAAAAAGCTTGTATGGAGTGACAGCTTTGGTTACTGCTGTGATTTTTTTCCAAAAGAGAAAAAAACGTATTTGTATCTGGCTCTCCAGGTTTGAATTACTGACCAGGTAACAACCTCACATGCATAGAGAGGTTCATTCTGGAGCTCAAGCCAAGCCACCACTAGCTATACAAGACAAACCAATTATCTTCAACAGCAAGTACATATCCCCTCCAACATTCAAGGCCAATTCAATTTCTATTGGTTTTCATTTATTATAGTTGTTACTGGTTGGGAAGAAAAACCCAAACCACATTTGGCTTGATTTTCTGAATCCTCACCAAAAATATGAGGTAGTGATGCATGTGTGTATATGTGGTTTGTATATTTGTGTGTATGTGAATATGTGTGCTGTGGTGTGTGTGTGTGAGGTGGGGGTGGGGGGTGTTGGGGCTGGGGATGTGTGGTGAGTGCTGGAAGTTGATGTTAACTAGTTTTTCCAGTATTTCTGCCTGAAGCAAAATAATCTTCCTACCCGAATGTGATTTACAAAGATACCAGGCAGGACTGTATCCTGTGCTTTGGTGATAGCATTAATCAATAAATTCAATAATTCCCTTGACAGTTTAAAATTTGTTGGTGATGGAGGGGGTGACCATTTGAACGGCTGCATGGTGATATTGAAAACCAGCTTTAACTTAATTTTTATCTATTCTTGGTCTTGAGTTGTAGACAAGGTTGGTTCTCAGCATCTGTTGAAGGAAAATGCTTGTAGTCAAAGTGCTCACAGCCTCACTCATCAGTTGTGGTTTACACCTTTGGAAACACAATGTGTTGATCTCAGGTTGTTCATGCTAATTTTGAGAGTAAACGGCAAAATCTGTGTTCATTCCCTTGGAAACCAAATGTTCACAGTATTAGCTGACAAATACTGGTTACGAGTTAGTGTTGTTTTCATTTTCACCCGAAGCATCACTCAGTGTGTGAATTTTTAAGTCATGCGGATGTGTCACACACACAGGAGCAGAGATCTCTCCTTGCCTTGCTCAGGGCTGTGTCCCTGGCACCTAAAGCAGAACTTGGCACAAATATGTGTTAAATGAATGCAGAAAGATAGAAGTCAGATGTTTGGCCACAGAATCTTAAAGGTTTAGAGCCAAACAGCCACTCTTCTCCCGTTTTATAAATAGAAGCCAACCCAGAGTCTTTAGATGACTTGTGTTTGAATCACACTTTCTGCGACCTTCAAAATCCAAGCTCTTTAGCATAGCATTTCAGACCTTTCATGATCTGGCTCTTTCAACCCAACATTATCCAACAGTGTACTTTTAGTTCTATGGGTTTCACAAAGAGCTCTGGAGTGCCAAGTCCAGGCCATCCACAGTGCTTGTCAGTGAAGGTGAAACCAGGTTTATCCTTTGAAAAGCTTCCATGCTGGGAGAGAGACTCACAAATAATTCTTTACTCCATGACTCTTCCACCAGATGAGGACCTTGGCTCTAAGTTCTCATGCACAGCTCTCGGTACTTCTCCACACACAGTTCATCTTGGCTCTAGTTAGTCACGTTTACTGCTCAACAGTAAGCTTGTGGTGGGACAGACGCTACGTTCCCACCAGACTTCTGATGTCTAGCAGTATCACCAGCATATGTTGAGTACTCAGTAAACATTGTGGATGGAAGAAATGAGGGCAGAAAGGAGAGAGGACATGCGGAAATACTTGGGATAAATGCGTGGGGCCCTCTGGAGATTTCAGAAAATTTCTAGAAAGCTTCAATTGAAGCTTCTTCTAGAGCAGTGTCCTAAAGTTTGAATAAAGCTAGTCTGTAGGAAAAGCAGGGGAAAGTTCCTAAGCAGTGGGGAGTCCACATGGTTGTGGAGGTGGTGACCTAGTATGCCAAGGGATGTGGACGACAAGCCCAGTGAGCACATTAAGAGCTGCTCAAAGGACCAGACCTGGAAGGCAGCATTTCATCCATAGTTGAGCAAAAGAAACGTCCCTTATGAAACTAAATATTTTTACATGTCAGAGCTTTAAAAACCCAGCTATACATTGCTGCAAATGTATTTAGCCTACTGTTTGCTTCTTGGTCAATGGAAGACCACACTATAAAAGCAGGTCATACGTGTGACATACGCTGACATACGCTGTTAACTAAAAATCTTAATTGACATTTCTGCAATTTACATCAATGACTTAAATTTATAAGAAACCAGGAATGGTTTCTTGAATTAAAAATCATATAAGAGAAGCTCTCATTTCCCCAAGTTTCTATACTTGTCATTTCTCTTTTGAAATTATTGGGGATAAAACGTTCCTCCCTCGGCTCTTTGATTCTCTTATACTTGCGGAATGACTTAACCGATAAATAACTGGGCAAAAGGGTCCTCTCTAGTGTAACCCATTCTCCCTCAACCCTGCGTGCTCACAGGCTGCAACGCTGCTCCTCTCCCTCCAGGGAATTCGCTGCAGCCACCTGGCCCCAGGAAGGAGCACTGTCACCTGCAGGGCCCACATTCTCTCTCTTCTGGGAGTGAACTCAATTCAGGCTGGAAGGGGCAGTCTTTTGAAAAACCTTGTTTTCCAATTCCGTTTCAGTAATAATAAATTGAAAATAAGTTGATTCACATATGACACCTGCGTCTACTTTGCAATTCTTAGAACTCTAAAAGTAGAGATACGTGATTAAGTGGAACTTTCTAATCCATACATATGTTACAATAAAGGTGGTTTATTCTTAAGTATTGTTTGTTGTATTATGTGTATGGATATGTGGGGAAAGAGGAGGTGAGTGAGTAATATACATACCAGCTTTTATTAACCAGGATGTTAAATTAGGATTCTCTGATTATGCTAGCTTTGTAGCTTAACACTTAAAAACAAAATGAAGGAGTGAATAGCATTATTTGCAAGCTCTTAGAAAACAAGCAAAACAATAAATATTCTAATTATCTTGATCACAATAGCTGTTAATTCTTAAAGAATTTTGGAATTTGACTTAACTGTTTTCTCTTTAGGTTATAGCATGTAAGGTTTTTTGGATTTCAAATATTAGTTTCCCAGGTGCAATTTTCATAATGGCATACGTTCATTTCTATTAATTTTTTTCAAATCATTTGCGGTTTAACTAACATCAAAAGTAAAGTACCAATATGTGTTTTAATAATGATTTATGGTTTACAAAGTACTTTCATGTATATTATCTGAAACAGTGATTTTTAAACACTTTAGTTTAAGAATTTATTTAGCATCTGGGGCGCCTGGGTGGCTCAGTCGGTTAAGCGGCCGACTTTGGCTCAGGTCATGATCTCACAGTCCGTGGGTTCGAGCCCCGCGTCGGGCTCTGTGCTGAAAGCTCAGAGCCTGGAGCCTGTTTCAGATTCTGTGTCTCCCTGTCTCTGACCCTCCCCCGTTCATGCTCTGTCTCTCTCTGTCTCAAAAATAAATAAATGTTAAAAAAAAAGAATTTATTTAGCATCTAATGAAAACTATCACTTAAGAATATATACATATGCATGTGTTCACAGATGCTTCTCAAAACTAAGGAAACCAGGATTCTTGGAACCAGGCTTTAGATTAGAGGTTGCCAACTCTAGCCCAAGGGCCAAAACCTAGCCACAGCCTGTGTTTGAATGGCCTGAGACCTAAACATAGGTTTTACATTTTTAAATGATCAAAACACACACACACACACACACACACACACACACACACACAAATGAAGAATACAATATTTCGACATGTGAAATGATATAAAATTTAAATTTCAGTGTCCTTAAATAAAGTTTTATTGGAACATGGCCATACTCTTTAATTTACATATGGTCTGTGGCTGCTTTTTTTTTTTAAACAATTTATTTTTAAGTAATCGCTACATCCAACATGAGACTCAAACTCACAACCCTGAGATCAAGAATCACATGCTCCACTGCCTGAGCCAGCTAGGTGCCCTTGTGGCTGCCTTTGAACTATCATGGCAGAGTTGAGTAGTTTCCAGGCCTAAAATATTTACTATCTGGCCCTTTACAAAAAATGTTTACTGATCCCTGATCTAAAGTTTCAGAGTATATTTTGTGGTTTTTAGTTATATTATGTTGAGTGTTTGTTTAATTATGCTTACGTTTAGGATTTGAAAGGGGCCTCTACACACTGCTTAAAAGAATATAAAATTATTGACTAAATGACTTGTAAAATAATGCTAGAAATCATTAATGTGGTGTTTGGAATGTAAGGGCATGGCAAAATGGTTCTGATATTGCTTTAAGGAAAAAAGGAGTCTGAAGTGAACAATCAGTGTGATCTCAACTACATAAATACTATTAAAGAGTAGAAATCAAGTTTAGAAGAAAATATGCTCAAATGATAGACCTCTTGATTGAAGTTATGGATTTTTAAAAACATATTTACTATTCAGGACTTCATAAATTATACAATGTATCTCTTTGACAATAAGGAAAAACAAAATACTGAACTAAATTAGAGTACAGTTAAACTCTCAAAGATTAGAATCTTCTGTGGTAGTATAACTATAAATATGTTCAAGAGAATGAGTTGATAGACTGAATGTAATTATAGGACCAGAAATCATTTTGAAAAATTAAATTTTACTTCATTTAGGTAGCATGACAGCTTGGTATCAGATGCTTTTTCTTTTCTTTCCTGCATGCAAATTTATACCCATGAATCTGCTAAAGAAATGTTGATCTTTGTGTTAAGAAACAATTTTCCACAAAACCGAAGCATTGTTAGTTCTATACTGAGAGGCATTTGGTCAAAATTTATGATAGATTATTCCTTGTTCATAGGAGACTCAGGAAATGGTCATCAACATAATGCATAGATTCATGATGTAAAGAAAATTAAACAATTTGACCATTTTTTTCTGTAGCTACTATACTGGCTTGATCTACTTGGTGAACATTTGAATGAATATATAAATGAATAAATTACCTTGTATGACTTTCTGGCTCTGAAAAAAATACACAGTTTGATATCTTGATCAGGACAACTCTTAATACTCTTTTAAAACATATTAAGGGTAACATGACCACATTAATTAAATTGTCTTATGAAGAGTTGTGAGGAATCATTGAAGAGAATAAAATCAAGCTGGGATACAAGGAGCCCAGAAGCCCATTCCCCACCGTCTTCAGTGCTGTAATTGTGATTAAATTGTGAATAAAACAAAAAGGTGTATTCTTAGATAATGTGAGGGGAGAATCTGATGTATCAAAATGATCTACTGAAAAATAAAACTCAGAATCCATTTGGTGGTTACTGCTCTGGCAAAATGAACAAACAAAAGAATATCTCAAATCTATGTTAGTAGCAACAGTATTATAACAGAAGAATTTGAGAAGAAATAAAAATAACCATAAGAGACTCAGCAATAGAGAACAAACTGAGGGTTGATGGAGGGAGGTGGGTGGGTGATAGGCTAGATGAGTGATGGGTGTTAAGGACGGCACTTGCTATGATGAGCACTGTGTGTTATAGGTAAGTGATGAATCACTAAATTCTACTCCTGAAACCAATAGTGTAGTGTATGTTAACCAACTAGAATTTAAATAAAAATTTGAAACAAAAGAAATAAAAATAAAAATAAAAATGTTGCTATTACACTAATACAAAATTCTACAAAATGCGTGTTTTTATTCCATCTTTAAGACAGGGAGGCAAACTAATTTGCCTGAGGTTGTAGAAGACTCAACATGGACCAGACTTCAAAGCCTTGATTCTCTTCTCTGTGTCACACTATCACCATTGCATTGACTTTTTAGCCTTGTTTATTTATTTAATGAATTTGAAGATCTTTGTCCCTTTCTAGTGTGTTAATAGTCCAACTCAGAAGCAGCATTTGGAGGACTACATCTCATATTTCCTTTTACTCAAACCAGATCTTAAAGCTTTCTGTTCCCTGTCTCCATTTCTCATTTTACAGGTCTTTGGAAATGTGTCTATAAAATGCATTCACTCTTTACTGATCACCTGCAACCTGCGAAAGAGTGTTTGAGGTATTAGAAATTTAGTATTGCCACAGTCCTTCACTCTAAAGGGGCAGATAGTCTTATAGGTGAGACAGATAAATAAATGAAATTATTATGTGAGACCAGAAGGCACATTCGTAATATGAGAATACTCAAAGTGGTATGAAATGTGGACTTGGGTGGAAGGTGTTCTGTAAATACTTCCCAGAGGATGCACACCTGAGCTAAGATCCAAAATATGAGGGTGACTGAGTTGAGTTAACTTTGTAGGCAGAGGCTCTGCCAAGAAGCGCCTTTGGAAGTTTGGCAGAAAGCAGGCATTTGCTCTGTTCTTAATGTGCTGAAGGTCATTCGGCATGTCTGAGCAGTAGTGTGTGTGCGTGTGTGTGCATGTGTGCCCACCAGTGCCACAATAGAAGAATGTAGAGGCTAAGTTATTCAAAGTATTGACTGGTGATAATAATAAGGCCATTTAACACTTACTCTGGGCCACGCACTGTTGCAAGTAATTTTAATATCACATGTTTATTTCTCATAAAAAACCCAAGAAAAAGGCACACCATCATGATCTCCATTTTATATACAAGGAAAAGGAGACACACAGAAGTTGAGTGACAACTTCAAGTTTCCAGACCTAGGGAGCAACACAACTGGAACTTGAGTTCCAGCCAATCTAGCATGAGAAGCATGGTCCTTGGACTAGTATTATCAGCTTCACCTGGAAGCTTGTTAGAAATGTAAAAACAACCCAGACCTACAGAACCAGAATCTGCATTTTAACAAAGACCAGGTCCTACCTGAGCACTTCAAAGTTTGAAGAGATCTGTTGTAATCCCTTATAATCTATTATTGTTTCTCTTTAACTTTGAGAAGGAATCTGGACATTACCTTAAGGCCAGTGGAGAGTCAGGGAAAAGTTTGAAGTAAAGGTTGGCAAAGTCAAATGTGTATTTACACCAATTGTTTTAGGTCAATCGCTCTGGCTTCAATATGGAGCCTTCAGTAGCAGAGGGCAATCCTGGAGGCAGAGAGACCAGTGAAAGGGCTACTGTTCGCCAAGTACAAGAAGATGGCAGCCTGAAATTGGGTGGTGGCAGTAACAAAGGAGAGGTGTAGGCGAATGCACAGGACAGCCTTGCCAGAACTTAGAGATTCTTTGGGTATTTGAATTGAGGGAGGGGAGGAGTTAGTTCCCCCAAGTTTATGGCTTGAGCAACTGGTTTCACCATGGTGTCATTTACTATGTAAGAGTATACCTGAGGGAAATTGGGTGGGGAGTAGGAAACGATAATTTGCTTTTAGATTAAATGGTGAGATTTGGGAAGACTTTGGGGCAGCCAAGTATAGCTGTTTAGCCAGGGCCAAAGCAAGCCCCGGAAACCACGTATAAATGGCAGGGAAACCATATAAATTACTTGGGTATGTTGGAAGGGGTCTTTGTGCAAGTCCTGGTTTGTCCCTGATATCCCTTCCTCCTCTACCATTTAATTCATTGGGGTCCAAGCCTACTCCGAGCAGTTTTGCATTCAGCAGACAATTAAACATACAGGACTATGGCTCAGAAAAGATACTTCAGCTAGAGATACAGATTTTGTATTCATAAGCCTATAGAACAGATGGTAACTGAGGCAGTGAGATTTCCCAGAAAGAGAAAAGGAGTCCAGGATACAGGGGAGAAGAAGAGAAATCTGCAAAGCAGACCAAAAAGAGTGGTCTTCGTGGGAGAGAAGTAAGAGTTTGATATCATGGAAGCCCTGGGTAAAGCGTGTCCCAAAGTGGGGGAAATGGAGAATAGGGTAAAATTGATTCTAGACACTGAATAGATAACGAGAAATGTCTGCTGGATTTAGCAATACACTAGTGATTGACAACCTCCATGAGAGCTGGGAAAAACTGATGAGGACTAAAGTCAGATTACAATAGACTGAGAAGTGGGGCTCGGGAAGCGGAGATTAATAGAGTGTAGACAACTTTTCAAGAGATTGATCTATGAAGCTGAGGAAGAGGGGAATTGGAGGAGCTCAGTAATGAAGGAGAAATGTTTTAAGATGGGAAATTTGAGCATGTTTGAGTGCTGATAAAAGGAGCCCATAAAGAAGGGAAGATTAAAGACTGTGATGCTTGAAAGGGTAATGGACACTTGTATAGCTCTTCCTTTTATGTTCCAGTGTACCAGTAGGTAGGTATGGAGATATGGGAGGATGGTCAGAGAAATGGGAAGACTCCTCTGCTGGAGTGGAAGAGTCATCTGTTCCACATTCTGGGGTCTTTAGTGGGTTAATCCTACCAGCATTCCATCCTAAGCCTTGCTCTCCACAAAAGGAACTGTTCTGCTCCTTGAAAACTCCACTTTTATTTCCATTACACACTGCTCAGGACAAGTATGGCCATGAATTAACTAAGCACCTGCTTTAAAATTTAAACTTTAAACTTGGGGCCCCTGGGTGGCTCAGTCAAGTTGAGCATTTGATTCTTGATTTCTGCTCAGGTTATGATCCCAGGGTCGTGCAATCAAGACCTGTATCAGGCTCTGTGCTGAGTGTGGAGCCTGCTTGGGATTCTCCCTCCCTCTCTCTTTCACTCTTTCCCCCTCTGTTCCTCCCCAACCTGTGTGTGCTTTTGCTCTCTCTCTAAAAAAAAAAAAATTAACCCTTAAACTAAAATCCTTGCCTTAGCCTTACCTGTCTTCAGATGAGGACAGTTTAAAGAGACAGTTTAGGAATACTTCTGTCCAAAACCCTTTAAAGATTTGGTGAACCCACTGGTACCAAAATATGTCTGAAACTGAGGTCTCTGGTTTCACAGAAACCAGTGGCTCATAATCAGGACCCCAGAGAATACTCAAGGGCAGATTTCAGGTATCTATCAACCCCAGATATGTAATTGAAAAATCTATTTGCAATGGGCTTTTTTTTTTTTTTTTTTTTTTTTTTTTTTTTTTTTTGTGAGAAGAGGGTCCATTGATTCTATCAGAGTCTTAAGGGCATCTGTAGTCTGTGGAGATAGATAAATGCTCAAGCTGATCATTTCCAGGGTACCAAAAAGTAACCAATACTAATGATGATAATCAGAGAGGAAAAAAGACAATTACAAGAACATGGAAATACAAGTTTGTTTAACTGTCGTCTGACTCAGAATTTCCCATGTGAACCCAAGTATTTGGTTTTCAATTCTAAAGAAATCATGTTTCCTAGATTGAAAACATAAAAAACAAATCAAAGCTTTTCCAACATGTTCTAGATGAACATTTATTTTCAATATTATAGTTGAAAGTTACTAGGCTTGCCTAAGGAACCCAAATGAATCTACCTTTATTCAAAATGTTGTTGGCAAGTATAATAAAAATCAGAGGTAAACTTGTCAGTGAGGTGATATGACATTAAAACACAAATCTGCTGCTCTTGCTTAGAATTGGCAACTAATGGTAACATGTGGAAATCAAGGAAGTGTAGAAAACAGACATCAGAGTTTACCTTCCCCATCAAACAATTTGGATTATGGCTTCAGGCATGTATCATAACAAATATGTTAAGAAATATCTTGTATGATACATGCTTGCAATATTTGCATTAAATATTAATCTATATGCTTTGCTGATGAAAATGCTAAAATTTATACATGATGATATTGTGAATGTGAAATGACAGCTAAAATGACGTGAGGATTTTCTTACATTTTCTTTATAAGGATTACAAGTTTTATTCATGATTCTTTTCAGTTTCCACATGTTTGAAACCCAAACTAACAGCTTAGTTTTCAAATGGCTGACAGATACCACAGAGGGTCTGGCTAAACTAGTGAGGGAGAAAGTGTAAACACATATGGAATGTATGCTTTTGCTTAAGAAACGCTGTTTGTTTCAAGAAGCAATGCTTAAGATTCCTGTAATAGATTATATATTTGTGTGGGCCAGACATACAGACATTTCAATTCAATCTCAGAAAACCTAACACTAGGAATGATCTTGGGGCGACTGGGTGGCTCAGTCAGTTAAGCATCCGACTTCGGCTCAGGTCATGATCTTGTGGTTCATGGGTTCGAGCCCCACATCGGGCCCTGTGCTGGCAGCTCAGAGCCTGGAACCTGCTTCAGATTCTCTGACTCCCTCTCTCTCTGCCCCTCTCCCGCTTGCACTCTATCTCTCAAAAATGAATAAATGTTAAAAATTTTTTTAAAAATTAAAGGAATGGTCTCTAAGCCTGCTTCTGGAACAAGCAGGCAGATTTTTCTTGAAAATAGCAGGAATCTCACTAACTCACTTCAAATCTGTAAATGACTTCAAATTGTGCTCCGGATACATAAACCCAGCCATAAAATAACCGCAGTGATAAAGTTAGTCATTCAAATAAACGAAGCCAAATAAATCCCCAGAATCCTGCCACCTTTTTTGTTGTTGTTGTTCTGTTTTATGGCAATGAAGCTATAACGTGTATAAAAGCCATTTTCACAACTCAGGAGGCAACTCTGAAGAGTTATCTGTCCACTATGTGGCCCCCGCACACATATTATTGAAGTGAGAAATCTGAAAAGCTCAGCTTATAACATTTGATAACTGTTGGCTCAAATAGCTTTTTAAAGTTTCTAAGAAACTTCAAAATATACACTTACTTGCCAAGTAAAAGTGTTCTCATAAGAGGTTACTAGAAATTTTATAAGAATCGCTTATACTTAAAAAAAAATGAACGCCGAAATACCACATAAAAACCACAAAAGAAACATGGAAAAGAAAACAGAACTTACTTTTTCTTAAGTTGCTTCTTCCTGTGATTTAAAGAGTAGGAAAGAAGAATATATGATGATTTTTTTCCTCCAACACATCCAAATGTCAACTCCAAGAGGAACAGAATGAAACACCAGAGCTATCTGAGGGTCCCCCCAATTGCAGCTTTTTCAACTTTGTAGAAGAAAATAGGAGGGTGAGTGGGTTTCCTCCAAGTCTTGTGATGTGTATGTAGCTGACTCCTACTGGGCTGAAAAAGCACTCCTTGTCAATTTTTACTTAAAATTGGGAGTAACAAATTCTCTGCAGGATATCCTTAAAGGGAAATTCTGCCAAAATTAGTATTTGAAATATCTGGATAAGCTCCAGAATTTTAAAGTACAATGTGTATACACAGACAACTCACATACACACTCAAGAAATTTCCACTGCCTAGGCTAAATTAAGGGCATATTTAAATCTTTAAAAATCTCTAAAAGGATGATGTAGTTTCCTTTTCCTTGATTAATCTGTTTTGTTTGTTTGATTTTGTTTCATTTTCTTGCTTTCTGGTGACTATCTGAACCTGTCTCTTAGGTTAGAGATGGCTGTACTACAGAGCTTTTCTGTCGAACTATCTGGAAAGAGATGAAGCCCCATGTTCTTACCTGAAGAATTTTTGGTAGCTTGAGAGATAAACCCTGGGTTGTGGCTTCTATCACTGCCTTCTTGGGAAACTTGGGAAATTTGAGCCTTGGATTTGACTAGAATAACTCCAGGTAGCTACCTGCTTCCTGCACGTGCACTGAGGACTTACCACTCCCTGCTTCTTTCTGCGTATTGCCCTATGAGCTGGCAACAATTGTTATGTCACAGTCCTGGCTATATGACTTCACTTAAACATAGACTCATCTGGTCTTTTGAAATCTTCAATTCAAAAATGAAAAGTGGATAGAGATTTCGAGAGTTGTATCTAAAACTATATTTGAATATTGTAATCCAGAACAGGAATTCTCCATGGACCAGATGGACGAAGGGACATTTGCTCCTAGAATTTCTACTTGAGGCCATTTCTTCACTTTATAAAGTGGGGCGAGAGAAGAAATGTTCTCTCTGAACTTCATTTGTTCCCAGACAAAAACTGTTCTTGTTATAAGCGGTAAAGAAATTATATGTTAATATTTTCTGAGATTGAACTCAGGTACACACACACACACACACAACAAACAAACAAAAAACAAAAAAAGTTGAGTTGGGGAAATGTGTGCATTGCTGTTCACCTGACTTTGATGATTTAAGATATAAGAATGAGGGGCACCTGGGTGGTTCAGTTGGTTTAGTATCTGACTCTTGATTTCGGCTCACGTCATGATCTCAAGATTCATGAGACTGAGCCTGGGTCAGGTTCTGCACTGACAGAGCAGAGCCTGCTTGAACTTTTCTCTCCCTCTCTCTCTGCCCCCTTCCCTGCTCATGCTCTGTCTCAAAATAAATAAACTTAAAAAATAGATATGAAAATGAAAACATGGTGAGCAGCAGCAACAAATCGATTCAGTGAAAGGACACAAGTACATTCAACTAGTAATAGATTGTAATCCGCATGACCCTACTGCTAGCCAGGCATTATTTTTATCCTTTTATAGGTGAGGAAGTAGAGTCTCAGAGATATAAATTGCATATGTTCCCCTCTAATTATGGGGCCATCACCGTCTTTGTTTACACCCATGCTTCCTGAGAGGGTAGCCTACATTCTCTGATACAGCTTCTGACCCTCCTGCTTTATCCTCCCACAGTTGCAATCTGTCTTCCACTTGAACCACTCCACCAAAAAAGCTTCAGTAAACTCATAAAAGGTCTTAATTAGCCCTCCAAAGGGCACCGTCTTTAACCTTACTTGAGATATCTCATCTCTTGCCATGTCTGTTTCTTTTTGAAATTTGCTTTCATTAAATTTGGTTTCACTAAGTTACATTCTCTGATTTCCTCCTTTTTTAGCACCATCAGCCTCCTCTCCCTTTATTCATCTCAGCCTTCCCTAGAGCTATGGAAACCATTAGCAATTATATGACTACCAACCCTGTGTTTTCAATTGTTATCACTCTCTGAGCCTCCGGATCTGTACCCTGTTGTCTGTTGGCCATCTTTTTCTACAGGTCCCCAGGCATCTCAAACTCAACGGTCCCTAATAAAGCTCCTCATCTTCTCCTCACTTCAACTCCTCTCTAAGGGCATGGGCACAATCATCCAAGCCGTCACCTTAGACTGTCCTCACTTATTCTCCACCATCCCCATCAGTCATCCCCATCACCAACTTCTGCTGGTTCTACTTTGTTGGCTCTCCCTCAAATTTGTCATCCTCCCTGCACTCTGATCCTCACCTTTCTCACTTGGATTACTGGATCAGTCGTAGAACGACCAGTAGCTGCCTCAGTCCAGTCCCCTTCTATCATTTCTCTACATCACTATAAAACAGCATTTTAAAATACCAGTTTATCAAATTAGAAAATACCTGCTTCTGGAGCACCTGGGTGGCTTAGTCGGTTGACCCCCCCAACTTCGGCTCAGGTAATGATCTCACAGTTCGTGGGTGCAAGCCCCGCGTCGGGCTCTGTGCTGACAGCTCAGAGCCTGGAGCCTGTTTCAGATTATGTGTCTCTGTCTCTGTCTCTCTGCCCCTTCCCTGCTTGTGCTGTGTCTCTCAAAAAATAAATAAATGTTGGGGCGCCTGGGTGGCGCAGTCGGTTAAGCGTCCGACTTCAGCCAGGTCACGATCTCATGGTCCGTGAGTTCGAGCCCCGCGTCAGGCTCTGGGCTGATGGCTCAGAGCCTGGAGCCTGTTTCCGATTCTGTGTCTCCCTCTCTCTCTGCCCCTCCCCCGTTCATGCTCTGTCTCTCTCTGTCCCAAAAATAAATAAACGTTGAAAAAAGAAATAAATAAATGTTAAAAATAAAAAAAAAGAAAATACATGCTTTTTGCAGAAAACCTGGAATAAGAATTGAACAAATAAAATTTAAAATGACTTGCAATCAAAGAGACAGCCACAAGTCAAATCTTAGCCCAAATCTCTTTAGAATATTAGGTATGTAAATGCAGGAAACCATACAAGGACATTTATACAAATGTGTACACGGTATATTTAATTAGAAAACCAAGACCACATTATATAGAGTTCTGCATCCTTTTTTTTTAACCTAATATACCATGAACAATTTTCCAAATCGAGTATCTTTAAGGTGGTTGTGAATAAAGGCTGCAATATAATGAAACACACGAAATATATTATGGACTAGTGGTCTCTCTTCTCTCTGTCTCTCTTGCTTTCTGATTTGTTTTCTTCAACACCAAAACTGACCCTGAGCTTTTATCATGACAGACTAGCATCTGAATAAAAAAGAGTACTTCAGAGCCAAGGAGACTGCCTCCTTTCTGGGCAAGGCAGGCTGTCCATGCTCCTCTTTGACTAGAAGCTGGGGAAAAAGACTTGTACATATCAAGTCCACATTTTACTTTTCAGACAGGAGAGACATTGATTTCATAAATAATGGTAATTTTAAAGGATTTTGATATGTCCTCAAACTGCTCAAACTGCCTTTCAGAATGGGCAGTCTTTCTAAAAGACAAATCTAATTACCTTATTTTCCTGGTTAACCTTGTAAAACTCCCCGTTTTCAGGATGATGGCTAAACTTTTTCGCTTAGTGTACATATAAGGTAGTTCATGATCTCCCTCTGGTCTCTCCAGCTTCAGCTTACAATGCTTCCCCAGACCATTTTTCACATTTCTCATACTTAGGGTTTCCCAAATGTCTCATTATTTCATATTAGTTCATGTCTTAGTACTTCCTGATCTCCTCCTCTCTCTCAGAAATGCCTGATTTCACTGGGCTTGTCCTACTTTTCTGTCAGGGCTCAGTTCTGTCAGGACTTTTCTGTCAGGACTCAGGAGGTCATTTCCAGCCTGTTCAGTTCCCCTCGCCGCTGTGCAAGACAGTGGACTTTCATTTCTTCCCCCATAGCATCCTCTGCTCGTTGATTCTTGCCATCTCCTTGAAACAAGGTGTATTTATTTTTCATACTTTTACTTATTCAACTAACATATGTATTTTTAAATTATTTATTTAAATTCAAGTTGGTTAACATACAGTGTAGCATTGGTTTCAGGATAGAACCCAGTGCCCAACAAGTGCCCTTCTTAATGCCCATCACCCATTTAGCCCATACCTCCCCTACCTCCCCCATCTAGCAACACTCAGTATGTTCTCTGTATTTAAGAGTCTCTTATGGTTTACTTCTGTTTTTATCTTATTTTTCCTCCCCCCGCACCATGTTCATCTGTTGTCTTCTTAAATTCCACATGTAAGTGAAGTCATCTATTTATTTGTCTTTCTCTGACTACTCAGTGATCAAAAAGAAGGAAATGTTGCCATTTGCAACAACGTGGATGTAACTAGAGTGTATTATGCTAAGTCAAAGTGTATTTTTAAGATTTACATTTGTATTCCTAGTTCTTCATAGTCATACAGGATCCAGGAGATTGTTGAGCTCAGGATTGAAATTCACCATGTCTCCCCTTTCTTCATCGCACCACAACACAATCTCTTTCCTCCTGCTCTGTAAACACACATCCACAATGTGGATTAGTCGTATTACTAATCACTGAAGAGAAATAGAGGTGCAAATAGAGGCAAACCTGGTAAAACAAATAATAAAACACTGGGAGCTTATAAAAATTTAATACATATTCAAAGTAGTTATTCCTTCTTTTTTGGTGGTGTAAATTGAATAAACACTTTTTATTTCTGTGTTTCTGTGTATTCTGTTTCTGAAAGCCTGAAAGTCAAGGTTTCTTTGTTAGATGGTTTGGAACAAATTTTTCCCAGGTTCTATTTAATTTTTGGTTCAGTGTCGACTTCAAAGTAGAGCAACTTGTGTGAATCTAGGCCATTTTAATGGCCACTTTAATGTGGTCCTAGATTTTTGTGCAAGATGTGCATCTGAGTTTATGTGTTTTTCCTTCATCTCCCATATATACTGGGGTAAAGGCTTCATTGGTATTAGTCAAAGAAAGCAAACCTTCCATGGTCTCCAACCTCTACCCAACTAACATGTTAATTCTTGATAGAAAAAAAAGTCCCATTGGCCCTGGGATGAGTAGCATTTCTGGGGAAGCAATGAACTCTCTGTTCTCAATCCACACGCTGCAGGGATGAAGTTTTGGTGTGATGGTGGGGTGGTCCGGAGCCAAAGGCCAAAGAATTCTTAAAGACATCTTTGGTGCAAAAGGTGATTTATTAAAGTACAGGGCAGGACCCATAGGTAGGAAGAGCTTCATGGGGTCATGATGGGTAACTCCTTATATACCCTCAGGTTGCGAGAGGATCAAGGATATAGTATGTCTCTAAGGAATTTTGGAAGCAAGGTTTCCAGTACCTTGAGGGGCTAGGTGTTGCTAAGGAAACATTTATTACCATTTAATAAAACCTTAGTCATAAGAGCCTTTAGATGTATACTGAGGGGCCATAAGCTTGGAGTATGATTACCAGCATATATCTTGGGGCAGTTAAGATAAAGGAAGTAAACTTACAGGATCCTGGAGGTTGGGATAATGTTAAGCTAAGGTTCTCCTTTTGCCCTAAAGAAAGTGTCATCCTTGAGACAGCTGACCTCCTAGAAGGAGGTCACTCTGCCTGTTTCAAGGACTTGTCAATGGGCTGTAGGCAGTAAGGGAATTTAATTTTTCATTTGCCTTAGATTCCCACATTACCATGACAAGCACTTAAACTCTTTTCCTTTGTTCCTGGGTAGCCAGAAGTGTCCAAGGAATATCACTCATATTCAACCGGGTTGGGGGGGGGGGGGCGGTGCCAGCTTACATTTTGCCCTCCGCTTGCCCCATGCTCCCTCTTCACGAACAATCACTGTTGCACTCTGACCTCATCTTTGGTGCTTTATGGTCTGACTAAAACACACTCCCTAAAAAGTTCAAGATGGTTCTATATTCAAATTAAGCAACTTATACATTTATTATTCTGATTTCATATCAGTATCTTTTCTGATAATTCACTGATTTTGATAAGATAGGCCATGGTTCACTGAATCACTCTGATGGCTAGAAGTGGGTTTCCCTTGACTCTTCAGAAACATGTGGTCTGGAGAATGGGGCACACGAATACATTATTCAGAAAGCTCTATTGTATCTGCAATAGTAGGAAGTGGCAGGTAAGAGTATAGCTGTACATTTGCTGACATGTAGCTAACCGAAGATGATTTACTCAGGTAAAATGGTTCATGACTGGCAAACTTTCATGGAATGAGACACTGAGGACTATCGAAATATTTTTGTGCAAGAAAATATAATAAAATCTTTAAATATATTCAGAAAAAGAATTTTAAAATGTGAATACGTTACATGTAACATATGCATCAATTAATCCTAGTAGTAATTAAAATAATGGAAGCTCCAAAGTACCACAAAATTTAACAGAAATAGGCAACTTTATTTTTAATAACACTCAAATCTTCCCATCAAGATCATAGTAGATAACCATTTAAGAATTTTTATTTATCAGTGAGATTAGATTTTTACATACAAAATCGGCTATACCACTGTTTTCAAAAACAATAAAAATTGTTCTTATTTACTGTGAAAAATACGAACCATTTTGATAAATGAAAAAAATTAATGTGATCAAGACAATCGTTTTCTTTTTATTTGCTTGGTCGTCTCTCCTATTTTTATTCCTACAAATCAGGAAGGCCAGAATGATTTTATTTGCTTCATTGTTTATGACCTAGTTTGAATCAAATGTGGATTACTCTGGTATCTGCTGAAACATAAATGATAAGTTCTTAAAGACTGGATAAAACCTTAAGTTTGGTTTTTAATATTTTGAAAGCTGAATAAAAAAAACCTACCTGGAGTTTGTGGTCACAGAGGATTTGTCATTTTCTTCCTTTGCCCATATGAAAATACATTAATAGAAAATTACCAGTGGAAAAACATTTTTAAATTTAGGTTACATTCCTATCAACTTTAATAATAATGTTTAGTTAGCAATTGTATCAATTTCTTTCACTCAATATTAACACTCTGTCTGAATTAGAGTAGAGGTAGACTGATATTTGTATTCAAACATTTTGAAACAGGAAGTTTTAAATGCCATATGAGGAATTATATAAAATAGTACTTTTTTAATATTTGAAATTTAACTTACTATTATATTCAAAATAAGTTTCTTTTTGATAATAATAAATTGTTGCTTAAGACTCATTTGCTTGAAATTATTACACCAAGGAACTATTTTAGTTACTTTTAACTACTAGTAGTCTTTAGAAAACAAGAATACCTATTTTCTTCCATGGATTTCCATTTTTGGAAAAAAAAAAAGTTTCAATGATTTCAATGCACTTATAGATCCTCCTACAACAAAGCATTAGGAGTCAGAGTGACTACTGATATAAAAAATAACATTTAAAAATGCAAATTGGGTTAAAGAAAAAATACTTGTATTACATTTTTAGTTATTCTAATGTGATTTATATCTATTAAGAAGTAATTTTTATTTTTTCTCTCACTCTTGTTAGCATCTTGTTTTAGAATAGAATAGACCATAGCAATAAATGGGCCCCTCTGGTGTTTTTCTGCAGCTGTAAAGGCATCCCTGAAACTGTCAACCACATAAAAGTTCACTCCTGTGGGGGCAATGGGAGGCCCTCTATCTGCCAGAAATAAAAGCAGGGGCTTAGTAATAAAAAGTTCTTCTGCAAATTTCTGTATTTTAGGTTTGAAGCATTGTCTATTAATTTTTAAATACACGATTTTTATTGTTGACACCAAAGGGTTTTTTTTTTCCTTTTTAAAAAACACATGGCCACATTTTAAGTTTCCACCTAATATGGGTATATATATAATAATGTCACTTGAAATCTAACAACACAACGAATGAGTCCTTTTCTAGAGATGAAAGATATCAAAATTTATTCTTCATTTAGCATCTGAAAATAAAATAAAACTGAAATGGTTAATTTTTAGAATTATATTGTGAAAAAGAAATCTTCCATGGTTGAACCCAATTTATAAAAATTCACATTTTTATAAGGTTTACATTGAATACAAGACTATTGTTTAGACTGAATTGCGTGTGTGTGGGTGTATGCATGGGGGCATTACTGGGAGGAACTGAGGACTGTGAAATGAACACTTTGTGGTAACCACTCACCATATTAAACTTTGGGAAAAATGTATACTATATGATAAAAGTAAATTAAGATCATTACTCTTCTGTCATAGATGACTTCCTGGATTTGAGAACAAGGTCTTTAATGGATGAAGAAAGTTCTTGAAGCTCTTTACGAGTAGTATTGGTGATATCTTCTTGTTCTTTGTCTAATTCATCACTCAAAGGATCATCTCCCTGGCCAGTCTTCTTATTTTGACTAACTAAATGCTTTACAACTAAACCTTGATACTTTACCAAAAGAGTATGCTGATCCTGTGAAAAGAGAAAGGAGAAGAAAAGTTAACAAACATTAATTTTCTGTGGAACAAGCATGATTTGTTCAACCAACACCCATCTTTATAAATCAGTGTAATGATCTTAAGTAGAAAACTGAATCAAGCAAGGTCCTTGCTGGCAAGTTGACAGGTTAGGGGTGATAAAACATGAATACAGATCATTTTAATGTAAACCGACTTGGCTAGGTTCTATCACCAGACATTTAGTCAAAGTTACATGGAAGTTCAAAGAAGCCAAATTACTTTTAGCTGAGAAGTTTCTCAGAAGAATCTGTGCAGGGTTAAGACTTTTTGAACTGGTCCTTGAACAACAGGTTAAATTTACATAAGCTGAATTGGAAGACTGGACATTATTACATCTTTTTTGAAAGCTTAAATTTCCAAATTCAGAATATTTTTTTTTACTATAGATCCTGTAGGATCCCAAAAGATTCTTGAGCTATGCTGAGTTTTTAAAATCAATCTTCTATCACTGTTCACATTCTTGAACAGGAAATCATATTAACATGTATGTGTCTTACTGTTTATGATGATTCAAACCTATCCATTCAAAATCTTCAGAATCTAAAAGCTTTAAAAGTTTCGAGTGCACTGACAAGATGATACCTCTGGAATTTTACTACTGAGAAAGGCGATGATCTGTGGGACACATCTTCCAGGTGCATGGAGCATGCTGTGGGTTGAGAACTGAAACAGAAGGACTGATGTGAGGTGCAGAATAAGAGCAGGGTCTTCTGTGACTTTTAGCTGTTCAGCCAGTGCTTGTCGGTGCTGGAACAATATCTGCCTAAACAAAAATAAAATCACAAAACACATTATCATATTTTCACCAGCTCTCACCAATTTCACTTCTTCCCTTCTGTATTCATTTTTAGCTTCTCCAGTTTAGTTATCTAGCTCCATAAACATCTTAAGGAATATTTTAAATAGGAAATATAGACACACTTGACCCTAAATGGTATGGATAAACTAATATGCTAGAGAATGATACAGAAAACTAGATAGCAGGGATACTCAAGGTATACTTTTTATTTTAAGTTGTTGGGAATCAGACAGAAGTGCACTAATGCACATAAGCTTTCTATAGCAGGTCTCAAAGCCAACATAAAGTTCCCAGGCTTGATCTACTAGGGGATGAGGGAACCTTGCTACCCTATCAAAATGGGTCAGAGAGGGAGACCTATGTATTGAATACACTTAAAGGTATGCAGCCATTTGGATACAAGAGTTCTCTGTGCAAGATCCACATAGTCACCAAATTCAGACATGAAATATCACACATCTAAGAATCTGTTAATAATGTAGATTAATTGAATGTTGTTACCTTTCCCTTTTTTTGTCTCCCCTTTTCACCATAATATCACAAGCCTCTGCTGCAGAATCCAGACAAGAAAGAAAGTCTTCTATGCTCTGAAAAGGTATTCAATGCCATAATTTATTTTTATTAACAGGTTTCCTAAAGAAATACAGTCATTTAATACTGTTCTATAATATTACACCCTAAATACAATTTTTAAAAACATCATTTTGTTATTAAACTTCACATTGTGATTTAGGACTAAAAAGGATAAAATGTCCCCAGCCTGTTCTCCCCCTTCACCTCCCAAAGAGATTTAGTTTACAATTATTCTTACAAAAATGTACTCAAAGGTCATAAATTCTAGCCCCATTATCTAAACAGAATCCAACTTTGCTTACCTTTTCATTCAGAGAGCTATGTAGTTTTGTGAGAGCTACTTTGGTTTCTTCTGATAATTTACTTAAAATTTTTTTTCTTACCTATAAGGGGAAAAAAATTCTTTTGGGATGGTGACTTTAACATGTCACAAAATAAAGTATATTTGTTGCTATAATAGAATACTGAATAGAATTTATCTTTGTTTTTGAGTTTTAGCTCTCAAAGTAGGGATAAAAACATGCCAAAAGCATTCTAATATCTGAAAGCTAGCTAACAACCAGTCAGCCAATGAAGCTAGATATAGCTCTGTTCCTCCCTTCCGGCCCAGCAATGTAAGAGGAAGATGGGGCAGGGGAGTGGCAGGGGGTGGGCCGAGGGAGGAGGGAGAGAGAACCATTTACCTTGTGGGTAAAAGAGAATTTGGGGCAAGGGGCTACTCCCTCTCTTTTTCATTGGGGTGGGAAGAATGTTCTTCCTAATGCCAAGTGAAGGGGGTCTCACTCTTGAATAAAGTTTAAGAATGCCTATAAACTAGAGAACTTGCTCTATGGATGGACAGTTGTTATGCTATTTGGTGTGTGGTCTTTTCAGCACCCCGTCCACACAGATGTGTCTCAAGAAATTTGGTGGCATTCTTGACCCATCTGATGGCCCTACCTAGTATGAAATTTCTGGTGGAGGCCTACTGGAATGGCTTGGCCAGTAGGCCCCGAAAGTTACAGTGAGTCTTGGAAGACTAGGGCAACCTACTGACTCCCCATCACATGGCACACTAAATCCTTCTGTAGCCCCCAAAGGGCACAGGACAGGACCCCATGTATTTCTCACAGCAGAAGTTGGCACAGAGGCAGGATACATGAACTGCCCAAGCATCTGGAGATTCACTGTCAAGCTAAAGGAGGAAGGGGGACAGTACTTTGCTGGGATAGACAGAAATAACCTGTCTGGAAGTTTAGGGGGTGGTCCTTGCCATGAGAGGGAGTCACATGCTAAAAAACATCCCCCAAACAACCTATGCCATCTATGTGGCAATGGCCACATCACAAGAGACCACAGCATTGGACCTAGGTCATAATCAGTGATACGCAGTCATTCTTATGAGGCACTTTTTGCCTCTTTCATTTTTTCTAAATCTCAAACATTAAGTGGATCAGAGAAGGAGGACAGAGAAGAAGTAGAGGAGGAGAGTTAGGGACAGATCACACTTCCTTCTCTAGGCAACTAGGAGCCACTGCCCTACCTTACATTTCAAGAAGGGAAGAAATTAACTTTGAATTTAGTTTGAGATTAGAATTTTAACAAATAAATTACAATTTATTTAAATATTGAACAGAGATGGTGCCAGTAAGTGAAAATGACTGCAGAGTATGCAATCAGGCCATAGCACTGTTAAGGGATTTGCAACTCAGCAGGAGAAAGGGATGTGACACCATAATAATTAGGAAAAAATAAAAGTGTTGATTCTAAAGTAATTAACCAACATTACTTTCAAAAGACCGGTTATATTACCAATTTGAACTAAAAATCTGATGGATGTTTTCCCTAAAAACCCTTTCTTATATTTTACTCTCCTTTAGACTATTCCTGGTGTGAGAAAATAAAGCATGCTTTTATTTCAAAACTAAACACATCAAGGATGGCAAACAAATCACTATCATACTTCATTTGTGATGGTTGCAGGATCGTCTACTGCCATCATTAAATCCGAAGCTAAGAAGTTGAAAATGAGGTTAGTGATATCAGTACACACTGTCTTCAGCAAATGCTTTGTAAGAGTAGCTTGCGTATCATCTGGAAAATAAAGGTGTTTTATTAAAATGAATGTCCAAGAACAATTATGAGAATCAATGAAAAAAACAGCACCAAGTATACCTGTGAAGAACTTCACCCCCTTTTCAAAAAGCCGAATGTTATTATACAGGTTTGAAACCTCTTCTTGCAAGTCCTTGATAGTGCGCTTTCGACCAGTTCCAGAGGCAGAAGAAGTTGAAGACATGAACACTGAACGCACCACCTCGAGGTAAGTTTTATTAAGAGGTCTGTGCACAAGATAAATATATTTAGTTTATTAAAAAGTACTGGATTTATGCATCTAAGAAATTTTGCTTCTATGGAAATAGGCCTTAAGGGAAGACCTCTATATTTTTTAAACAAACAAGATTAACTTGGAGACTAGTTCCCAAGAATTTGTCCTCTAAGCCTAGAACTTATCACTTAAATGCATTTACTTTTCTCAGTCTTACAGTACTCAAAATTATTGCACTAAAGACAGTAAGAATAGCAGTAACAGAAGTTTCAATTCAAATTCAAATTCAATTCAAAGTAGTTTTTAAAAGTTAATTTGGAGAATAGACTATAAATCTGTTTCCCATCCTTGGGAATAATAAATTCTCAATTTCTAAAGTACTATAAAAGATAACACATTAAAAACTTTATGCTCAACAACTCAGAATAGATTATTTTATTTTTATAAAAAATTTTTTTTAATGGTTATTTTTGAGAGAGAGACAGAATATGAGCAGGGGAGGGGCAGAGAGAAGGAGAGGAAGGCACAGAATCTGAAGCAGGTTCCAGGCTCTGAGCTGTCAGCACAGAGCCTGACATGGAGCTTGAACTCATGAACCACGAGTTCAACTCATGAGTTCATGAGCTGGACGCTCAACTGACTGAGCCACTCAGGCACCCCCAGAAAAGATTTTTTAAAAAGTAATGGCAAATGATTAGAAGTAACTACTCCATCTTTTTACATATGAAAAATATGATTATTTAATATATTCATGTACAAAAACATTCAGTGAAATGAAAAAATCTCACTACAAAAGCTATAATCTAAATTCAATGTTAGATGCACTGGGCTCCTGGACTGCATTTATAGCTTACACACTGGAACTACCTTGAGGGAAAATCACGTTAGTTAGTAATGGTCAAGTTATACACAATGTTTTTCACTTCCGTAAAATAAATTTAGCTTGGCTCAATTACAAGCTAGTGCTGTCTAAATTTATTCTCTTTGAAGACAGTTTGTTACTTTATTTCTCCCCTTTTTTAAAAGTGCACTGTTTACTCCGTCTAGTCCAGATAGAAAATGGTCTTTTCTTTCTTTTAGATGTTCCTTTTCACGCTATGTTAGAGAGCAGCCAGCTATTATGTTGGTGTTTTTCTCCCAACTAGTACTGTGACATCAGTGAATGAGGATGCCTCCACACTCTCGCCTTTTCTTTCCTATATTGCCTTCCCCAGAGCACTTACATGTTTGTTGAATTGAACAGCCTCTACAGGCAAACAAAATCTGCAATTTGGTGGCTAGATTAAATTCTAAGCTTTGAAAAGAAAAGACCTAGAGTATATGTTTTCTATGATGTTGGTAAAAATTTTATTTAAAACCTCTGAATTTCTATCATAAAACAGAAAAAAATATGTTTTTATACTTACTTTATTAAGTACTCGGCAAGTTCAGAAATAAACTCCTCAGGGGCATCTTGTACGTGTTTTCTTAAAAAATCTTCAATCTCATCCTGGAACATAAAAGTGATCTCTGGCTTCTTCTTTCCTATAGTAGAAATGAGCAATGTGAAAAACAACAAAACCATAAAGCAACCTAAAAGCAAATAAGGTTCAACATATTTAATAAGATGGTAATTCATTCACTTCATACCACAAAGACTCTGATATTGCCAATGTCAAATAGCAATAACCAATGAAAATAATTTTAAAAATAAGAGATAGTGGCATCTCTTTTGAGTAATAATTTCCTAACTTCATTTTGTGACTGTTTTGAGTCAATCAGAAAATCATAAAGATGTTTTCTCCCCAGTCTAACTTGGATGGTACAAATAGTTGAAAATCAAGGAAAAAAATCTTTTAAGAAAAGATAACTTCGCTGTTGAACAATATATAATGAGCAGAATTTCTGTCTTTATAAAAATGAATAGGCACTAAAAATCAAATCATCCTTGTAAGTTACATAGGATCTTCAGGAAAAGTCTTTATAATCATGTGAACTACAACTCTGGTAGAATTAAGCTAAAAATTATCTTTGGGAAAGGCACAGATGAAAAGAATCCTTGTAATTTTACACTCATAATTTATTCTTCTTACAAAAATAATTCCATACCAAGGAAAGCTTGTATGCAGCTAGTGTAATGGAAATAATTGTTAACTGTGCATGCCTACTCACCGACTTGAAGAAGTACAGGTTGCAGACAAAAGAAAGCTAACAATATTTCCATTATTAATTGTAAAAATATAAAAGTGATTATTTCCAGCTAAATTTGGTTATTGTAAAACCATAGAAATAAAAATAAAAAATAACAAAATAAATAAATAATAGCCCAAAAATCAATCTTCACTATGCATCAAGATCTAAGTAGCTAACGTTATAGCTTTAGAACAGATACACCCATTAGAAGAGATAGACTATTCTTTTTTTTTGTGATTTGCTATCCATTCCTGATCTTCCACATCAAATAGTTTCTGCTTTGTTTGCTTTCTGCATGCACGTTATAAGTTATTACATTATATTTCCATATAGTAATCTTTCACACTGAGTTGATGCTGTATTTTAGCTGAGAACCTGATTCCATCCCCCATTGCGAGATTATAACACAACCCTTTTTCAAAAGCACTGAAATTATATTTTTTTAGGTAGAATGGTTTTGCTACCTTTATAGCCCCTCTCTATAACCTGTGCACAAAAGAAGTAACACATGCCTCATTTAATAATTACTTAAGGCTACAGATAATAGAAAAATATTTTATTAAATATCCCTTCTCTCCCACCCCTAGTACATCTGGGGAATAGAGAAATTCATTTACTAATGAAAAATTAAAACCCACATAGGTCAGTCTTAATACTACTTAAAATAGGAACAGGGCTACTAGTTTCTATGAAGATAGGTTTTTTAAAAAGTTTTTTAAATGTTTATATTAGAGAGAGAGAGAGAGAAAATGAACACAAGTTGGGCAAGGGCAGAGAGACAGACGGAGACAGAATCTGAAGCAGGCTCCAGGCTCTGAGCTGTGAGCACAGAGCATGATGCGGGGCTTGAACCCACGAGCCATGAGATCATGACCTGAGCTGAAGTCGGATGCTTAACCAACCGAGCCACCCAGGCGCTCCTCTATGAAGACAGTTTTAATTAATATTGTTTTATGCATGCTGAGAACAGTAGCTATTTTTATCTATCTTAGAATACTTTAAAGATAGATCTTAAGCAAATACATTATCACTAGTAGTGGCACACTAATAACTGAAGCCCATGTCAACTGATTTCTACGCCTCCTGGCTCTAGCCCATACAAAATGAGCTCTGTGGAAGAAGTAAAATAAAAATTTCAGATTATTATCATTTCAATGTTTTTTCTGTGTTTACTGGGGAAAAGGAAGAGGGAGGTATCACAGTTGCATTAAGTAAATTTATTTACAACACAAACATAGAAGAATCATAACTTTACTTAGAAAAACTAACATGTCTCTTGCTAACTTAACAATACTGAATAAGAACAAGTCTTGGAAAAGGAAGATGCATATACTAATTCTCTTCCTTAAATAGAAGCAACCAATCACTTAAGTGTTACCATAAAACTTAAACATGCATAATATTAGTGTTTCCTACTTGAATACGCAGAAATCCACTTTTGTAAAATATTATAATTTGTTTTTCATGGCAGTGGGAAACCATAAAAGTGACTATGCAAGCCGCAACTGTGCAAGGTGTTCTTAATAAACAATGGGAAAATTTGATTGTTCTGTGACCCTTTAAAAAATGTTTGTGAAAACATTAGAAGTTCTGCTGGTTATGAATATAAAGGGAAATGAAAAAGAAAACTAATAATTTAGCATACTATAATTTAGCTCATTAGAAACCCTGAGCATGAAAGTGTTTGATTTCTATGTAAAAAACTTATCAAAAATAATCTCAATGGTGCTTGCTTCTTCTCATCCTGTGACTTATATTCCAGAGCAAGCATTTTTCTGTGGCTTGGCAAGTTGTCATACTCCTTTTTTAACTCCGGATCAGCTTACGGCATTTTATCCTTTGCCCTTTCAATGTTGTGAAACATCTCGTGAGAATTCCTTTATTGGAGGTTTTCTGCCAACCTCACCCCCTCTAAAACATTTTCATCCTTTTTGTCATGATCACTTTCCCCATTTACGTCAGTTAAGTGCGCTTCTACCAAGCTCCTCAGGCTGCATACTTGGTTCTTGAACAGGGCAATACCAACGTTCCCACAGTCAGCTTTTTCCCTAACTCCATTTATTCCTGATTCATATTTTATTTCCAATGTTATCACTTTTTATTTCTTTGCTGCATTTTTGTCTGTGTTGGCCGGTTCCCTTTTGATTATCCATTTTTTAAAATGTATGGATTCATCACTGGGAGACAAGGAAGCAACACAACTGCGTGGGGTATTGTCTGAGCATAAAGTAAGGAAGAGAGGCACAGGGATCCATCACTGACAAACTCTGAAATCAGTGATGTGACTATCACAGCTCATGATGTACCTGGGTTATTTATGTGCTCATCTGTGGACTGAGGAGCCAGCAGCAAATTTGTACTTTATGCGATTACTCACAGCTGATACACGCTGGTAACTCAAAACATGAACCATGTTGTTGGGGGGCTGGTGATATCAACTAAACTGTGTAACTGAAATCTGTGTCCACAGAAACTATGCAAAGCGAGGACTTCTTGTATAAGCGTATACACCTAACAGTACGCATCGTAAGAAAATGTTTAAAATCATGCACAAAGGAAGAGTAATAAAGCTACATACCAGTATGAGATGACTCATCATCACTATCCTCTTCTTTTCTTCCTTTCTTCTTGATTTTTTTAATTTTGTACTCTCTGGCATTGCCACCACCACCTCCTCTCACACTTCCACTGCCCTCTGGTGGAAGAGGATACTCATTAGTCTTCCCTAACTGAATTACCATTTTTAGAATGATGACACTACATTGTCATATTTAACTTTACAGCAGAACAAGAAAAGCCAAGTAATTAACTTTTAGGTGCTACTTAAGGTTGGAGTTTCTTTATTACGAAGTTTTGTAATTCAGTCAATAAAAAATTAATAAAGTATGAAATCCGTTGAACTTGAGCAATTCAGAGAGCCTACCTGCTCTAAATACAGTCTCTCCTTCCTTCTCCAAAGACATCTTTTTCTGTAGCTTTGTCTGGCTTTTTCTTGACCAAACCCATTCCTTTACCTCTTCTTCTACCTTCCCCAAAAGAAATGTGCCCTCATTTGCTCATTTCTGTTACCACAGCCTCATTAATATCTCCATTACAGTATTTCACAAATTTAATTACCCTTGGTTTTGTCTTCTTGGTTGAAAGATTATTACTCATGTTTATAGGAGACATCCTGAGTCTTCCACCACTGAACGAGACAATGAACTCCTTCAGATAGGAAGCATGTCTCACTAATGTTTGTATCCTTGGGGTTAAAGCAATGCTTGACACATTAACAGGTGCTTGATAAATTTTGACCATGAATATTAAATTGGGTAAGTGGAAAAACAGAGTTATCCATCACCCATTGGCCAAATAAAGACTAAAAAATACAAATTATGAGACAAACCAAAACACTGTAAATAAAAGTAATCTTAGTGAGGTATTTCTCTACCATTACATATTTACGTTTAAAGTATTTATTCAACAAAATAGAATACTTTCTAATAATGGGATTGAAATACTGAAAAATATTTAAAATATGTTTCTTCATAAAAGATTCATTTTTCAATAAAGTAAAATGACATATAAACTACAGATCTTTTTCTAAATCCTAAGTACAATTCCTTTAAATTTCATCAAGTCCTCTAATTGTAAGTTCTATTATTTTCCCTTGCTTTTGGGATAGAAAAATATAATTTTCGAAACACAAGTCTAAGGTGAATGTAATTTTTACATTTGGTAATAAATTTCTTATTAGGGAAGACTTATATATTTGACATTGTTCCATGCACTATACCTAAACCACTACAACAGGATAGTACTATCACTGAGATGAAGATCAGATAACTCTGAATTTTTAGAAGGAAATAAAAGACTAGCTATTCTGACATAAGTACAATTAACTGATTAAGGTAAATTTATATCTTCAAATAATATGATAAAATATGCATGGCTGTGATACTACTATGATTTATGGGAGTAATTTACTTGTCTATTTCCCCCAGAAGAATACAGAGAAATTTCAAAGTACCAAATTGAAAGATTTTGCAGTAAAAGGTTTTTGAAAAGAAACAATCTCAAAGAAATAGAAGTGAGTTCTCACAAATAAAAATTGAAGTTTTTATAACACATCTTCATTATAGTTGGTATTTATTAATGAAACATGTTGAATATCTAATTTCATTAACCTTGATACAGTGCTAGTAAAATTATTTCTACTATATAAAGTATAGAAAATACATGTGCACCTAGAATAATTTCCATTGGCTTTTAATTAAAAAAAATGAAAGAAATAGTATCTCCTTGGGAAATTTATTCATTCAATATTTTATGAGCACCAGAAATACACCAACAAGTGTTCTAAAGACTAGGGAAACAACAATATATGAGATGGACAAGGCTTCCAAACAATAAAACGCATTACAGTGATAAAAGTGATGCAAAAAAACCAGGAGATAATATGATGGAGAGTGACCATGTCCACTATTCCAGGTGGTTAGGGAGGCCTCTCTGAGGAACTGACATTTGAAGTGGAGTTCTGAATGATGAGAAATCAGTTCCCTGATTAGGGAGAGAACATTCAGGTGGAAGGAAGAGCTAGTGGTAACCACAAACTTGCCAAATTTTGAGATTCAAGAAAAAAGGCTACCGGGGTAGAACATAAAGGGTGAGGGAGTGAACAATGGAAGATGGCCAGGTCATGAAAATCATTTAGTTCTGACAAAATAAGAAAGAGTAAGTAATCACTAATATTTCCATTTTCATCATCAAAATTTAATTCATTAGTAAAAGATTTGGTTAATATTAGCAGTTAAAGGTAAATCAACCAAATAAAAGAGCTTTCAAAGGGTCTAATAAATGCAGAGTTCACTGCAACTTGTAAAAAACTCATCTTTGAATCTTCTTGATTAATAATAATTTATTACCTGTTGCTTTTCTCCTTCGTTCATCTTTTTTATCCTTTTTACCTGTGTTAATGCTTTCTAAAATGGAGACTTGTTTCAGATCTTCTTCAGTGATTAAATGAACAGGATTATTTTTCATTTCCTGAAATAAAACATGCTTTTCTTGGTAAGCAAAAATATATGGTATTACCAAAAAACATAAAAGTTATTTATATAGTCAATCATTATTACTCATCCTGATTATTCTTGTTTGATTTCATTGCTAAGAACTATAGAGCTCTGTCCAACAGCTGACACTCTGAGGTGGTCCCTCCTTGCCAAAGATCAGTCTCTTCCCTTGCAGTTCCTGGCTCTTTGAATGTGTCATCAGCTAATGAGAAATCCTATCTGGTCACTGAAGAATTGATCTCATAACATCAGATGCAATTTGGCTTGTTCAGCCGATTTGGCTTTTTAATTTTTATTTATTTAAAAAAAATTTTTTTTACATTTATTTATTTTTGAGAAACAGAGTGAGACAAAGCATGAGTGGGGGAGGGGCAGAGAGAGAAGGAGACACAGAATCCGAAGCAGTCCAGGCTATCAGCACAGAGCCTGATGCGGGGCTCAAACCCACAAACTGTGAGATCATGACCTGAGCTGAAGTCAGACGCTCAATCGACTGAGCTACCCAGGCACCCCGCTTTTTTATTTTTTTAACCAATGCTTCATAGGTGGCCCTTGCTCTTTTTCTTTTTGAGGCTCCCAACTCCAATGCCACTTGGATACCTAAGTTTACTACAAAGATTAACAAAATCTACACTCCCAACCCTAACATAATGACCATGTATGAGTTGCACATTTAGTCATTTAAACTGTTTTTTCCTCTGGACTCATTCTTTACCTCTGCTTTTTTAAAAAAAATGTTCAGAATAATGAACCATTTATTTCCAAGTTCAGAAACTGTTTTTCATTATGGGACAGGGCTCTAAATTTGTAGCGACAAAAGTACATTTATTTTCATGTGAAAAATGGTATTTCCCTTTTGGTTTCCTGAAGAAAAATGTTTAGGATGTTACAGTTCAAACAACAGAATCACCTTTATTTCCTGAAGTTATTTTTGTAGTTGGAGGGAGGAGCAGGAAGAAAGAAAAATTGATGACCATGTTTTTATTTTAATAAAAGATCATAAATAATAATGTAGCCATCTAGCAACTAGTAGCTAATATACCAGAAATTTTGTATACATCCCTCCTTTATTTACATTTATCTTTAAGAAATGAACCACCATCATCCTTTTTTTTGAAGATATGGAAGCAGAAGGTCTATTTGTCCAAAGTCAAACAGAGAGTAAACAAGTTGAGATTGGAATTCAGGTTTACTGTTGTCAATCCTATGTACTTTTACTCTTCAATGCTGCTTTATTAGTGGGCAAGTCATAGAAAATTATCATTTTTTTAAAACTACTGGGGTGCCTGGGTGGCTCAGTTGGTTAAGTGTCCGACTTCGGCTCAGGTTATGATCTCACGGTTTGTGAGTTCGAGCCCCACGTTGGGCTCTGTGCTGACAGCTCAGAGCCTGCAGCCTGCTTCGGATTCTGTGTCTCCCTCTCTCTCTGCCCTCTCCCACTCATTCTCTCTCTCGCAAAAATAAATAAACATTAAAAAAAATTAAAACTATTAAAGAGCTTAAAAGGAATACAGATGAATACAAATTATTTATATATTTAATAAGCTCCCATGAATTTATTAACAGTCTAAGATAAATGGGCTTGTTCTACCTGTCCGTGAGCAGGCTTTATAAGTTGATGGTATTGCTAACTAGAAACACGACCTGAATATTCGTTAAAGCAGACCTGGCAGGACCTCTGCTTCTTGACAGCACTTGCTCTGAAGAACTAATCAATTTTGATAGCAACAATTTCTTTCCTCAGTAAGTTACCCCATTTGTGCATCCTGAATAGGTAAAATTAATAAGGCTCTGCTAGATTAAATATATAGTGTAGTGATTGATGGATACACTGTATACTTGTGCATTTAATCCACAGATAACGTTTTTGTGGATTTTAACGTTGGATCAATACCCTTAGGTGACTTAATTGTGAAGTGTATGATTTAGATGATTTCAATTTATAAAATCAGCTCCCTAAGTTCCAACATACATGTCCTGATGGGAATGAAGAAGGGGAAAACAAATCGAGGAGAAGAGATAAAAAGGAGTAATACATTAAAGGGAAATGAACAGTGTTCATTCCTGGGTATATACTGCTTACCCCATTTTTCAGAAGATGTCAGATGAGTCTAATGTGAAAGTACCGTTAAGATTAGCAGGGGAAAGGAAATCTGGCATACCTTTTCAGCTTTTTGGTGCATCAGTTCACTGAACAGTTCTGTGCAGTTATTTATGAATTTTTCGCTGACTACAACAGTGTCGCTAAAGACTACAGCTGAAGCTTGCTTGCTGAATGCTCTCATCACCTGTTGAAGCAACATTGCAGCATCTTCGACTGATAAAGAACTGGGTAACAGAGGCTAGAATAAGAAAAAGAATGAAAACAAATATAAATATAATATCATACATATAAACCATTTGTTACATATATGCTCTCCCTAGGTGACTTCAAGTCCAGTGGCCTTCAGAACCATCTCTCTGCTGATAACCTCCCAAATTATATTTCTGCTTTCATCATCCCTCTGAGCTCTGGAGGTCTATGTCCTACAACTTCCCTAACCTCTCCGCTCATAGGTCTAATAGGCATCTCAAATTTCACATATCCAGAACAACACTGATTGCAGCTGCCACCCCTAGACTCCCAGCTCCTATCCCCCTTTCTCCATCATCTCCCCCTCTCAATTAATGGTACTGTTCTCCACTCAGGTGATCAGGCCCCAAACTTTCATGTCACACTCAGTTCCTCTCATAAACCTGCAAACAATTCACCATCAAGTCCTGATACCTTTACCTCCAAAACAGGTTTCTTCTTAGCTCTTTGATGGTCTAAAATTATCATTTTCATTAACTATCTCCCTCTAGGAAACTTTTCTGGACACCACATTCCCAGCAGGTAAAATGGTTTCTGGTACATAAATAGTACTTACTAAAATCTTTTGAATGAATAAACAAACACTTATATCTGGAATCTTGGAAACTTGTATATTCAAAACAAGGAATTTTCTGCTTTATAAAGAGAATCTGGGCGCTGACGAGTAAATAATGGATTGGCCTTATTTCTTTCTCTTCACCCACTCTTATCTTTTCGGCATAATAAAGGCAGGTCAATACTAAACACTGAAGTAAAACAGTATCAGGGCTAAAGCAGCTCATGTTAATACATGAGCAAAGGCTAATGAATGGATAAAGGATACAACAAATGCTACATTAATGCCTGATGCCAGTAAAGCTGTAAATGCTTAGATAAGACTGTCAGAAGTCTCAACAATTTCTGTATGGCAAGACTGATATGAGTGTCATATTGTTTGCTTGTTTGTTTTGAGATTTATGGAATTCTGGATGTTGTCTATCCATATATAAAAGGTCATTCTACCTCAAAAGCTATAAAGTCTTTAAGCAAGATTGAGGTAGTTTTTGCTATAACAATGATTGCTAGAATTTGGCTATAAAGCCAAGACTACTTTTATGTATCCTAATACTTAAAATGGCCACATACTAGTGAATATCAGTTGTCCCTGGTTTAAAGAAAAATTAACAAGAAAATGATAAAACGTACTGCAATATCAACCCATGCTCCAGAGCTGATGGCTTCCTCTACTGATGCTTCCACTTGATCTACAAGTCCTTGACCAACACAAGCTGCTTTCAAAAACAAGAGTTGTGTAGTCTTGTATCTTTTCTTTATGTAGCTCACAGCATCTGGGATTCCAAGTCTGGACAAAGCATCAAATTCTAGATATAAATCACAAATAGAATTAGAAAAGAATTCATTGGAATATAACTGTCATTCACACCTTTTAGAAATCTTAGAACGAATTAAGTTCTTCCAACACCTATTCTTTGTGAATGCACTATATTCTATTTTTCTTTTTTTTAAAGAATAAAGCATAGAAATGTACCACAGCCTATTCCATAGTTAGGCTACCTTCCCAAATTTTTATTACTAAACGTATCTGTAGAAAAATTCGTTCAAATACTTCCTCCATCCCAGCTATGTCACTCCCTCTCCAACTGAGGGGTCAAAAGGAAACATGAGAACTACAGAGCAATAAAGTAGAAATGGGGCTTAAGAGAAATATAATAATTTAAGAAACAAAAAAGCAATTTATTTTGCTTATTATAGTAACTAAAGGAATCAATTTAGGACAAAGTAATTCTCTATTCTAAACTAGTAAGGGATTTAGCATATAAAACAAAAGTTAAAAAAAAAACAAAACTTCAGTTTACAGCCATTAAAGTTATTGGAGATAGCTACTGTTCTCTTTATCCCCAAATAATCATATTTCAGTAAATTAATTATAACGAAGTTCTAACCCAAGTTCATAGTTGAAGAAACAAAAGTACATTACAGAAAGCCAAGAAAACATAAGTGCAGCCTAGTATTCTAGCATACATTTAAATCGCTTGAACATTAATGTCTTATAGGTTTATCACTGAGAAAGGAACTGAACTCTTACATGATTTGAGTTGGACTATGAAACTGATCAAACTAACTGAGCAACATCTATCTATATATAAGTGAGCTACATATTTATGTATGTGTGTGTGTGTATGAGTGTGTGTAATATGTATGTGTATATATATTTGCTAACTGTTTTAATGACTAAATTCAATCTACTTTACCCAAATGACAGAACCCTAGAAACAGAATTAAGAATAATTTCAGGTTTTCTGAAGGAGTGGATGTCTAATAAAAATGAACACTGTAAAGTTGACAGCCAATAAGCCAAGCTGATAGCCAAGATTATGTAATTAAACAACTGGGCAACTTCATAAAATATACTTGAAGGTGTAACAGTATTATATCACTGGAACATTGGGAGCAATCAATACAAGCTTTTGGCCTTTCTATGTTATAACTGTTCAATAACTATGAAATTAAACTCAATTCCAAAATCAACAAAAACCTGCGTGTGACTACTTTTATATTCAAAGAAAAACTTTATAATTTTCTGGAAACAGTAAAGTGTGTACTCCCAGGACTAATACAATACTAAGAATGTGTGTAGTATTAGTTTTAGTTTCAAAGGAAAAAAGAAACAGTTACCTAGATAGCCATTCTGCCTGAAAAAGGAATCCACCCAAGTACTCTGTGTTCTGGAGTAAATGTCAGGAACAAACACCGCCTTATCCTGTCGCCCACCAACCACAGTACCTCGTAAACGTCCACTATTAACAAGTTCCTCAAGCACAGCTTAACAAAACCAAACAAATAGAAATAAATCAGAGCAGGTATAAATGTCAAAAAGTAAAATACTATTTCACAAATTAGTTACTCTTACCTTAAAAAAAAGCAACTTAAAGTTTAAATTGCATAAATGAAGACATTATATTTTAGACAAAACTTTCCTGTCATTTATAAGAATATACTGAGGTCATAAATTCAGGACATTCTGGCAGCTAGCTAAAGGTGCTGAACTTGAACTAGTTAATACTAACGTTGAATTTTTTAGTTAGAGTAATTTTGGGGAAAAATCATGCTATTATTTTTCTTATGATATGTTTGAGAGTGGATGACTAAATGCTTTGAGAATAATTAATATGCAAACACTGGTGTTACTAAGTTTAATTTTCTCATATTTAGAAAACTCAGGATACATGGATCACATTAGAATAAACTCTGTGAAATAAAGTCATGACAATTTTTATAAATTATTACATTTCGACTGTTTAAATTGAAGCAACACCTGTAGAAGTATAATGCCATGGTTAAGAGGATCAATCTGGATCTAAACACCCTAAGTCTAAACCTCAACTCTGTCACTTACTGACAAAAACCATGCAAGTCATTTAGTTATGCCTCAATTTTCTCAGCCATGAAACAGGGATATAATAACAGGCTCATGGAGTTATTGTATTCAAATTAAGTGTTTAGAACAGTAGCTGGCATATAATAACTACTCAGTAAATGTCAACTAAGTATCATCACAAACACCACTGTCATCAATCATCATCATCATCAAAGGACTGATGCCAGTCTGAGAACTGGATAGCACTGCCATTAACATAAAATAGATGCTTTTTATTTAAACGAGAATATTTAACTAAACATGTTGTTAAAATACCAAAATCCCCTGAAAAAAACAAGCAGATAAGGAGTTACTTCTAAGTGAATCAGCAAGCACAGTCAAAAGATGTCTGGCAAAGAAATGTTTATGAAAATTAGCCTTTCCCAGAAATAAAAATAGTTTACATATGCATTTCAGGACTGCAATGCTGAGTAAATTAGGGTACATTAGAAAAGTAGATTTTTTCAACAGACTGCACACATAATTTTAAATTCTGTGACTATACAACACAAATGTGTGTTAAAGACGAAAGTCAGCAAGTTATCAATTATTATTTGAAGAACTATACATGATAATGAAACCCCACCAATCTCCAATTAGTAGATTCCAATATATGTTACATTTTAACTTTCTCTTAAAATATTTAACTCCATATGCTGAAAAATATAGTGAATGAAAATTATGTTTTGGTTTTATACATGAATTTCTTTTCCATTCTTCATTTTAATTCTTCTATTTGCACAGATACCTGAGCTGAAAGATTATGTCATTGTTTTTAAAAATTATTCCAGCAAAGCTTTAAAAACACCCCTTCTGATAAGAGCTTCACAAACACACACATAATACAGGTAATGAACCAAGACTATTTTGGAGATATTACAATGCTGTCTGAATGCTAAAAATATATTTTTATTGGTATTATTATCTTTGTAAAAATTTTTTACTTTTTATTTTAAAAATCATTCATTCATTCATTCATTCATTCATTCATTCATTTTTTGGTAAGTTCTATGCCCAATGTGGGGCTTGAACTCATGACCCTGAGATCAAGAGTCACATGTTCTAATGACTAAGGCAGCCTGGCACCTCTATAAAAACTTTTTAGACAAATATTATTTACTTTCATGTTAGAAAATATAGTAAAAATCTGTAAGAAACAAAGTGAAAATTATTCTTAATCCTACAATTTTAAATCTCTATGAATGTATATGTGTAGCAGTATTCTACACACACACACACACTTTTTTTTTTCATTTCACTCCTCTGGAGGTAAGCCAACACTAAATGTTTGATGGATATAACAGATAGATATGTACATGAAAATTGGTATATTTCAACTAGAAATATTTCAGTTATGTAAGTTTTAACATTAGTGGAAGTAAAAATATGAAAAATTAGTAAGTTTTACAATAATAGTCTAATAAGCAGCTAATTAAGTGACATATAATTTAAAGTAAACTCACAGTAAAGCAGCTGCTCTTGAAATCCGTATTTTGAAATGAGAGAATTCACTGCTGTAGGACTTTACGAAAAGAAAGAAAAAGAACTTCTTACTCATTATACAGTTACACATATTTATGAATTAAAAAAATAACTAGGATAACGAGTTTATGAATAACACCAATTAATATAAATTTTTTTAATGTTTATTTATTTTTGAGACAGAGAGACAGAGGATGAGCAGGGGAGAGGCAGAGAGAGAGGGAGACACAGAATCCCAAGCAGGCTTCAGTTTCCAAGCTGTCAGCACCAAGCCTGACGCAGGACTTGAACTCATGAACCATGAAATCATGACCTAAGCTGAAGTCAGACGCTTAGCCAACTGAGCCACCCAGGCACCCCAAACACCAATTAATGTGAAAGACAAAAATAACACCACATTTTACATCCTTAATCAGAATTACACTACTGAAGTTCCAGGGGGAACTGATCTGTCTCCACAATTCAGGATCAATTTACTTTCTTACCAACTTTCCACCTCTGATTTAGTGATACTTGATCTGCCTTTACTTTGTTTTCTTCATTCTATTCTTTCTCTCTGTGAGGCTCTTTCCCCACCTGGGAATAGTCAAGTGAATGTTACAGGATTCTGCTTTTGAAGAAAAATGAAATCTTGTATGTAATGAAATACTCCTAGATTAGGTGGATGACTAGGAGGGATCCACTTAAAATGTTCCTTTTTGCTTATGACTATTTTCTATAATGACTACATATGTCTTTTTAAAGAAAAAAAACATTTAATGAGGTATAATTTACGTATCATAAATCCCATCAATTTTACACAATTAAGTCATTTTAATAAATTTATAAAGTTGAGGAACAATCACTAATAGTTCTCGAGTCTTAAAATGTTTCCATCACCCAAAAAGTTTCATTATAGATATCTGTAGTTAATTCCTGCTTTCACCCCTAGTCTTAGAGAAACTGATCTGCTTTTGGCCTCTATAAATTTGCCTTTGTAGAAATTTCACATAGATGGAATCTATATGTGGTCTTTCTTTCACTGAGCATGGTTTTGAGTATTATGGGGCATGAATCAGTATTCATTCCTTTTTAATGATGAATAGCATTCCACTGTATGGAGATACCACATTTTGTTTATCCATCCATCAGTTGATGGACATTTGGATTATTTCCAGTTTGGGGCTATTATGAATAATGCCACTATGAACATTTGTGTTCATGTCTTTGTGTGGACATATCTCTTCGTTTCTTTTGGGTAGATCCCTGTGAGTCCTTTTCTTTTATAGTAATTATCTTTTAAATAAGGGAAAATATAAAGAAAATGACCTAGACTTTCTTTTTCTGACTTTATATATTTTCCCTGTTTAAGTCAATTATGCCTGTGTTCTGGTTTGGGTTTAGTCTATGTTTTTATTTTTATGCATATAATTAAGAGACTTTTAAGTTATTCCAAGTAACTTAATCATCTATTGTTGATTATTCAAGATGTTATAAATTTTCTCTATGACAAACTGGGAGAGCAAAAACATTTGTCTGAATATTGAATTGATATTTAAAACCCCTATGTTTGGGAATTTTTGACTAAATCATTATTTTTACCAAATTCTTATGTAGGTTAATTTGTTTTTCATTAAATTGCTTTACCCTACTTTTTCAGCTAAATTATCTAGAATCCCTAAACCAATTAGGTCAATTTAGGTGCTCAGTGAAGTTTGCTCTCCTCTGTTTATAATCATTACAACTTTCTGATGTTTTGTTTTTTTGTGTGTCTTCTGTTCCCTTCCACCTGAACACATCCCTACAAAAATGTAGAGGGCTCCTGGAAGGACTTTATCTTAAAATTTCTGGCTCATAACATATTGTGGGTGTTCAGTAAATGTTTAATCGAATTTCACATAATTGCTAGCTTTTTTTTGTACACTAAAACTTAGCTGTTGAATTTCTATTTCAATTTGGAATACAATGTAGTTTGGTATACCTACATATCTCGCTCTTATAATTATTTCCTACTCTTCTTTCTGGCTACCTATAACAACAACAAAAACCTTTTTTAAATCAGAGATGGAGGTGTTTTCTCTGAAGTTAGACCAGGAAAGTGGGGTAGTTCCTTATATTTGAGAGACAAATATGACAATATGGTACCTTAAGTGGAACTATCTGGAAGCCACAGAGCCTAGCAACATCTTTTAAGGCTCAGAATTTATTTTTCTCTCATGGTTTGATAATGCCTCTACACAGAGAAACTCAGGGCTAGTATGAGTCAGAAAAAATATTATTTGCTGAACCTGATGATAACTACACTCACCACAATACTTAGCCAAAGAAAAAAGATAAATGTTTGTCAATAAGAAAATATAATTTTAGTATTTTTAAAAATGTTTAGTTATTTATTTGAGAGAGAAAGAGAGCATGCACATGCACACAAGCAGGGGAGGGCAGAGAGAGAGAGAGAGAGAGAGAGAGAGAGAGGGAGAGAGAGAGGGAGAGAGGGAGAGAGAGAGAGAGCGCATCCTAAGGAGGCTCTGTGTTGTCAGCATACCCCCCTCCCCCAGCGCAGGTCTTGATCTCACAAATCACAAGGTCATGACCCTGAGATGAAATCAAAAGTCAGACACTTAACCAACTGAGCTACCCAGGTGTCCCTATATTTTTAATTTTTTAATTTTCTGACCAAGTAATATATATAAAGAGCACAAAAGTTACAAAACTGAAGCCCCCTCCATTTTTATCACTCAGCTACCCAGTTCTTTTCCCAGAAACAACTACTGTTACCAGTTTCTTGTGTTAGGAGGGTGACTTGGTGCAAGCTGTCATAGCCTGTATGGAGAAAGGAGAGCATCCACATAAGGAAGAGAGGTGTAGCAGCAGTGGGAGCTCAATCACATAAAGGGGAATTAATTAAATAAGTAAACATATCTGACCCTTGAACAACGTGGATTTGATCTGCATGGGTCCATCTTATACATGATTTTATATATACACACACACACATATATATGACAGTAATATAAGTGTATTTTCTCTTATGATTTTCTTAATATTTTGTTTTCTCTAGCTTACTTCACCATAAGAATATGGTATATAATACATAAAACATACAAAAGATGCATTACTCAACTATTTGTCATTGCATTGGTACGGTTTCTGGTAAACAGTAGGCTGTTAATAGTTAAGTTTTTGGGGGGGGTCAAAAGTTATTTGCAGATTTTCAACTGCAATGTGGGTGGGGGGTAGATGCCTGCATTGTTCAAGGATCGACTGTATATTAAGAATAATGGGAGCTACATTTCTCATGGTCAAAGAAGGGAGTTGCAAATATGGAAAAGGAGACAACTAGAACAAAACTAATGGAGGTTTGGAAGGGAACTGGGAATATCAGTGTGAACTCATGGTTTTTGATAAACATATAGATATAGAGAGGGGTGTATACACATGTGCATGTTCATCCCTTAACTTGTCTGCTGAGAGGGCTTGGGAGCAGTGACAAACAAACAGCAATAAGCAATTTAGTGTCCAGATCTTGGTCTGTAAATAGTACACTAAAAAGACCTAGGGTTCTTTGGGGAAATGGCTGATTCCAGGGATGGGACAAGGAAAATATGAACTGAGCCTTTCTGTTGTACCAGAAAGAAATGCTCCAAGAATGATGGAGACATATTAAAGGACACAGAGTACAGCCTGAAGCATGGGCCAATAGCTAAATCAGAGCCCATTAAAAAATATCTAAGTGATGATAATTATAAATTTTAATCCAATGAATAAAACAGGGAGCCAGGAGTCCATAGTGATTTATAGAAATAAATAAACTGAAAGTTTGATAAAAAAGAGGATCACATTGGGGCGCCTGGGTGGCGCAGTCGGTTAAGCATCCGACTTCAGCCAGGTCACGATCTCGCGGTCCGTGAGTTCGAGCCCCGCGTCAGGCTCTGGGCTGATGGCTCGGAGCCTGGAGCCTGTTTCCTATTCTGTGTCTCCCTCTCTCTCTGCCCCTCCCCTGTTCATGCTCTGTCTCTCTCTGTCCCAAAAATAAATAAACGTTGAAAAAAAAAAAAAAAAAAGAGGATCACTTACCTGATCTCAAACTGCCCTCCCCAAAAATATTTAATTATAAGGGAAAAACAAGTATTTTTATGAAAAGCCTAACAGATATCTGATTATTAAGAAGTTATAATGTACATCATCAGTAACTACAAAATCTATACTGTTTACCACCTGATAGGATTCAATGACAAGAACACACAATTACTTCAGTTATAATCCTGTCAAAGATGCATAACCTGAATATCAGAATGAAAAAATAGCAAACAAAACTGAACATTTTACAAAATAAGTGGCCTGTGGTCTTCAAATTGTCAAGGTCACCAAAGTAAAAAAAAAGACCAAGTAAGTGTTCCAGATTGAAAGTGACTAAGGAGACATGACAGTCAAATGCAATGTGTGATTCTGAACTGGATCCTTCACTATAAAGGATATTATTGAAAAACTGGTAAAACATGAATGAGCTCCAAGGAGTGGATGGTAGTAATGTACCAATGTCAATATTTTGATGTTTGTATTACAGTTATGCGATTGTACAGGACAATGCCCTTATTTTAGGACACACAGACTAGAGTATTTGTGGTGTTGGGACACTCTGTCAGGAACTTCCTGTCAAGCAGGACAGAAAAAAAAGGTTCTCTTGTAATTTTTCTGTAATTGTGAGATGATTAAAAAAAAAATGGTTGCATTAAATTGCAAGCTCTGTCCTCTAACCTAGTCTTTTATACCAGTGCCTTAAATGTATTAAGTACTCAAAAAATGCTGTGATTTGCTGAATGACAAAAATAAATCACTGTGACTGCCATGTAAAAAAAAATGTGCTGGAAGGTAATGAGAGAAGAAGGGAGACTGATTAGAAAGCTACTAAAATAGTCTAGTTAAAAAAATGGACTAAAGTGGGGGGAATGGTCATAGATAGGGAAAGTATATAAATATTTAGAATACAGAATTCAAAAGCCTTTGTGTTCTGAAAAAGGGGGAGATGAACAAAGGATGATGTAAAGGAGGACTCCCAGGTTTGTGGCAAAACCAACTGATAATAACATTTACTAGTAAAATGGAAACAAAAGTGGAAGAATAAATTCAGGTGGTGTGGGGTGGGGTAGCTCAGTGATAGTTATTTTAAATATGCTGAATTAGAGGGACTTCTAAAATATTTCAATACAGATGTGGGGTGGGTAATAGAAGTCTGAAATTTAAAAGAAAGGTAGGGCACCTGGGTGGCTCAGTAGGTTAAGCATCCAACTCTTGATTTTGACTCAGGTCATGATCTCATGGCTAGTGAATTCAAGCCCAATGCTACTCTGATAGTGCGGAGCCTGCTTGGGATTCTGTCTCTCCCTTTCTCTTGCCCCTCCCACACACAGACTCTCTCTCTCTCTCTCTCTCTCTCTCTCTCTCTCTCTCTCAAAATAAATAAATAACTTAAAAACAGAAAGGTAAAGTCACCTAGGAAGACAGTGATGGACTAAGAAGAAAACATGGCCTGAAACAAAACTTTAAAGGGTAGAGAAAGGAGAAAGAGACAGAAAAACGTGCCATATAAGGCACAACCAAAGGAGTAAGAAGAAAGCAGTAAAGTGCAGTATTAAAATAACAACAACAAAAGGAATGACAACATTTCAAGAAAGAAAGAAGGAAGAGGTAACTGGAATTAAATGGTGCTGCCAAGTCAAGTAAAACAAGGGCAGAAAGCATCCACTAGAGTTCATGACATTGACATTATTGCTTTGTAAGTTGGTAGAAGCCAGATGGACGAGTTGATAAGTGACAAAGGTAAGAAAATCGAGATAGTAAATGTAGACATCAACTCTTGAGAAGGTTCACTTTATGGAAACAAACAAAACAAGATGGTAGATGAAGTAGAATATGGGGTGGAGAGAGGTTTGACTGTTTTAAAATGGGAGAAATCTGGACATATTTAAATACTGATGGGATCCAAAAACCACTGAGATACAGTTAATGACACAGGAGAGAGGAGATAATTAAGAATGTAGGTTTTCTTAATTCTATATTAGAGTGTCACTCAGGCTCCAAACATTTCAGAAATTCTCACTTTAGAAAAGTTAAAGTGATTTTGAAATTAACACTGTTATTCATTTGAGCTGTAGAATGTTAAATATTTAGTAAAAAGGGTTCTAAAATCATCTAGCCCCATCTGAGGCTCGAAGGACTTACTTATGTGACTGACTTATCTGCTGCAGCTCACATGGTTATTATGCAATAGAATGAGGACTTCTTACTTTAAACTGCAAGCTCTTTCCGTATCCCAGGATGACTCTATATACTGATTTGGGTATTCTGCAGACCTGCATCTGGGGTCATGAGGATGATTAAGGTAGGGAGTGGGAGGAGATGTGGGTTGAAGAGAGTTTGGCTACATTCTGGGGCTCTGGAATCTTCATTCCCAGAAGCTACCTACCCTTCTATATGTCTAAAATCCTAGAGTCCTGAATGAAATTTTAATTAAAAAAAAAGAAAAAGCAAAAAGAAAAGAAAAAATACCTGATAGAACAGAAAAAGCAAACCATGATCAATGAAATATAAAAATATACATAATTTATTATTATTATTATTTACTTTGAAAGACAGAACACGAGCAGGGAAGGGGCAGAGAGAGAGAGAGAGAGAGAGAGAGAGAGAGAGAGAGAGAATCCAAAGCAGGTTCCATGCTGTCAGCACAGAGCCCACCGTGGGGCTCAAACTCATGAACCATGAGATCATGATCTGAGTTGAAGTCAAAACTTGGATGCTTAAACCAACTAAGCCACCCAGGTGCCCCAAAATACACATACTTTAAAACAGGCTTACCGGGTAATAGCACTGAACAGTCCACGGATGCGTGCTTTATGTCGAGCTACAAAAGCTTCAGTAAATATTACTCCTCTGTTATCAAGATCAATGTGTCCATTAATAATTCTACCTAGTCGCTGCGTTAGTGCCTGAGGGTAAAATGCAAATTTTTATTAATTTGAAAGAACAAAATTCTAAATATACATTTGTATAGCCTTATTAAAGGTACAATGCATGCTGTTGTTGTATTAACCACATGGTTGAGAAATTTCAACAAGCACAAATTTATAGGATGTATAAGCTAAAATGAAGATTTAGGATCTAGGAAACTTCAAAATCTCACAGCAGGGCAAAGAACCAAATGAGTCAAATAGATATGTTAAAAGGCTTAGCTACATGGTAAGGAGGGCTTTTTCTAATGTAAAATAAAATTGAATGATTAACCAATTTTTCTAGATATAGGCAGCCTGAAACATAGACAGTAAGACATATACATGGGTCTTGAAGACTCTATCTGGAGCTGAGTAAAATAAATGAGTATTCACTGAGTAAAATAAATGTTATTCCAAGATTCTGAAACCTAGGGAAACGTAATAACTAAAAAGTTACCTTCTCTGACGCAATTATCAATAAGTTACTTGTGCCCAGAGATCTATACTAGCAGACATGATTTCCTGGTAACCCCAAGACAGTATTTCTCCATAGCTACATTATGACTGGGGTCAGGTACATCTGAAATAAGTCTGGACATATTTCACATCCCAAGATAAGTTAAAACTACTCAAGGCAGCCTGGCTGATAGTTTTCTGGTATAAAAAAATGCATTTCAAACCATTTCTTAATGACTTTTTAGAATACTGCCTGTAATATTCAGAAAAACTAGAACTGAAAAATGTTAAGAAACCATATGTATTTCCAAAATGTGTCAACAGCACAGTTTTATATGAAATCATTTGGGGCTGTTCTGATATCTTTAAACAGTGTTCTAAAAATTTATTTTTTGACTTTCTGTGATCAACATATATTTGCTCACTTAAAATAGAACTTAGGCTCCTGATATGCTCTGTAAAACAGATCTGTATTCAAATTGTATTTTAGATGCAATTATAGGAAGTCACTCTCTTAAAATGGGTTAGTAAATCTGTTTGTATTATAAATTAATCTCATGCAATTATGGTTTGGTAAATTTTTGTAAGTTGGATTTTCTTAAAGAGATATATACCTAAAAAGAGATTTGGCTTTTCCCTTATTTATTCCAGTAAATACAAAACAAAACCATCACTTATTGAGTACCTCCATTGTGCCAGACATCTCACTGATACACCATATATATAACCTTATTGAAGTCTATGAAAAAGACAATTATTCCCATTTTAAAGATACGGAAATTCAAATACAAAAGAGGTGAAATAATTTTCCTAACATTGAGTAACTAAACAGCGGCATAAGCAGAATAAAATCAAAGTCTGTTTAACTCCAAAGCACATGCACTTTCCAGTATACAAAATAAATGTCTATAATTCTAAAATGGCAAACTATTTTAAGAACAAAGAAATAATCATTTCTAAATGGTCTGTCTCATCAGAGCCATCAATGTATTGGAAGCATCCCCAAAACATACAACTACATCAATAAACACTTGCAAAAAGTTAATGGTATGAAAGTCTAGTTTTTTTCTTCCAATTAAAATTCTTTATTTATCTGAAAAGACACTAAGCTATTAAGAAAAAGTACCTGTGTCAGAAAGTTTCCAGGAAGATCATAGGTCTTACATAGTTCTGATATGGTGACCTGACCACTTTCTTGCAATTTATCATTTACCTCTTCTGCTAACCGATCCAAATAGTTGCTAATAGTTAAAGAAAAAAAAATTACAATTATTTTCCTTTTTTATGTGCAATAAGGTATGCTCACAAAATAATGAATAGGGTATGTTTAGGTAAACATAAGTCATTATTCATATTCTGAAAATTATTTTTCTTATCAATGTAATTAATGTAAGGTTAACCAAATGATAAATGCTGGGATTTTTTTTAACTATGTAAGTTCTGCATTTTTCATTAACATTTTCGGAACAAATTTGCTTTCGGAATTAAGATCATAGAGGAAAGACTGTAAGAATTACGTTTATGCTGCTTTAATAGAAAAAAAATCAAATTTTTTATTATTCCCAAGTACTCCATACAATTAAGCACTTACTTTTTTTTCTTTGAGAAAGAGAAAGAAAGTGAGTGGGAGAGGGATAGAGGGAGAGGCAGGGAGAGAATCTTAAGCAGGTTCCATGCTCAGCAGGGAGCTGAGGCAAGGCTCAAATTCATGACCTTGATATTGTGACCTGAGCCAGAAATGAAGAGTGGGACGCTTAACTGACTGAGCCACCCTGGTGCCCCAAGCACTTACAATTTAAATATAATGATCCTAAAAATGAAAATCAGCACTTGAGTTCTAAATAAAATGCCAAACTGGTCACAATTGTTCTAAATTTAAACACTATGGAAAAAAAAAAAAGAAACACAAAAAAGTGCTCCTAAATATTGTACTTACTCATCTATCAGTTGTCCCAGAACTAGCTGAACATGCTTTTCTGATTTTACAATGTCACCAATTCTACTTTCAATATGAGTCAGATCCACATTAATTACCTGGAAAAAAAAATAAAATTCTATTAGTGATAAGTTCATATTGTTTCTTAAGTTTGAAACTATATATTAGAACATTTTTTTCTATGACTTTTATTTTTATTTTTTTAGTTTATTTATTTTAAGAGATAGTGTGAGGGGGATAGGGGCAAAGAGAGGGAGAAAGAGAATTCCAAGCAGGCTCTGCACTGTCTGCACAGAGCCTGACGTGGGGCTCAAACCCATGATTGGTGAGGTCATGACTTGAGCTGAAACCAAGAATCGACAGAGCCACCCAGGTGCCCCAACCTATCTTTTTAAAAACTTACTTTCTCTTAGATGAATTTCAAATTAATTTGAAATACTGTCAAAAGTCTCAGTCAAATAAAAATTAAAGGTTTATTGCTTATTTACTTTCATTTCTGAACAACTACATTTTCACTTGTTAGCAAAGTTTGCATTAAGAAACTGTATTGTCATACAATAGGCAGGATTTGCACAAGATTTTCCAGCTTCTTGGATATAGTGTAACTTGTTGATGACACGTGTTCTTATATTTTATAAAAATATCTTCTTCTTTTTAAAATATTTCTTTACTCCTTCCATATACTAAAGTAAACATGAACATTATTTTTCTCCCTAAATACTTAAACCCTGTTACAATGAAAAATCATAACTATGAGTTTACTTGGTAAAGAATAAGTAAATAACTAAGAAAGAAGAACTTATTAAATCAGTTCAGTATGTCAGAACTTACTAAATTAATTAAATATATTAGTGTGGGATATAAAACTATTTCTTCACAGATATACAAAATAAGATACCAGTATTAGTGAATTCTTAAGTCATAGTATCAAAAAATCGAGAAAGGAAAAAAATTGATAAATTAAAAATGTACCTGTTGTAGATCAACAATGTTTACTCGACCTTTAAAGAAAAGACATTCATTGACTTTAATTCATGTGTAAGTATACACCAGACAAAAACTGTAAATTTCAATAGATTTACATCTTGGACAGTTGAAGTCCCCCGTCTTCAAAGCACATAAAGCTACAATAATTACCGTTTTCAATGCAAACCATTAGCTGAATACATCCTCGTGGCTGAAGGCACAGGCAATAATTTATTTTTGAAGTTTCATTTGTTACATTAGGCCAATAACGAACATCAATTGATTGACACACAATTTGGCCAGATCTATGGATTTAAGATGGACTTCCCTGGCAGAATTTATCTATTGTACCAAAGTGATACTGACAATTAAATTCGGATGAACTCATTTAAAAAAATTTTGGAATGAGTAGATTTCCATGTATTGGCAAAAGAAGTCTGTCAAGTATTCCAAATTATAGCTAATATTTTATTAGCAATATGGAGGAAGATGAACCAACACCAAGGGTATATCTGATAACATCTAATGAAGAGCTGTTTTCATAGTTGCTTATATTCTAATCAAAGTGTTCAAATTTGCTCAGTAGTTTGCTCAAATTAAAAAAAAGAAAAAAACTTTTTTTATATGCTTATAATTGCATTTCCCATGATATATAGGTATAGCACCATATCGTTTCCTAATCTGCAAATACTTAAAGGTAAGTGTTTTTAAAAAAAGTGGCAGTATAGCTCTGATTTTCAACAATCTATAATCCTTCAAAATCTCTGTTCTCATTTCATAATTACCACCTGATAATAGACAGCTAAGCACCCTCCCCTGCGTCATGCAATAAATTCATGAACTGTGAATAGGAACAGTTGATTAATTCACACGCAGAACACATAACTCATAATAATAAAAGATGCTATTTTGTAAAGTGACGATATTTGACTTCATTTAAATTATATGATCTTTACCTGAAGCTATTAAAAACATTAACGCTGATTTCCATATTAACAATTGAGAAGAATGTCCCACATCCTCCAAATAATTTATTAGTTATGTTTTGTAAGTTTTTTCCCTCTTCCAAATAACCAGAAGAAAAAAAAACTAAGGAATTACTTACCTCCTCGGACATGTAGCTCATCTCTCATTTCTTTACTAATTTGGGCTGGAGTAATATATTCCTTCCCATCAAGTGTGTGAACTACATCTAGCTGTTTCTGAGCAATCAATTTATTCACAATCTCAATGCAGTTCCGCTCTGACAACCTGAGGAAAACAAGAAGTTTTAAAATGCACTTGATACATTTGGTGCTTAACAAACTTAACAATGTATGAACTTTTAAAAAAAGTTTGGGTAAAAAGTCACTAAGATCTACATTACAAAATCTGTATCTTTGATTAGTATAACCATACTGATTCAATGTGTTAAAACACACACACACACACACACACACACACACACACACACACACACCTCTTGGGAGTAAGCAGGTTTACATAAACTTAAATCATGTACCTAACTGGTACAAACCATTCTATTACAGAATTTCAAGTCTGCTCTCTCCTACAGGCCTGCTTGTACCCTTCAAATCTGAATAGAAAAGTTAGCACATATAATTTAGGTAGCACATATAAATTAGGTAGCCCTACTTTTACTTCAATTCCCAGTTTAAGTTCAGTAAAAAAACCAAAACCAAACAAAACGGAATTTTCTTTAAGTGTATAATTGCCTACTACTATTGGTCTGTAGGCAGGGGATATGGCCTAGGAAAACCATGACTGCAACTGTTATCCAAGCTCTTAAGTATGTGCCCTAGTTTGCCCTCAGTACTACAAAATACAGTATTAAGGGATTAAGGTCTTCAAGCCCCATTGGGAACAAAAACATCGAAGTAAGAGATAGTCAATGGATAAAAAAGGATTCTATCAACATTGTTTATGTGTTCTGTAATATTAAAAAGCAGAGTTAGGGTGCCCAGGACACAATCCCGCCAAGGTTGGTGGGTTTGCAAGAAATGTCTGTGTCCGGGAGTTCTTAAAAATGACGGATGGGACCATGGGTCTGGCCTGGCACACTCTCCTGGTGGACAAAAAAGGCAAAATGTTTAAAGGGTCAACACAGCATTTACAAAGTACTGCATTTTGTTGTTGCCTCTCCCTTCCAGCTCATTCTAGGTCAGGAAGTGCATAATAATCAGTGATGCCATAGGGGGTTGGGTAAATACGGATCTGAGGGACACTCAAGACAGTGAGAAATCAACAGCTTCAGCCATCAAGAGGGCGGGGCGCGGCAGCACTTGGCTGGGGCATGGCTGAGGGCGGGGGATGGTCCGGGGCGTAGTAGCTTTCGGGGTTCAAAGCTGGGAACTATACTTGGAACTGCAATCCAGGCTCGGGGAGGAAGGTGAGGGCGAAATCGGTGACACAGCCTGGGAAGGTGCGGGGTCCAGAGCCAGGGATCTGCGGCCTCAGATCTCGGCGTGACTACCCAGGGGCTATTTTGGATTCTGCAACGAAAAGGGAGGGTCAGGCACCTCTGTGTGGCCTCGGCGAACTGCGCCCGCTGAAAGTCAGCCGCCAACCGCCTGATCTCCTCCCAGGCGTCCGCCATCCCGGCCCTACTCGCAGAGGCGCCGAAGAACTGCCGACACGTCAGCCTAAAGGAAGCGGGAGCCGAGGCGGAACGGGCCGCGCGGAGGGACAAGAGACTCCTCCCCCGACGCAGATACCGAACGCGCGCGCCCCGCTCCGGCAGGGACGGGCCGGAACAGCCTCAGCCCCGCCCACCTCACGTGGCGGGGAGCGTCCTGCTTTTTGTGAGGCGGAAGGGCCTTGTTTGGGAGCCAGGTGGCTAGGTTCCTGGAATACTGCAGGCGGGATGCAGGGGGCTCAAGTTAGTAAAGTGTTACTTTAGGTTTTTGTATTGTCAATAGTGTTTCAGAGCAGTGTTGATCAAATTAACTACTTTTATTTCTCTTGTGCCCTTCATTTGTTTTTGGGGGAGGAAAGGGGGAGGATATGTGCCTGTGCCTGCGATTAGTATTTCTTCTTCCCTGGCTATTAAGGAGCAGTCCGTAGTGAATTATGTTAATTTTTATATGGACACAGAGCAATTGTACCTTTTGGGTGACAAATGGGAGACAGTACTGAAGGTAGGTACTCTATTTTTTTGCACAAAGATGATGAATTTGGATACCGTTAAAGGTTGGGAATTGTTTCCTGTTATTCTAGATTTAGAACGTCATTCTTTCCCGTTTCTCCTACAGGGAATATTGGCTCTATCAAGTAATGAAATAGGAACATATATATGCATATATAGCTACCGATGAAATGGAGGAAGCAAAGGGCACCTTTATTTTGCTTTACTCTGCATTGAAATCAGTAAAAGGTGGGTATTTACTCTGAAGTAATTTACTCTGAAGTACTCATTCTCTATCAGATACCATGGATTACATTGGTTGGTAAGGCAGATATGATCTTGCCATAAACAACTTATAAGTCTAATGAAGCAGATTTTTTTAGTACTTAATATAAACTATAAAAAGTAGAACAATAGGGAAAATATAGCATACCATGTGATCACTTGCCATCCAAACTTGTTACTTACTATATAGGACTCTGTCAGCCTGGAGTCTACTTTTTGGCAGCATCAGCTGCTGCACACCACATGTGGATTGTGGCCTAGACACACCAAACCCTTTCAGTATCTTTTCTGGAATGCCTGTCCTATTCCTCACTGCACCATGCCCCCATTTATTTTGTAACTTATTTTTCCATGATGTCCCAGATTAAATAAAACTCTTCAATGAAGCCTTTTTTTAATTCCTACAATTATTGTAGGAATTATATATATGGTGTCTAGTAGCTAAATGCTATTATTGTCTCTAATAACAAGCAAAACTACATTGCAATTTTTACTTACTATGTCTCTAAGTCTGAGCTCCTCGGTGCTCCTTAGCATTAGTATGACATCGGGTACATAGTACCCTGGTATACTCTGTATAGGTTAAATGAACAAGTCAGTGTAACTGTTTTGGTGCAGCATTTTACTTTGGTATAGTAATAACATTTACATTTATTCCTAAAAAGCAATAATTCCTAAAAAAGGAATAATTACTGATTGTATTTTTTAGATCCTAGAGTAAAATGGTAGCCACTAGGAAGATGAAGCTATTTAAAGTTAATTAAAATTAAATAAAATTATACCAACAATGAACAAGTGGAATTTGAAATTGAAAACACAATACAACTAGCATGCCCAAAATTACATTGGCACCCCCCAAAATGAAATACTTAGGCATAAATTTAGCAAAATATGTACAAGATCTATATGAAGAAAACGACAAACTTTGATGAGTGAAATCAAAGAACTAAATACATGGAAAGGTATTCCATGTTCATGGATAGGAAAACTCCAGGAAATCTTATATTTTCAAGATGTTAGTTCTCTTTAACTTGATCTATGATTCAATACAATCCCAATCAATTTCCCAACAAATTGTTGGGTGGATATTAACAGTCTTATTGTGAAGTTTATATAAAGAAGCAAAATACCCAGAATAGCCAACACAATATGGAAGAACAAAGTTGGAGGACTGACACTACTGGACTTTAAGACTTACTATGAAATTACACTAATCAAGATAATGTGGTATTTGTCAAAGAATAGACAAATACATCAATGGAATAGAATAGAGAGTCCAGAGATAGACCAATATAAATATGGTCAATTAATTTTTGAGAAAGGAACAAAAGAAATACAATGGAGAAAATACAATCTTTTTGACAAATGTTACTGGAATAATTGGATAGTCACACACACACACACACACACACACACACACAAATGACTATAGATACAAAACTTAAAGCCTTCATAAAAATTACATTTGGAGTGGTCTGCCTGCATGGCTCAGTGGGTTGAGTGTCCAACTTGTGATTTCAGCTCAGGTCATGATCTGAGGGTCATGGGATTGAGCCCTGCATCAGGCTCCGCACTGAGCACAGAGCCTGCTTGAAATCCTATCTCTCTCCCTCTGCTCCTCTCCCCTGCTTGTGTTTGCACTCTCTCTCTCAAAAAGAAAATTACATTTGGATCATAGATCTAAAAGTAAAATGCTACTATAAAGCCCATAGAGATAACAGGAGAAAATTTAGATGACTTTGGATATATCACTGACTTTACAGATACAATACCAAAGGCACAACACATGAAAGCAAGAACTGAAAAGCTGGACTTGATTAAAATTGAGAACTGGTCTGCTAAAGCCCAAGTCAAGAGAATGGAAGACAAGATATAAACTGGGAGAAAATCTTTGCAAAAGACATTTCTGATAAAGGACTGCTATCAAAATATACGAAGAAGTCTTAAAACTCAAAAGTAAGAAAACAAGGAGCCCAATTAAAAAATGGGCCAAAGACCTTAACAGGCATCTCACCAAAGAAGATGTATAGATGGCAGAGCCACCTATAAAAGGATGCTCTGTATCATGTCATCAAAGAAACACAAATTGAAATAAGATATCACTACACAACTATCAGAATGACCAAAATATGGAATATTGACAATACCAAATGCTGATGAGGATGTGAAGCAATAGGAACTCATATTTGTTGCTAGTGGGAATGCAAAAAGGTACAGCCACTTTGAAAGTCTGGTGCTTTCTTACAAAATATAAAAATACTCTTACTCTACAATTGAACACTTGCACTCCTTAGTATTTACCCAAAGAAGTTGAAAACTTATGTCCACATAAAAACCTACACACAGATATTTAAGGCATCATTATTCATAGTTGCCAAAACTTGGAAGCAGCTAAGATTTCCTTCAGTAGGTGAATGGATAAATGAACTATGATACATCCAGGCAATGGAATATTATTCAGCACTAAAATGAAATGGGCTGAAAAGACATGGAGGAACCTTAGGTGCATACTGCTAAGTAAAAGAAGCCAATCTGAAAAGGCTACATACTGTGTGATTCCAACTATATGACATTATGAAAAGGCAAGACTATAAAGGCACTAAAAAGACCATTGATTGTCAGGGGTTGGGGAAGGTGGAGGGATGAATAGGCAGAGCCTGGAGGATTTTTAGGGCAGGGAAAACACTATGATATTATAATGATGGACGTGTGTTGTTATCATACATTTGTCCACACCAATAGGATGTAGGACACCAAGAGTGAGCTGTAATGTAAACAATTAACTTTGAGTTATTATGATGTATTAATGTAAATTCATCATTTATAACAAATGTTCCACTTTGGTGAGGGGATTTTGATAATGGAGAGGCTACATATGTGTGGGTGCAGAGAATCTAGGGGACATCTTTATACCTTCCTTGCAATTTTCTTATGAACCTAAAACTGCCCTTAAAAAACAGTTTAAAACTTTAAATAAAATATAAAAGTTAGTCCTTCATTCACAATAGCCACTTTTCAAATGTGCAATAGCCATATGTGGCTCATGGCTATCTTATGGAACAGTATAGAAAACCATTTTCATCTTCAACAAGAGCTCTATTGGATAGTCCTGGTTTCAATCTTTGATAAAGACACACATTTGTTCACTCTGAAATCATGAGACTCAAAACAACTATCTGCACCTAACAACTATACCTTAACTGCAGTATCAGTTATTTTGAATGGGGAGTAAGAATGAAAGGGGACTATTTCAATGTTGGCTAACATCATGATAAAGAGTAGAGGAGCTTTAAGTAATCTAATGTATGAATAGGATAATGGTAAACAGTACAAATGGCTACTGAATAAGAGATGAAAGATTCCTCTTAAGAACAAACTGTATGTAGACTTGGAAAATAGAGCTTCATTCCTCTAAAAAAACCTTTCTAACAGCTTGTGTCTACAGACTTAAGTCAAATTTTTGACACGTATATTATGTGGGAAGGACTCATGGTCCTTCACTACACTAGGTACATGATTGTGTATGGACGCTACACTAGGTACATGACTGAGAAACTATCCTCAGATTCATTTTAAATTCAAAGGCTAATAAAATATTCTAACATTTGTAATGTGGATTGATGGTTTCTTTGATGATATGAGATGTGATCCTGTAAAATTCCTCCAAGGTAAACCATACTTTTAATAAAATTTGAAGACTTTTTCTTTTTTACTAGAAAATAAAACAATAAAATGTGAAGTACTTTTTCCAACTCAACTAGGAAAATAAACCCAAGCAACTGCAAAATGTGTATTCTTAACCAAGTCATTGCAGAGAAATTACAAAGACATTGTGTTAATATTGTCACTGATATTACCTTATTGTAGTTAGGGATTTAACAAGCACCTTGATACCACCATCAAAAATGGCAGTTCAATCTTATACATAGAAAGCATCAATACCTTTAGAAGCTACTATGATTTATGGGTGAAAGAAAAGCCAAAAGTTCAGAAAAAAGAAGATGAAATTGAAGAACTAGAAATAAGGGAAGCAAAGAAGGTATAGAGGGTGGAATAGTTAACAATACCTCTACGGAGTCAAAGAGAATGAAAATAAATGCAAACCCATTGACTATTAGAGCAAAGAGGTTATGACTTTTAAGAGGGGATTTTTTTTTTCTTGCTATGATAGCAATGGAAGTTAGATTGTAGGATACCTCAGGAACAAATGTGAATAATGGGAGCAAGAACAAAGAACTGATCAACTATTAAATGAATAGAAGATAAGTCAGTGAAAAGAGAGATTACAATAATGTTCAAGAGGTAGGCAGCAATTATGCAGGGACCATAGAATCACAGCGTATTAGGGCAGGAAAGCCTCTTCAGATCATTCATGCTAGTATCCACCCACAGTAATAATTTCTCTGAAAGGCCCTGGCAGATTATGTACTTTTTGTGTGACCACTTGAAGTGATGAAGTATTCCCTTCTTTGCAAAGTAGGTTAATTCATTTTGGGACAGATTTAACAGAAATTCCTTCCCTATACTAAAGCAAGATCTATTTCTTTGTAACTTCTGTATTCTTTCCTTGAGTCAGCAGAATGACTCTAATATATCTTTCCCATGACCACTCTCCAGATATTCAGTATGTCCCTCCTGTTTTCTTTCTCCAAGTTTAGCATCTAAGATCCTTCATTAGATCTCCTGAAAGAATTTCCAGACCTCTAGATATCCTGGCCATCTTCTCTTATTGAACTCTAGTTCGCCAGTATTAGTTTTTGAAAGTGATGCCCAGAGGAATTTAGTATTTTACACACAGTCTGAATAGAGCAGATGACAGATTAATTTCCCTAGATATTATACTTCTGTTAATTGGACTCTTGGCTTAAATTGAGCTGGTAATGAACTGTATCTAAATTGCTATCAAACTAGGTTTAGTCAACTCTGTATCTGAAAAAATTAAATTTAATTTGATAAATTTCACCTTGTTAGCTTTGACCCATTCATTCATTTATTATTTCAACAAATAGTGTTTGAGATCTACTATATGCTAGTCTTTTACCATGGGTGTACCAAGAAGAGCAAACTGTTCTAACTAGTTGAAATTATTTCCAAAATTAAATGTCCTTCAACATTGTTATTTCTGCCATCACCTGCCATCTATAAGTTTTTAAAATATAATTAAGTTTTTTCATTCTAGTTAATAGAAAAATTGATTAAGAGAGAAACAAGGATATAGTCTGTGATAAGTTGGTGACACTGGTATGTTAGGATTCTAGATTCAAAAAATTTTAGAGCTGGAGGGAACTTTAGGGACATCTGAAAGTCTGATTTATTAGTTTTATAGAGTTAACACATACCTTTGAATATGATTGTCTTAAATACCATATTTCCCCTTTTGTTTAGGGGAAGATGGAATGCCAACTTGTTTATGGAATTCCAGAATTGAAATTTATCAGTCTTGGAAAAAACTTTTCAAGACTTACTCTTAAAGAACTCTTGCTGTTCCATAATAATCACCATTTTCTTTATGAACATCCTACAAAGCTATTTAATAACTTATTTTAGAATATTTTTTGCTTTCCTATATTTTTCTTTTTATTCTCCTTCCAAAATGAGATTTAAAATTCTTTTTTGATATTTGTAGGTTTTGTTGGATGGGGGAGCAAGTTTTTGTTCATTGTGACCCTTCATCTTTATCAGTAAAGCAATAACTGGCATCCCTTCTGCTTCACATCACTTTATCATTGGTACATAACCTTTGTAGTCTGGCCTATGGAGTCAAATGCATATACTTTATAAACTATAAAATTACTTATCTATTTATGCTCCCCTTACTCCTCACTAGTGTTGTGACTATATTGTCAGAATTTCATTTTAGAGCCACGGTTTTGTGAAAGTTGTTCTGCAAATATATATATTTATTCCCCAAAACACTAAGTAGTCTTTTGTTTCCAAGGGAACAAATTCTATATTAGTCTTTTCTGGTTTTGTTCCCCCCCTCTCCCGCCATTTCTTCACAGTGCTGTGTTTAGAGCCAGACGTATTAGCCCCAGGCACCAGTTGCTTTCCTGAGTACACTTCTCCACGGTATAACTGCCAGGCAAAATGACAAAAAGTCCAATTCGGAAAGGAACAAGTTAGTGTTCTTGTCAGTGCTTGGACGTTGTTCTCAAAGAAGCTAAAATTCTTCTATTTTATCAACAAAATATGATGTAAAGGACTATATTGGCAGTTTGTATCACTGCTAAGGTACTGGTGTGTAGAATGGTATGTAGAGTTAATAGTCATAGGGACACATTCTAAAGAAATGTATAGTATCTGTGTTTCCTCCCAAACAAAAAGTCACACTGGCTCAAATCTCCAGGAATGATTTGTGTCTTTCTTCTTCTTCTTGGTACCGTTTCACCACTTTCACCTACTTCACCCACGTCTAACACCTAACCTCTGGCAACTGACGAGTGTGTTGTCTGTATCTATGAGTTTGTTTTATTTTAGATTCCACATGTATGTGAAATAACATAGGATGTGTCTTTCTCTGTCTGATATCTTTCTTCTTTATCTCTTGCTCCTTCTCCTCTCTCAATTTTCTCCTCCTCCTCTTCTTCCTCCATGTATTAATTATTAGTTACACCAACAAGATATATGTTGTAAAGAGATTGAAGACTTTATAGTAGCAGCAGTGATACATCTGGAAGTTGTGAAGAGCCACAGCTGGTATACCTAATATTCACCCTTTTAAATTCCATTCTGCGATTGTTTCAGAAAGTAAGTTCTGGTCAAGCTCCTAAAGGTACTCCAATCAAGAGTAGGTGGTAAAAATGTCTTCAGATATATAGATGCACAGTGTATGTTATTACAAATCTTTACAGCAATTCTTGTGTTCTCTTAAATTGATTTGTTTCTTTGAATCTTAAAATCTGTGCTCATGTTTTAAGCAGATTGTGTTTATGAGACAAATACTATTGCTGATATCTGTTATTAATCATCATAGTAACTATATCCCTGTGTAATTTTTACATGGATTAAACACTTAATGTCTTCCTTATATCTGTTTGACCGTAGCAATTCCAATTGATTTCATTTGGTCAGCAAATACACAGCACATAAGCTAACACTCTTCCTTTTAGGACCTAGAGTAGACCACTAATCAATTATAGCATTTGTCTTGCTAAGCCTGGAAATGCCTCAGAATCCTTCTCAAACAATGTTCCAGCCAACTGCTAACAATATATTAAAGTTGGCACTTGCTATGAAATATATTCCCCATTCCAGAGCAAGGCCATACTTCTGAGAAATATCCTAATGTAAAAAGACCTCTGGGCAGTAGCATCAGAAATATAAGGATCACCAGTGAAGTATGTCAGATACTTCTCTGAATGAGGAATTGTACCAGGAGAATCATATATAGATCTTAATTTCTCAGGAGCCAGGAATTGACAGAAGAGAATTCTGTTTTAGACTTAGAGTAAATGTTGCATGGAAACAAAAAAAGAAAACATACTTTGGGGGTATATCTATAGATCTCTAAATTGTCTATCTGTGTGGCCACCACTCAGATTCCCTTATTCTACTGAGTAGTTTTTTGTATTGCACAATGGTGCTTAATTGTGATGTCATACATGTTTCCTGGAGCTAATGATCCAGGAAGTAGTGAAAGGGGACACATATGTTTTTAGTTTTGTTTTTCCACAACATACAGGAAGGAGCTTCTTAAAAGTGGGAGTTCATTCTTTCCCTAGTGGTTCTTACTGTTTGGTTTCAGGAAACTTTTGTGGTCTTAAACATTTTGAGGATCTCTCAAAGAGCTTATGTATATGGGTTATATCTATTTTTTTGTGTTAAAATGGAAATAAATTAAAATAGTTATGAACAATGACTGCAGTAAAATGAGTGTTAATGTAAATAATATATATTTTTTGTAAAATTAATCTGGTAGAACAAAAAATTTAGTGAGAGGAGTGGATTTGCTTTAGGTTTTCCCAAGTCTTTTTAACATTTGGCTTGTCAAAAGAAATTTCAGAGAATTTCACTTGATATATTTTATTGAGAGAGAAACAAACTATTCATAAGCTGGGAGACTTCAAAACTAAAACTGGTGGGAGCATGGCTTTCAGTAGTTATAGCTCAGTTTATAAAGCATGAATGAGGAAGTGCATTGTTTTGTGATTTGTTACTAGAAGCTTACATTCCTTTTATGGTAGTAGCACTCTATATGCTGATTTGTTTGCATATCTTCTTACTTGGTTGGCTAGGAAGCTGTAAAGTCATGCTTATTTGAAGGAAATGTAAGTTTTATTTAAGGTTAGAGTTGGCATTTCAGGGAAATCAGGGCAGTTTTAAACTTTGGTTATGTGACTATAGATGTTTGGTCCCAGGGGTATATTCGGATTGTGCCCTTCATTTTGGATTCTTTTTAACAGGGTCAATAGAAACTTTTTCAGTTTGTTACAATATCACACATCATGTAATTGCTGGAAAACTTCACTGTATGCCCATGAAAAAAAATAAGCGTGAAAAAGACAAATAATGATGTAATACCACTTTGACAATAGTTTGACATCATAACCTCTGAAAGATTTTAGGGACACCAGAAGTTCCTTACTGACACTTTCAGAACTGATACTTCAACCTTTTCTGTGATGACTGCTGACTTGATGTAGAATGAATGTATCAAGTCTCCTGCTAGGGCTGTCCTTGGCACTGCATCATTTAAAAGAATCAGGAAACACTATAATCAGCCAAGATAATTCATTCAACCAAATATTTATTAAAGACATTTTCACAACTTTTACAATATTTGCATTCATAATTTAGAAAAAGTGTACCCCTAAATACAAGCAAAATTGAGAGTTAAGATCTGGGGAAAAATAATGAGGTTTTCAGGCTACATAGCTCTGTAAAGTTGGCTCATTCATTTATTCAATGCTTATTTATTGAACACCTATTCTGGGCAGAGGGGATACATAAATGGCTAAGACAGCTCTAGTTGTTACCTTCATCTGAGCTCATAGTCTAGTTGTATAACTTGCACCCCAAATATGGCTTTTAAGCAAAACAAAAACAAAAATGAAACAAACAAATATGTCAATTACAGGATTATCACCAAAAGGTAAAGAGGGACCCTCAGGGAAAGCAAAGATTTTTGGAGATGTACTAAATACTTTGCCTACAGTAAATGCCACGATGGAATTTTTAAAGCTGTTTGTTCATAGCCTCCATTGACGAAAGCTGAGAACGAGAACAATATGCAACTCAGAGTATCACAGAAACTGCTTTCTTTGAAACAAGCATTATCATCCATTTGTTGTCAGTCTTATAAGATGGTGACTCTAAAATGAAATTACTTTTAGGGGCTCCTGGGTGGCTCAGTCGGTTGGGCGTCCGACTTTGGCTCAGGTCATGATCTCGCGGTCCGTGATTTCAAGTCCTGGCTGTCAGCCCAGAGCCGAGAGCCTGTTTCGGATTCTGTGTCTCCCTCTCTCTTTGACCCTCCCCTGCTCATGCTCTGTCTCTCTCTGTCTCAAAAATAAATAAATGTTTAAAAAAAATAAAATGAAATTACTTTTGTTTTTAGATCCATATTTTCATAGTACAGCCTCTACTGGTCCATTAGACCTATAGTGCTGCCTACCAAAAATTAGTCCCAAGGTTCTACCTTATAGCGAGGGGACCAAGAAATGTGGAGAAACCCAGACTATTTGATGGGAAGTAAATGTCTGATAGAGCTGGAACTGTATTATACAGCTGAGGGAGTATTTCTTTAGATGGAAGGTTTTTTGTTTTTGTTTTTTCTAGAATGGGAAAGAATGGTCTGTGTTATGGAGTGAATTGTATTCCACCCCCCCCACCAATTTATATGTGGAAGTCCTAATCCCACAACCTCAGAATGTGACTGTATTTGGAGATAGAGTTTTAAAAGAGGTAACTACAGTACAGTGAATTCATTAGGGTGGGCCTTAATCCAATATGACTGGAGTCCTTATAAGGAAGAAAATTAGGACACAGAAATGTATGGAGGGAAGATCATATGAGAAGAGAGAGAAGACAACTATCTACAAGCCAAGGAGAGAAGCCTTAGAAACCAAGCCTGCCCACACTTTGATCTCAGATTTCTAGCTTCTGGAATTGTGGGAAAGTAAATTTCTGTTGTTGAAGCCACCCATTCTGTGGTACTTTGTTATGGCAGCTCTAGAAAACTAACAGTATGAGTATATGATGAAGAGAAGAACTATTGAAGGAGAAGTAATTAAAGATAGGAGAGTAAGGGAGAAGGAGGCAGAAGGATTTTCTGGAGAAAATCCCCAGAGTGACAGAAAACTATGTGGTAAAATCCAGATAGATGGTATGTAGTGATTTGAAAAATAGCACCAAAGATATCCATGTCAATTTCCTGGAAACTATGAATATTACTTTATATGACAAAAGATGTGATAAAGTTAAGTCTCTCTCTCTCTTTTTCTTTTTTAATTGGCAGGGGAGGGACAGAAATACATCGTGGGGAGAGAGACATTCTCTTCATTGAGTATGGAGCCCGATGCTGGGCTCGATCCCATGACCCTGGGATCCCATGACCCTAGGATCATTGAGCCAAAATCAAGAGTTAGATGCTTAACTGACTGAGTCACCCAGGCACCTCTAAAGTTAAGTCTCTTGAGAGGAACAGTTTATCTTGAATTATCTGAGTGTGTCCTAACCATAATCATGTGTGTCCTTATAAGAGAGGCAGAGAGAATTTTGAGACACATACACAGAAAGGGAGAAGGTAATGGGATATAACCTCAAGCTGAAGAATGCCTTAGCCACCAGAAGCTGAATGAGGAAAGAATACATTTCTTATGTTTTAAGCCACCAAGTTTGTGGTAATTTCTTACAGCAGCCAGAGAAAACTAATAAAGATGGGCTAAGGAAAATGTCTTCCTTTTAGACATGAAGTATAAAAGTAGGGATGTTTATACATTAATTATCTTGGAGGTGGTGAAGTAATTAAGACTATCCATTTTAAAAAATTTTTTAAGTTTATTTATTTATTTTGAGAGAGAGAGAGAGAGAGAGAGAATGCAAACAAGGAAGGAGCAGAGGGAGAGGGAGAGAGGGAGAATCCTGAGCAGGCTCTGCACCATCAGCTGAGAGCCCAACACGAAGCTTGAACTCACCAATTGAGGGATCATGACCTAAGCTGAAATCAAGAGTCAGATGTTTAATTGACTGAGCCATGCAGGCATCCTAAGACTGCCCATTTTGTAAGCAATAATGCCTCACAAGATTTTATGATGTTTTTATTTGGTAGAGACCCCAGACTTTAGACTGAACCCCAAATATAATAGAGAGCATTCAGATTTTAAAAAATCTCTTATCAACAAACAGTAAAGCTTATTTTGCTTCATGAAGTACTTATAGATTAAAAAAATCAGACAGTAAATACAGGTTCAGTAATGAAATACCCACCTCCTCAAGATATGCATGTTTCATAAGTAAGAAATTTCCAATTGCTTTTCTTGAGGTCAAAACAACATTCATAGCAAGATTGCTTCTTTGAAATTCTGTAATAGTACAGTGTTCTAGATTGTGATATACTGCAACATAGCAAAGTCTAATGGATTTTCCTCACGAAAATCTATAAAAATTGCTATGATTGAACACTGCTTCAGAACTTGGTAAATACATTGTTTATCTAAAATCTTGTATGCGTTATCATACTTATTCTGGCAGGTGGGGGGAAATTTGGGTGAATGTTTGTTGTTAGCAGAAGGATGAATTAGTTTTGCACCTATGAGTTGCATCCCATAAAATCCATTCGCAAAATAGTTGCTTACTGGAGTTTTTTATCATTATGGCTGAGAAAGAGAGGCACATCTGTGCTCCTTGCAATATGAGACATTCATCTTTCAAGCAAATATACGTGCCAGAAGAGATTAGGATATGAGCAAAAAGATTCAGTAAGTGGTTCTATTTGAGACCATGATTCCAACATTAGAGGCAAAATTGAGATTCAACCCTATAGCTGTATCATGAAAAGCCACAATAACCATATGGAGGCTTCACACATTTTACTTCTGTTTGAGTAATTTGGTAGAGAAAACAACATGAAAAAGAAACATGTTTAGAAGTCCTTAAAGTATTACTAATTATTTATTTAACTTGTTTCAGAAATTTGATATGTTATCTTAAACAAATATGAAATTCTCTAAGCATACAGCATAAACTCATGTTCTAAACCCAAGTGTATTTTCTTCCTAAGGACATTTGTTCAACAACACACAAATGAAACAATGGAAAGGGACACTGTGTGTGTGTGCGCACGTGCTGGGGAGAGGCTAGAAGGTTCAGAAAACCCAACCACTGGGGGCATCTTCTAGCATTTCTTGAACCCCAGAGATTTTTTTTTGAGTTGAAGTTTTCTTTCTTTTTTAAAATTTAAATTCAAGTTAGTTAACATAGAGTACAGTCTTGGCGTCAGGAGTAGAACCTGGTAATTCATCTCTTACATATGACACTCAGTGCTCATCCCAAAAAGTGCCCTTCTTAATGCCCATCACCCATTTAACCCATACCTCCCCTTCCCTCCAGCAACCATCCATTTACTCTCTGTATTTAAGCATCTCTTATGGTTTGTCTCCCTCTCTGTTTTTATCTTATTTCCTTCCCTTCCCCTATGTTCATCTGTTGTGTTTCTCAAATTCCACAAATGAATGAACTCTAAAGATTCTTTGCTTCTGATCTCTGACTCTAATCCTTCACCTGTTTCAATTCTCTTTACGAACAACAGCAACTTGTTTTATAAGTTTCCTGGGTTTAGTGACAATGTCATTCATTTTTGTACCCACATGTGTATATAGCACGGTGCCTTGAGGTAAAATACTAAATTGTCCTATGTTGATTATTACAATAGTCACTTATCTGTTTTGCTGATTTCAGTTTACATTTCTACAACATATTTATATTAAAAACATAATTATATTAAAAGTGTACTTCAGGCCACACGTGCTTTTAAAAACACTTAATGGCTCTGATTTCGTCAAAGTAATGAAGTACATACAGACTCCTAAAAATCTCCTGAAATAAACCTACACAATCTGTCCCAATTTACTGTCCCAGCGGTATCCTGATATCCTCAGCACCCTTAATGAAGGCTGGGATCCACCAACACGCCACATTGTTGTCCTTCTCAAAACCCACAGGATTACTGCAGATCTCTGAATATTTGCACCCAATAGTTTGTCTTTTTGAAAGACCCTTTCCTCTCTTTATCCCTGGCAATGTAATTTTCTCCTTCCTCTCTGCTCTAATATCCTTGATCTGCCCTCTTCTTGAATAATATAAGTACCTTAGAAAGCTTTAATTTTTTTCCACATATAATTTTTAAACTTTATTCCATTATTTTATTCTTCACATTAGTCAAAGGTATAACATTTTTTTTTCTTCTGAGTTTCACCTTTCATATGTTCCTTTCTTGTTTCAAATTCCTTCATTATGAAGTAGATCCATTTGTAATACTTTCTGCAAATAGCTATTGGTAGTAAAACTGTTATAGTCTTTATTTGTGCATCAGAAAAATCCCATTAGATCTTCAAAATGGCTGCAGAATCTGACCACTTTTACAACTTTGACCACCATCATTCTAGTCTTCTTCAAACAGGTGATGGGAACAGCTTGCTACCTGATCACACTGCTTCTGCTCGTCCTCTCAGTAAATATTGCTAATTACCTCCCAAAGATCCATTCTCTTCTCTTTTGTTAAAACTCGTATCCTATTATAGTAGAATGACACAGTAATGAGCTAAAAATGACAATTCCTCACCTCTCTTGCAAATGAAGTGGTTGAGGGGATGTCAGAATTGTCTCTGGGTAAAGCCTTGAGGAAAGCTCTCTTTTGAAGGAGCTGATAAATCTGGGAAGAACACTCATTTCCTGTTGCCTCTTCCTGCATTTTAATGCCTGTCATGTGAAAGTGGTAGCAAGAATTTCAGCAGCCATTGAGTCTAAAGTAAATCCAGGAGGATTACTGAGACTTTGGTACTGATATCTTTGAGGAATAGAGTCTATACTAGCAATCTCCTAATTGATATAATTTAAGACTAATGCCCACATAGCAGCTAGAGTAATATTTTGAAAATGTTGGTTTGTAAGAGAAAACATAAAGAAATGTTTTGCATTTTTGGAGTAGCCAAAAATTTTTTTATACATTACCCCTAAAAATACTAACTAAAAAGGAAAAACGTGACATGAAATATATTAAAAACTTTCACCAAAAGATCACAATAGATATTAAAGATGCAGAGTGGTAGAAAATATTTTTTGACATATATATCTGACACAGACTTTATATGCAAGAAATATAAAGGACTTCTACAAACAAGTAAGAAAAATACTACAATCTAACAGGAAAATGAGCAAAAGACCTGATAGGTGCCTCACAAAAGAAAGTATCTAAATTACCATTAAACGTTTGAAATGTGCAACTTCATTAATTAGAAGGGAAATTAAATGAAAACTAAATCTAATGAAAACTAAGATAATGAAATAACAATATGCATCCCCCAGAACAGCTAAAACTAAGAAGAATGACAGTATCAAGTATTGAAACATAGCTGGTGGATGTGTAAGTAGATACAACAATTTAGAAGAACTGATTGGCTTATCTACTAATCCTTATCATACTTAATAGCTTATACACCAACAATTTCACTCCAAGGTAAAATCCAGGAGAAATTAATATATATTGTGGTAAGCTGAATAGTGCCCCCATAATGATGGCCACATCTTAATCCTCAGAACATGTGTTACCTTGTATGATAAAGGCAGGTGTGATTAAGTTAAGGCTATTGAGATGAAGAGACTATCCTTGATTACCTGAGTAGGCCTGATGTAATTGCAAGCGTCCTTATAAAAGGGTTGCAGGAGGACTTAGGGAGAGAGAGAGCAAAGAGTGGAGTGATGCTGTTATAAGTCAATGCCAGCAGCCTCCGAAAGCTAAAGGGGCAAGGCATAGAATTCCCCTTGAGACTCCAGAAGGAACTAGACCTGCTGACATCTTTATTTTTTCCCATGCACTTCATTTCAGACTTCTGAAATATGAGAGCAGGAACTTTATTTTCATTAATACTATGTTGCCATGTCTAGATAATGTAAGTGCCCAATAACAATTGTTGGAAAAAAATATGTGAATGAATGAAGGCAAATGTTTTTATTTCATTCTTTTTGATAGATAAATTATCATGGTATATAATTGTAGGTTGACCGTTATTTCCTTCAGCATGTTGAAGAGGCTTCTGGCTTCTCCTTATTTTTCAGTTCTTTCCTTTGTAACTTCAACTGGATGTTCTATCCTCTCTGTCTCTAAACTTCATTGTATCCATCTCTTTATTTCCTTATGCTGTTCTCTGGGTAGTTTGCTTAATTCTATATCAAGTTGATGAATCCTTTCTGTTTAACTCATCTATGTAAAGTGCATACATTGTAAGGCTAAATCTCAATGAATCATTACAAAATAAACATACCAAACATACCCTGTAACTACCACATAGGTCAGTAAGTTTTGTCAGTACCCAGAAGCCTCCTGTCCTGATCAGGGTTACATTCTTTTAATATTTCCATTATAGAATTTTAGGATGACAGTTAGTTTCTTTTGGCCCTTTAAAACATACAATTTATTGTGTTCTGGCTGCTATTGCTTTTATTGAGAAGTCAATGATGAGTTTTATTATGGATCCCATCAACCTAGTCTGTTTGCCTTTCTTGTAACCAATTTTATGATTTTGTTGTTTTTCTTTGTTTTTCATTGATTTTACTATGATGTGCTTATGTGTAGCTTTCTTTGTATTTATCATTTTTGGGTTTTCTAATGCTACCTGAATCTATGGCTTGATCTCTTTTGTAAGTTTTTAAAAATCCATAGCCATACTCTCTTCAACTATTTTTCTGTCCCATTTTTCTCTCTTCTTTTTCTGAGACTTTGGTTACACATCTGTTCAAACTTTTGCTGTATCCCCTTTGAATCTCCTTTGTAATTTTCTTTATTTTCCTTCCTTTTGTTTCTCTACTTAATTCTGTACATTTTCTTCTACATATTTTCCAGGTGACTTATTCTTTTTTTATCTGTGACTAATTTACTATAAGCCCATATATTGAGTTATTAATATTCAGTCATTACATTGTTCATATCTAGAATTTTCATTTGATTCTTTTTTCATTATTATTTATTTTTATTTTTAAATCTACATCCAAGTTAGTTAGCATATAGTGCAATAAGGATTTCAGGAGTAGAATTGAGTGATTCATCCCTATGTATAACACCCAGTGCTTATTTCATCAAGTGTCTGTTCTTCTGTTTTGTATCTTAAATTCCACATATGAGTGAAGTCATATGATATATTCTTTCTCTGACTTATTTTGCTCAGCATAATATCCTCTAGTTTCATCCACATTGTTGCAAATGGCAAGATTTCATTCTTTTTGATTACCAAGTAATACTCCATTGTATGTATGTGTATATACACATACATACATATATACATACCACATCTTCTTTATTTATTTATTTGTCAATGGACATTTGGGTTATTTCCATACTTTGGCTATTGTTGATATCACTACTATAAACATTGGGTGAATGTATCCCTTTGTCACAGCATACCGGTATCCTTTGGATAGATACCTAGTAGTGCAATTGCTGAGTCCTAGGGTAATTCTAGTTTTCATTTTTTTGGGGACCCTGCATACTGTTTTCCAGAGTGGCTGTACCAGTTTGCATTCCCACCAGCAATGCAAAAGAGTTCCCCTTTCTCTGCATCCTTGCCAACATCTGTTGATGCCTGAGTTGTTAATGTTAGCCATTCTGACTGGTGTGAGGTGGTATCTCATGGTGGTTTTGATTTGTATTTCCCTGATGATGAGTGATGTTGAGCATTTTTTCATTTGTCTGTTAGCCATCTGGATGTCTTCTTTGCAAAAGCATCTATTCATGCTTTTGCCCATTTCTTCACTAGATTATTTGCTTTTTGGGTGTTGGGTTTGATAAATTCTTTACAGATTTTGGAAACTAACCTTTTATCTGATATGTCACTTGAAAATATCTTCTCCCATTCAATTGGTTGTCTTTTAGTTTTGCTGATGGTTTCCTTCACTGTGCAGAAGCTTTTTATCTTGATGTCCCAATAGTTAATTTTTGCTTTTGTTTCCCTTGCCCCTGGAGACCTGTTGAGTAAGAAGTTGCTGTGGCTGAGGTCAAAGAGGTTTTTGTGTACTTTCTTCTCTAGGATTTTGATGGCTTCCTGTCTTAATTTTAGGTCCTTTATCCATTTTTTACTTTAATTTTATTTTTTTGTTTTTTATTTTTGACAGAGAGAGACAGAAGTGTGAATGGGGGAGGGAACGAGAGAGAGGGAGACAGAGAATCTGAAGCAGGCTCCAGGCTCTGAGCTGTCAGTACAGAACCTGACACAGGGCTTGAACTCATTGACTATAAGATCATGACCTAAGCCGAAGTCGGGTGCTTAACCTACTGAGCCACCCAGGTACCCCCTATCCATTTTGAGTTTATTTTTGTGTATGGTGTAAGAAAGTGGTCCAGGTTCATTCTCCTGCATGTCGCTGTCCAGTTTCCCCAACACCATTTGCTGAAGATACTGTTTTTATTCCATTGGATATTCTTTTTTTTTTTTTAATTTTTTTAAATGTTTATTGATTTTTGAGACAGAGAGAGACAGAGCATGAACAGGGGAGGGTCAGAGAGAGAGAGGGAGACGCAGAATCTGAAACAGTCTCCAGGCTCTGAGCTGTCAGCACAGAGCCTGATGTGGGGCTTGAACCCACGAACCGCGAGATCATGGCCTGAGCCGAAGTCAGACACTTAACCGACTGAGCCACCCAGGTGCCCCCCCCATTGTATATTCTTTTTTGCTTTGTCAAAGATTAGTTGGCCATACGTTTGTGAGTCCATTTCTGTGTTCTCTATGGTGTTACATTGATCTGACTGTGTGTTCTTGTGCCAGTACCATACTGTCGTGACAATTATAGCTTTGTAATACATCTTGAAGCCCAGGATTTTCATGGCTTCAGCTTTGCTTTTCTTTATTTATTTTTTAGATTTTTTTAATGTTTATTTATTTTTGAGACAGAGAGAGACAGAGCATGAGTGGGGGAAGGGCAGAGAAAGAGGGAGACACAGAATCTAAAGAAGGCTCCAGGCTGAGCTGTGAGATCATGACCTGAGCCGAAGTTGGACACTTAACCAACTGAGCCACCCAGGCGCCCCTGGTTTTCTTTTTCAGAATTGCTTTTACTATTGGAGATATTTTCTGGTTCCATACAAGTTAGAGGATAGTTGTTTCTAGCTCTGTGAAGAATGCTGGTGTTATCTTGATAGGGATTGCATTAAATACGTAGATTGCTTTGGGTAGCATTGACATTTTAACAATATTTGTTCTTCTAATCCATGAGCATGGAATCTTTTTCCATTTTTTGGTGTCTTCTTCAATTTCTTTCGTAAGCTTTCTATAGTTTTCAGTGTATAGATTTTTCACCTCTTTGGTTAGATTTATTCCTAGGTATTTTATGTTTTTTGGTACAGTTATAAATGGGATAGATTCCTTGATTTCTCCTTCTGTTGCTTCATTATTGGTGTATAGGAATGCAACCGATTTCTGTGCATTGATTTTATATGCTGTGACTTTGCTGAATTCTTGGATCAGTTCTAGCAGTATTTTGGTGGGATATTTTGGGTTTTCCATATAGAGTATCATGTTGTCTACGAAGAGTGAAAGTTTGACTTCTTCCTTGCTGATTTGAATGCCTTTTATTACTTTGTGTTTTCTGAGTGCTAAGGCTAGGACTTCCAATACTATCAGTATTGGATTGAATATCAGTGAATATTCATTTGAATATTAGTATCCAGAGTAGACATCCCTGCCATGTTCCTGAACTTAGGGGGAAAACACTCAATTTTCCCTATTGATGATGATATTAGTAGTGGATTACTCATATATGGCTTTTATGATCTTGAGGTATGATCCTTCTATCCCTACTTTCTTGAGTGTTTTTATCAAGAAAGGATGCTGTATTTTGTTGGATGCTTTCTCTGCATCCATTGAGAAGATCATATAGTTCTTGTCCTTCCTTTAACTAATGTGACGTATCACATTGATTGATTTGCGGATATTGAACCAGCCCTGCATCCCAGGTGTAAATCCCAATTGGTCATGGTGAATAATTTTTTTAATGTGTTGTTGGATCTGGTTGGCTAATATCTTGTTGAGGATTTTTGCATCCATGTTTATAAGGGAAATTGGTCTGTAGTTTTCCTTTTTAGTGGGGTCTTTGGTTTTGGAATCAAGATAACGCTGGCCTCATAGAATGAGTTTGGAAGTTTTCCTTCCATTTCTATGTTTTGAAATAGCTTCAAAAGAATAGGTGCTAACTATTCTTTAGATGTTTGATAGAATTCCTGTGGAAAGCTATCCTGCCCTGGACTCCTGTTTTTGGGGGAGATTTTTTATTATTAATTCAATTTCTTTACTTGTTATGGATCTGTTCAAATATTCTATTTCTTCCTGTTTCAGTTTTGATAGTGTATATGTTTCTAGGAATTTGTCCATTTCTTCCAGATTGCCCAATTTATTGGCATACAATTGCTCATAATATTCCCTTATTATTGTTTGTATTTCTGCTGTGTTGGTTGTGATCTCTCCTCTTTCATTCTTGATTTTATTTATTTGGGTCCTTTCCTTTTTCTTTTTGATCAGACTGGCTAGTGGTTTATTGATTTTGTTAATTCTTTCAAAGAAGCAGCTTTTGGTTTCATTGATCTGTTCTACTATTTTTTTTCCTTCAGTAGAATTGATTTCCACTCTAATCTTTATTATTTTCTGTCTTCTGCTGGCTTTGGGTTTTATTTGTTGTTCTTTTTCCAGTTCTTGAAGGTATAAGGTATATCTGAGACCTTTCTTCCTTCTATAGGAAGGCCTGGATTGCTATATACTTCCCTCTTATGACCACCTTTACTGCATCCCAGAGGTTTTGGGTTGTGATCTTCTCATTTTCATTGGTGTCCATGTGCTTTTTAATTTCCTCTTTAACTTCTTAGTTAACCTATCCATTCTTTAGTAGGATGTTCTTTAGTCTCCAAGTATTTGTTGCCTTTCCAGATTTTTCTTGTGGTTGATTTTGAGTTTCGTAGCATTGTGGTCTGAAAATATGCATGGTGTGATCTCGATCTTTTTGTTATGAATTTATTGACATTATGTTGCCTGTAGAGCTGGAGTTTCTGGTGATGTTTCTCTGGTCCTTCCTAGTTTTTGTTGCTTTTGTTCTTTTTTTGTTTTGTTTCATCTTTTCTCCCCTCAGAGAGTCCCCCTTAAAATTTCTTGCAGGGCTGATTTAGTGGTTATGAACTCCTTTAATTTTGTTTGTCTGGGAAACTTTTAATCTCTCCTTCTATTTTGAATGACAGCCTTGCTGGATAAAGAATTCTTGGCTGCATATTTTTCTGATTCAACACATTGAATATATCCTGCCACTCCTTTCTGGTGTGCCAAGTTTCTGTGGATGGGTCTGCTGTGAACCTGATCTTTCTTCCCTCATAGGTTAAGGACTTTTTTTTCCCTTGCTGCTTTCATAATTCTTTCCTTGTCTGTATATTTTGTGAATTTGACTGTGATATGCCTTGTTGATGATCAGTTTTCGTTGAATCTGACTGGTGTTCTCTGTGCTTCCTGGATTTTGATGTTTGTGTCTTTCCCCAGGTTAGTAAAGTTTTCTGCTATGATTTGCTCACATAACCTTTTACCCCTTTTTCTCTCTCTTCATCTTCTGGGACCCTTATGATTCAGATGTTGTTCCTTTTGAATGAGTCACTGAGTTCTCTAATTCTTATGTCATGCTCTGTTGCCTTAGTTTCCCTCTTTTTTTTTCCTGCTTCATTATTTTCCCTAAGTTTGTTTTCTATATTGCTGATTCGCTGCTATGCTTCATCCATCCTTGTTGCTGTGGCATCCATTAGAGATTGCTTCTCAGTTACTGCATTTTTAATTTCATCCTGACTAGATTTTACTTCTTTTATGTCCACAGATTTTACTTCTTTTATGTCCATAGCTATTTTCAACCCCAGCTATGATTCTTGTTGTCATGACTCTAAATTCTGGTTCAGACATCTTGCTTATATCTGTGTTGATTAAGTCCCTGGCTGTCATTTCTTTCTGTTCTTTCTTTTTGGGTGAATTGGTGCCAAGTTCTGTGTTTCAGCTTATGCAGATTGTTTTGTTAGTCCTCACATCAATTTTCTTGGTGTGCAAAATGCTTTGATGCTGATCTAGCTGCATTTCAGGGATGAAAGAAGTGGAGAATTTCCATGCTGCTCTGCCATCTTGACCCTGCCCTGTTAATCCTCTCTATAGTTCTAGTTTAATGTGATTTCATTTGATTCTTTTTTATAATTTCTACTTATCTGCCAATGTTATCAATTTTATATTTTATTTCCTTAAAAATATTAAAATCCATTTCCAATAATTCTGTTATTTGGATTTGGGGTTTGTTGGTTTCTGTTACCTGTTTTTATCTTTGTTGTGATCATGTTGTCTTGTCTCCCTGTATCTTGTTTATTTTTTTAATGTAAACAGCACATTTAACCCGATGCAATACGGCTAATTTAGGGTATGATGATGTTATTTTCCATCAGAGAGGATTCATATTTTCTTCTGGTACATGGCTACAAATTCCAGATCATCTTTTTTTTTTTTCAGATCATCTTAATTCAATAACAGTTTGTGATGATTCTTATCTGGGAGCTAGTGTTTATTAAAAGCCTGTCTTTTAATGATGGACTCACATTCCTAGGGTGTATTTCTGTGTGGACCCAAACCCAAGTCCAGGGTGTTTGCCATGACCCGTATTTTGAGTATGCAGTGAACTCCAATTCTTGTCCCTTGATACCATGAATCTGTTCAAAATCCTACTAAGTTCCTGATTTTCTCAGATGCTTCTTCTGGTATAAGCATGTACGTTAAGGAAAAGTGACCCCAGATACAAACCTCTTCTGTCTTCTTAATTTTATCCCCTAGATCTTGGTCTTCTAATTTATCCTTGCCTCTTTAAATTTCAAATGGAATCAAGTAGATTAAAAAATATTTTTCCAGCTTTAATAGTTATTCTTAGCATGAGGGTTGATCTGTTTTAATTTGCTATAATTACCAGAAATGAAAGTCAGGAGGAATTACTAGCCTTCAGTTATATAAGTTCTATTTTATTCTTTCTAAAGTTTGCCTGTCCTTTTCTATAGAGACTTCTTTTGGTATGCCTTAGATTCCTTTTATATATCTTTTATTTTTATTCTAAATACAGTTATCTTATAGTGTCTACTCAGTAACTACATTATTGGAGGATATAATTTGTTCTTTATTGTGGGTTTTTAAAAAAGAGAGCTCTGGGTTTGCCTGCTAGATTTATCTCTTAATGGCTGTATGACCTTAGGCAGTTTGCCTAAATTTTTAAGGCTAATTTTCTTTCATCTTTTTGAAATGGAAATTGTGTTAAATATAATTCTCATAGTTGGTTCTGCAAGGTCGATTTTTGTTTTTGTCTGTTTGGTTAATATAAAGGGAATGAAATTGGGACTAAATTAAAGTTATAAGTTATAAATAAGTGATAAATGTTTTATTTTGTAGGTATAGAAAACTTGTTACTTTGGATCTTCCTGTAATCACAGTGATTCAGTCTGACATTACCTTGATGGATAGGACTTTAATCTTACTGCTAGAGAAACTTGGGAATTTTTTCTTCTAGAGCTATGGAGAGCTCTACTACAAAATGTGCTAGATGTAATTTAAAACCTTTTAAGGTTTATAAGGGAATTCCTCATTGTCCAAAAATAAAGAAAAAGCAGGAATCTAGTGGGGTAAGCCAACACTGGATTTGTAGCCTCATAAAGGTATTTTCTGATAAAAGAGGCTTGTGTTTTCGTGATGCAGTGATTCCAGTAGTCAGTTCCTTCAAATGGATATTTTCTTGGTAAAAAAGATAATCTAGAAAAAAAAATCTTCCCATCAGCAAAGATATGTGACAAGGTCATTTCTTCATTCTTGGTTCCGGCAAGGGAGGGCAAAAGAGAACGAATTTCTTAAGAATTCCTGAATACAACACTGACCTCTTGTGGAATTGTTATTCAGATTTACATAATCCCAATCCTAGAAATTAGAATAATGTGGTCATGGGTATCTGGCAGAAGCAAATAAAACTATTCTCCAGAAAAGTCTGCATTTAATTCTGATCCCATCATTATTTCCATAGATTTAGACTAACTGAATTTACAATTCAGAATTAGAAAACATTTAAGAAACAAGCCATTGTGAGTGAGAATCCATATGAACAACAATAGAATCTGAAATTGGGTAGAGCATCAGTGGGAGTTTTTGTTTTGTTTCATTTCATTTTTTTGTTAAGATGGGCTAGACTTAATTATGTTTATAGGTCAATATCAAAAACAGATTTAGATGGAAGAGTCAGGGGAAATAAACCAGAAGAATAGAGAAAAGTTGGAGGAAGAGGGCCCATTCATCCCCTGAGGAAAGGAAGCTGAGGTTGAAATATGAATTAAGCAGGGAGAAGACCTTGATTGATTTGTGTTTCAATTTTATCAATGTAATAGGAAAGCTGAAGGAGGTGAGATTGAGTATGGGAATTGGAAACTTGAGGACATGGGTAAAAGTTTAGATTTTGCAAAGAGGAGAGGAAGATGAACAAGAGAAGGACTAATAATGATCAGTGTTGAGTGCCTGGATGTGGACATGAGAATTTGAACTATTTTCATCTTATGAAGTGTGGCATTTTCTGTCAGGTATGGGAAGATGGAAAAGCTGTAAAAAACAGTTACAACCAAAGGCATATTAAGAGCAAGGGCAAATTACTAATTCTTGCATCAAGAAAAATATGAAATTCTATTTAATATTTTTATTTTAAGAAGAAAGGGATTATGTTTAGGAGCTTTGAGAGATTTTGTTGCAGTTGAAGTGATTACAAATTTTAAAGTTTTTATGCTAGAAAGAGTAAACATTAGCTATCCAGAAAATTTATTTACACGAACAAATACTGGACAAATAAGTCTTACTGAATTTCTTTAGTTTTTACCTGATTATATTGGTTGCCAAACATTCTAAATAGTGTTTTCTCTTTCTCTAAATGTGTATTGCAAAGCATGGAACAAAAAAGTCAACCTTAAAACTTTTAAACTATATTCAGAAACCGGTTAGACACTATGCATGTTAAATTTGAAACCTTGACAGCCAAAGAACAAGTGCATGTATGAATTTTAAGTGATTTCCTACATCATTATTTCAATGCTACTGGAATCATTCACTGTGTTAGGTGTTCTAATCATTTATTGATTTTCTGGTAACTAGCATGGCAGCAGCAACAAAACCTCATACACTTCTGTCTAGAATTACTGCTGTACCATAGCACCTGCTGTGAGGAAAATTAAGTATAGATGAGAGATCCTTGTTGATTTAACTCCCAGCAGGTTCCACATGAAAAAAAACAAAACAAAACAAAAAAAACCCAAAACTTTGTTCCAGGACATCCTGAAATAAGAGAAGAATAAGGAGAAATGAGGGGATCTGAAACAATAAAAGGTAAAACGAATTGAAAAAGTAAACAAGGTAAGACATAATTTTTAAGAATTGTGAAATTCAGGGGCTCCTGGGTGGCTCAATCAGTTAAGCATCTGACTCTTGGTTTCGGCTCAGGTCATGATCTCACAGTTCGTGAATTGCATTCCTGCTCTGTGCTGTCAGTGCTGTGCCTGCTTGGGATTCTCCCTCTCTCTCCCTCTCTGTCTGGCCCTCCCCTGCTTGTACTCTCTCTCTCAAAATAAATAATAAATAAAATTAAAAAAATAGAAATGAAATTCAGAGGCCAAGAAGAAAGGGCATCCCCAGTAATGGTTTGGTGAGAGAGCTAGGCTTGGGAACTGCCCATTGTCAAAGGAAGTTGGAGTTGGTCTGATTCCAGTGCTCTTGGCATCTCACACAGCTCTTTGGCAAGAGAGTCTCCTCTGGAGGCTGCTAACCACTTAGTATCCCTCAGAGGGAGTTTATGAAGAACATTAGGTAAGATAGAGCCTTGTTTAACTTAGTTTCTATATTCAGTTTTGCTACTAAGAATTTCATAAATTGCCAATATTTTCTTTTTGTTATTTTAACATCGTGATGTTTGTTTAGAAAGACAGTGAGAATTAGAATGAGATATATTTTAGGCCTGACTAAAATATGATCAGGGCCTAGAAACATCTCTCCAGACATCTCATTATTTTGACTTAGCCTAGGAAGCTCAAGAAAACTGTTTCCAAACCACCCAGTTGTTATATGCTACTCCCTTGATAGCACGCTGCTTCAGTCCATCTAACTCCCTGCTTCTGTTTCTGCCTTGAGAAAAGAAGGCATCTAATGTGGAGTAACCGAAAATCAAAAGAAACATGCTCACAGAAAATATGGCTAAAAGAAGTAAGTTTTTTATTTATGGATGTGACAAAAGTAATAGCATCTGTAAAATAATACAAAAAAATGTGTTATTTGTATTAATACAAACTTATTAAATATAAAAATTATTTTTTTGTAATAATACAATAAAATAGTGGTATAAAATAAAACTAGAGAGTCCAAGAGAAATCATATCAGTGTTTAAACTTCAAATCATAAGGCCCTAATGCTTTATTTTATAGGAAATTCCCTCAGATCTTCATCCAGAGGCTACCTGATTATCTACTTTTTCCATTTGCAAATGGTACATGGAATAGGTTGGTTGGTCTAGATAATCCTGAGAAATCCACTAACCTGCAGACTCCATGAGGGCAGAGACCATATTTACCTTACTCAGTTTTGGATTTCTAGTGCCTAGCATATGCCTACCACATAGTAGCAGCACGATAAATATTTGTTGAATTAATGAATAAATGAAAATTAGTTAGGGTGATCAAGAAATCTAGATCTTTTGTATTACCCAGATGTGTGATATATCCTGAGAGACATGAAAAATCTCAATTGTGATGCTAACAGTCTTGTCTTTTGGAAATAATTGGAATGGAAAATATTTCACCTTTTTTTCCCCAATCTGTTAACTTTGTGTTGAATGACCTAAAATGTGGAATTTATAACTGAGAATATTGGCAACTACTTAGATTGAAAACAAACTATATTCAAAATAGTCAACTCCATGTGGAAAACTGATACCATTTTTTAAGCTTCTATGTATGTATATTTTTAATGTGTCTTGCTTGTCTAAAACAGACTTTATCAAATTTAACTCTAAGTTTTGATGCATACAACCTAAATATTGTCTCAGCTAAGAAACTTTTGATCAAAGTAACAAGCTACTTCTTGCCTTAATTCAGCATAAGGAAGCTGGTGTTTCTGAACTCCAGACTAATCCCATGATAGCAATAGTCCTTGAGTAGTGTAGATTCCTTTTGCTTCTATTTCTGAAAAAAGATAATGAATAGAAAGACAGCTGTAAACAATAGAAATCTATTCTCTTACAATGTGGTTTAAAATGAATTCGAAAACTTGTCAGAATATTATTATTTGTATGTGTTATAATCAAGGATGTGTGCTAGGGAATAATCCTTTCACCTAGAATGAGAGAGCTAACCATAAAATATGTTGATTAAAAGCACAGACCCTGGAGCCGGACTAAGGTGTTTAAACCCTGGCTATACCACTTAGCAGCTATGTGAATTTAAAATGGTGGTAGTAATATTACCTATGTAAGAGGGTTTTTGGGAAAATCAAGAGTTAATATGAAGTTCCTAGAAAGTGTCTGGAATATCATTAGTGCTAGATAAGTGTTTAGTCTCCTATCCTTTCTGATAAAGTAACATGGAGAACTTTAATCATCCTTTGGAGAAACCTATGTTAAAGGGAAGAATGACATGTAACCAGGTTAACATTAATTACATCAACAGGTTGGCTGTATTCTCTGTGTGTTTGGGCAGTCATTTTACTACTGGTTCTGTCCTAAGCTGACTTTGTTTTGGTGGACCTGGAAGAGATTTAGGGAATTCTTTGGAGATCAAATTCCTCAGCGTGGCTCTCTCTCTTGGCTTAGACTAATGTACTATATTTGAGCAGTAACTCCCTTAAATAGAGCAGTCAGTCCCCAGGAGCATAGATGTCCGTCTCCAACTTCTTTGCTGAGGCCTGTTTTTCCTTGTAGGTGACAATTTTGGACAGGACCAAAGACAACTCCCAAGCTTGTTCTCTCTAATAGGTGGACACATCTTCCCACATGCACCTTTTATGCACACTAACCTCAAAGTGGTAAGTAGCACCTCTTCTTCTCTCCAAAGCATCCTGCCAATGTGCTCTTGCCCTCTATAGTTCCTGGGCAGGAGTCAGTAACCAGTTACTGACCAGTAACTGGTCAGTAACCAGTAACCAGTCAGTAACCAGTTACCAGTCAGTAACCAGTCCACATGGTCCTCCTAATGCTGGAGTACATATCAAGTTCTCTGACTGCTCTTCCTGAAGATCCTCTGTAGCCCTCTTTCCTCACAGCATCCCAGTGGCTCTCCCCACAAGAACCCTAAATCTTTTCTCCGATCTCACTGTTTAACCCTTAATACTCTCAGTGTAGGCTTTAATATTGTCTAATTTTTGACAACATCACTTTGAAATGTTTAAGTTCTACTGGATGCAGTCCTTCATCTCATTTTAATAGCTAGTGTTCATCCTATCTTGGTATTTCAGTTAAAATTTCCCATTTTGTCCCTTTTTAGAAGCAAAACTTGGTTCTGTGAGGACATTAATGGTAGAGATTTTTTTAAAAGTTTTTTTTTAATCTAAATTTTGTTTCCTGGAAGTTTCTTCTTTCCAGGTGTGTTGTTCTCTGTCCTTCATCCTGGGACCTTTCCTCAATAGACTGGTGGTCCCTGACTGCTCACATTTCAGAGTGAGATACAAAGAGGTGACAGAAAGCCCTCTCCACATGTGTGTAGACTGAAGTATCAACTGGTGGGTTTCTCTGTAGCATAATCCAGCTGGACAGTTTCATTGAAGAGTACAAGTCATAAAGGATCTGTTAGGTCTTTCCTTTAGGGATGGTCACCCCAAGGAGGAAATCCTCCAATCTCCTGCTTTTGAGTTGTGGATTATTGAACCTGGATTTCCAGTTTTCTCCAAGCCAAGAAGTGAAGGGTATTAGGGTTTCACCCTTTATAATGTAGTACTTGACTAACACAATCTGTGGAATCAGCTCTATCATCTTTGTGGAAATGACATTTAGGTGAGAACCTGAAGGTTAAGTCAGGTGATTTATACAGGGAGTAGAAAAATTACTGGTTTAGTAGTGGTTGTAGCATATCTGAAATCCCTGAGCAGGTGTTTAAAGATTTGAGGTGTTACCAAAACCCATTGGGCAAATAGAGCAGGTAAGATGGAGTAGAAGAGATAGACAGAGGGGCAGATTGTATACATTGTTAAAGGACATAGTTAGAATTCTGGATTGATTCTAGGTGTAATGAGAAGCCATACAAAGATGTTAAAGAGAGTGGCATGATTGATTTTAGGTTTCTAATAAAATAACTCTGGCTGCTGCCAGGAGAATATATTTGAACAGTACAAAATTGTGAGTCAAAGAAGAGTTAAAGGCCCTTGGGAACTAGAGGCTCTTGCTGTAATTCAGACTGATGACTTGAAAATGAATGCCAAGAGGGAATTCTAATCCCAGGAGTTGCAGAGGACTGGACTGATCCTTCCACAGATAATAATTATAATACACATACATGTGTCTATGCATACGTGTGTTTGTGTATATAGAATTTAAAAGCATTGAAAAATGACCAGAAGCAGGCAGAACTTAGGACTTAACCCTAAAAGGAGACATCCATACACACTGGGCAAAATTCACATTTATATAATTTATTTTTAACACAAGCTACACTGAAACAGAAAGCCAGAATTCTACTGGTTTGAGAAATGTGAGGTTGGAGTTCCAGGATGTCAGAGTGACTGAAAATGTAGAAGAACCTCCTGCAAAGAAGGAATTTATAGAGAGGGAGACCAAAAATATGAAGATGAACTCTCTTCAAATCCTTGGCTAACTTCTGAACTATGTATGCATGGGGGAGAGGCCATGAAGTCCATTAAAAGTAATAGCTGAAAGGATGGAAAACTGAATAGAAATTTTAGATGCTTTTCAAAGCAGAGAAGTCAGAGTTTGGAATTTAGTCCTTTCAAATTAGGGAACTTGTTAAACTCCATGCGTTTTCCACCCACCCACCCACCCTCACAAAGCATAACACTAAGCCTCCACAAATTTTAGGTGATCATCCAGGAATTTAACTCCTTTCCAGAACAAAACCCAACATTTTTCTAGAGAAGCTAATAGATTCCAGCATTTCTACAATGAAACACAATATCTGATATACAATACAAATTTCCAGACATGCTAAGAAACAACAAAAAAAGTTACCCATAATCAAGACAAAAAAAGCAAATGAATCAGATATGAAAATTAGCATACAAAGACTTTAAACTTGATTTTATAAATATGTTAAATGACCTGAGGGAAACAATAGTTCTAAAGAGAGAACAGATCAGAAATCTCGGTAAATATTAGTTTACAACCTAGGGAGTTCCCAGGGTAAAATTCAAAACTGGCCCTCATACACATAAGGCAAAGAGAGACCAAATAAAAAGGCAGACCACTGCCGGTTGGTAGATGGCAGTTTTAATAAGCAAAGGAACTTGGATATGAGGCTTGTCTTGGGTGTCCGCAGGATGAGTAGATCTGCATATACACCCACCAGAATCTAAAGCTTACATAGAAGGCTTAATGGAGTTCAATTGTATCAGCTTTTTACATGAGGGTAAAAAAAAATTCAGATAAATGAAGGCTGAGAGAACTAGTTTTCATTAGGTCTGTACTTCTTAAAAAAGTTTATTTATTATATATTTATTCATTCATTCATTCATTCATTCATTTACTTATTTATTTAGAGAGTGTGAGCAGAGAGAGAAAGAGAGTCCCAGATAGTTTCAACAATGCATTTATCTTCATGCCTGTGTCCTTGAAAGAACTCCTAGAATAGGAACAGTGGGTAGAATGTACATTTCAAGTAAGGGAAGGGAATAACCAGCCTCTGATTGTCTGGGTCCAGCTCACAAGTCAATCATAGGTTATGTCCTTTTGATGACTTCCTGTAATAGTAAAGAATGAAAATCTATAAAAAAAGCTAGAAATTTTAGAATTGAAAAGTACAGTTTCTGAAATGATCAAAATCATGGGATGGGCTTAACAGCAAATTAGAGGAAGGAGAAGAGAGTAACTAGAGGACAGGTCAATAAAAATTATCCAATCTGGAGAAGAGAAGGAAAACCAAGACTGGAGAAAGAATTAACACAGCTCCAGTGGCCTATTGGATGATATCAAGTGATCTAACATATGACTAATTTGAATTTCAGAAAAAAAAGGAAACAGAATGCGGAAGAAAAATATTTCAAGAAACAACAGCTCAAATTAAGTGAAAAAACATCATCTGACATGTCCAGAAAGCTCAGCATATTCTAAAAAGGATATCATAGTCAAAGTGTTGGAGAGAAAACGTGGATTTTAATCACATATCATACATAGGAACTCTGAGATATGAATGTTAGCTGCCTTTTCTTTAGAAATATTGGAAGATAATAGAATGGCATCTTCAAGATACTGAAAGAAAAATAAAATAATTGTTGAGCTAGGGTTCTATATCCAGTGAAAATGCCCTTAAAACATGAGGGTAAAAAAAGTTCAGATAAAGGAAAGCTGAGAGAATTAGTTTTCATTAGGCCTATACTTTTTTTAAAAGTTTATTTATTTATTTATTTATTTATTTATTTATTATTAATTAATTCATTCATTCATTCATTTACTTATTTATTAGGCCTATACTTTTTTAAAAAGTTTATTTATTTATTTATTTATTTATTTATTATTAATTCATTAATTAATTCATTCATTTACTTATTTATTTTGAGAGACAGCATGTGAACACAGAGAGAAAGAGAGAGTCCCAAGCCTGACACAGGACTCAAACTGTGACCTGAAATCAAGAGTTGGATGCTTAGCCAACTGAGCCACCCAGGCACCGCAGGCCTGTACTTTCAAGAAATATAAAAGGTTGTTCTTCATGCCAGAAAGAAATAATACCTGATGAAAATCAGATGTACTGTAAAGAAGAGCACAACAAATGGCAAATATGTAGTAAAAATAAAATACTGCTTTTTTTTCTACTCCTATTTTCTGCATAAGATTACTGATGGAGGTTAAGGCATTTATAACACAAGTAAGATATATAAAAACAATAACAAAAGGATAGGAAGTAGTTAAATAGAATTTTACTGTCACAAGATTGTTAATTTTACATGAATTAATATATACCATTAAGTCTAAATAATCTCTAGGATAACCACCCAAAATTATACAAACAGGTATAGCTAAAAAGTTGATAGACAAATTAAAACAAAATCCTGAAAATTATTTGGTTCACCCCTCCTTTCCCCCAAGAAAATCAGGAAAGGAGGAGCTGAGAATCAAAAAACAAGACAAACAGAAACCAAGCAGCAAAGCAGTATACTTAAAACAACCACATCCATAACAGCATTAAATTTAAATGGTCCAGCAGACCAATCCAAAGGCAGAGTTGATGACAGGAGAGATGGAATTGAAGGATGAAACAGTGATATGCTGGTAGTAGATTCTAGCTAATGTTGTTCAGTAGAAGGTGTGTATTGTGAAAACTATCTGATATAAAGTGATATTGCTTTATTTTATATGTTAAAACTTTTACAGATTTATCAAGCCTAACTTTAGAGCCACAAACAGAATTCACTATAGTTAATGGTTTACCTCCTTCCTTCCCTGCATCCGCTGGAGACAAAAGTACCCACCCAGGTACTAAATTATCTCTTTCTTTTGGATGTTTACAGTCTGGAAGGCATTGAAATACCTAAAGAATAATAAAACAGGAGAACTGGGGCTGATACACCCGTGGTTATTTCTTTCCAGAGTTATTACTTTCCTTTATATGATCCAGCACAATGTAGTATGTATCTATTTTTAATGATACCCAGGGGATAAGATTCCTCTTGGCAACTTAGAGCAATGCTTAGCAGGTTTCTCTGGAAAGGAATGTTTTATATGTACCATGAATCCCTTGTGTTTCTCTTTGAGTTTATTTGAATAAATTAAGAATTTGTTGAACACCTGCTATGTGCAGTACAGTGAGGAATGACAATTAAAGGCAAAATCAATATTAAAAAAGTGTCTTGATTCTTACTAAATTTAAATATATGTGTGGAGAGAGATACATAAATATTCAAGTAGTTAATTAAAAATCTAAACATTAATGCCAAACATTAATTGAATGGCAAAGACAATAAATGCAATACAAGTCCCTAGGAAGTATAGACAACTGTGAGATGGGCTGGTTAGGAACAGCTTCAGGGAGAACCTGAGACTTTCTCTGGCTCTGAAATCAAATGTAGTGTTCAGACTGATAGGGAAAAGGATAAGAGCTCATTTTAAGAGAAGAAAATTGAAGAAAGATGCTGTGCGCTAGTGGATCTACATGTTGTGCTTGAAAACAAAGAGCCAGCAAGCCCAGCTACAGCAGAGGGTTTGAGTGGCCATGCACCACGGTCTAAGATGGCAAAGGCAGGCTGGGCAGAACTCATGGGAGGCAGTGGATGCAGGTTAAGTTATTTTGACCATCACCAGGAAGTCACTGGCTGTGGTTGAGAAGAAATGTAACATGGTGGAAGCAGTATGAAATTTAACCTTGTAAAGAGTTGCCTGGATTAGTGGCAAGAAGATTCCTCTTATTTGACTTTAGTATAGTCTGAGAAAGATTTGAGTAAAGCAGAGTTAGATGTGAGAAAAGAATAAGCACGTTTACTATAGTGCACCTTTATAGAGCAGATGCGAAAATGCTAATATTGTTAGTTGTGGAATCGTTTCAATGAGAACATTACATATTGTTGAGTATGTGTGAATTTTTGCCAAAGAAAATTTGTGTGACCTTAGTTATGATCTTTTAGTGATCATATAGTTACATCTTCTAATAGCCTAGAACTCAATTTAGATGAGCTGCCCTGGGTCCCCAGGAGAAGGGCTCAGAATTTAAAAGTCTGTCACTGGTGTGACTTTATTAGCTCTCCTTTGTTCACGGGGCGTAAGCTTTCTACAGAGATGTAAATTTTTTTTTTACTAATAAGAATGAATTAATAATTCCTCCATAGAGGCTTTCATTCTACATTTCATTTTGGTTTCAGGCTTATTTCAACCTTCTTTGTGATAAAGTGGAGGCACATTTTTATCTTTACTTGTTTGCTATGAAATAACTCAGGTACCAAAATATCTACAGCACCTGTATAGAATATGGAAACTTTGGAGTGCTAATTGTCAATATGGTACATCACCAGATAAGCACTTCAGATGGAACTCTTAAAAAGAAATAGCAAAAGCTCTTTTCCTCTACTTTTCTTGATAAAAGCTTTATTTATTACAAAAAGCTGGGGCTTGGGTTGTAGGCTGAATTGGGAAGGAATTGGAGAAGATAGTTTAAAGTGAAAAAAACACTTTAGAGAAAAATTTATTCTTTTGAGCTTTTCTTGTGATATTGTATCATCTGCACCCATGAGTCTAGTAGGCATCATAGTCGGTGAATTTTCCTAGGAATTATCCTCTGCCTGCTTATGTCACCTTTGTGTATCAAGAAAGCTATAGATATCAAAGGAGGCCCTGGCAGCAGTATGGAATAGGACTCTGCAATTTGATGACATAATGATACTACCTGTTGGATCATTTCAGGGAAAAATTTGATGATAATTAGGCCGGATATGATTTATATAGTGCTATTATGGGTAAAAACATTAGAAACCATTTAATTCTGATTTCATTTTTGGCTTTTATATATTGTTTTAGATTATATGTGTTATTAAATTTGGTAAATGCAGAGATCACTTAATGTTATCCAGAATTCTACAAACTTGATGCAATTTGGCTTCATTATAGATGGTCAGAATTACTGAATTAAATGAATGAATCATTGTGTGCTTCAAAATAATTTTATATGTAGAACAAAGCTTAGTAATTTTTAAGACATAGCTTTTGAATTCTTCTGGTCTTAACATAAAACCTAGCTTTAGATGAACCATTGAAAAAAATCAAGGAAAATTTTCTTGCAAAAAGTATCCTGCTTGTTAGAATCTGGACAAATCCTTGGCCAGGCCATTTCCACCATGGTTAAATTCTAGGATAATTATTCTCAACTAACCTTTAGGGAGTGTGGAGAGGATAGCCATTCAGAGATGAAATAGGGTTATTTTGTCTTCAATCCTCTTGTTCTGGGATTTCACATGAATAAATTTTAAATTTCCATGAAATAGAAGCTTCCCACTTATAGATATGAAGGATGGATATGCAATTATTCACATATTGGCTTTTATCTGCATCTCTCAAAGGTTTAGAGATGTCTTACCTTAGCATGACTCTATTTCTGACTATTTTTGCTTGCATTTGTGAATGTTTGTGTGTGTGTAGGTTTCTGATCTCAGGAATGCTTTGCTGTGCTCCTTTATTTTTTCTTTTTGGCAATTTCACATGGCTTATGAATCCTTTTCTAACATATTTTGTCTACTTATTTGAAGTAGAATTTTAACAAAAGGCATTCAAAGGCATTACTTATAAAAGATATTATAAAGTAGCTTCAAATACTCAATTTAGTAGGGAGTTTGCTAAGGAACCAAAACCTGCTTTGTATTCTCTTCAAAAGAGTAGAGTTGCCCTGGGGCACCTGGTTGGCTCAGTAGGTTGAGTGGCTGACTTTGGCTCAGGTCATGATCTCACGGTTTGTGAGTTCAAGCCCCACAAGGGGCTCTGTGCTGACAGTTCAGAGCCTGGAGCCTGCTTCAGATTCTGTCTCATTCTCTCTCTGCCCCTCTCCCACTTGTGCTCACTCAAAAATAAATAAATGCAAAAAAAAACCAAAACAAAACAAAACAGGAGTGGAGTAGTCCCCAGTTTGCCTGCAGCAGAGCAAAATAATGATAAGATAGGGAGGAAAAATTAGAGGCACGTCTCAGTACTTACATTTTTCTTGTCTTTGGTCTAGCCTTCCAGAGCAAATGTGATACAGTATTATTATGATGCCTGTTCCTAATTGAAATCTATAGCTTATTGTGATTGCATTTAGACACATGCAGTCAAGTCCTATCCTATAAACTATGGTTACCAGAGGAGAGGTGGGTGGGGGGGGGGTGTGTGAAAAAGATGATAGGGTTCAAGGAGTGCACTTTTGATGAGCTCTGGGTGATGTATGGAATTATTGAATCATTCTAGTGTATGCTTGAAACTAATATAACACTGAATGTTAACTAACTAGAATTAAAATAAAAACTTAAAAAAATCCTATCCTATTATAACATGGAGATCCAAGTTTATAGTTCATCCCTGAATGCATTACATACTGTATGAGAGTTCAGCCACTAAATAATTGGGGGGGGGGTGGTAGCAATCATGCCATTTCTTGAGGATAATTGGGAGATTGGATTGCCACTTGGTCCACTGTCTAAGGAAAGGAATGCCAACTTTGATTCATTTTAGATTTCCAGATATCTGTTGGACTGTAGCTAGAACACTGTTTGAGAGTTAAAATTCTTTATATTTTTTCCTAAATTTGACACCTTTCTATCAAATGACCTGAAAATATCTCTGATATCTCCATGACTTTGCTTCATTCCATTCTCATTGCTGGCTGGACAGTTGCAAGTGATTGTGGAATGATTCTACTCCTGAAGTTTGTAGATGAATGCAAAGAGGATCAACGTAGGGGCGGGTGCCTGGGTGGCTCAGTCGGTTAAGCATCTGACTTTGTCTCAGGTCAGGATCTCACAGTTTGTGAATTCAAGCCCCACATAGGGCTCTGTGCCAATAGCTCAGCCTAGGGCTCTGTGCCGACAGCTCAGCCTGGAGTCTGCTTCGGATTCTGTGTCTCCCTCTCTCTCTGCTCCTCTCCTGCTCATGCTCTGTCTCTCTCTCTTAAAAAGAAATGAAGATTAAAAGAAAATTAAAAAAAAAACAGATGAAAGTATAAGGAGGGGTTAATGATGAAAACCGTAAAAAAAAAAAATGAAAAGAAACAAAAGAACAAAAAAGTTGGCCCAGCAATAATCAAAGATGGTGACAGTTTATGGAAGTGTCATGTCAGCGAGAGAGATTTGAAGACCGGAAAGGAGGCATTGGTCACGTATTAATGGAGGATGTGGGGAACTTCTGTATATTTATGGCTGGACTTTTTCCCTTTTGCATAATGGATAGTATTAGCAAAACATTCTTTCTTGTGGGATGGAAATAACAATTTTCTTTGATTTTCTTCTGATCCTCATGAAATTTCTAATTATAACGACAAAACTTAACTAGCTGCTTATGTCCTATGCTGTAATGTGTAATTTTAATCCCTGAACTCTAAAAATGGTTTACCCACAGGTGTGTGCAGATAGAGAGAGAGAGCCTTGCAGAGAGGTACAGAAAAGCCTGTAGCTGAGGCTTTAGGAAATACCTGTGGCATACGCCCTCTGGTCGCCGTTCTCCTGAAGTGTACGGTTTATCAGGGCACAGCAGGTGGGACTGGGACACCCACACGTGGGTGGTAGGCCAGGAGGGAAGAAGTTCTAACTCCTGTATATTCCTCCTCTGTTCTAAGAGATTATTCCCGTCACAAAAATAAAGGTAGTACATTGCCTGTGAGGGACAACTGGTTTAAAAATATTACTTATAAAGGATGCTATTTGTTTCTAATTTAAATTACTTACCCCCTTTTCTTGATCCTACTTACATAAAATAGGTAAGTAATCAACTTACACTATAGAGTTTTAAAATGGCTTTTAGAATGCATGGCCAAGTTCTATTTTCGTGGCCTTTCAAGATCACTGCCTTGGTTATCATTATGAAATAGCTGTCTCTAGATGGCAGCATTTCAAGCCTTTATAGTACATATTTTAAAATGTACAAAAGAGGTGGCTAGTGATGATTTGGGGGAACTGCCTAGTTTGCTGAGAAAAATCAAGGACTTGTTCAAATTTTAGGACATGTTTGACATTAATTGAAAGCAAACTGGTAGGAAAATAACTGCCCATGGAATAAAATAAGACTGTGTTTTTGTTCACAGCTGGGCTTCCTAAGGATGGTCAGTGTGATTCTCCCTCCACCACACTGTCTAGAGCTTTGGTGGAAAGAGGACCCTCTCCAGCCATCCTTCTCAGAGTGTGTGAGTACAAAGAGAATATTCTGCTGCGCCATCTGTATGGCTCCCTCACCAGTTTAGCAAAGGGGAGGAACTAGGACCTGACCCTGGTTGCATGCCCAGGACACTATCAGATTGGATGTCTATTATTACAGCTAACATTTATTGTCTGTCTATTGTGTGCCAGCTTCAATCTATTTACTTTATGTATGCTTGTAGATTTATTCCTCATAATAGCTCCAACAGGTAGGCACTGGTCTATTCCACTTTGCAAACGAATACTAAGGCACAGAGAGAGTAAGTGACCTTGTCCAAGGTAACACAGCTAGAAAAATGGCAGAACAGAGGTTTGAACTCAGCCATCACGCTCCAGAGATTTTGCACGGATCTACCATGCTTGACTGTATAGTTCTAGCTGGGGAAAAGGCCTGGGGAGAGTGAGAAAAGCACAGCAGCAGGTATGGTGTCACTTTTATTGGGCTTAAGGAAGAAATATCACTTCTTTATGCTCAAGGCTCTGCAGCGTATTCTTCTGAAGGTTTTGCATCTACTTTCTGACCTGGTACTTCAGTTCAATTCAGCATACGTTTATCGAGTGCCTCTTTATGATCTAGGAATCATGTAAGGTGCTAGGGACAGGAAAGCAGATAAGATATAGACAAAATTATACATTAAATCTTAGAAAGGTGTTCTTTATTTTATAAATGTCCTCTAATGGCAGTTCTTTGCTGATGTCCTTGAAGTAGTGGAATGACACAGTGAGAATGCAAAGCTCCAGATACATGCTTGTTTCTTAGTAGAAATCAACCTCCCTTTTTGTTCACCTCTCAAATTATTCCGTGAAGTACCACGGAAGATGTCCATATCAGATGAATCTGATTAATAGGGTCCTGTCTGGCTATCAGTAGCAAGCCATGGTTGCCTGAAGCTGTCTATTAACCTGATGGCTCCAGGTGAGCGTCTCAGACCACAAACATGCAATGACTTTAATGGAAGAAAAAGAATCAACTCTTTTTTTCCATCTCTGTGTTTTTGATCATTTTTGTTTTGACTCCTGACTTCCCCTTGATCTCTAAAATAGCAAATAGCATGTAGGAAAATCTATCATCTGTTAAACAATCATGCAAAGAATGACATGGCAATACTGCCTCTTTTACATGAAGGGCATCATCTGACATACTTACTACCACCCAAACTCATGAATTACTTAAAATAAATGTATGGAAACCTCATCCTTAACCTTAAGCAATTGAACTTCTTGATTCTGATTATTTTCCACAAGTGACTTTGAGAGTTAATTACAAATAATAAAATGTGAAAAGAAGATGCTGAGCTTCACAAATACGTTTACAAGAAGGACATCAAAAGACTTTTTGTCTCTAGTATCTATGGGGTAAGTAGCAAATTTAGAGGTAGAGATGACTTGGGACCATGCTATTGGTATCACTCCACTTATTTCATGATAATAAGAGCAATAATCCATAGTTATTGAGCCAGGCCCTATGCTGGGTACTTAAAGTGTATCATCTCATTTAATACTCCCAAACGTCCATTTTCACATAAGAAAACAGGCTCACAGAGGTTACTTTTCCAAGGTCACATAGCTACTTGTGGTAGAGTGGGGCTACCAACCTGGGAGATTTGTCTAAGTCTATTCTTATAGTTACCTTTCCATACTCTCTAACAAAGTCATTTTAGTTATTGACTTTAGTGAGTGCCCACTTGCTGAGCATATCAGAGCTGAAAGCCATTCCTGACTCCATGAATTTTTGCAGATTTACTGTGAAAAATACATTCACCCCCTAATTATATATGCTTACTCCTTTAGACACCTTCATTTTACAACTTGTCATAGTCATTATTTTACCTTCACTGGTGTTGTGGGTTTCATCAGTGCCAGTATTAGTTACCTATCGATGAAACAAATGACTCCAAAACTTTGTGGCTCAATGCAACAATCATCACTTATTATTTCTCATGGCTTCTGAGGGTCAGGAATTCAGATAGAGTACGACAGCGATGAATTGTTTCTGCTCCATAATGTCTGAAGCCTAAGCTGGGGCTGGAATCATCTGGAAGCTTGCTCACTCTAGAGTCTGACAGTTGATGCTGGCTGTCAGCCAAGGGCCCAGCAGGGGCTTTTGTTGGAGCATCCATACATAGCCTTTCCATCAGTCCTGGGCTTTCTCACGTGATGGCTGGCTTCAAGAGAAATGATCTCAAGACAACACCAATGTAAAAGCTGAATTACCTTTGTTTTTTCTTTTTGAGTGAGTGAGTGTGTGTGTGTGTGTGTGTGTGTGTGTGTGTATGTTTGTATGTGTGCAGCTTTTTAAGGTGTAATTCACATACTATACAGTTCACTCATTGCAAGTGTATTGAATATTTTTTCAAAGTCTGTACAATTGGCATTTATATAAATGGCTACATAGTTAAATAAAATACATACTAATGCTAGGGTTATTGATAAAGTGAAGACAATTAGGTATCCTTGAAGCATTCCATAAATCATCTCAACATCTTAGACTATGCTTGCCTTATTTAAAAAATGGGGTCCTTGATTGGAGAAAAAGTATGATGAGTGCCTGGGCATTATACATACATGCTCTGTATCTTTATCAGGAACTTTCTGTACACATGTGACTATCCCAAGAGTCATCATACAAGATAACTGATAAATGTGACTTCTGTTGGGGTGGAGCAAAGAGTTCCAGGTGTAGATACTACTATCTGGCTGTCCTGTATTTGTTCCTCCATTGCAAACAAATATCTGATTTTGTTCAGGTATATGATGAGATGTGAGCAGAGAAGGTGGAATTCCACTCATGCCCCCTAGCTTTAGGTAATAAACAGTGAAGGGAAGCCCACACTCTTCTTTTATGCCTTGGGAGACGTAGTGTGACGGCAAGACACTTGGAGGTGTGACAGCCATTTTGTGACCATGAGGGGAGAGCCAATGAAGTAGCAGAGAAGACAGTTCAGAGCCCTGACAGTTTTGAGCAGCTATAGTAATGAACTCTGAAACTTCTACTTCAAAGAGTCTTGATTAGTGAGCTACTAAAATGTCCATAATGTTCAAACCACTTTAATTCACATATTTTGTTACTTGAAGCAGAACTCCTCCTAAGTGACAAACTCCTGTGAAAAATACAAGTCATATTCATCCCTATTGGGAACAGAACAAAAGTATATGACTACTTGCTCTCACTAACAGCACTGCTATAAACTGTGAGTTAAGATTATTACAGTTTATAATTTTTCTTTTGGGAAGTCAATGTCAGTGATGGTGTTTGTATTTTCTAGGCACCTGAGGCCATAGTGACTGTGTGTTCAAGAAATATTTAAGATTAAAGCAAAAAATAGTTTACCCAAGGTTTGAACTTTATGCTTAAAGACATTATAGGAGATAAGGAGAAAGCTCTAAAGATCTGAGAAAATGATTTAGAAAATAAAAAAGTTGGGAATTAGAAACTATAAAATATCTTTATGGAAAGGGCATAGACTGCTAGGCTAGGGATCATTTTGTACTACCAAATTGTGTGCAGGACTCCCACTGGAGTCAATCAGAGTCATATGCAAAAATCAATGTCAGGATCTTTCCTTGAAACCATAAACTGAAAGCTGAAAAATCGGAACTATTTCTTGATAGATGTCTGGGAGAGCGCCAAATGTCAGGGAGGCCAGGTGTTTGATGGAAATGAATGTGTTTGATACTCTAATATTGGTGGATAAATTAGCAAGAAAGAGAATTCCATCACTGTCTTTCCCAAAACTTGATTTTTTTAAAGCCCTCAGAACTTCTTCAATTATTTTTTCCAGATGGTTGAGAATTTTAATGAATAATATTCACTCTTTAAAGAAACGATATGAATAGACTTTTTCTTTCCAATAATCTTAGGAAAAAAATCCTTTACGTTTAGACCTGTACTTAATCTGTGGGTCAGAGGTTAACTTCTGTGCATTCTTGTTTCTGGAGTAGAAGGTATTAGTTTAACAGGCAATGCACCAACCACTCTATTATGAGTCTCCTAAACTCTTAGAAAGAGGGTGAGGAAGGGAGGGTGCAGCATTTGGGAACGTCAAGTCTCTGAAAACCAACTTTTTGAATAATTTGTCATGGAGGTTCAAGAGAATAATTAAAAATCATCTTCTAATGATTAAAAATCATCCATATATGGTTATGTAATTTAAACAGAAGGTGTGATTTATTAAAATATATAATGCTTTAATTGAGTAGGAATTTGAAGAGCTAGTACATAGAATTTTGCTTAATATCAGTGTTGATTAGAATTTTTTCTTATCAGTTTTAATAACAAAAGGAATTTTTTAAAAATACTGATTTTAATCTTCAGTTATGAAAATTTTCTCAGGCTTTCCCAGGCCAGTTCTGTAATTTATAAGTTCATCATTCATGGGGATAAGTGCTTATTGTATTTTTGTTGCTGTCTCCTTCTTGTGAGACCCAGTTCATCATTTTTATTAGAATGTTATCATTCTATAGTATTTATTAAGTTGGTAACAGAGATTTATATTGTGCATCACTTTAGGACCTGCTATATGAGATCTAAGGCAATTTTGATAAAGAAGTAATAGTATTGATATATTGATTGAATGATCTAATTTTTTTGTTTATTTGAGAATCTTAAGAGTTTCTTGGTGGATAAGACCAAAGGTGTAGGAAGTCTAGTATTAGTAGACAGAATCCTCAAGAAATTTGCAATGTGCAGGAAATGTGATTTTCATTATATTGTGTGGAATTTAGGCTTTACAGATCAAGTATTCAGCTCTTTCTTACATTCAAAGGACTGGAGGAGCACCTAAGAGGTCCCTTGACTTTTCAAGGACCATACAGTGGGTCAGTGGAATAGGAAGGGAGGCCATATCTTCTGACCCCTGTCCAAAGGTCTTTAGGCTATGTCATAATCTCAATCTTAAATTTTTCTAATAATCTACTGGAGTCTATCATTTTACAGTTCTCTAAACCCTTGTTTTTCAATGATGTTTGCAGAGTTACAAGTTCAATTAAGTTAAAGTGTCAGTACACAAAAATTGCATTTATTATTTTTGTCTTATAGCAATCTTTAAAATTTCAAGTTTACTTCTGGCTCCAGTGTTTTGGGATTTAATAAACTATTGCACAATCTACTTCTACTCTTCATAACGTACCTTCTCTGGGTTGCAATGGACTCATCATAAAGTAAGGATGTTGCTATAATTGATCTTGGAAGTCCAGCCCTACAATTCTATTAATCTATATACAATTTCCACTTACTCTTTGGATGAAGTTTTCCTGGTATTAGTATTTTATTGTGTTTCTTTCATTGGGCAATGAAGATTTTCTTTGAGTACGTAAAATAATCTTAGGCATGAATGGTTAGAAACTTTTTTTTTTTTTTTTTTTTGGCAAAGTAGCCTCTTTCTTCTTGGATTAAATTGGGTTTAAGGCTGACTCTGAAAGTAAAACCACTGTTGGCCTTTAAATGCCCTGGCGTCTGGATTAGAAGGAAGGTCCCTGGTGGGTAAGGAAGGCACTTGAGATGAGCACTGGGTATTATAGGTAAGTGATGAATCACTAAATTCTACTCTTGAAGCCAATATTACACTGTATGTTAACTAACTAAAAAAAAGAAGTAAAGTCCCTGGCTAGCTCCTGTCTTCTGTATTCATTAAGTCAAGTCTCTTTTCTGATCTCTCAGTCCTTAAATTCTCAAGTGCCAGAAATGCAGAATCATTACTCATTCTTTTTTCTCTTGCCACCTGCAACTGCCCACACTTACTGAACAGACACTCTGGGTAAGCTATGGCCTCATTCTCTACTATTCCTAGGGCCTTCAAGCCCTCTATTACCCGAAACTCCTGGGTCAGGGTGACAAAGGTCACCCCGCTCTGTCAGGGGGTGGTCTGGTTACTAACTCCTTGAAGATTTCTGATTGTAGTGATGGGTCTGGGAGAACACTGAGGGGGTATAAACCCATATAATGTCAATACCAGGGTGTGAGGTGGGAGTCAGTGGTGCTGGAACTCCAGGTCCTGGTTTTTCTAATGTGTCAGTGCAGTGTCAGTGTGAAATTATACTGATGATGATGGGGAAGAACTAACTAGTAAGTGCCATGGGGGAAAACTGGAAATCTGTGCTCGTAATAGATCCAACATAAGGAGGGAAAATTCAAAATTTAGTTTGGTTATGAAAAAAAAAGTTATAGTACTCTGGTGACTTGATCTTAACTTAGGTTTACTTTTTGAGCAACAACAAAATAACAGCTATATATACAGCTAAATACATCACATGGGTCTTATTGCTTCACTGTTCAATTTTATTCGTGTACTTTCGGTGTTCATATAATCTAGTCCTGTGCTCATGCAAGGGGATTATTGTTTTAGATCTTAAAGGAATATTAGATTGCATCCTGACCAAGGTAATTTTGAGCTTAAAGGATTTGTGTGAATGCTAATGAATGCCCACTCAAGAACTCTCAGGTACATACAGGCAGATCTTGAGAAGCATTTTGATACAGTGAGCTTTTTATCACACATCAGTTCTTTGAAAAAATTTTTTAAAGCAACATTTCTTGTTTGTTTCTACATGTTCATTGGAAAAATAATGGAAATAGAAACAAACAATATGTGAAATGATTATTTACCCACATACCCCACATATAAATGAGCACCAGTAACGCTTTGGCATAAACTTTTATAATTCTTTTGTACACACACACACACACACACACACACACACACACATTTTTTGTTTTGGATACCAAATTGCTCCCAATCTATTTCTTTTGTTTCTATTTTAAAATATTAACTTTTCTGGGTTTCACTAGATTTATCAAAAAATGAGGGTGTTGCTGTAATTGATCTCTGAGGTCTAGTCCCACCAATTCTATGGACTTTTAAAATTTTCACATATTCATTGGGTAAAATCACTTGCACACCAGTATGAAAATTCTTTTAAATTTCATACCTAGCAATGTTTTGTGAACATTTCAATGTCATTGAATATTATTTAATAATATAATTTTAATGACTTTATATTATTCTATTATGATTATAGTGTAGTGTTATTACCAACCTTTTGTTAAACATTAAGGATTTTTTTTCTAATTTTCCAGTTATATTTTATGCTCAATTATCATCCTTATAAATAAACTTTTATACTTGTGTCAGATGATTTGTGTATAATAAATTCCTAAGTGTGTAATTTGTAGAAATCAAGATTCCCAAAGTTTAAATGTTTTATAAATGTGGTGAAAATTACCTCCAGAAATGATGTGCCAGTTTATATACTCCCGAATTTTAGTTCAGCATATTATTATTCAAAACTATTAATTGATGAAGTTTAATATGCTGACAAATTGTTTTATGTTCGTTCCTTTGCCAAATTTTTAATATATTTATTAATAATTTGTATTCCTTTGCACATTAAAAAAATTTTTTTTATTACATTTCTTTCTTTTTGAGAGGCAGAGCGTGAGTGGGGGAGGGGTAGAGACAGAGAGGGAGACACAGAATCCAAAGCAGGCTCCAGGCTCTGAGGTGTCAGCACAGAGCCCGACGTGGGGCTCGAACTCACGAACCTGAGATCATTACCAGAGCTGAAGGCAGACGCTCAACCGATTGAGCCACCTAGGTGCCCGCTTTGCACATTTTTTGTACTTACCTACTTTATTCCTTCACATATTAACACCTTGTCAGAAGTGTTGCCAAATGTAGTTCCCTGGTTTAGTCCATGACGTACTAGCTATATGATTTTTGGAATGCCGTTTATCTTGTCTGTGCTTCGGTTTCTTTAAAGCTGGAGTGATGAAGTCCATCTCTTTAGTTAATGTGTTCTGGATCTGAAAACTGGCTCAGGTTTGGGGTCTAAGTGGGATTGTGACTTTTTATTGGACTGAGCACCCTCACCTTCCTGCTCTTCCATTCTCACCTTTGTACCTGGTTATAGAAGTTAAGTAGTACCACTGTTGGCTGCAAGTCTGTTTTGTCCCTAGAGGTGAGAAGCTCTTTTAAAAATTCCCTGCAGGTCAAAGCCCCTAGGTTGTCCCTCTGGCCTTGCTAGTTGTTCAGCTGATGGTGGCTTCCTGCCTTCTAGTACCAAGCACCACCCTGTGGACTCTCATCTCCACAGATATTAACAAACCTAGCTCTGGGTCTGCCTCTCCTTTAGTCAGCCCTGGCCTGCAGAGAGGGCCACCTACCCTCTCTGTACCCATACAGCTTCTCAGTCATGCTGGCATTCTTCTCACCAGTGCATTCCTTATGGCCTTGCTGAATGCTATGTTATTTGGTGTCCTGTCCTTCCAGTGGAACGTAATCCTCTGATGAGTATTCCAGCCTTACCTAAGAATTTCATTCCAGCTCACCCACCCCTCAGCCTCTTTAATCTTTACTAGCTGTCAGACAAGTCAGACATTACCACCTCATTCAGCAGGGCCCATCATTTTCCTTAGACTTCCAGGAGCCACTCTGGCAACAAATGGAGTATACTCCCTGAAGTTCCTGCCAGCTTGTTAGCTCTCATGCTCTGAAAAAGTGCCCCAAGTAAATAAATCCTTTTTTTATCCAGTCTTATATTCCAGCCCCACCTATTAAGCTCCCTCTGGATTTAATACCAGATTCACTTTCCTGGCTCCTGCTGGTGTAAGGCAGATAATTCTTGCAGCTCCTTGGGTGTATAGTCTGTTTCCTTTGTCATGCCCAGAGTGGACCCACACAGGTTATGCCAGGATGTAATCCTAGCCCTCAGTCTGGCAACCAGGAGAGGAAGTACAGGCAGTTTCTGAGAGGGGTACTTGCAGCTTTGCTGCGGAGAGGCCTCTGCAGCATTTTCTGGCACAGGGACCTGCAGGTCAAAGTCCCATGTTGTTCTACCCCGGGCCCTGACCTTAGGACAACAGACCTTCCTTGACTGAGTATTTAATCATCTGTGGAGCTCTGAGACTTTAACTTTCAGAGCTTTGATTTGCTGTTCAGATGTGTCTTTTGCACATTGTAAGCTATTAAACAGGCCAGTGATTCTCACACTTAACACTTAGCTTTTAACTGCTTTCTCACAGCACTTAGTTTCTTGTTATTCCTTTGTAGTTAGCAATACAATTTACGTGTAATCAACCAACTCTGCTGTGTTTGTAAGTATTTTTCCTCTTTATCTTCCAAATGCGTTTCAGGTCACTATTGATGACTGTTAGCAGTTGGGATGGCTTGTGCCAGGGACTATCCATGTCCCATATACTATGCAGGATGGCATCATCTTTGAGTTGCTGAGCAGTGAGAGACCTCGTCCCCCAAACCCACCGTATTGCCTCTTTTCTTGGATCACAAGTGGCACCAACCATGTTTGTTCAGGTCCTCAAGAAGCAGGTTCCAGGACAGAATTAGAGATGTGTATTAATTCCCTCTGGCTGTTCTAACAAATTACCATAAATTTAGTAGTTTTAAAAGTGCACATTTATTCTTTCACAGTTCTGGAAGCCAGAAGTTCTGAGATCCAGTTTTTTTGGGCTGAAATCAAGCTGTCAGCAGAACCACAATCCCTCCAGAGGCTCTGGGGGAGCATCTGTTCTTTGCCTCTTCCAGCTTCTGGGTTCTGCCATACCTTTGCATCACCAACATCTTCAGATCTCTCTCACTGCTAATCTTCACATTGCATTCTCCTCTGCTTGTGTTTATGTCAAATCTTGCTCATCCTTTCTCTTAAAGGGACATGTGTAATAGCATTTGGGCTCACCAAGGTAATCAATCAATAATCTCCAAATCCTTAACTAATCATAGTTGCAAAGACCCTTTTTCCAAATAAGGTACATTTACAGATTTCAGGGATTACGAACTGATATCTTGAATATCAAAACATTAAAATATAGCCTCCTACAATATGCAAGAGATTTATTGGGGAAATATATCCATGAAGGAAAAAGAGGAGGGGACTAGAGACAGTTAAGGCCTGATGTCTCTGAAAGAGAGTGACAAGGAAGAGGCAATGTGTATAAAGTGCTTCAGATTGAAATGTAATTGCAGAAAATTTGGGCAGACTGATGGAGAGTCCTTGAGTCAAAGTATTCCACTGAAAAGGTTCTGTTCCAGGAACGGGTCTGTATCCATAAGCCCATTTGAAAGTCATTGGTTCAGTGCTGCTCATGGGAACTGTGGCCTGGGCAGGAATGTGGTGGTAGATGCAGAAAAGTAATAGCTTGAGCCATCAATCAATTATGCTTCCTAAAGTGGAGAGCTGAGCATGTATTTTCATGGCCACCGCATCCATTGATGTACCTTTTTCTCAGATCTTGTCATCAATCTTCACCTTTCTAAAGGTCCCTGACTAGCTAGGCAACCTATAGCCATTACCCCGTAGCTGTTAGTGATTCACTGATTCGTGCAATTTACTTTGCTATGAAGACCATCTTGAACCTAATCTTGAGTGTTCCATTTAAAGAATAGAATGCTGCTGTACATGTCCAACTTCATAATTTAGCACAACAAATAAGGCCTAATTCATGATGGGCAGCCCCGGTCACAGAATCACATGGTATCTTGTATCTCTGCCAGACTCGGTTCCAAGCCAAGACCTGCTTTTCAAATGAGGGCTGGTGTTGGAAAGAGCATAGCCATACACCCAAATTCTAAAATATGTGTTGTGATTCTCCTATTTGGTATTCTGTCTGCCAAAGTCACTTCAAATACCATTGAATCTATTTGGTCATAAAGCCTAAACGGCTGTGCCACTTATACCACAGCTTGTACCCAATGTTGAGGCCTGTCTTACTCTGGAACCTACTTGGAACTGGCAGCTTTATATATTAGCTTGAAATGGGTTGGGGCAGCACATCCAAATATGGTATACATTCTCTCAAAAATCTGAAAAAAATCTACCAAGCACTGTGCCTCTTTCTTCATGGTGTGAGTGCCAAGTGGAGATCTGTCACAGACCACTGCTCATCCAGAAACGTTATCTATGTGGTTAGATCTCTGAACTTTCAGGGGGTTTGGCTTACCTCTCTTTGGGCATGCATGTGCATTTCAAAAGTATCTTTTACTACTTCCTGATTACCAGGTCTGATTACCATATTGCCATCAATGTAATGAACCAGGATGGTGTTCTGTGGAATATCAAAGCAATCAAGTTTCCTCTAGGACATAAAACTGACAGCCAAGAGCTCATATAGCCTTGAGGTAAAAGAGTGAAGGTGAATCACTTCTAATTTTCTCTATTACCTGGTGTAAGAAAGAAAATGTTTGCTGGGTCAGTGACTGCATAAAAGGTGCCAAGGGCCGTGATGATTTGCTCCAGTGATGTGCCACATTGGGAACAGCAGCTGCAATTGGTGTCACAACCTAATTAATTTTATGATAATGCATTGGTATCCCTGAGCATACATCTGGCTTTTGCACTAGCTAAATAGGTGCATACAAAGAGAATAAGATAGAATCAGCACTTCTGCATTTTTCATGTGTCTGATGGCCGCACTAATCTCTGCACCATTCAGAGATATAGTTATTGTTTTCAATAATGGGGGGAATGTAAAGGGGCTTTTACCATAATGACCCTTACAACAGGGGTTACAGAACCAATGTTTAGACACTCCATATTGGAGGAAAATAACCACAAAATGGGTCTTCAGTCCCAGTGGGATCAATCGTGAGATGGACTCAGCCCAAACCTCCATCTATTATCTTACCTCCAGAGGCCCTTCTGACGGTCTGACCATAGTGGAATTCTAGGCTTTAGGGGTAAATAATGAGTTCAGAGTAGTATCTGTTAATTCCTGAATGAGTATTTCCCTTTCTCCAGTGCACAGTCACCCTGGTGAATGGCCACATGTCCCTCTGAGGAAGGCTTGGAGGAAATGTTTTAGTAAATATGTGTGGCCATGTGCAGGGTCTAACTCAAGACCCTAATCAAGGGACTCTGGGTCTGAGAACTTAAGTGGTCTTTTATCCCTACTATAGTGACTCACATCAAGTTTCTGCCACTAGATCTGGAATTTTTTTCACTTTTATGTGTCAAACAGTATTTTAATGGACACCCATTTTTTTATTCCTCAGGATTTTCATACTCAATTACCCACCACCAGAGATCATTTTAGGTTAAAAGACTTTGATTACTGCTCCACCCCATTGGCTTATTATAGTAATTGCACACAGCAAGTCTCCAGTGATTAAACAGTGCCACCTGGTCTCTATCCATCTGGAAATGAAACTAGGGAGCCCAGTTTTATGATGGCATCTGCAACTGTCATCTCTAGCTTATAGAGAACAGCCACCATAAAGCTTTTTGAGGATGTTGGTCTTCTCCACAGCACTGCATTTGTTAATACCTTGGTGAAGGCAATGCTCTCTGGGCTCTACCAAGAGGAATGGCTAGAGATGGCTAAACAATTTGCACATAGTAGTTTTATTTGAATATTATCTCCTTAAGTCATCATACTTCTTTTAAATTTCTATGCCAGGGTCTGTCATCTTATCCTCACTGTCTATAGTCCACTAATGAGTTTCTACTTTAAATTTTATCCATCATTTCTAGGTGTTTTGTACTTAGAATTTTTTTCTGCTTATATAGTCTGTCAGATTGCAAGGACTGTGTTATTCTATGGTTTAAAATTAATGTTCATATTAGTTAGAATGCCATCTACATTTATTCATTATTTCATATTTCTCTTTACTACAAGGACCTTGTTATGGTTTAATTTTCTGTTTAAAATTCCTTACCATATGATTAATATTGTTTAAAGTTTTTAAGTAAACCCTCTATTATCAACTCATAAGTAAGTTTTAATCTTAATCTTTTGTGTTTTTATAAGTATCTGTGATTATGCTCTGCATTCTAGTGAGTTTCTCAATTTGTGTACACAGTGAAGTTTATCTCTTCTCATTCCAGTTGCTATATTTTCTATTTCCAGCATCTTAATTTAAACGGTTACATGTACCTCCATCCCCAAATATTCTATAATACATATGTAATGAGCAGAATTCTAAGACAACCCTCAAGATTTTCATCCCTTGGTGCATATGCCCTGTATAATCCTCTCCCCTTGAATGTAGGAAGGTTTTTTTTCTCTTATTTGTTATTCATCTCTGAGGAGTGGTTTTGGTTTTGCCTTCAGTCAACCCATTTGTCCCAATATAGAACCAGGTCATATACTTTTTTTAATGATGATGGTGGGGATGGTGAATGCAGAGTTGGGGTGGTGGAGGGGAGAGGAAGTTTCCTGGTTTTAGGTCCTGGTTTAGAAGCTGTTCAAAATCCTCTGCCTCCCTAATTTGGACTATAATCCCAGGCAGCATTCTACAATAATATATATATTTATTATTTTTAAGCTTTCTTTCAGGACTTGGTATAGCCAAAACATAGACCCTGGCTTCAAAAAGTGAGACTGTCATTAGTTTTATATGGAATTTTTGAGCTTCCTTTGTCCCCACTATCAGCTTCTGGCCCAAAGGCCAGCCATTGTGTGGATTCAGTCCCCACACACTATTTGCTTTTCTACCCATTTCTAGTCTGTCAGTTTAACTGTTAGGTTGTTTGATATTCTCTTTTTATATTACTTTTCTTTCATTTATCTCTGAAACAGAAACATTAAAAAAATCTTTTTAATGTTTATCTATTTTGAGAGAGAGAGAGAGTGCGAGCAGGAGAGAGAGAGAGGGAGACACAGAATCCAAAGCAGGCTCCAGGCTTGGAGCTGTCAGCACAGAGTGCGATGTGGGGCTCGAACTCATGAACTGTGAGATCATGACCTGAGCCGAAGTTGGACGCTCAACCGACTGGGCCACCCAGGCACCCTGAGACAGTTTTCAAAGTATGAAATCATTATGTCATTTTCATCCAGAAGTCCCTCCATATGGTTATATTCCTTATAAGATGTATTTAGTTTGTTATTGTTTCTTCTCCCAAATCAAGCATTTTTGTGACTGAATGAGGGAATTTAACCCATTTACACTTATTTCTTTACAGACAGATTTGATCTTTCTGTTATATTGGCCGTGCCTGGTAGTCCTATTAGTGGGCATAAGATGATTGTGAGAGATCTCATTCATGACTGAAACCTGGTGAATAGGGCTTATCCTTCTGGATTATTGTGTTGATTTTGCCCCTTAAGGATATTTGTATGTTAAAAAAAGTCACAGTCTCCATTACTAGAAGAAGGTTGATTAATTTAATAAAACAAAATACCATAAAATGTCTACATGAAATTTAAGTGTAGACTAAGTGTGGGTCTTCCTCAGAAGAACCTGACTGAAGAGCTGCCACTACTGCTGGCTGCCATCTTTCCTCCAAAGACTTTGGTTATTATATATAAGGCAGTGGCTTATTTTAGCTGTTTTCTACAGTTGCCCTCCAGGGCTCCAAATCCCTACTCCTTGGACCTGGTGAGTAAAGAGGTTTTTTAAAAATAAGCTTTTAATTTGGAATAATCTTAGATTTACTGAAAAATGAAAGACAAAGATAATACAGAGAGCTCTTATATATCCCTTACCCAATTTCCTCTAAAGTTAACTGCTGATAATTCATGGTACATTTATCAAAAAACTAATGATTCTTCACTTTAACTGCATCGTAGACTTCATTCAGATTTCACCAGCTTTTTCACTAATGTTCTTTTTCTGCTTCAGGATCCAGTCCAGAATGCCAAATTGCATTTAGTTATGATGAATAGATCTTAAAACTTAAATAACATAGATTCAAAAACATTTGATTTTTGACAACTCCAGAGCAAACTGTAGCTGTGTCTAGGATATATGATTTGAAACTGTGATTTGTAGGGACCAATGATGTTGCCTGTTGTGGAGAGCCTTATATAGAGACAACATCACATAAGTATGCATTCTCTATTGGTTTCCTTGACATTGTGGAGGCCAATAAAAGTGAAGAAAAATTAAAACATCAAGGCCTTAGCATCATGTTTAGTTGTGTCTTCTTATGGATAGAGATTTGTTGCTAATACAGAAAAGAAGTATCTGGAATTCAGGGCAGGTCAAGCTGACCCAAAGGAGCCTTTTAAGATGGATGGCAGACCATTTAACATCCCAAAGAGCTGGACTCTCTAAGCTGGTTTCCCTGGCTACTGGAAGACTCTCTACTCGCTGGAGATGAATGACCAATTGTTGAACATTTGAAAAAGAGGTCAGGGGACTATGTGTTAGTATTGGGGGTACATAGTTACTAAGAAGGCAAACTGTCTCCAGAGCACTGTAGGTAACTGAAAGAAGATATTCTCCACAAAGGTACATGCTAATTTATCAGAAAAATGTTACATTTGTGTATGTTTGAGACTCTTGTGCCCTTTCTAGTAGCTAGAAGGGGTGTAACTTTTAAATATTAAATGCTTTTACTCTTAGCTGACCAAATGCTCATAGGATTCAGAGTAATGCATGGAGTAGCACTTCTGTCTTGAGTCATACACTCCAACCTACAGAGTCCATGGGAATCTAGGGATGGATCCCCTACCCTATTCATCTCATGCCTCCAGCTCTTCAGGTTCAGCTATGGAGCTGCCTTATGAGGCTTCCTGTCTCATAGTTACAGGGAAATTCAAAACCTTTGTTTCTTTTGACCTCTGCTTTCTCTTCATACTTCCCAGCCACCACTAGCCCCGGTTTTCCACCCAGTTTCAGAGGAATTATTATTCAGTTCTGTCTGTTTCTATTTTAGTTAGGGTTGGGATTCTGCGGGTGGGGGCAACTGCACTTTGGATTGTGTGGGAGAGGAAGCTACAACGCAATCGAACATTACTCAGACATATTATAGTACATATGTCCCATACACTATTATGCTAGGAACACCTTGGTTTCTTTCTCTAGTTTTAGTTGCAACACCAAATGTCTGCTTTTCTTCTCCTTGCTTACATATGTAACAGGAAGCCAGAAGGGACTTGGCATTTTCTAGAAGTCAAGAATGGAACATAGGGTGGGGGGAGTGGAACGGAGATGAGGAAAATACCTTGTAGTGACTTACTTGTTTTATGCTTTTACGTTCTTCAGACTTGCTAGTCTCTCTCTTTTTTTCTTTCCTGTATTCCAATTTGGACTCAGTGTGTTGGCTTGTTTTTCTCTTCTGGTGAATTGGGAAGTCTACTTTCTATTTTTATTATGCTAATGGTTATTTTTGACTTTTATGCCATATTTGAAGCTCCTTTTCTCTAATGAACAATGTCAAAATGAGACAAAGTTTACTGCAGAACTGAAATTCAAACCTAAGCAGTTTTCATTCCAGCCTTGTGCTTAGTTATTATGCTCTTAAGCCTACACAATGATGTTTCAACCTTCCTCTCATTTAGGCTTTATTTTTAGTATTATTTCCTAGCCTTTTTAATACAAATTATTTACAGTGAGATTTCTTGAATTAGGGTTACATCCTCCTAGAGTATTCCTTGCCTAAGTTTATCTTAGTCAGTAAATGATGGTTTGTTTTACTGGAATGCCGTTGCTCTGAAGACTTGGGAAAATATTGCTGAATCTTTGTTGTCATATATATTTACAAAGGAATCAGCAGAATCCCCGTTCTGTATATATCTTTGTACATTGTGTGTATGTGTGTGTGTGGGGGGGGGGTGGGGAGGAGAGATATTACCTAGAAAAAAGAAAATATGCAAAGAGTATATGGAAAATTTGGTGTTTTATGTATTCTAGGAAATAACTGTTATTAGATTGGTATGGTGGATGAAGCAAAGTGGAGTATGCCATGGTGTTAAAAACATATGCTCACTCCATCTACTCCCATAGCTTTGCAAGTCTGTCAGACAGGAGTAGGGCTGTGTGATAGTTTACTATTTTTATGGGGGTCCATATAGCTGTTTTTTAAAAAATAACATTTACCACCTCATAAACCATTTCTTCATTCCTCCACTTTAATTAATTGCCAACCAACCAAACTCAGCTCCATCAATTAAAATTTTTGCTGAAATTGGGCTTTATGCATGTTAATTTATAAACATAGGACTTTGCTTTTTTAATTACCAATCAAAATGAGTTCCCTTTTCAAAAAAGTGTCCTCAGTTGTTACCTTTTATTATTTTACGTGTTCTTCTTTATCTTACTGAAGTGTCCTCATTTATCTTAAAAAATTTTTTTGAAGTATATTTCTCTTTGCAACCTGGATGTGTGAAGCACAATCATAGCAGAATGTAAGTACATGGCATTGTGAGGAAATTGAGAACAATATGAAATCATCATATATTGTGGTGGATGAAGCCATTATCCCTAAACTTCCCACAATGAACTTAACAAAGAAGTTGATAACTCTTTCCAAACACAACCACTAAGTTGATACCAAGCAGTAATCAATCATAAGAAATTTTGGATGTACTTAGATGCCAATTTAAAAGTATAGGCTTTTATTATTGTAGAGATGCAAATGAACCTAAATTTTAGTGTCTTTTATGTAAGGAAACAATGAGTGGTAACTTCATGAAATATAATCATTCTTCCCATGCCATAAACAAAGATTCACTCTCTTTGTGCATATAAGGTTTTTCTTTTTTCTTTTTTCCCAGTCTCCAAGTTCAGACATTTTATCAGAATACATCTAAATATACATTTTTCTCATTGATTTTTCTAGAACTGAGCTTTTTAATATTTTGATTTGTAGACTCAGGTTTTTCTTTGGTGAAGAAGACTGTTCCTTGATTGGCTTCATGCTTTTTAACAGTTCCTTCTCCTCTATTGATCTTATCTTGGAATTCTTGTTTTTATAAGTTCAGTATTTCATATTTGTTTTTTAGGGATCATCATTTGCATCTCTTAAACTTCTATTCTTCTTCTATAAGATTTCTCTAACTTTTTGTCTCCTACTTAACATATCTAAGTTTCCTTAGACAATACTTTCTGATACTCTTTCAGGTTCCAGAACATTTTTTGCCTTATTAGCTTTTAATAATATGCTATTTTAAAGAGTTTTGCTTCCAGAAATGGTGAGCTAGCTTATTCGGACAAATGAAGAACAACTAAACAGATTTGTAAAACATATACAAGAGTTATAAAAATAAGAACCAAAAACCTGATTGCAGGCACTGCACAGCTACCTTTGTAGAGAGGACTTGACAGTTTAAGACACGTAGAAAAGGAAAGAACAGGGAGGTGTGTGTCAGACAATTTGGCCTTGCTTTTTTCCCTCAATGCACTTGCCAACTTGAAAGCAGTGACTGAAAGCCTAGGAAACTCAGCAGAACTTCTGTCAACCTCACAGTATTAGCAGAACAAATATTGGAATTGGGGCAATAAGGAAGTGTACCCACAAACAAACTAGGCTTTCAGTTGAAGCCCTGAAGGACTATACCTTAGGAGTAAGGGTAAAAATAGCATAGACTAGCTCTTGGAAGGCCTGACCTCAACTTCAAAATCATTTTTTTAAATTTATTTATTTATTTTGAGCGAGAGAGAGAGAGAGAGAGAGAGAGAGAGAGAGAGAGAGAGAGACCACGCTGGGGAGGGGCAGAGAGGGAGAGAGAGAGAGAACCCCAAGCAGGCTCTGCACTGTCCACACTGTCAGTGTGGATGCCCATGTGAGGCTCGAACCCGCGAACCATCATGAGGTCATGACCTGAGCCAAAACCAAGAGTCGGAAGTTTAACTGACTAAACCACGCAGATGCTCTTTAAATCGATTTCATCTGTGATTGGTTTAAGAGGATATCCTCCTAGACTTATTCTTGGCTGAGAAAATGCAAATCAATTTTGGATGAAGAAAAAATTATTATTACCTTCAAATGACCTCTAGATATTTCTACATATAGTTTTCAACACTCAGTAAAAAATAACAAAACATAAAAATAAAAGTAACTAATTAAAAACCAACAAAAACCTAAACATGTCCAAAAGAAATGCCGATGTTAAAGTTGGCAGACACAGATTTTAAAATCACTGTGATAATATTTTAAGATATTCAATGACAAGTTGACATATTTAACTAGAGGACTAGAAATTATGAGAGACCTGAATGGAAATTTAAAATTGAAAACCAAAATAAATAAAATTAATTATGAGGGGCTTGGCTTTAACAGCAAATTGGATGCGTTTACAAAAAATTGAACTGGAAGATAGGTTAGAAGAAATACCTAGAGTGAAACAAAGAGAAACAAGATGTAAAAGATGCAACAATGGAAAAGAGAATACTGTGCATGTGACATGCAGTTAAGATGTATGCAATTGAAGTTTTTGGCAGAGAGGACAGAGAGAATGGGGCAGAAACAATCTGGGAAGACATACGAGTGAATATTTTCTAAAATTTATGAAAGATATCAAACCATACATGCAAAAGTATAGGTTTTCAAACATATGAGTACAAAGAAAATCCCACACAGTCAAAGACAAAGGTAAAATCTTAGGGAAACCAGAGGAGAAACCAGAGAAAAAGATATTCTATCAAAGGAACAACACTGAACTGACAGTTGGCTTCTCAGAAGACAAGGGAATAATAATATCTTTACAGTATTGCAAAAAAATAATTACCAACACAGACTCTGTACCCAAAGGAAATATTATTCAGAAGGGAGGACAAAAAAAGACTTTATCATAGAAACAGAAACTGAAAATGCATCAGCAATAAACCTACATGAAGGAAATTCCAGAGGGAGATTATAAGGCAAAAGGTAGATGACTACAGATGGAATGTTGGAGGTGAAGAAGAAATGAAATGTATCAGAAGGAATAAATGTTAGGTAAATATTAATGAATATTGTATTTGAAACAATAATAACGTTTTATGAGGTCATAAATATATGTAGAATTAAAATACACAAAAATGATGACATAAAAAATTCATTGGGAAATGTTAAAGAAAGGTAATATACATAATAAGTATTTAGTAAATCGAGTAGTAAGACTGTGATGACAGATAACAGTTCACTAGCACAATAGTAAAAGAATACATAAACCACAAACAGTTATGGGAGAAAATGAATTAGACACATTTAGTTAATCCAAAAGAAGATAAAAGAGAAAAACAAATACAGAACAAGTAGAATAAACATTAATTGACTAGCATTTATACATGAGGCACTGGACTAGGGGTATGAAATATATTTAACAACATATTCTTTGCCTTTAAGGATCTTAGAGTCTAGGTATTAGGGAATGTAATAGAGCTAGTAGGAATGTTTGGATTCCCCAGAAGCAGACCTGAAAAGGATTTGAGTGAGTGCAGTTTGTTTGCAACTTGCAGAAAACACTGGTAGGGAATGAGGAAACGAGACAGTAGGAAATACAGCAATAATAAGTGTGCTATCAACCAGGTATTACTATGAGCTCACTGAGCTTTATTTCAAAACTTTTTTTAATGTTTATTTATTTTTTTATTATTTTTTTAAATATATGAAACTTATTGTCAAATTGGTTTCCATACAACACCCAGTGCTCATTCCTAAAAGATGCCCTCTTCAATACCCGTCACCCCCCCCCCCCATCCCCCATCAACCTTCAGTTTGTTCTCAGTTTTTAAGAGTCTCTTATGCTTTGGCTCTCTTCCACTCTAACCTCTCTCTTTTTTTTTTTCCTTCCCCTCCCCCATGGGTTTCTGTTAAGTTTCTCAGGATCCACATAAGAGTGAAAACATACGGTATCTGTCTTTCTCTGTATGGCTTATTTCACTTAGCATCACACTCTCCAGTTCCATCCACATTACTACAAAAGGCCATATTTCATTCTTTCTCATTGCCACGTAGTACTCCATTGTGTATATAAACCACAATTTCTTTATCCATTCTTCAGTTGATGGACATTTAGGCTCTTTCCACAATTTGGCTATTGTTGAGAGTGCTACTATAAACATTGGGGTACAAGTGCCCCTATGCATCAGTACTCCTGTATCCCTTGGGTAAATTCCTAGCAGTGCTACTGCTGGGTCATAGGGTAGATCTATTTTTAATTTTTTGAGGAATCTCCACACTGTTTTCCAGAGCGGCTGCACCAGTTTGCATTCCCACCAATAGTGCAAGGGGGTTCCCATTTCTCCACATCCTCTCCAGCATCTATAGTCTCCTGATTTGTTCATTTTGGCCATTCTGACTGGCATGAGGTGATATCTGAGTGTGGTTTTGATTTGTATTTCCCTGATGAGGAGCGATGTTGAGCATCTTTTCATGTGCCTGTTGGCCATCCGGATGTCTTCTTTAGAGAAGTGCCTATTCATGTTTTCTGCCAATGTTTATTTATTTTTGAGAGACAGAGACAGAGCGTAAATGGGGGAGGGGCAGAGAGAGAGGGAGAGACAAAATCTGAAGCAGGCTCCAGGCTCTGAGCTGTCAGCACAGAGCCTGACGCAGGGCTTGAACTCATGAACTGTGAGATCATGACCTGAGCTGAAGTTGGACAGCCAACCAACTGAACCACCCAGGCTCCCCTAACTGAGCTTTATTTTATTATTTTTCTCTTTTTTATATTAAGTGTAATTTATTATCCAATTGGTTTCCATACAACACCCAGTGCTCATCCCAGTAGGTGCCCTCCTCAATGCCCATCACCCTCTTTCCCCTCTCCCCCACCCCCCCATCAACCCTCAGTTTGTTCTCAGTATTCAAAAGTCTCTTATGGTTTGCCTCCTTCCCTCTCTGTAACTTTTGTTTTCATCCTTCCCCTCCGCCATGGACTTCTGTTAAGTTTCTCAGGATCCACATAAGAGTGAAAGCATGATATCTATCTTTCTCTGCCTGACTTATTTCACTTAGCATAATAGTCTCCAGTTCCATCCACGTTGCTACAAATGGCCAGATTTCATTCTTTCTCATTGCATTGTAGTATTCCATTGTATATATAAGCCACATCTTCTTTAGCCATTCGTCAGTTGATGCACATTTAGGCTCTTTCCATAATTTGGCTATTGTTGAAAGTGCTGCTATAAACATTGGGGTACAAGTGCCCCTATGCACCAGCACTCCTATATCCCTGGGGTAAATTCCTAGCAGTGCTATTGCTGGGTCATAGGGTAGATCTAGTTTTAATTTTTTGAGAAGCCTCCACACTGTCTTCTGGAGTGGCTGCACCAGTTTGCATTCCCAGCAGTAGTGCAAGAGGGTTCCCATTTCTCCACATCCTCTCCAGGATCTATAGTCTCCTGATTTGTTCATTTTAGCCACTCTGACTGGCATGAGATGGTATTCTCAGTGTGGTTTTGATTTGTATTTCCCTGATGAGCAGTGACATTGAGCATCTTTTCATGTGTCTGTTGGCCATCTGGATGTCTTCTTTAGAAAGGTGTCTATTCATGTCTTCTATCCATTTCTTCACTGGATTATTGGTTTTTTGGATGTGGAGTTTGGTGAGTTCTTTATAGATTTTGGATACTAGCCATTTGTCCGATATGTCATTTGCAAATATCTTTTCCCATTCCTTCGGTTGCCTTTTAGTTTTGTTGGTTGTTTCCTTTTCAGTGCAGAAGCTTTTTTTTTCATGAGGACCCAATAGTTCATTTTTGCTTTTAATTCCCTTGCCTTTGGAGATGTGTCGAGTAAGAAATTGCTGCAGCTGAGGTCAGAGAGGTTTTTTTCTTGCTTTCTTCTCTAGGGTTTTGGTAGTTACCTGTCTCACATTCAGGTCCTTCACCCATTTTGAGTTTATTTTTGTGAATGGTGTAAGAAAGTGGTCTAGTTTCATTCTTCTGCATGTTGCTGTCCAATTCTCCCAGCACCATTTGTTAAAGAGACTATCTTTTTTACATTGGATATTCTTTCCTGCTTTGTCAAAGATTAGTTGGCCATATTTTTGTGGGTCCAATTCTGGAGTCTCTATTCTATTCCATTGGTCTAGTTGTCTGTTTTTGTGCCAATACCGTACTGTCTTGATGATTACAGCTTTGTAGAAGAAATGGACAAATTCCTAAACACCCACACACTTCCAAAACTCAAACAGAAAGAAATAGAAAACTTGAACAGACCCATAACTAGAGAAGAAATTGAATCAGTTACCAAAAATCTCCCAACAAATAAGAGTCCAGGACCAGATGGCTTCCCTGGGGAATCCTACCAGACATTTAAAGCAGAGATAATACCTATCCTTCTCAAGCTGTTCCAAAAAATAGAAAGGGAAGGAAAACTTCCAGATTTCTTCTATGAAGCCAGCATTACTTTTATTCCCAAACCAGACAGAGACCCAGCAAAAAAAGAGAACTACAGGCCAATATCCCTGATGAATATGCATGCAAAAATTCTCAACAAGATACTAGCAAATCAACTTCAACAGCATATAAAAATAATTATTCACCATGATCAAGTGGGATTCACTCGTGGGCTGCAGGGCTGGTTCAATATTCACAAATCAATCAATGTGATATATCGCATTAATAAAAGAAAAGATAAGAACCATATGATCCTGTCAATTGATGCAGAAAAAGCATTTGACAAAATACAACATACTTTCTTAATAAAAGACCTTGAGAAAGTCAGGATAGAAAGAACATACTTCAACATCATAAAAGCCATTTATGAAAACCCCACAGCCAATATCATCCTCAATGGGGAAAAGCTGAGAGCTTTCCCGTGAGATCAGGAACACGACAGGGATTTCCACTCTCACTGCTATTGTTTAACATAGTGTTGGAAGTTCTAGCATCAGCAATCAGACAACAAAAGGAAATCATAATTGACAAAGATGAAGTCAAACTTTCACTTTTTGCAGATGACATGATACTACACATGGAAAACCTGACAGACTCCATGAAAAGTCTGCTAGAACTGATACATGAATTCAGCAAAGTCTCAGGATACAAAATTAATGTACAGAAATCAGTTGCATTTTTATACACCAATAATGAAGCAACAGAAAGAGAAATAAAAAAAACTGGTCCCATTCACAATTGCACCAAGTATCATTAAATACCTAGGAATAAACCTAACCAAAGATGTAAAAGATCTGTATGCTGAAAACTATAGAAAGCTTATGAAGGAAATTGAAGAAGATATAAAGAAATGGAAAAACATTCCGCGCTCATGGGTTGGAATAATAAATATTGTTAAAATGTCAATACTAGCCAAAGCTATCTGCACATTCAATGCAATCCCAATCAAAATTGCACCAGCATTCTTCTTGAAGCTAGAACAAGCAATCCTAAAATTTGTATGGAACCACAAAAGACCCTGAATAGCCAAAGTAATATTGAAGTAGAAGACCAAAGTGGGAGGCATCACAATCCCAAACTTTAGCCTCTACAACTGAGCTTTATTTCAAGGGAAAACTCTGTGATATGGTGTAGAAGAAGCACTTCAAAATATATCCCACAAGGCACAAAGAGTCTAGCTAGAAGTCAATCATTGTTGGACAGCTGTTCCCAGAGTATGGATTCCTTGGTGCTTCCAGCCAGCTGCTGTGTAACAGCAGAGCAGCCTCTCAAGGCTTTGGAGAAAGCCATTAGACAGATACAGATACTGGTGTTTGGAAGTCAGGAACATGAGGTATCAACAGCTTTGGCTACATTGCATCCCTTCATCATTTAGAGCCACTCTTCCTTCTATTAAGTTTCACTCCATCCTGTGATAGCTTCTTCAGTCTGGTAAACACTCAAAATTTCTATCAAACATGCTTTACATGGAAAGGTTTGTAGGACAAACTATGCTCTCTGATGCTAAGGCCACAATTCATTCTCATCACATACTTTATTTACCACCTGTTTGAGATTTTCTTTACCCTCAGCCAGCATTTCTATTGATCTAGGATGCTTAATGAGTGGGGTAACCCAGAATTTTATGCCTGAGGGATCTGAGACCATGGTTCTTGTACTCCTGTAAGGCAGTGGTTGCTACAACTGTCCACCAAGAGCTGTCATGCATGTGGAAGTAATCAGAGGTAAGTCAGTGACTTTGTCAAGTCCCAGACTTTCTGCTCATGGTCAAAGAGCAATTCTATCTCCTCATGATAATCAGGGATTAACTGATTATCAATGACTCGTGTTAATATAGCATAGCAACTCTTTGTTTTTGCCTTGTGGTCTTTAGGCATGAGGAGCTAAAAATTGCCAGGCATAAGATATAAATTTAGAATTAGTGGAATCTTTGCTGTGCCCCTGATAGAAGTACCTCCTCATCCACTCCCAGGAACCAGAAACTAAATCAGCAGAGCCAAAAGTTGTGGGAACAGAAAGCATAAGTTCTTCAAGTGGATTACTGGGAGTGACATTTAGAAAAACTTTCCCTATATCCACATTTTGGTTCCCAGACCAGGGACATAACACTGTAAAATAGACATTGGTTCAGTGTCTATACTTCACTTTGAAGGACAGCACTGCACCCACAAGCTGGAATCTCAGGTGCACTATGAAGGGGCCCCTGCAGTGTTAAATTAGGAGGGCAACTTCTGAGTGATGAACTTTGTGATAGGCACCAGGAGAGTGTGTGTATGTTCACCATCACACCGTCTTTCCTGTGAAGTGGGTCCCTTGGCCTGTAGTGATGTTACGTACGAATCCCATGATAATAAGCACTGTTAGTCCTTACAGAGTGATGCTGGTAACGGGACTTCACAAAAGGAGAGCAAACCTAAACCTATACCCAGAATATGTGCTGATTTTGTGAAAGGGTAAATTTCTGCACTTCTGGAGTAGACAATATGTGAAGTAACCAATTTTCTATCCAAGTGGCTGTTTGGTCTCCTAGAGGGGTGGTATTACACTGAGGACATAGTGTCAGTCTCCACAGCCTATCAGCTAGACCCACAGCAAGCTCAGTAGAGGTGAGAGGAAGCCTGTGCTTTTGACCACGTGCAGCCTCTGGAACAGATGGTATCATGGTTGGGTTGGCCTTCCTGGGTTGATTAGATGTGAGACAGTAAACTTCTTACATACCAGCTCAAACTGAATTCCTCTGACCATTCCCTCATAACCGAATATTAATCCTAGTACTCCAGTCAAATTTGTATTCCTGGTATTTATTTGAAACAGATACATTTTAACCTTGAATATACTGCTCCTTCTAAATTTTTTATTTTTAGGTGCCTTATTTTCAGATTGTATTTTGCCTTACTTAGTGTTGATTATAACATCTGAGAGCACAGTTTTCTCAGTTATTCTTTTTGAATTAAACCTACTAAATACTTTATATTATTATAATGATGAAAATAGTTATTATTGAACAGTAGCAGGCAATATTCTTGAATTATAAGCATCACAAGGGCAGAGATCTTTGCTATGTTCATTATATATTCCAGAAACCTATAAAAGTGCCTAGCACATAGTACATGTCAAAAAAATTATTGATCAAATAGATTTTCCATAATACTCTTGCAGGGTATTGTTATCCTTATCTTACTGACGCAAAAGTTAAGGCTCAAAGTGTTTAAATGACTTTCTAAAAGTAACACAGTCAGTGAATGGCAGAGGGAAAATTTGGACTTAATTCAATCTGACTTCACAGGTGTCACTTTCCCACAACTCAATAGAGATTACAGGGTGACCCTGATTGTCAGACAACTCATTGTCACACAATTGATTTGTGTTTCCCAGTATTTGGAAAACTCAATGGGGGCAGGGAACTTTATCAGATTTTGTAGCCATAGGAATTAACAAGTAGCTTGACACAAAATAGGCCTTCCATAAATATTTGTTAAATAAATGGCTCTGATTTACTCAAATAGCTCAGGTGAGTTTATGGCCATAGGGAGTCTGACTTTAAACCTGCTGTGTCTATTTATTGATCATGAGTATCATCATTCTGCCAGACTTTTCAGGTTCAGTTACACAGGACTTAGTTATGTAGCCTCAGACACAAAAAATGGGAGGCTACTGCTAGGTTTAGCTACTAACCTTGGAAATAAGAAGGTATGGGGGAGAGCAAAAGATAGGTTCACATTCTGCCAATACTTGAAAGCCACTTTAACAGAAACACAACCTATAATCCTTGGTTACAGAATTATCTCTGACATTATTACTATTATTTATGATTATGATTCTTATCACTGACTCAGTTATTATTTTGGATTGATTTGTTTTAATGGTACTCAAATGGTTCCCAATGACTATGGAGTTTTTCCCCATAAAAATTAACTCACATGGAATTGGATTCACTATAGAACTTAGAAATGGGAACAGAAAAGTGCTCCTTGAACTTAAGTGATTATACATTTCTAAACTAACATATTCAGAGAAAAGATCTTCCATGCTTGTACTTGTTTTCCATAGATCCTATATCTTTTGAGATTTCTTATTTAATGTGGGAATTAGCATTTAGTTCCCAGAAGGCATTAGTGAAAACATTTTCCTTTTCACGGAATTCACGGGCATATTTTGTTTTGAAATATGAAAATAACTTGTACAGATGTAACAAAAGTGCAGAAAAAGAACAAAAAAATTAACAAATGCATATTTATGGGATCAAAGAAAATAAGAGGTAATGGTCCCTGTCACAAGCGTAAAAAAGAATTAAGCAAAATTACCAATCTAATTCATGTTTTCATTCCATAATTCAACATAAACCCCTATTTTCCCTAATAAAAATGTAGCCTAAAATTTACTTTATCAATCAACAATAATATTCTCAATATAATTATCAGTGTAAGAATGGCTAACACAATGAGAACAGCTTTTACTAGTTACAGTTAGGCCAGTGTGACAGACAGACAGACAGAGAGACAGACAGACAGACAGACGGCCTTGGAACACTGCTCTGGTGCTATGACAACTGGCATTTAAAACTTCCTCAAATGCCAGCAAAGAGGCAAGGAGAAATTTTACCATATTTCTTTTACCTGAGAATTTTGACTGTCAAAAATGAGATAAAAAGGGAAAAATATCACCAGGAAACTTAGATTGTTTTAGAAATTTAGAATTCCTAAATTTAGAAATTTTAGTTTCTAGGAAGAAAAAAAGAAACTTTAGTTTCATTGGCATTCAGTCCTCTGATTTTATACCTGAGAATAGATCATTTAAATATGTATTTTAATATTTCGTGTGTATGTGTGTGTGTGTGTGTGTAGGTGGGTGTATTGCTGGTTAAATCTATCATATGTCACTTTTGCTAGAAAAACTTTTGATAGGTTTAGTCTGAGTAACATCACTGCTATTATCATTTTTTCAACAGTAGGGGTGAAAATATGAATGCATAACATTAGATTATATCCCAGTGGAAAAGAACTAAGAGAGTTTCTGAAGCAGAGTAGGGAGGTTTGCAACATTCTGTTATAATTAATGCTTTTCCTGGTCTTTGGATAAGGAGGCGTTTATTGCCCTCTGCTCTAAGCTGACATATTCTATGATGAATTCGCTTTGAACTGTAAAACAAAGAGCTTTTTAAAAGTATAGACTATAAAGAGATGATAGTTTCTAAAAGAGTGACCAGTATGATGAGAGAAATATTTCCATTCATTATGTAGGTTTATATTTTACCGTACAAGATTAGGAAAGTTACTCTTTTTATACAAGGATCGGTGAAATAAATCTCAGTAACAAATGCAAAGTTGAATTTTATAATTCAAAATTAATATTGATAATAAAAAGTAGCTCAAAATCAATATTGATCAAACATTTAAAGTATTTTAAAACCATGAATAATGTCAGTACCATCATGGATATTGCCATAATTATATGAGGTCTGGTAGACCAGGTAACAGAGCAGGAAATCCATGAGGTTCTTGTAAGAGATTACACCCCAATAGCAACCATGCCAAAGGACCCCTTTTTATGAGGTTCCTCAGTCTGATGGTTTCATTTGGCATTACCTGAAGAGATCTTTTAACTTGGAACTTTTAGAGAGCCACTGTGCTACAATATGGCATGAAACATATAAAGTTCACCAAAAGTTAAATGAAACTTAAAACACCAGCGTTGCCAAGGCTTAGCTAGAAAACCTTTCTCTTATTGAGGTGCCCACAGTGGCATAAAGCATAAAAATCTGAAATCATGAAAATGTAGGGAAGACAGAGAAGCCAGGTAGCAAATCAGATACAGTATTTGAGACCTAGGGTACGTATGTGTGGGAAGGAGCCAAGGCTGGATGCCAGCAGTGACTGTTTAGCAGAGAGCTGAGCCAGAGCAGTACTGAAGATTTTGCCAAAACACAAATGTGGAAAGCAGGTGAGATGGCAGGAGGTGAGGACACTGGGTCATCTAAGTTAATTAAGTAAACTGCATCTCTTCCTGGCCTGGGGCTGTTTATAATAGGCTGCTGGATGTGTGGCACAGGGAAGTGCTGACTAGTACCTGAATAATAGAACACTGCTGAGACCATAAGTAGGATTGAATCCAGCAGTGCCTCTGAGGCAATTCTTTCTGCATTTATCTTCTGGTTTACCTTGTTCTCTGCCGATGCCTCTTCTTTGAAGGTCCATGTGCCATGCTCATCTTGTTGCTTCCTGATGTCTGCACAAACTGGTACAGATATATATATATATATATATATATATATATATATATATACACACACATACATGTGTGTGTGTGTTTGTGTGTGTGTATATATATAGTCTTGTTAGTAAGTGTCTTATGGGAACAATAGCATTCTCTGTTCCTTAGTTTTCCTCAGCACACCACTGTTCAATAGTCCTTTTTATCATATGACAGAGTGCAAAAAGTATATCAAAGATGAATTATAATCTAGAAATGTTTCCCATTACTGGGAGTTACAAGTTTATAGTTTTGGGCTAAGAAATAGCAATTTTATTCACTTAGTATGTATATTAAGATCAAGAGAAGGAGAGAGGGAAGGAGGGGAGGACAAAGAGAGAGAAGAAAGAAGGAAAGGAAGGAAAGGAAGGAAGGACAGGAGGGAGGGAGGGAGGAAGGAAGGAAGGGAGGAAGGAAGGAGACTTCAGAGAGAGAACAATGACAGAAGAACCCAGCCAAGTCAGATGAGACTTCCAACAAGCAGTGACCTGAGCAGAGTCCTGAACAACTGAGTGGGAGTTATCCAGGGAGAAGTGGGGGTGGGTAGAGATTTCTGGAGAGCAATTTCCAAGCAGAGGGAAAAGCTGGAGATGAGAGGTTGGGGCACATGACAGGAATGACAAGTAGTTAGATGTGGTGCCAAGTGAGAGGAGGGTGATGATGAGGGATGAAGTTGGAGGCATAGGAAAAGGGGAGAGCGCAAGGGGCTTTTGCTGTGCTAGGGGATTTGGACTTTATACTTATGACTATGGGGAGTCCAAAAAGATTTTAATTGGTACGTTGTCATGATCAGATGTGTGTCTAGAGAGTCATTCCAATGGCAGTGTGAAGCGGTGGTCAGAGGTGGGTAAGGCTGAGAGAGGAAGGCCAGGTAGAAGGTAGTTGCAGGAGTCTAGGGGAGACTTGATGGTTACCAAGACTATGCTAGTGAGGGTGGAGCTCAATATAAGGGGGTAGATTGGAGAGGTTAAGGACGTAGAGTCAGCTTTTTGACTGCTCTGCTTATTATTTCTTTTTTAAAAATGTTTTAATTTTTAAACTTTTTTTCAGCTTTATGGATGTATAATTGACAAAATCATAAGCTATGTAAAGTGTGTAACCTTATGACTTGATACACATATACATCGTGAAAAGATCCCTGCTATGGAGTTAATGAATTAATTAACACATGCATCACCTTACATATTTACTTTTGTTTTTGGTGAAAACATTTAGGTTCTATTCTGTCAGCAAATTTCAGTTATATAATATAGTGTTATCATCATGTTGTAGATTAGATCCTGAGAAATTTTTCATTTTATAATTGAGATTTATACACTTTTACCAACTTCTCCTTATTCCTCTTCCACCTCCCAAGCCCCTGACAAGCATTTTGCTGCTCTCTGTTTCTCTGAGTTTGACTTTCTGTTTATTTATTTTAAAAAGATTCCAGGTATCAGTGATACCGTGTAGTGTTTGCCTATCTCCACCTGGCTTATTTCACTTAGTATAATGATCTCTAGATTCATCCATGCTGTTGCCAGTGGTAGGATTTCCTTATTTCTTAAGGCCAAATTATATTCCATTATATTTATATCACAATATCTTCATCCATTTATCCGTTGATGGACACTTAGGTTGTTTCTATATCTTGGCTATTGTGAATAATGTTGCAATGAACAGGAGAGTACTGGTATGTCTTCAAGATAATGGATTCATTTCCTTTGCATATATACCCGGATGTGGGATTGCTGGATCATATGGTATTTCTATATTTAAGTTTTTGAGAACCATCCATACTGTTTTCCACAGTGACTGTACCAATTTACATTTCCACCAACAGTATACAGTGGTTCCCTTTTCCCACAACTTCACCTTGCTATGTCTTGTCTGTTTGGTAATAGCCATTCTAACACGTGGGATGTGATATATCATTGCGGTTTTGATTTGTATTTCTCTGATGATTAGTAATGTTAAGCACCTTTTCATGTACCTGTTGGCCATTTGTATGTCTTATTTCTTACCTATTTGCTACTGCCTAGGTCTGTGTAATGCTGAAAAAAATAGGGATCTGACTTTCTTTGTTTTCTTCTCAATATAAACATCTCTGCTAGTGCCTTCTGCTGAAGGCCTCCTATAGAACAATGCCTTTTGTGACTACGGGGGGTAGATTTCATGTACTTGCCTGAATTTGGGTGCGAAAAATAGCTTTCTTTTTTTAATGTTTATTTATTTGGAGAGAGAGAAGGAGAAAGTGTGTGAAAGCTCATGAGTCAGGGATGGGTAGAGAGGGAAAGAGAAAATTCCAAGCAGGCCCCATTACTGTTAGTGTGGAGCCTGACTTGGGGCTGGATCTCAGGTCATGAGATCATGACCTGAGCCGAAATCAAGATTCGGACACTTAGCCAACTGAACTACCAGGCACCCCAGAAAAATATTTTTCAAACACAGTGTTCAATAGAAGGATTCCATTCTTCAGATGATTTTGTTTGGTGATATTTGCTGTCTCACCCTCCTGTTACTATGTGGGTTTCAAGCTTTTTGCCCGTAGCATTAAGGAGGTCATTCTGGTTGTCTGTTTCATACTCAGTCATGCTGAAAAATCTTTTTTCAGGAGACGGAGCTAGTGTCTCTGATGACACTTTGACAACAAGATCAATGATTAGCAAACATTTGGGTTCATCAGAATCCCCTGGGGAGCTTGTTAAATAAAAGATTCCTGGGCCCTGCCTTCAGGTACTCCAATTCAGTATGTGTGGAATGGGGGCCAGAATCTCCATTTTTAATAAGTGCCCTAGGTGATTCAGAAACAAATGATCAGGTAATTATGCTACCTACTCCTCACCCCCCAAATCCCCATGATTTAATTGTTTATATTTTATCTTATTTTTGAAGTGGAACTTGAAATAAATACATTACAATAAATAATGAATAAAGACCATGATTTTTGTATTATGTTCATTTCACTATTTATTTTGTGGGCTATAGTCAGTTTAAAATAATGAAGGTATGGAGCTTATTAGGTGAATGGCAAGGTATTCCAGGATGTTAAAAGTGGCTTTGCCTGACATTTAGAAATTAGAATATCCTGATGCCAGGGCAAGGAGCAGCTGTGTCATGCTGTGGGACATACAGAATATGCATATGTTGGAGGTGGAGGTGTATTCTGGGGCAGTGACACCTGGGGTGTGTGTTCCGCAGTCAGGCAACACTGGCATCACTTGGGAGGCTGTTAGAAATGTAAATTCTCAGACCCACCCTGACCTACTGAATCAGATCTTCTGGGGTTTTAGGGTTTCTGTGTTTTAACAAGCTCTCCAGGTGATTCTGATATACATGCAAGTTGAGAATAACTGGTCTAGTGCACTTCTGTCTCTCCATGGAGACTGTATGTTTGGGTTTTTAAAGTTTAGCAGTGTATCTTAAATGGTAGAGATATTGCCTGATTTGTTTCTCTAGAGTAAATCCACATCTTAGAGTGTATTTGGTTAGGATTTGGTCCACCCTTAAGTGAGCAAAACAAAACAATAGTGGGTTTAAAACGTAGAAATTGCTTTCTCTCAAAGTACAAGTTAGGAAGAAGGATCCAGGACTGGTTAGATACTCCACAATATTGGATTCCCAGTCTCCTTTTATTTTATTTCTCAGTCTTGCAAGCATTGCATTCCCAAGTAACCATTATGTTACAAGGCTGCTGTGTCCAGAGCACGTACATCTACGTTCCAGTCAGCAGCAAGGGGAAAGGAGAGGATGGACACTTCACAGGAGATTCAGACACTACTGCCACTTACATTCCGCTGGCCAGGGCTGCACAATTGGTCCTCTTTAGCTTCATAGAAGGTGGGGATGTGGAGTGTTGATTCTAAAAGGTGACATGCCCCACTGAAATTCAAGAGTTTTATTGCTGAGGAAGATGAGGAAAAAGAGAAATGGGGTGAAGAATAGGGGGATGGATTTGTTGTTTCTGTCACCCGGGAAGTGTACATTTGTGATGTGTTCCTTTTCTACTTCTATTTTTTTTTAAACTTTTTACTTATGTATAGTTACTTATTCATGCATTCTATCTTTCCACTTCAGGTTTTAATCTGTTTCTTTAGTCATTCTCAATGATTTGGGGGAAAGGATGCTTGATCCTATGGATGTTATTATGATGAAATGATCTTTATTGTATCTAATCTATATCTATCTATCTATCTATCTATCTATCTATCTATCTATCTTTTTATCTGTCTGAATGCATACATAATGTGTCCACGACAAACTTTTACTTCTCTTAAATACTATTATTTACCAATTTGTTATATATGTGAATGTATAAGGAACTTTCTGTTTTTTAAAATAATGCTTCTAATGGCCCACTTTCTCAGAATTTATAAGTTATGCCATGTCAGAGAATGATTCCAGAACCTTTAGGGAAATATCAAATTTACATGATAATATCAATGACTTATTTTAGGCCACTTTAAATAATTCACTCCTCATTTTTTCCAACTTAATACTTCCTGACATTTGAACCAGACAATGGCTGAATACAAATGTTTTATGTGCTCTTTAGTGGAGACACCTACTGTAAAATGGTTATTGAAAAGCCTATGAATCATCCCTTCTCTAAAATATTCAGTTCTTTAAGCTGATTGCTATTAGCTGTTCATATTATTTTAATTAGAAGAAAACATGGCTGCTGAAAATCAGCTGAAGGTTCTATAAATAAAAGTATCCATCCTGCAGAGTCAAATTTTAATTAACCTTTTAGTATGCCAACCTTTCCACTAGCATTTTTCAGGGCTTTCAGCCATTCATTTTGTTCAAAAGCCATATGGGCTACTTTTCATCTGTATATAATCCAAATCTATGAGAGAGCGTTCCTGGAATACAAACGCACTGTTCATCAGCTGTCACTTAAATACCTTTATTTAAATGAAAAGACATCCAAATGCAATACAGTGTGGTGTGATGGAGGAGAAAATACACAAGATAGAATTTATCTTTTTCCCATTTATCTCCTCATTTGAGTCACAATTTGTATCCTGATCTGCTTCAGGCATGTTAGGTTTCTTAACGATAGACTACTTACTGGTGATTAAAGCAACACCAGACTGTAATTACTGGGAATCAGTCCACTTTTCACTTCTAGTCATTATCTACATGAAAGGTGTTTTCATAAGCTATTTGTTGGAAAATCCATAGATGACATAAATAAGTATTTTCTGCGGATAGATTTTGTATGTTGCTCTGACCGTGACTGTGGAAGAAATGCCAGTTCAAAGTACAAAAGGTAGCTAGACCTGAATTCACTTCAGTTCCTGGTTACCAGAAAAATTAATTTTCAGAAAAATGTTTCTAATTGTTATGCAGTCAATGAAAACCATCAAACACAACCATGGCAACCACTGTCAGAACCTGACCTTAATAAGCAAAGAGGACTGATATTAATTCAGTTTCTATGGTTATAGTCAAAGTAAATGTGATATTTTTCTATTTAAAATTTACAACTCTCTGTGATTATTATAGTAATCAAACATCAACTACATCAAATTTATAAACTTACAAAAGAACCAAATGATAAAACTCTGCAGTTTGCAAATAATACTCTGGATCTACAGTAGTGATTTGGTGAACCCAGTTTTGAGTAGAAAGCACAAGGCTGACCACCGAATGCTTGAAGCAATTCATTGCTATGATCCTGCACTATCTGGACATTTCCACTTCTCTGACCACTGCTTTTCTGTCATTTGGTTATATCTCTTTCTGAAATTCTGTTCCTTTCAGGTAAAATACTTTATAATCTATACATACACCAACATATAAATGTTAGTTATTGCTATTGGGCAGGACAGAAAGGTAGACAATCAGGGAAAATGCTTAAAACCAAGGGTTAAATGAGTATAGAACCTTATGGTGAAGACAAAGTGAGAGTCTAGGGTGAATTAGAGGGGAGAGAGAAGGATAGGTGTGGATATGAATGGGCAAACCATACAGCCAGAGGGGTAGCATCTCTGACATAGCTCCCAACCTTCTCTCTCCTCCAGCGTCTGCAAATACTTGCCCTTCCCTACACTCTAACCGTGCTTGGTAGGCAGTCTCTGAAATGGCCTCCAGTGATCCTCACCTCTGGGTACTTATATATACCCTTGGATAATCCCTTCTCCTTGAATGGGTCTAGTAACTTGCATCTGAAGAGACGGATATAGAGAAATTAATTGGATATTACTTCTGTGATTTGATTACAAAAGATAATGACTTCTATCTTACTGGCACGCTCTCCTGCTTTATAGCTTGTTTCACTCTCATGGAGCAAGCTACAAGGTTTTGAGATACTTTCTGGAGAGATACACATAACAAGAATCAAGGGAGGCCTTCTGGCCAACAGCTTGTGAAGAACCAAGGCTTCAGTACAGGAGCTAGGAAGAATTGAGTCTTACCAATAATTACATGACTGAGCTTTAAAAAAAATCCTTTCCACTTGAGTTAAGTCATGCCTAGACTCCTGACCTACAGAAACTGTGGGATCGTTGCTACTGTTATTTTAAGCCATTTGGAATAATTTGTTACACCACCATAGTACTACCGCCAGATTCTGAAACAGCTGTACAATCCAGCCACAGAGAAGGCAAGGGGGAAAGAGCTGGAAAATGGAAGGAAAGAGTCCTCTCAGCATATAGACAGGGATCAACATCCAGAGATGCAGATCAGGAAGAGTGGGAGGGAAGGAGGGTGAGGAAGAGAAAGAAAAAAGAGAAAGAAGCACAAAGCATACTTTCCCTCAAAGTTCAATGTTAAAGTAGAAACAGGACAAGGACAACATGAATATGCTCTAAAAACAGGGTGGGAGGGTGGTACCATAGTACAACCAGAGAAAAACTTGGCTCTTAGAGTGGAGTATATTGTAAGAGCTCCTACTCGTCACAGGTTACTCCAGACCCAAGGAATTATAATTAGAGAAGAATAATCCATTATATTCATAATAGATCTCTCCATAGGATACCTGGTTTAAGAACTTGCAAATATTTATACTGTCTCAGGAAACAGAACTCAGACTTATGAATCATACATTATACACCTCCTATTTCATGCCTTATCATGTTTTATATTTTATATTCAATTGTAGAGTTGTCTTTTTCCTCTGATTCATGCAGATATTACAGGGTGATGTGAATGGGGTGTGTGTGTAACATAATCTGAAGAAACTACACTGTGATGTGCTCTCTGAAGCCACTTACCGCAGCTGTCCCACTGAGATGCCTCTAACTCACAAAGTGCGGAGTTTGCAGTGTATGCCACCCAGAAAAAACAAAACAAAACAAAACAAACATGTTTCTGCAGACATCTGTGGCTTAGCTGATAATCACAAAGAGCTTTCTACAGTTGTCATCCAACTTGGGGTCCGGAGAATTCTCACAATTCCATCAGGGACTGTTGAGAGAACTGTTTCAGGAATATGGTGAGTGATCATCTTAGATCTCAGATATAAAAATTCCCATTAGGTCTTTTGAATTAGAAGTTTTTCCAGGAAGACTTGCTTTAGCAGTTTGTATCTACTTCCAGTGAATGAATAGCTTCATCAAAATGACTGGTAGGCTCTCAGCACACTCTACTTTTTATATCTCTAAGATTTTCCCAAAGAGATTGGGCTCCAGTGTAGGTGGAAATGGCACCTATAATCAGGATCAGAATCTCTGCTGTCTTTTGCTCTAGCTACTGATCTGTGCCTCCTGTAGAGAAAGGGGTGGCTGAGATTTTCCTGCTAATGCTCCACTGGGCCTACCCAAGGCTTAGAGCTGAACTGTACTGTTATAGGCTTTAAGTGTTAGCATTTTCTCAATATTTATTCTAATTGTGCAGCCATTAGGCAGACTGTATTCTCTTCCATATCCCACTTGAGATGAATTCACCAGTTTTGGTAGTCAGGAATCCTTGTGACCCACTTCAAGTTCAGGTTTCTGCTGCTCTTGGAACCACAACTTGTTTTCCAGTGCTTAAGTCATGGTGCCTAATGGCTATTTTCTGAGAACTTACTGTAATTAAAAAAATCTCTCTTGATCTGCTCATCTTCTCTTAGGACTTGGCTTCCATGGGAAGATGAGGAATGGGCAGTTTTTTTCAGACATGTCATTACAGATCCAAACTCCAATTATAGGCATATGAAGATATGTTTATGAAACAACTTTTGAGTATCAATATCAAACATTATATTAACTTTCTCTGATAAATTTATCTCACTTACACTACCCTCCTTTTCCTTTCAATATAAGTTTATTACTTTATAATAGGTTTATTATAATTGTCTATACTAATTACCGTGTAATTTTAAATAATATGTTTAAATTTTGTCTTGATTCATCATTTACAGATAGTCCCTCTTTCTCCCTTATGATCAAAGATGAGTTAGTATTTATAAGAAAACAGTTTAATTGTCAAACAAACTCTGTCACTAATACCTGTATAGAAATAATTTTTCCGTTCTGCACTCCTTTCCAACAGCTACCTAAGAAAGGAAGGATAATTTTGTGAATCTTTGCGTATATGAAAATATCTTTATTCTACTCTTACTCTTTTTTTTTTAATGCTTCTATTTATTTTTGAGACAGAGAGAGACAGAGCATGAGCAGGGGAGGGGCAGAGAGAGAGGGAGGCACAGAATCTGAAGTGGGCTCCAGGCTCTGAGCTCTCAGCACAGAGCCCGATGTGGGGCTCAAACTCACAAACCCTGAGGTCATGACCTGAGCTGAAGTTGGACGCTCAACCGACTAAGCCACCCAGGCGCCCCATATTCTACCCTTACTCTTGAATGAAAAAATTCTAGTTTGAAAATTTCTTTCTTTTTGAATCATCAGGTGCTGTTGTTGAAAAGCTTGATTTAATTCTGACTTTCATTCTTTGGATGGACTTCTTTTTAAAATTGTTAATATTATTATTAATTGTTTAGGGTTTTGTCTTTAACATAGTATTCTAAAATGTCATGAATGTGCCTTGTTTGGGGTATTTAAAAAATTAACTGTGCTGGTACATTTTCGGGTTCTTTTAATCTAGAAATGTACATTTTTTAGTTTTGGGAAAGTCTGCTTTTGAAGATATTTTTATCCCCATGACTCCCTTCTATTCTCTTTAGGAAACTCATAATAATTAGTTGTTTGAGCTCCTGGTTTGATGTTCTTAATTCTTAACTTGTCTCTCATATTTTCCTTCTTGACATTTAATTTATTTCCAGTCTTCTGTAGAAACTTTTGTTTCAACTATATTATTTTAGTTTTTCCTTCTAAGGGTCATCCATTTTTATTGATGAAAAAATGTCTATCTCCCTGATGCATTAATTTGAAGTTTTGGTTTTAGTTTTGAGATATTCTTGCATCTCATGCATTATCTCTCCTCTGGATTGCTTTTCATAGTTTTCTTACTTGGTCTCTCTCTCTCTCTCTCTCTCTCTCTCTCTCTCATATTCTGGAGATTTTTCACACATATTTCCTGATCCTTGATGATCATTCCTCCTTAACAAAAGGCCTTCAAGGTTAAAAATAAGAAAATAGACCTATATGAGTGGAATGTCTTTTATCCCACTGTGCATTAGTCTGAGCTAATGGCAAAGCTATGTGTATATGTTCTGATGATAAGTTTATATGTTAAGCATTTTATATCTGGTTGAATGACAGGAAATGTCACTTCCAATAACTATTGCAACTTTGGAAAAGAATGGATAATTTTTTACTATGGATTTTTTCAGAGTTCCTGAGGGCATATCTGAAAGATACATATCCCTTCCAACGTGACTTTGTCATAAATATCACCTACAAGGGTTGAATTCTGATCAGGCTTCATTAGTGAGTGAAAAATATACTGCCGTACCTTATGACATAAAGACTTTGGACTGCAAGATACAAATGAATAAAAGAAATGGTCTGGCAAGGAAAAGGATGCAAATGTCCTGGGATCTCACTCCCAGCAAACTGAGTCGTTTCTTTCCTCAAACAAAAAGAATCTTGATCTCACGAAACAGAATGCTTAAACCTCACACAGTTAATGACAGACGGTGCTCAAACTGCTGTGTACATTTGAGTTTTCAGCATAGCCCTGGGCTTACAAATATCCAGCTACTTTAGAAAAAGTTTTCTTTATCATTCATAAAAAATGCATCAAAAATCTTTCACCAACAATAAAAGATTTTTTTCCCAAGGCAAAAGAATAATTAGCCTGATTCTTGCTTCCTTAGTCCTATTCTTGCAATCAAACAAAATAGAACCAGACTTGAGATGAAGGCAAGAATTACCTTCAGGGACTTTTACTAGTAGGGCAAAAGAGGAGCTTTCTTCCATCTTATGTTTAGGAACTACCCTCCAAAGACCCTGGAGCTAGAAACACTGGTATTTTGTACTGTTCTTTTTTGACTCACCAATCTCCCATGTAACCGCTTTTTTGGGAGAAAGGAGTTGGTGGTGGAGGAGGGAGTTCCTGACTTTATTTATTTATTTAGTAACTTTCTATTTTTTAAAAATATTTATTTTTGACAGAGAGAGAGAGAGAGAGAGAGAGAGAGAGAGAGAGAGAGAGAGAGAATGTGAGCGGGGGAGGGGCAGAGAGAGAGGGAGACACAGAATCCGAAGCAGGCTCCAGGCTCTGAGCTGTCAGCAAAGAACCCAACGCAGGGCTTGAACTCATAGACCGCAAGACCATGACCTGAGTCGAAGTCGGACGTTCAACCAACTGAGCCACCCAGGCGCCCCAATAATTTTCTATTTTGATATACTTTCAAACTTACAGAAATGTTTCAGGAATAGTACAAAGAACTAGAAATACCCACATAACCTATACCCAGATTCAATTATTTACATTTTGTCCCATTTGCTTCCCCTCTTATATACTTGCATATTGTTCTTTTTTTCCTGAATCATTTGAAAGTAAATCAAAGAGATCACAAATTTTACCCTTAAATAATTTACTGTGTGTTTCCTAAGAGCATGTTCTTTCTCTTACCTATCGACAACATAGTTATCAAAATGACATTTCCTTACTTTTTCCCTATTCAAGATCCAAACCAGGAGCAAGATTTACATTTATGCAATTTTTGTGTCTCTTTGGTATCTTTTCATCACTATTTTTCCTTCCTAGTTAACAGGTAATTTGTGAAGAGATACTTTGAGACTACATAAATATCCTGTTCATCAAACTTTTATCTACTAGATTTGATGTCTGCTCATGGCTTTCTAACTCCATTTTTTCTTCATTTATTGGTCTTCATTCTACCATAAAAAGTACATTTCCTTTTTCCTGCATTTATTTTTTTTACTCATCCGTGTCTTTATGTCAGTATGGAGTCATGGATTCTTACTCACCAGGTTACTTACTCACCAGTTTATAATCCATTACTATCAGTATTTATTTTAGTGGTCAAATAGCCCCAGGTTCAGCCAGTGGGAGCCTTTTTGAGTTGACTTTTATATTCATTTGACATGTTCCTTTATTCTTTACTTCCTTACTTTCTGTCACAACAAGAGGTTCCAGGCTTATCTTGTACTTTTCATGTCTTAGTACTGGTATCGTCTAATTCTCCTAGGAATTCTGATTCCATTTAGTGGAGAATAAATTTAGAAGCCAAGACCTGGAAAGTAGGCATGTCATTGCTACTGGGGTGTCTTTGCTCCTCTGCCTTCTCAGTGAATAGAAAATATACATGTATGTGTGTGTGTGTGTGTGTGTGCGCGCGCACGCACGTGTGTGAAAACTTCCTCCAGTTATCTTCAACATATTTATTCGTTTGCTCAAGCCTAGAGTATACAAAAGAGAATTTCAGAATTGATAAACCACAGCAAACCTACTAATTAGAGTTTAATATTTACTAAGTTTTCTGTTTGAGGTAAATTGAATAAATTGAAATATATAAATCATAAAGATACAATTCAATGAGGTCTGAAAAAATAATATACCCATGTAGCCCTATCCATAACAAGATATAAAACATATTCCTTACCAAAAAAGTTCTCTAATTCCTCTTCCTGGCTAATGAACTCTCTCAAACCCCTAGAAAACCACTCTTCTAATTTTCTTCACCTTAGATTGCTTTTTGCCTTTTGAAAAACTTCACATAAATGTAATAATGTGTGTGTGTGTGTGTGTGTGTGTGTGTGTGTTGTCTGTGTGTATAGAAAGAGAGAGAGAGGGAGGGGGAGAGAGAGGGGGGCAGGGCAGAAAGAGAGGGAGAGAGAGTCCCAAGCAGGCTTTGCACTGCCAGTGTGGAGCCCGATGCAGGGCTCAAACCCACAAAATGCTATATATGACCTGAACTGAAATCCAGAGTCAGATGCTTGACTGACTGAGCCACCCAGGTGCCGGAAGTAAAATGTTTTTGAGATTTACACGTTGTTGCATATATCAGTACCCTAACTTTTTATTGCTCAGTAGTATATCATTGTATAAAATGTCAGTTTATCCCTTCTTTTATTGATGGACAATTGAGCTGTTTCCAGTGTTATGCTATTATGAATAAGTCTGCTATGAACATTGTGTACAAGTCTTTATGTGGACATATGTTTTCATTTCTCACAGTTAAATACATAGGAGTAGAATTGCTGGATCATGTGGTAAGATGTGTTTCACTTTACATGAAACTGCAAAACTCTTTCCTCAGTGGCTTTATCTTTTTGTATTCTCACCATGATATATGAGAGTTCCAGTCTTCCCGTGTCCTTGTCAACATTTAGTATGTTCAGTCTTTAAAATTTTGGTTATTCCAGTGAATGTGTAGTGTTAAATCATTGTGATTTTAAATTGAATTTTTTTGGTAACTTATGATGTTAAGCACTTTTTTTATGTGCTTATGTGTTTCCTTTGTTATTTGTTAGTTTCATTTATTAATATCACTAATATTATGAATGATTTTGAAAAAATCGTGAGTGTTGACTTTTGTAAAATATTTTCTGCATCTATTGAGATGGTTTTGTCTCATTTTATGTTCTGTTAAAAAGATGAATTAGATGGATGGATATTTTCAAGGAACTAACTTACAGTTTTGTTAATAATTTGTTTTCTATTTTATAGTCTTCTTTATTTTCTTTGTCCTACTTGCTTTTGTTTTAGTTTGCTCACATTTTACTGGATTCCTAACATGGACTCTTAAGTATCTGATTTCAAGTCTTATTTTCTAACGTAATCACTTAAAACTACAAAATTTCATCCAATGACTGCTTTACTCACATCACACAAATATTGATATGTTGTGTATTTATCATTATTCATCAGAAAGAATGTCCAATTTTCAGCCAATTTTCAAATCTTTTACCCATTAAATTGTACCATGTTGGTAACTGTATTTATTGCTTGTGCGGAAGGCTCCAGGTATCTGCTTTCATGACCTGTGTTGGCTACAGTTATCAAAATAGTAAAAACAAAAACAAAAACAAAAACCTTGTGCCTAATCCCAGAGTCAGTCATCCAAAATTAACTAATGGTAATTTTGTCTGTGTTTTATATTTGAAGTTGATTCTACAAATTCATCATCATGGAACCTATCTCAACCTCCATTATCATAGAGATACGATTCTGTTCACGTGTGTAGTCCTTGGAAAATGTGTTAAAACCATGCTTCCCCCTTTTTTGCCTGTCCATTTTCCAAACTCCTTTTGTATTTTAAGAAATATCTCATTCCTAGAATCTTGGTTGGATCCAGAGCCCCAGTTCCCAGTACAGAAGCCAAAGGATGACAAACTTTGCTTTCCTCTACCCCTGGCATTTATGTTAGTGATAGCTGTAGGTGATATTAGCTCAACAGATAGAATGCTTCTGCCTGTGATACTGACTCCAAAGTAGTAAATACAAAGATGGAGGGACAGTTGAGAATATAGTACCAGTTGCATTGTACAACAATGACTGCAATGGCATCCAGTGGTTTCTCCAGTAATTCCCAGTGACGGGATCTGATGGTTCTAAGGGCAGTGGAGCTAATGGCTGTTTTCTGACCGGACTGGTTTTACAGGGTGACCTCACCTGATGCTCTTCTGCCTGTCTGTTTGGTTCCTGCCTGTTTAGGGAGCCTGATATCCAGTTTTCCTAACAATTCTTAATATCCTACATCTTTCCAGTAAGACCCACTTCTGCTTAAAGTAGAACTGATTTTTCTTTCTTGAAACTAGGAAACCTAACAGTTATAGGACTCAAGGACAAAGATCAGAAGGACAGTTTGTTGCCAATAAATAGAACTTCAATAAATGAAAATCCAATGTATGTAATTCTCGTTACTAGGTAGCAATAGCACCAACTTTTCAGCTTGAAGCTGTAAGTTAGGGGAGTACGTGTTACAGAATTTATTGTATTCTTAAGTATAGAATGAGGAAATTTATAGATTATTGTAAATGGTGTGTGCTAGCAAATGACAAAGGGTATATCCTAATTCTTGTATACAAATCAGGTTTTCATCAGTAATGTTAGAGGTAGAGAATTATTAAAAAACAGATCATTCTAATTCTTTCATGGGATGGTATAATATTACACACACCCTAAAAATTCCATTAGAAAAGAATACTACACATTAAGGAAATAGTTATATGATTTTATGGCAAAAATAGCTCAGCTTAGTTTTTTTCTAGAAAGTAAACTGTGTGTGTACTTGGAGTTGTACAGTTACAGTATAGATGATATGGCTCCCCACTCCCAAAGTGTAACCTGGATGGATGCTATCAGTAAGAGTTAACATTTACTTTACTACTTACACTTGTACATAATTTAGAATATTTTTTAGGATTAATTTCCTCTTTAACATTTTTAGGACATTAATATTAAGATACAGCATTAGAATGGGAGGTTACATGAGCACATGACTAGAGAGACAGATGTTGGGCAAGCAATTAGGCATAAATAACATTAAACACTCTGCTCCTTTTTTTCCTGCAATAGTGTAACTAGTCTCCTAAAGTCCATCTCTCAGAAAATGACACTTTTTAAACTTTAAATCTAAATTAACTTAGAAGTTCATGGACACATATTAATGCTGTTGCATACAGAATTGACTCAGATGTGGAATCAAGATTACAGCCTTGATGAGGAGGAAGGTATAAGTAGGGAATCAACATTTTTAAAAAGTTCCCCAGGTGATCCTAACATATAGCTATGTACTAACTTATGGCCTCAGGGTCTTACCTTCTACCCCAAATTTTCTACAAAGTAATTGTGGTGCCAGGTTTTTTAAAATAAGAGAAAACAAGGTTGTCTCTATTATAACAGTGTAAATTATGACTTCTTAAAAAGCTACAATTGATTATTACAAAAACATTTTATAGCCATTCTGGAAGAGAAAATAATCTTCTACTTAAACATATAATTCCTTAATAATCACTGGTTGACCAAATATTTCATATTTTATTACATAATAAAGGCTCTGGGAATTTTTACTTTTAAGGTGAGTAGTAATGTCAGCTAATATTCTTATAGCCACTTTTGAAAGGGTGAAAGCCATAAACTTTGGGTCAGATGTATCTTCAACTTGGAGCAAAATTATACTCCTTTCTACTTTCACCCCAGTCTTTAGTTATTGATTTGACCTCTGGGAGAGGTATTAGCAGTGCTTATAAGCTGTTCTCTTTTTCTTTTTAGCTGCTTGACACCTCTTCACCTTCACTGACCAAAGTCTTCTGGGTGATTCTATAGCTACTGACAATCACAGAAGACTGCCTTGAGAAGTCATGTGGAGAATAAAAATCCATTTCCTTCTCAACTTTGGGGGTAGAGTAGGGTGGTGGATTATGGAATATATATATATATATATATATATATATATATATATATATACAGACACACACACAGTTTTGAATATAAAAAAGCATATTTTAGTAAAGTATAATAAAAAAGGAATAAGAGTGAATAAGTGCTATAAAAGGTATAAAAAGCAATTATACTTTATACTGGTAGTGAATAAAACTGAAATAAATACACATAATTTGAATAGCCTGAAAAGTTTAACATTATACTTTTATGTTTTATATTCAGAAGTTACCTGGGGGTGCCTGGATGGCTCAATCGGTTGAGTGTTGGACTACTGGTTTCGGCTGAGGTTGTGATCTCATGGTTTGTGAACTAGAGTCCTGCGTGGGGGTCCATGCTAGGCGGGGAGCCTGCTGAAGTTTCTCTCCCTCCCTCCTTCTTGTTCTCTTCCCCCACTTCAAAAAAAAAGTTACCTCAAGAAAAAATCCAAATGCAAACTACGTACATTAGTTATGTCTATGCTACTCAAATTAGAAAGCCAGCGTGGTGCTGAGTGACAGGAGCGGGTGCAGAATCCACTGCTTCTTTCAGCGCTTTGTGTCTGACTGCTACACAGCTAGTTGCCCAGTTTCCACTCACATTTTCCTGTTTGATTGTAAGAGAGCGGGACTAAATGGGAGTTACTCATTAAGATTCCATCACAAAACTGTATTTTCTACCAAATTCTAAAATTTCCACAGACAACGGTGTATAGTAGAGTATATTTTAGGAATGGGCTGTATGATTCTCTTGGAAAGAACACTGTACTCTTTATACGAAATCACCTCCAGGCACTTTTCACATTTCCACGAAAATAGCCAGCCAAGTAAGTTCCTAAAATAAATTCAGTCACCAGGTGTGTAAGTAAAACCAGAATATTTGTGTAGCTATTTCTAGTCTCTTTTCATCACGAATAAACTTTGTTAGTATTATCAGGAAGCAAATCTAATGAAGAACTGGGGAGATGTTCTTGAAAGGTCATCACTAAAGGAGTTACAAGCCTTTTTCCTAATTTTCGGAGTTTATCAGTTTGGAGCAAAACGTTTAAAATGATTGCTTTGCCTTGTATACACCATCAGAGCTCCAAGCTTACCGCCTGTTATATGCAGGGTGGTACCCAGAGGAGGGGGCAAGGAGAGACTAAGCGCCCCTGATTACTGAGGCATTAGAAAACCCTCATCAAATGACTCCCCAAACAAAGTGAAGCTAGAAGAGGGTTACTTTGGCCTCTGTTTCCCAAGGGGCGCTTGGGCCCTCGCGAAGTGACGCTTTCACTTTGATTTCCCTTTAACGAAGCAGGTGAAAGGCCATTTGGCACCAGGCGGTTTCTTTTACTCCAGCTGCCTGTGAAGAGCGCGGTTGCCAGGCAACCAAGTCCCAGGCTCTCTTTGTGCCCGTATCAGGCTAGGAAATTTGGAGGTTTTTAAAGCTGTTGTCTATTGCAGACAACTTATACCGAAATGCCTTTAGGCTTTTTGGACTGTTTCTTAATTCCTTATAGTAAAACTACATTCTGTCTCCTAATTTTCTCTCTTTTGTAGAAGAGACTGTTTGAAGTGTACATGGCTATATTTCCACAGGAAAATATCAAGACCTTGACTTCAAAATCAGAAGTAATTTACATTTTAAAAGAGGAGCAAATGAGCATCACAGCTGCATTTCATATGTTCCTTCCTGTCAGCTTAATTTTTTTCATTTTCTTTTCTCCTTCTTTGCTTTTTAAATTTTTATTTGCTTTCCTCTCTTCTTTTCCCCACTTTGTTCCACCCCACTTAGACGTATGCTTCTTTTATCTCTTTCTTCCTTACTCTATCCAGTGACATGAACTCTGTGTTATTTATGCATTCGTCTTTAATCAATTGCTCATCCAATGAATGTGAAGTGAATCAAGCTTTTCTTTACAACCTTCCTGGTTTATACTTTCTTTTTACTTCGAACTCCTTTTATTTTTCTTTTTCTAACCTGTGGCTAGGGAGGACCATAGGGAGATAACTGACAGAATATTTCCAGTTGTTATTTAGGCTTGTCTTGTTCCTGACAGAGAAACCTGCACCATTACTCTGTGAGCCTCCCAGTGTGGTCTCTCTGCTTGTATGGTAGCCCTCTTGGCACATTCCATTAACCTTGAACTCACAGAGTTCTCTGAGGTATTTTGGGCCTACATCAATGTAGGACATTCTCTAATGTATTTAATAGTATGAAGATATTTCATAGAAGACCATTCAGTTTAAAAAGACATGAAAAGGATATGCTTCCTTTTGTTCTTTTTCTCTGAGTCTGGCAATGGCTCAAAATAAATGAGAGCAAATTGGTCTGGCCATGCTTTTACTATCCATGCTGGACTCTGGTGCTGTGCTGCAAAGGGAAACACCTGGTAATGAGCCAAAAAAAGAAAAAAAAAGGAAGTCAGAGTTCTTCTGCAAAGATGTACACTCAAGACAGCAATGCATTTCAAACTTGGACACCTTCTGGTTCCCTCTACCTTCTCTCCACCCCACCCCCCCAAACCACCCAAAACAACACCAAAAACACCAACAAATCCTGGTGTTTCTTTATCACTGTGAGAGTTAACAATTAGCATATGGGTTTTCATTTATTTGCTCACTAAATATTTATTATGATATGAAAGTAGACCTACTTGACATCATTGCCTGAAAATCCACTGTTGTAGATAAATTTATCTGTTAAAACTGTTAAAATGAAAAATGGGCTTAATTGTTAATACAATTTATTGTTGTGATTTTGAGTGAGTAGTTATGCAATCAATTATATATATATATATATATATATTTCTGGAATTTATACTAAAAACTACTCTCCCTGTATGCTCGGTGTTGGGGTCATCCATATATTTGCTATGAAAAACATAACAGAAGCGTTGTATTCTTTTCTATATGATAACATCAGAGTACTGTATTATAGTAGGCCAGAAATAGATGGTATGGGTTTTAATGTGTGTTTGATCTCTAGCTAGCTTTTTGACTTTGGGCAATCTCCTTAATCTTGGTCTCAGTTCCCTTTTCTGTAAAGTTGTGAGGTTGGAGTAAATACTCTCTGAGATATATTCTGCTATTAAAATTCTATTATTGAATTTGAAAACCACTAAAGCTTTCAGTGAGTCTGATTTAGGAGAGGGATGATACAACTTTTTTTTTAAGCTGGTAAAGTTTTTCAGTGAAAAAAGTATTTAAAACCTCCTTGTATTTGTTAATTGAGCTATTTTTTACTTAGATGTGCAAGTTCAAAATTTAGATGTGTTTTTGACTCCATAGCCAGTGGTTAAAAAGTGCAATTTCTGGAGATGGCCTATGCTTCATCATTTTGAATCTGTGGAACATGGGCATGTTCTGTAATGTCTTTGTGCTCAGTTTACTCATCTGTCAATAGGAAGTAATAAAAGCACCTGTAACAGGGATTTTGTGAGATTATTCAGGGAAACTCTTAGCAAATGACTAGAACATTAACATATTCTTGGTATACTCTGCTGTCACCAGCTATCCCAGGCTATTATCACTCCATACTTTATTAGTGTAATAATAGCCTCCTGGTTTTAAAATCTCTTCCTTTAAAATCTATTCTATGCATTCCTCCCAGCTTACACTGCCCAAAATATAATTCTCATAATTCCCCTCCCCTGGTAAAAACTATAGCAACAGATTTCCAATGCAACCATAACCTGGCATTTAAGACTTTCATTAATATATTGGTTCAATTTGTCTTCCCAGTTTCATTCCATTACTTCCTCATATATAAAGGCTTTGCATGAATGGAACTCCCCAAATGTCCCTGAGAACAAGTGCTCTGCTTGTCTGTGTTATGCAATTAAGAGCAGAGGTTATGATGCTACTTTATACCCCAGTATCAATCCAGGACCTGGAACACAGTGAGCAGGCGATGCTTGTTGAAATGAACAGCTTCTTCTAATACTATTTTCCTCCCAGAAATTCTCTATTCTTATCTTTGCCTACATAACACCTATCCTTCAAGGTCCCATTCAAATATTATGAATTACTGCTATTCATAAGCTGCCTACTTCCTCTCATAGTAATATCATGTGTCTCTCTGGTAGCATTTATATTCTGCTGTGATTATAATTGTTTTTGTCATTATCTTATGTCCTAATTTTTCAGTGGCATTGAGAGCAGTGTACTATGTCTTATTCAATTTTATTTCCTGCAATGCCTAGCATTTGGCTTTGACTGTGTTAACTGCAAGTGGCCAGTTGTGGAGTCAATGGACATGACTAACAGAATAATATTATTCATTGTTTCGTCTTCATTTTTTAAAGTGACCCTATTTCCATAGAAGCAAATCTACATTCCTTGTCAGGCTTCTGAGTCTCTCCATATCCACTCACATCCTCTCCATGTAACATGACTTTATGGAACTGTTGAAGTCCTACTGGCCTTCTTATTATTCCATGGACATACCATATTCATTCTTAACCCCCTCCCTTTGCTAATGTTTCCTTGGCCTGAGTGCAGTCCTGTCTTCTTTTTCAGCTTTCCAAGCCTTATTTCAGGTCCCAGCTCAGTTCCTGATTTTTCCATGGAGCAGTCCATGATTATTTCAGCAATGTTTCTTCTCTTTCACAACTGAAAGGAGAAATTAATACACTTAATTTCATACTTAGTCATACAAAGACATCCTCCCCAAACCCAGAACAATTAAACTGGAAGAGAATTTAAAAGTGTGGTACTACAGGTGTGCCTAGGTGGCTCAGCTGGTTAAGCATCCAACTCTTGATTTTGCTCAGGTCATGATCTCATGGTTTGTGGGATTGAGCCCTGTGTCAGGCTCTGCACTGGCAGTGTGGGGCCTGCTTGGGATTCTCTCTCTCCCTCTCTCCCTCTTCCCCTCCTCCACTTGCACTTTCTCTCTCTCTCTCTCTCAAAAATAAATAAATAAACTTAAAAAAGGGTTGTACTACAGAAATTCTAATATGGAAACTTGAGAGGGGCTGTTTCCATATTAACACACTTATATTATCTATGTTATCAATATTATATTATCTATACAGATTATCATTCTTGACTACTTGTTTGTAATATGGTTAAGCAACTGAATCACCTCTAGAAAATAGTATGACTTTATATATATAAGTGCTGATTATATGTTAATTCAATAGAAAAATATGGCTTACATTTGCATCTTATTTTTCATGTGTTTTAGTCTTCTAAGCCAATTAGATATTAATTAGGTCCTTGTGGGAGAGGTCAAATCTAGAACTCTTTGGATTTCCTATGTTAGCAAACATAATGCTGATTGTGCTGGAGATTTTGACACATGAACAATATTCATTGTTGGATGGGACCTACCTGCCAAAACGCCTGGTTTACTTTAAATTTATTTCATAATACCTGACACTCTAACTTCATTCCATTTTTCCTGGTCTATTGGCTCTAAGTTACTGCCATACTTACACTTTTTCTCTGCTCTATTGCCTTCTAATTTACTGTCACACTTACTGGACTTCCCAGTAAATAAGGCAACTAAAACTCTATCATTAGAGACTTACACAGATACATCCTGGGGGGTAGGTACACAGGGTGGGAGAGGATTTATTCTTTATATCACATTCATGCTATTTTCACCTTTTGACAGAAGATGAAAATGGGGTATAGTATAAATATTTGTTGAGTGGTCATATAAAGAGTAGTGTGCTAGACAATTTATACACACTATCAAGTTTTCTCTTCTCAACAAGTCTATGTAGTTGCTGGTACTAAGCTACATTTATAGTCATGAAAACTAAAGTTAAGAAGGAAGTAATTTACTCAAGTTTTTATCCTTAAACTTGATCTCCGGTCTGTCTGATACCAAGGTCCCCACTAACAGAAGGAAATAAGACAGTGGATCTCCAACTTTAATAAGCAGAAAAGCCACCCAAGGACCTTCTTAAAATACATATTACTGGGATCTATTCCAAAGAGTCCAATTTGTTAGGTTTCGGGTAAAGCCCAGAAATGTTTATTTTAACAAACATAAAAAAGGGTTCATTTGGAAAAATTTTGACATAAGGAGTAGTTACAATAACAATAGTATTAATATCAATAACAACTATACAACGTATGGATCAACACCACATTGTCTACCAATCACTGTACCACATTACTATTCCTCAGACATCGTGTTAAGTATTTATAACACATTTGTCATTTAATTCTCATGGCCACCTTAAGAAGTATATATTATTATCATCTCCCTTTTATGTGGGGAGGGAGCTATGGTCAGAGAGGTCACATAGTTAGTAAATGGTGGAAATAGTCTGACTACAAAGCTCATGTCCACAACTCTAGGAAAGGGGCAGCCAAATGAAAGGAAAACCAGGGAGAATGCTATGACAGAGCCCAAAGGAAGAGTGCACAAAAGCAGAAGATGTCAGTGCCAGAGTTAAATGGGATAGGTAATGAGAAGCATTCCCTGGATTTGTAAATGAGGAGGTCATTGCTGATGTTAGCAGTGTCAGCTTGAGTAAAAAGATTGAGCAGTAATGGGAGTAGTAAGGCAGAATGTAGAGAGTTAAAGAATGAATGGAAGATGTAAAAAAATAGCTTAAATCCTCATTTTATGAGTTCCAATAAAAGGTAAGGGAATGAGGAGGGATTGTTTTAGGGAGAAATGCAAATTAGGTGAGCATTTTAAAAAATATGGGATAGTCATGAAAATATTAAGAAAAAAGGAGCAATGAAGAAAGTGGATAAGGATCAAAAAGGTAGAATTAATGACAGCTCTTTGGAGAAGATAGGATAGATTTGTTAGCTTTGTTTAGAAGCACTTATTTTTCTGGGATAGGAGGGAATAGGGTAAAGAGGAGCACAGCTATGGATACAGGTGTAAGTATTTGGTAGAGAGGCAGACATGGGCATTTACAGATAGTGCAATGGAACGTTAAAGTAGCTCATGTGTGATGGATTTTATTTTTTGCATTGGGAAAGTTAATAGTGCCTTCAAACAAACTGATGAAGATTTAGTATAGCTATTGTGGGGAGATAGAGTCAGGACTGATTAGAGATATATAAAAGGATTGCTGTGGGGTTAAAAGCCCAGTTGAGGGGAAAAATCATATATTGTAATAGTATCAATGTGCATGACTGTGTAGTTTTTCTTCAGTGGTGATCAGTAGAGGGAGAGAACTAGACGCCAGGACTGGGTTCATCTTAGCTTAGGAATTTGGTAAAAGCACATAATGTGGGCAACAATGTCACGTATCTGAAGGTGTTGACAATAGGCGTGGTGAAATGAAGGACTTTGAGGCTGGAATTAAAGAAGACAGTGAAACTTATGGACCTAGAGGTAAGGGTGACCAAGGAATTGGGTTTGAAAGAGATGGTAAATTAGTACATGGTAAAAATAGTGAAAGAACTGGAAAAGTATGCAGTTGTGGGCTCAAAATGGGAATGAATGGGATCAATTGTATTTTAGTATATATGGCAGCAACCTGACAGGAGTGTGGTTTTTTTAGCTCCCACGATCCAATCTATCTTTCTCTTACTTTTCAGGAAATCTGAAATCCTAAAGTCAAAGGACAAGGTCTAATTTTGGCTTTGTGTTGTCCTCTCAGGTACTGTAAATTTTATAATTACCTGGACCTTTGTTCCCTGTGTCTCCATCACTATCAATTCCACTATCAATTATTCTTTGTTAGTCAAATGAGGAATGAGAAGTATTTATTCCTGCAATTTCTAGAATAATTATTGCAATGTGTAGGGCCATCCATCTGTTTCACCAGGAGAGCATGTTAAAAATGTACATTTCTGGGCTTTCACCAGACATACTGAATCAGAATCTCTGTGGGAGTAGTTCCCAAAGAATATTTATTTTTACGAAATTCCACAGGAGATTCCGACTCTCATGACTGTTTTAGGAGATGACAGTTTCAATTGGGCAGAGTTCATTAGATTTTTCTCCCTTGACTTACAATTCATATTCGCTACGTTTTTGCTGTTGTCTCCTATTCGTGGAGCATTAATGCTGCTGGTGAGCTTTAAGGTTGGGGTGGAGAGGCAAGAAAGCAACAATTCAATCTTGAAATTGATGCATTTTGTAATTTTCTTTCTTACACACAACCTCTCTTACCCACATTTGGAAAAAGCAAAACCAAAAGAGAGATCAAGGTGGAAGAGATTTATAGAATTAGAAACTTGACAGAAGGACTCCAAATAGTAGAATGATTATAAGTAAAAAGTGTTTTGGAGGTTGGGTATGTGTAGAGGATGAGAGGCGAATGAAAGTTTTATTTCAGAGAAATGTGTTATTGACGGTGACCACAGATATACAATGTTGCTTTCATCTGCATTAAACATCTGGTAGATTGCCACATATTTGAAACCTACTGCCCTTGTTATATTTTATTGTTTTGGTAGTTCTGCGATCATTAATAATAAATGGTTTCTCTTGCCACTGAACTCTTGTGTCATTACATATTCTACACTGAAAAACTTTTAGTTTACAAACAAGAAGAAATCTTATTTTTGGTATCCTGGTACCTAGAGGCAAGTAGAACATATATGATTTTTTTCGGTATCTGCTGACAAGTTTTCAAGGAACAAAGGCACAGGGCTGCATCTCAAGTCTCCCCTCAGTGACATAGCAGTCAGGCTTCTGTGTATTGGGGCTATGAATCATACAACAAATGAACAAACTTGTAGATGAAAAAGTTCATCACTTGATAATGTTACGTGGTGAAATCATAATCCATAAGCAATGAAAATATTTTTAAAAATATTTTGGGAAGGAACTATATCTTAGATATATTGTCTTTGTAAATTGTGCTTTTATTATATCTTGATTAATGATTTCAGCTTAACCTAATACAAAAGTTCTTTCTCCCCATCTCTCTTTTTCTCCTTCATCTTCCTCTTCTTCTTCATCTTCTCCTTCTCCTCTTTTTCTCCCTCTTCTTCCTCCCCCAACCCCTCCTCTTCTTTTTTTTCTATTTCTCTGCTCCCTCCCCACCCCCCCGCCCTTTCTGCTATACCACTCCAACACTCTTCCCTCTGTTTCTCTGTGTATATAGGCTTATTGGCATGTTTGTTACTTCATGTTAGAAATCTTACTACAGAAAAAATTGCTAGTGTAATAATGGGAAAATTCAAGATTGCATAATCTGAATAACATTAACACTATGGAACACGCCTTTCTTTGATTAAGAATACATGGCTGGCTGTCAAAGACCATATAAACTATTCTTTACTTGATAAGAATTCATAAGTTAAGTTTCAACATGAACCATGTAAATTTCATCTCCCTGAAATGAATTACCATCATCTTGTCCCTTCTGCTTTGAATCCTAGTGCTCAGGTGCATGGACTGTCTATATTCAGGCTGTGCTGCATGGCAACATCAAATGTTACCATTCCATTACTTCTACAAACACTATTTTGAATTTTTCATACTCTCCAGTGGGGGGAAAATTTAGGTTTGGGCTAGAAGAGTCAATATTAGTTTATTCACTTAATAAATTCTGTCCAATATTAACTGTTTTTTTTTTTTTAAATGAATGTATAGCCTCTCTTGTCTGAAATCCACAATCCAGTTGCCCTATTCAGTTTGGACTTTGGCTAATAATACTCATAGTCTGCCCCTAAGGTATGTCTCTTGGATTTGTTCATATTTTAGGAATTATGCTTATCTCAGAAGTAACTAACCCTTGCTCTTGACCTTGTTTCCATTTTCAGATTCTAGATCTAAGCCCAACTTGATGTTCTTTCAGTACTTTGGCCCCAGTGTTCTCTGATCTGAATTCCAAGGCCATCAATGAAACTATGCCATACAGCTCTTTGTTTCAGTCCCAGTACATCTGACTTTGTACTCACTCCATAGTCCTTTCTTACATTACAGCCATCCACCTTCATTTATGTGTGATTACTTCATACCTCAGTGATGGAAACATTCTCCTAAATTGCCTCTGTGATACTCTTCACCGAATCCATTGTCTATATTATTGCCAAATTAATAATCCTAAAAATACACTCATTGTGGTACATTCCCTCGTGAAAAAACTTCATTGGCTCTACAATGCTTACAAAATGAAATTGATAATCCTTAGTTCACCATTTTATGTCTTCATTCACAATCTGTTCTCTACTTATTTTTCCAGCCTTATCTTTAGTTATCTCCCTACACAGCTTTAACGCTGACTTTCTTGATGTTGCTGAATTATACCTTTTGCTTTTTTATTTATTATATTCTTTCTCCTGAAAATATCCTCCCTCTCTAATTCACTTATGGAGATCCTACTCATTTTCTTAGGTTCAATTAAATTGTATTTCTTCCATAAGATTTTCTTAATCATTCTTGTAGGACCTTATCTCTTTTATCTAAATTCTTGTGGGTATGTTTTACTTATTTGGTACTCACAAATATTACTGTAGCTGTCTTGAAACATAGCATATCTACTCAAGCAGATAGAAAAACCTGAATAAAAGAAACTGTTTCTTATATATCATGTATATCAGAGGTTTGGGAATAATAGATACATGAAAAGCATTTTTAATGAAAACTAATGACAAATACATCCAAACAAAATACCTTCATGAGATAGTGAATAATAAATTAAAGATAACGATAATCTTCCTTAAAGTATGAGGGTTGAAATTCATTGGTCTTTAAGACCATTTCCATGTGCCCATATAATCTCAGTAGGAGTATATTTAACTTTCAAAACTAATTCTAAGTAGCATGCCATAACACTTAAATAGAGTTCACAAAAAGGAGTACTCTCTTAATTTATATGGAAAGTAATGCTAGAACACCTTAGGATTTAACACTTACTAGAAGTCAGATTTAGCTTTATTATGTGTAAATGAACAACAAAAAAATCTCCTCAAAAACAACAACAAAAAACCCCCCACATCTAGCATTTGGCTTACGGACTCATTCATTCCTTTATTATTATTTTATTTTTTTTTTGTTCATCTAAAAAAAATACTTGTTGAACATTGACTATATGAAAGCCAGTGAACTTAGAACTAGGGATATGATGACAAACTGTTTCCTGGGCCATACTGAATCTGGGAAAAATTAAAGTATTAAAGTTTCTCACATGGAGGGAAAATACGTTTGTATTACAGAGAAAGACAAGAGAATATGGACTTATTTGGGAAGATGGATGACATATTATACAATTTTATGAATTCCTCAAAAAGGTTAAACATCCACTATGTGCCATGGACTATATTAAGTGGTAAGTGTAGGGCAGCTGTTACAGACTTCATTACTGTTCACTAATTCATCTTCCTTTCCCTGTCATGGAGGAGAGTATACTTCACCATTCTATTGATTTTGCACTTGTCCCTGTGATTGCTTTGACCAGTGAAATGAGGGCGGGAGCAACTGTGTGACCATTCTTAAATAAGGCTTAGGAATCCACCATCCATTTATTTCCTCTTGCTTTATTGCTTTTTAAAACATTTTTAATGTTTAATTAATTAATTAATTAATTAATTTTGAGAGAGACAGAGCATGAGCAGGGGAGGGTCAGAGAGAGAGACGGAGACATGGAGTCCCAAGCAGGCTCCAGGCTCTGAACTGTCAGCATACAGCCTGACAGGGGGCTTGAACTCACAGGACAGTAGATCATGACCTGAGCTTCAGTCAGACGCTTAACCAACTGAGCCACCCAGGCACCTCTCTTCTTGCGTTATTGTCATTTTCCATTAAACTATACTGCATCATGTCAGTGTTTCTTCAGCCTTGGTTCCAGAATAAGCAATATGTGGAGCAGATACAAATTTACGCAGCCTACAGTTATGCTTAGCTAAGCCCAGCTGGGTCCAGTTGGGTCAAGCTGTAGTCAACGCAAAATGGTGAAGAAGAAATAGATTTGTTGTTTTAAGACTCTAGGTTTGGTTGGTTGTTAATGCGTCAAAAGTTAATGCAGCAGTGAATAAGATACCGTGTCTAGTGGAGAAGAAAGACATTAAATAGGTAGTTACAAATGTTCTTTGTATTTTGAGGAAATGGAGTGTTTCCACAAGTATGTATAGCAGGTTATTACATTATTCTGGGGGAAGAGAAAAATCTGGGGTGGCTACTATTTATATATAAATCAATATAATTGAGCTGGTCATTATTTAGTATGTGTCACCCCAACTTCCATTAGAGAACAGATGCACCTGTGGGAAACTATATACTGGGAAAATCAGATGCTATATTCACAACAGGAAGCAATTGTTATTTTTACCTTATGTAGTATGTCTACACAGTAATATATTAATAAAGTATTAAAGGGATCCAATTCTGTGTTTTCACTTAACATCAAATTCTTATAGCTTATTTATGACAGGTAATTTCTATATGACAGGCACAAACTTATTCCGTAGTCATAGAGAATATTTCTCTTAAATTATAGATCAGAGAATTTAGATTGGTTTGGTTCTCAGGATAACCTGGCCAATACTTCATTTTGCAAGACAAGCAACTGGGGTCCACAGAGGCAAAGTTACTTTCCTAAGGCTCCCATCGGAGTTTAGGAAGGGTCATCTATGCAGGTCTGGTGTCCTGGTATCTGGATCATAATGTCTATAACATTGACAAAACTGTTTTTCTCATATAATTGTCTTTGGATGAATTTTAAAGAATTTTAAAGAGTTGATTATAAAAATTCCAAGTTCCTATATTGATTCAATTTAGAGGCAAGAAGTACATTTTATTTTTTTTTTATTTTTTTATTTTTTTTTATTTTTATTTTTTTTCAACGTTTATTTATTTTTGGGACAGAGAGAGACAGAGCATGAACGGGGGAGGGGCAAAGAGAGAGGGAGACACAGAATCGGAAACAGGCTCCAGGCTCTGAGCCATCAGCCCAGAGCCTGACGCGGGGCTCGAACTCACGGACTACGAAATCATGACCTGGCTGAAGTCGGACGCTTAACCGACTGCGCCACCCAGGCGCCCCAAGAAGTACATTTTAGAGGCTAAAAACTTTTATTAACTGTAGGGCAAAGAGTTTATTTAACCTATCTATCAAATTTCCTTACATTTTCCTGACAATCCTGGTCACAATATAAATTTTTATTTATTGTATGCTTCATAATCTATCATTATATAATTATTTGTGTGATCATCTATTAATGTACATCATTTGTATAATTTTTCTTTTAGGGTCCATTAAAGCAGAGACAATGTGTCCTCAGTAAGGAGCACAGTACTTGACACATGGTAAGTACTTAATACATTTTTGTAGGATTAATGAACAATCTTTCATCCATTCCACTCAAGCAGAATGATCATGCTTCATCATATGGTGTAAAGTATGTCCTTGCTAAATGATCTCTTGCTGCCAAATTGTGACCAGAATATACCAGTTTTTCATGAACTCTGAAACAAATGGATTGCCTTTAGCAGATTTTTATTAACAGATCACATAATGAATATAACATTAAAACATAGTATTAATAATAGCAACAATAAAATCTAAATTGACACAAAATTATTTCATTAAAATTATTTTATTTAAGACGAAAATGAGGGTGCACAGTGGCTCATTAAATGAAGATCTATTCAAGTGGAATTAATAGAAATACTTATAAAAGATTTTGACATTATTTGAATGACTAATGCTTAAGATATGGGGAACTAAAAAGGCAATAATGCCTCTGATTTGCTATCTTGATATTTAGAAGAAATATCTGTTGTTTTTTTAGGGTGGTCTGATTACCTAACTCCTATGTGTTGTATTATTGAGTTGTGTCAGAAAATAAAGTTTTAAAAAGAATAATATAGAATACTTATTTTGCCAACATTTTTGGGATTCCAGGGCTAAAAGGGTAAGAGGAAAGGGAACATCTGCATACAGCTGAGTAACTGCATTCCTACTCTTTTTTTTTTTTATTTTTTTGGGGCGCCTGGGTGGCTCAGTCGGTTAAGCATCTGACTTCAGCTCAGGTCACGATGTCGCGGTTCGTGAGTTCGAGCCCCGCGTCGGGCCCTGGGCTGATGGCTTGGAGCCTGCTTCCGATTCTGTGTCTCCCTCTCGCTCTGCCCCTCCCCCGTTCATGCTCTGTGTCTCTCTGTCCCAAAAATAAATAAATGTTAAAAAAAAAATTTTAAGAAAAAAAAATTTTTTTTAATGTTTATTTATTCTTGAGACAGCGACAGAGCATGAACAGGGGAGGGGCAGAGCGAGAGGGAGACACAGAATCCGAAACAGGCTCCAGGCTCTGAGCTGTCAGCACAGAGCCAGACGCAGGGCTTAAACCCACGAACTGTGAGATCATGACCTGAGCCGAAGTCAGACACTTAACCGACTGAGCCACCCAGGTGCCCCTGCATTCCTACTCTTGGTGTATGGGAGTTACCAGCTCCCCAAAGGATCTAAACTCTAGTTTTTATTTTTTAGTTTCTGCTGTTTGACCTTCTGGATTCTCTAAGAAATTACTGTTTACTCATTTAAGAATGGACTGTTTAAGAATGGTGTGAGGCCCGGGGCCCCTGTGTGGCGCAGTCAGTTAAGCGTCCGCCTTTAGCTCAGGTCATATTCTCACGGTTTGTGGGTTCGAGCCTGAGTTGGGCTCTGTGCTGACAGCTCAGAGCCTGGGGCCTGCTTTGGATTCTGTGTCTCCCTCTCTCTCTGCCCCTCCCCTACTTGCTCTCTCTCTCTCTCTCTCTCTCTCCCTCAGAAATAAACATTAAAAAAAAAATTAAGAATGGTGTGAAGCCCTTTGGCATCCAAGTTACAACAACATATAGCAAAACTCAAACCAACCAGAAGGCTTTATTGTCAAGTCAAAGTGGTATGTATATACTTATAATTGTAAAACAAAAGTATGTCTTGCAGTTTCTGAGGAGGCCACCAACAAATAACGTCTCTCTTTCCCACATAATTACTAAACGATTGGAGGAATGAAACAAATGAGTATATATGTCAGGCAAGATATCGCCTTTGTCACTGCTAGAGGTCAGGGTGCAGATTGTGGCTCTAGGTCCATTAGCCAAATGGGCCTGCCACCAGGATCCAAGGATTTGGGCAACCTCATGCATTTACAGAAAGCACTGGACTTGGGGTAGATCTCATTTCACCACACTCACCGGAGCTGACTGCTGTACCACTTCCAGCATGAAAGAGTGAAGGAAGATGCATGGTCTCTGCAGGGGACTGGCTTTGAGAGACACAGGAGGATAGAGGATATCTAGTTATTCTTCTTATGCTTCCGGTCAGAAACTTCACCCCATCTTCCTAGCAAGGAAGTGAGTAACAACAGCAACAGCAACAACAAAGTTAGCAGAAGTACATTAATTGAGCTCTCTAAACACCAAGAAAGTGAAGAATACAGGAAGCTTGCCGGGTTAGATGTGATGAAAATGTCTTTAGTAGCAATATACTAAAGTTCCTCTCCCCAAAGAAGCAGAGACAAAATTAGATGCCACATCTTACCCTTTTAAGAATAAAAAGGCCTCAGTAAAAAGTGAAAAGTAAGAACAATTTCTGGCAAAATATTTATTTTGATATGGACAACAGGACTTGGAATCCTTCTATAAAAGAACAGTGACCTCTTGAAAATCTATTGAAGGTCAAAAAAAGCCAACTTCATTCACTTTTAAAAAGAAGAGGTATATTTAAAATATGTTCATCTGATTTTTAGAGTTCTTACTCTATCATAAAAGAATTATATGTAATTTAATAATAATTGCATTTAATAAATTATACATTATTTATTGTAAAAAATTTGGGGAGTAGAAAACAAATGAAAGAAATGTGTCTTATTCATACTTCTCAGAAGAAGCTTGTCTCCACGTTTGTGTGTTTCTTTACAAGTGTTTCTATGTATTTTCACATTAGATCATACAGACTATGCAGTTTTATGATGTAAGAGTTCACATATATCTCATCTCTGGATAGGAAACTTACTCAGGTTTTAACGAAGAGACTTTCACGAAGGGGCTCTATAGAGAAGTGTGGTTAGGATTAAGGACAAGGGATGGTGGGCATCAGAGGCTAGCAGCAACAGGAAGCTATTGGGTTCCAAGGGTGAAGGAAAGACATGTTTTTCTGGAGCTCCGTGGAAATGGAAGTGACAAAGAATCTATATGATGCAGTTTGTACTAGTCATTTCTCAGAGGACAGATCAAGGAAGAGAATGGGAGAGAATGGATCTGGCAGAATGGGGAGCAAATGGAGAATAATCAGCACATTAGTTATTAAAAACTGCTTATTAATAGATTTTTATGGCCATGTAATAATCTAAAATAACCATGCCATGCATTACAACCCCTCCTTTTTGATTGACTACTTAGATTGTGTCCGGTGTTTTTGCTATTATAAACAACATTGCAATGCATGTATTTCTCTATTTCTACAGTTTTCTTAGAGTAAATTCTTGGGATTTTAATTATTACACTAAAAAGCATAAATGTTCGTAGGCCTCTTAAAACATGCTGACAGGGTTTTAAAGCTATATGTATTATTATTCCTCCAGCAATGTAAGAGTGTGCTTATTTTTACTGCACATTGTTGAGGATTGCATATTCCCATAAAAGTTACTTCTTACTTTGATGAGAAATTTTTCCAGAAAACCCACATCTGCATATTTAAAATTTTTTAATTAAAAAAATGTATTTTAGAGACCAAGAGAGAGAAAGAGTAAGCGCCAGACAAGAGGGGCAGAGGGAAAGAGAGAGAATCCCAAGCAGACTCCATACTCAGTGTGGAGCCCCTCTTGGGGCTTGATCCCACCACCGTGGGGTCTTGACATGAGCCAAAATCAAGAGTCAAACACCTAACTGACTGAGCCACCCGGGTGCCTCTCTGCATATTTTTAAAAGAAATCTTTGAAACTGCATCTTTTTTAATTTTGTCACAATTTTTTCCCATGTGCTTTTTAAATTTTAAAATTGTGTCAGCATGGTGAAGTGATAATAGTGTGTCATTGCTCTTTGTCACTGCTGTGCGAATGTCACTGACTTAATAATTCCATCTTTCCAGTGCTGATTTGGGTTGCTTTCTTAATCATGTTGTGCATGGTTACATACAATGATATATGTTTTTGAGCTACCTGGTTTATTTCATATTCCACTCATTTTTTTTTTTTTTTTGCAATGTGATTGAAGCAGAGCAGCTCTAACACCAAGCTTTCCTATAAAATATTTGGACAGTGGGAAAGCAATAACATGTTCCTTAGTAGGAGGTTCAACACATCCTTCTTTACCTTTCAGCTGTTCCTATCAACTTTAATGGTGATAATCATAAAATGAAAACAACAACACAATGAACAACAGCAGCAGTGAGTGCTTACCACAGGCCAGGCATTAAGAAGAAGCTACCACATCAGCTCAAACCACAGCCACAATGCTTCTCTTCTAAGTCAGGAAGGAATATATTGGGAGGCTGGAGTCTTCATTACCAAATCTTGTTGATTCTACTTTCAAAGTTCTTCTTAAATTTCTCCACTTATTTCTACTCTCACTGCCACTACCCTATTCAAGCAGTCATCTTTTTTGCTGGAGTAATAGAGCAGACATTTTCAGTTCTCAACTGATTTGGTTTGGTCTCTTAGTAGGCCTGCTCTTTCACTTATCTATTAAAGTTTTTAAAATTTCATTGACCATTTTTATTTCCAGAAACTCCATTTGGTTCCTTTTCAAATACATCTGTGGTTTTTTTTTTTTCCTCATAAAATGATCTTTGTTCTTCATGGATTCTCTTGCTTCCTTGATCTCTATGAATATTTTAAACATATTTTAAAAATCTCTTTCTTGTCTGTTTGATCTTTATTTCCTTAGTATAAAGTATGAGTTCTCCATTTATGGCTTTTCCTAAGCTTGTCTCCATTGGGAGTTTCATCTCTAAAAGGCCTGGACATTTCTTGGATTTTACATGTTGCCGTTTCATTGTTAGCAGGACCCGGTTGGGTCAACCAGTTTGGGACCTATATGCTAGTTTCTTATTCAAGGTCTCTGTGCCTTATGGATACTGTGAATTTGGGTCTTATCTGTGTGCAAGATAAAGGCTTTGGTTCTGTATTGTGGAGGATAATTCCTTCTACTAATGGCCCAGGCGGGGTTTCTGTCTGCAAATTAGTTTGGAGTTTTTGTAGTTTCCGTGAAGACTTAGTTTCCAAGTCGGTTGGGTTAATATCCTAGGGTAGGGATTGCAGGACGATGTAATACGATTCTGGTAAGTTTTGTAAGAACCCTCCAAACTGTCTTCCAAAGTGGCTATTGGGTTTTGTGTTCCCACAAGCAATGAATAAGAATTCCTGTTGCTCCACATCTTTGCCAGTCATTGGTATTTCAAGTATTTTGAATTTTAGCCTTTATAAAAATATGTAATGCCATCTCATTGTTTTGATTTGCATCATCTTAGTGACATGCTATTGAGAATCTATTCATATGCTTATTTGCCATCTGTATATATTCTTTGGTGAGGTGCCTATCCATTTCTTTTGCTCTTTTTTTTTTTCTTTTGCTCTTTTAAAAATTAGGTTGTTGATTTTCTTATTGTTGAGTTTTAAGAATCCTCTGTAGATTTTGGATGCAAGTCCTTTATCAGATATATGTTTTGCAAATATTTTCTGAGTCTTTGGCTTGTCTTTTTATTCTTAGAGCAATGTCTTTCATAGAAGTTTTTAAATTTAAAATTATTTTTAATTGTGGTAGAATACACATAACATAAAACTTACCATTTTAACCATGGGTTGCCATTTCACTTTGTTGTTTATATGCTTTGATGCCAAGAATTTTTATTTTATTAAAGTCTAATTTATCAATTTTTTTTTCATGGATCATGCACTTAATGTTGTGTCTCAAAACTCATCACCAAACACAAGGTCACATAGATTTCCTCTCATTTTCTTCATGAAGTTATAATTTTGCATTTACATTTAGATCTATGATCTATTTTGAGTTAACTTTGTGAAAGGTGAAAGGTCTGTGTCTGTGTTCACCATTTTGCATATGGATGTCTAAATGTTGCAACACTATTTGTTGAAAAGGCTGTGCTTTCTCCATTGAATTGCCCTTGCACCTTTGTTGAAAATCAGTTCACTGTGTTTGTAAGTCTATTTTTTGTCTCTCTATTCTATTCTATTGATTTATGTGTCTATTCTTTAGCTAATACGATAATGTCTTGATTATGGTAGTGTATGGTAATCTTGAAATAGAGAAGTGTGAGTTCTATGATTTTTTTCTGCTTCTTTATTATTGTGTTAGCTACTCCACGTCTTTGCCTTTATATATGAACTTTGGAATCAGTTTGTCTATATCTACAAAATATCTTTCTGGGATCTTGATTGAGATTGCATTTAATCTATAGATTAAGTTGAGAAGAATTGATATTTGAACAATATTGAGTCTTACTATCCACAAACAATATCTTTTTATCTAGTCCTTATACAGTATGCAAGGTTGAAAAATTCCATGTAGTTCTAAGCTTTTTTTTTTTTTTTTTTTTAAGAAAGCCAAGTACTAGGTCCTTTTCTAGGGACAGCCTCAAATCTAATCCATACGCTATGTTAAAATGCATGTCTTAATGTGTATATCATGTCCTGACCACTTCCTAAACCATAGTTTCCTTCTAATAAACTCATTGATACATATCTGAATTCCTCAGAAGACTACATTTATTTTTCTTGATTTAAGGTACTTTGCAGACTTTTTCTCGGGCCTCTTAAAGTGATCCTTTCCCCTGAGATTTCTGCCTTCTTCTGGATACTCAACTTTAAATTTGAGTTTAGATGTCATAATCTCAGTGAGGAGTCTTCTGACTCTTCACTTAGGTTGAAGTTCCTCAGTTTACTCCCTGGTACTGGTATATTCTATTTCTCATAAACCAGGCATGAGAACCTGACATAATTTGGAAAGAGTACAAATCTTTATTTACTTGCATTTATTAAAATTTATTTTACAGAGCACACACAGTCACCAACATTCCTTCACAAAATCCTTTTTCCATCCTCTGCCAACACAAACCCCAGCTTTTTTAATATGCCTCTCTTCTTAAAACCATAAGAAAAACTCCTTTGAATCCAAGGAACTGTTACTTTTGTAGTCAACACATTGTCTGTAGTTCAGTGTGTAAATTGACTTACCTGCCATTCCTAAAGCACTCCTCATTTCCTCCTCTGCCCATTCTCTGAATTCCCATCAAAGAGCTAAAAATCATGACCTCAGACTTCCAGGGAAGATGGCAGAGTAGGAGGATCCTAAGATCACCTTGTCCCATGGATACAACTAGATAACACCCACTTTGGTGTAAATACCCAGGAAACAACCTGAAGACTGACAGGACAGATTCTTCACAGCAAAATGTCAAGAAGAGGCTACATTGAAATGGGTAGGAAGGGTAAAGATGCAGTCAGAAGGCAAACTGACATGCTAGACTCTCTCCAGGAAGGAGGGGTGCTATGGGTACAGAGAGGAGAGGGGAGCAGACTCTACACGCAGCAGGTACCCACACTGGGGAAGACAAATCCCTATAATATTTGGCTTTGAAAATCAGAGTGGCCTAATGTCACAAATTCTTACAATCAGTGAGGCTTAACACTTAGAACCTTAAAAATCAGTGAGCATGGCTCTGAGAGAGCCAGAGGTGATAAAAATTGAGTTTCTTCCCTTAAACTGACAGTACAATGAACAGTCCTGCTGAGATATAGCATAGAAGAGGAAGTTTGAAAAACACTTGAGGTATACAGGAAGATATATTTACTAATAGAGCATGTGTTGGAGGGGCAGGGATCTTTGGGAGATGTCACCAAGAACAAAACAGCTGGTGGGCAACATTTCCTTCTCCTTCCCCCCAGCCTGGATACACGGACATCTGCCAGAACCAGCTCAGCACAAGCACTCTCTCCCCAGCTTCCTGCAGAATACCCTGCCACCATGTTCTCCTGTGGACGACCTCCCTCCAACATACTCTTGGCAAGAGTCCATTAAAGCAGCACCACAAGCCTGGCATTGTGCAAGCAGCCCTGAGAAAGGCTAGTACCACTCCAAAGTGACTTCTGCCTCAGGGAGAGAGGAAGATAACCACAACCACCAGTATGACTGTGGCCCCAGCAGTGGTGGTGGCAGACATCTGGTGTGACTGTAGGTCCCTCCCAGCAGTGAAAGATTCTCAAGGGACAACTCAGGAGAATGCCCTGGAATTTGGTACAACTGCAGCTCTGGCAAACACCTGATCTGACTAAACTCAAGTCCAAGGCAGCCCCAGACTGGCCCACTAATAACACAGGGACCAAACCCTGCCCACAACAGACAAAAAAAGTCATTACATGACTAGACTGCAAGCAAATGCAGCACAACCAGCACAACAGAAAGCATGCAACACACATAGGAGACATCAGAAGTGGTTCTGGCCGACGGGGCATTACATTGCAGGGCACTGCAGGACCTCTTTTTCATAAGGCCACTACTTTTCTTTTGTTGTTTTTGGGATTATCTCTCCCTCTTCTCTCTTTCTGCTCCTCCCTTGCTTGTGCATGCACTCTCTCTCTCTCTCTCTCTCAAAATAAATAAATAAACTTAAAAAATGATTAAAAAATTTAGAGTGCTATATGCATAAGATGTTACATCAACCTAATGGTAACCACAAATCAAAATCTGATAATAGAAATACAAAAAATACAAAGAAAGGAATCCAAGTATATCACTAAAGAAAACCAGCAAGCCATGAGAGTAGAGAACAAGAGAATAAAGGAACAGAGAAGAACTACAAAAATAATCATAAACCATGTAACAAAATGGCAATAAGTACACACTTATGAATAATTACTTTGAATGTCAGTGGATTAAATGCTCCAACCAAAAGACATAAAGTGACAGAATGGATAAAAAAACAAGACCCATCTATATGCTGCCTCTAAAAGACTCATTGAAGATCTAAAGACATGTGCAGTAAGACGGTGTAGTAATACTTGTATCGGACAAAATGGATTAAAACAAAGACTGTAAGAAGAGACAAAGAATAACACTAAATAATCATAAAAGGATCAATATAACAAGAAAATATAATAATTTTAAATATTTATGCCTACAACATGAAGCACCTAAATACATTAAGCGGCTAATAACAAACATTAAGGAAGTAATGTATAGTAACTATAAAATAGTGGGGGATGTTAACACCCCACTGATATCAATGGCAGGTCATACAAACAGAAAATCAACAAGGAAACAGTAGTTTTGAATGACACATTGGACCACATGGATATAACAGATATATTCAGAACATTCTGTCCTAAAACAGCAGAATGCACATTCTTTTTGGGTGCACATGGAACATTCTCCAGAATAGATCACATATTAGGTCACAAGACAAATCTCAACAAATTCAAATAGATTGAAATCATACCATGCACCTCTTCTGACCAGAATGCTATAAAACTAGAAGTCAACCATAAGAAAAAAAATGTGGAGGGGACACAAATACATGGAAGTTAAAGAACATATTACTAAACAGTGAAAGAGATAACCAAGAAATCAAAGAAGAAATTAAAAAAATACATGGAATATAATTTTTACCTTCCATATAAACCAAAAAATACAAATGAAAATGAAAACACAATAGTCCCAAATCTTTGGGATGCAGCAAAAGCAGTTCTAAGAGGGAAGTTTATGGCAATACAGGTCTACCTCAAGAAGTGAGAAAATCTAAAATAAACCACCTAATCCGAATCCTAATCCTAATCCTCATCCCAATCCTCCTTTAGGAGCTAGAAACAGAAGAACAAACTAAACCCCAAACCAACAGTAGGAAAGAAATAATAAGGATTAGAGCAGAAAGAAATGAGATAGAAACTAAAATCAATCAAACAAAAATCTAATTGAACAGATCAAGAACCAGGAGCTGGTTCCTTGAAAAGTTCTACAAAATTGATAAAACATTATCAAGGTCATCAAATAAAAAAAGAGAAAGGGCTCAAAGAAACAAAATGAGAAATGAAACAGGAGAAATAACAACTGACACCACAGAAATACAAAGGACTGTGAGAGAATATTATGAAAAACTCTCTGCCAACAAATTGGACAACCAAAAAGAAATTGATAAATTCCTAGAAACATATAACCTCCCAAAACTGAATCAAGAAGAAATAGAAGATTTGAACAGACTGATATCCTGCAATGAAATTGAATCATTAAAAAACTCTCAACAAACAAAAGTCCAGGACTGCCTCACAGGTGAATTCTACCAAACATTTAAAGACTTAATACCTATTCTCCTCAGAGGCACTTGGGTGGCTCAGTCGGTTAAAGGTCAGTAAACAAAATTAAAAAGGAAATAAAACGTATCCAAATTGGTAAAGAAGAAGTAAAGCTTTCACTATTTGCAGATGACATAATACTATATATTGAAAACCCTAAAGACTCCACTGAAAAACTACTAGAATTAATGAATGAATTAAATTGAGTAAGGATGCCGGTCACAAAATCAATATACAGAAATCCATTGCACTTCTTTTTTTTATTAATTTTTTTTTAGTCTTTATTTATTTTTGTGAGAAATTGCACAAGCAGGAGAAGAACAGAGAGAGAAGGAGACACAGATTCCGAAGCAAGCTTCAGGCTCTGAGCTGTCAGCACAGAGCCCGACTAGGGGCTCCATCTCAGGAGCTGTGAGATCATGACCTGAGCCGAAGTTGGCCGCTTGACAGACTGAGCCACCCAGGTGCTCCTCCATCGCACTTCTATACAGTAACAATGAAGTAGCAGAAAGAGAAATTAAGAAAACAGTCCTGTTTCCAATTACAGCAAAAATAATAAAATACCTACGAATAAACTTAACCAAAGAGTTGAAGACCCATGCTCCAAAAAGTATAAAACACTGATGAAAGAAATTGAAGATGACACAAACAAATGGAAAGACATTCCTTGCTCATGGGTTGGGAGAACAAATATTGTTAAAATGTCCGATATTACCCAAAGCAATCTACAGATTCAATGTAATCCCTATCAAAATACCAACAGGGATGCCTGGGTGGCTCAGTCGGTTACGCTGCCAACTTTGGCTCAGGTCATGATGTCACAGTGCATGAGTCTGAGCCCCACTTCAGACTCTGCTGACAACTCAGAACCTAGAGCTTTCTTCAGATTCTGTGTTTCTATCTCTCTCTGCCCTTCCCCTGCTCATGCTCTGTCTCTCTCTCTGTCTAAAAGAAAAGAAAAGAAAAGAAAAGAAAGTAAAATAAAATAAAATAAAATAAAATAAAATAAAATAAAATAAAAATAATACCAACAGTGTTTTTCATACAATTAGAACAAATAATCCTAAAATTTGTATGGAACCACAAATGACCCTGAATAACCAAAGAAATCATGAGAAAGAACAAAGCTGGAGATATTACAATCCTGGATTTCAAGATATACTACAAAGTTGTAGTAATCAAAACAGTATGGTACTAGCACAGAAATAAATCCACAATTATATGGCCAATCAATCTTTGACAAAGGAAGCAAGAATATGCGATGGGGAAAAAAGTTTCTTCAACAAATGGTGCTGGGAAAACTGTGGAGCTACATGCAAAGGAATGAAACTGAACCACTTTCTTACACTGGACACAAAGATTAACTGAAATGCATTAGAAACCAAAGTGTGAGACCTGAAACCATAACCATCATAGAGGAGCACAGAGGCAGTGATGTCTCCGACATCAGTCATTGCAACATTTTTCTGGATATATCTCCTGAGGCAAGGGAAACAAAAGCAAAAATAAACTATTGGGACTGTATCCAAGTTAAAACTTTCTGCACAGCAAAGGAAACAATCAACAGAACAACAACAGAAAAAACCCCTACTGAATGGGAGACAATATTTGCAAATGACATATCTGATAAAAGGTTTTATCAAAAATATATAAAGAATTTATACAACTCAGCACCATAACCAAAATAACCCAATTTAAAAGTGGGCAGAAGATATGAACAGACATTTCAGAGGCCAATAGGCAAATAAAAAGATGCTCAACATCACTTATTATCAGAGGAATGAAAATCAAAACCACAATGAGATGTTACCTCACATCTGACAGAATGACTAAAATCAAAAACACAAAAATCAACAAGTTTTGGCAGGGATGTGGAGATAAAGGAATCCTTGTGCACTGTTGGTGGGAATGCAAACTGGGATAGCCACTGTGGAAAACAGTAGGGAGGTTTTCAAAAAATTAAAAATTAAATTATTCTATGATCCAATATTTCCACTATTAGGTATTGACTCAAAGAATACAAAAATACTAATTTGAAAAGATACATGCACCCTTATGTTTATTGCAGCATTATTTACAATAGTCAAATTATGGGAGCAACACAAGTGTTCATGGATGGATGAATGAATGGATAAAGAAGGTGTTGTATATATATGCATTGAAATTAGCCATAAGAAGGAATGAAATCTTGCCATTTGCAACAACATGGATGGATCTAAAGGGTATTATGTAAGTGATATAAGTCAGTCAGAGTAAGACATATACCATATGATCTTGCTCATACGTGGAATTTAAGATACAAAACAAAGAAAAAGAGAGAGAAACTGAAAAGACTCAAGTATAGAGAATTGTTGGTTGGAGGTTGGTGGGGGGATGCGTGAAATAGATGAAAGGGTTTAAGGAGTGCACTTGCTGTGATAAGCTCTGGGTAATGTATGGAAATGGAATTGTTGATTCCTATATTGTACATCTGAAACTAATAAACCAGTGTATGTTAATTATATTTCAATTAAAATAAAAACAAATTAATTAAGTAACTTAGAAAAAGAACTAAAAAAGGTGTCTAGTAATTCTCAGCATTCCTAAGGGGTTGGAGAGGGCACAAAGCTGCCTGGATACAGCCACACTCTGCTTTCAAGTTGTGGTTCTGTCTGCTTTCTTCTTTGCCGTTATTTCAGGTATTCAGAAAAATACCTGTAGCAAAACATGCACTCAATATTTGTTCAATAAATTACTAGTCATTTTCTCAAATATGCATTTCTTAGTTAAGTCTTCTTTCTCCTGCCTTTTGATTTTTTATTCATTTAAACATACATGCACATTTTTTAGTAAACAAGTTAACAAACATTAGCTCATGATGTTTTGTAAACTGGTTTTCCATCTTGATCATTATCATATTTTGGACATACTATTATGTCAATTAATATAAATCTACACAATTATCTTAAAAGCTGCATGTATCATTTTCTACTCCACCTAAACAATTTCTTAAACTTTTAGAAGGGTAGGCTATTTGTAATTTTTCAGTATTATAAACGATACTATTTTGAATGACCTTTTATATGCATGTTTGTACTTGCTTGAGAATTTCCTGAGGATACGTTTCTAGATTTAAAATGCCGTGCTAAAGATTATCCACAGTTAAAATTGTAATGCAATTTACAGAAAATTTATGTAAGTTTGTCCTCTCACTAAAAGTAATCTGAATTTCCTTTCCCACACACAAGATACCTCTTGATTAGAGGTATCTTCCAAATTTTCATCTTTGCCAGTCTGATAGGTAAAGATAAAACTATTTTATTTTTTTATATCACTTGCATTTCTTTACATGGCATGCAAGTTGTGTACTTTTTCATGCACTTCATAGGTTTTTGTAGTTTCTTTTCTTAATGCACTTTAATTTCTATCTGGTGTTTTTCACTTTCTTACTATTTTTAATTTAAAGTTTACAAACTTTAAAAATTATGCGTAACTCTTTTCCTTTCCTATATGTTGAATGTTGTAAAAATTTTCTCAAGTTTTCATTTTTCTTTAAACCCTTTTTTCCGTCAAAATAGCAATTAAGGAAGTTCAGACAGCCACATGGAGAGGCTATATGTAGTGTTGTGACTTGCAGTTCAAGCTGAGGTCCCAGGCCACAGCTAGCACCAACCACCAGTCATGTGACTTTAGATGATTACAGCCATCAGCCACCGAGTAATCTTCAGACACTGAATCTTCTCAGCTGAGACCCCAAATACCATGTGAAAAAACCAAGATGTTCTTAAAGTGCTTTATCCAAATTATTTATATATCAGATGACTGGAATAACAGTCTTTCATGTTTTCACCCAAATGTAAATTTCCAGTCTTATCAGCCACTGGTCTCCTTCTAAGGAGTATATCAGTCTAGTCTGTCCCCAAGCCTATGAAGATGCTTCCACCCAAGCCCTCTTTAAAGAAGATAGTATGGCATCATTGTGAGGACCTCCAATAGCTGAAGGAATTAAAGAGAGGGTCACTTCTCTCAACTGAGTTAATTAGATTATTCAAGTGGGAATTTGGAATTGGGGTGATGAGGGCCTGTGTTGTCAATAAATTAGAAAATATGAAATATATGGGAAAATAGTTAAGATATACATAATAGAGGTCCTTAAGTTCTCTAGTTGCTACATCTTTTGTGTCCTAGATGTTTAGATTTTCCTTGGTTCTGATAGTATATGTGTAATTAAAATATTTTTGTTCACTTGCACCAACTTCAGAGACTTTCATTTTCTTGCTACTAACTTGCTTCCTTGACTTTACTTATACCTTTTGCCTCACTTGTTCAGAATTGATTTTACTCATACTATTCTTCCTCTCTGGAACACAAACTACAATGCTCAAATCTTAGCTTCTTTTGTAAATATTGAATTTCCAAGGTAGAATTTATAACTTCATCTCTGGTAATTTCACCGTGCTCCACTCATACCTTTAGAACCAACTCTCCCACTGGATTTTAATCATTTGTGTGCATGTTTCTTCCCTCACTCACAATACTGCACACAGACAGAATGAACATCACTGATTATCACACACAGTGGCACAGGATGAGAAATTTATCCTATGACCTATTAAGTGCACATACTTTTTTATAATTCTACCAAAACCTGTTAGTTCTGGGATATAGAATGTATCTCATTATCTGTTCAGAATAGATGGGAAACTAACATTCATTAAGTTTTATCACATTCCAGATACACTCAAAACCACCTGTGATCATAAAGGGGGCTTAACTCTATTTGAAGATCCCTGCCATCCACCAACAACAAAGGATTCCCAAAAGGTGAAATGCTCGTAGGTGGGCCATGCCATAACCAGATTAACCATTCCAAGGAAAGAGAGTAGTTTACTTTTTTTTAAAGTTTACTTTTTAAAAGTAAAAAAGTTTACTTTTATTTATTTTGAGAGACATAGAGAGAGAGAGGCAGGGAGGGGCAGAGAAAGAGAGAGGGAGAATCCCAAGCAGGGTCTGCACTGTCAGCACAGAGCCCAATGAGGGGCTCGAATTCAGGAACCGTGAGACCTTGACCTCAGCCAAAATCAAGAGTTGGATGCTTAACCGACTGAGCCACGCAGGTGTCCCAAGAGTAATTTACTTTTATATAATTTTATAATTATATAAAATTATGATTTTAAAAACACAGTGAGTTATAAAATGAAAGATGCTACATTAATACTGAGAATTATTAAGTGTCTTCCTGAAAAACAAAACAGGCAAGTTAAATTCATAAAGTTTGCTGATGGCAGACAATTATCATTTATTCTTCACAGGAAGGAGAGGAAAAAGTGAATCGCATACAAATGAATGGGCGGAATTATAAAATGGGTAAAATGTAATGAAATACCTAAGAAAATGGAGAGCTAAGTACCTAGAGGGGAGAGAGGAATGGATTAGCATTAAATAGCAAGGGAAATTATATTTCAGGGAGCATAAAAATAAGGACAGTTTATAGTTAAGGGAACATTAGGAGAGTATAAATAATGTGAAATAAAAACAAAAAGAAAAATGTAAGTTGGGGTAGGGTTTCTGAAGCATCAAACTATTAACTAGCTAGGTGACAATTTCTTTCTATTCAGTAGTGAAACTGACACAGCAGGAGATATGACTTTTCAGTTTCCTTAGTATTTTTGCCATTTAGAAATGGAATATGTGAGGGAGTTTATTCTATTTAAAACAAAAATAGAATTTTAAATACGGTATCATGAAGCTAGGTTTGAAATATTAATAACGTTATTTGCATTCTACCTCTCTGGAAAAATGTAAGCAACAGAATTTCCATGAAGCTCCAGGGGTTTGAAATTAGTTTAGAAAGCTACTAGGGCATGGCACATTACTACAAAATCTTTAAAAACTGTAAGCACCAAGATGGGAAGGAGAATGCTGTCTGATCTAAAAGGGAATAATCAAAAGATAGGAGGAAATTGAGCAAAAGAAACTTTATCCTACCATCCAAAAATTTGCTCAACAGTGACAAGGGACGAGAGCCCCAAGGAAATGTTAAAAGCTTGATGACATAAATAATTTTAACCAGTCTGCATCTCACTGAATATCTCTTTTAAAATCATGCAAAAAAAAATGCTGCTTAGGCTTGGTAAAGAGGCACTATGTAGCCAGCATTATTATTCTATGATTTGTGGCATCCATAATAGATCAGTTCCAAATAGATTGTACACTTATTATTGTTGTATCTGGAAAATATGAATGCATAGCTCAAGGGGAAAAGCAAAAGAGAATCAGTCATTTAAAAATTGTAGAGCTGGAATCTGAGAGACAACTTCGTGATCTAATTTGCTTTTTCAGATTAAACAACAACCAACCAACTGACCAAATAAACAAAAACAAAAACAAAAATCCAATACCTGAGAATGTAACTCATTGAACACCATGTAATTAGACTGTAGCAAAGCCAAGACTAGGACCCATGTTTTCTAACGGAAAAGTTAGTTCTCTTTCTAAGTATCCTCTGTTGGCCAATTAACAGCTTGCATTAACTGCTCAGTAGCTGAAATCCAGGCACAGCTTAGGCCTCCTATTGTCCTGAAGTTAATCTATCCAATGCAGCAAGTCTTCATGTCCTGAGCTTCTTAGCATGGCTTAGAGCAGGAGCTGAAAACTCAAATGCTACTGGGACCAGACTTCTTATACAAATTAACAAAGTAGATAGAGGTCTCTATATTAAATGCACAGAAATAATTCTCGTTTGCCACAAAGAAATATATATGTACTATTTTCTTAAAATGTGTCACCATAATAATTGTTTTTTGCTTTTCTACTTTTTATTAGATTATTTGAATTATTCAACACTTATGGCAGAAACAGGGTTGATATGCATTAAGTAACAGCAGAAAGCCACTGTGGCTACAGTAGAGTGAACAAGGCAAAGAGTGATAGAAGATAAGGGGCAAAAGAATGGCAGGATGACCTACTATTTCAGTTTGCCCAAGCCTGAAGAAGTTCCTGGGACATAAGATTATCATGTTAAATCTGGGGCACCTGGGTGGCTCAGTTGGTTAACCATCTGGCTCTTAATTTTGGCTCAGGTCATGATCTCGTGGTTCATGGGTTCAAGCCCTGCATCAGGCTCTGTGCTGACAGCATGGAGCTTGCTTGGCATTCTCTCTCTCCCTCTCTGTCTATCCCTTCCCCTGCTTATGTGCTCTCACTCTCTCTCAATAAATAAACTTATAAATAAAAAAACTGTCATGTTAAATCTGGGAAAACCTTAGACAAACTGAGAGGAGGTGGTCAAGCTAGTGAAAGGAAACCATCTGATGGTTTTAAGCAAGGAACATAACATGACATGGTTTAACATTTATAAAGGTCACTCTGGTGAAGAACTGACTAGATAGACAAGAGTATAAACAGGGAGACTTGTTAAGTAACTATTGATGTAGTCTAAGTGAAAAATGATGTCGTGTTTAGGGATAATTTACAGTGAGATGTGGTCAGAGTCAGACAGATACTTTGATAGCAGTGTCAGCCAACTTGTTGAGAGATTATATATCAGGCATGAAGGGTCAAGAATGAGCAAGTGGACAATTGTGGTTCCCTTTACTGAGATGAGGAAAGCTGAAGCAGGAGCAGGTCTGAAGAAATTCAAGAGTTCGGATGCAGACACGTATGCACGAAAACCTAATCTGTAATCAAGTAGAGACATTGACTTGATCTGGGCCTTATGAGTTCAGGGTAATGTTTGAAGCTAGAGAATTCTGAGAATTGTCATGTAGTAAAGGAATATTTAAAACTGATGGAATGAGGTTGGTCAGAAGAAAAGAGATATGAGAAATGGGATGCAGGGAATTAAATATGAATGGGAAATAAAGCAGTAGAATGCAGATAGGATGAGGAGAATCCTTCAAAAAAGCTTGAAAAGGGTCAAAGAGATGGGAGGGAAAAATGCAAGTGTGGTGTCATGGAAACCAACAGAAGAAAGTATTTAAACAAAGAGTATCGAACAACTTGTCAAATGCTGATGAGATGTCTCATTAAGGTAACAACAAAGAGTTGATTTTTAGTTTTAGCAAGATGGAAGTTATCAGTGACTTTGACAAGAATAGTTTCAGTGGAGTAGAAGGGATAAAAGCCCGACTGAAATGGCTTTGAAAAGGGAATGAGAAGACAGGAGGAGAGACAACTCCTGTATCAAGCAGTTGGAAGTTTGTTGTGAAAGAGAAATGAGGCAGTAGTTTGATGTGGGATATGAAAAATGGAGTATTTTATTTATTCATTATTATTTTTTTAAAGTTTATGTATATTGAAAGAGAGAGAGAGGAAGAGAGAGAGATTGAGCTGGGGAAGGACAGAGAGAGAAGGGGACAGAGGATCCAAAGCATGCCCTGTGCTGACAGCAGAGAGCCCCATGCAGGGCTCAAATTCATGAGCCATGAGATCATGACCAGAGTGGAAGTCCGACACTCAACCAACTGAGCCACCTCAGCACACCCACAATGTAGTATTTTCAAGAGCGAAGATATTCTTGCCTGTTTAAATATTGATAAGGGTAAGCCAGTTGAGAGGAAAAAACTGTAGAAGAGTGTAGAACCTTTAAGTATACAAAAAGATAATGGGATTCCGAATACACTTAGAGGACTGACTGTAGGTAGAAGCGTGGCATTTTATCCATTTTTGCATTAATGAAGGCAGAGGATGTGGGTATAGGTGCAGATAGATTGAGTACAGGAAATACATTCATACTAGAAAAATGAAAGAGCAGAGCCACAGATATATACAGAAGCACCATCTGACCTTATGGTGGGTAGGGGATTGCATGAGCAGTGAAGGTATTGGGACAAATTGGATAGCACATGCTTTCTGGAAGGGGGCTGCTGCTTCTCAGTTTTACACAAGTTTTTTTTCTTTTGTTGCTTGATCTATTCAAGAGAAACCTAAAATGTGGATTTTAATGGAAGATCTTCCCTTTTTTTTAATTTATTAAAATATTTATTATATAATTTTGACACATGACATTGTATAAATTTAAGGTATATGAGGTATTATGTTGATCATTCATATATTTAATATGATTGCTGATCACATAACATTATTGAAGTACAATATTATTGTCTAAATTCGTTACACAGTATATTAAATCTCTGTGGCTTATTTACTACTCCTTACAAGTTTGTACCATCATCCCCTGCCCCATTCCCCGGTAACTACCATTTTACTCTCTTTTATTTTTTAAATAGGTTTAGTTTTTATATTTATTTTTTTAAATTATTTTTTTAATGCTTATTTATTTTTGAGAGACAGAGATAGAGAAAGTGAGCAGAGGAGGCGCAGAGAGAGGAAGACAGAATCCCAAGCAGGTTCTATGTTGTCAACACAAAGTGTGACTCAGGGCTCAGTCTCACCAACCACTAGATCATGACCTGAGCTGAAACCAAGAGTCAGATGCTTAACCAACTGAACCACCCAGGTGACCCTTTAGTTAATTTTTTTTTTTTTTGTAATCTCTAAGCCCAACATTGGTCTTGATCTCACCATCCCAGGGATCAAAAGTCACATACTCTACTTACTGAGCCAGCAAGGTGCCCCTACAGGTTTAAGTTTTTAAAAGTCCACATATAGGGGCACCGAGGTGGCTCATTTGGGTAAGTGTATCTCTTTGGCTCAGGTCATGATCTCATGATTCATGAGTATGAACCCCATGTTCGACTCTGTGCTGACAGCATGGAGCTTGGGGCCTACTTCTAATTCTGTGTCTCTCCCTCTCATTCTGCCCCCTCCCTGCCCCTGCTGACACTCTGTCTCTCTTTCTCTCAAAAACAAATAAACATTAACAAAATTTTTTTAAAAATTCCACATATAAGTGAGATAATGTAGTAGTTGTCTTTCTCTAACTTATCTCACATAGCATAATGTACTTGAGGTTTATTCATGTTGTTGCAAATGGAAGGATATCCTCCTTTCTCATGGCTGAATAATATTCCACTGTGATTTCATACCACATCCTTTTAACTGGTTTATTCATTGGTGGGCATTTGGGTTGTTTCCATATATTAGCGATTGTGAATAATGCTGTTATAAATATGGGAATGCTTATATCTCATCAAAATCCTATTTTCATTTCCTTTGAGTATACACCCACATGTGGAATTGCTGGGTCCTATAGTAGATTTATTTAAACATTTTTGAGGGCTGTCTATATTATTTTTTACAGTGGTTGAACCAATTTATATTCCCATCAACACTGTGTAAAAGTTTCTTTTTACCACATCCTTGCCAACACCTTTTGTTGTCTCTTGTCTTCATGATAATAGCTATTCTAATGGGTGTGAGGTGTTATTGTAATTTTGATTTGCATTTCTCTGATGATTAGCCATACTGAGCCTCTTTTCATGTGCCTGTTGACCATTTTGCAGTTCTCTTTGAGAAAATATCTATTTAGCTTCCCGCTCCCCCCACCCTTTTTGAATCAGATTGGTTTGTTTTTGCTGTTGTTGTTAAATGGGCTGAGTTCTTTATATATTTTGGCTTTTAACCTTGTATTCAATATGTGGTTTACATAAAAATGTTCTGCCATTCTGTAGGTTTCTATTTTGTTGGTTGTTTCTTTTGCTGTGCAGAATCTCCTGAGTTTGATACAGTTCCATTTGTTACTTTTTGTTTCTGTTTGTGCTTTTGGTGTTATGTTCAAAAACTCATTGCCAAGATCAATATGATGAGTTTCTTCTCTATTTTATTTTATGAGTTTTATGATATCAGGTCTTGTGTTCCAGTCTTTGAAAGGTCTCTCAATTTTTAATTTTGACCTAAATTTTATAAAACAAAACAAACAATAGCAACAACAACAGAAGCACTATGTAGGACAAGCAATTACTTCTGACATCTAAATGTAAGCTCAGGATCATGAGTTTGGAGCTTCTGTTCTGGAGGCTTAAAATCTGGTCTCACATACATAAGGACAACTGACATTTGTTCATTGCTTCAGAGGAAATAGAGACCAGGCAAAGAGCAGTACATACCAACCTATACTTTTGCTTCCAACCTGAGAGCAGAAATAAATTTGGTTTCCTAGGGAGTCCCCAGTTTCCTGGACACTTGCCTGAGCAGTCCAAGAGGGATTTGTGCAGAAACTGTGGGTAATCCACACATCCTAACCATACTCTCTAGGAAGATTTTTTTAATTCATGAGTGGGTACATGGGAAAAAAAAACATAGGAACCAAGAAAGAATTAAGTGATACAAAAAAGGGAGCAGGATCCTGAAAACTCAGAGGAAAATAATGTTGTCTAAGTCTGCTTACTTTCGGGCACTTGGGTGACTCAGTCGGTTAAGCATCCAACTTCGGCTCAGGTCATGATCTCACCATTCCCGAGTTCCAGCCCCGCGTCGGGCTCTGTGCTGACAGCTCAGAGCCTGGAGCCTACTTTGGATTCTGTGTCTCTCTGTCTCTGCCCTGCCCCACTCATGCTCTGTCTTTCTGTCTCTCAAAAATAAACATAAAAAAAGAAAAAAATCTGCTTATATTCTCAGTAATATTAATAATTACAAAATGGTAATAGTAGTGTCAGTAGTAGTAGCAGCTGCTGCCAAAATTTACTGACTATATAGGCCAAACTCTGTTCTAAGTGCTTCATAGGTATTAACTTATTTAAAACTCGTATCAACCAGGTAATAAAATTGCTATTTTTACCCCATATTATAGATATAAACTGAAGCACAGAGAGGGTGAGTGAATATCTCTAGACTGCAAAGAGTTGAGTGTAAAATGATTTAGTAAATATATCACATCGCTTTACTTTAAAATGTTTCAGCATAGAAAATGCTGTGTATGTGAATTTTGATTTATATATACCCCACAGTGGTTACTATGGAGCTGCTGGGTGGGTGAGAAAGTAATCAGAATTTGAAAGACTTAATTTAAAGTCTTCATTCCATGCTCCAAAGACAGTAGCTACAAGCAAGTCAACTCTTTTTATCTCTGGTTAGAACTAGATGGTTTACCAATCAGTATAAAGGGACGTGAGAAATCATGTTCGTTGATGGAATTACTGATGTTTAAGATTTGTGGATTAGCTAGAGATATTAATCAAGCACCAGTGTCTTTGCATAAATAAGATTTAAAATCAAAAAGGTCATTCCCTTTGGAGTAGTATCCCTAGAGTCATCTTGGCCCTGAAATGAATCACAAAACAGAATTCTGTCACCTGATTCTGATGAAAAACTGGCTGGATTCTGCCACTACAGAATTGTTACATATGCGTCAGGTAGATCTTGCAAGGTGCTTCAAAGAACAGGTTGATCTAGCTTCCTATGAAAGGTCATATGACTGTTCTTATACTACTTGCTGTTAATTCAGGCAGAAGTGGTGGGATTCAGACCAACCTTATAGAATATCCAGACCATCCCTGGATAACGAGGAGGGCCTGTAAGTTGTCTTCAGTCTTTGAAGTATCTCAGGCCATCGGAAATACTGCCATCTGAAGAATCTAACAATTGTGGGGGGCCAAATGGACGTAGTTCACAGCAAATAGATAAATTTAATGGTAGAGAAATTGACTTTCTGAATATTTCCTAGAGAAAGCTATTTTATTTATTTATTTTTAATTTTTTTTTCAACGTTTATTTATTTTTGGGACAGAGACAGAGCATGAACGGGGGAGGGGCAGAGAGAGAGGGAGACACAGCATCGGAAGCAGGCTCCAGGCTCTGAGCCATCAGCCCAGAGCCCGACGCGGGGCTTGAACTCACGGACCCGAGATCGTGACCTGGCTGAAGTCGGACGCTTAACCGACTGTGCCACCCAGGCGCCCCGAGAAAGCTATTTTAAACACAAACCAAGTAATGTTGGATTGTGAAGTTCATTTCATATTAATGAAAGATACAATTAGGACTGAAGGTATAATAATAATAATGTGCTCAATAATAATCCTAAAGATAATAGCTACAGTGTGTTGTATCTACAGTGTATTGTACAGTGACAATTCTTCTGAGCCCTTCAGGAACACCATCTCACTTCAGCTTCACCATCATTCTGAGAGACTCAAAATCCAAATGTTCTTCCTCCAAAGTCTATACTGTTAAGCACTATATGGTATTGTTTGGTAATGCTGAATAACAGCATCTATTCATCCATTTATTTTATAAAATATTGAGGATGTACAAATTTTCAGATTTTAAAACTGATAGTGGTGATACAACAAGTAAGTAAGACAGACACAGTCCATGCTTTTATGGAGCCTGCATTCTGACTTTTGACCAGTAATTACCCAAATAACTGAAAAGCACAATTTTGATATTAACCAAGTGGTAAAGGAGAAAAACAGAGAGCTCTGAGGACATGTAACCAGTAACAAGTAATCCAGAATGACAGAAAGTAGAGGGTTGATGAGAGAAAGCTCCCTGGGGGAGAAATTAGATTAGTGGCCTGATGTCCTCCAAGAAATACAGATGTGGCAAATCTGGAAGATATTCTGCCATATTATTAAATAGAATGTTTAACATACCCAAACACCTTATCACTAGGCATGTAGATTAGCAGATGGAATTTTTTACATTAAAAGTGAATTCCTCACACCACAAAAATATCACAGGGTCCTCTTAGGTAGCACCTTATCAAGTGTGTGTTTACAGATCATTAAATTCTTAAAGAGAGCCACTGCATAAACATCAACCTGAAATTTAAATAAAATGAACCTCAATTATCATAGACACAGGTTATCACTTGTTGGGTGGTTTATTTTCATTTTAGTTGAGAGGAAGTTGAAATACTGAATCCTTTGTTTCAATTCCACATCAGTTTTATATTATGTCAAATAATTCAGAACAACCCAAAGGGGTACATACTATTACTCATCCCTTCTTATTTTTGGGAAACCTGATGCATAAAGAAGCACATTAACTTGCCAAATCTTACGTGCTTAGTAAGTGGTAAAACTGGAATTCAAGTTCTGGGATTCAAACCCAGGTACCCTGGCTCAGAGTCTAGCTCTTAACACCAAAGCTACGTTGCATAGGCTCATAAGTTGTATGCTTACCTATTTAGAAAATATCCATATACTTTAATATCCTATAAATTCATATACCTATGAAATACATATATAGGTATGTATATTTCCAAAGTTTTCATAAATAGAAGGTAGAAAAAAAACAGAGGAAAAATTGAGAAATCATCAAAAAACTGCTGAATTTACCTTATTGGTAAATTCTCTTGAAGTGTTTGGCAAAGATAATTGGTGTGCTGCATCCAACACTCCATAGTCTGTGGTAAAGGTGGGGTATCTCCATCTTTTTTCAAAGAGCAAACACAGCTGTGTTTTTACATCTTTACCAAATTGGTAGAGATGGCACAAAGTAATGTCACATTCATCTTACTTTTGAATATAGATGTAAAAATGTCAGAAAAGGCATTTTAGGGACTACAGTTTATCACAATTAAATATGGTTTTCCCTGGATTGCAATTACAGTTAAATATTACCATGTTAATCAATCAATATATCAATATATAATTATATTAGTAGTTAAAATGAGAGAAAAATTATCTCAATAGATACCTCAGATGGTATTAGTATTTAATAATAATAATTAGTAAGTATTAAGTCCTGACTCTGGTAATTACTATTCTAGGTATTTGGTGTATAAAGCAAGGATTTCTGCTCTTATGGAGCTTACTTAGTAATAGAGGGAAATAACAATAAAAAATAAATCTAATAAATAAATCATATTGTATGATTTAATTTCCTTCCATAAATTTCATGGAAGGAAATAGAAAAAAAGAAAGGAGGAAGATAATGGAGATTGGTAGTGCTAGGTGGAGTGGAAGAGTAGAGTGTAATTTCAAATAAGGTGGTTTTCAGTAGACTTCACTGAGAATGTGACATTGATGAAGGTAAGAGTCAGTATGACAGTTATCCTGGAGGAGCCCACTCTAGGCGGAGGGAACAACCAGTGCCAAAGCCAAGGTGGAAGTTTCCCTGGCACAGCTGGGAAACAGCAGAGAGGCTGGTGTGCTTAGAGTGGAACCAGCTAAGGCAAGGATAGTAGGAAATGAGGTCAGGGAGTGCCTAGTACAAGAAAGAAGAACATGTAGAGACTTGGGTTTTATAAAAGCTTTGCTTTTTATCTTAGATGAGAAGCCACCACTGGGTTTTGAGAGAGGAGTCATTTTATCTGAAGCATGTTCTAAAAGGATCCTTCTGGCTTTTCAACTTTAGACTGTACTGTAGGGGAGCATAGAGACCATGTAGGAACCAGGCAAGTAATCACCACACATGAGAATGGAGATAATGAAAGTAGGTGAGATTTCTGGGTAAATTTTAAAGAGAGACCCAACAGAATGCTGAACCGTTAGATGTGGGGTAATAGAGAAAGAATGGGGTGAAGCATGTTTTTGCATGAAAAACTGGAAGGAAAGAAATCTGGTAGTGTAGGCTTAGAGACAAGGAGTTGGGGGAGGACAGGAGAGCAGTTTAAATTATGTTGAATTTGAGAAGTCTCTGAGGCAATAAGGTGGATGTATCATATAGACAATTCTAGATATAGGTGAGACTTCTGGGCTGATGCTAATTTGAGATTCATCTGCACAAGAATGACATTTAATGCTCTGAGAATGAGAATGCTCTGAGCTCACGAAGGGAGTGAGGATTGATGAGAAGAGAGGGGAGGTTAGGGGAATGGAGGGGAGGAGAGGGAAGAGGAGAAGAAGTTAGGGAAGGGGAGGAGAGGCCTGCCATGCACTAATCCCTAGCACTTGCAGCTTAAGGAGCAAGGATATACAAGAGAAACCAGCAAAGAAGACTGAGAAAGGAGGACCAGGGAGGTGATATTGAAAACAAATTAACTGTGATGTCTGTCTTTGTTATCTTCACATGTGGTGCTGTTGAAGGCACTTATGGAGTCAGGGATGCTACCTCTTTACTCTTAAAGGCCATGCGGGAGCATGAATCCTGCTCTGAGTATCCACTCATACTCATTTGTCTATAGCAGGTCTCTGCCCAGTACTTTCTCCTCTCTCGCTGAACACTGCTTGGATTGATGGGGTTTTGGGGTGGTGGTGGGGTGGTCCAGAGCTGACAGCCAAGAAAGAATTCTTGAAGATGTCTTTGGTGCAAAAAGGTGATTTTATTAAGGCACGGGAACAGGACCTCTGGGCAGAAAGAGCTGCACTGGGGTTGTGATGGGTAACTGATTATATACCCTCAGGTTGGAAGGGGATTAGGGACAGCGTAAGTCTCTAAGGTTTTTGGAAACAAGGTTTCCAGGACCTTGAGGGGCTATCTGCTATTAGGAAAATGCTGTTTTTACCATTTAGTAAAATCTCAGTCATGAGACCCTTCAGATGTATATCAGGGAGGCATAAACTTGGAGAATGATTGCCAGTCTATATCTTGGGGAAGTTGAGATAAAGGAGGTTTTAAAAGGAATTTTTATATGTTAAAGTAGACTTACAGGTTCCTGGGGGGTCAGGATAACATTAAACCAGATTCCCTTTTGCCCCCTAGCAAAGTGTCATCATCGAGGCAGCTGAGCTCCTAGAAGGAGGTCACTCTGCTTGTTTCAAGGACTTGTCACTGGGCTGTACGAAGTAAGGGAATTTAATTTTTCATTTACCTTTGTTTCCCATACCACCATGGCAAGCACTTTAACTCCTTTGCATTTTGATGAGGGTGATATTAGGGCTCTAGGAAACAGTATAGATTTCTAGAGATTAGGCTATGGATAAGATTGCCTTTTTCTTGCAGTTTACTAAGTTATCTGTAAACTGAAGGAGACTCCTGTCCTGCATGACTGTGATCTCTATCAGTCAACCATTTGCTTTCTTTTCTTTCCCCTGTTCTTGGGCAGCCCAGCAGTGTCCAAGGAATATCACACATATTCCACCGGGTGATAGGGGGATGGTGCTGTTAGCCTGTACTTTGCCTTCAGCTTGCCCCACACTCCACAATCAAGATTATGCCCCTACTTGCCTCTCTGAGGCCATGGCTACTGGTTTGATACAGTGATTGATCCCAAACTGGTATTTTTCTGTACTCTGTTCCAGAAGATGTTACTAGGCATTAGTAACTTCTGTCTGTGAAAGAACAGTTTCATGCCTTTGACACGGTTTTCTGAATTACCCTTCAAGGTCCAGTTCAAAAGTCACTTTACTCTGGGCATCCTTCCCAGACCTTGCTTCTCCCAAGCAGGAAGGAACTTCTGCACTTCCATAGCTCTTTACGAGCACTCAATTTATGGGTGCTTTTAACTTTCATCTTGTGTTAGAGTCTTTGGAGGGAATGTTTTAGCTTTTCTCTTAGATTCTAGATTCTTTGACATCAGTATCTAGATACCACCCCCACAAAATGTAGCATTAATCCTACATGTACACTAATCCTACTAATCCTACCTCTCAATATAAATAACATTAACTTATTTGAAACCCAGAGATGAAAGTACAATAGTCCTCTATTTCCTATTCTGTTGTTATGTCCCTTCCCAGAACAAATTCAACTCTGAAAGAAGATATAAATGCCACTTAGATCTGTGTGAATGCTTTTTAAAAGTAATTATTAAAGACTAGTTCGAGCATTGCAAATCTTATGTAATACTTTTATTGATCGATTCTAATTGACTTTAAATATCTGCCATGATATATGGTGAATATGTTTTTTAATACACAAAAATAATGACTTAAAGAACAGATTTCTTTCCTTAGAAATTACCCAGTGAAACATAAAAATGAAGCTATATAAAGATCTAAAGCAATAAGTATAAAAATATTGTAAATGAAGGATCGGAGGCATATAACCTACCATTTGTTTTCTATTAGCAAGGGCATAAGATAGTTACATTTGTTTTGGAAAGATGTATTATATAAGGGCCTGAAATCCCAGACACAGAAGGGAATGCACATTGATTTCTCTGAAAATGATTTATGATTTAGGCACTGGTGGGAAATCTTTTTTTTTTTTTTTTTTTTTATTTTACATCTCACTTGAAAGCATTCACTTTATTTGGTCCCTAAAGTTCTTTTTTCTCTTACAAATGTTTGTGCTAAGTGAAAATTTCTATAGGAATTTTACATTTTTTTGCGTCAATTTTAGACTTTAGAAATTTAAAAAATAACAGACTTTGAGTCCTTCTATAATTATATTAAGCACATAGATCATGTATATCCTAGGGACCTGCTTGGTAACAGTCTATATGATGGAGAGATAGATTTAATTCAGGTTGATTTTGCTTATGGACAAAAAGCTGTTCTAAAGTAGTTCATTTAAAAAATCTGATTTGTGTATGTGCTTTATATGCGAAAAGAGTTCACTTTATAGATTCCAATGGTCTAATCACATTTTTATTAAGAATGATCTAAACTTCTTTTTAATGGCATTTAACATTACATCATTATTACTGAGAAAGTACTGATATTTGTGTATCTGAGAGTAGAGAGAAGATATTTGAAACTTGGAAACTTTCTTGAAAGTTTGAGGAAACATATAATTTCATGCCTTTAAAAGTACATGAAACCTAGGTAGGTTAATAAATTAAAATACAATATTGGTTATTGAATGAAGAATTTAATTTGCATGTGATAAATTAAGAAATAATGACAAATCTACAACTCTGATCTTGTTGAAAATATTAATATTAGAATTATATCTAATTGATGGTAATGATGGATTGAGGATTGATTTAGGAAAGATTCACAGGCAAATATTGTGTAACAGTTTAGTTTTAATAGTTTATTTTTTTTAGTAAAAATGGAACATTATAGAAGTCCATAGTATACAAAATTTCCCCATTCATATATGTAACTGTGGAAGAAATTTAGAAATTAGATTCAATTGTCCACTTGAGTTCTCTTAAAATAAAACAGAAAATGAAAATTGAAATAGAGCCTTGGGAATTTGAATAATCCATTTTAGATTAGTCTAGACCATTCTAGATTAATATTTCTGTAATGAAACTTAGCTTTTTCTGTCTTTCTCTAGATTTTCAGCACTGAAAAATACCAATGTTTTTCTGCATTACACTTAAAGAACATATATGCTACTCTTCATTAAAATAATGTTGATTTTAGCTTGTGATTTGTTTGCTGTGCTACTCTTAGTACACCTTAGCACTTCTTGAAAATGGCATGTGGAATGAGCTACATGCATAGTATTATTCATCACCTCCTTTCAAGTAGCTCATGAAGACGTCCATTCAAGCCCATGTAGAAGGTCATAGTTTTTAATGGCCCAATCATGAAAGGAGTCACAGTAGTGTGCAATAATAATAAACTTTCCATAAATGTTTATGGTTTACAATAGAAAGATGCTATTAATATATGTGTATTAAAAATATTATGAGCTTAAAAAACTATGGTATTATTTATACATGAGTGTTAAGCCTAAATGGAAATGTTTTTGTTTCCGAAACTAATCTTTTTTCCTTGTAGTTTCCTATTTCCATACCTCCCTTTGCCCTTACTTTTGTCTAAATATAGTTACAGAACTCTGCATTCTTGAATGCTACCTCCTCCTAACCCTCTACTCTATGACTGCCAACCAAAATTCAGAATGGAAATTTCAAAATAAATTGTTACATTTTGCTCTATATCTAGATTATGAATTAAATGTGAAATTAGTTTTTCACTTATAGAAACTTGAATTACAGCATGTTCATTAGACTTTACTATTTGATGTGGCAGACTCATGTAAATAACAGAAAAAAACAAGAAATAATTAACAGTTAGTAGAGATACTCAAAGTTTAAATAAATGTAAGTAATATAATACAATCCATTATAAAATTTGGAATTTTTAAGCCTTTGGTTTTATTTAATGAATAGAGAGATATCAGAAAGAAGACAGAGGAAGTACTTATTGACTTCATTTATGTACATTGCTACTAAAAATTGTTTATGATCTTGCGATGGATTCTACAGAGAACAGCTGAAAAAGTAAATTAGTATGCCATAAGGACTGGTTAAACTCTCAGTTTTACCTCAAATGTATTTATAGGTGTGTTAAGGGAGGCATTCATCAGACTGTTATGATTTAAAACTTTAAATTGTATGTAATTATAGTTGGATGACAGCTTTAGAATTTCTCTTTGTTTGTTTCATCAGTCATGTTAGCTGATATTTCAACTTGAATGCTAATTTCTTAGTGCTTTAAAGACAGCTTTATGAATGTCATAGGTTAAAGGGACAAAATGCAACATTAGTTTGATTAATATTTTGAGCTAATGGGAAAAGAATGATTGATCTTAATCTCCTTCACTAAAACAACCAAGCTGGTGCAATAATCTGCAGAATTACTAAGAGAATTTATGTGGTACTTGTAGAGTCAGTTCTATCACAAAGGTCAAAAGCTCAGCCTTTGCAGTCTGACAGCTCATAATTTACTGTTAGGTTGACATTTTTTGTGCCTCAATTTCCATATGGGTTTATTAGGGATTAAAATATATTACCAATAAAGCATCTACAGTAGCACATGGTATCATAATGTCATACCACTACAAACCCATCAAAATGACTAAAATGAAAAATTCAAATAATACTAACTGTTGGACCAGAATGTGGAATATCTAGCACTCACACGTTGCTAGGTGTAAATAATGGAACCTCAATAAATACATAAGTGAAAAAAATTAACAAATTAAATTAAAAATTTTTTGGAATTTGTAATTCATAAAGGTGAGTTGTTAATATCAGGGCATGTGTAAATTCACATATATTTAATAAATTAGCAAATTATTTCATTTTTGTCAGCTTGGATGTTTAGATGCCTAATCAGGGCTGTATTTCTCACTATTGTTTGGAGATGACCTATTTTTTTTTTAATATTTTTCTTTTTTTGTTCTTTTTTTTTTTTTTTTGAGAGAAAGAGAGCATGTGCATGAGCAGGGTCAGGCCAGAGAGAGAGAGGGAGAGAGAGAATTTTAAGCAGGCTCCATGCTCAACAAAAAGCCCCATGCAGGGCTTGATTCCATGACCACAAGTTCATGACCTGAACCAAAATCAAGAGTTGGATGCTTAGCTGACTGAACCACCCAGGTGCCCCAAGAAAGATGACCAACTGCTAAGAAATTGTTATTGCTTAGAGTGGTTTTATATACTTGGTAAAGATAATTAAAATTTAAAATATAGAATATAGCTTTTTTTTTAATTAATGAAGGGAGGGGATATGTCAACAGATGAAATGGTATAGTGTAGAAAAGGAGTTACATACGAGCTCTATTCAATATGACCTCCTCTCTGCTAAAAACTGTGTATTTGTCATATGAATATTTTCATAAAAATAAAGAAGTTAGAAGACAAATCCCTCTATATCTTTCATCCTAACTCAAAAGCTGCTTTTGACCTTTACCATGTTTCCCTCTGTTGCTTAAATTGATACCTATATATGTAGGTACACACATGTGTGCATTTATGCATGTATATTCTGAACTTAGATTATATTTTCTGTTCTATATTTTTACCTAAGATTATATGCTAAGCTGTCATTATATTCAGTATTTAAAATTATTGTATAGCAGTACATTGATTTATTTCATAATTTACTTCTCTGAAAATTTGGGATAGATTTTTGTTGTTGTTATTTTTGAATGACATCTAACCTGGTATAGTTTTTTTTGTTTTCGTTTTTGTTAATGTTTTTTATGACTTCCTTAGGATTATTAGGTCAAAGGGTATGTACTTGGTTGTGATTCTGGATAAGTACAGATATTTTGCATTCTAAAAAAAGTACCAAGGTAAAGTTGTTATTCACACTGTACATTGCACATATAACCAATATCATATCCCAGTGAAATGGGACATCCTGGTCAGCAGGAAGTATTGTCACTAAAGTTACTTTTACCGATTTATGAAGTAATAAAGACACTATTTTTGAAATTTAATTATTTTGATCAATAGTGTAGTTTCTTAAATGTTTACTTAATGATTGGATCTCCTCTTCTTTTGAATAACCTCCTAATGTCTTTGACTAGTTAGCTATTTGAGTCCTTTTTGTTTTATGCATGGTAGAATCTGTATAATGTAGGATTAGTCCTTGCCTGCCATATATGTCGGATTCCATTCCATTTTATTTTTTGTCATAATAGGAAAACCATATATGTTGTCATTCTGGAGTCAACATACTTTTGCACCAATGTCATTTTTTTAGAATCTTCTACACATTTATCCCATTTTCTTACTAGGTTTTTTCAATTTTAAGCTTTTACATCTAACTTTTTTAAAAAAGATTATTTTGATAAAGAGAGAGCATGCATGGGAAGGGCAGAGAGAGGGAGAGAGAGAACCCAAGCAGGCTCCATGCTGTCAGCACAGAGCCCAATGCAGAGCTCGATCTCACAAACCATGAGATCATGACCTGAGCTGAAATCAAGAGTCAGATGTTTAACCGACTGAACACCCCAGGCGCCCAGTACATTTAACTTTTAATTACCCTAAGGTTCGCTTTGTGTCTCCTTAATTACCATAAAGTTTATTTTGTACATGGCATTTGATATGGTCTAAATAACTTTCCTGAATATTTTAACTTCACTGCATATCACCAAAATAAACTAAATTGAGCCTTGCTTAGAGATAGGAGATTTTGATAAGCACCAAATACAATGTGATAATGAAATTGGGAGGGAAAAATTCCCTGATGTTAAGATTTATGTTTCTATTTCTACACTCATGCTTCACACCAGTACAACCTAGAGATCCACTGGGGTTATCATTTTTTGAGAATTAAATACAAATTGAGTTAAACTTCACAAAGATGATGAGGTTAATGTTTTATTTAATGTGTCAGGATGCTTGGAGGAGGTGGACTTGCATGTTGCCACTGAATTCTCAATCTTACCAAGTCTCACATCCTGGAGCTGTTTTCATTTCTCTGCTTCAGGTGTAAAATATGAACCACATGACTTTTCTTTCTAATGATACTCATTTGCCCAGAACTTTTGTGTGTGCAAAAGATTTTGATGTTTTTCCCCTATTCTAGAACTTTTTTTTTTCTAAATAAAGAGAATGTGTCTTTTCAGCAAATAAAACTAATGAAATTAAATGTCAGTGTTTATCATCAACATTCTTTACCTTTATCCGTATTGTCCAATATCCTGCCATGTCGTTTGGACTCCTTTCTTCCTTATGCATAGTTTCTTCCCCCAGTAATATTTCTGTTAAATTGCTACTTTGAACAGTTTGGGTATATTTCACTCCGCTGCTTCCATAAAGAACCTACTCTCTGGGCACCTGGGTGGTTTAGTTGGTTAAGTGTCCAACTTTGACTCAGGTCATGATCTCACTATTCATGAGGTTGAGCCCTGTGTCGGGCTCTGTGCTGATGGCTTGGAGCCTGGAGTCTGCTTCAGATTCTGTGTCTCCCTCTCTCTCTGCCCCTCCCCTGCTTGTGCTCTGTGTCTCTGCCTCTCAAAAATAAATAAACATTAAAACATTTTTTTTAAAAGAACATACTCTCAGGCCTTGGTGTTTCCCTCATTAAAGTTTTCTATGAAGGTATTTCCTAAGTAAAGTCTCTTCTCTCTGGGCATCTGGAGCCAGCTATAGAAATAGAAATTTATTTCTCCTTAATATACCATAACTTACCTCCCTGTTTGGACAAAATAGAATGATATTCTTCTCCTACCCCCCAACCCCCCATTTGCCTATGAACAATGGAAGGAATTTAATTGTGTGAATTGAGCCAGGGTTTATAGTTTATAAGTTTATTTTTTATTTCCTAGACCTGACACCTGTTAAGATGAGCAAATGGAGAAGGTAATGGCATTAGGTACCTTTTGAAAGGCCACAGTTATCTTGTATTAAATGGGATATATTTCTCTGGTAAGGTGAATATCATGGATCTGACTGAAGGAGAGAGGGCCTCAACTCTGTTTCTGGCCATCCCACACCTCTGTTATTTGAGGAAAGTCATTTTGCCTCACCAGTGTTCATTTTCTCATTTGTAAAATGAAGCAATCTGACTAGTTTACCTCTTTCTGAAGTGATCATTTTGGCCTATTTAAAAGATCCTATTTTAAAATACATAGATTCTTGCTTTCAAGCCTGTTCCCTTTTTGCTTTACCTGATAGCATGCCTTTTTACGTAGTCAGTAGTTTCATGGCTACTTTTAAGATAATATTTCATTTTAAATTATAGAATAGTTGGGCTGTGTGGGAGGAAAAAAAATTTTTAAATCATAGAACAGTTAGGCTGTGTGGGAGGAAAAACTCTTCTATCTAAAGAATATCGATCTCTGCCACAAACAACCAAGTTTTTCTTAGTTCACAGGTTAAATTCACACAACTTGGGAAAAAAAACTGGAAAATACCAAAGCAAAATTTATGAAGTGAAAATTATAAATAATCAATCACAGATAATATTGAAATATTGTTATATAGCTTTAATACTTTCTGTTCTGTTCTAAAACATTTTGCAGGGCATTGTTAAGAAAGTCCCCTACTTTGTTTATAATTACAGTAAATGTGGAGTTTAATACTTAAAAGAAAGTTAATGGTCTGTCAGTATTTGTAACAGTCTTCAATATTGAATGACATTGTTCAAAGTCCTTATTTTCAGTTTTTTCAAATGTAATTAGCTAATCCCTCCATGCTTAAGGATAAAATGCTTTTTCTTTCTCAAGGAACTTAAAAATTTGTTCTATGCCACTAATGAGAATTTTGAAAATATATCAGTAGCAATGCCTGCTAAATCTCTGCGCTTAGGGGTGGCAGGCTTGGGTGAGGTGATGAAGCAAGCAGGAGACTGCGATGTTGGTGGGTAGCACTTTGGGTCTGGAATCAGACCCGAGTTCTCTGGGATGTGTACTGCACACTGGTACTAGGCTGTCTTTAGAAAAACATGAGATCCTCACAAATAAAACTGTGCTGTAAATCACATCAGGAACCAGCACAAGTGGACTGTGGCAATGAGTGACATTTTATGAAATATTTTGTTCCATAAGTCCTGGGTCCTCATGTTTCCTTTGGAGGCTCTGTGGTTGCTGTGCTTGGAGCATCACTGGATAAAATTGGAAGCAGGTTCTTTTTCTCTCTATTTTTATTTGCATTATCATAAACACAAATACCAGGTGTATTCTCCTGGTGATTTCCAAATGAGCGATATAGTCTTTGAACGAGTGGGTGGTGAGGCCCAGGTGCTACAAAGAATTAAACACATGGGTAGATGGTTGTTGGCAAAGGAAGACCCCCTATTTGAGGAACTGAAAATCTAAAAGCCTTTTTGAGTCTTTGTTGATTTCAATGGGAAGAGGAGTAGGGACTTTCATTCTTAAGTCCCCTTTGACTGATTCCTGCTTCCAGACAAAGTCCTTTATCTTTGCCCTGGGGCTGATCCAAATGTGGAAACAGCTTCTTCCACGGGATCATAACACTCCAAAGCACCCTGGATAAAAGAAAGTTACGAAAGCAGCTTTTTCACTAAAGCTTTACTAAAGGGTCAGCTCGATCACCTCACAATAACTTATAATAACCTGATTATTTCCTACTTAGAAACCGCAGTGGTTATTCCTACCCAGGTGGCACCTTGGCTGACTGCCATCTTCCTTGCTTTTCTCCTGACCTTCCAATTGCTTTTTTCAAGGGGTGAGAAAAACCTCTTGCTATTATGTAGGGCAGCATTTACCTCTAGTTCCTGGCCCAAACTTGCAAATCTGTACCCGTAAAAATGCTCAGAGTACAATGTAACAATATCCCTGCTCCTTTGAAAGCACTTGTGTTGATATATAACAGTTATTTTTCGGTTAGGCCTACGTAGCATTTTCTATCTGTAAATATTTTTGTAATTTTGTGCATTGGCTATATAAAGCTGAGATATAAACTACTATTGGGATCACCTCGTAAACATAAGTGCATCCAGACTTCCTGTGAAAGTGGCAATCAGACTGAGCTGCTTCTCTGGCTGTGCCTTGGAGGGTGATTTGGGGAGTAGCTATTTGAATTCTCTTTTCGCATTATGCTGGGATTTCTTAGCTATTTTATTTTATTTTATTTTTTTCTGAGTGCCATGCCCACACTCTGGAGTTATCTTCTTGTCAACTTGTATGGTGACACCACTTGTAAATAAATGCCATGGTGTAGTTTTTCTTTCTTACAGAACTGTTGATAGAAGTATAATGAAATTCATTCCTTGTGTCGTTGACCTTTACTTTTAAAAAGTACATTTTCATATTGGAACAGCTAAGCCATTAGCATGTGCAAAAACATCTGTTGTAGCATTTGTAATTAGATTTGGAATGATTTTTTTTTTTTTTTTACCATCCCATGCACTGATACCATAGTTGTTGCCAGCCTATATATTGGTAACATAAGGACTCACCTATTTCCATATCTGTGGTATCACTGCAAAATCATGATGCTCTTTGAGCTGAGTAAAGACAGTCTAATCTTAGCAATATCCTTGAGTATATTTCAAGAATCTTTTAAAATGTCAACCGAGAGCTCAAAGATGTAGAGAGCTGGAAGGACATTACTCCCATCCTTACAAGAAAAAAGCTGGACTAACTACAAATTAAAGAGCAAACCACTAACCCCAAATGGTGAAAGATAGGGAAAAACAGGACCCCAGACTTTGAGTATTTGAGGAGATGTTGCCAAAAATTATATAAACCAATAAGAAAATGTAGCTAAATGTTTTTTAAAAAGAATTACTAAAGGCTAAATATGGGTTTGTGATAGTGGGAAGCCTCTGGAGGCCACAGCCACAAGGGTTTGTACCTTCTTACAGGCTTTTCCTCCATGAAGACCACCAAATACTTGCAGGGATGATTATGGAGAATCCTGAGAAAGGTTCCTTGTGGTCCTGGCTGAGCAAGGGGAACAGAAATCATTGCCAAAATGTCACTGAGATCCACGTTCTTTATCTTCCTTATGGAATAAAAGCGTTGGTACACCCAGTGAAGAGCAACAAAAATCTATTGCATTGGAGCACTGGTGAACCCTTTGCAGTTGGAGGAGAAGAATAAGGAGAAAAATTTTCTCCTTCTAACAAAGGGGTGGAAATACATGCTAGAATCAGAGTACAGCTGGAGGAAGAGCAGGAACCATGGGGAAAGCCACAAAGCCTAGATGCAGCCTCACAGCGCTTGCCTAACAAGGTTTAATCAGAACATCAGAGAAGGCCTCCCTTTCAGACTACCCCCTCCAGGCCGATAAACAGAGATTGAAAAAACACCCCCTCACTGAAGAGCTAGCAGAGAAGTTGTGTTCATCCTTAAGCATAAAATGTATTATCTCAGTATCAACAGGCCTGCACATATATACAGCTTCAACAATAATTATGCAGTATATACAAGGCAAGAAAAAATAGTCTAAAGGGACAAAAAATTATGACTCAGATATGATACAGGTGGGACAGTTACCAGAGAATTTAGTTATTTATATGTTAAATGTTATAATGCAGAATTTCCGTGAAAATGTCAATAAAATTGATTAACCTCTAGCAAGACTGACCAAGAGAAAAAGAGAGAAGACACACAATAATATCAGGAGTGGGACTGCCTGGGTGGCTCAGTCAGTTGAATGTCCAACTCTTGATTTTGGCTCAGGTCATGATCTCATAGTCATGAGATCAAGCTACACGTTGGGCTCTGTGCTGAGCATGGAGCCTGCTTGGGATTCTCTCTCTCTCTCTCTCTCTCTCTCTCTCTCTCTCTCTCTCTCCCTCCCTCCCTCCCCCTCCCTCCCCCTCCCTCTGCCCCTCCCCCATGGGCACTCTCTCTCTCTCTCAAAAGAAAGCAAATAATATCAGGAATGAAAGACAGAGCATCATTACAAACCCATAGTTATTAAATGGATAGCAATGGGTTACTGAAAACATATTTAAGCCTACATGTTTAACAACTAAGATCCTATGGCCCAATCTCTTGAAAGACACAAACTACTAAAACTCACTCAAAAAGAAATAGAAAATCTGAATGGTTCTATACATAAAAAGAATTAAGCTATGGTTAAAAATCTTCCAAAAAAATAGAATTCCAAACCCAGATGTTTTCATTGGTAAATTCTATCAATATTTAATGAGGAAAATAATACTAATTCTACACAATCCCTTTCAGAAAATAGAAGAAGAAAGAGCACTCCTATGCTCCTTCTATGAGGCCAGCATTATGCTAATATCAAAACCTGAGGAAGACGTTATACAAAAACAAAACTAGAAACCAATATCCCTCATGAACATATACATAAATTTGCTCAACAAATATGAAAGACTGATTCAAAAATTTGAAAAATCAATGTAATACCCTGTATTAACAGACTTATTATTTTCTTATTAATAAGAAAAACACATATGACAATATCAACAGATGCAGAAAAAGTATTCAACAAAATTCAATTTTAATTTATGATTTAAAAAATTCCTCAGCAAACTAGGAATAAAGGAAACTTCCTTTACCTAATAAAGGACATATACAGAAAACTTCCAGCACACATCATCCTCAGTATGAGTGCTTGATAGTCTGAATGCTTTCTGTTAATGTGTGAACAAGGCAAGAATATTGTCTCTCACTAACATTATTAACAATGCACTGGAAGTACTAGCCAATACAGTAAGACCAGAATAAGAGGTAAAGGGCATATGGATTAGATGTGTGAAAATAAAATGATCTATATTTGCTGACCAGAGAATTGTCTGTTTAGAAAATCCCATGGACTTTATAAATGAGTTCCAGAGTACATAAATGAGTTTCACAAGTTTGTAGACTATATAGTCAATATTCAAAAGCCAATAATCCCTATTTACCAACAATGAACAGTTGGAATTTGAAATAAAAAACAGTACCACTTACAATTGCTCAAAAAAATGGAATAGGTGTAAATTAAACAAAAAATGTGCAGGTTATAAATCTAAAAACTCCAAAACTCTGATGAAAGAAATCAAAGAATATTTAAGTAAGTGAAGACATTACACCATGTATATTGATCAGAAGACTCAACATTGTTAAGGTGTCAGTTATTCCCAATTTGATCTATAAATTTAATGTAATCCCAACTAAAGCCCCGGAAAACTAATATTTTTTTTAGATATCAGTATGCTTATTTTATAATTTATATGGAAAATCGAAAGAACTGGGATAGAGAAACCAATTGAAAAATAAGGATAAATTTAGAAGACAATATTCTCTGATTTCAAGATGTACTGTAAAGCTACACTGATAATTCAGTATGATGTTACTGAAAAGAGAGTTATATACATTAATGAAACTTGATAGCACAGAATAGACCCACACAAATGTAGACCATTGTATTAGTCAACTCATTTTGAAAAAGGTGCAAAAGCAAGTCAATGGAGAAAAGACAGTCCTTTTAAATAATGGTACTGGAGCATTTAGACAATCCTTTGCAAAACAAAACAAAAACAACCTCAACACACACCTCAAACTTTATACAAAAATGAGCTAAAAATGAATCATAGTCCTAAATATAAAATGCAAGGCTATAGAACATCTAGAAGAGTACAAAGGAGTAAGTCTGAGCCCACTGGGGTTTGACAATGAGTTTTAGGTATGACACAATAAGCATGATTCATAATAGAAAAAATGCTAAGTTTTGTACTTTATTAAAATTAAAATTTTATCCTGTACAAGACAATGCTAATAAAATGAAAAGACAAACCACAGATTGAGAGAAAATATTTGCAAATCATATATCCAATAAAGTAGTTCTTTCCAGAATACAAAAAGAATGTAAAATCTGATAAGAAAAAAATTAAATTAAAAATGGGCAATAAATCTGAACAGATACTTCACCAAAGTAGTTCTATAAATTATAAATTAATATATAGGAAGATGCTTAACAACATGATTTTTAGGGAAATGAAAATTAAAACCACAATATGGTATCAGTTCAAATCTATTAAATGGCTAAAATAAAAAAGGTTAACAATACCAAGCAATGACCAGAGCGCAGAGCAGTAAGAACTCTAATTCATTGCTGGTGGGAATACAAAATGATACCACCACCTTGAAAATAGTCTGTCGGTTTCCTATAAAATTGAAAACACAGTTATCATAGGAACTAGCATTCTCAAACATAGGTATTTACCAAGAGAACTGAATACCTATGTTTACACAAAAATCTGTGTGTGAATATTTGTAATCTCTAAAAGTTGTAAACAATCCAGATGGCTTTCAACATGTGACTGGATAAACAACAGTATATCCACATGATAACATATTACTTAATGAAAAAAGGAATGAAACACTGATTCATGAAACAGCATGAATAAATCTTACAAGCACTTTTCTAAATGAAAGAAACCAGATTCAAAATGCCACACACTAGCCTTTTATTTATATGACATTCTGGTAAAAGCATAGGCATAGAAAATAGGTCAGTGATTGCCAGAGGTTGGAATGAAAATAAAGATTGGCTATAAAACTTGCACAAGAGAATTATTAGAGTTATAACTGTTGTATATGGTACTGTGATGGTGGTTACATGATTCTAATCAGTCACCAATACCCTTAGAACTATAAACTGCAAAGCATACCTTATATTATATGCAAATAAAAAAATAAAATTTGAGGATCCCAGAATGAAATGAAGACCAGGACAAAAACATCCTAAGTATATTACAAATGCGTGACATAACCTCATAACTTCTGCAGTGGCAGAAGAAAAGAACTCACCTAAAATGTTTGGCTTCATCTAGATACTGTACAGCTAAAAGTGTAAACTGTGCATAAAAATTATAGTTTAATAAATTTGTTTCTCACAAGGGTGTGGTTTCACTGTTCTTAAACTACTTTACATGGAAACTAGGATTGAACAAATAAGCAAATATACCAAAATCCAGGTATCTCACTGTGATCGAAAGAAGTCAAGAATTAGAGGGCGGTGGCATGTGTGGGTAGCTCAGTAGTTTGGTTAAGCGAACGCCTCTTGGTTTCAGCTCAGGCCATGATCTAGCAGTTCGTGAGATCAAGCCCTGTGTCAGGCCCTGCACTGAAAGTGTGGAGCCTGATTGGGATTCTGTGTCTCCTCCCACTGGCCCTCTCCCCACCTCCCTCAAAATAAATAAATAAACATAAAAAAAAATTAGAGGGGGGTTAGAATGAACCATGTGGTCATAACAATAAGAACTCATGCTTGTTCTCATATATATTCAGAAAGATACAGAAATAAAGCTAGGGTTGTTAGATTTAGCAACTGAAAATTCAGGTCATCCAATTAAATGTGAATTTCAGATAAACAAGAAATAATATTTTTTAGCATAAGTATACCCCATGCAATATTTGAAACACACTTATACTAAAAACATTTATCTGAAATTTAAATTTAATTGGGAATCTTATATTTTATTTGGCAACCTTAAATTATAGATACGTGTATGTGCATGTATGAAGATATGTACTTAAATGTCCTGCTTTATTCTCTGAGAGGAGCATGAAATCCCAGTAGCAGCAAGCACAATTAGTACTCAGATTTTGGTTTCTAAATATTAATTGTTGGGGTGCCTGGGTGGCGCAGTCGGTTAAACGTCCGACTTCAGCCAGGTCACGATCTCGTGGTCCGTGAGTTCGAGCCCTGCGTCGGGCTCTGGGCTGATGGCTCAGAGCCTGGAGCCTGTTTCCGATTCTGTGTCTCCCTCTCTCTCTGCCCCTCCCCCGTTCATGCTCTGTCTCTCTCTGTCCCAAAAATAAATAAACGTTGAAAAAAAAATTTTAAATATTAATTGTTTAATAAATGCACAAAGGCTTCTTGTAGGAATGGCTGATTCTAGATTTGGGCCAGGGAAACAAAGATGAACCTGGGGTGTTTTGTAGTGTCAGAAAGGTAGAAAGTGCTCAGAGTAAAACAAAACAAAATAGAAGAAAACAAAGATGAGGTCATGTCAAAGTATACTGAAGCCATGCAGTGAAAGAGCTCCCAGGAGCCAAAACTGCACAATTTGAGCAGTAAAATAAATAACAATAGTATTGAATTAAAAGCCAAACAATAAAATAAATAACTTTGAGTGTATACTTACATAAATGGATGAATGAATGAATGGGGAGAAACATTAAACATTTTTATAGAATTCCAATTAATAAATATGAAAGGCATTAGGGAAATAAAAAACGATTATCGGTATAGCATAGTAGTGACTATTGTAAATGAAACACTGATAAATGCTAAGGTTAGATTAACAAGATATTTAACTGCAGGCATCCAATGTCATCTTCATAGAAGGTTCAGAATTCATTTACTCAAAGTACTGAGCACCTACCACGTGCCAGCTACTCTCCATGTATGAGATCAACGTGCCCAACACAATTTTCTGAGAGCCATGGAATGACAATTCCATCACCCACAACCCCTCCTGGACTTGCCTTTGCTCCCTCATACGCCTTCAAAGCTCTGATTAGATTTACAATTATTTATATGTCCCTCCCCTGAGCTAGTTTCTTCTCTTACTGTTCTAGTTACACTGCCTCAAATAATAAAATATACCAAAGCATAAATTTACATCTTTGCCACCAGTGGTATCAACAGCAGTTGTCTTTAATGATCTTTTACTATTCTGTTAATATGCAGACAAATCCCGGTCTTGGAACTTATTTATGATTCTTTTTTTTAATTCTGGAAATGACAGGTTAACTTTACTCAGGCCATTAAAATGATCTAAAACACCAGGTACCTGAGGTTTTTGGTTATTTGAATTCCCAATAAATGGAAGTTTATTCTGCTTTTTCTCCCTAATTATTAAATGTTACACATAAGTTATAAACACACCGTTTACAAACTAACTGTAGAAAAATAAATCCATTTGATATTTACTCACACTGAAGAGAATTTCTGGGTACTGCAGTTTCCATTAGTTAAAAGAGGAAAGGAAAACAATCTCTTTGGTCTCTGTGGATGGAGACTTTTTGGTTAGGGAAGAGGCAATTTCTCCCTGGAGGTTTGTAATTCCTTTTAGTAGAAGTTTACTTATGGATTGACAGTATATTTTCAGTGTGAAGATAAATGACTGACAAAACACAAAGCCTCATTGAACACAGGTATTTTTACTATCTGAGCCCTGGTTTGACAATAGGCAGAGAATGATTTTATTTGAGCCACACTTAGAATTCATGACAGGTTCACTTTCAAACACCAGATTTCTGATGGCATTAGTGTCTTTACATGATGCTTCAGTTCTATTTTAAGGGGCTGCAATACCTGTCTGGGTTTGACAAGTAAAGCTAAAGTTTTAATAACTCCAAAGGTGTGTCATTGCTGAAAAGGAACTGATGAAATGTTTAAAAGAATTATTTGAAACTTGCCTTATTACCTTTATATCAGAGCACATTTAAATAAAAAGCAGATAATTTCATTACTGTCAAGAAGCACATTTTTCAACTGTACATTTCTATAGCAACATCTCTATCTATAACAACACTTCACTGTTTGATTTGAAATATAGACTGCAGGAGGAACACATTTCATTTGTTTATTCTGTAGGCGATTCCTAATCCTGTTTAGGAGTGGTATCAACATACAGACATTATTAAGACACTCATCGTGATATTTTATTGGGTGGGGGAGAAATAATTGTGACTACAAAAAGTGACTTTATTTGTGGTTTACTATTAAAATATAACCCTGAATCTGCTATCTGAAGTCCTCCTCAAGGATGTCCACTCATAAATGATTTCCCCAAATCCTGTGGGCTGCCTTATTGGCAGTTTCGCCCTAATTCTCAGAATCTACTTTATCCACCTTTGAATATCACAATGTCTTTATCAATATTTTTGTGAATCCCTAGGAGTTAGGTGCTTTCTTTTTGTTCCCTAATTCCTGTTACTGCTTTTGGTCTTTTCCTCCTCTGTTCTTTTCCAGTTTCTCCACGTTTTCCTTGTCACCCCAAGCCTGCCTTAGCTCTCTCATCTACATCCTCGTTTCAGCTAAGCCTCACCTTCTCCCTTAGTGGTTCCTTAAGTTCTGCTTTTAAGCAAAGGCATGTGCCTCAGTGAGAAGGATTTTAGTAACAGCTCTTCGGACACTCACCACATCGTACTTGCATATCAGAACAGTGTCATCTAAAGTCAGTGGGATTGCTGACTTTTGGCTTGATTGTCATAAAATCAGTGACAGTCTGGCTCAAGTTCTGGATAATCTAATTAAGTTCTAGGTCATTTCTTATCTATCTTGGATGGAAATGTTATGTCTCTCATTGTATAATTTTCAAAATTAGAAATTAAGTGTTAAACACATGCTAAGTTCCCACTCTTTCTCTAAACATTTTAAAGATGCAAAATCTGACAGTCAGAAAGTCATCTCTTCTGAGCCAATACCATCTCCAGTTTGGCTTCCACAATGTTGGTTTCAGTCTTCCTGTCTTTTCTAATCTTCTGCATTGGCACACCTGAGAGGGGCAATTTTTTCTACACATTCTTCCCATTCTCAAACTTGGTTTCACCATTCTCTCTTGCATTTAGTTTGGACTGAAAGCCTTACATGCCCTATACTGAATTATTTATCTGTTGTTGTTTCTTTCTTAGCACTGCTATAATATTAGATTTTGTAGAAGTCTGAGGAGTTAGGCTACAATTTTGGTATGGGTGGTATGTCCCAGCTGATGCTGGGATAGGCCAGACATACAAATTGAGCTGGACTTGTGGGCATTGCCAAGCGCAGTTTCCAGAATGCTCTATTACTTTTCAGCCTCACCTTTTGTTTTCTTGAGTCCACTCCTTCTCTGCCCCTATTTTGTATGTCTACAGTTGTCTTCCCTATAATGGGTGTCCTCATTGTAACTACTAATTATATGCTGTCATGAGTCTCCTTTTTATTCACTCTTTTACTTGTACCTCATGGTGTCATGAAATCTCCTAACAAAATAATACAGTAAAATTAAGACACACTTGAGCACAAAACCTATTAAAGCTCTAGGAATTTGCTGGCAGGTATTTACCGTACATGGAGACTACTTAAATAGCAGATATTTGCACAGTGGAAACGAATTACATTGTTGGAGTAAGAAAAAAGATGAAGTCCAAAGTTATAGGCTGTCACTTTGGTTTTTAGTGCCTAGTATTGGGAGGGCACAACTTTGGTGTATAAAAAAGGTACTGACAGTGATTTGTGTTAAAATGTATAACTTCAATAAATTGAATTTAAAACCAACTTTTTAAGCTTAATTTACAAATCTTATTTTTAAAACAAATCTATTAATATTTTGTTTAAATTAAAATACTCATTTTATTTTTCTTCTATTAAGTTTTAGTTAGCTTATGGATTTACCAGACTAAATTCCCTAAATTTTAATTCAATTTGAATAGTTGATTAATGATTACTTTTAGCTATTTCATACTAAAATCTTAAATCTAAAATATCTAATTAATTTAAGCACATTAAATACAGAATAAGACAGAGCTGTAACTCAAATGAAAGGGATTCATAAATTTTTAAATATGTACCTAAAAGCCTAAACATATGGATTTAGTAAATTATATCTTCTTTGTCTTTAAATATTGTTTTAAATAAAAATTACATATATTTTACATCAACATCATAAATATAAGCTACTCAAATGACCTTAAAATATTTAAAATTTAAAAAGCAAGTCAAGATTTCGTTTAGAAACTACAGCTACTCTGGATTTTTACACAGAAACATATCGAATATAAGGAAAATTTTTGAAAGGGCTGAGAAGTTGGGCACAACTGGAAATACTGAATTTAAACACATGCCACAAAGTATGCTGTCCTAGGACCAGAAACTTCCTATGTCCGCAGGCACTTCTGTTGCCCCAGCTTTGTCTCAACACCTATGAGAGTGATGACTAGACTCTGAAATGCCAAAATCGGCTGCCAGAGCTTCCTTTCTTCCCTCTGTTTCTGTAATACTGCCTGTTAGGAGAATACGGTAGCAGACAGTACCACTGTGAAGTGGCTTCACTTCTACCTTCCGAGTCTCCTGAGGTTATGTCTAACGGGCAGAAACTATTTCATATGTGAAATCCTAGCTGCCAGTGAGCCTGAGTGATGTGATTTTTAATTCTTGGCTCCTGAGAACAAAAGGCACGTGAAAAGGTAGCATGTTGCCCAGTAAACCGAATCAATCATGTCCATAGAAGCCCATCAAATTCTCTAAAGTTACAAATTCAGGTTATGGATTCTGGTCACGAGTCCAGAATTTCAGACACAATTTCCCAGAAGATTATTCTCAAATACACATATTTATTACTTGGATCCATTCTTACAGTCCATCTGTATCTTCTGTGTCAACCAGGAATCCCCAAATCAAGCCTTTCTGCTAAGATTTCATGTAAGTTTTATAACCCAGGTATTAAAGATACCCAACTCATTTTTATCATAACCTCATAGCTCCTCATAACTCCTTTCCCAACTTTTTATCACCTAACTTTCTATGTTTGAATTCTCACCCCTCACATAGATTGCAAGCAATCTTTTTATTGCCAAATAGAAAGAACACAATTTCACCAGTAGTGGAATTAAATTATTGTTGTAGTGAAACACTTTACAACATGGTTTCACTGAACACTGTTCTTCTATTTATGCTAAGATAGGTATTTTCGTTAGGAAAGTGAGATTTGACTCTTGAAAATGATTCTTTTTCTATGAAATAATAGACTTTTTGTAAGTTCTGTCACCTAGTATTCAAGTCCTCCAATATTGTTCTTTTTCTTTGGTATTGTGTTGGCTATTCTAGAGCCTTTTTCTCTTTGAATATACATTTTTTAATTTTATTTTTAAAATTTACATCCAAATTAGTTAGCATGTAGTGCAACAATGATTTCAGGAGTAGATTCCTTAATGCTCCTTACCCATTAGCCCACCCCCCTATTTTCTTGAGGGTTTTAATCAAGAAAGGATGCTGTATTTTGTCAAATGTTTCTCTCCATCTATTGAGAGGATCATATGGTTCTTCTCCTTTCTTTTATTGATGTGATGAATCACATTGTTTGTCTTGCAGATATTGAACCAGCCCTACATCCCAGGCATAAATCCCACTTGGTCGTGGTGAATAATTTTTTTAGTGTATTGTTGGATCCGGTTGGCTAATATCTTGTTGAGGGTTTTTGTATCCATGTTCATCAGAGAAATTGGTCTATAGTTCTCCTTTTTAGTGGGGTCTTTGGTTTTGGAATCAAGGTAATGCTGCCTTCATAGAAAGAGTTTGGAAGTCTTCTTTCCATTTCTACTTTTTGGAACAGCTTCAAGAGAATAGGTGTTAACTCTTCCTTAAATGTTTTGTAGATTTCCCCCGGAAAGCCATCTGGCCCTGGACTCTTGTTTTTGGGAGATTTTTTATTACTAATTCGATTTCCTTACTGGTTATGGGTCTGTTCAAATTTTCTATTTCTTCCTGTTTCAGATTTGGTAGTGTATATGTTTCTGGGAATTTGTCCATTTCTTCCAGATTGTCCATTTTATTGCCATATAATTGTTCATAATATTCTCTTATTATTGTTTTTATTTCTGCTGTGTTGGTTGTGATCTCTCCTCTTTCATTCTTGATTTTATTTATTTGGGTCCTTCCCTTTTTCTTTTTGATCAAAATGGCTAGTGGTTTATCAATTTTGTTAATTCTTTCAAAAAATCATCTTCTGGTTTCATTGATCTGTTCTACTGGTTTTTTTGGTTTTGATAGCATTAATTTCTGCTCTAAGCTTTATTATTTCCTGTCTTCTGCTGCTTTGGGGTTTTATTTGCTGTTCGTTTTCCAGCTCCTTAATGAGTAAGGTTAGGTTGTGTATCTGAGATCTTTCTTCCTTCTTTAGGAAGGCCTGGATTGCTATATACTTTCCTCTTCTGACCGCCTTTGCAGAGTCCTATAGGTTTTTGGTTGTGGTGTTACTATTTTCATTGGTTTCCATATAATTTTTAATTTCCTCTTTAACTTCTTGGTCAGCCCATTCATTCTTTAGTAGGATGTTCTTCAGTCTCCAAGTATAGCGTTGTTGTCTGAGAATATGCATGGTATGATCTTGATCTTTTTATACTTGCTGAAGGCTGATTTGTGTCCCAGTATGTGGTCTTTCTGGAGAACGTTCTATGTGCACTGGAGAGGAATGTATATTCTGCTGCTTTAGGATGAAATATTGTGAATATATCTGTTAAGTCCATCTGGTCCAATGTGTCATTCAAAGCCGTTGTTTCCTTGTTGATTTTTTGATTAGATGATCTGCCCATTGCTGTGAGTGGGGTGTTGAATTCTCCTACTATTATGTTATTACTATGGATGAGTTTCTTTTTGTTTGTGATTAATTGATTTATATATTTGGGTGCTCTCACATTTGGCGCATACATGTTTACAATTCTTAGGTCTTCTTGGTGTATAGACCCCTTGATTATGATATAATGCCCTTCTGCATCTCTTGATACAGTCTTTATTTTAAAGTCTAGATTGTCTCATATAAGTATGGCTACTCCAGCTTTCTTTTGTTGACCATTAGCATGATAGATGGTTCTCCAACCCCTTACTTTCAATCTGAAGGTGTCTTTAGGTCTAAAGTGGGTCTCTTGTAAACAGCATATAGATGGATCTTGTTTTCTTATCCATTCTGTTACCCTATGTCTTTTGATTGGAGCATTGAGTCCATTGATATTTAGAGTGAGTACTGAAAGATAGGAATTTATTGCCATTATGATGCTTGTAGAGTTGGAGTTTCTGGTGGTGGTCTCTGGTCCTTTCTAATCTTTTGTTGCTTTTGGTCTTTGTTTGTTTGTTTGTTTGTTTATTTATTCATCTTTTCTCCCCTCAGAGAGTCCCCCTTAAAATTTCTTGCAGGGCTGGTTTAGTGGTCACAAACTCCTTTAATTTTTGTTTGTCTGGGAAACTTTTTATCTCTCTTTCTATCTTGAATGACAGCCTTGCTGGATAAAGAATTCTTGGCTGCATATTTTTCTGATTCAGCACAGTGAATATATCCTGCCCCTCCTTTCTGGCCTGCCAAGTTTCTGTGGATAGGTCTGCTGCAAACCTGATCTGTCTTCCCTTGTAGGTTAGGAACTTTTTTTCCCTTGCTGCTTTTATGATTCTCTCCTTGCTTGAGTATTTTGTGAATTTGACTATGATGTGCCTTGTTGATGGTTGGTTTTGTTGAATCTAATGGGGGTCCTCTGTGCTTCCTGGATTTTGATGTCTGTGTCTTTCCCCAGGTTAGGAAAGTTTTCTGCTATGATTTGCTCACATAACCCTTCTACCCCTATTTCTCTCTTTTCCTCTTCTGGGGCCCCTATGATTCTGATGTTATTCCTTTTTAATGAGTCACTGATTTCTCTAATTTTTAAATCATGCTCTTCTGCCTTAATCTCCCTCTTTTTTTCTGCTTCATTATTCTCCATAAGTTTGTCTTCTATATTGTGGATTCTCTGTTCTACCTCATCCATCCTTGCCGCTGTGGCATCCGTCCGTTATTGCAGCTCAGTTATAACATTTTTTATTTCATCTTGACTAGTTTTTACTTCTTTTAGCTCCACAGAAAAGGATTCTAGTCTGTTTTTGACTCCAGTTAGTATTCTTATTGTGATTCTAAATTCTGATTCAGACATCTAGTTTGTATCTGTGTTAGTTAAATACCTGGCTGTCATCTCTTCATGCTCTTTCTTTTGGGGTGAATTCCTTTGTTTCGTCATTTTGAAGAGAGAGAAGGAATTAATGAGGTAAAAACATTAAAATTAAAAAACATTAAAATTTTAAAAAATATTAAAATTAAAAAATTAAAAACACATACACACAAAATCGAATAAATGATGCTAGACTTAGGTGTGTTTTGGTCTGGGTGTTGAAAGGGGCTTGATAGATTAAAGAAAAAAGGGCAAAGAAAAGAAAAAGGAAATCATGTGAAAATTTGAAAAAAACGAATACACTGAAGTAGGCTAAAATGAAAATGATGGAAGTAAAATAGAATTTGAAAAAATTTACACAAAAGTAAAAAATATAGTAGAAAAAATACAGAAAAATATTTTTAATAAAAATTAAAAATAAACATGATTTTTTTCTCTTTCTGTATTCAAGAAAAATAAAACAAAAAATAAAAAATACAGAAAATTGAATAGATGGACCTTTGAACAGACTGAAATACACCTGAAATTACTTTGTTTTCCTTTAGAACTCAATCTATGAAGCGCTTATTAGTCCATAAACTAAGCAGGTGGAGAGTTGTATTCCTGAAAAGCGAGCTTGGCCCAGTTGCGCGGGGCTTAGTGTAACGGGTCCATTCTCCATTAGATGGCGCTGCTTAGTTAGCTGGGGTGGATGGTTGTGGCGCTTGAAGATGTGTATGCGTATGTGTTGGAGTGGTGAAAATAGCATCACCCAGCTACCTAGTCTCTAGTATCAGAACTCTGTTCTCCCCGATCAGCAATTGCACACCCGTACTTTTCCTTCGGCTTCCATTCACTCCCTGCTTTTACACAGACTGTGACCAAGCCCCATGCAGCACCTCCCTCCTGAGTTTTGTCTCAGATGTGGCTGTTTTTCATCACCCCTTACTTCTGAGTGACTGCGGCTTTGACCCATTCTGCCCCTCTGAAAGAGGGTCTTACCAAGCAATGGCCGGGTGCCCACAACACCCAGGAACATTTGCGGGACTGTCCTGCTGCCAGTGCCCAGAGACTGCGGGAGATAGTGTAACAGCAGAGTTTCAGGGATTATGCAAAAGCACAACACACATCTGACACCAGGCTTCACCCTTAATGAACTTGTTCCAGCACCAGCGAATGTGGCTGTTTTCTGCTGGGCCTTGCCTTTGGGGAACCCACATGGCCTCTACCAGGTGTCCTCCCATCAGGGGAACCACCTCTCCCGTGTTGCCTGAAGACCCCTGGACCCCACTCTGTTCCTGGGGATTCGCCCTTCCCAACAGAGAACTACCAGGTATCAAACTTTGGAGTTTCAGACTCTGAGCTCCCCCTGTTTATAGTCTTAATGGAATTTAAACCCTCTCTTCTCTCCTTTCTCCTTTCTCCCCTTTTAGTAAAGTCCCTGCGGCTGTTTCCACTTTTCCACTTTCTCTCCAGCTGCTTTTGGTGGGGGGGTGCTTTCCCCATATTCTCCACTCACCCCCCACCCCATCTCTGTTCTCTCTCCACATGCAAAAGTGGCTCTCTCCCCTCCGCAGCTTCTCTCTCCTGTAGTTCACCTCTATGCACCATGTACCTGCTGAATTCTGTGGTTCAGATTGTGCAGATATTTGTGTTAATCCTCAGATCAATTTTCTAGGTGTGCAGGATGGTTTAGTGTTGGTCTGGTTGTATTTCATGGATGCGAGACACACAAAAAACTTCCATGCTGTTCCACCATCTTGGCTCCTCCCCTGCATATACATCTTAGAATAAGCTTGTTGATGTCTATAGAACAGCTGCTGGACTTTTAATTGGTTTATGATAAATCTATAAATCAATTTGGGAATAATCAATATTAATAGTATTCAATCTTCCAATTCATGGACATGAAATATCTATCAATTTATTCAGTTTTTTAATGATATTTTTTAATCAGTGTTTTTACGATTTGTTACATATATTTTGTTAGATTAATACCTAAGCATTTCACTTTGGGGGGTGCTATTGTAAACTTTTTTTTTAAATTTCAAATGAAAATTGTTCCTTGCTGGTGTATAGGAAATCAATTGACATTTGCCTGTTGACATCGTATAGTTACATTGTGACTAGCTATAGTTGCTTATTAGTTTCAGGAGTTCTGTTTTTGTTTTTACTTTTGTTTTTGTTTGTTTGTTTTTGTTTTGCATATTCATTGAGGTTTTCTATATAGACAATAATATCATTTGTGAACAAAGACAGTTTTATGCCTTTCTTTCCAATATATAAATTCTTTTTCTTGTTTTATAGCACTAGCTAAGGTTTGTACTGTGATGTTGAATAGGAGTGGTGAGAGAGAACATCCTTTTTTGTGTGTGAGAGAGATAGCATGTGCGTGATTGGGGGAGAGGGGCAGAGGGAGAGAGAGAATTTAACAGGCTCCATGCTCAGCAGCACATGGGGCTTGATCCCACAACCCTAGTATCATGACCTGAGCCTAAATCAAGAGTCAAATGTTTAACCAACTTACCACCCAGGCACCCCTTTTGAGTGTGATATTAAAGTGATGTGGCCACTCTCTCACTATTAAATTTGATGTTTGCTCTAAGTTTTTTCTAGATAGTCTTTATCAAGTTGAAGAAGTTTCCCTCTATTCCTAGTTTACTGAAAGTTTTTATCACTAACGGGTGTTGGATTTTGTCAAATACTTTTTATCAGTTATAATCATAAGATTTACTTTTTCTTTACGCTGCTGATGTGGTGGATTACATTGACTGATATGTATGTATGTATGTATGTATGTATGTATGTATGTATGTATATATGTATGTATGTATGTAAGTAATCTCTACACTCAATGTGGGGCTGGAACTCAAGACCCAAGATCAAGAGCCCATGCTCTAACAACTGGCACCAGCCTTGTACCCCACATTGACTGATTTTTAAATGTTGAGACAGCCTTTCATACATAGAATAAATCCCAGTTTGTTGCAGTATATAATTCTTTTTGTACATTGTTGGATCCAATTTGCTAGTATTTTGTTATGGATTACAATGACAAATGCATGAATAAATATATCAAACATAAGATTCTTGGTATAAAATTTTGAGAATGCAAGTTTACTTAAGTGGAGAAAATGCTGGCTTGAGCTGCTAGGATTTGAGCATTACAAAATATATGACTTTACTTTATACCACTGGTTGACAAAACCTATAGATTTAATTTTATTTTCTTTCAATCTAATGATATTGGTGCGATTTTTGTTATTTCTCGGCATATGAAGCTGACCATTCAGTTACAGAAGGATATAAGTTAATTGCAAAGGATCACACAGCTAATAAGTGGTGGGGCTCTGTTTTAAATCATTTTTTTCATGTCTTAAAAGTCCATGTTTTTCCCACTATAATAGACAATCTTGCTAAGGGTAGGGAGGATGGAAGATTGATACATTAAAAGCCATAAAGCAAGCAAGTAGTAAAATTTCAAAATGAAAAATATATATGTATTTCAATATCTGCACTAAAATCATCAGTCTAAGTTATGTAGTCAAGATTATTCATATATCCATATGTGGATATATGATGGATATATGAATATATGCAGACTATTGAAAATAAACTTCCTGACATGTATTATAATGAAGAAGATTAGATTGGCACAGGCTCGTTTACTATGAGAAACTGATATAGAGTCTATATAACTCAATGCTCACTCTGTTTCTTTTAGAACTATGAAGAAGTGTTTTGTTTCCCTGAACCTCAAACTGATTTTCTCTGACACAGTGTTCTCTCATTCAGCAGTGTCTTTTATGAAAATTATCAATGCAACACTATTAATCATTTAGCAGCTGGTACAAGAAAGAGCTTTTGGGAGACTTGGGTTGATGTACAATTCAGAAATAGTCATTTGCTCACTGTGCTGCATGAGATGTCTGACACCTAATTTGATGAACCAGGGACACATCCTCATTGTTTTGCCCTTATGATTTCTGAAATTGAAATGTTTAGTATATGTTCCTTTAATAGGCCTCATCATGTTTATAATTTAGTGCCTAGATAACAATATGTGGCATTCTTTTGGTGAAAGCGAAAAGGGAAAATAAAGGAAAAATTATCTTTCAATTCTCTTTAGGTGGTTCATTTTTTTGTCAATTAATAATGCAAAATAGCACTGAAATATTCAACTGAGTTTTAGAAAAGGAACTGGCCATTTTATAAACTTCCCCATGAACTAAAAATTTCAAAATGTGTAAGATGTTTATTTCAAATTTATGACTATGAAGTAGGCATAGTTCAATTTTTTTAATACCATGAGGTACTTTGATTATTGTATGGTCAAAGATTTTAAGCTAACTAGGATATTTATTAGAGCAATAGGGCTCTATTTATCCATAATCTGGAAAAAGACTCACACTTTTTAAGAATCAGTTAAATCACTAATGCTTATACTTAGAGGAAAAATGAGTTTATGTGAGAAACTTAGCAAATTGGAGATGGTATTCATTTAAGTAGAGGATGAACATTTGAGGTAATCTGTAATGTCATATTCATTGCCCAAAATAAATTTGTGTTCTGCTTATCAAAGTAAAATTATTAACTCAATTCAGCTTTTAAATGTTGAACTTTAAATCAAAAAGTGTTGTGGTCTAGGGGAGCCATATAAACTGAGAAATTGTCTGTTTTTCAACTGAGTCTTTTTTTTCCACTGAGTTTTCTCACATGTGTAAAGTGCTTTAATAAGCAACATAAAGTTCTGCTATTTCAATAAATCTCCCAGAAAATAGTCTAAATCTGGAAGGATTACTTTAGGTGCTCAGAAAACCCAGAGGCTGCACCTGTTGGTGCCCATGAAAGCAGGACTAGTCAGAGGGGTAAGGGATCAGTCAGTCTCAGGGGTATCCCATCGGTCTGTGGTTTGTCCTAGGCTAAAGCCACAGAGTCATTCAAGGGTGTAAGTTCTTGGAAAGAAGTGATAGCAAGTAGCAGTTAAAAAGCCTAAAGTCTGGGCTCCACCAGTTGGCAGACCTCAAGCAAATGACTTAATCTCTCTGTGCTTTATTATCTTCACATCTGAATGAGGACAGAAGTGGTAGCTGTCTCATACAGTTATTGTGCGGATTAAATGGCATGGCCCATGGTTAGCACTAGAGAAATACTGTGTAGCAGAAGTAGGCCTAGAAGCATACTATTATAAGGCATACACTGATATTTTTAATGTTCATATTATGTCCACATTCCCTTTGCTATGTCTCTCCCTGCTTTAAAAAATAGAAGATGATAATTTGCTTTGTGTGATATAAATTTGAAAATATACTGTGGTGCCATTTTTCCAAGTAAAAAATACTTTATAAAATTCCAACTGGTCAACAAAACTTTACAATCAAATAAAGCCTAAATTTTCTCACTCATGTTCCTTAATATGCTGAGCTTGAAAAATGAAAAACATTGGAAGAGAACTACTGTGTGGTGGAAAAATTATGAACACATTAAATTTCATTTGCATTATTGAAAGAAATTTTAATTGCATATTTAATTGCATGTTTTCTTCTCTTGTAAGATGAAGTATCAGAACTCAACATCAAGTCCTGTTATAAAACAAGAGGAGCTTTAAGAACTCTTATCCAGCTAATAATTATCAACTAAATAGTTATTGGGCCATAACTAATTGCTTCACCTAGAGTTATTTTAAACATTCCATACTTAATTTAGGTGTTGATTCATACAAAATTTCTCCTCATGTCTAGCTCCTGCCTAGCCTTTGGCCCAAATGATTCAAGTGTGTTTCCATTTCCAATTGTGATATTATTTTGATATGTGACTTCATCACTCAGGGAGATTTTAAGTTCCTCAGAGTATTTTGACTGAGACGGAGGTGATAGGTCATAAAGAAGTATAATGTGGAACCTGCATCAGAGTCACAGTGACTGTTCTGAAGAGTTGATATATACCATGATGCAGTTTGGCCAATATGGATATCTTAGCACATACTTTCTTTGATAATTATAAATATTTTTCTTAAAATACTTGATCATAAACATTAAATAATGGACAGGTATATCAGAAGAAAACCTTACAGAAAATTTGTATCCTTTAAGAACATTAAGTAATTGTGAACTATTACTTTTTTAAATGTTTGTTTATTTTGAGAAAAAGAGAGATAAAGAGTGAGTGGGGAGGGGCAGAGAGAGAGGGAGACAGAGAATCCCAAGCAGGCTCCACAGATGTCAACACAGAGCCCGACACAGGGCTCAAACTCACAAACCATGATCGTGACTTGAAGAATGCCAGGGTCTAAGACAGGCACTGTTGATCTGAAACTGGGGCAGGAGTCTTTACCTTAGCCACATTACTTCTGGAGAACTGGAGGAGTGTGTAAGTCTCGATGATAAACTGAGGATTATTTGCATATCCTGGATGTTACATAGGTATCAGGTTGTCGATAGAGCTTAGATGGGAAGCAAACGAGACTTATGGTATTTGGCTGTAATATCTGTAGTATTCAAGGGTTAGTGCCATCATGTAAGGTGGAAACAAGTAGGTCTAACTAATTGCAAATGAAAAAGCCCTCTGTGGACTCTGAGGATTATCATGGGATTGGGGTTACCCTGTGGAAATAGCATTTAAACGTTAAAAAGTGATGGAATAGTAGCTGAATCCTACCCTGATAAGGAGTGAGAGCCCTTATGTATGCAGGAGGAAAGAATTTCTATTTCAGCCAAGCATCCTCAATTTGTTATGGACTTAAATGGTATCCCACAGTAAGGGTATCAGCAGGGAGTGTGTATTTGTTTTCTATTTCTGCTTTAACAAACTACCACAAAATTATCAGCTTAAAACAATATAAATGTATTATTTTACAGTTCAGAAGGAAAGAGTTCTAAAATGGGTTGTCGCAGTTATATTCTCTCTGGAAGCGCCAGAGAAGAATCCATTTCCTTGCCTTTTCCAACGTCTAGAGGCCACCCACATTCTTTGGTCCTTGCCTCACTCTTTCACTTATAAACATTTTTGTAATAATGTTCGGCCCACATGGATAATCCAGGACAATCTCTGCATCTCAAGATCTGTAACTTAATCACTTTCGCAAAGTCTCTTTTGCCTTATAAGGTAACACATTCATAGGTTCCAGGCATTAAGACATCTTTTGGGGGCCCATTATCCTGCCTACCACAGGGAACATTGTTAAGAGTGGGCACTGGCACCTGCATCTGTGGCAAAGTCTGGTCCCCTACTCACAATTCTAGCTCCTTTCTCAAAATACCATTTTTTACAGGGTTTGAAGAGAATATATTCATGATTTAATAATTTTGCATTAGATAAGTTGCTGTTTATAAGAATGACATTATTGGTTATGTAGAGATCTCCAAAAACTACTACACATGTAAAAGTTTTTGTTTGAAGCCATATCTTAGTCAAGTGGGAGATGAATCCAAGTTAAAAATACAATAATAAGTAAACTAAGCCCAAACCATGTTGTGAATATCAAAATTAAATTATTATCTTAAATAATAATCAATCTAAATAATCAAGTGCTATTAAGTGCTACTTTTAAAACTGAATACAAGTAAAAAAACTGAATACAAGTCAATATTTTTGAAAAAAATAAAATGCTCAGAGCGTGCCTACTTGGCTTAGGCAGTAATGGGTTCAAATCCAAGCTATGAAATAGAATGGTTGAAAATTTAATCCCACATGGTTAAAACACTGTTTTATGATGGATGATAGTAAGTAGAGAAGTAAAGAAAAATAAAAGCATGTTTTTTTAAATATGAAATTTATTGTCAAATTGGTTTTCATACAACACCCAGTGCTCATCCCAAAAGGTGCCCTCCTCAATGCCCATCCCCCCCCTTCTCTCCCTCCCACCCCCCATCAACCCTCAGTTTATTCTCAGTTTTTAGGAGTCTCTTATGGTTTGGCTCTCTCCCTCTCTAGCTTTTTTTTCCTTCCCCTCCCCCTTGGTCTTCTGTTAAGTTTCTCAGGATCCACATAAGAGTGAAAACATGGTATCTGTCTTTCTCTATATGACTTATTTCACTTAGCCTAACACTCTCCAGTTCCATCCACATTGCTACAAAAGGCCATATTTCATTCTTTCTCACTGCCAAGTAGTAGTCCATTGTGTATATAACCCACAATTTCTTTATCCATTCATCAGTTGATGGACATTTAGGCTCTTTCCATAATTTAGCGATTGTTGAAATTGCTGCTATAAACATTGGGGTACAAGTGCCACTATGCATCATCACTCCTGTATCCCTTGGATAAATTCCTAGCAGTGCTATTGCTGGGTCATAGGGTAGATCTATTTTTAATTTTTTGCGGAACCTCCACACTGTTTTCCAGAGTGCTGCACCAGTTTGCATTCCCACCAACAGTGCAAGAGGGTTCCCATTTCTCCACATCCTCTCCAGGATCTATAGTCTCCTGATTTGTTCATTTTAGCCACTCTGATTGGTATGAGGTGGTATCTGAGTGTGGTTTTGATTTGCATTTCCCTGATGAGGAGTGACATTGAGCATCTTTTCATGTGTCTGTTGGCCATCTGGATGTCTTCTTTAGAAAAGTGTCTATTCGGGGCGCCTGGGTGGCGCAGTCGGTTAAGCGTCCGACTTCAGCCAGGTCACGATCTCGCGGTCCGTGAGTTCGAGCCCCACGTCGAGCCCCGCGTCGGGCTCTGGGCTGATGGCTCAGAGCCTGGAGCCTGTTTCTGATCCTGTGTCTCCCTCTCTCTCTGCCCCTCCCCCGTTCATGCTCTGTCTCTCTCTGTCCCAAAAAATAAATAAATATTGAAAAAAAAATTAAAAAAAAAAAAGAAAAGTGTCTATTCATGTTTTCTGCCTGTTTCTTCACTGGATTATTTGTTTTTCAGGTGTGGAGTTTGGTGAGTTCTTTATAGATTTTGGATACTAGCCGTTTGTCCGATATGTCATTTGCAAATATCTTTTCCCATTCTGTCACTTGCCTTTTAGTTTTGTTGATTGTTTCCTTTTCAGTGCAGAAGCTTTTTGTCTTCATGAGGTCCCAACAGTTCATTTTTGCTTTTAATTCCCTTGCCTTTGGAGATGTGTCGAGTAAGGAATCGCTGCGGCTGAGGTCAGAGAGGTTTTTTTCTTGCTTTCTCCTCTAGGGTTTTGATATTTCCTGTCTCACATTCAGGTCCTTCACCCATTTTGAGTTTATTTTTGTGAATGGTGTAAGACAGTGGTCTAGTTTCATTCTTCTGCATGTTGCTGTCTAGTTCTCCCAGCACCATTTGTTAAAGAGACTGTCTTTTTTTCATTGTATATTCTTTCCTGATTTGTCAAAGATTAGTTAGCCATACTTTTGTGGGTCCAGTTCTGGAGTCTCTATTCTATTCCATTGGTCTATGTGTCTGTTTTTGTGCCAGTACCATGCTGTTTTGATGATTACAGCTTTGTAGTAGAGGCTAAAGTCTGGGATTGTGATGCCTCCTGCTTTGGTCTTCTTCTTCAATATTACTTTGGCTATTCAGGGTCTTTTGTGGTTCCATACAAATTTTAGGATTGCTTATTCCAGCTTCGAGAAGAATGCTGGTGCAATTTTGATTGGGATTGCTTTGAATGTGTACATAGCTTTGGGTAGTATTGACATTTTAACAATATTTATTCTTCCAATTTATGAGCACAAAATTTTTTTTTCCATTTCTTTGTGTCTTCTTCAATTTCCTTCATAAGTTTTCTATAGTTTTCAGCATACAGATCTTTTACATCTTTGGTTAGATTTATTCCTAGGTATTTTATGCTTCTTGGTGCAATTGTGAATGGGATCAGTTTCTTTATTTGTCTTTCTGTTGCTTCATTATTAGTGTGTAAGAATGCAACTGATTTCTGTACATTAATTTTGTATCCTGAGACTTTGCTGAATTCATGTATCAGTTCTAGCAGATTTTTGGTGGAGTCTGTCGGGTTTTCCATGTATAATATCATGTCATCTGCAAAAAGTGAAAGCTTGACTTCATCTTTGCCAATTTCGATGCCTTTGATTTCCTTTTGTTGTTTGATTGCTAATACTAGAACTTCCAACACTCTGTGAAACAACAGCGGTGAGAGTGGACATCCCTGTCATATTCCTGATCTCAGGGGGAAAGCTCTCAGTTTTTCCCCATTGAGGATGATATTAGCTGTGGGCTTTTCATAAATGGCTTTTATGTTGAAGTATGTTCCTTCTATCCTGGCTTTCTCCAGGGTTTTTATTAAGAAAGGATGCTGAATTTTGTCAAATGCTTTTTTTGCATCGATTGACAGGATCATATGGTTCTTTTCTTTTCTTTTATTAATGCGATATATCACATTGATTGATTTGCATATGTTAAACCAGTCCTGCAACCCACGAATGAATCCCAATTGATCATGGTGAATAATTCTTTTTATATTCTGTTGAATTTGATTTGCTAGTATCTTATTGAGAATTTTTGCATCCATATTCATCAGGGATGTTGGCCTGTAGTTCTCTTTTTTTGCTGGGTCTCTGTCTGGTTTGGGAATCAAAGTAACACTGGCTTCATAGAATGAATCTGGAAGTTTTCCTTCCCTTTCTATTTTTTGGAACAGCTTGAGAAGGATAGGTATTATCTCTGCTTTAAATGTCTGGTAGAATTCCCCAGGGAAGCCATCTGGTCCTGGGCTCTTATTTGTTGGGAGATTTTTGGTAACTGATTCCATTTCTTCTCTGGTTATGGGTCTGTTCAAGTTTTCTATTTCTTCCTGTTTGGGTTTTGGAAGTGTTTGGGTGCTTAGGAATTTGTCTGTTTCTTCCAGGTTGTTGAGTTTGTTGGAATATAATTTTTCATAGTATTCCCTGATAATTGCTTGTATTTCTGAGGGATTGGTTGTAATAATTCCATTTTCATTCATGATTTTATCTATTTGGGTCATCTCCCTTTTCTTTTTGAGGAGCCTGGCTAGAGGTTTATCAATTTTGTTTATTTTTTCAAAAAACCAACACTTTGTCTCATTGATCTGCTCTACAGTTTTTTTTTTTTAGATTTTATATTGTTTATTTCTGCTCTGATCTTTATTATTTCTCTTCTTCTGCTTGGTTTGGGGTGTCTTTGCTGTTCTGCTTCTATTTCCTTTAGGTGTGCTGTTAAATTTTGTATTTGGGATTTTTCTTGTTTCTTGAGATAGGCCTGGATTGCAATGTATTTTCCTCTCAGGACCTTCACTGCATCCCAAAGCATTTGGATTGTTGTATTTTCATTTTCATTTGTTTCCATATATTTTTAAATTTCTTCTCTAATTGCCTGGTTGACCCATTCATTCTTTAGTAGGGTGTTCTTTAACCTCATGCTTTTGGAGGTTTTCCAGACTTTTTTCCTGTGGTTGATTTCGAGTTTCATAGCATTGTGGTCTGAAAATGTGTATGGTATGATCGCAATTCTTTTATACTTATAAGGGCTGTTTTGTGACCCAGTATGTGATATATCTTGGAGAATGTCCATGTGCACTCGAGAAGAAACTATATTCTGTTGCTTTGGGATGCAGAGTTCTAAATATATCTGTCAAGTCCATCTGATCCAATGTATCATTCAGGGCACTTGTTTTATTGACCGTGTGTCTAGATGATCTATCCATTGTATTAAGTGGAGTATTAAAGTCCCCTGCAATTACCACATTCTTATCAATAAAGTTGCTTATGTTTGTGATTGTTTTATATATTTGGGAGCTCCCGTATTCAGCACATACACATTTATAATTGTTAGCTCTTCCTGATGGATAGACCCTGTAATTATTATATAATGCTCTTCTTCATCTCTTGTTACAGCCTTTAATTTCAAGTCTAGTTTGTCTGATATAAGTATGGCTACCCCAGCTTTCTTTTGACTTCCAGTAGCATGATAGATAGTTCTCCATCCCCTCACTTTCCATCTGAAGGTATCCTCAGGTCTAAAATGAGTCTCTTGTAGACAGCTAATAGATGGGTCTTGTTTTTTGTTTTGTTTTTTTTTTTTTTTGATTTAACTTTATTTTTTATTTTTTTAAAATTTAAATCCAAATTAGTTAGTATCTAGTGAAGCAATGATTTCAGTAGATTCCTTGATGCCCCTTACCCATTTAGCCCATCCCCCCTCCCACAACCCCTCCAGCAACGCTCAGTTTGTTCTCCATATTTATGAGTCTCTTTTGTTTTGTCCCCCTCCCTGTTTTTGTATTATTTTTGTTTCCCTTCCCTTATGTTCATCTGTTTTTTCTCTTAAAGTCCTCATATGAGTGAAGTCATGTGATATTTGTCTTTCTCTGACTAATTTCATTTAGCATAATACCCTCCAGTTCTATCCACGTAGTTGCAAATGGCAAGATTTCATTCTTTTTGATTGCTGAGTAATACTCCATTGTATATATATACCACATTTCTTTATCCATTCATCCATTGATGGACATTTGGGCTCTTTCCATACTTTGGCTATTGTTGACAGTGCTGCTATAAACATGGGGGTGCATGTGTCCCTTCAAAACAGCACACCTCGGGGCGCCTGGGTGGCGCAGTCGGTTAAGTGTCCGACTTCAGCCAGGTCACAATCTCGCGGTCCATGAGTTCGAGCCCCGCGTCAGGCTCTGGGCTGATGGCTCGGAGCCTGGAGCCTGTTTCCAATTCTGTGTCTCCCTCTCTCTCTGCCCCTCCCCTGTTCATGCTCTGTCTCTCTCTGTCCCAAAAATAAATAAACGTTGAAAAAAAATTAAAAAAAAAAAACAGCACACCTCTATCACTTGGAAAAATGCCTAGTAGTGCAATTGCTGGGTCATAGGGTAGTTGTATTTTTAGTTTTTTAAGAAACCTCCATACTGTTTTCCAGAGGGGCTGCACCAGCTTGCATTGCCACCAACAATGCAAAAGAGATCCTCTTTCTCCGCATCCTCGCCAACATCTGTTGTTGCCTGAGTTGTTAATGTTAGCCCTTCTGACAAGTGTATGGTGGTATCTCATTGTGGTTTAGATTTGTATTTCCCTGATGATGAGTGATATTGAGCATTTTTTCATTTGTCGGTTGGCCATCTGGATGTCTTCCTTGGAGAACTGTCTATTCATGTCTTTTGCCCATTTGTTCACTGGACTATTTGTTTCTTGGGTGTTGAGTTTGATAAGTTCTTTGTAGATTTTGGATACTAACCCTTTATCTGATATGTCATTTGCAAATATCTTCTCCCATTCTGTCGGTTGCCTTTTAGATTTGCTGATTGTTTCCTTTGCTGTGCAGAAACTTTCTATTTTGATGAGGTCCCAGTAGTTCATTTTTGCTTTTGTTTCCCTTGCCTCTGGAGACATGTTGAGTAAGAAATTGGTGCGGGCAATATCAAAGAGGTTTTTGCCTGCTTTCTCCTCGAGGATTTTGATGGCGTCCTGTGTTACAATGAGGTCTTTCATCCACTTTGAGTTTATTTTTGTGTATGGTGTAAGAAAGTGGTCCAGGTTCCTTCTTCTGCATGTCGCTGTCCAGTTTTCCCAGCACCACTTGCTGAAGACACTGTCTTTATTCCATTGGATATTCTTTCCTGCTTTTTCAAAGATTAGTTGGCCATACATTTGTGGGTCCATTTCTGGGTTCTCTATGCTGTTCCATTGATCTGAGTGTCTGTTCTTGTGCTGTACCATACTGTCTTGATGATCACAGCTTTGTAGTATAACTTGAAGTCTGGGATTGTGATGCCTCCTGCTTTGGTTTTCTTTTTCAAGATTGCTTTTGCTATTCGGGGTCTTTCCTGGTTCCCTACAAATTTTAGGATTATTTGTTCTAGCTCTGTGAAGAATGCTGGTGTTACTTTGATAGGGATCACATTGAATATGTAGATTGCTTTGGGTAGTATCAACATTTTAACAATATTTGTTCTTCCTATCCAGGAGCATGGAATCTTTTTCCATTTCTTTGTGTCTTCTTCAATTTCTTTCATAAGCTTTCTATAGTTTTCAGTGTATAGATTTTTCACCTCTTTGGTTAGATTTATTCCTGGGTATATTATGGTTTTTGGTGCAATTGTAAATGGGATTGATTCCTTGATTTCTCTTTCTGTTGCTTCATTGTTGATGTATAGGAAGGCAACCGATTTCTGTGCATTGGTTTTATATCCTGCAACTTTGCTGAACTCATGAATCAGTTCTAGCAGTTTTTTTGGTGGAATCTTTTGGGTTTTCCATATAGAGTATCATGTCATCTGCGAAGAGTGAAAGTTTGACCTCCTCCTGGCTGATTTGGATGCCTTTTATTTCTTTGTGTTGTCTGATTGCAGAAGCTAAGCTTTCTAATACTATGTTGAATAACAGTGGTGAGAATGGACATCAGTGGGTCTTGTTTTTTATACATTCTGATACCCTATGTCTTTTGGTTGGAGCATTTAGTCAATTTACATTCAGTGTTATTATTGAAAGATATCAGTTTAGAGTCATTGTCATGCCTGTAGTTTTCATACTTGTAGTGATATCTCTGGTACTTTGTGGTCCTTGCAACATTTCACTCACAGAGTCTCCCTTAGGATCTCTTATAGGGCTGGTTTAGTGGTGATGAATTCCTTCAGTTTTTGTTTGTTTGGGAAAACCTTTATCTCTCCTTCTATTCTGAATGACAGACTTGCTGGATAAAGGATTCTGGGCTGCATATTTTTTATGTTCATCACATTGAAGATTTCCCTCCATTCCTTTCTGACCTGCCAAATTTCAGTAGATAGGTCTGCCACTAGTCTTATGGGTCTCCCTTTGTAAGTTAGAGCCTGTTTATCCTTAGCTGTTTTCACCATTTTCTCTTTATCCTTGTATTTTGCCAGTTTCACTATGGTATGTAGTACAGAAGATCGATTCAAGTTACGTCTGAAGGGAGTTCTCTGTGCCTCTTGGATTTCAATGCCTTTTTCCTTCCCCAGATCACGGAATTTCTCAGCTATGATTTGTTCAAGCACACCTTCAGCCACTTTCTCTCTCTTCTTCTGGAATTCTTATGATACGGATGTTGTTCCGTTTGATTGCATCATTTAGAGCTCTAATTCTCCCCTCATACTCCTGGATTTTTTAATCTTTTTCTCAGATTCCTCTTTTTCCATAATTTTATCTTCTAATTCACCTATTCTTTCCTCTGCCTCTTCAATCCATGCTATGGCTGCCTCCATTTTATTTTGCACCTCATTTATAGCATTTTTTAGCTCCTCATGACTATTTCTTAGTCCCTTGATCTCTAGCAATATTCTCTGCTGTCCTCTATGCTTTTTTGAAGCCCAGCAATTAATTTTGTGACTATTATTCTAAATTCTTGTTCCATTATATTGCTTAAATCGTTTTTGATAATTCGTTAGCTGTCGCTACTTCCTGGAGTTCCTTTTGAGGAGAATTCTTCTGTTTTGTCATTTAGCGTACTCTCTGTGGTGGCTCCAAACTGCAGGGCACTTCCCCTGTGCTCTCTGGAGTAACTTGTGTTGGTGGGCAGGGCCACAGTCAGACCCGATGTCTGCCCCAGCCCACGGTTGGGGCCACAGTCAGACTGGTGTGTACCTTATCTTCCCCTCTCCCAGGGCCAGGACTCACTGTGCAGTGGTGTGGCCCCTGTCTGGGCTACTTGCACACTGCCAGGCTTGTTGTGCTGCTTCAATGGGATCTGGCATATTAGCCCAGGTGGATCCGCAAGGTGCATAGGGGTGGGAGGGGCAGGCTTGGCTTAGCTCACTTTGCCTTTCATGGTCTCCTGCGGGAGGGGCCCTGCAACACCTGGAGGGAGGCAGACCCATCAGAGGGATGGATCCATAGAAGCACAGTGTTGGGTGTTTGCGCGGTGCAAGCAAGTTTGGTAATGGTGATGGGTACTGGTTCCCTTTGGAATTTTGGCTGGGGGATGGGAGAGGGAGATGGTGCTTGCCAGCAGTTCCCCTGTTGAGCTGAGTTCTATCTTCCAGGGCTCAACAACTCTCCTTCCCAGCGTCCTCTCGCCCTCCCCGCTCTCAGAGAGCAGAGCTGTTGACTTTTAACATTCCAGATGTTAAGTCCCGCTGGCTGTCAGAACTCATGGAGTCTGGCCCCTCCGCTTTTGCAAGCCAGACTTCAGGGGCTCTGCCCTCCTGGCGGGCTGCCCCTCCACCTCCCTGGCTCCCTCCTGCCAGTCCGTGTAGCGTGCACCTCCTCTCTGTCCTTCCTACCCTGTTCTGTGGGCCTCTTGTCTCCGCTTGGCTCTGGAAAGTCTGTTCTGCCAGGCTTCTGGTGGTTTTCTGGGTTATTTAGGCAGATGTGGGTGGACTCTGACTGATCAGCAGGATGAGGTGAGCCCAGCGTCCTCCTATGCTGCCATCTTCCCCTCTACCCCTTCAAAAGCATGTTTTTTAAATAATTATAATAAACATCAAGATGACTAAACTAAGACTAAACTTTTTAACTTTGTAAAAAGTTGTTAAGGATAATTAAAAAATGAAGAGATAAAAATATAGAAATTCATGGGAACAAGAAAATTAAAAACTACCTGTCCCAAAAGGGAAAACATAAAGTAAGGAAAAGCATGCAAATTTTGTCAATAAATATAATCAGATTGAGCATTTTATTGAGGATGAAGACTGAAGACTGGCATATACATAAAACTACATGGAATCAGAATGATTAAAAATAATAAGCAGCATTTATCAAATGAAAATGGCAAGCTTCAGTGGCAATTTTAATTTCAGACAAGTTGAGAATTAAAGTCAAAATTAATTAAGTGGGCTGAAAGCTGTTATTCATATTTAAATGAAAATATAATGTTCATGGGTTCTTCTTGGTGATGCTTACTGAACTATCACAATATATATTTTAAAGACCAATATAAATATTAAAACAACATATATATTATATACATATATATATTAAAGATCAATATAGTAAAGACTTGTGGAAAAAATAGAAACACAAATGATGTAGGATAACTGTCTTTGCTATTGTTAGGCTAAGTAGAAAAATATGGAAAATCAGAATAATATGATTAATAGAAATGAAGCATTGGTTTACATATAAACAGTTTAACTCAAAAAGTGATAGCAAAACCAAATTCCAATTTCCGTGAAATTTTTGGCACAGAAAGTTATACATCAGGCTATAAACTAAATTTAGAATATTTCAAATGGGGGCACCTAGGTGGCTCAGTTGTTTAAGTGTTGAACTGTTGGACTCTTGATTTTGGCTCGGATCATGATCTCATGGTTTGTGAGTTCAAGCCCCATGTCGGGCTCTGTGCCCCTCCCCTACCTGCGTTTTCTCTGTCTCTAAAAAAATAAATAAATATGTTTAAAAACTCAAATGGCAGAAATATCCATGATAGATTTTTTTTCCTGACCAAAGGGCTATAACATTTGAAATATGTAATTAAAATTTTAGAGTAAACAAAACATCCAAACATTTGTTAGTTGCCACAGTAACACTTCTTGGTAACAAGTGGGTTATAGAACACTATTGACAAAGTGTTGGGGATGACTAAAGTGGTGACAGTATTACATTTATAATCAAATGTTTCTACTATTTTTTATTTTTTAATGTTTATTTATTTTTGAGAGAGAGAGACAGAGTTTGAGTAGGGGAGGGAGACACAGAATCCGAAGCAGGCTGCAGGCTCTGAGCTGTCAGCACAGAGCCTGACATGGGGCTTGAACCCAGAAACCGTGAGATCATGACCTGTGCCGAAGTTGGCTGCCCAACCAACTGAGCCACTTCAGGCGCCCCTCAAATGTTTCTATTATTGAATATTGGTTTAATTTTTTGTCACCAAATTAAAATCATATCTTAATAAGCATATTTTCACATTGTTTCCTGAAATAGTTTCTAAGACATAGAATTATTGGGTTAAATGGCATGCATTCTTTATATGCATTTGATTTGTATTAGAACCTTATTTTCCAGGAACGTTGAAAAAGTAAAAATATCGATTATTGCCTGTATTATAACATGATAAGAATTAACTGAAAAGTCATCAATCAAATGTGTATGACATGTGTACTCTATTTTGTCTCTCAACTAATATCAACTCTATGCTTGAGCTAGTGTCATGCAACAGAGTAAGCAACGTGGTTAATTTCATTGTTCAGATCATTTTAAAGTCAGAGTCAGAGTCTTTATTGTGAAGTATCTCCAACTAGGTCACAGAGCTGTGTGGGCTCCCATGCTTTTGTCTTTCCTTGACTGGTTTGTGGCACTGATATACCCATTGTTGATTTTGACCTGTGGTGTATTTGGGGACCCAGCTGGGAACCTGCCCTACTCTTTGCCGTGGAGGATTCTAGACAAGCAGTCCATGGGGTGTGACCCCCAAATTCCTACTGATATATGTTTTATTCTCTGCCAAGCTGCCAAGCTTCCAAACTAGCTTAGAGCCTATTCCCATTAGAAAACACAAATATCCCTCCACTTTTATGGAGATCTTTAAATGTTTTCTCCCTCTCTCTCAATTGAACTTCTATGGGTATATTGTATTTTAGATGTGTGCGTGTGTGTGTGTGTGTGTGTGTGTGTGTGTGTGTGTGTATTACATACATATAGGTACTGGCTTATTTGGGTTTCTTTTTCTTTTGAATATTTTTATTTTTTAGCTGAGCACTAGTCTCCATGAGAGCTTCAGATGAGAAGTACCCATTAGGCTCATGTTCCAAATTGCAAGGGAAATTCTGGGGATGGGGACAATCAGGGTGGAGGCACAAGTCACTTTCTCTATACACAGCTATTAACCCCTCACCCTCCAAGATTTGCCTCTTTTTCTTTCAGCTTTATTTATGGGCTCACCTCTGATAACTGAGAAGACAGAAACCAGTTCTTTGGTTTTCTTCATTGTTTTAGTCTTACATCTTGCATAGTGTAGAGTTTTGCCATTTTTAATTTGGTTATTATCCTCCACAAATAAAGATGGGGATGGTTGCAGGGGAAGGTAGGATGACCCAGAACTGGTAGTTAACATCTTGAGACACTGTAATAGAATAACCTCGTATGTCATTCCATTAGAGCCCTGACAATTGACTATGAAGTACTGACAAAATAATTAATGTGCATTAAAATGTAATGGAATATGCACTGATGTATCTCTGAATTAACTACATGCTAATGGAAGCATTACAGACCAACACTGAAGGGATATCTTTATTTAATAAATGGTATGGGGTAAAGTTATTTTCTAGATGAATTGAATAATTAAATGGGAGAAAAGTATAAGGAAAATAACTTTGAATGTAGATTTCTTTCAAATAAATAATATTTAGCTATGAAAATGAAATATATTTATTTTCTGAGACTTAGATAATTGAACCTCAGAAAATGTGCAAAACAAAGACCACTTTTGAAATTACTCTTGGAGAAAGAACCCCAACAAAAAGAGAAATGAATCTAAGAGGAAGTAATGCCATGGCATTATCGCCCAGCTAGTGTTGTTATTGCCTTAATAAGCAATAATAATAAACAGTCAAAAAGTCCATAACAATCCAGAATTAAAATTCCAGGTCATTCTAATATGATCTGGGCTATAAGGGATGTTGGAAATCAGTGGGGGTTGAGAATGGCTTAAAAAAATAGATATAAATAAATTTAAGAAATTGATAGTTAAAACTAAATGCAAAATTAGGCTTTGATTAGACATAATCATACATAAACAAAACGATATGTCTGCATTCTATTTTATATAAAATTCAAGATGTCATCGATGATAAAGCACACCATTATTTCATTTACCTCTAAGAAGAAAAAGTGCTGCTAACTATGAAAAAGGGGCTGCCAATTAAGACACAATGCTTTCTGGGGTACCTGGCTGGTCCATTTGGCTGAGCGGCTGACTTCATCTAAGGTCATGATCTCATAGTTTGTGAGTTCTAGCCCCGCATCCAGCTTGCTGCTGTCAGCTCAGAGCCCGCTTCAGATCCTCTGTCCCCACCTCTACCCCTCCCCTGCTCACGCTCTGTCTCTCAAAAGTAAATATAGCATTAAAAAAATGAATGTTTTCTTATCAGTTATAATTTTTATTCATATTGCAAGAGGTCTTTTAGATATTATCATTCTTATAAAAATATAAAAGGAAAAACCAAAATAAAACCAGTTAACATATTCATAAATCTTCTTCACACTCTTCTGAGTCCAACTCTTCTAAATAAGTTTTTAATTTAACCTCATTGTTGTTTGTGGTTTTCTGCACAAAATAAACTTCTATGTTGTAAAGAGTGGCAATGCAACATTGTAAAGAATTTCTAGGAGTAAAACCGCTATACTTGCAGGTAGAGCAGGCCTACCGTACATTTTTTTTAATGTTTGTTTATTTTTGAGAAAGAGGGTGCATGCTCGTGTGTGAGAGGGGCAGGGCAGGAGTAGAGAGAGGGAGACAGAGATTCCAATGCAGGCTTGAAGCTGTCAGTGCAGAGCCCAATGTGGGACTTGAACCCACGAAATATGAGAACATGACCCCAGCCAAAGTCCCGTGCTCAACCGACTGAGTCACCCAGGTGCCCCAAGCAGGCTGACTTTAAAATTTTTAATGTTTATTCATTTTTGAAAGACAGAGAAAGACAGAGCACAAGCAGGGGTGGGGAGGAGAGAGAAGGGGACACAGAATCCAAAGCAGGCCTCAGGCTCTGAGCTGTCAGCACAGGGCCCGACATGGAGCTTGAACTCATTGAACCACGAGATCATGACCTGAGCCGAAGTGGGACACTGAGCAGGCTGACTTTAGACATCTGTTGAAGAATGTGGCTAAGGATGTCCAATTCACCACTCTGTCAACCTCTTATTCTGTAACATTTCGTTCCTAGAGATTAAAAGTGTTCTATTCTCCACCATTTATCTCTGGGATTTTCTTTAAAACTGCTGACACCCATTCTGTGGGTAACAATGCTGGCATATTTGATATTCCCACATGCTCAGGGAATGACAACTGTGTCATAACTTTACTGCCTGGCCAACCGTGTTCATAAAACACTAGAGACTTTAAACCCACCTTGATTGTCAAGAGACTATATAATAAAATACATGCATTTTAGAAGCCACAAAATAGAATTTTCAACCAGCTAAGAAAATTCAACCTTCCTAATATAAAAAATGAAAGGAGAAAAAAAAGAAAAAAAAAAGTAAAGAAACTATGGTAATATATAACACTAAGCATTACAGAGAAGAAAATCTCATTAAGAGTAGTTTCAATAAATGTGAGTTCAACTCAGAAATCTAAAGATAGAAACACCCAGATTGGATTTAAAATAAGGTTTAGCAGTATATTGCTGTATTAATCAAGATCCCATCAAGGTAAAATATTCTTAGTATTTAGAGGGGATTTAAAACAGGGAATTGGTTATGCAGATTTTGGATGAACACAATACAGATGATTAGCAAGAGCAAAAAAAAGGGGGTGATGCTCAGATATCAGAAGTTTGCTGACACTTTCTCCCTCAAACCCAAGAGTCTACACCTGCTGATGAACTGCTGGACATTTGTCACGTCTTGTTCACAGTCGTGGCTACTACTGATGCTGTCATCCGTAGCTGTGCTACAGTCACTATTGCTCTGTTGCTGCCGCCACTGAAGACTCTACCAGAAACAGGAAGCAGAATGAGAGGTACAACTCTCCTCTTTCACCTTACAAATCCCTCTCAGGACCCCCATTAACAGAACTTCATAGGAAGCCGGTTGGTAAGGGATCCCGGAACATGTCGTTTGCAGACTCCCAGCCCTCTCCAAGGCACAGTAAAATACAGGAGGAGCCTCAGACAAACATGCACATAATGGAGACCTTTGTCTACAGGACATGCATTTAAAACAAAAGCATACGCAGCTGTTTATTTATTCACTCATTTAACAAATATTTATGGAATGCCTTCTAAGTGTTAGTTCCTCTTCCAGGTGTGGTGATAGAGCAGGGAGCCAGACAGACAAAAAATACCTGTTCAGCATATTTTTGACCTTTTAACTAGGGAAGACAGACAGCAAACAAAATGAGCAGTTGCATTCTATAGTATCTTGGAAAGTGACAAATGCTTTGCAAAGAATAAAGCAGGGAGGAGGGGTAGAGAGGGCAGGGGATTGTAATTTGTTAAAACAGACCTTGTTGAAAAGGTCACGTTTGAACAAAGACATGAAGAAGAAGAAAGAAGACTGAATGAAATATGAAATACTTATTTTAATAATACATCAAGTAAGGATTAAGGTAAAAGTTTAGTAGGGATAAAGAAGCATGTTATTCATTGGTAAAAGGAATCTTAGGTATAGTAATCGTGTACAGAATAATTTGTGGAATATCAGTGCAGCTCTGGAACATATCAAACAACAATGGTCAGAAGAAGGAGAAATAGGCATATCAAAAATTGTGCTTTAAATTGAGAAATCTAGCCAACAAAAATTCTTAATATGCTAGATTTGGGTAACACAATATGAAAATATGAGCTCTATGTAAAAATGTATAACCAACAGAGAATGCAGATTCTTTTAGTTCATTTGTGGGAGAATTCATGTACAAGGCTGCAAAAGAAGTCCCAGTACATTCTGAAGAATAAGCATTATACTAAGACTGTTCTTTGACCAAAATTCAATAAAGTTAGAATCCATAAAGGACAGCCTTTAAAAAAACCCCTATATTTGGAGCCTAAAATAAGTATTGCTTTTATTAAGGAGGATCTCCTGGGAAATTACAAAGTACCAAATGAAATAAAAATATTACATACAACATTTGTGAGATTTAAAAAAATTAGCGTTTATTTTTTCTGAGAAAGAGAGAGAGAGTGAGTGAGGGAGGGGCAGAGAGAGAGGGAAACCTAGAATCTGCAGCAGGCTCCAGGCTCCAAGCTATCAGCACAGAGTCTGATGTGGTGCTTGAACTCATGAACCGTGAGATCATTTGTGAGATTTAACCACAATATTTCTGAGATTTAACCGAAGTAGAACTTAGAAATTTATATCTTAGAATACATTTAAACATTTAACTACAGAAAATACTGGAAAAAAATAGCTAAACTCAAAAATAAAGAAAAAAGAAACAGGGTAAACAAGAACTTAATAATAGTGGTAAGAAATAAAAGGATAAACATTTCTGAAATAGGGAACAAAAACAAAAAAGTGATCAATAAAATAAAAAAATTAAAAATAAAAACTAATGACGGGCACCTGGATGGCTCAGTTGGTTAAGTATCCAACTTTAGCTCAGGTCATGATGTCGTGGTTCATGAGTTTGAGCTCCATGTTGGGTTCTGTGCTGACAGCTCAGAGCCTGGAACCTACTTCAGATTCTGTCTCTTTCTCTCTCTCTCTCTCTCTCCCCCTCCCCTGATCACACTCTGTCTCTCTAAAATAAACATTAAACATTTTTTTAAAATAAATAAAAATTAATGAAAAAAATCATTGGTAAGAGTTATCTAAAAAAGAAAAAAATGAAATTCAGAACGAAAGAAGAAATAAGAATCATCATGAGCGCTACTAAGATAGTAAAGGACATCATTAACAAACATAAATAAATCTGCAAATCTCTGCAGGAAGCTATTACAATGTACATACCTTGTCCTCTGGGAATTTTAGCAGTGACACTACATGGAACAATAGGTGCTAGACCTTTGTTGTAGGACATCATGAGAACTTGTCAAACCACTTTCCGCCTCCTTGTTTAACTCATTCTCAGTTCCAGACTACATGGATAATTAAGAGTTACCCAAAGGTAGAAGATTGGAGAGAAAGGGTTTCTTTCGATTGAGAACTGCTGGAGTTATCCTAGGTTTCTCTCCATTTCCAAACAAATGATAAGTTCTTTAAGATCACCTGGGGAACTTGATTTACATCTCCTGGAATTTAGGGGACAGAAGGCTAGTATTTCACATCGTCCTGTACAAGTATTTTAAAGATGAAAGACTGGTAAGGACAGATCTGTTGTGGCAGAGTCAACAGTACCTACTGTTCTTTATAGCATTTGAGGTGAATTGGGGTGAATATGTGTTTCCTCTAGTCTCCTTCATTTGGAGAGGAAGCCTGAAGAGATGAGAGAGCCCCAGTGATGGAGTCTGTGTGTGGTGCACACCAGAAGCCAAGAGCTGAGGGAAGGAGTCACAATTTACTGGCCAGAGACAGAATGTCCCATCTGAGGAAACTGTAGGTGGTGTTACTTTGGAAACAGATCCTTAGAGATGGGTCCTGGGATGCCTGGGTGGCTCAGTCGGTTAAGCAGCATATGACTCTTAGTTTTGGTCCAGGTCATTATCTCACAGTTTGTGGGTTCCAGCCCAGTGTTGGGCTCTGCGCTGACAATGTGGAGCCTGCTTGGGATTCTCTCTCTCCTCCCTCTGCCCCTTCACCCAACTCTCTCTCTCTCTTAAAATAAATAAATAAGCATTTTTTAAAAAAAATGAGCCCTGAACGAACCCCCTGAGTACCAATATAATTGTAAACAAGGCACCTCACAATATGTATTCAGAACAAATATTGTGGTGTTATGGAACCAGGCTGGAATGCTGGTGGAAAAAACAAGCGGAATTCAGTCATATTGGAAGGCAGGAGGTTTATTTTACACTGGTGGGCTCAGAGGAGATCATTCTCCAGAGGTCTGAGTCCCGAGCATAAGCACGGGGAACAATTTATAGTCTGTTACTTCCACATTCTGCATTAGCAGTAATTTGGTGCACACACCAAGCAGGGCAGGAAGAAGAACCTGGAAGAGGAGTCTCTAAACTAGGAACTAGAGCTTATGTTAGTCTCATCAGCCATCTTATGGTGCATAACTTTACTTATTTTCCGAACAGTGGGACCATCTATCAAAGACTTGTAAAGGAGTTAGGAGAGTAAAACATTTAGAGAGTAAAACATTAATGTTAGCTGAATGACTGACATGAATTTCTCTTGGTTGCTAGGACTGGTTTTGTCATCATATCATTGTGGTGTTATATACAGGAAGACACAAACAATAGTCTTCCGCATAATACTGTTTGTAATAGTAATAAGGAAAAAAAAAGCAGAAACAACCCCAAAATACATCAGTAGGTGAGAAGAGAAATAAATCTTGGAAGGTGCACAAAAAGGAACATTATATACCATGTAGAATGAATTAGAACCAGAAAATAAAAACTCAAAGAACAAAGCTGGAATGCTGGATGAAAGTCATTTTTATTGCAAGGCAGGCCCCAATCCAACAAGCCATCTAAACTTTGATGATGGGCTTTGAGGGAGGAAAAATATGGTAGGTCTTTTGAAGCTGAAAAATCTCAAATTATCTCAGTCCTACATTAGGAAAGCAAAGTCCCAGAGTGTAGATGATCAGCTGTCAATGTCTGCAATGACTGGGGAAGGTGTCAGTGGCACATCTCACTGTGATCTTTGCCTCAGAATTTGGGCATCTGGTTACTTTGTTGTGTAGATGAGCTTCTTGTTTTGGAATTATGATACCTGATTATCTTTTAGTGAGGTCAGGTCTATCTCACTGTCAGCAGGCTAGATAGGCAGGTCAGGCTAAATATCAGCTTGGGCAGATCTCAAAAACATAATATTGAATGCAAAAGCATATTGCAGAACCACTGAGGAGTGGGAATCATTTGTGTAAATTATGTAAATGAAAGAACACGTGCAACAAATATGGCATATTGTGTTATTTTGAGCATATTTGAGAAGACTATTCTTGGGATCATTATTAGCTCCTTGTGGATTTTGTTTGCTTAATCCTTCCAGACACTGAAATCAGGAGAGAAAAAGCTAACGCACATTTGGCTTGACTTTACTTACTGTTCCATCAACAAGAAAATAGATGAGTAGCTGCTTCTATCTTCCTGCAGTTCAGAGCTAGCACCAGGCATGAGCGCCTTTGGTTGATCTGTGGAGTGTGTGTGTGTGGGGGGGGTGGGGGGCAGGTTGGAGTTCCAGGCTCCTGCACTACTGTGTTTACATGCCCTAGCCATCACTTGTGAACTGACAACGTAGGAATGATGGCCCCTGTCTTCCTTTCAGCTTTTCCCATTGTGCTTTCAGTGCTGAAAAATGGAGACAAGAAGCTCTATGTTAAAGCCAGACAGACTTCTCTGGAGGAGCCATTGCCTTTCAGAGATTTCTGGGGAGAGCTCTAGGCATCAATATTTCCTTTTCATCTGGTGGCAAAAATTCAAGGACCAGGGGAATCACTCAAATATTTATAGGAGCTACCTGCCCATGCCAATGCCTAGGTTCTCATCAAACTTAAAGAAAGGCACGGACCTTGTCATCAAAGGCAGGCACTTTCAAAGGATAAACAACTCACATTCTCATATATCTTGCATGCAAACACAAATCGTATTTCTACCGAATGTGTTAGTGTAGATGGGCTAATGATCTGTTTTCTATCCCAGGAAACAAAGAATGTTAAAATTATTCATCCATATGAACATTTTTCCCCCTCGGGAAAAATGACCCGGGCTTGACCAAGATTCACATTAAATCCCTATCTCTGACTGTCTTCACTAAGTAGTCTTTTCCAAGTAGGAAGCCACTGGAGCAAGGTCTTCAGATCTACTGCTACAGTTGCTAGAGCCTAGCTGGGTGGTCAGATCCCAAGGTGACTATTTTCCTTGCCCTAATCCCAAACTTGCAAACTGCAGGTGTGGCAATTCAACTGCGGAAAATGTGACCCTTTGCTCTTTTGAAAGAATCTGCCTTCTGCCATCTAATAATGTACGCTGCATTTCCCTATATTACTTATTTTTTTTAATTTTTTTTAACGTTTATTTATTTTTTTGGGACAGAGAGAGACAGAGCATGAACGGGGGAGGGGCAGAGAGAGAGGGAGACACAGAATCGGAAGCAGACTCCAGGCTCTGAGCTATCAGCCCAGAGCCTGATGCAGGGCTCGAACCCACGGACCGCGAGATCGTGACCTGAGCTGAAGTCGGATGCTTAACCGACTGAGCCATCCAGGTGCCCCACTTATTTGGTTTTTAGATTTCATCAGGATTGTCAGAGGTTTTTATTTTCACGGTCAGACCTCCAGTGTTCTGCAGCAAGCTCTTCAATGGTACAATTTCTGTCACCTGCTTTCTTTTTTATTTTCATCTAACTTTAAATAACTCAACCCATTGCTTCCTTGAAACTGCATTAGCAGTACTGTGTAGTGCAGGATTCAACACACTTCTGAACTGTTTGCCAGCAGGCTTTTCAACTGGCTATTTTAAAATTTGCTTTTGAACCAACATTTTATTAGAATTCAATAATTACTCTTTCATCCTTGCTGCATTCTTTATATTATCCCTTAAGTGAAGCCATAACTGTACAGAATATTGAGAAGTGATATAATTATTTATTGCCGGTAGCCAAACACCTGCTGACAGCTACAAATTCCCCTGAATATGTTGATTTCTTTAGTAGATGTGCTAGTCCACAGACATATTGAATAAATACAAACTCTTTGATTGGTTCATTCAATTTGTACACAACCAAGTCTGTTAAAAAAACTTTTGAAGTCAATTTAATCAGCTGACCAATTAGGTCAGTTTAGGCAAAATCACTAACCTGATACAATTGCCTATCTTGTGGCTGTGGTCTGCACCTTTGTAATAGCTTCACACGTGATCTGACTCATGGCCAGAAGTCCTGAGAACTAGTCAGCCTTCCTCCAAGTTGATTGTGAGCAATGGAAACCAATCATGATACTTAATTCTTAATCCTGTTGACAGGTCATTTCACTACCTCCTACTTCCCCCACAACGTTCCTTTCTTGGTGCCTTTGTCTCTATCTCTGTCTTACGGAGTTCAGCATTTTCGTCTTCTGATTCAGGCCTTCACCAGTCTCCTGCAGAGGACTTAGGAACTTTAACTTCACTTGATCCCTCCACAAACTGAAGCCTTTGTTATTGTGGCCAGATTTTCATGCTTCTAAAACCCGCTTCATTTTGATTTTTGCATCTAGCATTCTTTCCTCCTCCTTTATATTCAATAATTTTAATCAATCATTTTGGGTACAATATTTATTGACTCCTTCCTGTGTCCAAATTTACATCAGACACATAGTAAAAAATGAAAAGGGCAATTCTTATCCTTGAGGGGTTTATACTCAAGTGAGAGAATTGAACACACGCACACATTTCTTTTTTTAATGAGAATTTCATTTTAATTTTTTTAAATTTACATCCAAATTAGTTAGCATCTAGTGCAACAATGATTTCAGGAATAGATTTCCTTAGTATCCCTTACTTATTTAGCCCACATACCCCCTCCCACAACCCCTCCAGCAACCCCCAGTTTGTTCTCCATATTTATGAGTCTCTTCTCTTTTGCCCCCCTCCCTGTTTTTATATTATTTTTGTTTCCCTTCCCTTATGTTCATCTGTTTTGTCTCTTATGTCCGTATATTAGTGAAGTCATGTGATATTTGTCTTTCTCTGACTGACTAATTTCACTTAGAATAATACCCTCCAGTTCCATCCACATAGTTGCAAATGGCAAGGTTTCATTATTTTTGATAGCTGAGTAGTACTCCATTGTATGTATGTATATATACATATATATGTACATATATATATATGTATATATATATACACACACATATATATACACACATATATATACCACATCTTCTTTATCCATTCATCCATCGATGGATATTTGGACTCTTTCCATACTTTGGCTATTGTTGACAGTGCTGCTATAAACATGGGGGTGCATGTGTCCCTTCAAAACAGCACACCTCTATCACTTGGAAAAATGCCTAGTAGTGCAATGGCTGGGTCATAGGGTAGTTCTATTTTTAGTTTTTTGAGGAACCTCCATACTGTTTTCCAGAGGGGCTGTTCCAGCTTGCATTGCCACCAACAATGCAAAAGAGATCCTCTTTCTCCGCATCCTTGCCAACATCTGTTGTTGCCTGAGTTGTTAATGTTAGTGATTCTGACAGGTGTGAGGTGGTATCTCATTGTGGTTTAGATTTGTATTTCCCTGACAATGAGTGAAGTTGACCATGTTTTCATGTGTCAGTTGACCATCTGGATGTCTTCTTTGGAGAAGTTTCTATTCATATCTTTTGCCCATTTCTTCACTGGATTATATGTTTTTTGGGTGTTAAGTTTGGTAAGTTTTTTATAGATTTTGGATACTAACCCTTTATCTGATATGTCATTTGAAAATACCTTCTCCCACTCCATCGGTTGCCTTTTAGTTTTGCTGATTGTTTCCTTTGCTGTGCAGAAACTTTCTATTTTGATGAGGTCCCAATACTTATTTTTGCTTTTGTTTCCCTTGCCTTTGGAGACGTGTTGAGTAAGAAGTTCCTGTGGCCAAGGTCAAGGAGGTCTTTGCCTGGTTTCTCCTGGAGGATTTTGATGGCTTCTGGTCTTACATTTAGATCTTTCATCCACTTTGAGTTTATTTTTGTGTATGGTGTAAGAAAGTGGTCCAGGTTCCTTCTTCTGCATATTGCTGTCCAGTTTTCCAGGACCACTTGCTGAAGACACTGTCTTTATTCCATTGGATATTCTTTCCTGCTTTGTCAAAGATTAGTTGGCCATATGTTTGCGGGTCCATTTCTGGGTTCTCTTCTGTTCCATTGATCTGAGTGTCTGTTTTTGTGCCAGTACCATACTGTCTTGATGATCACAGCTTTATAGTATAACTTGAAGTCTGGGATTGTGATGCCTCCTGCTTTGGTTTTCTTTTTCAAGATTGCTTTTGCTATTCGAGGTCTTTTGTGGTTCCCTACAAATTTTAGGATTATTTGTTCTAGCTCTGTGAAGAATGCTGGTGTTACTTTGATAGGGATCACATTGAATATGTAGATTGCTTTGGGTAGTATCAACATTTTAACAATATTTGTTCTTCCTATCCAGGAGCATGGAATCTTTTTCCATTTCTTTGTGTCTTCTTCAATTTCTTTCATAAGCTTTCTATAGTTTTCAGTCTATAGATTTTTCACCTCTTTGGTTAGATTTATTTCTAGGTATTTTATGGGTTTGGTGCAATTGTAAATGGGGTCAATTCCTTGATTTCTCTTTCTGTTGCTTCATCGTTGGTGTATAGGAAGGCAACCGATTTCTGTGCATTGATTTTATATCCTGCAACTTTGCTAAATTCATGAATCAGTTCTAGCAGTTTTTTGGTGGAATCTTTTGGGTTTTCCATATAGAGTATCATGTCATCTGCGAAGAGTGAAAGTTTGACCTCCTCCTGGCTGATTTGGATGCCTTTTATTTCTTTGTGTTGTGTGATTGCAAAGGGTAAGACTTCCAATACTATGTTGAATAACAGTGGCAAGAGTGGATATCCCTGTCTGGTTCCTGACCTTAGGGGGGAAAGCTGTTATTTTTTTCCTCATTGAGGATGATATTAGCATTGGGTCGTTCATATATGGCTTTTATAATCTCGAGTTATGTTCCTTCTATCCCTACTTTCTTGAGGGTTTTAATCAAGAAAGGATGCTGTAGTTTGTCAAACGTTTCTCTGTATCTATTGAGAGGATCATATGGTTCTTGTCCTTTATTTTATTGATGTGATGAATCACATTGATTGTTTTGCGGATATTGAACCAGCCCTGCATCCCAGGTGTAAATCCCACTTGGTCGTGGTGATTAATTTTTTTAGTGTATTGTTGGATCCGGTTGGCTAATATCTTGTTGAGGGGTTTTGCATCCATGTTCATCAGGGAAATTGGTCTATAGTTCTTTTTAGTGGGGTCTCTGGTTTTGGAATCAAGGTAATGCTGGCTTCATACAAAGTGTTTGGAAGTTTTCCTTCCATTTCTATTTTTTGAACAGCTTCAAGAGAATAGGTATTAACTCTTCCTTACTTGTTTGGTAGAATTCCCCTGGAAAGCCATCTGGCCCTGGACTGCTGTTTTTTGGAGATATTTTTATTACTAATTCGATTTCCTTACTGGTTATAGGTCTGTTCAAATTTTCTATTTCTTCCTGTTTCAGTTTTGGTAGTGTATATGTTTGTAGGAATTTGTCCATTTCTTCCAGATTGTCCATTTTATTGCCATATAACTGTTCATAATATTCTCTTATTATTGTTTTTATTTCTGCTGTGTTGGTTGTGATCTCTCCTCTTTCATTCTTGATTTTATTTATTTGGGTCCTTTCCTTTTTCTTTTTGATCAAAGTGGCTAGTGGTTTACTAATTTTGTTAATTCTTTTAAAGAAGCAGCTTCTGGTTTCATTGATCTGTTCTACTGTTTTTTTGGTTTTGATAGCATTAATTTCTGCTCTAAGCTTTATTATTTCCTGTCTTCTGCTGCTTTGGGGTTTTATTTGCTGTTCTTTTTCCAGCTTCTTAAGGCGTAAGGTTAGGTTGTGTATCTGAGATCTTTCTTCCTTCTTTAGGAAGTCCTGGATTGCTATATACTTTCCTCTTATGACTGCCTTTGCTGAGTCCCAGAGGATTTGGGTTGTGGTGTTATCATTTTCATTGGCTTCTATATACTTTTTAATTTCCTCTTTAACTGCTTGGTTAGCCCATTCATTCTTTAGGAGGATGATCTTCAGTCTCCAAGTATTTGTTACCTTTCCAAATTTTTTCTTGTGGTTGATTTTGAGTTTTGTAGCATTGTGATCTGAAAATAGGCACAGTATGATCTCGATCTTTTTGTACTTGCTGAGGGCTGATTTGTGTCCCAGTATGTGGTCTTTCTGGAGAACATTCCATGTGCACTGGAGAGGAATGTATATTCTGCTGCTTTAGGATGAAATGTTGTGAATATATCTGTTAAGTAGATCTGGTCCAGTGTGTCATTCAAAGCCATTGTTTCCTTGTTGATTTTTTGATTAGATGATCTGTCCATTGTTGTGAGTGGGGTATTGAAGTCTCCTACTATTATGTTATTACTATGGATGAGTTTCTTTACATTTGTGATTAATTGATTTATATATTTGGGTGCTCTCACATTTGGCGCATACATGTTTACAATTCTTAGGTCTTCTTGGTGTATAGACCCCTTGATTATGATATAATGCCCTTCTGCATCTCTTGATACAGTCTTTATTTTAAAGTCTAGATTCTCTCATATAAGTATGGCTACTCCAGCCTTCTTTTGTTGACCATTAGCATGGTAGATGGTTCTCCAACCCCTTACTTTCAATCTGAAGGTGTCTTTAGGTCTAAAGTGGGTCTGTTGTAAGCAGCATATAGATGGATATTGTTTTCTTATCCATTCTGTTATCCTATGTCTTTTGATTGGAGCATTGAGTCCATTGATGTTTAGAGTGAGTACTGAAAGAGGAATTTATTGCCATTATGATGTTTGTAGAGTTGGAGTTTCTAGTGGTGGTCTCTGGTCCTTTCGAATCTTTGTTGCTTTTGCTGTTTGTTTGTTTGTTTGTTTGTTTATTTATTCATCTTTTCTCCCCTCAGAGAGTCCCCCTTAAAATTTCTTGCAGGGCTGGTTTAGTGGTCACAAACTCCTTTAGTTTTTGTTTGTCTGGGAAAATTTTTATCTCTCTTTCTATTTTGAATGACAGCCTTGCTGGATAAAGAATTCTTGGCTGCCTATTTTTCTGATTCAGCACAGTGAATATATCCTGCCCCTCCTTTCTGGCCTGCCAAGTTTCTGTGGATAGGTCTGCTGCAAACCTGATCTGTCTTCCCTTGTAGGTTAGGAACTTTTTTTCCCTTTCTGCTTTCATGTTTCTCTCCTTGCCTGAATATTTTGTGATTTGACTATGATATGACTTGTTGATGGTTGATTTTTGTTGAATCCAATGGGGGTCCTCTGTACTTCCTGGATTTTGATGTCTGTGTCTTTCCCCAGGTTAGGAAAGTTTTCTGCTATGATTTGCTCACATAACCCTTCTACCCCTTTTCCTCTCTCTTCCTCTTCTGGGACCCCTATGCTTCTGATGTTGTTCCTTTTTAATGGGTCACTGATTTCTCTAATTTTTAAATCATGCTCTTCTGCCTTAATCTCCCTCTTTTTTTCTGCTTCATTATTCTCCATAAGTTTGTCTTCTATATTGTGGATTCTCTGTTCTACCTCATCCATCCTTGCCGCTGTGGCATCCGTCCGTTATTGCAGCTCAGTTATAACATTTTTTATTTCATCCTGACTAGTTTTTACTTCTTTTAGCTCCACAGAAAAGGATTCTAGTTTGTTTTTGACTCCAGTTAGTATTCTTATTGTGATTCTAAATTCTGATTCAGACATCTAGTTTGTATCTGTGTTAGTTAAATACCTGGCTGTCATCTCTTCATGCACTTTCTTTTGGGGTGAATTCCTTCGTTTCATCATTTTGAAGGGAGAAAAGGAATTAATGAGGCAGAGAAATTAAAATTAAAAAATATTAAAATTAAAAAATTACACACACACACAAAATTGAATAATTGATGCTAGATCCTAGGTGTGTTTTGGTTGGGTGTTAAAAGTGGTTTGATAGATTAGAGATAAAAGGGGGTGGGGAAGAGAAAAAAAAGAGGAAGTCATTTGAGAATTTGAAAAAATTAATACACTGATGTAGACTAAAATGAAATGATGGAAGTAAAATAGAATTTGAAAAAATTTACACAAAAGTAAAGAATATAGTAGAAAAGAATTAAAGAAAAATATTTTAAATAAAAATTAAAAATAAAAATGAATTTTTTCTCTGTATTCAAGAAAAATAAATAAAATGAAAAAGAGAAAAAGGAAAAAAAAAGGAAATCATTTGAAAATTTGAAAAAGTGACTACGTACACTAAAATTAAGTGATGGAAGCAAAATAATTTGAAAAAAATTACATAAAAGCAAAAACATAGTAAAAACTTAAAGAAAATATTTTTCATAAAAATTGGAAATAAAAATGAAGTTTTTCTCTTTCTGTTTTCAAGAAAAAGAAAAGAAATGAAAAGAGAAAAAAAATAAAATTGAATAGATGAACCTGCTAACAGATTCAAATTTGACTGAAATTACTTTGTTTTCCCCTGGAAAGCAGACTATGAAGCTCTGTATAGTCCATAAACTAAACAGGCAGTGAGACTTGTGTTTTTGAAAAAGGAGGTTGGCCCAGTTGGGCGGGGCTTAGTCTAACCGTTCCCTTCTCCACTAGATGGCACTATTACCCTCCTGAGGTGGATTGTTGTGGTGCTCATAGGTGCATATGCACATGCCCAGGAGCGGTGAAAATGGCGTCACCCAGCTGCCCAGTGTCTAGTATCAGAACTCTGTTCTCCCTGATCAGCTATCACGCACCCATCCTCTGTCTTCAGCTTTTGTCCACTCCCCGCTTTTTCACTGTCCGTGACCAAGCCCCAGGCAGTACCTCTCTCCTGAGTTTTGCCTCAGATGCAGCTGTTTTCTCCAGCCCCTTACCTCTGCAGGACTGCTGCTTTGACCCATTCCGCCCCTCTGAGGGAGGGTCTCACCAAGCAATGGCTGAATGAGCAATGGCTGAATGTCGGCTGCATCCAGGAACGCTTGCTGGACCCTGCTGCTGCCGGTGCCCTGAGACTGCAGCCAGGTGCCAGCCTGCCCCAGAGAAAGTTCGTGAGATAGTGTAGCAGCAACATTTCAGGGATTATGGAAAATCACAACACACATCTGGCACCAGGCTTTACCCTTAAGAACCTTTTTCCAGCACCAGTGAATGTGGCTGTTCTCTGGGGTCTTCTGGGACCAGGTGACTTCAACAGTCTCTACAAAACGTTCTTCCAGCAGTGGAACCGCTTTTCCCCATGCGGCCTGAGAACCTTCTGGACCCCACTCTGCCCCTGGGCTTTTGCCTTTCCCACTAGAGCAATGCCAGGTATTGAGCTGCAGAGTTTCAGAGTCTGTGTTCCCCCTGTTTACAGTCTTAATAGAATTTAAACCTTCTCCTTTCTCCCTTTTTAGTTTAGTCCCTGTGGCTGTTTCTAATTTTCCACTTTCTCTCCAGCTGCTTGTGGAAAGAGGTGCTTTTCCCATATTCTTCCACTGCCCCCCCACCCCCCCGTCTCTGTTGTCTTTCCACATGCAAAAGTGGCTCCCTGTCCTCCACGGCTTCTCTCTCCCCAAGTTCACCTCTCTGCACCATGTACCTGCTGAATTCTGTGGTTCAGGTTGTGCAGACTTTTGTGTTAATCCTCAAATCAGTTTTCTAGGTGTGCAGCATGGTTTAGTGTTGGTCTGGCTGTATTTCATGGACACGAGACACACACACACAAAAACAGATAATTTCAACACAGAACAGTAAGAACTCTCTGAATAGAATTCAAGAGGGCAGGCAGAGGGGCAGTGTGGTATGGAAGTTAATGCCTGCTCCAATAGTCTGACTGCCTGCTTGCCATTTTGAAATCATGTAACCTTGGATAAATTAAAAAAATTTTTTTCATGCCTCAGTTACTTTCATTTTATTTTACTTAAAAATTTTTTTTATATTTTATTTTATATTTGAGAGAGAGAGAGAGAGAGAGAGAGAGAGCATGAGCGGGGGGCAGGGGGAAGAGAGATGGAGACAGAATCTGAAGAAGGTTCTAGCCTCTGAGCTGTCAGCACAGAGCCTGATGCGGGGCTTTAACTCACAAGCAGTGAGGTTATGACCTAAGCTAAAGTTGAACACTTAACCAACTGAAGTACCAAGGTGACCCTACATTTTGAATGAAGGTATCTATAAGACTCCTTCACAGGATTGTTATCAGAAGAAAATTAAATGATACACATATAAAACTTAGGCTAATTCTTGGCACGTAGTATGTAGTCAATATGTTATAATTAGGGTTATTACCTACCCCAACTTTGGGAGGTAGAGAGAAGAGGGAATTTCACACCACAGGCATATTGTCTTTTGATTGAATGAGAACAAGGCTTTGAGCTGTGAGATTTTGTTTGGCTTCTGGATCTGCCACTGGAAAACTGTAGTCCCTCCAACTTTCTGGAACTCAACATTTTTTAGATGTAACATGAATGGATTTTAATAGTTTGTTGTATTTATTTTCCCCTAAATTGGGTTACGTATGGATCCTTAAAGACATTAGATAATGCCTTCATTTTAGTTTTCATGATTAACTTTATAAACAGACCACAAGGGATTTTCTTTCTTAGCCCATAGGCCCAATAACCCTTAGACATATTGGACATAAGTTTTCTGGTCACTTGCAGGTATTAAAATAATCCCAATTTTAGAAACTAGAAAGTGCAATACAACATTAATCAAATAGCCAAATACAGGAATGGAACAAACTGTGATCATGTACCACTTGGTGGAGTGCAGTGAGAACTTCTGTGATATTCTTGCTAAAGACACATAATCCAAATGTTATCATGAAAAACAGAAGACAAACACTAATTGTAGAGCACTCCACATAGCATTGGCTTATAATTTTCACAAGTGTCAAGCTCATGAAAGTCAAGGTAGTCATGAAAGACAAGGAGAAACTCTTCCAGATTGAAGCATTAAAGACACAGAACAGCTAAGTGCAATGTGTGCTCTTGGACTGGATCTTTTTGCTTTAAGGAAATTACTGGATCAACTGGAAAATTGAGTGGAGTCTGAGGATTTGATACTGGCCAGGTATCAGATTGATTTCTTGATTTTGATAGCTGAATTATATTATGTAAAAAAAAGTCCTTGTTTATAGAAATTGCATGCTGAAGTATTTGAAAATGATGGAACATTGCATTAGCAACTTACTTTCAAATGATGTAGGAAAAAATTATTTGTTCTTGTGTGTCTTCAATCACTTTGAAATTAACAGTTTTTTTACAATATTCTTCAACATGCCTGAAAAGAAATATATGTATCTATATATCCAATTCTAAGCTAAATAAAAAGTTAGTCTCTTTAAAAATTCAATATTAACTAAATAAATTGATATTAAATTAATAGTATAATTAGTATCTATTAAATATTAATTGATATTAATAGATTAATTTCTGCTTCCTCCTCCTGTTTGGTTCTGACATGCACTACTGTGGACCCCATAGAGAAAGGAATATGGTCTGTTCTATTTTCTCTGCATCACAGTCTGCTCCTCACCTCTATGGCTCCTATTTTTTCTGGGTCTGGGACATGGAAATAGTGATGAGAAAGAAGGATAAAGCCCTATCTCGTTGCTACTCACTGTATCATTTCCTGAGGCTGATAACACATGCTCCAAAGTACTCCCATCTCCTAACCTCGTGAACAACACCCCGAGTTGTCTTAGTAGGGTTTTTTTCTCTCTCTCTCTTTTTAAGTTTACCTATTTATTTTGAGGGGGGGGGGAAGAGAGAGAGAGAGAATCACTGGGGGAGGGGCAGAGAGAGGGTGACAGAAGATCCAAAGCAGGCTCCAGGCTCTGAGCTGTCAAGCACAGAGCCTGACACGGGGCTTGAACTCACACATCATGAGATCATGACCTGAGCTGAAGTCGGACACTCAATCGACTGAGCCACCCAGGAGCCCCTAGTAGTATTCTTTCAATATTATCCTAGCCCTGGAAAATTCTGAGTGTCCACTTGGTCTGTAGGAAAATTCACCACCTCACTCTGTCAAGCTCTGGATTTTCAGGCTTTTCTGTCATGCCGTCTATCCCTATTCAAACTCTAAGAGTACCCCAGTCTATCTCTAAGCTTTGGATTCATTGTAACTGGTGTCAAGTAACTGTCTCCATTCATTCCCAAGCTTCAAAACAATCTCCAGTTCTCTGCTCTAATCTTAAGTGGGGATATGGCTTTTTGAAGCTCATCAAGCGTTTAGAAGAGAATGAGAGGCCAGTTTCGCATTAATGTGGGCTAGGAAATGGCATAGAGTGGGGAAGAAACACCAAGGCAGTCTCTACTCCTGCATATTTCCTTCAAATAACCTTCTTTCCTCAATAAATTCTCAGACATATGACAGAATCCTCTACAGGCTTCTTGGGTTTTTGTCACCTTTTAGCAAGTCATCAATCTAACGTTAATCTAAATAATTTCATAGTATGGTAAATGACGTATTGTTGCTGAGACTAAATTCATGTAGGCAACCTAAAGAAAGTACTGATGAAGACAGGAGTTCTTCTGATTTTATCTTATCTATACTGTGTAGTAACTCATGTCTCCCATTTCCTTTCCCTACTCAAACTGCTAGGCATCTTGATGTTTTTGGCTATTAAACAGACTGACAGAATTTTCTTATGGCTCAATATTACAGCTTTTAACACTTACATGATTGTAAACACAATTGCAATTATAAGATTTTCCAATTGCATGGTAGTTATAAGGTGCTCATTTGGGTGGTTAAGAATATGTTTGTCTCTAAATGATCACTGGATTGCAGACCTACAATATGTAGATGAACCCTAATTTGAGAAACATTGGCGTGGACCTAATAATTTTGTGTTCTTTTCCAAATATAGAATCACTATGATTCTAACAGCATAAAACATTCTCTTGCAATTTGTCCTTTATATGGATGAGGATACTCTGGTGTCATTAAAATCAGATTTGACCTTTAAAAACCGTTGACCTATTTCCTTTTTATAGAAAACACCTTTTCCTAACATTAAAAAAAATGCTATAGCAAACTTGCCTGTAGATATACATGAGATATGTTATTTTTGTCTGCTAGGCAGAGCTACATAGGTGATAGGCAATAATCATGCTGGAAACGGAAGACAAGCTTAGTTATCACTGGTTATCTTAACCCAATGTCCAAGTATTTTTAAAAGTTCCTGAAATGTCTTCTTGTATTGTTAAATTTGTTAAGATACCTGCTCCTTTGAGTCTGTCTTTGTAACTCCTGCGTTTGGAGAAGCATGTGACAGAGAAGTAAAGAAAAATTGAATGAAAACCACCTCCATGTCCCTTGGCTATAGCTACTTCATCAAACGTTGCTCCCACATGCTTTAGCACCAGATGAGGATTTTACTGAGTACATCAAGGTTCCAAGGACCATATTTTCCATTTCATTATATTCTTCACAGTTTTACATGTTGATGCATATGTAAAAGTCTCTCAGGAGACTCGTGATGTTCAGATAAATGCCGAATATGGCTCAGCTAGTTGCTGACAGGCTTACAAGGAAATTTTCTGTGAGATCCTGGTTTCAGTCTTTTGTAATAAATGAACAACTAAAAAGAATAATGAATGGCCTTACCTAAATTTTACTGCTTGTTTTTCTGAGGCCCCCATGGAAGAAGTTTGTATAGAATATATCATTTTAAAATCTATTCAAATCAACAGAAAATCACAGATTTTTCTCCCAGGAACATAACTCAGGCTGTCTTCCAAGATAGTCCAGTTTGTTTGTTTGTTTGTTTTGTTTTGTTTTTTTGCAGTTTGCAGTCTTGATTCTGACCGTTTATTATTTGTAACCATGCTGTGCAGGACACAATAACATTGTGTGTTTCTCATTCTCCAGGGTACAAATAGAGAAAACTGATTGTTTACCAATAGTTTGAACTCAAGAATTTGCAAATATTTTAACAATAATATCACTAACGTTTCTGGGAAAATATATTCCATTTTGCTGTAGTGTATTTCCTGTTTTTTCTAGCTGGAAAATTTATTGATTTTTTTTGTTTGTTTGTTTATTTGAAGTAGACTCCACCCCCAGTCAAAGCCCAATGTGGAGGTTGAACTCATGACCCTGAGACTGAGATCTGAGCTGAGATCAAGAGTCAGATGATTAACTCACTGAGCCACTTACATACCCCTTAGTGATGGGTTTTATCTGAGACAGAGTGATAGACCTTATTTTTCTTATCATGTGCTTATTTCTACTTAAAATTAAATTGTATTTGTACTATTTTCATTGAGAAAATTGTTTTAAACAATTGGTTATTGAGGTTATCATTTGCAAATTCCCCCTTATTTATATTTGAACTAGCAAACGATAACCAAGGAATGCATAGATAACAGCTAGCAACAAAAAATTTACATAATAGCTGGGCCAGTAGAACTTCCAAATCAATGTTCATTCTAGGTATATAAAAACTAGCTTCCAAATCAATGTTCATTCTAGGTATATAAAAACTAGGAATCATGTTTGATTAAAATAATCCTCACTTTAATCAATAACTGGGCAGATTTAAAAAATTAACTAATTCAAGAAATAAGGCATCATGTTTTTGTTGTTTAAATCATCAGATGTAATTCATTACCACAAGGCAATTAGGGACTGATTTGAATTTGCATATTTTATGTCAATATTCACTACCGTATGAATTTTCTAACATATAGTATAAAGGTATATATTATATACTATGTTTAAAGCACTATAAACAAAAAGGAAGAAATATATTCAATGAGAACTATCTCAGTGAAATATCTTTAAGCCAATAGCTAAAAATAACTGGTCACATAAAGCCACTAATCAAAACCAAAGGAGAAAAACATTCTTAGCACCACTCTCATTTTCTCTTGGTAATTGGTTTTTTTCCTTCATACCTTTGGAATTAGAGGAGACTTAGTGGTGGAAGAAAAAAAGGCACACAGAAAAAATGAGAACTTGACAGATCCACAGGATTAACATCAGCTCTCTTTCCAGATTTGTTAATGACAGACTTGCTCATAAAGTTCTTAACTCTAGGAAAGCTCATTCATTGGCAAGCCACTTTTAGTTTCCTTTGTATTTGCAGCAGAACGTATGCATTTAACTCATTTTTCTTCCTTGCATTTTCTTTTTAATGCTAGTCTGAAATAGTAGTGTGGGATGGCAAATGTTGAAACAAAAATTGTCTTTCTCTGGATTAGCCTTTAAAAAACCAGAGAAGCTTTAAAACAAGGGCAGGGCTGTGTCCTTCCTTAATGTCCTGCTGTGTGTGTCTGTATTATTGCTTTTCAAGCAGCGATGATCTGAGTATTTCATAATAGATGTCTGTAGACTCCTTTAGACATGAATCACCACCAAAGGAGAAGTCCGGAACTCAGAGCAGTGGAGCAGGAATATCTTTGTACAAGGAATCCAGTCAATTCCCTTGGCTTCTCTTCCTCAATTACTCCTGAAAGCTGGCAGTCAACCCTTCACTTATAAATCCCCAGGGGAAATAACATAATTCTCTCAAATTTTAGAATCAGGATTTCCCTCTATTTTACCTCTTGAATTCATTATTATTACTGTATTATTATTATTATACCTGGTTATAAAGGTAAAATACTTTCTTTGGAGAGGATATAAATACTAAAGAACACCGGGGATAGTAAGTAAACCAATCCAAAGATCAGACAGTGTTAATAATTTGGGTACATATTTATTTCTATGCATACACACACTTAGATATCACATATGTTAATTTTTTTGAAATTTGGTTCTATATTCTGGTTGCATAACTTCTCACTAGACAGTATTTTATGGACAAAACAAATATGGTATTTATATAGCTCCCATAATGTTTCCTAATCAGTTTCCTTTTGTAAGACCTTTAGATAATTTAATGTTTTTATTATAAATAATATTACTATAAATAATATCATTTTAGCTGTGACTTGCAGGTGTCTCACATTATTACCTTAAGTCAATTTTTGAGAAATTGTTATGTCAATTTCAAATTGTTACATCAATTTTGAATTGTTATGTCAAATAGTGTACACTTAAATTTTGATACATGCTGCAAAATTGTCATAAAAAAAGCTGTATGTATCATTTATGATTCAAACAGCAGAGAGTGTTTCTCAACGACATTGTCCATGGTATTCACTGGAGAGCAAGATTTTAAAGCTATCTTTGCCAATATGGTAGGTAAAATACTAATCTTATTATCTTAATTTTAGTATTGTTGATCAATAAAGCTAAAAATATTACTGTTACTTTTTTCAATTCCCTCTTGCGGTACTGCATACTCATGGCATTTGCTAATTGTTTTTATTCTGACGTGTAAATATTTTTTGCATATTCACTGTATTTCTCTCATATACCCATCGGATCCTGGTTTAAACTTTAACATATTAATTTTATTATGGTGTTGTTGAGATATTCTGCCTCTTGTAGTTGACTCTCCATTCTTGTCTTTGCTTAAATTTATAACTTTTTCTTATCAGGGCTATGCTTCTTTATGTGAATTGGGAATCATTCTCCATTTTAATCTCTGCAACATTTCACTCAGTGGGGAAGTTATCTCTTCCAAAGAAGTTTAAAATATTGGCCATTTGAACTGCTTGGTTATGCCAAGGTTCGTGGAATTCAACTTCTTAAAACTTTTTCAAAATTCCCCAATATTATTGTTAGGGTTACAATTCACCTATTTTAAGTTGACTTTAGTTTCCAGAAAATTATCCACTTTATTGAGAATTTGTAATATATTAATGTAGAATTGTGCCTAATATATTCTTTTTACCTTCTTTTGTTTGAGAATCTGCTTTTTGTTACCTGAGTTTTTCTGTCGTTTCTTTTTTCCCCCTGAATTATAGTGGCTAGTATTTTGTTTAGGTTATAAAATTCTTCAAATATTTTTTCATTATCTAATATGAGTTTTATTATTTTATACATTTTTTGGTATGAGTGCCTTCAGTAACAAGATTTCAGATAATAGGGAAGACATATTTTTCCTATTTTCTTGAGTATTTCATATCTCATCTTCAAGGTATAGAGCAGTATAGTATATGCTCAATAAATGCTTGTTGCATGGGTCATCGAAAAGTGGAGGTCAAGTCAGGGCATGGAGGGGACCAAAACAGGGTGAATGTAGAATGCATAAGTCTAAGGAAAATGAACAAACAGAGAAGTGAGGAATTATTATACCAACAAAGATTCCTTCTTTGCCTTACATACTAAGTTTCACATCTTTTAGTTTAGGGATTACAGATACTCAAATTCTGATCTAATGCCGAATTTCTGGAAATGGAGGAGAGTATACTACAGACATCTGTGCCAGACAGAGGTAGTCTTAGCTTCTTTGCCCTACAATCATTTTGTTTGGGGGCAAGATACCTGCTTTCCCCTCATGCATCATATATATGGTCTCCTCTTACCCTGCACTCTAAGCATCTGATTTGAAAGAGTTTGGAATTGCTTCTTACATTTCTATCACTTTGAGAAACAGCATAAGCTCTCCGGGGATAGTTTACAGGCATCTATGCTCCGCTGCAATCCAAAGAATGAGATATTTAAATTGAGGTTGAAGTTTGAGTAAGTTTTGTGAAGGAAAACTTGTAAATCTTTTAAAGTATTTCTTAAACTTACTCTCGAGAGATTAATCTCATTTCATATTCTTCATTGGGCCATATAAATTCCCTCTGTACATAGCAAGACCTTTGCCAGAAGCATCAGTACCGGTGGCTCACTTCTGTCCCTTGGCCGTATGTTTTCTTATCTTGTAGGTTGTTAGCTGTATGTGGTGAATCAGGGAGAACACAGAGGTGCATTCAATTAATTTCTTAGCTCAAAGGCATCAATCTGCAGCTTCTTACATCCATTACATATGTTGGCAGGGCTTTTTATGAAGACTGACTGCTATTTCTGAGATAGCACAAATTTAACCTGAGTGCTTGGACAGGTTTTCTTGATGACATGGTTGATTTCCAAGAGGATTTCATTTCAAACAAGGACATGATTTTGAGAAATGGTAAAGGAGGTATTGTGGAACAGATTTATTTTACAAAGTCTTTTAAAATCCATTTTTATTAAAGTCTAAGTTTCAAAGCAAGTGTCACTTAAGTTTACATGGTAGCAGAACTCTTCCAGGATGGTGAAAAGCTTTGTGATTAATTTTTTATAGACTTTCGTTTTTAGAGCAATTTTAGATTCACAGCAAAATTGAATAGAATGTATAGATACTTCCCATACGCCCCCTGCCTGCACCCAGGCATAGCCTTTACCTTCATCACTATCTTCCACCAGAGTAGTACATTTGTTATAACGGCTGAACCTATACTGACCCATCATTGTCACGCAGAGTCCAGAGTTTATAGTAGGGTTCTCTCTTGGTGTTATTTATTCAATGGGTTTGGACAAATTTGTAATGACATGTATTTTTATTTATTTTTAATTTTTTTTTGAGGGAGAGAAAGAGAGCAAGTGGGGGAGGGGCAGAGAGAGAGAGAGAGAGGGAGACACAGAATCTAAAGCAGGCTCCAGGCTCTGAGCTTTCAGCACAGAGCCTGAGGTGGGGCTCGAACTCGTGAAATGCAAGATCATGACTTGAGCTAAATTTGGCCGCTTACCTGACCGAACTACCCAGGTGTCCCTGTAATGATATATATTCTTAAAAATCATAATTCATGCACCATATATTGTTTACATACTGTATGCCAGATACCATACTAGATGTTGAAGTTTCAAAATAAAAGATGTTTTTTTTGCCTCAGAGGGGAAGACAGTATAGCAAGGAGACTAATGTGAAACCAGTCTAACAAAAAAAAAAGGAATATGTGCACATGTTCCAATGGGAATGTGTACAAAAAACAATCAAAAGAGAGCTAATGCAGGATATCTTAAATTTTATGTCTGTTTTGTTTTGTTTTGTTTTGTTTTGGAATAAGGAAAAAAACAATGGCTAGGATTGGTGAGAAAACTGAAAACAACCACGAAGTGCGATATTTGTAACAGCTACACTGGAAGTTGAATGATATTTAATATTCAATTGAGAAAATGACTTTAACCTTCAAAATGAATGATCTACTTTCATCCAAACCCAGGTCACTTATATTTGAAAAAGGAAAAAGGACCCCAGCAATATGAAGCTCACCTATTATTTGGCTGTTTTCTGTATCAACTTTTAATTTTGGATAGTTGATAAATATGTATGCTTCAAATATAATACTCTCAATTCACAAAGGAGAGGTGGGTTTTTTTTTTTTTCCACGAAGAGTAAAACTCTACCTAAGTTTGGAAATAAGGAGGAGACTATGGTCCATGCAAGCCCCACAAATAGGGCTTGCAGTCTCACTGCCAGCACTTTTACAGAAAAAGGAGGTTACAATTGAGGGGATAATCTAAAATTGTTAGGAAAGAGTTAACATGTCAGGCCCGGTCTCTCAGTCTTTGCATGTGTCCTAGGAAACCCAAGACCATGACTGACCCTTGGCCAATCACTGGGCACGTGACCATATGAAGCTTCTTTATGTTAATGATTGATATTTTTGGTGTGTACACAGGGAGCAATGGACTGTGACATAGCAGTGTGTCCAGGTTGCTTTGCACAAACACCAGGATTGGAGATGTGCACCTGGTTTCATTGTTGGGGTCTTGAGTTTCAGTTGTCATGTCTGGTTACATAGCAGAATGTGTCTCTGTGACCAATTCTTCATAAAAGTCTTGAACCCTGACATTCAAACAGAGCTTACTGGTATGGAAACATTTTCTACATGTCTCTATGGTTTGATGCTAAAAAGAAAGTATGTCCAGTGTAGCTCTGGATGGGGAAGGACTTGAAAGCATGCGCCTGACCTCTCTGGACTATACTCAATACTTTCACTCTCTATCTTTTGCTGTATTAAACCTTAGCCATGAGTATAACTTGCTGTTGAGTCCTGAGCCCTTCTGCCAAATCACCCCTTTTGAGGGATCCCCAAAACAGATCCATCATAAACATTTGAATCTCTTATATGCATGTTACTGTAACTTATTATACTTTCAATTTGGGCATTTTTTAGGACACATGATACAAAGAATAAAAAATATAAATTCCATACTCCCTATCTTTTGTTTTTTGTAAGTTGTACTGAAGTATAATATATATATATATATATATATATATATATATATATATTCATATGTAATACATAAGCACAAATTATGAGTATATACCCAGTGAATTTTCACAAAGTGAATGCATCTGTGAATAAGACCCTGACACTGTATCAGGAAACAGACTGTTACTAGAATCTCAAAAGTTCCCTTGGGCCCTTCCTAGTCACTACCTGTCCCAAAGTTAACCACTATCTTGACTTCCACCATGATGATTTGGCATGTTAATAATAGTGATTTAGAAATAGATTCTTATAGTATGTACTCTTCTGTGTGCACCTTCTTCTGATAAGCACTATGTTGTGAAATTCATCCAAGTTGCTGTGTGTAGTTGTAGTTTGTTCAGTGTCATTACTCTGTAAGATTCTGTTGTGTAAACATATATCACCATCTTTCCATTTTATTGTAGATGGGAATTTAGATTTTTTTCTTCTTTTTCGCAACTTCAAATACCACAGCTGTGGACATTCTTGTATATGGTATTTGGTAAGCATTTCTGTTGCATATACACAAGAAAGTAGAATTGCTGAGTTATAAGGATGTTTAACATCCTTATAGGTTTAACATCTCTATGTTAAGCTTTACAAGATACTGACAAGCATTTTTCTTCAGTGGTTTTATCAGTTTACATTCTCACCAGCAGGAGAGTACCAATTATTCCTCACATCCTGATGGCACTTGATATTGTCTGTTTATTTTTTTTTTCATCTTTTTAGTTATTTTAGCAGCTGTGTAGAAAAGCATATATTATGAAAGACTTGAAAAGCTAACTGTGGATGATTATTTCACAATGTATACATACATGAAAACTTCAAGTCATACATCTTAAACATACACAAATTCATTTGTCAATTAAACCTGAAAAAAGATGGAAAAATAAAAAAGTTACCTGTAGTGTGCATAATTTTACCAGTCAAGAATTATATTGTTGCTGAAATGTAGCTTTCCTTATCTTTTTGGCAGATTCCTTCTTATTCAAATGAACTTATACAGCATTATTTTAAATAGTTCTTTAAATACCTTTCAGGAATTTTTGATCTCTCAAAGGCCTTCTCTCTCCATGATGATGTCTTATGTAGAAGAATGTATCATCAGGATAGCATCGAATCTTCCTTCCTTTCCTTATTTCCTGGTGTGGGCTAGTGCTCTTTCTCCATCTGTGGTTGAAGTGTGGTTGATCTCTTGATGATGAAAATGAGTAATAACAACCTACAATTTCCATTGATTTTATTTCCTATCACTTTTTTCAATATGGAATCCTATGCCAGAAGCTGATTTTGGCCTTTGAGCCAAATCCAGTCGGGAGATATATTTCGTTTGGCATATGTAATGTTTTAAAAATAATCAAGTGATTTGCTAGCATTTGAAATTGGGAGATTTCACTTCTGGTTCTATATTTTTGGTTTCTCTTGAAAAATCAGAAGACTTGAGAAGCCTGGGCCAGCAGTCGGCTGAACTCAGTAGTGTCGGTGACCCCGGCAAATGGGACTCACTCTAGTTTCATTCCCAGTCTTGCTCTACTGTCCTCAATCTGCTTGCTCTGCTCACTGATGTCACCTGCCCCTGCCAGAAAAAAATCGTTGCACCCATTCCCCTAGTTGCACTTATTCTTTTTAGAAAGGCAATGCTTTTATGTGAACATTCTTTCAAAAAGCTTCTGTGAAAATTCACTTCAAAATGGCACGTTCAATTTTACAAATAAAGCCAAATGACCATGTAGAGGCTTTTATGGTTCCTTAGAGGTTCCTGATCAAAATAATATTGAGATATGACTATTTTTTGAGTTATTCTTGGTCCAGAAACTTCTCAACTGAAAGCTAGAAATGCATGCTGTACTGGAAATAATCTGACTTTTAGCTGTCAAAATTCTGAGTTATAAACTGTTAATATTTTATTAGTTTTATTTTATCAAAGGCAGACACAGTCTCTCATGCTGTAACTTAATTTTTCTTTTTCAGAGATCATATGAAGAAATTGTTGAGAAATTTCCCCTTTTCTAGCATTGAGGGAGAGGACCTTAAAAAGAGCACTTATTGCCTTCTAACTGTCTAACATCTAAGGTGCCAGCCTCCCCAGGCTTTCCAACAATTCGATTGAATTTAAGCCTGTCTTTAGCCTTTTTGAAGGCAATTTGGCTACAGGGGCATAAAAGCAAGCCTGCCCAATTTCTTGATCCCTATAAATTCAATCTAATTGGGTATAACTTCGATGTTGTAAGGAGCCTAGATGTATTCATTAACGTGTAAAAGCTAAAATACATAATTTGTTTTGCCTATGATGATCACATAAGGTGAGCAATATGATAGTGTGACTGACTGAATGACTAATTAGGCTTTTGGTTTTCAATCAATGATATTTAAAAGTGAAAGAGTGCCCAGCTGACTGAACCTAACATAGTAGAAACACCTGTGCAAATCTGGAAGCCAACTCTGTACCTGAGTGTGAAGCGTTATTTTAGGCACAGTTAGACCAATTACAGTCCCAGGTTTCCTTGAGGTGATAGACATCTCGGTAGCAGTCATATAAAAGCCTTTTGTAATACTGCAGTCTCTGTTTTATACACATCAATTTACTAGGAGATGGGTGTGAATTTTAACACATGTTAGAAATAGCAAATGAAATTTGGTTTCTCTTAGGTCTTTTTTAACCTTTTAGGTATAAAAAAACAATGAACCCTTTGTCACCTACTATGACACAGTGACACTAAGGTAGAAAATCCCATTTAAAATGACTTCCTGTTATACCTGAGTATTTTGGTTTGGATTAGAGTCTGTTACTCTGAATAAAGAACAAAAGAAATGGCCAGCTATATCATTCAGTTATTTAAGGTGTTACCTAATATTAAAGAAATTGGAAGGAAAAGTATAATGAAAATAAATGGTCATTGTGGAAATAATTTTCTTACTAATATATGTGACTCTGATATTGCTTTCCCAAAACTTGAAGCTGTTTCTCCTGTATGCAAAATGTCTCTTATTAACAATGAAAATATAATTTGTATACTTTGCTTAAATAATAGATTTATGTATATGTACATATGAATTTTAGCTTCACTTATTGCAAATCATTTAGTGACTGATTTAAAAGTACTTGTGATTAGAAGAGTTTTTTTTTTTTTTTTGGTATGTTTATTTACTTTTGGGAGAGAGAGATAGACAGAGCATGAGTGGGGGAGGGGCAGAGAGAGAGGGAGACACAGAATCTGAAACAGGCTCCAGGCTCTGAGCTGTCAGACCAGACCCCAACCCCAGGCTTGAACTCACGAATAATGAGATCATGACCTGAGCTGAAGTCTGACGCTCAGCCGACTGAGCCACCAGGTGCCCCCCCATCCCAGAAGAGTTTTTTAAGGGCACTGGGTTCATAATGAAATCTTGGCGAGAGGTGAGCCATCTTAACATTTTTAACAATACGGAGTTAAAAGGGTCATCTGTACCAGTGGTCCTCAAAGCAGGGTGATTGAGTTTATCTGTTAATATTTGCTAATAATTAACTTAAAAGATTGACACTGGCACTCTCAGGAGGTATACATGTCCACCTATATGACCACCTATCATGAGTGATCCTGAGGAAAGTTTAGGTGTTCTAAACAAAGGTATTGACATAGGTTCTTGGTGCATCCATTTGATTTCAGCGTATTGTGATTATTGAAATTTATTTGTGCCTAATTAGTTGGATTTGAAGATTATATTAATTACTTTTAATGAAAAGAAACGTCCCAAAGTGAACAAATTGTTTAAAGGCGTTTCCTTGAAAGAAATCATAGCTTGAATATGTTACTAATGGCACAAGTGAAAATAAGCAAGAAGAAAGACCTCATACTTCTAAAACTAACACTGGCTCTTCTTCAGCCACATTATGTTCTACAAACAATAACATAATAATAGTATTTGATGTTGATAAAAAATAATTGAAATTTTCAAGGAGACTGAAATATAATTACATGCATTACATCACATTAAGGATGAAACTTATACTAAATGTTTATTTAGTCCTTAGACATTAGCAAATCAGGGAAAAAAATCATAAGTAGCAGGACATTGAAAAACTAAGCATTTGAAAGATGATCATTTCTTCAGTAATGTTTAGGGTCATATGCTAATTAAGTACTTTATAATATTTAATCAACTACAGTAAAGGCTTAGATGACAATTTTAAGGTTTCTTAATAAGGAAGGGCAAGATGCCATGTACAATTAGGGAAATATTTGAGTTTTTTTTTTCCTAATTTAAAAAGTAGTTGAAATATTACAGGAGAATTAATATGAGGGCAAATTAAAACACATTCCTAGTTAGAAAATTCTATTGGGAAATGCCTGGAAACACTGATTAAGAAATTGTTAAAATATATTTCATGTAGTTGGGGAAGTTTGCTATACAGATGGAGAACATATGGGTTTTCTAACATTCAGAGTATGGTACTTGTTAGATTATATTTCTTTTTGTGAACTATCAAAAAAAGCTGTCCTGGGATGCTTAGGTGGCTCAGTCAGTTAAGCCCCTGACTCTTGATTTCGGTTCTGGTCTTGATCTTAGAGTTTTTGAGTTTGAGCCTGGTGTCAGGCTCTGAGCTTAGTGAGCCTGGTTGCAACTCTTCTTCTTCCTCTCTCTTTGCCCCTACCCCACTTGCTCTCTCTCTCTCTCTCTCTCTCTCTCTCTCTCTCTCTCAAAATAAATAGACTTAAAAAAAGAAGATGTCCTATAAAAGATGTAATCTCAATATAAATAACATGATTAAAAGAATTAACTATGACTATTTTGCTTTATAGACAAAGTATATACATATAATCACCGGTAAAACTGCTAATTTATTTGGAATTACAATTAAGGTTCCTAGCTATGGCTCTAGAGACATCTTCACAACTGAAATTCATTCATTCTATTACTTGTAGAGAAGACTTTGAAAATGAAATTGTATCATCTTCAATGTTATAAATGTAGTTAGTTTTGTAAAAATAAGATTTTTAAACAGCAGGACTCTTTATTTTTTTTTAACACAATAGGAGTGACCATGAAAGTCTTTTTTAACCTCAGTAATTGTTTAGTTGTCTCAAGGCAAGTACTTAAAGGAGTTGACAACTTAAAAAAAGATACATTTTTTTAAAGACAAATGCTCCAAATTTGCTGACCTTTTCAGAGATGAGGAGATATACCACTTCCTGGAAGATGTTTTTTGTTCTTTTTTTTTAAAGAAAGCACATAATCTGTCTGTTCAAGTTAAAGGTGACATTTTAACAATAAGCGAGAAAATGAATTCTCTTTCAAAAAACCTTGTGTTGTGAGAAGAGAATTTTGATAGTAGGTATTTGGAGATGTTCTCACCATTAAGTAGCTTTGTTGACAAAAACAATTGTAAGAGTATAACCTATAAACTCTAAAGTCTGCTTATCTGGAAACAGAATTTTCTAACCTTTAAAATTTACTCAAGATGAAGAGGTTTTGTAGATTTTATATCTCTGTTTTAAACAGAACATTATGTCTGTTGTTTTGTAGCTTTAATTGACATCAGAAAAAGTAAAACGTTGCTGGCTCAATTTCATAATTATCCACTGTGATGGACAAGATAGAAAAAAGCATCATGCTTTAGTAGAGGCAGCCAGTGAAACACTTTTTCTGTTTGAATCTATGTATTTATGTACAGTATTCTTCCAAGGTATAAATACCACTTAACCAAGTGTAGAAATGACTGAACTTATAAACCAGACCTCAGAATAAGTGTATCACAGTATTTTATGCAAATACTAATAAAAATGATTTCTAAATATTCTACAATGAGGCCTATATTCACTTTTTCTCTTTGATCTTTCAAGTTCAGTCTGAAGATATCTGGATGCCACTGACCTATGTTGGCCTCCTGTTTCAGATACCCTAGAACTGAGCTACCATGATGAATGAGACTTCATCCTTGCAAGAGAACCTACCTTCCAATGAGCCCCAACAGGAGCTCATTTCAAGACAGAATGTCTTGTCAAATATTTCTATGAGCTATTGATTCTCTATTTGTACCGTTAGTCTAAATGAAAACATTATTCTGCTTTTTAAAAACAAATTGAAGTGTAACATATTTACATCTGTCCCCATTTTCTTCTCAAGGCAAAACCCTCTACTTTTGCACTGACCCTATCTCCACTGTCTTCACCACACCCCTGTTCCCTCATCAGTCTCTCTCTATTTCTCTCTGCCTTCAAACACTCTTGGTTGTTTCCTGTTTTGAAAACAAGAAACCAACAAATTTTCACCTATCTTGTACTGTACTTTGGTTAACATTTACCTCGTATTCCCTTATTTCCATAGCATCCAAAAATATGGAATCTATTTTCTTTTCAAGACTTATCTTCACTTGTTCCTTTTTCATATCCCTTGAAAATATGTCCTCCATTGTTTATACTTCTCTTAAAGGTCACTAATGCCTAACTGAAAATTAAATACTGTTTTTCTTATTTGAATTCTCCATAGCCTGTCTGCAGCATTTCACACATGAACTAAAACCTTCCTCACCCTCTTTTTGGAACATGGAACATCAGTTCCATGACGTTATAACATCTTGCTTCTCTATAATTTTTTAACATTCTTTGTCCAGATCTCTAGGATTCCAAGTGTCAGTATTCAGCCCCATCTAGTCCCTGTTCTCTGGATTAAAGAGGGATCTTTTCTTTATATAGACACTTTTTAAAAATTTCCTGTGAAGGATTCGTCTCATCATCTGATTCAGTCATGAAACTGTCAGGAAACTAAATTTATGCCCAGATTACCCATAAGAAGAGACTTACAGAGATGTGGGCAGTGTTAAGGGCTCAAAAAGAGGGTTGTGTGGTACCCAGACAGTAATGTTTTTAGGAAATTCTCTTTACTTCAAGGCCTAAAGGAAAATGGCAGATATAAACTTCTGAGAAAGTAGGGAGGCCTGAAACCCAGCAGGAGGTTTCTAAGAGCAAGCTGTACTTGTGGAGGGACACAGCTGCTGTCAGAAATCAGACTTGGAAGAAGGGAGGAAGCAAGGAAGAAATACCCTGACCACTTTCTGCTCTTACCACCACCCCCCCCACCCCCGTCCCCATAGTTTCCTGTCTCCGCCCTCTATATGCCAAACCCAATTTGAAGCTGGCTGGCAAGCAAGGCTGGATAAAGTGTACAGAGATCAGCTTCCTGAGGTGCAGAGTGAGCAGAGGAGAGCAGAGACTCTCTGATCTGGAGAGGGCAAAGATAATAGCCAGTACGTCATCTCTGTGCTAGTGACTGCAATTTTTTTTTTTCAGTTAGATCTCTCATCTAAACCTAATTTCCAGGTCAACTGTCTATTAGCTATTTACACATGATTTTCCTACTATCCCTTCAAACACAGTATATCTAAAAACAATTACCATCTCCTTTATCTAAACCTGTTCCTGAAATGCTTTACATTTTAAGCAATACATTTTAAGCAATACAGCAATACAGTAATTTTCTCTGACCCGTATCCTAGTTCCACTACTCTAATTCCAGGGCCATATTCCACTTCTACCTTAATTCTGAGACTTACGGTTACTTTAAATCACACTTCTGGAGATTTATTGCCTTATTTTGTCTCCAATACTCATTTCATCTTGCTTTTCCTATTACCCATATCCCTGGGGATTAAAGTTCTGTCCTTGTGGCTGGAATGTTGATAGTCTTCTGAGCAGCTGTTGTCTATCTAGTCTGCTTGTTCTCTAAAGATCCCCTATTCTTGGAGTCCCAGCTGTCCTTCCTGGTAAGCTCATTTTTTAGGATGTATTCTGTATGGGACTTTCACAAGGCTGACTGCCTGTCTGGGCGCCCCCTTGTGGCTAGTGTTAGTTTCCAGACACAGTGTTCCATTATGTTAGACTAGACTTTCTCCACTTCTGTCCACATCTGTACTCCCTAGTGCCAGCCTCATTCCTGCAAACTAATCTAATACTGGGTGTTAGTCCTTTCCAATTGGAGGAGTTAACTGGGTTATTCAAAATTATGGAATGACTGTGATCTGTACTATGATAGATGGTGAATTCTTAGCTCCAGGTTACTAAGCCAGGGAGCTTTACCATTAAAAAAATACAACTTAATTATAAAAATATGGATGATATAAAAAAGACTAAAAATCAATTCAAAACCAGTTATATGTATAATATTAACACCTAGAAACAAAAATTAGTAATATTTGGGGGTATTTATAACTACTTTAAATATATGTAGACCCATATATTATAATAGGTATATCATTATATATATATATAGATAGATAAAGGTTTATATAACATTTCATATATCTTTAAAGAACACTATATACATATGTGATATATACATATGAATTCATATATACATATACATATGAATACAATATATTCATAAATGTATATAAATAAAACATGTATATATATGTGTGAGTACATGTATAGATATATGTATACATACCTATATACTATATGTACAGATATGTGGTACATAGTTTTGTATCCAATTTCTTTAACTTAACATTTTTATGAGCATTTAACTCAAGTATTCATCCTTAAAACTTTAGGGAAATATGATTTTATTGGCTACACAATATTGCAGGCAAGAATATTCCATAATGCATTTTGTCACTCACATGGTTGAATGCTTATATTGCTTCCAGCTTTTCCTATACCATACATGTTTGTTAAACATCAGATATTTTCCCTTTAGGATAGAATTTTCAAAGTGGAATTACTGATTCAAAGGCTATTAAATTTATACAAAGGCTCTTGATACATATGGCCAAGTTGCTGTCTTGACAAAATGCACCAATACATTCCTCTACCAGTAGTATCTGTGCACACACGTTCCAATGCCCCTCTCTTGTCACACCCTTTTTTAAAGTTTATTTATTCATTTTGAAAGAGAGAGTGTGAGCACATATGAGTGAGCAGGGGAGGGGCAGAGATAGAGAAGGAGAGAGAGAATTCCAAGCAAGCTCCATACTGTGAGCTCAGAGCCCAATGCAGGCTTGAACTCACAAACCATGAGATCATGACTTGAGCCAAAATCAGGAGTCAGATGCTTAACTGACTGAGCTCCCCCAGGCGCCCCAGCACACGCTTTTTATGATGGACATTTTTACATTTAAAAATGTCTCATTGTGATGAACACTGAGTGTTACATGCAAGTGATGAATCACTACATTCTACTCCTGAAACTAATACTACACTATATGTTAACTAACTGGAATTTAAATAAAAACTTGAAACAAAAAGAACAAAAATTCCTCCCTTTGTGAGGCCCAAATTTTATTATTGTTTAAATAACTGTTTTTTACTCATCATGAAGAACAGAAAGATTTTAAAGAAACTGCAATCTTTATTCTGTCTCCCCGTCAGACCATAACAGGGGACATCTTACCCTTCCTTGTTGCCTCTGAAACATATTCTGTAGACTTGTATTATCGGTTTACTTCACAAGCAAGAAGTTAGGGAGGTTTGAAGTTACCTCTGAGAAACATAGGAAATGATGAGAGTGAGTGGCTGAAAGAAGAACCAAGCACGAGCACTGTAAAAAGCACCCAGGAATCTTCCTGGACAGGCATACAGCAGCCCTCACGAAGTTAATGGTGTGCTGTATGATTAGAGGGTGCAATTGGAGGCCATGTCTGACAAAGAAGGAGTTTGGCTCACAGCGTGTGACACTAACAAAACCCCTCCTTCGACCTTCTTTTGTTCAGTGATAAAACATGTAGAGGAACAGACAAGTTTTAATTTCTTCGTGTAGTTTTTTTAAAAGCTATGTTGAGCTTCCTTCGCCCCACCAATCTCCGTTTGATGAATGCGATCCTGGACGATTCGAAATACAGCCCTATAAAGTTCTGCAGGAGTCTTCTTAATTTTGAGAACTGAAGTGTGAAATTCTTGAAAGGGTGACACTAAAGGTATATAATGCTGTCCTGTTTTGGGAATTAGCCCAGTAAACCTATTTCTAATGTTGCGCATAAAAAAGTAAAGCCATTCTCCTTAGTTTGTTCCATGAAGCTTTACTTGCATTCATCAGCCATTCCCTCTATAAGCAGAAGAGGATCTTAAAGATATATATGTGTGAATTGCTATCTCACTGTATTAAAGACAATGAATCCTTCACGTGAGAGTTGATGGTATGAGCTGTATTGTCTCTGTGACAAATGAAAGGTACGACAATAGCAGTAAATATTTATCTTAGTCGAAATAAAAGCCCAGAAATACTCTTTTTGTGTTGTTAATTTCCATCTTTCCCTGTCATTAGCTTTGTCCTACTTCTTGTCAATTTCACACTAGGGAAACAGTGTGAAACAAATGGAGAAGAGTTTTTGGCATCCTCTCTCTCTTAGAAAAAGAAAAAAAAAAAGAATCCCAACTGCAAATAGCATTTAAATCAAGATTATAGTTGCAACTTTTGATGTTAAAAAATGTTTTCTGGGGTGCCTGGATGGCTCAGTCAGTTAAGCATCTGACTTCAGCTCAGGTCATTATCTCAGGGTTTGTGAGTTTGAGCCCTGAGTCAGGGTCTGTGCTGACAGCTCAGAACCTGGACCCTGCTTCGGATTCTGTGTCTCTCTCTCTCTCTCTTTCTCTGCCCCTCCCCAACTCATGCTGTGTCTCTCTCTCTCTGTCTCTCAAAATAATAGATAAACATTAAAAAAATGTTTCCCGAGTTGGAGACTGAAAACATGGATTTAATCACAAGCTTCTTCTCTTATTAATTTCTATTTTCTTTTATGGTCATTTGCTATTTTTCAAAGGTGAGTTACTAAGTTCCCCTGATTTATAAGTCTGAAAACTGTTACCTTGAAAAGGAACATTTCAGAAAGAATCTATACATAATACTAAAATCCTTTCCATCAGCCTTTTGTACCATGTGTAGTGAATTATGTCCTTCTTGACTTCATAATTAGAAAGAGGAGCAGATGGCTGAAACTTCATGTAAAATTATGTACCCATTAAATAATAACTTATGTATTTCCAGTGACTACTTTTTGTAGTGGGGTAAGCCAAACACTTAAGAGGTGATTTTTTTTTTTAAGGATGAAACAAATATATATTCTCTTCTAGGCAAACTTTATATATATATATATATATATATATATATATATATATATATATATATATATATCAGACTCACTTCACAGCTAAGCTTCAAATTACTATGTGTTAACTCTATGGAATTTGTGATCCAGATCCTTTTCATAGATATTGTAATATAGACGCTTTTGGAATAAGAGTTCTTTTACTACCGTCAGCAATTTTATCCTCCACTTTATTTTCAAACTGCTCCTCTATGAAAATTATTTTCAAAGGCATTTGACCTACTTCATACGTGTTTTACTGTTACTTCTAAAAGAGATACATTTGGGCATGTGACTTTTTAGGTTGTGGATAGAGGCAGGTGAGCCAACTCATCATTTACTGATTCTGTTTTAATTCTACTCAGAAGAGACCATGAGAGTAACCAAGTGTCAGAGGTGTGCCTCTATTTCTTAGTGTCCTAGCGTTATCCACACATTCCCAGACACACCATTAGATGCAGGTCAGTGATTCATTCATTCTCATACACTCATTGAACACCTGTGCTTACCAAGCACTTTCATTTTCTCTCAATGTGTATTTAGGGATCCTGCTAGCTGTTGGTGGAAAAAGCGTTCTAATTTTATGGGAAATGAGGTCTGAGGATAGTCAAATACAATGCTTTAAAGACAGCATTGTTCTATCTCTAACATTCAGCTTTCAGTTGGCAGAACTGTTCTACTAAATGTATGACTATGGCATTATAGAGGCTATATGCCTGGGAGGAACGCTGTGGAGTGAGTTCTACTCCTTGAGCTCTACTAAAAAACTACAGATTTTTGGTACTATGTAGTTCTACTTTTTCTCTGCTTAAAATGTTCTTTTAGAGAAGCTGTACGGCCTCACATGGTGACTGATTAAGGTCAAAATTAAAATCATGAATTCCATTTTCATTCCTGCTTTGTGTTTTCATGTTAGTTAATGTGTAATTGTTAAGAGTCTTTGTCTAAAAGAAATGGGTATTTGTATTATATAACAACAATTTCTTGGAAATTCTGGAAATGCCTGCTTTGGCATTGCGTGAAATAAATATACAGATGCATAATCCTATAGTCAAATATTATGTTACAAAAAGAGGTTGCTCAAAATGTGGATGGGCATAATTAATATTTTATTAACTGGGAAACCAGATATTCTTTGTAATGATTTTTTTAAAAAAAATATTGCATGTCTTTTGTTGAGAGGATAATATTTGTGGATTACTTTCATGCAAACAATGAAAGCAATACAAAGGAGAGAGTGATATTATGTTTGCAATAAAGCCTGGCTTGACCTCATTGGTATTCCTAGTTGTAACAATCCTTACCTTTTCTAGGACCAACTACTTAATCAGCTCTGAAAGTAGCAAGCAGATATGCCTGGAGGGCCTCCAAACTGGCCTCAGTCCAGACCTAATTATCATCGAGGATTTCAGTGTTTAAAGAACAACCAGAAGTTTAGGAGGTATGAATACTAGCAGAATTAGCCTCCTACTCTATATTCTTTTAGTTTCGGAACCTTAATTTTCTTCTAAGTCTTTTCTTCTACAGTCCCAGACATCTGGGTTGACCAAAGCATTCATCTAAGACCTGGATTGATCCTAGGAAGCATGTTGAGATTTTAGATCAGGATTCTTTCCCCCAGATTTCTGGGAGTACTCTTCTTAATAAATAGGAAAATAATTTAATAAATATGTAAATAGGAGATGTTGGTGATAATAACATGTGTGATAACACATCCATTTGTTTTTTTCCCCCAATTGGTCACTGTTCTCCTATGAAAATTGCCCCTCTGAATGATACAACTTTTGTATTTGATACTAGGAGTTGGCACATGTGTTTAAAAGACCCTTAGAAAGCATTCGGGCATGAAGAATGGAGTGGCATACTATGAACCGGCAGTAATAATTGGTGTCCAGATGGATATGTGAATCTGCAAAAAAAAAAAGTCAATAGTGATTGATATTCATAATTTTAGCTCTGTAAAGGCAAAAATTTTCAGTTAACTGTTGTGGCATTTAAAACTATTGCATATATGTACATTATATATTACATATATATGAGAGTGTTGAATGTACATATTATATATAAAATATACCTATATTATATATAATATATTATATATATCTATATATATACATATAGAGATATATATGTATAATGGACTCTTCCACTCTAGTCAACCTTCCCATTCATTAATTATAAATAGAATATAGTGATAATGTTTTAGAACATTTTTATGCCTTATGATAATATTTAGGGCATTTTTAATTTGGCTCATTAGATTAAGATTCTTTAATTTTTTTCCTTTGATATTCCACATTTATTACTTATATAGATATATAAATTGTATATAGATATAATCTATGTACATTTAAATATATATTGAACATATACTATATGTGTGTGTGTGTGTGTGTGTGTGTGTGTGAGTGTGTATCTCCAAAAATTTCTCTTCAATCACTTGGAAACTGATAGTACCTTTTTCTCATGTTCATTGCTTCTAATCAACTACAACTATATACAGTAAATTGACCATAATAAAGTTGAATTTTATTTTCCTTTTTAAAAATCAAATGAAATCAAATTTTAGAGAGAGCACAAATGGGGGAGAGGGGCAGAGAGGGAGAAAGAAAGAATCCTAAACTGTCTCCATGCCCAGTGTGGGGCCCAACTTGGGGCTGGATCCCATGACTCTAGGATCATGCCCTGAGCTGAAGTCAATAGTTGGACGCTCAACTGACCGAGCCACGTAGGTGCTCCTTACTTTTTAATGTTTAAAAAATTACTCTGGGAATTCATAAAAATTCCAATCTAGGAAAGACATTATTATATGATAAGAAATTATGTGTTAACTATGTTATTAGTAACTTTTTCTCTCTCAATATCTAAAAGATTAAATTCTTCTGGAATATTGTTGAATACCGAAGGGAAATTTGACAGTGGTCTCAGGAGAGGTAACCCGAAATTTAGATATAAATTTAAATCACCTTCCAGCAGAAAGACCTCAGAATGTGTAGCTAAAACAAAAAAAGAATTTTATCTAGAGATTGATTTCCAGAATGGAAACATGGAACCAGATTTTCTGGTCCACTCTTGACTTTACCTAGGTTAAGATAAGGGGCTACTTATTTATATGGTGATAGAAAATGTGGGTTTATAGAATATTCTCGTGTCAAAAAGAAATCATAGTTTCTATTAGAAAGAGACTACTAAAAATAACTGTGTAACCTAAGGACTTGACTTTGTTCCTGAGAATTCTTGACTTTCTGACTTGCCCAGAATTTAGCAATTCCCTTTTCTGGCTTTCCTCCTTGTACTGGGCAACACTTCAGCAAATAACCTTCAGAAACCTATTCTCAACATCCTCCCTCAACATCCAGATCCAAAAGCATAAGTCCCCAAACCTGTCTTCTCAGCTGGAGTTTTAGTTCCAGGACTTTTATTTCTTCTTTAGAAGATGTGGGTTTATTCAAGTGATAATCGCTATCAAAGTACATGACACTAGTTAAATTTGTTTTGTAAAAATTAAATATAAATGAAATCCAAAGGGAAATTTTAAATACAAACAAGGATTTTAAAAAGCAATGTAAGATGAGCACTTGTGTATCTAGCACCCAATTTACAAAAAATCAAAAACCAAAAACCAAAAACTATTCCCTTGAGGTCACAGGTGTTCTTCTCTGAGTCTTTATCCGGCTTCTTTCACCCCTTAGAACATAACAACCATCTTGAATTTGAGATTCATTATTCCCTTGTGTTTCTATATGGCTTAATTTTATTCTTGTATCCCAAACAATATATTGTTTAGGTTACTAATTTTTAAGTTTATGTGATTCAGTGGCATCATACTGTATATATTACTCTACGATTGTTTTTGCCATCCAAAATTATTTTCCTAAGATCTGTTCATGTGATTGTATTTAGCTACAATCTGTTTATTTTCTCTGCTGCATCAGATTCCATTTGCAACCATTTATTTTTCAGATTCTACTGTCAATGGGTACATGACATTTTGACAGGTAATTTCTTTTGTGCCCACTTTCATAATCAGGACTTTTTTATTTTCATTTATTTCATATCCACAAACACTAAGTCACTGAATTTTGAGCATTTTAAAATCGTCACTTAACTTCCCTCTCTAATATAATATACTCCCTGATTCCTTTCTGTCCTGAGCATGCTTCTGTTCCAGGCATATGCTTGACTCACCTCACCAGATACCACTGCGAGTGATGCTGTAGGAGAAGATTGAGGCTAAGGGAAAGAATGGTAGTTGGGAATGAGTTTGGGCAATCTATTGATAATAATAACTTTTAAAAGAGTAAAATTTCATCTTTATCAAAATGTTCTGCTTTTCCAGTTTCACCACATAGTATTTTTAAATAAATGAAATGCCTCAGTGATAAGCCATTTCAATTCACTTTGTCTGACACCCTTTCTGTAGATAAACACACAAAACTTAGATGTTACCATATAATTTCCTACGTAATTTCCCGTGGGTTGATTTGCCTGGCTGGGAGTACCTGAGTTTTGTTCTCTGTATCACTTCTATTTAATGGGGAAAATTGCTATTGCCACCAAAAGAGAAGGACAATCAGTGGCCTTTGCCTTCTCTTATTTTCAATGATTTTGTAAGAATGGAGTTAATTCCCCTGGGATGATAACGTTTTATAAAATGTGTAAGAGCCTACTGTGAATCAGTGAGATGCAATGCTGTCTTGGGAGGAAATGGAAGGAAATTTATATGGGAGATTCCAAAAGGGGTTGAGATTTTAGCCAAAAAAAAAAAAAACCCAAAAAAACTGACGAAATAACCTCACAGGAGAGATAGCATGGTTCATATCATAAGATCTTGTTAGGAATTTATGTTTCTTCCTTAGTGGTTGATTTACTGCATTATATATGCCAGAAAACAATGCCACGAAACTTAACATGAAAATGCCTTACATTGCACACGGAGTAATTTTAATTAACACTTATATGCTGCTTATATTTAAAAAGCACAAGCCAAAGCTTGTGTAAGGGACTGAAAGGTTGTCACACCCTATTCTGTGAATCTGCACAACTGTCCCTTTATACCGTGTAGGCTTCATTTCTGCAGATCTTCATAACGCATTCTAAGAAAATGAACAAGAAAACATTCTGATGATTCCCAGGAGAAACACCAGCCTTCCTTATCCACCCACTTGTGATATCTTCTCATTACAGAATTCCTTCTGTTAAATTGTAATACCTTAAAATGAAAAGCAAGAAGCTTTTGTCCTTGTTTCTGTGACATACTGGTAGGTTTCTCTTTCTTTGTCAATAAACTTAGAATGTGGTATTGGCAAAGTATAGACTTGAAAACACAGAGAATGTGTCAACTTCTCATAGATGCAGGCCTTAAAATGAATGAATATTCAGACAGGAGTACAATCTATGTTTGTTAAGCTTGCCCAGAAGTAGGCAGTGGGGCTTAGTCACATTCTCAGGAGGGAGCGAATGCTGAAATAGGAAGGGGACATTTATTGTGGCTGAAATACCTTTGTCTGGGCCAGCAGGCCTGAGCAAGAATGCAGAGGGACAATATGGCACAAACTAGATTGATAGATATGTGGCTAAACAAATGTCTTGGCTCTATAGCTATGCCACTCTACCAGCTGGGCTACATTGACCTTGGGTTAATAATAACCTTTCCCTTCCATTTCCTCATCTGAAAAATGCTGAGAGCTATACCTGACCTATCTACTTCACAAGATTATTATAATCCTTGATTAGAAAAATAGATGTGAAAGATTTGTGAGCTTGTAAATGTCCTATTCATTAAAACAACAACAACAATATTATTTGTGTTCATTTAATCTTCACATGACAGAAAGTATGGTCCGGAATATTTTCAGATGGAAATGAAGCTCAGAAAGTCTATGATTTTTCAAATGTCACATGTAGTAACGCTACTGATGTACTTGGGGTTTCATTCTAGGCTATTTCCTTTGGCTTCTGTTTTGAAGACATTTAAAAACAGAGCGGAGTGTTTTGAGGAAGGGGATTGACTGACGACTATATATCAGGTAGAACTCTGTTTTGGCTGCCAGTGACAGAAATCCAGAATTAAGTAGTTTGGGATTAAAAATAAAAGGAAATATGTATGTTTGTACAACTGGGTGCTCAGCTTTGCAGATGGCTCTAGCAATTCCCATCTCTTGGTGTTTAAGCCGTGGTATAGGCCCCTCCCATATTGCTGCAGGATTGGTCTTTATGACAAATAGGTGACTGCAGATGTGATGGTATCTTCCCCTGAAGATAAATCATAAAGGACATTGTAGCTTTTACCTTGTTCTCTCTTGGATTTGCTCATGTCAGGGGAAACTGTCATGTCATGAGGACACCCACACAGTTCTGTGGAGCAATCCATGTGATGAGGAACTGAGGCCTCCTGAAAAAAGTCTGAGGAATTCTAGCCAACTCCATGTGATTGAGTGAGCACCTTAAAAAGGATCCTCCAGCCTTACTTAGTCGAACCTCCGGATGATGTTCTACTCAGCTGACATCTTGTCTGGAATCTCAAGAGAGACCAAAGTTATCCATCTAATCTACTCCTGGATTCCTGACTCTGAGCAGCTCTCTAATATCAATATCTTAAATGTCTGCCATTTAAATTGCAATATCTTGGGCTAATTTATTATGGAGAAATAGATTCCTAATAACACAAATGACAAATCCAATGGTGGAATTTGCTTAAGCACCTATGGATGCATATACTCAAAGCTATGGTCAGAATTTCATTTAACTTCATCTCCTGGCTCTACATTTCTCCATGTTTCTTTTATTCTCAGACTCACCTCTGTGTGGTAAAAATAATGACCACTGTCTCAAATTAAACTTATAGTTTTTAATTCTAGAAGACAAGTCATATCCTCTCTTTCCTACCCCTTTGATAAATATCTCATACAGTGAATAGTAACCTGTGAACTGAGAACAATGCTATTTGGGACACATACTAGCAATCACTTTGGGCAGAGAGATGGGTGCTTTGATTGGCCCGGTCTATGTCCTGGGTCAGATCCACCACCATTGAGGAAAAGATACCTCTTTTATGGACAGTCCCACTGGAATCATACTAAATACAGATGGGGCAGTTCCCCAAAGAAAGGGGTACTGGCTGGTCAAACAATATACATTCATCACAGGATAGGCATCACTCCACAGGGAAGGAAGTGTAGTTACTCTGTTGTTCCTTACACTTTTATTAGGATAAGAAAAATATCAGAAAGGACAGCTGTTCGTCAGATTGCAGAGACTGAAGGACAGTATTATTATTTTTCTCTAAAGGATTGCTTAGTATGTGCTACTGGGAAAGAAAAGACAACACCTTTTTTTTTTTTTTTTGATGAAGACATCTGCAATGCTTTCTTTGTTAGAGTATTAAAAATTACTTTGTAAACAAAAGTTTCACAGGTTGGCGGACAATGGAATCACCTCTATGTACAGATGCAACAGTGGAATACTTTATTTGGATAAAAAAGTGTTCCTTGACTACCTTGTAGTATTCCCTTTCCTCTGTGCTCAACACACCCCAGAGCAGAGTTTGACTGAAATCTGGGAGCCTCATGATTCCGGGTGATAATTTGTGTCCCCATGCCCTGCTCTGTCTCTACCACAACATTATCTGAGATTACTATTACAGAATCACTTAAGCAAATACATCCCTCAAAGAAGAGCCTATAATTAGAAGTGGGAATGCACTCACTGTTTTTTTTTTAATGCATATTTATTTTTTGAGAGAGACAGACTGAGAGAGAGAGAGAGAGAGAGAAAATGTGAGCGGGGGAGGGGCAGAGAGAGAGGGAGACAAAGAATCCGAAGCAGGCTCCAGGCTCTGAGCTGTCAGCACAGAGCCCCACTCGGGGCTCAACCCATGAACCCTGAGATCATGACCTGAGTTAGACGTTTAACCGACTGGGCCACCCAGGTGCCCCATCACTCACTTTTAAAAGCTCCTCAGAAAAGCAGCTCCTGGGTGGCTCAGTCATTTAAGCATCCAACTTCGGCTCAGGTCATGAACTTAAGGTTCGTGGGTTCGAGCCCTGCATTGGGCTCTGTGCTGACACTTCAGAGCCTGGAGCCTGCTTTGGATTCGGTGTGTCCCTCTCTCTCTTCCCCTCCCCCACTCACTCTCTATCTCTCTCAAAAATAAGTAAACATCAAAAAATTAAAAAAAAATCCGTGGAAATAATTCCATCATCCCTGGCATCCCTGTTTACCACAGTCACTACTAGAAATTCCGTTCTCCCTGGAGTTTAATACCTCTGTACATAAGATTGGACACTCCTTTGTGTCAGTCTGACACATCCATCTATTAACAAAATATCACAAGCGTCTGTCATTTAAGCTGCTCTATTACCTTACTTTGCTTTAGTTACAGTGTCTTCTTGGTGTTTCCCATGCACCATGCTAAAAATTCTCATCTCAAGTGCTTTATACCTGCTATTTTGTTGATTTGAAATACTCTTTTTCCACATTGCACAGTCTCAATACCGTACTGTATTCACGTGTCTACTCAATTATTACCTCAGATAGAACTTGCTTAGCCATCCTGACTAAAAAAGCTCCCATATCCATTGTTTTGCTTATGATACAATATGACTTGGTAGGTATAAATAAAAGAAATTAAAAGATAATGATTACATATAACAATATATAACATAACTGGAACGAATGGCTACCTTGAAAAATGCATAGAGCCAATGTCTATGTTAAAATACCTTAAAGAAAAATCACAGGCTTAAAGAAGACCATAGAGGTCAGTCTGGAGAGCAGAGAAGGTTGGAGGGTAAGCCTGAGGAGGCAGTGAATATCTATAACATGAAAAATTTTCAATGTCAAGTCCCAGGGAATTCCATTAGACCTTAAGTGACTGTATTGATGTTCTATAAATAGATTAGACTCAATAAAATGAGTCAGCAGAGTCCCTAATAACATAAACCATGAGAATTTGCACATTGCAATTCGTTCCTCCTCAGTGCAAATATATAAAACTCTTACGGAAAAAGAAAGGAAAAAAGAATAATGGCTGTGCCAAATTTACCTACAACAATGAAGTAAGATAAAATACTCTTCTCATAAGGAAAAAATATTATATGGTGGTGGGAAATTATATGAAAGAGGTTTCAGAACCTAAAGGGAGATTTTCTGATAACCTTATTATAATAATATATTTATCCATCATCCTACCATTGAAAGTTTGCTTATTTTCTGTTTATATTAAAATAATTCTGCAATAAATATAATTTTATAAGTACTTTTTTATACATATGAAGGTAGTTCTGGAAAAGTGATTCCTAAAAGTGAAATTATTGAATCAAAGCATATACAAATTACCCTGTGAAAAGGTTTATACTAATTTAAATCAATATCAGAAAGTATATAATAGTGTATTTCTAATAGATTCTCCTTTAACAACACTGGAATTGTAATTCAATATTTCCCCCAATAATATTTGGGAAAAATGGCATCTTACTGCTATTTTAATTTGCATTTCTTTGATTACTACTGAGGGCAATTATCTATTCATATACTTGTCATTTGCTCTGTGACTTGTCTGCTCATATTTTTTGCCCATTTTTTCTTTTTGTGTATTTCTTCTTTGGGATTCCTAAGGTCGTTATATATTATGGGCAACGATCTTTTGTCTGTTTTATAAGCTACAATTTTCTTCCATATATTTCTTATCTTTTAACCTTTTTTATACAGTCATTTATCATTGGAATTTTAAATAAACTGTCACCTAATATTTCCCATCTCAGTAACATAAACTTCCACTGTTAACTGAAGCCAAATACCTCAATGCCATTGTTGATTCCTCTTTTAATATTCCATCTCTCACCAGAAACTCTTGTTGGCTTGACTTTTATATCTTTCCCCAAATTAATCTTTTCTTGCTGCCATCACCTCTTCCATCCTTTCTGTAGACATCATCCTTTTCTGTCTAGACTACTGGTATCTCTGCTTATGCTCTTTCCCTCATGCAGTCCATTTTCCACAGCTCAGCCAAGGTGAGACATTTATTTTTGTACTTTTAACTATAAAACACTAAATAAAATATTATAGAATTCATATTTTTATGTGTACTGCATGTACATTTTATAGAACAATAATAAATTAAACACACATATATCCACCAACTAGCCTAAGAAATAAAATATTAGCAACATATTTGAAGGCTTCTGTGTGTCCCTCTTGACTACATCACCTTTTGTCCTCCAGAAACAACCGCTATTCTGAATTTTGTGTCAATAATTCTCTCACTTTCTTAAAGGTTTTGCCACATATATATGCACTGCTAAACAATATGTTTCTTATTTGTCTGATATTATACTTGTTTATTTGAAATGATACTGTGAGGTTCTTTAATATTGGTATAGATAGCTGTAAATTATTCTTTAAATTTTTTTTTAATGTTTATTTATTCTTGACAGAGAGAGAGAGAGCACTTACAGGGGAGAGGTAGAGAGAGATGGAGACAGTCTGACACTGTGCTCGAACTCACAAACCATGAGATCATGACCCGAGCAGAAGTCGGACGCTGTAACAGACTGAGCCACCCAGGTGTCCCTACAAATTATTCTTTAACTGCTATTTATTATTCCCCTGTAAGAACATGCCACAATCCATCTATACATTGTGTCAATGGACACTTTGCTTTTTTTATTCATTCATTTATCCTCCATCCATCCATCCATCCATCCATTTGTATCTTTTGTTAGAAACAATTATTCCATAAGTATACTTTTACATACCTCTTGATATACATAATAAGAGTTTCTCTAAGGTAGATGACTATGGGAGGAAATATTCAGTCAGCAGACATGTAATCATCAGCTTATATAATTTCTTGAGTATGTCATATTTTCCCTCCTAATTTTCAGTGCCATCTCCATTATTTGGCACACATGTCTGGGTTCTCTACTTGGTTTTTTTGTTTCAGTTGTCTTTTCCTGTGCCAGAAACAATGTATCTTAATTATTATAGCTTCCTAATAGTTTTGAAAACTTGGATATGTGATAAGTATGTCTCCTGGTTGTTCTTTCTACGGTCTTGGCTAATCTTGGCTCTTCATTCTTCCACATAAACTTTAGAATCAGCTTGTCATGTACCATGAAAAAACCCATTTGTTTTTTTTTTGTTGCTGTTGAAATGACATTGAATGTTGACTTACTATCCATAAAATGTTATATTTATCCCTTTAGGCCTTTTAAAATAAATTTTGTATTATTCTTCACAAAATTTTGTAATCTTTTGGTAGACTTATTCCTAGAACATTGTATTTTCTAATCTTCTTCCTGGTTCATAAAATTTAACTTTACTTTTACATAATCTTATACTCAGCAAATATTACTGTCTTATTAAATCCAATAATTTGCCTTTTAATATTTTGAGGGTTTTCTACACAGAAAATCATATTACTTACAAATAATGATAGATCTTTATTTCCAAAGTTTGTATCTTTTTTCATAGTTGCACTATGAAACTCTGATAGGGGACCATAGTTTGTAATGATGGGAGACCTAGTTTTAAAGGAAATGTTTTCAATTTTTAATTTTGGAATATGGTAAATATGCTGTTTTTCTAGATAACATCAGAAAAAGGAAGTTTCTTATTTTCCTAGTCTCTAAAACTTTATTTTCATCTTACATTATAAACATATTTGAATTTTAATGATGTTTTCCTACATTTATCGAGATGATCATTTATTTTCCCTCTTTATTAATATGGCAAAAAATTATTTGACTTCTTACTGTTTTATTGTTGGGATGAAACAAACATGTTAATTATTTTGTAAATATATCTTTGATTTTAAGATTTATTTCTATTTTTTACATCTGGAGTCATGAGAAATTTTGATCTGTAGTAGCTCTTTCTCATACTGTCCTTATTTGCTTTTGGAATTAAGATGATACCTTCTCCTTCTCCTCCTCCTCCTCCTTCTCCTCCTCCTCCTCCTCCTCCTCCCCCTTCCCCTTATCCTCACCCCTCCTCCCCCTCCTTCCCCTCCCCATTTTCCCCTCCCCTTCTCCTCCTCCTTCTTTTTGTGCCAGTTTCTTGAAATGAGTCCAGGAGTATTCCCTCTAATGAATCAGAGTATTCCTTCTTCTAACTTCATTAGATTTTATGTAAATTAGAATAATCTACTTCTCAAAAAATTGGTAGAACTTGACTATAAAATTATTTAGTCTGATGTTTTCCTTGTGGAGAGATTTTTAACTGATTCAGTTTCTTACTAAGACAATTCTATTTTTGTTTTAAGACAATATTGTAAATTATATTTAAGGTGAATTTCTTCTTTTCACCTAAATTTTCAAATGTATTGACTTAAAATTTTTCATGGTACTCTTGTTATGTTTTAATGTCTCTTAAATTTGGAATTATGTTTCCTTTTTCAATCCTATTGAATGATTAATTGGTGCTTTTCCTCTTTATGTTTTGGTCAATATTGCAAAATCTTGGCAAAATTATTAGTTTTACCAAAAGGCAAATTTGGCCTAATTATCCCCCCTAATATAATTAAAACTTTTTCTATATTTGATTTTTTCTAATATGTATTAATTCCACATTTTTTTTATCTTCAAATATGTTTTGTGCCTCGTTAATCTTCAGCTTTATTTATTTTCCAAAATTAATTGAAAGATGAAATTTTCTTAAGTACTTATTTGGCTATATCCCAATAGGTTAAAAGAAATATTTTCACTATTATATATACAGTTGTAATTTTTTCTAGCTTCTGTTGCTATTTCTTCTTTCACCTGTGAATTATTGAGGACTTTATTTAAAAATTTTAAATATATCCTTTTTAACATATTGTTACTGATTTCTAACTTAGCTGCATTATAGTCCATAACATATATTCTTTATGATACAGATTCTATTAAATGTGCTGATATTTATTGTTTTGGTCTAGTAAATTGTCAGTTTTTGAAAATGTTCCATGTGCTCAGAAAAAAGAATATTCTCCAATTATTGGTTGTAGTGGTTTTAAATGCCAATTAATTCAAGAGAGTTGATTATGATTTTTAAAAATCTTCTCCAGGGGCGCTTGGGTGGCGCAGTCTGTTAAGCGTCCGACTTCAGCCAGGTCACGATCTCGCGGTCCATGAGTTCAGCCCCGCGTCAGGCTCTGGGCTGATGGCTCGGAGCCTGGAGCCTGTTTCCGATTCTGTGTCTCCCTCTCTCTCTGCCCCTCCCCCGTTCATGCTCTGTCTCTCTCTGTCCCCAAAAAAATAAATAAACGTTGAAAAAAAATTAAAAAAAACAAAGTTGCTTTAAAAATAAAAATTTAGACCAAATATTCCAGAATTGTGGAACCCTCTTCTTATTAAAGGCAACATTTTATACTATATAAGTATCAGACCTTGGAGAGCAGCAGGGTGGGAATCAGAAATGCTGATTTCATCGTTGAAGGCATATTCAGCAGTTCTAGTTCCTCTGGCTTCTATTGTATTATCCACAAAACAAAAGGGCTGTCTCACAATTTCCAGAGTTCCTGTTGGCTCTGCTATATTTAGAGAGAATTCTGTTAGAAATTACATTGTTTTGTACTCCAAGTGCTTCTGGAGAGTTGTTTGATTCCTGATCTCGATTCCATAATTAATCAAGCAACATTAGTCAGTTCACTGTCCAGAGGCAGGAGCAGACGTCAGAACATGTGGAGGTGCCCATAATCTACAGAGTAGGCCACTTGGATTTTACTAGTGTTTTGCATGCTTTTTGTATATACATATTCAGAGCGTAGAGTGAACTAAATGCATTGTGCATTGCACTTATGAAGGCAATAAAAAATTAGCTATCCTGAGTATAGTTTTAATTATAGCACATATCTCCAAAAGTCATGCAGATATGGTAAATAATTATAAAATGAAAGCAAGTATGTGTCTGTATAGACTTAGATCCTTAAGGTAAGGAGAGTCTACAAGTCAACTAATACAGCCTTTGTACACCATCTTGTGCTTGGCAGGGACAAGGGGAGAAGAAATTCATCATCCATGACTTTCAGGAACTTATCATATAGTAAGGAGAGGAGAGAGGTCATGTTTCTAATATGTCATGCTGGAATAGGTATAATAGTAGAGGTAGAAAAAGGTCCTAAGGGAGTATAAGGAGGACAAATGATTCTGAGTAGGACATCTGGGAAACTCTAAAATATCCATTATTTACACTGGACCTGGGAGAATGAGGAAGGCTTTCAAAAAAGACTATAGGAAGGAGGGAAGGTTATTTCAGCATAGCACTGATCTTGAGGCTCAGTGGCCTGCTGGAGAGGAAACTGATGAGTTTGAAGCAGCTTGGGTCATGATCTCCACACTCCTCTGCTGGGCTCTAAAAGAGCATTGCAAAAACAAGCACAGGATTCCTGACCAGGAATCTTATGTGCGTTTAGGATATGGGTCTTGTGTAAGCATTTTTATTTTAGTTTTAGAATATATTACCCATCTCCTAATTGTAATTTCCTTTCCTAATTCAATTGTAAGGAGAAATGAATGTATTTCAGCAGCTACACAACTGCCCTACCACACTGGGAGACATTTGCAGCTACATTCATCCTCATTGACACAATTACTTTGTATGTGTTTAGGTTTTAGTCTGCAGCAATCCGGGAGAAACACCATGCAACTGTCAGTATTCCCTGAGACTGAGGTGATTAGAATGAATCTTTGCCAAGGTGTGCATTGAATTGGAGGTTAGCATGGAGAAAGGGGAACGGGCAAGGATTGATGTTTTTTGTTGTAATTCACATACAAGCATTATTTCAGGTCACTGATAATTTAAATTTCTTAAAACAATGTTTATATTTATTTTTGAGACAGACATAGAGCATGAGCGGGGGGGGGGGGGGGCAGAGAGCAAGGGAGTCACAGAATCTGAAGCAGGCTCCAGGCTCCGAGCTGTCAGCACAGAGCCTGATGCAGGGCTTGAACTCGTCAATTGTGAGATCATGACCTGAGCAGAAGTCGGGCTCTCAACTAACTGAACCACCCAGGTGCCCCTGTCACTGATAATTTTAAAAATGATTTTTACTTTTGAGAGATTCCTCTCTCATCCTTTGGCTTCTAAGAGGTGTGTCAATGGAACTCTGTCATGAAGCAGTTCTTAATCAGCCTTGTAGTTTTAGGTGATGGTCACTGTGTGTGTTTTTCTGAAGCAGCCCACCTCGTTGGCAATCACCAGGCAGCGTAATGTGAAAATGTGCTTGCTTTCAGGGGTGGCATGCTCACATGCAACCCTTTGCCCTTTTGCTTCCTGGCTGTGTTCCTGGGTAGTCATATAATTTCCATTTACACATGGGTAAGAGGAGGCTAATCATTCATCCTTCTACACACGGTTGTGAGAGTTAATTGTGCACGTTAATGTGAGCAATCTAACAAACAGTTCCTGATTCCTAGCAGGATGTCATTTACTCCCCACAGCAGTGTCCTTCTGGTACCTGTTCCCATAGGTGCTTTCGCTCAGCCATACCTTGCCCCAGTGAAGTCTTGGTCACTGAGCCTTTTTTTGTTCCTTGAAAATGCCGTTTACCCCCTCCCCCCAACCCAAACTCCTGCAGGTGTTGCAAATACCTATCTTCCTGAAACTCTCCTCTTTCCTCATAGCACTTGTCTCTGTTGGAGACTTCTATTTATTGGTGTGATTATGGGTTTGCAAACTGTGAGGATGGGAATCAAGTCTGTCTTCCTCTTCATCGTGTTCCAAGTCTCTACATCTTGCCTGGCATTCAGGCGTATCGGAAAATAGTCGTTGAATTTATAATTGAGTAAAGTGGAAAAACAGAGCCCTCAAATCCTAATATAAGACACTTCCAAACCAGTGTGGAGAATATCAGTACTGCTGCATAGATGGGGTATTGAAATCAGATAAAGCTGAGTTCTGCTCTGACAGTGAATTAACCAGGTTATCTTTAAGCAACTCAACCTTTTAAGTTCAGTTTCTACATCTGGAAAATGAAGGCTAAAATAGTCACCATAGGATTTTTTTTTCTAGTATTAAGTAGGATAATGTAAACGAAACCCCGGCATGGTGTGCCATATAGTATGCATACTATTAAGTGATAGTTTTAGATATAGACAAGAGTAATAGTAATGGTAATAATAATACCATAATTTAAATAATATCCTAGATTGAATATAAAAGCCTCATTCTATATTGAAGTTAATGAAACCTGATAATAATCACTAAAATTCAATACAGGACGATGATACTTTTATCTGTCTAATTCAAGAAAATGCAGCCCAAGATACACTTTGAAGAAACCAACAATCAAAATGCTTTAGTAGCTGACAGAGTATGATGTCTTAAACATTTTGGGGTAAAGAGTATTTGAAGAACAGAACTAAGTTATTAGCTTATGATGAAAGACACAAGCAAAAACTCCATTTCCCTGAAGATGCCTTTGAGAGGAATGGAAAGGCAAATTGCACATGTATTTGAGAGTTGAAGACAGACCTGCTCATTCCCTATATGACCCTGCTTTTTGAAGGTTTATGAAGCCTCATGTGCTTACAGAGGATTAATCTACTGGGTGCTTTTGTCTCTCTATTGGAGTCTCTTGGACAAGGAGCCATTGATCAATTTTCTCTTTCTGCCAACTTCTATCATCATCTCTGTCAGGTGGGCTAATGTAGCTGACAAAGAAGCCCTTTGAGATAGCTCATGAATAAGCCCATGAGGATTTTTAATAACAGAAAAGCTGTGGACTAGGCAAGATATTACTAGCAGAAGTCACAACTCAAGGTCTACATGGGAAATCCTGGGTCATACTGTGGCTTTGAGTTACTCATACAATAAGGAGAACATGCATGTAACTCGAGTTAGTGACTAACTCCCTAAGGAAAAAAAAAATACTCATTGCAGAAAATCTGCACTTTGATCCTGCTTGGTATGCATTGTATCTAGAGTCTTCCAATGGTAGATGGGACACTTTAGAATTTGTTGTATACGTTAATTTGATTGCACAGTGATACATTTGTTAGACAAATTACCACAGGTCTAATTAAAAGGCAGTCTTAAAGCCACCTGATTACTGATTATACTACATTGATTCTATTCCAATGTATTTGTGGAGATAAATTAGATGTAATCTCTAAGTAATAAAACTTAAGTGGTGTAAAATCTCAAGGTTGCTAGATCAAATATGATTGGAGAAACAACCACATATGCAATAACGTGAGTCATTGAATGAGGTATTGTGTATTAGTACATAAGCAATGTAGGATAGTTAAGAGACTATTTAATCTTTGTTGTGGCTGACTTGTGGGGTCCACACACATCTTCTAGTTCAAGTCCTCAGTTTCTTCATCTGAAAATGAGTTGTTTGGATTTACTATCCAGGGCTGTTTCCAAAAGCAAATAAGATTAGGAAGTGCTTTGCATTTTCAGTGATACATAATGACAGGATATGAAAGCATTTTTTCTTCTTTCTTTGTTATTATTTTAATGTTTATTTTTGAAAGAGAGAGAGAGAGAGAGAGTGAGAGAGCCGGGGAGGGGCAGAGAGAAAGGGACACACAGAATCCGAAGCAGGCTCTAGGCTCTGAGATGTCAGCACAGAGCCTGACGTGGGCCTGAACCCACGAACCACGTGATCCGAAGTTGGATTCTTAACTGACTGAGTCACCCCGGCACCCCATGAAGGGATTTCTTCTGATGAAACTCTGTCCCCTGGGCCATCCTGAGCCAAGAAAATGTAGTTTTCATATCCTAGAGAGCAGTTCACGACCCCAGGATGTGTATACATCTGGGTTGTTTATCCAGTCGCCTGCATGTGAAGATAGCTCATAAGTACATGCATCATAATTTGTTATAATATGAATGAACATCTGACCAAAAAACATATTTATTAATTCTAGGCTAATGATGTAATTAAACTTAGGTGTTTTTTTATTTGTTTTTATTTTTATTTCATTTTTTTAGAGAGAGAACATCAGTGGAGGAGAGGGGTAGAGGGAGAGAGAGAGAGAGAATTTTTTTTAAAGTTTATTTATTTTGAGAGAGAGAGAATGCAGGTGAGGGAGGGGCAGAGAGAGAGAGAGAATCCCAAGCAAGCTCTGTATGACCAATGCAGAGCCCGATACAGGGCTTGAAGTCACAAATTGCGAACTCTTGACCTGAGCCAAAGTTGGATGCTTAACTAACTGAGCTACTCAGGCATCCCAAAATTAAACTTTTAAAATAAGGGTGCCTGGGTGACTCAGTCGGTTGAGCATCTGACTCTTGGTTTTGGCTTAGGTCACGATCTCACAGTTCCTGTGTTTGAACCCTGTGTGGGGCTCCACCAGTGCAGTGCACTGCAGAGCCTGCTTGGGATTCTCTGTCTCCCTCTTTCTCTGCCTCTCCCCTGCTCTCTCTCTCTCTCTCTCTTAAAACAAACAAGCAAACAAACACACAAACATACAAACAATAAAATAACTCACTATTGGGGCACCTGTTGGCTCAGTCGGGTAAGTGGCTGGCTCTTGGTTTTGGCCTAGGTCATGGTCTAACAGTTCCTGACTTCAAGCCCCACATCAGGCTCTGCACTGTGAGTGCAGTGCTTGGGATTCTCTCTCCCTCTCTCTCTGCCCTTCCACCACCTCTCAAAATAAATCAACTTAAAAAAAATAACCCCCTATTTATATATGGGAAAACATAATTTTTTCCAGTTATTCCCAGTCCAGTGATCTTTGAATTATGATATTAACTTTTGTTGTTTTTTGAAGTTAAAAAACCATGATGGACAGAGAAATACCTGTCAGCATTGATAACTATTCCTTCATTCTGATTCATTAATGACATTTATTGCCTTTTTTTTTTAATGTTGTGATATCTATAGGTTTCCACTAGGCTCTGAGCACATAGACAAATTTTTAGAATCTTGTACTAGTTTATGAGAGGTGAAATGGAATAAAGGAAACTGGATTAGAAGGTGGGTGGGGAATCTGTTCAGAGTTCTAGTAACAAGATTATTCTAGGGAACTGCCTTCTGTCCTTTGGGAAGTGAGTGTATGCACGTCTGTCTTTCCATCCATGCCCCCCCTACTCGTGTGTGTGTGTGTGTGTGTGTGTGTGTGTGTGTGTGTGTGTATAACCTAAGGCATTTATAGAAGATTTTATTTTCTCATCTTGTCCTACCTATGGTGCCGGGAACCCCGGGTGTATGGAAAACCCCATGCTTACTGATTTTGCCATCTGGTGTTTGTGTAAAAAGTGACTTTCCTTATCTTTTATTAAAGATGTCTTTTTATCCTCATTTCTCTTTCCCACCAGAACCTCCAGGCTAAGTATATGCATGAAAGAAAATTCTCCTTCTGTCTGTGATTAATTTTTTTGTCTCTAGTAAATTCTGCTCCTTGAGTTTCTCTGTAATCCATGGTAAACACCTGCCTCACAATATAATACTCTTTCTAAAAAATGGCACTTCTACCTTTTACACATTAAGCTTCTCCTTAAAATAATTATTTTCACTTATCCTCACATTTTTATTATCATCCCTTGTTTGGTTTCAGTAGTCAGGTTTGTTCTTCTAGGATGGACCTGCCTTGGGACACCTATCAGCAAATTCAGTAAATGTGGTTTAACGTAGAGGCCGAGATAAGCTGGCTCTGCGAGTATCTAAGATCCTATTTTATTTATTAAGCTTTCTCGAGTAAGATTAAAATATTTCCTTTTGAAAATATTATCAGTAAAATTGTGCAGGGTTATGCAGTTAGTAACTTGAGAACCCAGTCCTGGGGCTCTAAATTTTCAGTTGCATATGTTAAAATATATTGAACCATCTCCGGAAGGAAGAAGCAAGTCATAAGAACTCTATTTCTGTGCTTGCCATAATAGCCCTATAGCTCTGAATAATCTCTGGGTCATAGTTTCTTCATTAGTAAATTAAATACTGGAACTCAATAATCTCTATATCTCTTCTAGCTCTAAAAGAGGAGATAATTGGATTAATGTTTTGAGTTTATTACTTATTTTTCAGGTTCTATGGAAGATTATTTTAGTTAAGAATTAAATGAATATTTCCTAATTAAATAAGATTATAGCTTTACCCATACTTTTCATATATAATACAAAGATAAGACCTAATGCTAATTAATGACCAGGACATGGAAAATGAGTGGATAAGTTAATTAGTAGTTTTCATTGAAAAGGCAAATTTATTTTAAAAAATAATTTATGGGGCGCTTGGGTGGCTCAGTCAGTTAAGTGTCTGACTTCGGCTTAGGTCATGATCTTACAGTTTGTGAGTTCGAGCCCTGTGTCAGGCTCTGTGCTGACAGTTCAGAGCCTGGAGCCTGCTTCAGATTCTGTGTCTCCTTCTCTCTCTGCTCCTCCCCCACAATACTCTGTCTCTCTCTCCCTCTCAAAAATAAACATTAAAATTAAAAAAAATCATTTAAGGTGTTATTCTTCTCATCACAGTTATATGGAAATTTTAGTTAAACTTGGCTTGAAAGACAGAAGGATACGGCAGTCAACATGTAATATGAGATTTTAATTTGTTATTTGTTATTGGCTACCATGAATATAACTGATTTTTTTTAAGTTTATTTATTTTGAGAGAGAGAGAGAGAAAGAAAGGTGAGAGAACAAGCATGAGCAGGAGCAGGGGAGGGACAGAGAGAGGGAGAAAGAGAGAATTCCCAGCAGGCTTCATGCTCAGCATGGAACCTGACTTGGGGCTCCAGTTCATGACCGTGAGATCATGGCCTGAGCTGATATCAAGAATTGGATACTTCACTGACTGAGCCACCCAGGCGCCCCAACTGATTTTTTAACTAATGGAAAAAAAAAAGTCCTTTTTGAAATATCTTCTGTGCTTTGGCTTATAGCTAACATTTGGCTTTGACAATGGTGTCTATGTCTATAGCATGTTCCATTTTGTGCCTCATATTTGACCTGATAAAAAGCATGATATAGAAGATGAATAAACAGAATAGTAGAAATTAAGAGACAAGTTAGTACTGATTATGCCAAGCAGGGCCTATGTAACCTTGAGAAAGTCTCTTCTCTGAACTCTTCAGACTTCTCTGAACTCTTATTTGTAAAATGAAGGAACTGAACCAGGTGGTTGAGAATATTTCTTGGCATTATGAAACAGTGAATATCTATTTCTGTTTTAATCTGACCATTTGGTATTTTATGTTATGAGTTAATTTTTTTCTTTACTTGAATGTTCCATGATAACTTTTGATGCTTACTTTGTGAAATATATTTGGCATCAAAGTATTCTAATAATGAATCAAGATTCTCGTTAGATTTTATGTGTAGAAAAGATTCTATTCTTGACTCTAAATTGAATTAATAGATGCTTTTTAAGTTATTTCTATTCTCAGATTAGGTCTTCAGTTCATTAATAATGATTTGTGAACAGTAGCTTTGTGTCACAGACTAGTAGATGAACACTAATGTTAACGTAAGTTTAGAGTCTATACATTCCCCTCAGAGGTCAACTTTTTCAAGTACTGGAAACAACTACTTTTGTTTAACATTATATTTCTAACAAATGCAAATTTAATAATGTTGATAACCAAAACTTAAACTTCATGATGCAATGAAAACACAATCATATCCGATTTGTTAATCTTAAAAACAGCCCAGTTAGCTCGGATAGGTTTGTTTACCTGGAAATCCATTTTTTTTTTTGTCTACAGAAGTGAATGATAGCAATAATAAATATGTTATTATGCCAAACACTATAAACACCTAGTCTCATAGCAATTCTGTTAGGTACTAAACATTTCTAAATTTACAAATGGGGAGATTTAAGCAACTTGTCTGAAGTCTGCAAAAGGTTCCATAGACTTCTTTCTAATGCATTGTGGAGCAGCACGTTGAGATGAATAACCTAATAGGAAAGCTAAAGTGATATGGATATGTGTTTCTGTAATGCAAGTTTGGTTACAGGTGATTGGCAAATATAAAAATGGGCAAGTGGAAATTGTTTCTGAGTGATTTTTTTCTAGTGTGCAAATGTGTTTGAAGCATGCAGAAACAAGCATTCATGCAGTTAAAGGGAAAATTTTAGTAATATGCAGAAGTAATGGTTTTCAGAAACAACTGTTTTCTCCAGAGTTAAGGTATTTAGTGCTGCTGCTATGAGTGCAGATGAAGAAGCTGGGAAAAAATTTCCTTCATTTTGAGATTGAGAGAGAGAGAGATGAGAGAGAAATGAAAAAATAGAAAGCTGCATCTTAAGGCTCTTTTTTTTGTCAAACAATATTCTGTTGGAAACAGCTACATACAAAGATCTATGGTTCCAAGAAGGATCAATTGACCAAGATGCTGGATGCAAATGTGCAAATTTCTGGGATTTTTAACTGTGCAAGGAATTTCATTGTTATTGCTTTTATTACTTTTTCATAAATCTTAGTATTTTTTGTGCACAGAACAGAAAGCAGCCATCATGCCAGAAACTTCCTCTGTCACAATCTCTTTGTTGCATTCATATTCATGGCCACTTAGCTCAGCTGATAAATGTCATGGTAATGAGATTACCCTCTATTTCAGGGCTTCCCACTGTGCTATGGCTGTAATCTGTACTTCAGATCCCTGATGAAATTAAGAGGAAAAAAATATATAGATGAATTAGTGCAAACTAGTCATCCTCAAAAGAAAACTTTTTCAAAGAATTACTAATTTTACCAAAAGAGAACCAACATTTAGATCAAGTGTGTTTTTTTTCTATTAAAACAAATGTTACAAAATACTAAAAATAAAAAAAAAATGTTTACTTATTTTTGAGAGCGAAACAGAGAGACAGAGAGAGAGAGAGAGAGACAGGGCATGAGATGGGAAGGTGCAGAGAGAGAGGGAGACACAGAATTTGAAGCAGGCTCCAGGCTCTGAGCTGTCAGTACAGAGCCCAGTGCGGGGCTCGAACTCACGAACTGTGAGATCATGACCTGGGCTGAAGTTGGATGCTTAACCAGCTGGGCCACCCAGGCGCCCTGATATTAAAAATTTTTTAATCACCAATATTGTTCCCATCATAAGAATACTATTTTTATTTTGACGTATTACATCCAGACTTTGTTGTCTTGCTCATTAGTAGATAGACCTTTAAAAATAGTTGCAACAATAACATATACATAATTTTGACATCTGTGTTTTCACTTGTTGTCATTTACTTTTTTTTTCCAATCACAGCGAATTTCATATCAACATCATGATTTATGAAACCTCTCCTACTCTTTGGTATTTGAATTATTATTTTTTCTTATTATATGTCTTGAAGAAAACATCTTGGTCAAGATAGCTCTTTCTCTATGTGAAATCATTTTCTAAGAACACACAATGATGGTGAAGATTATTGGATAAATATTTCTTTAAAAAGAAGAAGCAAGCACACAAGAAAGAAAGCTATAACAGTTAATACATATCACCATACTACTTTTCATAATGGGTGAAAAGTTTTGAATTTCACCAGTAGTATGTAAACAGACTTGTCTCATCACAGGCTTTTATTCAATCTTTTTATTTTCAAGATTGGTGAAAGGTACAAAACAATATTTCAATATTGCTTTTGTTTGCATTTCTTTCTAAATGCTGGGCATTTTCCTATGGAGATGGTCTGTTGCTTATTTACTGGGACATAGTTTTTTAAACCTTTTAAAAATAGGCTTTTGAGATATAATAGACATACAACAAACTGCTTATATTTACAGCCTAAAATTTTGTAAGTTTGACTTATAGCCATCACCACAATCAAGAAAAAGAACATACATACCCTCTTCAACTTTTTTTTAATGTTTATTTATTTATATTGAGGTAGAGTGAGCTAGTGGGGAGGCAGGGTGGGGTAGAGAGAGAGAGAGAGAGAGAGAGTCCCAAGCAGGCTCTGCTCTGTCAGCACAGGCCCAAAGTGGGGCTTGAACTCATGAACTGTGAGATCATGACCTGAGCCAAAACCAAGAGATTGGATGCTTAATCGCCTGAGCCATCGAGGGACCCCATACCCTCTTCAACTTCTGAAAGAATTTGTGTAAAATCAGCATTTTTTTCCCTTACATATTTGGCAGAATTTGCTAATAAGCCATCGAAGTCTAGAGATTTATTTGTGGAAAGGTTTTTATTTATTTATTTATTTATTAAATGTTTATTTATTTTTGAGAGAGAGAGACCGAACACAAGCAGGGGAGGGGTAGAGACAGACAGAAACACAGAAGTGAAACCAGGCTCCAGGCTCTGAGCTGTCCACACAGAGCCCGACGCGGGGCTCAAACTCACCAACCGTGAGATCATGACCTGAGCTGGAGTCGGATGCTTAACCAACTGAGCCACCCAGGTGCCCCAAAGGCTTTTAACTACAAATTCAATTTTTGAAAACAGTTATTAGGTTATTCAGGTTCTTTATTTTTGAAGGAGTTGTGTTTGTTCGTGCCTTTTAAAAACCTGTGCATTTCACACAAGTTGTCAAATTTCCTGGCATATGGTTGTTCATAGTATTCTCTCATTAACCTGTTAGTGCCTACAGATTCTGTAGTCAGGCTACTTTTCTTATTTATGATGTTGGTAATTTATGTGTTTTTTCCACACTCAATCTAGCCAGAAATTTTTCTATTTTATTAGTCATCTCCAACGACCCAGTTTTGATTTCATTGATTTTTATCTAAATTTTCTTTACAAAATTATCTAAAGTTTTCTATTTTTTATTCCTTTATTTTCTGCTCTTAGTGTTATTATCTACTTTCTTCTGTTTAATTTAGATTTAACTTTTGGTTGGATGTCAGATATTGTATACTTTATCTTGTTGGATAATAGATATTTTTTATTCTTACAAATATTCTCGAGCTTTCTTTTGGATACAGTTACTTAGAAACAGTTATTCTGTCAAGGCTTGCTTTTGAGCTGTGTTAGAATCAGAGCAGCCTTGAATCAAGGACTAACTTCCCCTACTGAGGCACTACATTGTGAGTACTCTACCCTAAATCCTGTGAATTTCAAAGTTTTCTCTTCTTTCTTGCAGGTGCAGGAAAGTTAACTAGTCCCAGCCTTATATTATTTCTAAGGATTGTTCCCTCTAATCCTTCTAGGTTGTTTTTCTCTGGTCTCAGGGTAATTTCCTTACATGAATATTTTGACCCACACTCAGCTGAATATTTACAGGGGTCCCTCTGCAGATCCTTGGATCTCTTGGTCTGTTTGTCTCTGTCTCCCTATCTCTCTGTCTCTCCCTCCACAGTTCTCTCCTATTTGGTACTCTGCTCTCAGACTATCAATTGTCTCTCTGTGTCCTCAACTCAGGGGTCTTTTGTATCCATTCTTGTTGACTTTTTAGAAGTGGTTTTGCTGGCTTTTCATCTATGATTAATCTCCTCATTTGTCTATTTATTTTTGTGTAACAGGCATCGTAATCAGGAAAATTACTTATAGAAATAATTGACAGCTCAGGATGACTATCTTCCTTTAAAGAAGATTTTAGTGCTTCTGCTGGTCTCTGGGTTCGCTATTTGTCTGCATAACTTGACACTGAGATTTGTGTTTGAAGTTTTCTTGTCTACACAGATGACCTGGGCTGTAGTCTGGGTTCCTTCTTTCGTCTTAATCCTGTGGCTCTTTGGATCCCAACTCAAAGCAGACAGTGGAGTTTAGCCGGATTGCATACTTCACAGGTCCTGGAGGCAGAGAGATCTGTCACCCAAGACTTGTGATGAGGCTAAAAATGCACAAAACAAAAAGTAGCTCGGCTTTTGGTGATGACCAACTTATGATTAGTTAATGACCCTGGCAAAATGTTCCAAATTGCCATGTTAAAATCTCTGGGTCCCATCCTTTCCAGTGGCATTTTAATTCCTTACCACCTACCTATTTGGTAAATTTAGGAAAGTGATTTTTATATTTCATCCATCAGTTTAAAAAAATTCTTTTAATGTTTGTTTAGTTTTGAGAGAGAGAGAACATAAGTGACGGAAGGGCAGAGAGAGAGGGAGACAGAATCTGAAGCAAGCTCCAGGCTCTGAGTTGTCAGCACAGAGCCCAATGCGGGGCTCAAACTCAAGAACTGTGAGATCGTGACTGAGCTGAAGTCGGACGTTTATGCGACTGAGCCACCCAGGCACCCCACCATCTATCTTTCTGGTTATGTTTATCAGAAGAGTTTTTCTGAAATATTTAGTCCACTGACAATATATTTCCCTTTAAATGTCAATAAGCAGTGTTGCCGCTTGTAAAGTCACGGTCTGAAATGTTAAATGCAGTATTACTTTAAATCTTTTAAATTCTTATAATACCAAATACAATGGTCAAATAAGTATGACGATTAAAAATGTCTCCAGTTATTACCAAACGTCCCCTGGGGAGCAAAACTGCTGCTGGTGAAGAGCCACTGCTGACCGAAATCTGGAGGTGGGGTCGCAGGCTCCACCGGACATGCGTAGAATCATCACGTTGCACTCTCTGCTCCGAGGACTCTGCCCCAGCGTAGGGCTCTAGCCTGGTTTCTGCAAACCCTGAATGTCTCGTTGCTTATTCCTCCCTCATAGACACAAGGCTACAATTAAACAGAATTGTTTTTTTTGTTTTTTTTTTCTTCTCTGTACTTCTTCTCATGGGGAGGGCATTCTATTCCCTTTTCTCAGCACGTAGTCCTTTCTAACTTCCTAACACCTGTCGTGTCCAGTTTAAATGCCATTCCTTTTCTGGGGACTTTCTTCACCTTCTCATGTGCATTTCCCCCCTCACTTTGAATGTGGTTCCTCCCCTGCATGTATGAATGATCAGATAAATCATGAAGAATATGAGGGAAGAATTTGTGTCTTATCCATCTATTGTCTTCTAGAAACAAAGGACAGGTCCCTGCATCTGGTAGGCACTAAGTAAATGTTTGTTGAATGAATAAATCACTGTTTTGTAAGACGGGATAGTAATTGTCTTCCAGATACTACTTCTAGAAAGGAACTACTTCCTTAGCTTCTGTTTTGGAATCATCATATATTTATCACCAAAGGATTTAACTAAATTATACCCTTCCTAAGTTCCTATTTCTTTGCACATATTAATTCTTGGAACATTATGTCCCATACATGGACTACGTACTAGGTACCATTTTACTTCCATTTATTTGTCTGATAATAAGCTGCTCTCTATCTTTACTGTTGATTATTTTTAAAAATAATTTAAAGACATTGATTGTATGCACACAATTCGATCTTGTCTATCCATGTTGACACTTACCTCAATTTTAGAATTTATAAGAAGAGAATCCTATAACCAATTGAAATTAAACTGAAAATAAATAAACTTAATTTTTGTTCAATTTTCCTTGTGGTTCAATTGTTTCTTGTGTAATGTTTTACTGACCCAGAGTAAAATCAAATTATAGCAACATTTCCCAAAGAATGTTGTGCCAATGTTTTTAGGTAACCCACAAAAATAGAAAGTTGATAGTTAAATAAACTGTTGAAACTTTATGGTATATCTTGCTCTGGGGAATTCATAATTCACAGCAACATATTAAAAGTAGTAAGAAATCCTATAACAAAAATCAATCAATTATTGTTCCAATCTCATTGAGCCTATTTTTTCTAAACCGTAGACCTTAGTGTTTTTTTTTTTAATTTTTTAACATTTTTTTTTATTATTTATTTTTGAGACAGAGAGAGACAGAGCATGAACAGGAGAGAGGCAGAGAGAGAGGGAGACACAGAATCTGAAACAGGCTCCAGGCTCTGAGCCGTCAGCCCAGAGCCCGAAGCGGGGCTCGAACTCACGGACTGTGAGATCGTGACTTGAGCCGAAGTCGGATGCTTAACCGACTGAGCCACCCAGGCGCCCCGACCTTAGTGGTTAAACATTGAGGTCCTGGTAGTAGATGGCCTGGCCTCCGATTCCCACTCTACCATTTTCTAACTGTGTAACCTTGGGTGAGTGTCCCAATTTTTTGGCTGGGAAAAAAGGAGGTAGTGGTGGAACTGTAGAGTGTTGTAAGGATTAAAGAATACATGTGAAGTACAGTGAGTCTTGAATAACAAGGACTTGAACTACAGGGGTCCACTTACACATAACATGGGTTTTTAACAATACAATCCTGTAAATGTAATTTCTCTTCCTTATGATTTTCTTTTTCTTTTTTTTTTTTTTTAATATTCATTTAGTTTTGAGAGAGAAAAGACAGAGCAAACAGGGAGGGGCAGTGAGAGAGAGAGAGAGACAGAGAGACAGAGAATCCCAAGCAGGTTCCACACTGTCAGTGCAGAGCCTGAAGCAGGGCTCAAACTCAAACCATGAGAACATGACTAAGCTGAAACCAAGAGTCAGACACTTACTGAGCCACCCAGGTGCCCCTTCCTCATAATTTTATTAATGACTTTTTTTTCTCTAGCTTACTTTATTGTAAGAATATATAGTGTATATATATTGCTTTATCAGTAAGGCTTCTGGTCAACAGTAGTTAAGGTTTAGGGGAGTCAAAAGTTATATTGCATGGATGAAGGGGTCAGTGTTTCTAACTTCCATTTGTTCAAGAATTAACTGTACTTAATATTGCCTGGATTATTTAAAACCCTCAATATACATGTGTTATTATTATTTCATTAATTATTAATCATCATAATTTATTAATAATTATAATCAATAATCACATTATTAAAGTTATTGGGAATTCTATATCAGTATAATTAATAGGATTAATATATTTAATACTAATTTATCAACAATTATTTGTTATTGGCATTATTATCAGATAAATCCTGACCACAGGATTTACTTTGGAGTAAGACCTATGAGGGTCACTATGGGATTTGTTAAGAGATTTGGAGGGATTGTTACGGAGTTGTTTTTAACATAGTAGCCTTTCTAGGGAACTACGCTCAGATGGATTAGTTTTTATCTCTGGGCACGCACCTGCCAGTAGGCTGTAGGAAACAGCCAGTAAATGAAGTTTTTTCCCTCCAGGTGCACTGAAGTGCCCTACAATCCTCTCTGCCCAGAGAGAAGAATGAAGCATGAAGCCAAGAGAAAGAAAAGGACCTCCCTGCCTCCTCACGTACAGATACGTACACGTACAGATGAGCATACGGAAGCACAGATCCCTGCATCATGACATATATGCAGGCGTCCGTTCTCAAAGAAGACACACTCACATCGGAGGAGCGTTGCTGAAGTTCCCACGGGCTTTCCCGTTCCTGGTCCTACTCTCAAGAGGTTTGGCACTGAGTTCTCAGAACCACATTTCAGAATGTTTGCAGTTTTTCTTTTTGGCTTACTTTAGCTCCTCTTGATTTATCTCATCAGCATTTTTTTCCCAGAAATATCTCAATTTCAATTAAAATATCTTACATTTTATTGCAAAAAAAAACCTTGATAAAATCCCCAAATTCTCCTATTTCAAAGGTATAGATCAATACATCAATACAAATTTGGGATTTATTTTAACTATATTTGATGAATAGTAGCTTAAAAAGAACTTAGCTTTTATTTAGAGCCTTAGAGACATGATACACATATGCATCATGTTTAAAAGTCGGAAGTCAAAAAATAGCTTTAATAACAAAACTAAAGATAGTGTCAACAGAGATTATTAGTGTGCTTCCTAAATATATTTTAATGAAATGGTGCATTTTGTATTTTGCATTTAAATTTAAGTAATAAATACGTAATGATATGGCTCATAAGGATCTGGTTAGAGAATTTTAACTGAAACAAATGAAATATTTGGACTGTAAGGCAAATTTTGTGCATTAAGTCACATGAATTGAGGCCAAACTGGAAATAATTTTGCCACCAATTTATAGTGGCTATAAGGAGAGTATCCTTTATGAAACCATCTAGTATTTAGGAATCTACAGATGATTAATTGCAAAAAGCTATATGAAGTTTTTTGAATAATCTAGCTGAAATACATACTGTCACATAAAATACTATGATCATAAAATACTGTAACATAACATAAAATGTGCTGCTAGATTTAATTAATTTATTTTCAATTATTTTTAATATTTATTTATCTCTGAGACAGAGAGACAAAGAGACAGAGAGTGAGCAGGGAGGAGCAGAAAGAGAGAGACACAGAGTCCAAAGCAAGCTCCAGGCTCTGAGCTGTCAGCAAAGAGCCCAATGCAGGGCTCAAACCCATGAACCGTGAGATCATGACTTTCGCTGAAGTTGGAAGCTTAATCGACTGAGCCACTTGTACTGTTACATTTTAGAAGAATAAAGATTTTCACTTTCATAGTTCCTGTTATTAAGTTACTATTGAAGGTTTAGGGTGCCAAAACTGGGGGATTTTAAATTTCAGACTTATTGAAAATTATATTGTTATAGTTTCATTCACTGAAGAATCTAAATATTGATTCTACAGTTTTCAAGATACTGGGTAAGAGGTATCTTAGCATTTTTATTTCTAGATCTAATTGAAGATATAATCTGAAGATTGACCATATTAGAAAACAGATTTGGATAGCCACCTTATAAGCTATAAAGATTTTTAGAATTTAAAAATAGAAACACAGTTCTTAAAGGCTGAATTAAGAAGTCAACACTAACCTGTATCCGTATACTTGCAGTCATACACATGGAAAAGACAGTTGAGTGTTTTTACATTAAAATAATCATTGTTATATGGATGCTGTTTAGTTTTTTCTACTCCTGAAGTGAGGAAAACAGTTACTTTTATATTATCTCTTTGCTTAATTTGAAGGTAAATATTAAAAACAAATGGCTCTCTTAAATTATGTTTAATGAGGAGAATAAAAATTATGTCAATTGTATAACGGAAAAATTTGGTAAATATTGTAGATTATTTTGCTTTTTAAAAAAGGGTTTATATTTGAGAGAGAGTGCAAGCAAGAGAGGGGTAGAGAGAATGGGAGACAGAGAATCTGAAGTAGGCTCTGTGCTGACAGCAGAGAGCCCTATACAGGGCTCCAACCCATGAACTGTGAGACCACAGCATGACCTGAAGTCAGATGCTTAACCGACTAGGCCACTCAGGCACCCCGATTATTTTGCTTTTGATAAACACTTTTCTGCATATCTCTAACATGGCTATTTGAGTAAAAAGTTATCTCCAGCAGGAGTGCCTGGGTGGCTCAGTTTGTTAAGAGTCCAACTTCGGCTCAGGTGGTGATCTCATGGTTCGAGGGTTTGAGCCCCGCATCAGGTTCTGTGCTGTCAACTCAGAGCCTGGAGCTTGCTTCGGATTCTGTGTCTCCTCTCTCTGCTCCTTCCCCCATCTCTCTCTCTCTTAAAAATAAATAAACATTAAAAAAATAAAAAAAAAATTATCTCCAGAAGAGTTAATTCTTCTTCAGGAGTAAACAGTTAAAAACATTTCATTTCTTTGAGAAAGAGCTCATCTGAAGAGACTAGGTGACAATGTAGTTCTCCAAATCACATCAATATTTGTCTATAGCTTTGCTGGAATAAATGTTTGCCCTATAAATGAATTTACAAGTCAAAAAATAAATTACTTGACTAGATTGCTAAACTAGGAGATTTTAGGAGATATAGAGTTTCTGGCTTTCTTTTCTTGTATAGGATCATCTAGAGCATCATCTCTGTAACCTCAGAGACTTATCAAAATTGAAGCAGGTCTCTTAAGGTGCTGCCAAAGACTCTATGGTGGTCTCACCTTTGGTGGTCTCACCTTTGGTGGTCTCACCTTTGGTGGATCCATTCTGACCACTGAGTTTCTGAGTTCTTCCTTTGGTCCAGTCTTCTCCCACGTCCCTGATGCCATGCAGCTCCAGACTCCATATAGTACAAGTCTGGTCTTTCACAAGACTTCTCCCAGGTTAAGGGAACCCAACCATCTGTCCTTCACTCTCCTCTTCCAGACATCTGCTCCGGACTTCTGTGCCTTCCTATTTGAGTACTCTCTTTCACATATAGAGAAGTATTCATGCCTTCCTCTGCCCTCTTATAATTATTTGTCTGTTCCTGGACTATCATTTCTTGTCTGTTGCCCCAACCTGTGGAAATCACATAGTGCTTTAGTTACTGGAATGAACTTTCTTTTATCATCTAAAACTTGGGTCTGCTAATTACCTGCCCTGCTTCAGTTGGTGGAACTATTTCTACGTCTCAGTTTCTCTCAGTTTTCCCTGTCTCACTACAGTGAATAAGATCATATCTGAAAGACATTTGAGGCTGGAGATTATTGGGGTGATGGGAAGAAAAGAGCTTAAAGGATCAAGAATTTTGCTTAATCGAACTTGTCAATGTGCTTTGTACTGAATTCAGGATTAGTGTATTTTTTCTTTCAAAGTTCACAAATCTGAAGATGGAAGATGAGCTTTCAATTTTTTTGGTCATTGCATATAACTTGCTAGGGAAATAGTTTTTTTTTTTTTTTTTCAATGTTTATTTATTTTTGGGACAGAGAGAGACAGAGCATGAATGGGGGAGGGGCAGAGAGAGAGGGAGACACAGAATCGGAAACAGGGTCCAGGCTCTGAGCCATCAGCCCAGAGCCTGACGCGGGGCTCGAACTCCCGGACCGCGAGATAGTGACCTGGCTGAAGTCGGACGCTTAACCGACTGCGCCACCCAGGCGCCCCACTAGGGAAATAGTTTTACTAGGTAATTTAATAAGGGAATCGGATGGATTGAGGTGTTTTGTCAAGTAACTAATGGAACTATTAGGATTTTAGTCGTAATTAGATATCCAGACTAGAAATCCTGAAGCAGATCAGATGTTCTGACTATACAACTTACTGAATATCCTCTACAGAGAACTTCTGATTTCCAAGATGGGCATGGAATGTGAATCTGGAGCCACTTGTTTTCTTGGATGAAGGCCAGACAAAGGTGCATCACAATCCCATAGCAAAGGTATGTACCGAGAAGGGCTCATCAGACTCAAATGTCTTATGATTTTGAACCCAGGTTGCACTACAGCAAAATGTAGCTGGCCTTAAAGCAACGTTTTTCAGAGTATTACTTCAACCACTGCTTTTAGTGATGTAAATTAGCATTATAGAAAAACAGAGTTTCTATGATGAAATATATTTTAGAACTGCTGAGTTAAATAAAAGTAAGCAAACTTCTTTATTGAAGGACATCCCAAGCACTTTAATATATGAAAGTGCTCTGTGAATCTTCAAAAAAGGAATATTTTGTGAAGTATTCTGCAAATGTTTTTGATCATGTACCCAAATTTTATTCAACGAAAACTACAAAAAACAAATGTTTGACGCTAGTCTAATTTGGGACATAGATTTAGGGAACTCATTTGATGCAGTGTTCAGATGCAGAGTGATCATTAGCAAACATCATCATTTACTAAAATAAATAACATATGTTGACAAATGTAACGAATAGCCAAATGGTCACGCAAATGTTTCCTTGTGCTTCTAAGCTCATAAACCCTAAAAATAGTATTTTGTACTTGAAGTAATTATAGTTTGCATAATTAAAATCCTGAGTTTTAGGTCTGGCTACTGATTTGGGGCTTAATATTTTTTATTATGGCAGAAACTGGCAATCCCAGAGGGAGGCTTAACCTTGAAAAATAATCTTTTTGCTCTTTTTTATGAAACTGTGTGTTGTAGGAACTGATGGCCCTGCCAGTTTCTGGGACTTGGATTTGTTTTCTTGTTGACTGATGGCTACATACCCATTGTTAAAGGTGTTCCAAAAAATTTTTAAAGTCCTCTTTAAGTGTGATGAAGGGGAAAAAGACTAGAAAGGCAAAATTGAATTTTCTATCCAGAAAGAATTTTTCAGTTTCCCCCAAGTCAGTTCTATCCTCAAGGAAGCTTGTCAGACTGCTTAAAATATGATACGGTCTGAGTTACCACTACGAGCAGCTTGTTTTAGACATGGAGTTCCCAAAGCAGTGTCTGCTGTACAAGGATTTTTGTTTCTTTGTTTCAGAGTACCTGGCTACTGAGAGTAAGTTACCAAATACTCAATATTCTTCCTATCTCTAGGATGCCTCCAGTTATGTTCTCTGACTTTTCTCCGTGATGAAAACCACTTTCTCTGCCTACCCCACAACAGAGGAGTAATTTGGAGATACTCATGTAATCATCACATGATCTTATAAGTAAGATGTTGTTATTCCTGTCTTCCATGAGAGGAAACGGAGGTGAAGAGAAAGAACTGACCTTCCCAAGGCCACACAGTTGGTAGTGAGAAAGCTGTGTTGAACGTGAGCAGTCCTTGTCCAGAGCCCAGACACTTCAAGCCACTACATCACACCCCTCTTGTCAGCTAAAGGGAGATCCTAATCATTAAAATGCATTGCAGTGGACCATGACGGTGCATAAGATACTATGACGCTTGCTTCCATTTTTTCATGATCTAGAGTTTGAGAAAGGTGCATTGTGGCTTTACTCACACTGTACATCTGCTTATAAATTTTCACTGACTTTATGTCACACTGCAGTATGAATCATTTGAAACCAACCAGCCTAGTCTATATTTGTCAGTGTAAGTGTCAAGCACTCTATATTCTGAGCTTTTATTTCAACACTCGAATGCTTTATCTAATGTTATTCTTCATGGACATACCACTATAATCAGTCATGTTTGTTTGTTTGTTTGTTTGTTTGTTTGTTTATTTAAATATATGAAATTTATTGTCAAATTGGTTTCCATACAACACCCAGTGCTCATCCCAACAGGTGCCCTCCTCAATACCCATCCCCCACCCTCCCTCCCTCCCATCCCCCATCCGCCAGGCATATTTATTTAACTTATCCTGCTTCCAAGGCTTTGTTCATATTTCCATTATAAGGAATATCCACACATCTTTTCAGATTGTCTAATTAAATTATTTCTTCAAGGACTATTTCACAGCTCACTTCTTCCATAAAAATCTGACCACTTTACCTGCTGTCTCAAAACTTGTCTTTGAAACTTCTGAAATATATTTTAAATACGAAATATATTTTGCATCACAGTGGATGTGACCTTTGAGTGTAATCTTAAGGATGCTAAGAGTTCATTGGCCAGAAAAACAGCCTGGGCTCTGGATGGTGTGGGAACTGTCACAGAAGAGCAAACATGACAGAGCATTCCAAGGGAAAAGCTTAGAAAAATTGGTAAAAGCCAAATATTAAAAAAAGTATGAAACTTCCTACCAATTGAGGAATATGTCCTGAAAACAATGAGAAATCAAGGAGAGATCCTAAAAAGTGCATAACTTTTTGAAAAAATGACTGGCTAATCAACACTATAGCTGAATTCTGTTTTCCTATCCCCTTTTATTTGTTTTTCTCATAGTGGCAGTGTGGAGAGATGATTTTTAAGCCTTCAAGAAATTATCGCTTTAAGCCAGGTAGGAAATGTTGAAGACCGCAGTGCAATGAATGGGGCAAGAGCAGTGGACTAGAAGAAAGAAGATGTATGTAAGAGATAGTTCATGATCAAGTAAATGTGGGGAAAAGGAAGAGAAAGAATCAAGAATCACTTCTAAATTTTTGATTTGGACAACCTAATTTGTAATAGTACCATTAAGTGAGTGAAAGATTAAGAGGGGAAGTGGGTGTTAAAATCCTTTCATTGTGGGCTATGGAAGGCCATGGGTCTGTAGGAAGTGAGATGACAACAGACAACTGGAAGTCAGAGGCATATGGCTGAAGAGAGAAGTTCAAAATGGATACATAACTTGTGATGATAGGCTGTTCGTAATTGTTGATTCCATATACTTGAATAAAAACAATCAGGGGATATGCAAGGTGAGGCCTTCCAAGCTTGGATCAAGGCAGAACGAAGAGTTGGATAGATTCTCCTGTTTCCCACACAGAAACCCAAATCAATGGATCCAAGTTCAGCCCCAAATCCACTGAAACAATGCAAAATTAAGGAAACAAGCCAGTGTACAATAGTTTATGTGTGTACACTGACTGTCATTTTTTGATTTAGTATTTGTAATAAATGTATAATCTGCCAAATATATTGTTTTTAAGTTTTAATTCAATATATACAGGGGATCCAGATTTGCATGTGAGTCAAAATGAATCTTCTTGAGTGAATGATTTTGAATGGAAGCATCATAAATAACCAGCACTAACTATTGCACATTTAAATTGAATTCTTTTATTTTAAATATTCACAGTACAGGAATTCATTAAGCCTGAATAGAACATCATTATTTACACATCCAAGGAATAACTCCAGTGGTAAATCAGTGAAGTACTTACGTTGAATATAGGAAATATGATTGAAGAAAGAGAATTCTTCTTACACATACAGGCTCAAACCCTTTATACATTTATTTCTGCCTTGGGATCTTAGCATGGATCATTGAAGTCACTATTAATTGCTGAACATAATTTCAAAAAATTATAACAATAGCAATCATACCATATATTTATATAAACCCAGAAAGACATCAATGGGCCAGAATCCACATTACGATGGCATTTTTAAGGGAAGGAAATTTCAAATGACATCTCCAGTTTAATTTGTGGAAAACACAAGTTCTTCAACTAGCTGAATATACAGATTTCCTATGGCATTTTGCTTTGCATGGCTTATTAAAATATTTGCTTAGCTGCCATAACATGTTATGTTATTTACAAGTTGAATCAATGAAGGGAACAATGTGTAGCAAACTAAGAGCCCAGAGCAATGTTCGTTGAATGCCATACACATATAACATCGTGGTCAGTGAAGTTGGCCTCCACACTGCCAGCACTGACTACTCAACATTTGGATTAATGATTTTCTCCAGGCTATAGCAAGGATCAGTTGCCTGAGTTTCAGCTTTTCTTACTGTTATAGTAACTTCACTGAAGCTGTTCAAATTGAACTTGAATGAACCAAACTTGTGTAAATAAATAAATAAATAAACGTATAAATAGGATCCCCACTGTTTTAATCACATGGCAACAAAATTACCTTCCAATAGTATAAATGCTTATATTGGTGTTTTAAGTCACCTAGTGCTATGTTCTAGTCTTACTATATTATGATGAATAACTAATTTCATTTGGGAAGTGGTCATTGGTCCACATATATTATCTGTTTGGAATTAAGCCCTTTGAAAAGCACAAGTATATTTTCTGAAAAAGAACACAAAACAGAAACAAAAACATAAACAAAACTTCACTGAATGGAGTAATTTCTGTTCCCAAAGACTACTGCAAATGATCAGCATGTGGAGGCTTGGTGTTATTCAGCAAAATTCGTATTTTCTATAGAATCTCTATTTTTTTTTCTTAAAACCCAAGTTACTGAGAAAAAGATTTTTTCCCCTCTTCTGCCAAGCACACTGATTGGCCGTTCACACTGCCTGGATGTTCTACATCATTGCCCAACTTGATGTTGTACAGACCTGGCCTCAAGTGTTTAGCATTCCCACACCTCCCACCATACCCCCCGACCACCCCTGGCAGTAGTACTGATTTTGGCAGTGTAAAAAAACAAAAGACACACTATTCTTGATTGTAGAAAAAGCTGCCAGAATATTGTGTTCATAGTATGGAACTGATTGAGATATTTTTCACATCTTCATGCTTTTATAATAGTAAATTGCTATGCAGTAAATTGTGTCATTTGCCAACAAATGATTTTATTTGTTGTATTTTATTGCCAACGAGAGACTCCAAGAAGAAAATTGGGGAGGAGGGGATTTTACCCCATTATGCTGCCAAGTTAGAAAAAAAGCAAAGCAGCATTGTCTATTGGCTCATTAGCACTAACATTTTCACTTTACTCAAGTTTAAAAAGAATTTTTGAAAGGATGTGAATCATGCACACAGATTGAGATGAAGCCAATGTATGAGCTGGCAGTGTAAATGCCTCTCTAAAGTTGCATGATTCACTAATGGCATGCATTTTTTCACCTAATATAACACAACCTTAATATCTTCATATAATTCCTAACACATTTTATTTCAAACATGCACTGGCTACTAAAATAAGATTTTAAAGAAAAGCTGATGTTTGATATAAAATAATCATGTCTTTTCAAGTGTGGAAAAATACTCTACAAAAAAATAAGTAGAAAAGTGGTTTCTGATCAATGTGTGATTTTATCTATAAAAATTCAGATGACTAATTAGTGTGCTTACAACAACCCTATGGGGTCTGCATTGCAATAATACACATACAGAAAGTTAATAGCGTTAAACAACTATTAGCACAATGCAATTAAATCCTTATCAGAAATAACATGAACCTATAAACTGTACATTTGGCATTTAGGTTTCAGAATATTTTTAAGAGTCCACTTAAATATGACAATACAATAGTGCAAAATCACATTACATTAAGAAAACATACAATTATCACCCAAATGGTTTATGGATTACTGACCCTTACAATTCACATATTGGCTAGAATTGGCACATTTTATTTCACCATGATAGTTTTGACCTTCTTTACTTGAGTGTACATTGTTTTATTCAAAGTTACACTTGAACTACACAGAAGAAGTATAGGCATATGTGTGTGTGTATGTGTGTTCTTGAGGAAATGAGAGAAGAGAAAGTATGTAAAATCCCCACTCTTTATTTGCAAAACTCCACTGCATTTTTTTTAGCAACCATTTAATTAGAGTTCCTAAGGAAATTGCCTGGTAACTATTTTCTCTTCTTTCTTATGGCTCCCAGAGCAGTGACATGGCCACATGGAAGAGAGCAAGGAGGAAAGAAGGAAAATTCTAGAAGAGTATATGGCAGCCCATGCTCCGTGCCAGGCTAACTAAACCAGAATGTCTAATCAAGAAATCAAGATTTATGAAGTGACTGTAAAGTCTACCACACTGTTGACACATGAGATGTCAGTGACCCCCCCCCAAAAAGCTAGTGGATTATGCGATGGATTGTGCCACCTGGAGCTTGGGTTCGAATCCTTGGTTTACTACTCTTTTCTTCCTTTCTGCAGCTTTGTGAACTTGAATCTACATTGAGACTTGTTAACTCTTTACTTTTTCCCTTTAAAAACCTCTATTAGGTTTTTAGATTGTTTTTAGGTTGTTTTAGATTCAGAATAAACCGCATTATTCCAATGATTAATCTCAATAATTTCTCTCAAATTATTGCATTCCCTCCAGCAACCATTACTTTTTACCTTCATCTCACATATGATTTATGAAAATGTTATTTTTCTTTTGTCACAATTACTCCATTAACCCTGTCTCCTACCAAATCCAATCTTAAGTTAAAAAAAAGAAAAAAGAAAAAAGAGGGAGGGGAAAAGGTCCACGTGAATAAATATACTGATTTTGAAGGCTGCCATCATGCTGATAGCTCAAGAGATTTAAATTTTTATTTAAGAGTAATAAAGATGTCATTGTTTTCACTACTTTTTTCTATCTCCATTTCCAATGCTATATAGCCTGTTCATCTTCCAGCACAAGAGCTATCATTGTTTTGAATGTAAAGCATCTATGAGCTAAATGATGTTTTTTCCCCCCCGTAAATCAACTCCTGCTCTCAAGTATGATAGTCTTTGTCCTTTGATTCATTATTTTAAAATAATATATAAGATATCCAAGATAGGTCATCTATTATCTAAAAAGGAGACAGCTCCTGCCTTTACATAGAATGAGATATTCTTGGTCTGTTTAAGGCTCTTAAAGAAGAAAGCCAGTATTTGGAAGGCCTGATCTCATTACAGTCCCTGGAGACACATATCCCATCCCAGATGATAGTAAGCTCTCTTCTGGCAATCTGGCCTTGGACGAGGAAGACATCTTCAGGATTGTCTCATCTGAGGGACTGAAGGTGGCTAATGAGGCCAGTCCAAGATGGGGGATGCACTGTTGTAATTCTGGCACGTATTTCTTGCACAATGAGTAGTGTGGGGTTGTTAAGTTAGTCTGGGTACCGTATCTGTGGAGACTGATTTTCTATCTCCTGCACCTTCATTAATCAAAATGGAATGCAGCCTTGTGTGTAAGAGTCAGCATAGTTAACATACTTCTCCAAAAAAAAAAAATCACTCTGAAAACTTCTCAGATAAAATGTATATTTGTTTCTCCTAATGAAATTCCAGCAAGCTCTAATTTAACATTCTTTGTGTATACAAGAAATTCAATAATTTGGTTGTCAGATAACTCAGAAAAGTAATTTTTGAAATTTTCTAATGTGTCTGAAATAAATGTTTCTAATGTTCTTTAAAGTGAGATGATTATGAACTACTTAAAACTACTATTTTGAATGTTATTCATTTTTTTCACACATACATATAAAAAATTCCTTAAGTTTACCTTTTTGTTTTATTACAGTATAACTTAGAAATTGTGCAAATGAACAGCTGAGATTAGTCATGTCAAAATTTTATTATGCAATTAGCAATTAGAGTAGTCTTACAGTCTGGCTAGGAATTATTTTTATTTCTGCACCACTAAACAAATACATTCCTGTTTATTGAATTTATACTCTAACATTTTTAAAGTAACTTTTAGAATTTTTTTTAACTTTAGGAAAAGTAGATGAGGACCTGATTCTGTTTCTTATGTCATTAACTGGCTCTGTGGCCAAGCTGATGTGGAGGAACTCAGGTTGTTGAATATTTCTGGGCCTCTTTCCTTACCAGCCAATCACCTCTGAGAATCTTCCTGCTACTCCATTCTGTGACATGAGCTATGCCAACTAATAATAAGCTAAATTAACTGTTAACTTACGGATTGTTCATAACAGTGAGGGGAAATTAAGCCTGCTGGAGATCCAATTATTTTAAGAAATGGAGCATGTGTGTACTGATGCAAATAATGCCTTTGTGCTACCAAGGCCAGCTCCCCACACCCCTTCCAGTACTTAGCAATTACAGAAGATGTGAATGCATGCTTCCACACTGTATTTATTTGTTTCTCTTATCCTGAAGGTTGTTCCTTCGGCTTACTTAAATTTGCAGCGATTCTTATAAGCTGTCTGCTTAATTAACATCTTCAGTTTGGGAATTGAAATTGTGGAGACAGTTTGGAGTTCCCCACAATGATCTTTTATTATAATAAATGATACTCATTGAACATATTTTCTCTTCACTTAAGTGTTATTTCATTTGTCCTCACAAAAATATTCATCAGGAATATGCTACCTCCACTTTACAGATGCAAAATCTGAGGCTTACAGGAGTCACATAATTTGTATACAGTTAGTTGTATACAGTTAGTGCCTGTATACAGGCAGAGCTGGGATTCAATTGTAAATCTGCGTCATCAAAAATCCATGTGCTACAGATAGCTCATTGTTATATGCCAGTTGCAAATTACTTTTCTACCCATCAAACAAAGACTTTGGGACACTGAAAATAAATTCTCTTAAACATATACAGCTCCTTAGCAGATCAAAGAAGAATAAAATTTTATGGTTGTAAAGGATCCTAGTAATTGGGCAGTCCAGTTTTTCATGTTACAAATTCAAACATGCATTTAGAACCTAAAAAGAGAAAGAGAGATATGCTCTCCAGGTATATATACTTTGCTTTTCCTAATAATTTCTCCAGGACAAGATTGAGCAGGTCTTTTGTGCAGACTGATGGTCTCCAGAGATGGCCCCACATTAGTATCATCTACGGAGCGTTTACAATTGTTTGTCTCTGGGTCCCATTTCTAACCGATCAGATCAGATCTCTGGAGATCTGGCATCCACAATTTTAAATCCTCTCCAGGTGATCCACATGTGCATCTAGGCTTGAGAAATACTGCTATGAATGAACCACCCACAACTTAGAAGAAGATTTGGAGACTGTAGATAACCTGTCCCAAGTCAAGGGATTAGTCAGTACCATGCTCATGTATGAAATGATGAGGCATATAGAATGTCTTGGCTCTTGAAGTTGAGAAAACACTTCACTGACATACTCGGGAAAATTCTAGGTGAATTTAAAAAGGACGTTAGCATTGCAGGTGAATTTTAAAAAGATATTAGCTTGTATCGGTTAAGCAAAAGAATACATTCCGTTTTACAGGTGGCTAATACACAGGCCTCAAACCTGACAGCAGCATATCAGAACTATCTGGGGATATTTTGAAAATACAGATTCCAGCTCCCATCTCAGACCAGGTAATCAGAAACTGTATATTATTTATACTTTTCAAAATGATTCTTATGCAACTGATCCAAGAAGTTCCAGTGACATAGGTGTGTTGAGAAATGCTGACTGCTGACTGGCGTAGGATGGCTTTTAACTATAGCACGGAGCAGAATAACTTAGGAAAAGGATCAAAAGCATGCTATTTTTTTTAACTTATTTAAAGAGATTCCAATTACACGAGCAAGATCAAGGAATCAGTATTGTTCATAAATAACCTCTGGTGATTCTAGGTCTGTTGACCCAGGAACCAGGCTTTTCAGTAACACTGAAAAGGCAGCTGGCATTGGAGAGGTTCTTTTTAAATTATTTTTTTACAATATTTTCAAAGTAGATCAAATGAAAAATATATAGTAACTATGAGTTAAGAGTAACTGAATTGTTTAGATATAGTCAATCTGGCTTCCTCAAATATCCACTCCCTGTTTTATTGTCATCTGGGGATTTGCAATGTGCCTTCCTCTGCCTCCCTGAAATTTTTGCATTGATAAAAAGTTTTAGATTATTGTAATAAGAATGTGGGTGATATAGAAAAATCTATAATATTTTAAAATAATGCTCATTAAATGGTTGCTTTTCTCTGGGCAGTTAAGGTCTTAGTGGGTAGTGAGTACATGAATTGCAAAAGATGAGGTAGAGAATGAAGGGGAAGTTAGTTAAAGGAAGAAGTTTAGTTAATTGAGCACTTTCTATATTCCAAGCATTGGATTAAGTTTTTCCATATATTAGTTTAGATGATCAATTTTATACTTTAAATGCCTATTTAGAGAAATAAGAGGGAAATCCGTTTGAAACATTTACTTCCAAAAAATTATATGGTCATTGGAATTTCATTTGCAAACATATGCATATATCAGTTTAGATCTTAGATGAGAGAATAACTGTGCCAGAAGGAACTTGGCAAACAACAAGGTCCAGAAAAGTTAGGTGGCTTTCTCAAAACTATAGTTTGTTGAACCTATAACCCAGTGTAGCATTATTCATATTTCTGGTTTAGTAGGCTCTCTCTCATTTTTGTTCTGTTACCTGCTGTGTATAATGTTTATGAATATGGATGCATTCAACATGAATTACTGAGAGGGAGACCACTTTGGATACTGGTTGAGCTTGCCCATTTGCAAAATGCTACAATATCTTTAGATGAGAGACAACCTGAAAAGAATATCATCTGAATTGACTGATGTTTGCAATACAAACGAGTGCAGTTAGGGAGGAAGGAAACTGGATTTCTTTCCGTGCATAGTTTGGTAATAAATACATGCCCTTCACAGTGCTTGCATTTACATTCTCCTCAAATACCAGGTGTCTTTCCTATTAGAAACAGTTGGCGTTAACATTTGAATATAATGTTAACATGTTTCCAATCCTTTTAAATCTTTCTTGAGATGTTACTTCTTTTGGGGTGCTAGAATGCAATAAGATTGGAAGGAATAAAGCCTTCCTTTGCATCTAAGCAGTAAACTGAACAATGAAATAAATATCATATACAACCTCTAACTGATGTCAATAAGCTGGAACTGTTATCACACATAAAAAAATTCTGCATGATCCCCAAAACAATTTCCTTATTCACTGAACAAATATTTGCCTCCTCTGTTTTAGGCACTGTGCTTATCTTTTAGATCCTGAAGTCTGCATATCTAACAGTTTGCTTGGAATTAATTCATTAAGAAGTTCCTCTAAATGAGATCAGAGTTCAAGGGAACTCAAAGATATGGTTAAGCACAAAGTCATAATGAAAGGACCCAAATCTTGTTTTGGTAATATTACTTCATGCAAAGACATTTTCTAGGTGATTACCTTAAGACTCATGGAATCTAGTTTGAAAATAGGCATGCAAAAAGATATTAATAGTATAGTTTCCTATTCTTTCCATATTTAACCTCCAATTGGAGGCAAGAATGTAAAGCCGCAGCAAATAATTCTTAAATATTCTGTCACTTCACACCTCAAGTGCTCTAAGCTTTCTAAGCCCTCACAACAGAAAACATTTATGCACATTCTAGGATTATCAGGACTTATGTAGTACATGCACAAATTTTAGCTGATATTGGTTTCCCAGTAGGATAACTTTTTTTTCCTGTTGCTGTTTCATATTGTAAAATTTATGGCTGTCATAGAATATGACTGTCATGTCTTTTTTCAGAGTATAATACTGCTGGGTATGAAGAATTCATTATACATTCTTACTGCAAATACCTATAATGATTACTATTTATATATTCTTACCAGTAAGTCTTACAATAATTAACATTTAAATATTCAGACCATTGAAAGTAACAGATTTTTGATATTTTGGAATAAAACTTTTTAAATGGTTTATTCTCTTTTTATATCCACAGTTTATCCTCTGGCATAATTATTTGTTTCTATAACCAATGGCAAGTTAATTTTGTTGAATCAATATCTTTCACCATGAGATATCCTTTAAAAGAGTTAAAATCCACAGGATTTATTTAAAGAGTGTCTGAGAACCATATACCATCGTGAGGGTTGCATTTCACTTAACATGTGGTGAAAGCCCATTTCCTTCTGTCCAAGCACAGCTCCTAAAATATTTAAGACAGAAAGAATGCTAACAAGTTTGATATCTTATTTACTGTGTACTTTTTCAAAAGTCAAAGTGCTTCCACATAGAGTGTACCATTCCACAGGCCCTAATTATACCAATAAGGCATTCACATTTTTAGGAGTTGCAACATACTTCTTTTGTTAGGTGAGAATTCGAAGAAAAGAATATAGAATTAAAAGATACAGCACCTTTACATTCCAATCTTGGCCATGGCAGTAGCTGCATGTGTGTGTGTGTGTGTGTGTGTGTGTGCGTGTGTGTGTGATATGTGTGTGTGAACATGTTTCTTTCATAAATATTATCTCTGGATCTGATTTACTCATAAGTAGAATAAAGGAATTGGCATGTAAACATTGCTATAATGCCATCTAGCCCTAAAATCTATGGATAAATGGGCCCATAACGGATGGGGTAAGTTGACTCGTTCATTTTGGCACTTCAAATTCAGAAACGTTAAACTTCTGGGAGTCGGTAACAGGCTTTCAATAGACAGATGTGCCAGTTAGTCACTTGGTGTTATTACCTTCGCTTGGGTCACATTATCAACAGGTGATCATAGACAGTCTACAAAAGAGACCAAGTTCATAGTTGACAAGAGAGGCGATGTGTTCAGGTTTATCAGTTCTTTGAAATCATGAGCACCCACCATAACAAAGATGGGTTGTCATGACAATGAATGCATTTCTGCTTTTGAAGAAGCAGATGCTTGCTAAACTTGTTAGCCAGGCATCCTGTTTAGATCCCTATGCTTTTTACAGGCCCAAAAGATAACAAAGTAAGTGTAAATATATGAATTAGACTGTTTTAACATGATGAAATAAATGTGGGTGGAGATCTGTTCTTATGTAAGAGGGCATCCACACAAACATACTATTTCTTGATGCAGTGTGGTTAGAAGAGATAATATGGAGGGAAGCAAAACTGGATCAGATGAGTAAACAAAGTTTGCAGCTCAGAAATACGTCAAATCCCTAAGCAACTGGGGAAATTTGCTACCTCATTTTCATTAAATCAGCAGTGACTCAAATCAACTCCATTGAGAGTAGTATGTGCATAAACATAGGCTCAAAGAAAGCTTCTGTGTATCCCTCCACTGAATTGTAAGCTCCTATAGGCCAGTGATAGTACCTTGCTCATCTTTATCTCTGGTTAGGGTGTTGCCTGACACAAAAGACCAGTTCAACATGGGTAAGAAGTGAACTTGAGGATCAAACATTTTTCCATCTAATGCAGGAATCTTCCTCTGTTCCAATCCTTCTAGTGTTCCAGAGAGCCCATTCCTACACAAGGGAGTCTGGAGTACTTACTGAACTGAAGTTTGCCTCTATCTGACTTTCATTTGATGTAGCAGATTGTGAATTTGTGTTCAACTGCTAATGTTGACATGTAGCAGGACAATTAGAATTAGATCCAAATGGATGTCATCAGAACATCCCAATTCTTTTGTTGGGTTTTTGGCCTGAATGGAATAGAGTCATTAAAGAGTCTTTTGGGAAATGCTTTCCTTAACATCCCATCTTTTCTCACCTACTAATAATTTCTGCTTATATCCAGTCCTTAACCTTACAGAGGAAAAATGCTGTATAGCAACTGGAGATTCAGGGATGAATTTCTCCAAAAACTTAGAGTAATGAAAAATTTATTTTGGTTCTGTAAAGCCCTCATAGCCATGGTCATGTATGCTGTATATGAATAATTACTAAAATGAAATATAAAACATCATCTCCAGTTAATATTTCTGGGCTAGAACTGTTACTCCATGGAAACAAACAAAAATTTCCCATGACTTTCAATGACAATCATTGATTCATTCAATAAATATGCATTGAGATCTTACTCCGTGTTAGCATTGTGTTTTCTATAGATCCCCCCTTTTCTTATGTTTAACATCTTACATTTACAACTTAATGATAATTTTATTTAAGTTATTTTAAATGATAGGACAAACCTCTGAAATGTTTTGTCTATGTGACTGTCTGTATGGCAAATAGAAACTTTTAAATATTGGGGCCAGGGAACAAATATGGTAAATTGATAGGTTATTCAAAATTGTACATAAATGTACCATGTATAAGTAGGATTTTTATCTATACACATCCTTCTCCTTTGTTATTTGGGGAAATTGTTTGCTTTTTATACTAATGAGTGTTAGGACTGGGAAGAGAACTGTCTTAGATATTCTTAAGTGTTGTCAGGATTATTTCCCAGGTTCTAAAAGTCCCCCCAAATTGGATATGTAAAAATACTTGAATAATTTAACTCAAGATCATGAGAACAGGTAGCTGCATTTGCAAGACAGCTTAATGAAAATAAATGAGAAGTCTACTAGTTTCCTGAATAACACAGTTCTGCTTCAGTCTCTTTCTTATTCATTACATGAATAATTTTTCCTTCACAAAAAATGTGGTAAACAGGTAAAAAATAGATCAAATAGAGGCAGTTATACACTTTGTTCACTTCAAAGTCAAAGAGGTTAGAACTCAATTACCAATGCTTTTCCTTTGTTACATTATGCGAAGTTGGAACTAGAAATTATGATATTTAGTGAAAATATTTCATATTTTAAGTGTGCATCTTCATTTCCCAAATAGATGAAACAGCTGACCAATGTAGAAACAACAATCATATCACAAACTCACATTACAAACAACTACCAAAATGTGGAAAACAATGTTTACAAATGGTAGCAAAGAATAAATTAACTTTCAGTGCACATAATTAGGTATATACAGGATAATTTAAAACCAAAGGGAGTGATTGCTAATGCTGAGCTCTCAAAAATCTCCATCAAAATATACATGTTACCCAAGAGAGAGTGATAAAAATAAATTGTGACACAAAAGCAGAATGTTGTCTCTCTTCTTATCCTCAAAACTTGGATGATAGCTCATCAAAATAATTTCTCCAAGTGTGCAAATGATGGAAAACTTTAATTCCAAAACCATTTCTCTAAATTACCCACAGATTTATATTCTTGATGCCTTTTCACATGATCACAAGCCAAGCATGCATGTGATTCCCAAAATCGTGGAAGGTTTACTGTGAAATCCTTCCTCCAGTTAAAGTAACTAAGGTATAACTTATTGTTTTTGTCAACTTCTTTCAGATATTTTGCGAGCTCACTGGGAGAGTTATAATCTTCCACATGAATGAATGAATCTGCTGGAATATAATTCTCATAATTTTCCCTAGACGGCCCCAGAACAACAGGGACAGAGCCGGCTAGAAAAGCATTGTAGAGCTTTTCTGTGATGTAATCTTTGTGGATTGAGTTTTCAAAAGACAGATAAAATTTGCAAGTAGATATGGTAGGAATCAAATTTTTATCATTCACATACTCTCCAAATGCTTGCCCGTATGTATGGATTTCAATGCTTTTGCTCAGCTCATTGTAATACTTGACCCTCGCATGCTCAGGATTCCAGTTACTTACGACCCAGCACACTAACTTCTCTTTGCTTGGCACTTCAAACACGAAGGGGTTTGTGCTCACCGTCAAGAAGCCATAAGGCACTTGGATATCTGAGTCACGGCGGTAAGTCAGAGTCAAGTTGAACAGGTGCTCAATGCCACTCTTTTGGGGCGTGTGGGTTGGTGATTCCAAATTCATCCAAATCCATTTCTGGAAGGGTGGCCTAGCCTGCTGAGGTAAGTTAGTCAGATCCCAACTGATGTCTCGGTGATGGATCAGAACCGCATGAGATTTGTTGTATAGGGAACGGTCTGTGGTAAGATGGCATCCTTGGATGTTGAACATTGTTTGGCAAGATGTAAGGTCAAAGGTCTGCCCAAATGGCCACACCCAAATCAGGATAGTAGTTTCATTAAAATAATCAGTTTTGGTGGAGAAGAAGTTTTTCATTTTCAGCACTGAGCTGGCTGACTCCATTGGACTGAAGATCCAGCTGTTGGTGGGCTTGATGTAAATGAGCAGACATGCCATGAAACAACCCAGGATAATGCAGACAATTAAAAATGGACGGAGAATTCCTTTGGATGCTGATGTCATAATTTTTTCTGTGAAACAGAGAGAGAAAGATAGGGAGGGGTAGTGACAAAATGTTAACCATAATTGGAGATCAACAAGCAGTACATCTCAAAATACACTTAATCACAAAATCAATTGCCTTTTCCTTTTTCAGTGTTATTAAACCATTGAGAGAATTAGAGCTTTTGTTAAGCCAAGAAACTGCTTTTAAAAGGAAGTTTCCCTTGAACTCTAAAAATAATAAATCAGAATTTGTTATAAAAGTACCAGCATATCTTCAAGCTGAGTTACATCTTTTTCAATGCCATCCTTACCTGTTATATTTTTATTTGCGTCTACAAAAATGGCATAACAAAGACTGTCACCACTGAAGGTATGACTAAAATCTTTAGTACTTTGACACCACATCAGATTTGTGAACATTCCCTAGTTAATATAATCACTTATTCACTAGTGTGCTTTTAGAGATTGTGATACAACTTTGTAGTTCAGATGGAATTCTTGGCATGTTATCTTCACTGTCTGAAGTGAGTCACAAGTCATCCTGTAAAAAATAGCAACTTTTGGTTTGATATCCGCTTTTTTACTTTGTTTCGTTTTGTCTTTTATTTAAGTACACTGACAACAAAAATTTGATAAATTAAAACTTCTTGTTTAACTTTAAATGTTTACTTTTTCTTACCATTTTTCCTGTTTACTTTTAGTAATCTGTTAGTACACTCAGGATCTACTAGGCATTCTCACTTACATGGTATTGGGTCATTAAAACAATCTTTTTGGTTTTTTTCTTTTTTAGCATTAAAATGTCATTAGTTAATAAAGATAAATGGATTCTCAAAATATATTCCATGGAGAACAGCATTGATCTTGTGAATCATAGTAGATTGAAACTAAAAAGATGAATCAAAGCTTTTTAAAAACTTTTTTAAATACAAGAATCTTCAAGGTGTTTCCTCTTTGACATTCACGTCTTATGAATATGAATACAAAGATAAGATATGTAATATGTTTACAAAACTGTCTTTTGATCAAATTCTTACTGATCCTCGGAAGCTCATTATTCTTCTCACCAAAATAATGTGGCCTAACGATTTCAGATTCACTAAAATATTTTGAAATCTTGATCAAAACTAGTGTAGAAACATTAGATGTGGCCTTGTGTGCATGCCTGGCACCAGGGCAGCTGGGAGCCTCTCCTGGGGAGGGGGAGGGGGAGGGGGAGGGAGGGGAGGGGGAGGGACAGGTTTTGATTCCCACCATGGCTATCACAGTTTCAGTTACTTAAAGTTTGCACTTGCCCCACAACACTATTTTCATTCCTAAAGAGATTAACATGCGGATCTGGCAGTAGACGGAAGTTAAGTGGAGACCAAATAACTTTGCCAACTGCAGTTGATTATTTGTCGGTTCCTAAACAGACAGATGTTGAGGAGTGGACGTCCTGGGATGAAGATACACCCACAAGTGTAGATTGAAGGAGGGAATGGGGATGTGATGACACAACAAAATACTGTGGAACAACTGGAACTTATTTTCAGGACATGACACCAACTATAAGGAAAACGCAGAATCATTATTAAGAAGAGAGAACCATTACATTTTGGCCTCCCAGATGGTAGCACAGGTTTCTCTAGTAGATTAACAGCTACACAATATGTGCCTTTTATTCGTCAGTCTCCTGAATTAGGCAACTTGGATACCTGGCAGGAAAATACCAACGCATGGGAAGGAGAAGAAGATGCAGCCTGGCAAGCGGAAGAAGTTCTGAGGCAGCACAAGATGGCAGACAGAGAAAATAAAGAAAGAAAATGGAAAAGGAGGCACAGTGGCTGATGAAGAAGGAACAACACAAAATTGGTGCGACGCTTTCATAACAAGTGCTCTTCACATGTCATAGTGCCAGGAGGAGAAATATGAGCTCCACAACTCAAGCAACATTTCGAGGGATTTAAGAATTTTCAAGGGTACATAAACACAGTGTTTGATTTTAATGCATTCATCAGACCATCTAGGACACCAGGATTCTCTCAGAGTACCTCGAGATCTCAGTGATTGAGACTCAAAGGAAAGAAAAAGACCCCTGAGGCAATAGTTTTTTCAACATGCTCCAAGTGTAAGGCAATTGTTTGCTGTAGAGAAAATATTACAAATGGAATACACCAGTATCTCTTCTAGCTAGTGTTTCTAACTAAATAAATGGGTGTAGGGGTGCCTGGACGGCTCAGTGGGTTAAACGGCCGACTTCGGCTCAGGTCATGATCTCGCGTTTCATGAATTTGAGCCCCATATTGGGCTCCATGCTGACAGCTCAGAGCCTGGAGCCTGCTTTAGATTCTGTGTCTATCGCTCTCTCCCCCTTCCCCACTCGCATTCTGTCTGTCTGTCTCTGTCTCCAAAATAAATAAACATTAAAAAATTTTAAATAAATGGGTGTAAATAGTTTTATGGTAGGAAAGAAGTCTGTGATGCTTTCCTTTGCTATGTGTAATGATAAAATAATTTTAAATATTCTTTTGTTTCCATGATTATCTGACTTAAGTCAGACAAACTGGAGGGCTTTCTTTATTTTTGTTGGCAGAAGCTGGTATTGGTATACATTTCCTCTAATTTGAACTGGAATTGTTTATGTTTAATATGACATTAATGGATTTGATGACTTTGGTTTTTAAGAAAATGACACTAAATGCAATAATTCTATTTATCATATTTTGTACATCACTGTTTTCCTTTAGATGGTATTGTAATGCTGTACATAGTTGTAATTTATATTGTAGGTATAAATTGAAAATCAGCAAAGTGACAAATTTGATTTGTATTATTAGAACTTGTGAGGTTTTTTAAAAAAATTTTTAATGTTTATTTATTTTCAAGAGAGAGACAGAGTGAAAGCAGGTTAGGGGCAGAGAAACAGGGAGACACAGAATCTGCAGCAGGCTCCAGGCTCTGAGCTGTCAGCACAGAGCCCTACACTGGGCTCGAACTCACAGACGGTGAGATCATGAGCTGAGATGAAGTCGGATGCTTAATCAATGAGCCACCCAGGTGCCCCTAACTTGTGAGTTTTAAAAACTAGTATTGGGTGATGGGCATTGAGGAGAGCACTTGTTGGGATGAGCACTGAGTGTTGTATGTAAGCCAATTTGACAATAAATTATATTAAAAAATAAAAAAAATAAAAAAAATAAAAACTAGTATTAGTAGTTTTTCCCTTTTGTTATAGATTTTAAGATGCTACAGTGTTTTAAATAGCTTAGTCCCTCTCACACAAAGGTCATTGATTTATAAATGCAGAAAGCCTTCAGTTCCAATATTCCAAAGCTTTTAGATGATTTCCGTATCAATTTTATATATCTGTCAAAATGCAGTTTACCATGTTGTTGGCTAAGATAATATTATTGATTCATTAAATTTTCAGCTGAGATAGGAATAATATTTTTATTTTTGGTTGTTGACTGGCTTCAAAATTGTTTCAAGGAAAAAGATATATACTGTGTTCATAGGAAAGAAATAGATTTGATAGTTTAAAATCTTATTATTTTTTCTCCACAATTAAAATACATCCAGACTGATTTTCTATGGCTTTAGAATTTTTTAAGGATTTTTACTTTCATAAAAGTTGTCCAAAATTAACATTCTGTGGTTTTTTTAAAAATGTTACAGGTACTCTAAACTATAGCTCAAATGTTTGAATTAAAATATTTCATAAAATCACAGACTATACAGTGAGATCACCCTAAGTCCTTATCCTAAGCTCCCAGACTAAATGTGATTGTAAAACCAGTTGAAATTTAACTTTGGTAAAAAGCTGCTTTTTGCAGTCCCAAGCCACACTGTCAGTCATCATGTTTTTTAGAGTTTCTGCCAAAATACTCATAATTAAATAGAATAGACTCGAATTTTTAGTAATATATGTATATCTTTCCTTATTTATATTTATTTATTTTTAGTCATGGGAATGCTACATGATTTCTCTAAATTTGGGGTTCATTAAAGGGTAACCTCTCCTTTAGTACAATAAATTTTACTGCTTTTCCCAAATAGTTGACAAGTATTGAAGTCTGCTTTGGTTATGCCTTTCATGGGTGTGGGATTTTACTTTTTTGTTTGTTCTTGATTTTTGTTTAATTAGAAGTAAAAATTGGTTAGAAATTATAGTTTGTTTGATTAATTAGAGGCTTTTCTTATGGAAGGAATAAGTAACAATACTGGGGGAAAAAAAAGAAACACTAGATGTTTCCTTCCAGAAAAAAAGGGAGAAATTGTTCTTTATTTAATTACCTAAATTTATGTGAACATTTAAAAAAAAATCACATTTTTTTATACGGCTTTTTTTGAAAGCATATGACATTTGCTTGATTTTGTGCATCCAAAGATTCTGGATATTGTACTCTGGAGCACTCCTAGGACAAATTTTGGAATCAAAGACTGAGACTTACCATCAAAGTTAGCTATCCAGTCAATAACAAAAGGAAAATAAGTGTCTACCAACTATATCCAGAAACTATTTTTAAATGTTTATTTTTATGTATTATTTGTCATTTAAAAATTTGTTGCTTTAGGTATATTTCTTACAAATAGCATATACTTGGATTTGTTTTTTGTTTGGTTTCATTTTTGAGGTATAATTAACATATAATATTATATTAATTCCAGGTGTACAACATAATAATATACAGTTGACCCTTAAACCACACAGGTTTGAATTGCACAAGTTCACTTCTATGCAGATTTTTTTACAGTACTGTAAGTGCATTTTTCTCTTCCTTGTGATTTTCTTAATAATATTTTTTCCCTCTAACTTACTTTATTGTAGAAATACAGTATATAATACATAGAACATACAAAATATGTGTTAGTCAACTATTTATGTTATCAGTAAGGCTTATAGTCAACTGCAGGCTATTAGTAGTTAAGCTTTTGGGGAGTCAAAAATTATATGTGGATTTTCAACACCCGTAACTTCTGCATTGTTTAAGGTCAACTGTACAATGAAATGAGCACCACATATATCCCACATATATATATCTTTTTTTCTTGTGTTGAGAACTTTTAAGATCTACTCTTTTAGCAACTTTCAAATATATGATACAGTATTATTTACTATAGTCACCATGCTATACCTTACATCCCCAGGAAATCTGTACCTTTTTTTTTTTAATTTAAATTCAAGTTACAGTGTTGTCATGGCTTCAGGAATAGAACCCAGTAATTCATCTCTTACATGTGACACCCACTGCTCATCCCAACAAGTTCCCTCCACAATGCCTGTCACCACCCATTTAACCCATTCCCCCACCAACTTACCCTCCAGCAACCCTCAGTTTGTTCTCTGTATTTAAAAGTCTCCTATGGTTTGCCTCCCTCTGTATTATCTTATTTTTCCTTCCCTTGTGTTTCTCAAATTCCACATGAGTGAAAACATATGATATCTGTCTTTTCTCTGACTTATTTATAAATGTTTTATTTATTTGGTGAGAAAGAACATGAATGGGGGAAGGGCAGAGAGAGGGAAAGAGAGAGAATCCCAAGCAGGCTCCAAGCTCAACATGGAGCCCAATGCAGGGCTCAGTCTCAGGACTGAGAACATGACTTGAGCCAAAATCAAGAGTTGGATGCTCAATGGACTGAACTACCCAGGTGCCCCCAGAGACTATTAATTAACCCCTGAGTTAAAGAGATAACCAGAAAGGAATATGAATGAAATCTCAACTCTTTATAACTAAATGACATGGTACTACATGCCAAATTTTGTGGAATGTACTTAAAATACTACTTTAAAGGAAATTACCAGGTTTGCACAGTTTTGGGGAAATTAATAAATTGGTCAACTGAATAAAGTGGACAAAGAAAAATGACCCAAAGCTAAATAAATAAGAGGTAAAAAATTAAGATAGGGATTGAAATTAAAATCGAGAGCAGAAATTTGAGGTGATTACTAACATCACATTAACTATGTGAGGTGATGAATGTTAAGTAAACTTATTGTAGTAATAGTTTTGCAATATCTACATATATCAAATTATTATGTTGTATACCTTAAATTCATAAAGCGTTGTATGTCAATTATAACTCAATAAAACTGGAAAAAATACTAAGATGAACCCCAGGCAAGAATAATTAAGAAAAAAGAAATTCAATTTATTTTATATTTTTTAAGAATTTCATTTTAAATATCAAAAAGAGTAAATGATTCTTGATGTAACATAAAAAAATAAGAAATGACTATATTGAGTAATTTTACATTCATGAATTTGAAAAACTGATGAAATGAATGGTTATATATCTACACAAATAGAAAAATAAGAAAAATGCCAATTTTAATAAGAAATTCTTCTTAAACAAATAGCAGTGAGAAAAGCGGAATTGATAAATGGTAACTGAAAACAAACAGCAGACCTTGATGATTTGTAGGAGTGATATCAACATTTCAATGACTAGAGAATACTACTGTCATTTATTAAAAAAAAATCTAATAAACAGAAAAATAAGCAAAGAAGCTTAACTCATTATATGAAGCCAATTATTACCCTATTACCAAAAGAAAATATAAAAAGTTAAAAAAAGTATTTCATTTATGAACATAGATGTAAAAATACAAACATTTTGCAATAAAGATTATTAAAAATATATTATGACACAATTCAAGAATAGGTTTTTGTAGGTTCATGTACATTTGATCCCACTTTATAAATTTAAATATTTGGACAATCTTTGAATTTTTTCTAGATCTTGGGATCTACAGACTGAGAAAATTTACTGGAAGAAGGATCTCCTCTTTAATGGAGTAATACTAACCTTTAATATCCATGATTGGACTCAGCAATTAGGTATTTTTCCTCCTATGGCACCAATGTTTAATGGTGTTTAGAAATGTTCTCATTGAAAGTTTCCTTAAATGCTTTCTGAATCGAAATGCATTGGCAAAAACTGCATAAGTGATATCAATTCATTATGATCAGGTTACAACTTTAATAGTCTCCATTTAATAAATGCTCACTCTCAGCTAGGCCTTGTGCCAAGCACTTTGCACACATCATTTCCTTTAATCTTCATAGAATCTCTAGCAAGAAGGTCTTTTATCACTTCTTCACAGATGAGAAAACTGAGGGCCAGAGATATGACTAACTAGCTTAACCATTGCGTTCTGCTCTTTCTTGCCTTCCACAATCTTCTTTGAATAATACAAACATCAGTAGTCTGTTGAGATGCACTTAGCACCTCAAGTTTCATTGTCTTGATTTCTCTGGCCTCTATCTTTTACTCCATAATTGAGGAGTACTTATCTATGCATTAAATTTAGAGCAATTTCCCTTAACAAGAAACCTGACACTTATATGAAACTTATTAGTGTCAAAGATTGATCTTATCACTGACGTTAACATATACACACTTATCCTCACTGTAATCCCATTTTATTGATAAAGAAACTGAGTCCTCTAATGGTTAAGAAACTTGCTCAGGGTCACCCAGTTCATATGTGGCCGAGCACACTGTCAAACAACCCAGGCCATCTGGTTCCTGTTGGGGGCATGATCACTACATTTTATGTTTACTGATTCTTCAGGTTGCAGCCAGAGAATGTAATTATCTTGACTATACCAGAAAGTAAACTCTATGAAAGACTTTGTTTCTTCACTGTTGTATCCTCAACAGCAGAATATAGTAGGTGTTTAATACGTGCTGTATATGTTGCATGAACAAATGGGTGGATTTCTGAGTCCCTACTATGTGCAAGATAAAATTCTTAGTAACTAGATAAACAAAAATGAACTAAGTGTGACTGAAGAAATATATACTGAGTTGCTGTCTTTGTGTGTTTAACAAGTAAACCTTTAGAGAATAATTACCATTACAGTTACATACAGGTATTTTACCACTAAATGAGCAAAATCTCCCAGTTTTGCTTCTCTTCATCACGTGTCAAAGTTGGCATCTATCTAGTACTCTTTAATTCCCATGACTCTTTTCTTGGCCAAATGAGAAAAAAAAAATGGTCACTAGGCAGAAACAATGTTCCTTTCACTGTGTGCCTTTCTGTGTTCTGCTTCCTGGACGTTTTGTATTGAGGTTCTTCTTGTTAACTCTCTGCATACCTCTCACCTCAGCTTTTCATTGCTGTCGGGGTCAATTACTGAATAGTAGGGGCAGTTATTTAGTGACCCCTGCTTTGTACAGAAACTGTCAGAAAAGTTTGCCTCTTGGAACCATACTGACATGTCCTTGACAGGAACCTTTTCACCTACTCCTCATAACTAAAATTCAGTTGGATCCCAACACATCTTGAACTGCTAATCCATACAACCTATTTTTAAAGCACCCACAGCAGTGTTACTTTTGCTCTCACCTGAGATACCAATGCATTTATAGCATTAAGCAAATTATAACAATAAATCATGTAGTTAAAACTTTTCAATTATTTTTAATAGTCTCCAGTACTATTGAAGAATATAATTTAAAGGCATTGGCATTAAAAATTAACACAATCTTTGGTAAAAGTATAACTTGATGGGACTTGGTGTGCCTACGATTCTGTTTTCCATCATGAAACTACCTTCATTCACATTTGTAGGAATGCTCTACTGAGTGATAAAGAATGGAAGAGAGCTTGGAATAGAAAAGGTTCAAGTTTGATTCTCAAGTCGTAAATATACTTCAAGGTATTGGGAGAGAAATGTGAACCAAAGAGAACAGGAGCCTTCTTCAAGAAATAGTAGTTCTTTTTTTTTTTTTTTTTGGTGTGTGTGTGTGTGTGTTTGTGTGTGTGTTGAATCCTTATTTCAAATGGAAAGAAACAAGTGTATATTTAAAATCGAATTTAATACCTACCTAAAACTTAAAAGACAGAACAGTTGGGTTTGTCACTTGCCACTTGGGATTTATTCCTACATTGCAGCCACCCCCTAATTCTTCAACCCACCTCTCTGGCTCACACTAGCAGGCATGTGGGATTGGAGGCGAATTTCCCTCATGCCCTTAGGAGTTCTTGAGTCAATATGCTTGACAATCACGTATTCCCTATTTGTTGTGTGGGTGCATAATTAAATGATTCCTGATACAGTAAAACTTTTCACCCTTGGCAAAAATGTGTAAAGGAACAGAACTCTGGATCCACTTAAGGATCTTCAGATCAAGCCAGACCAGCCCCAAAGACAAGAAATGAATCATTAAAAAATTCAGTGGGTAAAGTTAGAAATAGTAAAAGAAAAAAATTGACTGTCACCCATTGTGACTTATTCCCTGTTAAATAAAATAAAATTTGTAAAATGCTTCTGATAATGCCTGGACCAGGAAAAGCACTATGTAAGTGTTTGCTATTATATTATTACTCTCTGTTATAGTCAAGAATCCGAGCTCTTACCTTAGCCAAAATTCTTTTGGAATCATAGATCCCTTCTTATTTCTATGTAAATTATTACCACTTCTTTTCTTTTCTTTTCTTTTTTAAAGTTTATTTATTTATTTTGAAAGAAAGGATGAGAGAAAGAATCCCAAGCAAGCTCCTGCTGTCACACGTGGGACTCAAACTCACAAATTGTGAGATCATGACCTGAGCCAAAACCAAGAGTCTGATGCCGAATCTACTGAGCCACCCAGGAGCCCCAAATCATTACCATTTCTAACCACACGCACACACATGCACACACACATACACATGCAGAATTTCCTCTAAGTTTAAAACATAACTCATTATTAATAACATCTGGATAAAAAATAATATAAAAATTTTATAAACAGGGTCTTTCACTTGTTCATGGTATCACCCTTTATACAAAAGATTACTCTATAAGCATATTATAATTAAAGGATTCTATAGCACATATATGAAAATGAAAATAATTACTGCTATTTTACAATTTCTTGTCAGTTTCTTTTAACATGATTTGAGAAGCTATACAAGTATAGGCAGAGTTATTTTCCTGTTTACATTTTCTCACTGTCTGGATCGCCTCCCTTCTTCTGATAAAATGCCCTTATTTCCTACTGGGATATTACCTCTCCTCTCCTGTGTGCAATCTTTGGGACTACAGAGAATGATATTTCCCCCTTTCCTAGCCAATGTTGAGCAGAGGATCCAGATCATTCAAACTCTTTTTCTGGGACTTTGAAACTTGAAAGGAAGGGTCAGGAGGGAAAAATCTTGGGGCTGATTAATCACAGTGGGGTTTCCTTACAAGACAATTAAGTAAAGTCTACTAATTGCCTCCAAGTTGCTGCTTGGGGTGCCGCCTTCCTGGGCTTCCTTCTTCTGGCATTCCTTTAGCTCTAAGAGCTACTCCATAAACTTGCAATAATTTCCTCTTTGTGTATGTTTATTATAATTGTTTTCAGTGCTTGAAACAAATCCAAACAAACAACCGCAACAAAACCAAAGCAAGCAAGCCAACAAAACCCCAACTAATTATCTTCTCTCCTCTTTTTTTATTTCCTGCAGGACATGAAGTATATTACTTGATTCTTTCAAAATATGTCCATAATTATTTGGATTTAAAAATATATATATAAATTCTTAAAACATCAAACATATCTCTTCACTTTATGTTAAGCCATAGACCCCACCCAGAATTAAGGTATTGTGGTATCTAATTTGGTCAGGCTCAAAGAACAATTTGTTCTCCACATAATCATCATGGGGTTTAGTGTCCTGATACTCATATGGATTCTGCAAAAGTCTTCGGAATATTACACTGAACGTTTATCATTTAAATTGCACGGTTTTATTTTTGGGAGTTGTCTTCGTTATTGTTTTATTTTGCTTTTATTGCTTCCTATGACTTTTAGGCTAAGATCCTTTACAAGAATAAAAATATGTCTCATACTTTCTATACTATATACCAGATTATATTCTGCCTCGAAGCACTGTAAAACTTTATATATTCATCACTTCACTTTCAAAGATTCCCTTGACACTTCACATTCCGCTGAACCTTTCTCATGGGCATTCCTGCTCTGAGTTCCCACAATTTCCCCCATTAGAATCTGAGCCAAATGCCTCCTGTCTTTGGGAGAGATGCCATTACTTTTTGGCAAGAAGACACAGGTTGATGATCTCTGGAATGCTATCAAATTTGTGTTTGTGAACCTTTCTCAAAGACCTTTGGATATTATCTCTGCTATTTCCATGGGTGAGCCTCTTTTATTTCCTCCAAACACTGGAAAAGCTACCACCAAAATATGCCAGATTTTGGTCCCAATGCTTTTCCTGAATATTCCTCAGAATGCACTCTAGCACATACTAGGATTCCCTGACTTATTTCTGCAGTGTTTTCATCTTTAGGGGTATTACTCCAAAATGCTCAGAAATGTCTCTCTTTTCGCCCCCTTTCATTTCTGTTTTACACATTTGTTTGGCCAACTGCCATTTTTCCGGCATTGCAAATTTCTTCATCTTGAGTGGTTTCTACATTCAGTCTCTTTGAAATTTCTTTCCAACTCAGGGATGAACCTTTTCTAGTTTGATCTTTTATCTGCTCTCTTCTCTTTCTACTTGTAATCACTAGTTCTCAGTCACTGTCTTTATTCATCTTAGAAGCTCTATTTACCTGCTTTTGCTGCAGCTAAAGCAATCAGATCTGACACTGAGCCCAAGCATCACTTGGCTCACGTGGTACCTTCCCAGAGGGAATACCATAGACAGGGCCAACGGTGTTTGCTGGCATTTTCCCAGAACATGCGTTCTGGTGTTCCTTGGGGCCAATGGTCTTTTATAATTTGGCTGGCAGCACCAGTGCTATGATTATTGTCAGGTTTTAGCCCAAAACAGCCAGCCAGTGAAGGTCAAGAGAGCCTTTACAAAAATCCCAAACTCTCATTTTGGGCTGATATATTACTATGCATTCCCAACTCTGAAGATGGGACTTTTCCCTTACAGATGACAAAGTAGAGTGATTAACCCAGTAGATTTTTCCTTACATCTCCCTGTCTTTTAAATGTATACCCTGCCCACTACCAATGATGTCTCCTAATTATTCCTTAGATTAGTTGACTTCTTTCTAATTCCCTAGGTCCAAAATCTATCACCTCCTGTTTAGACTGCTGACATTGCTTTTCAGCAGTACATCTGGCACTCAATTTTGATCAGTTCAATTTATTCACAATGCAGTAGAGCAATGTTTATGAAAGTGTGGTCCCCAGACCAGTGGCAACAGCACCAACATTACCTGGGATCTTGTAGGGAAGGCAAGTCTCCCACCCGACCCCAGATATAAGGAATCAGAAACTGGGGTGAGGTCCAGCAATCCATTCTAAAAAGCCCTCTAAGTGATTTCTAAAATACACTAAGGTTTGAGAATCCCTTAGTTGAGTCATCTTTTCAAACCACAGATCACATTGTTTCAGGTCCTTCAATGAATTACAATTACTTTTAAGATAAAGCAAAAGTATCTAACTGTAGCTTAAACAGTCCTGGGTGATGGGAAACCTGCCTCTGTTCCAACCCAGGCTCCCTTCTGCACTCCCTCCATGGCCACCGTTGGCCCTCGTGCACAGATGGGGACACTCACTGCACCAGCTCCTCCCTCTCGCTGGAACAGCTTCTCTTCTCTCTTTGTTGATTTCCTCCTTTTCACTTTTCATCCCTCAGCTCCCCTGGCAGTTTTTTGTTGAAGGATTCCTGAGGACCTCCCAACACCGATCCCCATAGTAAACCAAAGGCCAAGTACATGTCTCATCGTCCCATGTGTCATTTTTGCAAAGCACTGACCACAATAGCAGGTGTACCTATATTTGTGTACTTGATTGGTGTTATTGCCTCTGTTTGACTGTAACTAAGCTCATACAACAGACAATGGGTGTTTTTCTTCAGTATGCAATCCCTAGTGCCTAGTCAAACCTGATATACCTTTGTTTTCAATGTTTTTTGAGTGACCAAATAGTTAACAATTACTAAACACTTGTAATGTTCCAGGCACCAGGCTAAGACATTCATATAGATTTTTATCACTTTATTTTCAGGAAAAGCGTATTTGTTTTTCTTCATTAAAAAAATACGTATCAGGGCGCCTCAGTGGCTCAGTCAGTTGAGCATCTGACTTTGGCTCAGGTCATGATCTCACAGTCTGTGAATTCGAGCTCTGCATTGGGTTCTGTGCTCACAGCTCAGAGCCTGGAGCCTGCGTTGGATTCTGTGTCTCCCTCTCTCTGTGCCCCTCCCCTGCTCGTGCTCTGTCTCTCCCTCTCTCAAAATAAATAAACATTAAAATTTTTTTAATAAAATAATAAAATAAATACATATCACTTTCTATATGCCAAACATGGTTCTAAGCACTTAACAAATATTAATTCTTTCAGATCCATAATGACAAGATAAAATACACACTATAATTATATTCATTTTATAGACCAGGAAGCTGATGCACCTCTATTTGTCTCCTATCACACAGTAGATAATAAATCAAGATATGGACAGTAGTGGCTTGACTCCAAAACTCTAAAAACACATGTTGAGAATTGAGAATTCCAGCTTATAATTGAAAAGAATTCTATGAATTATGGGATTTAAAATTTATTTTATCACATGTATTGCTCTGAAGTCATTGTTCATTAGAACAAACTAGATCACCAACACTTCATCTCTACTCTTATTCTGGAAAACAATGGCCAGAAACAGAAAACCAGAAGTCTTAGATAGTTCTCCTCCTGTCCCCAAGAGAATGCAGAAGGGTGAATTGGATAAGGGGAGGAGTCTAACTTTGTTTTATTATTAGTCTAGTTATAAAACAATTCCAGGGATACAAAGAATTATTGACACATTTGTAATTGGTAATCCAAGGCCTCTCTGATAGTGTATTCCTCATAGCTGCAATCTCTTTCAAGTGAATTCCTTATGTGCTGCTTTGATTAGTCAGCTTTGAAAATTAACTAACCTCAAAAAGCCAGGTGGCCAAAAACAATAAAGGTAGAGAATCTTTCAATACAAATTCAAATAATTTAATAAAATTCAATAAAAATTAAAAAAAACATTCCAATAAAAATTTCACTTATATCCTATAGTTTGTGCACACAATGTCATTGTTTAATATACTTTAAAGGATTTACAAGCATTTATTTTAACCATCCATTATTTAAAATGGAATAAAGAATTCCTTTTCTGTAAGATTTACATTCCAAATTCCCTGTATCCCACCAGACTACTGCATTAGGTCATGTGCTTTTAATGACCATATTATGATTGTTTGACTTTCATCAGTCTTACTACCAATAATCTCTTCAAGGTGTCTCTCAGTTGTGTAAAAGACTGGGAGGGAGTTTCATATGGAGCCAAACCTGTCTGGCCTCCGTAGTCCCCTTCTGCCCTGGGTTTGTCCTTCTTGCTCATTTGGCCACCACTAGTCTGAGAATCCAATTGATGCAACCTCACTTCTTTTTTTCTTACATTTTTTAAATGTTTATTTATATTTGAGAGAGACAGAGGGAGAGCATGAGCAGGGGAGAGGCAGAGAGACAGAGACAGAATCTGAAGCAGGCTCCAGGCTCCAAGCTGCGAACTATCAGCATAGAGGCCATTGCGGGGCTTGAACTCATGAGCAGCGAGATCATGATCTGAACTGAAGGCAGAAGCTCAACCGACTCAGTCACCCAGGTACCCCAATGCAGCCTCACTTCTGCTTCTACCATAATATGTGTGAGCCTAGAATCTCAAACCCAACTGTCCCCTGTCCTCTAACTCTCTGAGGGTCAGGGTATCTGGGTTCCTGTTGCACTTGGAAGACTGGCTATCTGAATCAAAATCTGTCACTGACTCCAGCAGCTTTGACTATGTTGACACACTCACACAGTCTCTCTCAGAACATTTCCCTTAATTTCTGGTCCTCTGTCTGCCACCAAAAGAGGCTTTAGTCCAGTTTACAAGGCAAGGAAGTAAAACGGGAAACAAACTGCTTTATGTTCCTTGGCTCTTTCCTACACGCTTTCTCCAACATAAAATTCTCGCTTTTTCAGTTACAAAAACAAAAATGAAAACAAAAACAACACACCATCGTGCACACCAAAGGATGTTAACAGATACTAAGAAGAAGGTTGCCATAACAAAAGAACCTATCTACCTATAGAGGTAAACACTATATTAGATGGGGCATTGCCATGACAACAGTTTCTGGATCAGACCAAATTTTACAGGCTGATCATCTTTTGAACTCATGTGAAACTAATTAGCACCAGCTTTACTGGGATTAAATAACACATCACTGTAGTTAATGAGGAGCTTCTGAAACTTCAAGTTAAATCTATAATAAGAGAATAGGCCAGTAAGAACTAAAATAGAAAGGATAAACCACGAAGAAATTAACAGCTTAAGAAACAACACAGTAAAAGTGTGGCTAAAGAGGTCTGTAGGAAAGAAGCGGGTTTAATCAACCTGCAACGGAGTAATCTGAAAATGAACTGATTAAGATACTCAACAAGGATGATATTATTAGAAGAAAGATAGGAGGAATTTAGAAGTAAAAAATTGCAAGAGTGAAAGACCCTTAAATTTGAGATACAAGTACTCCCATCCTTGGAGGTGGGGGGAGGTTTTTTACTATGTCACTATATCATATAGTGATATATATCATATAGTATATAGTATATATACTATATCACTGTATCACTGGCCTCACTGCCTTATTTCTCCATAGCCTGAATAAGTCTCCTCAAGGGTTAACTAACATTCCTATTCTAATTTCATTCCAATTAAACAATCTTTTGAATATTCAGTTTACCAAGCTGTCGAATACTCAGAAGAAAGCACCATACTCGATAAACATAATAGAGAAAACTAAAAGGAAATACATCAACAGAGAACACCCTTCTCTCCTCCCACCACATTGGAAAAGGCAACTGTTCTCTCATCCAAGGCTGATTCTTCCTCATTATCTGGAACCTAAATAAGTCAAGTGACCTCATTCCATTCATTATCTCTGATTTTTTTGTAATCTTCAATTTCTCTATCTTAATGGTTGTTTTCCATTAGAATTTAAATATAATCACAGTTCTTTTGTCTTCTACTAAAGAACCTCCACCCTCTCAAACACTGCTCAGCTATCTCTACAAATAGATGCATCATTCATTCATATACCTATCTAAGCCTAAGCCTCCAACTGGAAGTCATTATTCATTCCTTCAACTCTGTTATCCAACATCCAGTCAATTATTGCACCTAATCATTGCAAATGTGCTAGTTATGAAATCTCATTCGCTTTCTCCATCTACTGTTACTTTATTGTTTGGGCCTGCTTCACTTATTTCCTGGATTATTCTAATGAACCACTAACTGTTGTCACTGATACTGCTTTTGTTTTCCTCCAATTCATAGTAAACACTGACTTTTTTTTCTTTTTCTTTTCTTTTTTTTTTTCTTTTTTTTAAATTTCTCTCTTTTGAAAAAGTTTTATTGAACAGGGTGGTTCAGTAGGTTCAGTGTCTGACTTCAGCTCAGGTCATGATCTCACAGTTTGTGGGTTCCAGCCCCGCACTGGGCTCTGTGCTGACAGCTCAGAACCTGGATATTGCTTCCGATCTGTGTCTCCCTGTCTCTCTGCCCCTCCTCTGCTCACACTCTATCTCTCTCTCAAAAATAAATAAACATTAAAAAAAAAGAAAAATTTTTACTGTCAAAGCAATGTTGGAGAGGAAGCTGTTAAAGCAGCTAGCCTGTGATCCCTCCTGATTACCAAGAAGATGTTCCTGGGGATTGGGTGGTTAAGAAGGCAGGTGACCTGGTTCAATGTCTCTGTAAACATGATAACTTGACCTCCAAGCCAACAGACTAATCATATTTGCTGGAAGGGAGAACTCTTATCTATGAAATACTTTGAAGAAGATGTTCTTGGTTTAGGATTGCTTATTGTAAATGAACCTAAACTTGGATGGATTTATGAGGCATGGTTCCCTAGAGAGTGTCAAATAAGCTATAAGACTTTTACGTATAAAATAGATATTTTAAAATTTAAATACTCCCTACTGTGTGAGCTGACATTGGGGACTTCTATTATTTTGGACCAGAGACCAGGTATGATGCAAAAAAGGAGGGTTTATGGAAATTAGTAGGATATTTCAGACTTCTCACTGGCTTATGACTGCATCCTTAAAATATTGGTAAAGTTTGATACTAGGAACAATCTCTAATAGAAATGAGTTTCACATGACAGTCTGATTCTTTGCATTAACTTAATGTTTGCTATACAATTTTGAAAATACACAAACATGATAAACAGAAGCAGTCTATAAAGCAACTCACAGAAATAATATTTTGTGTGTCTTTCTTTCTAGTCTTTATTGTAGAGATCTATTTAGTTAATTATTCACCTATCTAGTTTCAATTATCAAGTGTATGCTATGTTTTCAAACAATAGTGAGAACTAATAGATTTAAATAATTTTTCTCCTGCATTTTTTTTCTTTTACTTAACTTTAAGTTGTGAGAATTTGCTTGTATCACCAAGAAAAAACTTGATTTTTAATGGCTGGATAACCTTTCACCATATGAATATACTGTTAAATTACTCACCAGTCACTTACTGTTGGTCATAAATACTATTTTTGCTTTTTTCATAATAAAAATATTGCAATATGCAACTTATATAGTAAATCTATGACTATATTTCTGATTATCTCCTTAGGATTGGTTTTGAGACAGGGGAAAACTGGATAAAAGAGCATGAACAATTTCAAAGCTACACATCCTTTAAAAAGAGCACGTATCTTTCCTTAAAAAAGTAAAGAGCTCCCCTAGTCAGAATTTAGACATCCTGAGTATTATCTTTTGAGGTATGTGTGCATATTTTGCATTTGATAAGGAATATATAATTTGTTAAGTTTTCATTCAATTCACTTTTCTCTGATGACTATGATGTAAGATCATACTTGTTGACTATTAATACTTTTTGAAAATGGATTGTGAATTTGTCTATTTTCCAAATTACTTTTACCATGTAACTTGTTAAATTGGAAGAACTTTTATGATACATTCCAATGACAGTATCTTTTAAAATTCAGATTTCAAAGTTTTGATAAGTGGTACTTTGATTTTCTTTTGGCATTATTAATGATACAAGGTTATTAAATTTCCTCCAGTTTTGTGCACTCAAATTAAATTGTATGCACTTCAGTGTATATCTCTTTCTACCTTTGCTTCTTTTTGTATTTATACTTAGAAAGTATTTCATAACTAAAGCTCATTCAAATCAATATATTACTCTAGGTTCTAATTGCAGTTGGTTTTGTATTACACTCTATAATTATTTGGGGATTATCTTCATACTTGATACATGGTAAGGAACAACCGAATATATTTTTCAAATACCCAGCCAATTATTCCCAACAATATTTATTGCATAACCTTTCCTTTGCACATTCTTTTACAATGGTTTATTTCTCAAACAATTTCAGATCAGGTATGAGTTTATTTCAAGGGTAGCTATTCCATCCCATTCATCTGTCTGTTGATTGTCGCGTTAGAGCATGTTTTAAATTGTTTGTATTAGTTTCCCCCCTTATAAGTATTTTCTTCAATTGTGTATCACTTATTCTTCCAGACAACATTAGAATTATTTTTGTCAGGTCCATCCTTAAAAAATCTGATTAGTACTTTGAAGAAATATTTCATTATGTTTACTTACAGTATTGGAAACAATGGCACACCAAAAGTATTTATTCTTCTAAATGAAAGTGTACTACTATGTCATTGTATTAAAGTTGTTCATATCCCAGAGTAAAAGTTGGTTGTGTCTCACACATTTATTTTTTTCTGAGGCATTTCATGTTTTATGGTCCCTTGCTATTTTGTGTAGAATATCTTTTCCCCCCTCACATAGGCTGATTATTTCAACAAAAAGCCATATTCCTCTTCCTGAATGAATGAACTCACCATTCAGTTACCTGTGTGTATATGATAATAGGACTGATTATCTCTAAGTATAATGACCATATCTTTTTTTCTGGGCATGAAAAGTGGAGAAACAAATCCTGAATGTCTTCCCTTTGGGATCTGAGCCACCAGTAGATCTTCTCATCATCTATTTGGTCTTTTTCTAATTTAAAAGGTACCTAACTATAAAGGTAGCAACTGATTTACTCACGATGTGTTCATCTGACTCAAACTTGTTTTTTAATTTGATGCTATGTGAATTAAGTGCAAGGCTGTAGCTTTAAAAAATATGAAAAAGAGGACCATTAACTGGCTTCTGGACTACGTGGGGCACATGGCACATTGTTCTGTGACTGAAAACACCTGCTCTGGACACCGAGTGCCTAGTTTTCAATCCAGGATCTACCTGTGTCTCTCTATGAAACTTTTGGGCAACATTTTCAATCTTTCCCAGTGTTTTAGTTATTCATCTAAAAAATCAGAATACCTACCTGCCAGATTTGTGCATGTAAAATTAATTGATACATGTAAATCACCTGGAACAGACCCTGGTGTATAGCAAGCATTCGATAATCAGGGGCTGTGATATTTGCTACACATACATGCATATGACTCCAGAAGTACACTTCTTCACTGCTGAATATGAAATGGCCACCTGTAGCGGTAGCAGTAATGAACTTTGCATTTCCTCTGAGAGACAGAATTGTAAGAGATTTTGCCTGGAGTAATCTAGTCACTTAACCACTGAGCAAGTGGTCACCTCTCAGAAAAAACAAAGTGGTATTTTGCAGCATGAATGTGTCACTACTTGTCATTGGCCAAAATGCAAAAGGCAATTTGCTCCATTTTAATTTGATTTTGTTCCATCTTTTAGAGTAATTACTGGACAATTATTTTGTCATAAGCTGTATGCTCAATAGGCAAATCTGGCTTCATGAGATTAAGAAACTCATTTTCTGTGATGTGCTTTGCCCCTCTTCGACCTTCAATTTGTGAAAACATTTTTTTTCAGGTGTTCCCTTTGGGAGCGAGTGATTTTTTGTCATTTTCATTTTCTTAATTTTCATTGTTCTTGTGTATTAAAATTCCATTTTTTTCTACAGTTAGCAAAATAACTAACCCAAAATTTTGTACACAATAAATGCTTGTTAATTAAAGTTCTTATGTTTATATGACACAGTGTTATAAATGGATGTTACAATGAATATATTTAAGCTCCCTTAAAGAACTCACAAGCCAAAAAAAACTAGTAGCAAAATAAGATAACAATCCTATGGAATAATGAATACTTTACAATATATTATCTTAATAAGAAAGACTTTCTCTGCTCCCATAGTCGCTATGCATCTCTCTAACATGGCATTTCTATTATAATGAGATTAAGGGTGGTTTGCTTGTGTTCCTCTCCTGTTAGACCCTAAGTTCCACAATATAGTATTTAAACGTGATTCTATGAATTGCTAACAATAGATGTTAATGTGAAACAAAATAGGAACAGTTCAAAAACCAAGTCATCTGTTTTGAGAAGCAGGGAGAAGGGAGATTGATGCTCTTTCACTGTTTATTATATTAAATAATTAACATACTGATAGGGCTAGGAAACTCTTAGATATTATAGTTCATATTCCTTCCATTTATATTTCAGTTAAATAATAAATTGAATAAGGAATTGAGACTCATAAATAATTATTTCTAAAAACGATGGCATTATTCAAGGCCTAGAGTTAGAGTCTCCTTAATTAATGATTGTCAGGTGGTTGACAATGGAAATATTTGCAAGACGTACACTGACTAATGATGAAGAGATTTGTGAGCATTTGTGTTGAAGGCAATAGAAAATAATTAAGGAACAATTTTAGGCTGGGAGGCAACTTTGTGATAGTCTAATCTGACAGTCTCATTTCATAGCTTGATAGAGTTACGAAATAGATACGTAGAGGTTAAATTATCACTAATAGTACATATTTAGTGACACAGGAACTTCAAACCACAAATTTTGACTTCTGGTTCAAGACTGTCCAGAAGGCAATGTCTCTTCTCTTCATGATATGGGGAAGTTGTGATAGTAAGAATTCAAAATGAAAAATGGTCCAAAATCAAATCATCAAGTGGATTAAAATTAAAATAACTCAAATAGAAATGAAAATTAAAAGGAGAAGTCTTGGGGCATCTGGGTGGCTCCGTGGGCTGAGCATCTGACTCTTGATTTTAGCTCAGGTCATGATCTCACAGTTCGTGAGTTTGAGCCCCACATCGGGCTCTGTGCTCACAGTGTGGAACCTGCTTGGGATTCTCTCTCTCTCCCTGTCTCTCTATCTCTTCTCTGCTCCTGCTGTCTCTGTCTCTCTCTCAATATAAATAAATAAACTTAAAAATTTTTTAAAAAGAAAAAAGAAAAGAGAAGCCTTGGATATTGAATGGAACCAACAGCTTGTCTCAGCCATCCTGGTACATGTTCTTTTACTGCCTTCTTCAGGCCTCTGCCATTGTGTCCCAGCTGCCTGAACCCAGGGAGGTTGAGCAGCAAGGGGAGCCAAGCCAAATGGCAGTGTAGGAGGACACAGAAGTTTGTTGTTAAGTCTGATACTATTTTAGTCCCTTTAAAAATGGGAGGATCCCTCACCCTGCTCCCACATTGTAAGCAGACAAAGGCTCCCGATCACGAATTGCTCCTGCTCTGGGTAAAGATTTCTGTATAAATGCTATTGGTGGGTATGGTTCTAAGAGAAGAGTAATAATTAAGAAAATAACTAGTATTATTGAGCATTCATGATGTGCCAGATTCTATGCAGAGGACTTTATTATACACTGTCCATAAGATAAGAATAATTTTAATGCTTACCTTATAGGATTGTTTTGAAAATTAAAGGAGACGATCCAAGTGTTTAGAAACTGCATGCCACACAGACAGGACTTGATGAAAGAGCAGTTAGTATCATCATCTCATTTACTTCCAATGATTTTATGCAAAGGGTGAGAATTCTTGAATTTGTTAAAATGGTCCGAACTGGCATTTGGTGGATTTAGGGCCAGAGTTCAGACCCTCGCTCTTCGCAATGAGCTTCCTGCATCTCCCAGGGAAGGCGGTGGAATGAGAACTGGGTGTGGGGCCGGAGACCCAGGTGGACCTCCTGTTCGCTTGTGCAGTAGCTGCATAAGCTTTACAATGTTCTCGGAACCTCAGTTTTTTCATCTCTAAACCGGAATAACAACACCTACCTAAATGGGTTGTTGTGAAGAAATATCAGGGAATATATAATAGACTAATAGTTTGAAAACGACGTACACATTTTCTTGTCTGAACTTTCTCAGTGCATGACCTTTGTCATAGGCTGGCCCGTCTACCTATCTTGGGGCAAAATGGAATGACTTACTTAGGATATATTGGAGAAGAAATAAAAAGGGAAAGGAGAATGTGATTTTCAGCTTCTGACATGTAGTACACGGTGCAAGTCCAGTTACTATTTGGAGAGATTTTCAAATGCCTTTATTCCCTTTTAACATCCCTTTTTGGGATGTTTTCTAGGTTTAAGTTTGAAGGGGGGCCTCTGAACTCTGGCTTAAGTAGGGAGTGCCAGATAATTAAGTGTAATATTAAACACAGAGGAAAGCAGGGAGACCTCTTAAAAACCACAAGAGCCATCCAAGTCAGCATGGCCAAGTGTAGTAAGACACTTCAGATTTTGAGGGAGTTTCCCCAAGCTGCCCTTGGCTCACATGTGGTGTGGGTAGATGAAACTGTGGCTGGGAGAATTGCCAGAGGGGAATGTCATGATACAGTGAGGTGGCTCTGTGGAGCTGCAAGGTGGACTGCTTGGCCTGAGACTGCATGGCAGCCTTGCCAGACCCCTGCAAGGTCACGGCACCAAAGAAGATGGGGGGAACCCAGGGCAGCCAGGCAGCACCACTAAATGTCCTTACTGGGAAGCCCCAGATCACAGTTATGCTACCCTCAAACTTAAACCAGAAGAGCAAGTCAGAAGCAGGTAGACAAGAGGCATGGCTCGGTGATTGGAAGATGCCACACTGGAAGATGCTTCCCTCTTTCTCTTGGGCTTTATCAGAGATTTTGAGAAAAGCAGGTGTAAGGAGAGAATACCTGAGAAAATAAGAAAGAAAGAAAGAAAGAAAGAAAGAAAGAAAGAAAGAACCAAAAGGGACTGTTTCAGTCAAGGGTTAGCAAATGATATACCGAGTGGCCACATCTAGCCAAAGCTTGCTTTTGTAAATAAAATTTTACAGACATACCAATCCATTTATGCATCGTCTATAGCCACTTTTGTGCTACAATGACGGAGTTGAGTAGCAGCAGCAGAGACCCTATGGCTCACAAAGCCTAAAATACTTACATCTGGCCTGCTCCAGAAAGTTTGCAACTTCCTGCTCTAAAGCATCAGGTAGAACTTGTTTTAGAACATAGCGTGCATTTATGTACTTACATTTCTTAACATTTGATGGCTTAGGTAGAAATCCAGAGTAGTTTTAAGGAACAAACTCTGCATTTTCTCTTTACTGCTTGTTAAATCTACATGAAATGGCATGCCCAAGACATCTGTATGTAAAGAACTATCACTGCTAGCCACAGAACTGGTACAATGTTTGATGACTGAATGTATATTAATTTTTCTCTGCTTCTTTCAGAGTGACCATATTTCTTATATATTTTTTAGCAGGCAACATAATCTTGGGAATGTATTTAGTTGAGACAGAAGATGGGAATGGGGCAGAGAAGAAATGAAAATACAGTTCCTCACCTTTACTTAATAAAGGCAGAGCTGAATGTACTAGCTGGCAAGGTGAAAAGGCCATGGTCTCAGAGAGGCACCATTTTTTCTTGTTGATGAGCTCCAAGATTTATCTCTTAAACTATAGCCTTAGGGAAGTGGGAGCCAAAAGAGCATGCCTTCAGCTTTAAATAGTCCCTGAAAGAAAAAGTCTTGAGATGTTGTTGAGACATTTTCTCAAAGTCCAGTTTTAAGAAGAGAGTCCTGCAATCTAATTAACTCCTAATTGTTAAGGCATGACAACACAACTAATGTGTCAACTTAAGTATTTACTCTTTTAATTTTTGTTTTATGTGTGTTCATTTTTGGAAGACAGAGAGAGACAGAGCACAAGCAGGGGTGGGGCAGAGAGAGAAGGGGACACAGAATCTGAAGCACGCTCCAGGCTTTGAGCTGTCAGCATAGAGCCTGACGCGGGGCTCGAACTCACGAACTGCGAGATCATGGCCTGAGCCGAAGTCGGACGCTCAACCAACTGAGCCACCCAGATGCCCCTCCACTGAAGTACTTAGTAGAAGATCCTGAAATATTTGAGTCAACTATCCTTCTGGGAGCGCTGAACACTTTAAACCCTTATAAGGAAGGAAAGGGAGGAAGGGAGGAAGGGAGGGAGAAAGAAAGAAAGAACAAAAGAAAGAGAGAGAGAGAGAGAGAGAGAGAAAGAAAGAAAAAGAAAGAAAGAAAGAAAAAATAGAGCATGTGTCTAAAATGGTTTGTATTCAGTTTCAGGAAGCTTTTATTTGGGATGTTTTCTAGATAATTTGTTCAGGACGTCAGAACTGGGCATGAATGAAAGTCCTTGGGTTTCCTATTATTCACAAATCATTTTCTGTGAATTCTTCTTAACTTCCCCATTCATTTCCATCTTTTTCAAACTCTTTAATCTAGCTGTGCTTCCCATGTAGTACACGGTGCAAGTAGTACACGGTTTCAAATAAGGCATAATGATAAAAGGGGGAAGAGTAAGATTATGATGTGTATATCTTGTTATTGTGGTAGCAGTCACCTTTTTTTATTTGGGGATGCTTGTGTCTATTTCATGCTGGGAGAAAAACCCTGGCAGATAACTATCTTGTTTAACCTCTGACTCCCAAGTAATTTTATACCGAACTGGTAAAAGATAACTGTTCTATTTCAATAGGCTTCCCCAGTGGATACGTTTTTTTTAGGTATAATTTACATCTTTCTTGTTGTAATTTGCAACCATTTAATTTGATTCTGTCTCCATGTAGATGGAAAACATCTGGTCAACCTTTTTACAGAACTTTTTATATTCTTGAAACCAGTTATTAACAACCCTCTGCTACTCTTTCTTTAATAATAATCTAAGTTTCTCTAACATCTCTACATAATAATGTGCTGCTCTTTATCTTCAGAGCTGTGATTGTTAGGAGACTAATTTGAGTTGTTTCTTGGCATGCTGAAGAGTTTGTATTAATCCAATCACATCTCTTTTACTTCAATCCCTAATGTGTTGCTTGCTCACCATTAAAGTGGGGCAAGTGGTGGTCTATGACTTCAAAAGCAAGTGAGAGATTTACTGGGCCATAGGATTTCATATTTTCTGTCTCAACCAGAGGAGGCAATCCCTCATTTCAGAAGTCCTAATAAAGTCTTCTTGTGTTCTCCTTGATTCACAGAATAAAATCCCACTTTTCCCTTTAGAAAAACTAAACAACAATCCAAACAAATAAATTATTAACTATTTTGTTATGCAAATTATTTCTTAAAAGACACTTTTAATGACAACAATGCGGCAATCACATTTATTTAAAAACTTAAAACTCTTAGCAATGCCATATAATGATAGCTCTCATTAAATGGTATTAAAGAAAACAAAAGAAAATCTGTAAGATTTACATGGTAAATTATCATCTTGTAAATATAAAAGACCAGGTGTTCCATCTTGACAAATTCACAACTTAACAAGACAGATACAAAAGTATTTTATCACATAAAATATTCATCAATTTTTTTTCTTTTGTTTTCATTGAATAGATTTTAAATGAAGCAAGAACATAGTCAAGGAAACCTCTAGTGAACGCAAAGACTTTGAGAGAAGGACAGCCCAAATCCCATCTCACACTAAGAGAGGCAAGATTATATGTGGTTATATGTGGTTGACTAATCAATTCATTCAATACATATGATCTGTTACCTCATTATGAGCATTGTTCAAGTTGCTACTGATAAAATAGCTAAAGAAGATAGGCAAATTCTATTCTCTCATGCAGTTAACTTTTTAGTGGGGGATGGCAGACAATAGAATAGAATAGACAAGTAAATAAGACAGTTAAGGCAAGTTGTTTGAGGAAAATAAAATACAGTACTACAGAGTGACTAGTGCCTACGTAAATCAAATGATACATATTTAAGGGGAGACTTGAATGGCAAGCGGGAGCCGGCTCCTCAATGATCTGGAGAAAAAGCAGCATAGAGAAACTAAAGGAAACAGAAAAATGTCATTGTGGCTGGACAGAATGCTGTGTGCTTTGTGAACCTGTGCATGTATTATTCCTCACAATGAATGAATTTCCTGCTCCTCTCCATCAATCTAAATTCAAATATCCCATTTTCTATAAGTCTTCTTCCAATTCCATAAAACCATCTATTTTGACTCCAGCTCTTACATTTCTTTTTAATATTTCAGTGGTACTAGGAAACTTCACACCAATGATAGAGTATGTAAATGTTTGTGCAAGGTTCTTGTATCTTTACAGAGCACAGAGTTATTTCCTCAATAATGAGAATTGTGTCCCTTTATTTATTTTGTCTTCTATAGTGACAATCCTATGGACAAATGATACTGCCAAAATAAGAATCTTGAGCCTTGTTGGGGGCGCCTGGGTGGCTCAGTTGGTAGAGCATCCAAGTCTTGATTTTGGCTCAGGTTAAATGTACAGAGCCAAAATCTCTTTACATGTTCCCAGGGTTGTGGGATTGAGTCCAGCATTGGCTGGGTGTGGAGCCTGCTTAAGATTCTCTCTTGCCCCCTCCCTCAGCCCCTCCCTTGCTCACATTCACACACATGTGCTCTTTCTCTCTCAAAATATAAAAATAAAAAATAAATAAAGAATGTTGAGGCTTGTTGAAGACTTGCCAGTTGACAATGGAATTGTGATTTTTCCCTTAATTTTCTACCTCTTAAAAGTTTTTATGAAAAGAAAAGAGGAATGCTTCCGGAGTAATAACCACAGTACCTTGCTTAATATTGACAAAAGTATGTTAAATAAAAGCAAAGTAATTGAAGCTTCTCAGATTGGGCACATTTAGCAATGTATTTTAGAGAATTAATCCTTGCTTTAAGAAGTTAAGTCTGATTCTTAACTGCTAGTTGTCAGTTCTTAGCTTGAAACTTCCAATGACTTTCCAGTTTTGTTTTGTTTTTTCCCGGTAACATATGTTGTCTCTTTATTGACTTTGGTAGCAATGTCTAAACACTGATACTACTATGCAGAAACCCACACTGTTGAGACTCTAATTTTCAAGAAAGAGGGCAAAAGATGACAGGGGTTGAAGAGTTAATAAACTGAACATGTCTAGGGGTAGCTGGGTGGCTCAGTCAGTTAATCGGCCAACTCTTGATTTTGGCTCAGGTCATAATCTCATGGTTCATGGATTCAAGCCCAGCATCAAGCCCTTGCTTAGGATCCTTTCTCTTTCTCTGCCCCTCCAATGTGCTCTCTCAATCTCTCTCTCTCAAAAATAAACATTAAAAAATAAATTGAACATGTCTCAGTGATGTAGTGTTGTTTCCCAAATATAGAAACCAAATAATGATTTCAAATTGTTTTCAGACCCACACACAATCAGGAACAAACATTTTGGCAGTAAAAAAATACACATAAAAATGCATATGATGGTAAATGGCAGAGTCCCCAAGAAAACGTTAAAGGAAATCGTTCATTCCAGTTAGCTCACACTGATGACTTGAGGAGATATTTTCTTCCTTTAGAATTGTCAAATGATATTCAACCCAAAATGGTCCTAAGTATTAGAAAAATTCTTTATTCTGCTAGGTGTTTCAGGGAAGGATCTCATGATGGAATTTCAGGTTCCTTGCTTAATTTAAGTGTTGAGCTGAATGGAGGAAAACCAAGAATAGGCATCCCTTGAGTTGACGACAGCCCTTGAATAAGGTAGAAGGCAAAATTTTGCTGCATGGACCCTCTTTCAGCCTGCTATTTAGATATTTAAAGTATTTAGTGTTAAAGATATTCCTATTTTGTTTTTATCTGGATCCAGAAATATAAGGGTCATGCAACTGAGATAAAATCACATTGAGATACAGGGAATGGCAACAAGAATGAGCCCTAAATGTGGAACTTAAAAGGGTCTAGACACCATGAAAGAAGATGGGTGTCTCAGACCACTCTAGTGCCCCACCTCACCAAGCTCTGAGTCCTGCCACACACTCCTGCCTCTGCTGCAGTCGGTGATCATCTCCATGCAGCCCTTCACCAGCATTGGCAGATGCAACCCACTAGTTCCTTTCCTTGGGTAGCATACCAACCACTTATTGCCTAAAAACTTCTCTGACACATTGAATGTGGAATATTCTTAGGAACCTGTAAAGCATTCAGAAGTGCTGGGCAGTTAATATCTGAGGAGTAAGCTTTGTCCAAATGGGGATAGGAACTGATGGACAAATGCTTTTGTCTCACATCCCCTAGGCAAACAGCTCTGACACATTTCATAAGACTCTTCAGAATGTGCCATGGGCTTGAGTGCCAGTCACCTGTTTGGTGGCCAACTTGATAATGCATCTTGAGATAAAGCTTCTATACCTTTCCCCTGTCACTTGTCCTGTTCTTTGCTTCTGTTTCTTAGGATTGAGATGTTCCTCAAAATTATTGGTAGTCAAGTCGTTGTCTCAGGGTCTACTTTCAGAAGGACTGAAACTAAAACAATGGGGATTTAGGGAAAGAAAGAAGGAAAAAAGCAGGATGAGTGGAGCGAACCATGTATTGTCCCCCAAACAGTAGTCTGTTAATTGATCTATATGCTAAATGAAGGCCATGGGTAACTTAAAGAAAGAGAGAGAGAACTAGAATTGTCTCTGAGTTTCTACTTGACTCAGAGCACAATCCCCAAATGTCCCATCCTCCCGGGTTTCAAATGTGTTGTCTGAATGGAGAGCTAGAAAAATTTATTTCCTTCTAATCCCAGGACAGTAGCTCTTTGTCATTATTACATACTTTATGGACTTTTATTAACTTGCAGCAGAAACCATAGGAAAGCCATTATGTACAACATATAAGGCAATGATTCTAAGTGACAGTGTTATTATTTTCTTACGTTATTCCTATTTGATAGCATATCTGTATAGGTTTGTGTGTGTGTAAGAAAGAGATTTTGCTCCATTTTAACTTCTTTTTACTAGTTCATTGGCTATTCTTTTTTAAAGAAAAAAAAGGACAGTTTGGTTTTGATACAATGTAGTTCATGATCTTAACATATTAAAACGTGGGTTGTTTTCAGTTTATGATTGTTATAAATCCCTGCTGTTAACATTAAATCGGATTTATAACCTATTTTAAACTTCTGCCAGAGGCAATCTTGGGTTTCTACATTTATCAAATAAAACATTTAACTCTCATGAATCACAATATCAATTTGACCTACTGTGCACATTGTAAACTACTTACAGTTATTCCTGTGAAACTTAGCCTCTTAGTAAGATTTGGGTGGAAACTCATTTTCCTGCATTATTTCATGTCATTGACTTATAAATAAGAGAAGGCTTAAAATGGCAAAGTGACTTTGAGCTTCTTGAGATGTTATTTATGCACATATATTTCCTTCTCTGATCAAAGTTTTTATCCTTGTTCTTTGAAATATTATATTTGTAATTTCATTAGACATTTCAAACACATCAGAATGCAAGCATTTTTCAGTATCTAATTTAGTTGAAACTGCAAATGAGTCCTATTTGTTTTCAGGGTTGGTTTTATTTCATTAAGTCAGAATTACTTGTTTTATAATTACATGTAGAAATAAATAGCCTTTTCACAGGCTAATGAAAAAAATCACTCACTCAACTTTATTCCAAATTCATTTGGCTGGCAGAAAGAACGTAACCTCTCACTCATCTTTACCATAAGAAATTAATTTCTCTTTCCCAACACAATAAAAACTGTTAATTAGAATTTCCCCAAATCAGTTAAAATCATATATATTTTTTTAAAGAATGAAGGAGAAGAATTTGGTAAACACACAGCATTAAAAAGGAGATTTGAATATGAGAGAAAAAAAGTTCCATTTATAATGCCTGCTCATTTCAGAATAGTTCTTCAATTAGAAGATACCTAAAGAGAGAAATAAACTATCTAAATTTAAAATGATTATGCACTTTTTTTAGTAAATAAAAATTTGAGAGATAAAAGTCAAATTGTAACTTTCTAAGAGCTATGATTTTGTTCACTTTACTTAACTTAGCTTGCATGTATTGAGTACTTACTATGTGGCCATTCTGTTGAGTACTTTATTCATACTATTTCACTGAATCCTTAAATAACCCTATCCTTGATAATGGAATTATTTTACCATACATAACTGGGGGTGAATTTGAAATGCAACTAAAACCATCAGCGTAGCTTAATTTGAAGTTAGAATTGACATGGTCATATTTCCTATACATTCATCAAAATTTCCACGGGCAATACTAACTTACCCATCAGTTACTCACTACTTGGTGGTCACCGTAGTAAACATGGTGTGACAACTCAGCTCTTTCCTTTAGGACTTTGGCACTCACTCATTTCCCTAAATGCTGGGCCTGTTGGCTGTTGGCACCTCACAGCTGAGTCCCTCTGTAGCTAAGTGCCTCCCCCAAATTTGCTCCTACATCACTGTCTTTTAAAGGGGTGAGTGCAAAGACCCAGACCCCTTGCCAAGGTAGGCCCTCTGAAGGGCCATCCCATCTCCAGGCCTCCTTAGGCTCACATGAGGCCCCTGTAAGGGTTGTATGGCAGATCCCCATCTTCTTTCATCCAATATTGCTTCCCTCACTCCTGTATAGATGTTCCCAAGCACTCCCCAATACAGCTCTGCACACACTTCCCTCTCAGTGGCCATTTCTAGGAGACTGACAGAAGAATGGCAAGTTTTTTGGCTATAACACGTGTTGTGTAGTGAAGGCACTCTAGAAAGGTATTTTGTTTTGGTATATGGACTGATGTGAACGTTTTGAAAATTTTTCAGATTCAAATAACTGTTTCTATAGTATATAGGAGGAAATTCTGGTGCCTTAGCCATCTATTTTAACCGTGTATCTGGAGAAGTTTCAACCCTCCATGAGAAAAAATATTGGTTCTGCCTAGAATCATCCTTTTTAATACAAGTCTGTGTAAAAGTAGGCAGCCTTTGTGTGAGGGCCAAAGTAAAAGGTAATTTTTATTCTTAAGAGCAACAAGCTTAATGACCACATACATCAAGTCATCCCTCTCTCTCAAAACATTTCAGTGGATTGCCAATGCCCTCATTTTAAAAAAGAAAAAAAATCCAAACTTTTTATCATAGGTGTAAGATTTGGCCACTGTCAGTTTTCCCACCCTTATTTCCCACCAATATCACTTTCACTCTACATTCCAGCTACACTGTTCTTACTATTTCTTAAATGTATCAAGTTATTGTCTTCCTAACAGCTTTGTACTTCCTAGAATGTTCTCCATTTTTCAGAGGAGTTGCTTCTCATTCTTCAGATCACAATTGAGATACCACCTTTACAAAGGGAACTACATTGGCACTGTCGAACGTAGTACCCTCTTCCCCAGGGACTCTTTCTCATATTTTCCTACTTATTTACTTCAGAGAAGTGACTATCATCTTATTTATTAATTTGCTTACTTGTTTATTATCCATTTCCTCTAAATAAAAGGTGAACTTTGTGAAGAATGCACTTTGTATTGTTTCCTGTAATATCTGTAGCATAAATATTTGCACATTTATGGAGCAACTATTATTGATGATCTTTATTAGAGATGAAACTATCATGATATGTGATGTTCTTAAAAGTGCCACTAAATAAGACACTTTATGAATTAAAAAACCCTGCAGACTGACCCTTTGAGAACTTGTCACAACTTGAAAACTTCCTAAGTCTCGGTACTAATTTCCCCATAATAAAGAGCTCATAGGTCACATCTTTAAAACTATCAACAATCACTCTGACCAGAAGTGTCCTACCAACAATCATGTGAGGCAACATAGCATGGTGGTCAAGACCAATGGCTCTGAAATAAAATCAGGTACCATTTATGAACAATATGATCCTGGACAAGTTATTTAGACTCTAAGAGTTGGATTTCTCATCTGTAGGCATGGAAAACAAGAGCATCCACCCCAAAGAACTGTTAGGATTAAATGAAACACCATATGTATAAAAGTGAAAGTCACCAGGTTTCTATCACCTTCTATTCAGACATTGGAGCATCTACACCCTTGTATCCTTCTTGCCTGTTGCCATAATGAGCTTTACTATTTTTTGTTTGTTTGAATTCTTTTTTTATTTATTTCAAGTTTTTATTTCAATAGTTAACATACAGTGTATGTTAGTTAACATACAGTGTAATAGTGGTTTCAGAAATAGATTTCAGTGCGTTTTCACTTACATGACACCCAGTGTTCATCACAAATGCCCTCCTTAATACCTATCACTCATTTAGCCCTTTCCCTGTCCCCCTCCCTCCATCAACCCTCACTTTGTTCACTATAGTGAAGAGTCTGTCATGGTTTCCTTCCCTCTCTCTCTTTTTTTTCTTCCCCTGTGTTCATCTGTTTTGTTTCTTAAATTCCACAAATGGGTGAAATCATATGGTATTTGTCTTTCTCTCATTGACTTATTTCACTTAGTGTAATACACTCTAGCTCCATCCATGTCATTAAGAATGGCAAGATTTCATTCTTTTTTGATGGCTGGGTAATATTCCATGGATATTTCCATCACAATGCAAAGAAGTTTCCCATCTTAAAACAAGCAACCAAACAAAGTTCTCTTGACTCTGCTTCCCTGCCAACTACTTTTCCATTTTTGTATTCCACAGTAATATTCTCCAAACTAGTTTTCTATATGTTCATTTTCTTCACTGCTTCTGCTTGTATTTATTTCTATTAAATATATTCCACTCAGGCATTTTCCCTACTACTTTATGAAATTCTTCTCCAATCTGCTAAACCCAATGATGAATTCTCGGTCTTCATCTTACTTTTAGTTTACTTATGATCAATTGCTTTCTCCCTCCAGCAAAAACTTTCTACTCTTGGATTAAAATACTACATTCCTCTAGGTTTCCTTCTTCTTACTAGCCATTTATTCTCTGCTCCTTTCTTGGCTACACCCATTTTTATTAAGCACTCAAGATTCAAGTGTCCCAGAGCTTAGTACCTGGTTTTCATAAGTTGTTTTGTTCCACAAATATATGTAAAATTACTAAATGTATATATCTATACCAGACCTCACCTCTGAACTCTAGACTATTTCAAACTGCCTACCTGATCTTTCCATTTGGATATCCCATAGATATCTCAAATGCATTATGTTTAAAAATGAAATCTTGATCTGAGGACCCTGAGTGGCTCAGCCAGTTAAGCCTTGACTTGATTTCAGCTCAGGTCATGATCTCACAGTTCACGAGATGGAGCCCTGCATTGGGCTCTACACTGACAGCATGGAGATTGCTTGGGATTCTCTCTCTCCCTCTGCTTCCCCCTCTATCCCCCCACTTCAATAAATAAATAAACATTAAAAAATGAAATCTTGATCTTCCACCAATCCTGTTCCATCAGTTGCCTTTCCCATCTTCTTTGATGGTAACCTCATTCTTTTAGTTGCTCAAGCTACAACCTTGGGCTATTTGAGAGACTGCACTCTTTTCTCTCACACATATATCCAATTCATCAGGAAATTCTGGCTCTGTCTCTAACTTACATATGTAATTGGCTACTTCTTTCCATTTTCAAGGATACTTTTAAATGAAGTCATTGTCATTTTTCTTCTGGAATATTAAAATAGCTTCTTCCTGCTTATATTTTTATGCCTCTTACAGTCTCCCAGAAGCCAGAGTGTTTAAATTGTAAGCCAGATCATTTCACTCTTCAGCTTAAAGCCTTCCACTGGCTTCCTGTGAAATAATAGAATAGAATATATTTATATCTATATCCATATCTATATCTATCTGTCTGCCACAGTTCCTGGCATAGAACCCCTAGAACTCTTGTAATTTCTTAAGTGATAAGAACACTATGAACACCTTTTGTTCTAATGTTTTGTCTTTGACTGTAGTTCCTGCCACAGAGTTTCTAAATCCCTTGGAATTTCCTAGGTGATTGGTATATCTTTTGTATATTTTGTTCTAATGAGGTGCCTCAGGAGAATAGTTTCAACTCTCCCGCCATTGGCTTTCACCAGATCACTACCCCACACTTTAGGGGGAGAGACACCATTTAAATACCACAATGCTTATGTGATGCAGCCTTTATAAACACTCCAAAGGTACAGAGTTTGGGGAGCTTCCAAGTGGGTGAAAACATGCAGGTGTTGAGAGAGCAGTGTACTCGGAGAGAACACGGAGGCTCTGTGCATTTTTCTATCTACCTTGACCAATGCATTTCTTCATGTGGCTGTTCATCTGCATTCTTTTTTTTTTTAATCTTTATTTTATTTTTGAGAGAGAGACAGAGTGTGAGCAAGGGAGGAGCAGAGACAGAGGTAGACACAGAATCCGAAGCAGGCTCCAGGCCCTGAGCTGTCAGCACAGAGCCCGATGTGGCCTTGAACTCACGAACCATGAGATCATGACCTGAGCCAAAGTCGGATGCTCAGCCGACTAAGCCACCCAGGCGCCCCTGCATTCTTTATCATATCCTTTATTATATAATAAGCTGGTAAACACGAGTAAGTGTTTCCTTGAATTTTGTGAGCTGTTCTAGCAAACCATCACACCCAAGGAGCGGGAGGCCATGGGAACCACCAACCAACCTCCAGGATAATCTGGGGACCTACTACTTGGGATTGGCATCTGAAATGGGATGGGAGAAATCTTGTGGGACTGAACCTGTAAGCAGTGGGATCTGACACCTCCTTCTCTAGGAAGCCAGTATCAGAATTGTGTTAAGCTGGTATCACAAAGAATTGTTTGGTATGGGGAAAACCCCCCAGACATCTGTTGTCAGAAGTGTTGTGAGTGTGGTAGTAATGTGAGTAAAGGAAAAACACACGGGAATAGTGTAGACTTTTCGAACACATTCTTCATTTTACTTAGATAAAGTCTTTGACCTAATTTGTTTCCTTCTTCACATCCTTGTTCATTTCTGGCTTTACTGACTCCTATATATATTTGGCATCAATTGCCTTAGGCATTTGATTTAAGAACTTTCAAAATCTCCATTATTATCTCAATTTTAAAAACTAGAGAATTCACAGTTGTTTATTAGGAATTAAGGATCACATCCAATAACTTTCAGCTCTAGAAGTAGTCCTTAAATACTTAATTATGTTGGCTCTCTCAAATTTAAAATAACCATTTTACATCTTCAGGAACTTTTTTTCAGGCTCACTAATGAAAATATTTAAGCAGAAAGAATAAACATCATGAAGTATATGGTGTGACATATACTTATTAGGTATCTGGTACTAGCTCAAATATCACATTAAAAAAACACAACAGTACAAGAATATTTAATTTTTTTCAGCCAGTGGCATTCCAAGGCTAATTGTTCTTATTCACCGATAAAGCAGAAATTAAAAGCAAAATGTTCAACCTTTAATTTTAACCTTGTTGTTAAAAGTGAATGATTATGGCTCCTTTGAGTACTCAGAACAGCATGCTAGTATTTTTTTTAAAAGTCAGATGTAACATTATTCTGGAAAAATAGAAGATATTTTAAACTACTGTATTATGCAGTAAGATAATTTTTGAACTCACAATGTATAGAATATGCCAATATTACTATGCTTCCTTAGTCTAATGTTACATTATCATATTTAACTGCCCTGGCAGTATAATTACTTCAAAGGTATGATCCATTAAGCCTGTCACTTACATGACATTCTTTAAAATGAAAAGTATGAAAGGTGTCATTTTCTTTTTTTCATTGTTTCCAAAGCAAGAATTATTGTATGCTTTCGCTCTCTGTTACCTCTGTTTTTTACTTTTTTATTTTTGAAAGTAATTACCATATACTCTTCAGTGCATTTTTTATACATTCAAAATCACAAGCCAAATCTCAAATTTTAGCTAATTAAAGTTTCTGACAGGTAAAATATACAAAATAACATGAAGACAGTTTTAAATCCATGGGTGACAGTCACTTGCAGAAAATGCAAGTTGGGTTTTAGCTCTATATGGAAATATAGATATCTTTTAATCAGGGTGTGTCTTTTTATGTGTTAGGGTATGTCTCAATTCAGATTTTTGATGTCAGTCTCCTTACTAGAATTAAGTAGAGATCACTTCTTATCTTGATTGACATAGACTATTATTGGTCAACTCTTTAGTTATCTTTTATCATCATTTAGTGATTATTCAAGGTGAACCTGAGACAAAGATTTACAATCTCATCCTAAAATATTTTATTTTATACTGACCCATTTTGTCTTGTGATTCTAGTTGTCTCATGAGATTTCTTTAGAGATTTTGTCCGGCCCATCTCTGTCTAACAGAACTGTGATGGTGGAAATGTTCTATATCTATACGGTCCCATATGGTAGACACTAGCCACACATGGTTATTGAGTACTTGAAATATGGCTAGTGTAACTGAGAAACAGAATTTTAGATTTTATTTAACTTTAGTTTACATTTAAATTTAAGTAGTCACATGTGAAAATTCCGGTTACAGCTACAACATGTAAAGAACTTGGACGTTGTCACTACTGTCTTTAAAAGAAGGAGAAAGCTGAACAACTGGAAATCAATGGCTTTTTTGTACTTACAGAAGAACTGAGGTCATGGGGTAAACTGCTACCCCCAAATCCAGAGAGATAGATGAATCTTGAGAATTGCAGCCACAATCTCTTTACCTGGAACAGAAGCTGCTGGAGCCATAGGCTGGTAGGAACATTTAGATGGTAACTTTCATGAACTTCTGATGCTGAGTGTGGACTAGCCTGATTGCAGAACTTGTGAGGGCTGTAGTATTGGTGGACCTCTGTATTGTCTTAGGCTTTCCCTCCATAAACCCCACCAATTCTCACCGTGAAGAGCCAGGATCCCTCTCCTGATTCCAGTAAGGGAAGGGGGAAATAATCATTAAGAAATATACTTAGAACAGTCTCTGTAACAAAGACCTTCTCTCCAAAAGAAAAGACTTTACCAGAGCCTTATATGATCGGGAAGAAAATATATTTCTCAAATTCCAGACTGCTCTAACTTTCTTATATGAACTAAGAAGAAATAAAAAGCTAAGAAAGACTCATGAAAGTCACAGTCCAGAGACATAAGCCCATTGAAAGACAGAGATTTAATCATAAGGTTACAGAACACTTTCCCACCACCCACACCTTACCATCTTGCCAACAAGACACCGATATGTTAGCAGTGGTCTGAACCTCAAAGAGCTATAAGATGCAGGCTCCATACAAGGAAAGGTTCTCAGGGAACTCTAAAAGAAAATGTCTAAGAGAAAGTGGAACACAAAGATTACAGTGGAGTCAAAACAAGGGCACTAACAGAATGTGAAGCCTCTGGTATGTACAGCTAGATCATTAAATCCAGCCCAACTCCAGCCAGACTAACATGAAATTTCACACTAAAGGCATCTGCCTCAGCTCTTATTAACGGATACCTCGTTCCTAGTTTTCAACCAAAAATTATAATGTATGCTAAAATGCAACAAAAATACATCCTGAAGAATTTCTCTTATTTTATTTCTCTTGTTTAGAATTTTTTTTAATTTTTCTTAAATTTTTTAACATTTATTCATTTTTTGAGAGACAGAGTGAGAGTGGGGGAGGGGGCAGAGAGAGAGGGAGACACAGAACTCGAAGCAGGCTCCAGGCTCTGAACTGATAGCGCAGAGCAGATGCGGGACTTGAACCCACAAACCATGAGATCATGACCTGAGCCGAAGTCTGATGCTTAACCCACTGAGCCACCCAGACGCCCCTCTTATTTTTTAATAAGCATCAGAACCAGACTCTAATATATATGATACAGATTTTGGAATAACCAGACTGAGAATTTAACATAACTATGATTAATATGTTAAGGGCTCTATGGAAAAAATAAGTAACATGCAAGAACAGATTGGTAATTTAAGCAAAAAAAAAAAAAAAAAAAAAAAAAAAAAAAGAAAACTCTAAGATAGAATCAACAGGATTCAAAACCAGTGTCACAGAAATGAATTATGCCTTTGATGGACTCATCAAGAGACTGGACATGCACAGGAAGGAATCAGTAATTTTATACCCATGCATATCATTTCCAAATTGCGGAAAACTAAAGATAAAGATAAAAATCTTGAAAGAAGCCTGAGGAGAATAAAAAAAAACCAAAAACACCTATCTCTAAAGAAACAAGAATGAAAATTATAGTGGATTTTTTTTTAATCAGAAACCATGCAAGCATGAAGAGAGTGGAATGAAATATTTAGTATTAAAAACTGTCACCACCCTAGAATTCTGTATCTGGAGAATTTATCCTTTAAAGTGATTGAGAAATAAAGACTTTCTCAGCCAAACAAAAACCAAGGGAATTCTTGGCCAACAGACTTGTCCTCCAGGAAATGTGAAAAGTGTTTTCAGGGTTAAGGAAAATGGTGTCAGAAACTTGGATCTGCATAAGGAAAAGAAGAGTGTTAGAGAAGGAATGGATGAATGAAAAATAAAGTCTGTTTTTTATTCTTAATCTAGAAAATAACTACTTAAAATAATAATAACAATAACAATGCATGGGTGATTTTAGCATATGGATAAGTGAAATTGAGGACAACTGTGTTACAATGGATAGAAGGCAGGGATTGGAAAGTCTCTTAAAAACTGTCTTCACTACTTCACATGAAATGATATGGTGGTATTTGAAAGTGGATTTAGATTAGTTTAAAGTGTATATTGCAAACTCTAGAACAACCACTGACATTTTTTTAAAAGAAGTGTAACTGATATGCTAAGAAAAGAGACAAAATAAAATGTAAATGTTCAATGAAAACCACAGAAGGCAGAAAAGGAGGGAAAGAAAAATAAAGAACTCGTGTAAGAAATAAAAAACAGTTTCACATGAGGTATATATTAATCCAGCTGTATCAATAATAATTTTAAATATGAGTGTTCTATATACACCAGTAAAAATATAGTAAAAAATTAGACCAATAATATATTGCTTACATAATTTTACTTTCTTTTTTATTTTTAAATATTTATTTTTGAGAGGGGGAAGGAGCAGAGAGAGAGGGAGACAGCACCCACGTGAAGCAGGCTCCCTACTGACAGCAGAGTGCCTGATGTGGCTGACCGCAGACAGCCTGAACTGAATTGAAGTTGGAAGCTTAACAGACTTAACCACCCAGCACCCCGAATGTACTTTTAAATATAAAGACTCAGGTAGCTTAAAAATAAAGGGATGAGAGAAAAGACATGCCATGCTAACAGTATTTCAAGAAGGCTGGAGTAGCTATCTTCATTTCAGACACAGCATACTTCAGAATAAGGCAAGTTATCATAGATAAAGATGAACATTATACCATGATAAAGTGGTCCATTCTTCAAGTAACATGTATAACAATTCTTAACATGTAAACACCTAACAATAATTTATCAAAATACATGAGGCAATAACTAATAGAATTATTGGGAGAGCTAGACTAATCCACACTGATAGCTGGAGACTTCAACACTCTTGTTTCAGTAATTGATAGATCAAGCAGGTAGAAACTCAATAAGAATATAATTGATTTGAACAGCCATAACTACCCACCTGTGGGTAGTGGCTGCTGTACTGAATAGTACAGCCCTTGCCTCTGGCTTCTCAAAGTATGGGTTTTGGGCTAGCAGTATTGCTTTGCCTTGGCGCTTGTTAAAAATACAGAATCTCAGGCCACTTCCAGAACTAATGAATCAGAATTTTCATCATTAGCAAAACACCCAGGTGATTTGTATGTATATTAAAGCTTGAAAATCTAAGTTTAAAAATCAAGCTTAGATTCCCCTTATCTAAGGGCAATCATCATTGCAAGTTTCTAAACATACTTTCTGCCCCAAACCAAGCTGTGTGTACAGCAGATTATGAACAGATTTTATACATGTTCTTCATGCTCGAATCATAGTATTTCATATGTGATGGTAGCTCAGGTACATGCAATGCATTTTCTAGATAATTGCGCAAATCCCGAGTGGCATCAGCATCAGAGAAAAGTCACGGTGGTGGTGAGGAGGGAATAATAAAAACAGCCATCAGTTCATAAGAGATTATGCACATAACTGAGAAACAGAAGGGTGGATGCCCCAAATAATACTCACAATGTGACATCAATGAACAGTTTCCCAAATAAAAAGAAAAATGGTGCTTTTAATAACTGGTTACAACAATCTCCTCAGTGAGAAGAACCAAGAGAGAACAATCATAAGATAAAGAATAAGGAAAAAAGTGAAAAAAAAAAGTGTGGCATTTAGCCTTCACCAACAGATACAATTATAGGAAAGAACAGGCCCTGAAAATATTTGGCGAAATAAGCAAAATACGTCCTGTTACATGACTTGCCTCACAGAAGATCACTGCCTTCAGATGGCTGTGCTAAGTAAGGCTGCCCTTATGACTGATTCCCAGGCTGCATGCAGCACTATAGCATGGCTCCAGTGACACTAGGATTTATCAAGCACCCAGCCTCTTCTGTCGCCACCTCAGGGCCTGCAATGCAGTAGACTCTTCAGAGATGCTACAGGTTTCCAAATTTTCTTTCCCAGTGATCTAATCGAAGGGTACTCTAATCTTTGGGTACTGTCAGAATTTTTGCCAAAGATTTTAATAACCAAATAAACATGGGCCTATTCTGGTGGGTCATGATGGCTTTCGTATTCTACATTAAGACTCCCCTTAGATGGTTGGGTGCACCCGCTAAGAAACCAGTGGCCAATCATGATAATACAAAATTATATTAGAGCTTCTTAGACAGACTTCACTTCTAAATACAGTGTCCCTGAAGAGTAGTAAAATGCCAAAAAATCTAGTGGGGGAAAAGTCTTTAAACATTCTATTCCTAGCAAAGATTTGTGAATCATTTCTAAGTTGAAGCAGAAGAATTGTTTGACTTCTTGAATATGCAAACCCTTCTGTTTGCCTTCAAGCAAACAAACAAACAAAACCAAAATATTTATTGACTGAAAATATTTCATCATCCTGGATGTTTGGCACATTTCACCTGAGCGGTAGTGGACACAAGTAAATACTCTGGAATACAAGTATCGCTTTCTAACTGGTATTGCCAATTATTTGTGCCCCAAAGAAAATATTCTGTTAGTAGAACGCTCTTATTTCAATTGGGCATGGCCATTCTTTTGCTGCATCAACCGGTGAGTTTGCCCCGAAGAAAATGTGGTATTCCTTTGTGATATCTCATCATCCGGCTATATGACCTCATTGGTCAGCCTGTAGATCGGGATGTGACTGAGAATATACAAATCTATTGCAAAAGAAATTTCGTGGGAAATAAACACATCATGCAGACAACATACAAAAATTTGGAACGTTAATGTACAATCTTTAAAAAAAATTTCATATCTATTTATTTTTGAGAGAGAGAGAGAGAGAGAGTGAGCCGGGGAGGAGGAGAGAGAGGGAGACACAGAATCTGAAGCAGACTCCAGGCTCTGAGCTGTCAGCACAGACCCCAATGCAGGTCTCGAATTCACAAACCACAAGATCATGACCTGAGCTGAAGTCAGATGCTTAACCAACTGAGCCAGCCAGGCACCCCAGAACGTTAATGTACAATCTTTAAATGTTGCTTGTACCTGGGATTCTGTTCAAATCAAGTATTAAGAAAAGCCTGGAGAATCTTGGGATTCTTGGGTGTCAAGAAAACGGTCACTTTTATGATTTAAAAAAAAGGACAAACTAGATGAAAAGATACAGAATTTCAATAACTGAAATGTATAAAAAGAACCAAATGAACATTTGGTTGAACTGAAAATATACTGTCTGAAATTAAGAACTCATTTGATGTGTTTAGGTTGGTTGTTGGGAGCAGTAAGGGACTCAGAAAATCTGTTAGCACAAATTCTTGGAATGGTGAATGTCTGTCCTTCATATCCCATGATAAAAGGCATGGGGAGTAGGCACACTTTCTTAGAGATATCTGGTATTCACTCTATTAGTAACACATAATTACAGGTACTGCAGGTCTACACAGTGTGATTTTTATTTCACAGAAAATGTGAATTCATACTATAGCTAAATGTGTGAAACTGTCTCTAGATCCTATAAATACTTGTATGGTCCATGAGTATTCAGATCCACATTCAGGCAGCCACCTCCAACACTGAAACTATTTGTTATTCTTCCCAAATAAATTAAGTTCAGCCTATGTCTATGTGTATGTCCATGTCTGCATCTGTATCCAGATCCACATCTATATATATCTATTCTAGATATACATCTATCTGTACCTATATCCATATCTATCTAAACCTCTATATCTATAGCTATAGCTATAAAGCTTCTTCCTTGAACTTGGTCTTTCTTGTGCCATTGTTTCTACACTGGTGTTACAAAATTAACTCAATCCAGATTTTCCTTTACTGAAGGATGGTATTCTTCTTAATTTACCCTACAGAAATATATGGATTTTGTAATTATAATTATCTGTATTATAGTTATAGTTATCTGTATCTATTATAATTATAGTTATCTGTGATTATAATTTGCCTTTACATAATCATAATTGAGGAGCAGAATATTCAATATTTCTTTTTTCTCCTTCCTTCCTTCCTTCCTTCCTTCCTTTCCTTCTTTCCTTTCTTTATTTCTCTCTTTTTCTCTCCCCTTCTCTAATGCACATGCACACACATCACACTCATGATCATCATCACTTTCTCATCATCATTATAATTTCTGCCACATTCAGTGAATAAAAATCACCAGTAAGATGGTATTCATAATGCAAGCACATTTATAGAAAGATCTGTATTTTCATTTCCCCATGCTATTACCAAAATCCATTTCCATAGATAATTAAGATCTAACTACATATGATGATGATATTACTAAAAATCATCAATGTATATTACTAGTTTTTTTTTCCCACTCTTTTGGACTGATCTGGAACAATTCAGTGAATCATCAAGTTGGACAAACTTTTATCACTATATACGAACAATCTAATAAATAATGTGTTGAGAGTTTATAACATTTCATAGCTTTTAAAAATATTTCATATATATTATTCCAACCACTTTTACCAATTATGTTACTGGGTTGATCCAGGTGTCTGTTACCCAAACCAGGTACACAAAGCCTTTCTCATTCAACTGGAAACATGGTCAGTGATGGAAATTAAAGGAATTCATTCTGAAAACACAGATAGCATAACTGTAGTATCTTTCATCAGCACAAATACCTCGTTGCTTAAAGGAGTGACCTCCAGAAATTCATTCAAAGTACCTCCCCACTCCTAACCCTAGCTCTTCATAGAACTACAATCCCATCAATGGCACAGATTCCAGAATTCCCAATTTTAATTCAGTATGCTGAAAACTTAAATTAGTGGTGTCCACATCATTTTAAGCTTAGATCTATATCTTAAATTGGAAACACAGGGCATGGCAGTATTTTTTAAAGATGAATCAGAAAACGTGTAGGTAACTATGAAGTGTCCAGATGATTCTGTCTTTCCTTAATTTTATCTCATGTTCAGCCTAATTCATTTTTTTTATAACATATATTTAAACCAGTGAAAAATATGTACCCAAGGATTAATCAGTGAATATAAAATAGTGAATATAATCAGTGAATATAAAATATAAACCAGTGAACATAAAGTAGTAGCTGAGGTAATATCAAAAATATGCATAACTTGATCACTAAGGAAGAATGAATTAGCGATGCGATTCAACAAGACTGTGCATTAATTCTAAGTTTAAAATAATAAGTGTGTTTGAAATCTTATTGATACAAGACTCACTTATGAAACTAACACATTCATTCATTCAACAGATACTGGCTTCCTCTTAGGTTCTAAATTAAAGAACTATACTAAGGATTAAGATTATGGAAAGATGATAGAATCTGGATCCTAGCTGCAGGAGAAGATAGTTTACAGAGTAATGTGAAATACCATGGGAGACTTTATACCAGTAAAAGAGAACAAGTTAAACAGATTTAGTCAGTGTAATTACTGTGACTCTGCAAACCTATTTTGGGAGACATTTCTACAAATTATACAGTTTTAAATCATCTATATAGGTCCACCAATGCATTTGGTCTTATACAACCCATCTTAATAACTTAGATTCTAATTGTTTATGTCTTACTCCATTCTCTGATTTTTGGAAGGGAGTTTTAGAGATGAGAGTTGCTTTTAATTATGTTTTCCCCCTTTGGCTCAACTTAAGGGTTTGTACATCTTCGTCCCTGCAAAGCCAGGGACACAGAGATATTCTATGAGCAAATGCTTAAAACTAAATTTACAAATGATGCTGAAGTTCTGAGGATTCAAGCCTTGATGGCTGATACAGGATAAGGGAGACAGAACTTGAATTTTAGTCACTGATAGTACAGAATGAAGTCATGGACATTTGGGGTGATGATGAGCCAGCAAAACTAATGTCATGGAAACAGCGGAAATGGTGAGAGATTCTTTACATCTCCCCAGAATATTTGATCAACAAAAAACAGAGCAAGTTCCTGTCTCAGGGCTGGTCCCTAGAGTCACACAAAGAGTGATTAGGGAATTAGAGAACAATCTCCTTTGCTCTGTTGCAAACTGTTTCCACCTGAGAAGTTAGTAACTCCCCTTGCCAGGGCATGGATTCAAATAAATTAATATTTGATATCTATAACACAGAAAGTTTAACTTACATTATACAGTGCTTACTGGTACAATTTCATACACCTATACAGTGGAGAAAATCCTTCTCTCCAGTATGTCCATTATGATATGAGGATGATTAAAGGCCATTAAGATTTCACCCTGTTTTGAAAATATATATTAAAAATACAGTCAGCAAGAGTGTGTCCCTTTATTTATTTATTTAAAAGCAAGACACATGAAGTATAAAGTTAAGACAAATAGCATTGTGAAAGTTATGGTAAACACCAATCATATAATCTTCAAACAGCGGATTGCAAAAGTACAGTTTAAAAGTCCATTGTTGAGGCCATGCCCAACTTTTTTTCTAAAAAACAAAATGTTTGTTATATTACTTAAAGACTGGATAATGTAATTAACATAATGAAATTTCAGATTTAGAGAGGAAAAATAAATAGCATTGGATATTATACTTTCTGTAAATACATTCCTTTCATTTACATCAGATCATTATAGAAAAATCTCTGTATTTCTCTAGTAAGCTTGTCTCCAAAGAGAAGACAGTAGCAAATTCTGAGGACAAGTGATCTTTGGATAATCAAAAGAAAAAAATGCAAGGCAGGGTTGTTCTATAGTAATATGTTATTGATTCAAAGTATAATTTCAGGACTGAGTAGTTTTGCCAAAGAAATGGATCAGTTTCCTGTTTTGGGAAATATGTATATAAAAATAGGTTATATAATATTTTGAAATCCTTAGTTAAATTAGCTTTACAATCCTCACTGGAATTTCTGAGATTTAAATGTTTAGACCTTTCTACGTTGTTTTTGTTTCATTTAAAGAGTTACTAAAATCCTGGTTGATTTTTAAAGTGTCATTGATAGTCTAGAATAGATTATAAACTAGAGCTTTCCTTATAATTAACATAAACATCCCCAAATCCAGAATTGTTCACTCTGTATCAGTGTACATTCCCCAAATAGTTTTATTAGGCAAGCTCTTTTAAGGGAAAAACACAAAAAGAAATTCATCCAAATAATAGAAAGATTATGAGGGGTGCCTGGGTGGCTCAGTGGGTTAAGCATCTGGGTCTTGATTTCAGCTCAGGTCATGGTCTCGCAGTTGGTGGGATAGAGCCCCGCATCAGGATGAAAGCTCATAGCCTGCTTGCGATTCTCTCTCTCTCTCTCTCTCTCTCTCCTCTCTGTTGCTCTCTGCCCCTCTCAGGCTCTCTCTCTCTCTCAAAAATAAATAAATGAACATTTGAGAATAAAGATGATGAAAAGTTCCACACACCTTACATTTTGCCTCATTTAACATGTTTTAAAAAAAGTTTGAGGAGCTCAAGGTCCTCTGTGATTTTTCAGTGATTTTGGTGACACCCTTCTGAGGTACTGTGGACAGGAGGATTGTCACACCCATTTCACAATTACATGAGGAAATGAAGGTGAAGGTATTGATAATATATAGAATCAAAGAACAAATAGAAATAACCAGAACTTATTTAACCTTCTCAGCTACCTATGATTTCACAATGTCTTTCTCTAGGGCTAGGTATAGTTAATGCTGTTTCTTTCAGGACAAGGTTCTAGGCAGAAACTTTGCCTTTTATTTTTCTCTTTGTTTTCTAAAACAACAAACCAACTCAACTTTAATGGGAAGTGAAGGAAAAAAGAGAACGTTTCAAACGAACATTTCCTGCCATAATTTTATTTAATGGCAATGTATTTGATTTCTTTTGTTACAGGCAGTCACACAATTCACACGCTCAAGGTCCAAATCGAAACCACAGTGAAAAGGAGATACTATATTTATATTTTGTAAGAACGGGGCTTATGGTATGACGAAATGAAAAGATCTATAGTGCTTAAAACAAACAAACAACAACAACAACAACGAAGGCAAACGAGAATATTCCCAAGGCTCCAGGGGGAAAAGCTGAGCTAATAAAAATGAAATTAGAAAGATGTCATTGTGATAGGTACGGTGTCTCATAGATTTGATCCTCAAAGTGTTGCATGTTGGAAGGAAAACTATCAGTCCTGGGCCAGTGTAAAAATTGAAAAACTTTTTAGTAATGTTACCTATTTTGCTAATGAAGAGAAACACCAGACTCACCAAGGAGGAGAAGTATCCTTTGAATAGCAACCAAGTAATTACTACCTTTTGTGAAATCAGCTCTCATTGCAACCAGGAAACCCTAAATTAAAAGGCTGGAACAGACATTTTCGCTTTGTGGTCTCCAAAGGGATACAGCTATATCCAAAATAAATAAATAAATGAATAAATAAATAGTAACCAGGACTAGCTACAGGAGAAAATCTTAGGTCAGAAGTAGTTAGAATGCACCTGACAAAGACACATTAAAAACAAACAAAAAATCCAAAAACCTATAAATTAATTGTTCCAACAATTAGATATTTAATAGTACAAAAAGCAAACAACTCTTCTGTATTACTTTGCTAGGGTTGCCATGACAAAATGCTAAGACTTGATGGCTTAAACAACAGAAATTTATTTTATCACAGTTCGAGCAGCCGGAAGTCCAGAATTAAGGTGCTGGGAGGGTTGGAGTCTCCTGAAGGATCTCTCCTTGGCTTGCAGATGGCCACATTCTTGCTGCCTCTTCACATGATCATTCATTTGTGGGTGTCCTTGTTGTCTCTTTTTCCTTCTCCATCTTTCTCCTCCTCCTTCTTGTTTTTCTTGTTAAGATTTTATTTTTAAGTAATCTCTACACCCAATGTGGGGGCTTAAATTTATAACCCTGAGATCAGGAGTTACATGCTCTATTGACTGAGCCAGCCAGATGCCCTTCTTTGCCTTTTTATGAGGACACTAGTCACATTGGATTAGAGCCACACCTTAGTAGCCTCATTTTAACTTAATCACCTCTTTAAGGACCTTACGTCCAAACATGGTTATATCTGAGGTACTAGAAAATATAATTACTGGGACTTCAATGTATACATTTGGGGGGCGCCTGGGTGGCTCAGTTGGTTAGGAGACCGACTTTGGCTCAGGTCATGATCTCGCGGTTTGTGAGTTTGACCCCGGCGTCGGGCTCTGTGCTGACAGCTCAGAGCTTGGAGCCTGCTTCAGATTCTGTGTCTCCCCCTCTCTCTACCCCTCCCCTGCTCGCATTCTGTGTCTCTCTGTCTCTCAATAATAAGTAAACGTTAAAAAAAATTTATCAATGTATACATTTGGGGGAAACATAATTCAGGTCATAACAAATTCTCTCCCCAAAAGATAAGGAAGGCTGCTTTCATAATAAATCATTTGACAACCGAATCATTTCCCCCTCCTAACTCCCAATTACTAACTTTCTAGATTTCCAAGAAATCTAGAAATTAGGTTTCAGAAACTTTATAAACTTGCTAAGAACATTTAAAAAAGAACAATTTGTATGGGAAAGTAAACCATAACTGCTATAGAATGGAGACAGCCTTTACTCAGCTGATTGCGCGCCGTGTTTTTATACAACAAAGAGAATGCTTTTGTGCTTTATTTTTTTTTTCATGTTTATTTATTTTTGGGACAGAGAGAGACAGAGCATGAACGGGGGAGGGGCAGAGAGAGGGAGACACAGAATCGGAAACAGGCTCCAGGCTCTGAGCTGTCAGCCCAGAGCCCGACGCGGGGCTCGAACTCACGGACCGCGAGATCGTGACCTGGCTGAAGTCGGACGCTTAACCGACTGCGCCACCCAGGCGCCCCCCTTTTTTTTTCTTTTTTTGCTTTTGTGCTTTAAAGAACAGCCTAAAAAATGTTAAGAAAGTATGGGTAGGCACTGGGACTCTTAATGCCTCCTCAGCATGCACTACATCCACTCCATATTGCGCAGCAGCAAGCACTTTGGAAGACCAACAGAGTTCAGGAGAGAAGTTCCATGAGGTCCTGTCCAGTCCAACTTCTGTCTTCCAGTACTTGTTCACTTACAGTGACTGGTTCAGAAATGGACACATCAACTAATTTGGTCCAAGCAGAATGAAGTGCAGCATTTTTGATTGCTGGGAAAAGGGAAATTCTCTTTCTAACTGGACAATGTACTGTGTGAAAATGATAAAGCTACAAGTAGCTATTTTGTGATAACGGGGGAATGTAAGTCTAAGAATGAAGCTTTTCTTGGAAGAAAAAGGAACTGATAGAATTGTAAGGAAACTGAATTAGATTTGATCAGACTGTACCCTAAGTCCCTCACCTCTGGACTCCTAAATTATGTAAGCTAATAAATTCTTTTTACTGTTACTTTTTAAAATTCTGTTGTTTACAACCAAAACAGTATTTACTAATATACCTTCCAGCTTCCAACTAACAAGCCAAGTACCATTTGTTTGCCTTTAAAAGAATATTGTTGGGGGTGCCTGGGTGACTCAATTGGTTGAGCATCTGACTCTGCATTTCAGCTCAGGTCATGTCCCCAGGGTAGTTGGACTGAGCCCCATATGGGCTCTGCACTGAGTGTGGAGACTGCTTGAGATTCTCCCTCTCTCTGTCTCTGTCTCTGTCTCCCTCTCCCCCCCACCCCCACTCATGATCTCTGTCTCTGTTTCTCTCTAAAATAAAAGAAAATTGTAATCTAAGAAAACCTGTAATTTTAAAAAGTACAATTTGGCCAGATAATTGTGGCTATATAAACAACTAAGGGTTCTAGAACTAAAATCTAGAATCAGTAGTGAATCAACATTTGGGAAAATGATTTCATTCCTTCTCCCCCTATGTTTCTTTCATTCATACTAATATCCAATTCCAAGAAGCATGATGAATATTAGTAAGGTAATAACTATACAGTACTTTGATTTCTGATTTAGAGAGTAATATCAAGTACATCATCATATATAAAAGCAAATATTGTGTCAAACAAGGTTAACCATTGGATTGAAACCATACATTTCACTTTCTCTCATTAGTCACATTGAAAACTAACTAGTTGTGAAATAAGGTTAATGAAGTAGAAACATACAGTCTGATAATCAAATCCAGAAACAAAAGATGCATGTAGTAGTCCCCCCTCCAGGAAAATTAAAAATTAAATCATTTCTTCTAGGATCGAGATTGGCTGCTGGCCATTACCAGCAAAAGAAATATTTCTGAAAGCATGAAATTAAATTCTATAGCACATAAAAATAAAGACATTCTATTTTTTTAAATGACAGTAGTGATTCTTGCGCTCATAATTTAAAACCAAAGAAACTCTAGAAAAGTGAGATTCAAGGCATAGCGATAAATGAGAGCCCTCAGGAGTTAGGAAGTATTTCCTATATTGTCATTTCACAAGTTACTATTTCTTTCTTGTTTGAGTGAAGACCTTTGCAGTGAAGATCTTTGTAGAGATGGTCATTGTCAAGATACAGACAACCTTCTAATGGAAATCATGTGACTTTGTACTTTCTTAGTTTAATTCAGTCTGATTTCTTTTACTTTTCAGGATATTTCTTAATTTCATACTTATAAAGAGGTATATGGAAAGTATTCATAACTCTCACATTGTCTACTTATAGGGATTCCTACACACTTATTTAAAAAAATGATACATCATTTTTTCCGGTTCCCCAAAAGTATAGATGAACGCAAGGCATCAGTCAATGCCTAATGTCCTGCTGCAATTTAAAGGAGCCGAAGTAGAAAGGGAGGAAGCAGTGAGCTCTCACAGGGCACAGGGAACAGGGCACAGAGCACATCCTGGATGAGTTGAGAGGAATCAACTCTCAGATGGTCTGATTTGTCCAAAAATTGTTTACATGTATTTACAGAATTTAGATTCTTGAAAACTTATCCCACCAATTACACACAACAGTTTAATGCCTTGCCCCCAGCTTTACTGGGATATAACTGAAGCGTAACACTGTGCAAGCTTAAGGTGTACAACGCTTACCAGAGAAGTTAGTTGACACATCCATCAACTCACGTAGTGATAATTTGTGTGTGTGTGTGTGTGTGGTGAGAAGTTTCAAGACATACTCTGTTAGCAACTTTCAAATATATAATACAGTTAAATACTTTTGTAAGTACTCCAGTTTGATACCATTTCATAGTTGGGAAAAAATGATGGGCTTGATTTAAGGTACTCTACTTTCTTCACTAATGAGAAGAATTAATCCCTCTATAATACCTAAAATTTCCAGGTCCTTCTAGTGCTGTTTCTTCTTTTTTTAAAATATTTATTTATTTTTGAGAGAGAGATAGACAGAGCATGAGCAGGGGAAGGGCAGAGAGAGAGGGAGACATAGAACCCAAAGCAGGCTCCAGGCTCTGACCTGTCAGCACAGAGCCTGATGTTGGGCTTGAATTAATGAACTATGAGATCATGACCTGAGCCAAAGACAGACGCTTAACATACTGAGCCACCCAGATGCCCCTAGTGTTGTTTCTAACTAGATTTCTATGGTTTGCCCAGAAGATACCCAGATGAAGTTTGCCTATATTCTGGGAGGAAAAGCTCAGCTTTCACTGAACCTCACATGCAGGAATGAAAACACTTTTCATATTCACGCTCTTCAGGTGTTGCTTTTAACGCATTTTTAGCAACATTCTTCTGAAAGGCCATAATTCTCCACTTACAACTCTATCAACTGAATGGGCAGTAATATTAAATTGTTTGTACTTGGCAGAACATTCATAAGCAAAACACAGCAAATCATTGTCTAAAAAGACAGTACCTAGTGACTTAGGGTCCTGTGACCCTAAGTAGATCAGCACATAGATAAGTCTCAATGCAGTCCCTTCACCTTAAACGTTAGTGGCTAGATGGAAGATCACATTAGGATAGTTTATGGAAGTATAATTATGCAAAATTATTCACTCTCACTCCATGGACTCATTTATTCAAGCAATACTTACTGAATAGCTGGTATGGAACAGGACCTAGGCCTCCAAAGATGAACAAAACAGACATAGCCCTACTACCCCCCTCCCTGCTAATACCCCCGCCCCCTCCCCTGGCTTTTGACCCAATGAGAGAGACAGGGAGTGAAACAAGCACTTAAACTCTCTGTGAGGAGTGCCACAGGGCTACCAGATGCCTGTGGAAGGAACTTCCATGTGTAAATCTAGGTCACTATTCAAATCTGAACCTCAGGGATCAGGTCTGGGCTGAATTTTCAGACTTGGGTATCACCAGCGTATGCAGTGTGTAATAATCAAAACCATGACAGAGGAAGAGATGACCCATAGAAGGGCCAATGCCCAAGCACAGAATCAGACTTCAAAAGACAGACTCCCTCCCCATGGTTTCTCAAAACATAATGCTGATCTCACCCTAAGTAAAGATGGGAACAGTTCTGATGGCACTAAATATATCTCTAAAATGTCTTCCATTGACTCTGGCCTCAGGTGGGCCTGTGAATAGGAGTGCCCTCTGATCTGTGTTTGAATACTTCTCAATTTCATCCCTAATTTGATACTTATATATTTTTTTCAAGATTGCCATTGTCTTCTACCTCAAATTATGGAGCTGGAGATATCCTTTTATGATGAGAAGCAGGTTCTGGTGATTAAAAATAGTTTCCAAGCTCACAGTGAGCTCTTGATTATGTAACACCATTGTATTAGATGGTTGCTTCCTGGAGAAATAAAAGGGTACATTATTCCTTAGGTCCAAAATATCCTAGTTGGAACTCAAAGCTCATGAGAGAAGGGGATAGTGAATCTGTGTATAACTAAATTCTGTTCACAGCTTTGTGTAGCAGGTCTCTTGAGAATGTAGGGGAGTTTTGTTATGCATAACTTTGTCAAGTGAACTAGCTGCAGAGGTGCTATGGGGCCATTTACAGTGCAGTGCCTCAAGTAGGAAGGCAAGACTGATGTCTTTACCGGATAAAATCTTTAAGGAAGGCTAGTCCCCTTAAAGTATGTCTGCAGTTGATCTGATACCAGACAAACAATTTCACTTCACCTTAGGCAGCAAAGACAAGAAAGTAAAGTGTAATTTCTCACATTCTCTTTGATAGATTTTCTTCTCTTTCTGTTAAAATGAGACTATCTTCTTCAGACATTGCAATATACTTTGGGGGGTGGGGAAAAATTTCTGCTAATAAATATTCCACAATGGCCTGACCCATGAAATGAGACTCATCTTGAAGTAAAAGTTACCCTAAGGATAGCTCGCAATCAAGTTTATTCAGAGCAGTTAAGCCCCAAGGAAAGCAGGGCTTTCTTCCTTTTCCTTTAGTCTAAATTTAACATCTATTTTAGCCTCCAAATGACTTCAGGTTAAAACATCTTCTTGCTGTTACCAAGTGTGCTATCTTTGGTAATCCTACATCCAAAATATTAATTAGCATTCTCTTTGGTATCTGAAAATCTAAATTACAGAATCACACCTTTCCTTTTTGTAGCCACACTGGTAACGATAATTAATAAGTGCTATCAGTGGCATAGCTCAAAACTCAAGATGAATGAAATATTATAAAATTTCAAAACCTGAAACAGGAATGAAGTGGAAGTTGCTAGAATGTTATCTTACCTCTACCCCCAATCCTACGGAATTACGTGTGCCTTTTATTATCATTATTGTTGCCAGGCCAGCTCCACACCGCTCAGGCATAGAGAGGTTGTAGTTGTTCACAGACCTGGGGTATTCCGGAAAGAAGTGGTCAGCCTTTCTATAGTGTGCTGCTGCTGCAGGTAGAAAGCAGGTTGATTGTCGGCGGCTCGTGGATTAGGTGCTTCTGCTGTGCTGTTGAGTTCTTTCAATCCAGCTTACATGCAGCTGCCAGAATAAATCTCCTGCTCTGTCATTCCCCTTCTCAAAATCCTCCTTGCCCCATCCAATGTGGTGACTGTAGTCCAGGTCAGGCATCCAAGGTGCTACGCCCTCTAACGCCACTGCCCTATTACACACACTCTGAGGCTCAGTTCGAAACACGGTCCACGCCTCACACGTCCCTCACCGCCAGCTTTTCTTCACATTGTTCTATTTGGAATGCTGAATCGTCCTGACCTCCAGCCCCAATTCCCACACTTTAAAAATCCAGGTCTGCAAAAAATACTACTTTCTTTACAATGACTTCTTGGTCCCTGATTGCATCTACTGAATTTTCATGGTATTTTATCTGCAAGTCTCTAATTTGTACCATTTTCTATCCTGTCTCATGGTAATTATTGGATACGTCTTATCTCTCCACAAAAGAACAAGGTCCAGGTGAACAGAAATGATCTTTCACTCTATAAGTATAATTATTAAAAATTCAGGCAAAGAAAGGTGTGCTTAAATTTTTTTTTAATGTTTATTTATTTTTGAGAGAGACAGAGACAGAATGTGAGTGGGTTAGGGGCAGAGAGAGAGGGAGACACAGAATCCAAAGCAGGCTCCAGGCTCCGGGGCTCGAACTCACAAGCTGCGAGATCATGACCTGAGCCAAAGTTGGACGCTTAACTGACTGAGCCCCCCAGGTGCCTCGAAAGATTTGCTTTTGATGGGACTCACAGCTGTGTTTTTTTCCTAGAAATGTCCATATTTCAGTAAGGTTTATTCTTGGTTCTGCTGATGACTGTGAATAAGTTTTGCTTGATGTTGATACTACAGACCTGATTTGAGGCGATTGAATGTCTGCCTTCTTAGTGAAAGGAGAGTACTTTTTCAAGAAGGGTTATACCGAGAAGGCGTTTGTTCTAAGCTTTAAAATATGTAACCATTTTGAGTTGAAGGCATCATGGAATGATTTTTAAGTCAGTATTGTACTTTTACTCTCAAAATGTTCCATTGTGGTTTTCAATACTTTTATTGTCTGTCTTAAATGCTATATTACATGTCATCTAAATTAGTACTCATGTTCCTCATTAAAACAAATGCACTCTGGTGGTGGCAGAATTAATTCAGTTTAACAAAATACATGGAGTACTGACTGTGTTAGATGATCACAGAGAATTATCATAATGAAAGCAGTCTAGTTGCTCAAGTAGCTCAAAATCCAACAGCCCAAGTTTTAAGCCACAGTCACAAAGAAGCAGTTAGAGAACATTTTATTGGGATTTGTGTGCAAAGAGTCAGAATAAAGACATCAGATTTGTTTAAACATTCACTTATATATACCACTAGAGTGTTTTCTTTTTTCTTATCTTAATGTTTCCTCAACCCTACTGCAAAATACATAATTGGAGCAAGATGTATCTTGGGCTATACAAACTTGTTATCATCTGAGCTTTCCCAAAGTCTCTCCAGCCTCAGGAATACTTAACTGTCCTCAGAGGGTCAATGAAGTTATCAAGAACCACAGAATAAGGGGTGTCTGGGTGGCTCAGCTGGTTAAACATCCAACTTGGTTTTGGCTCAGGTCATGAACTCACTGTTTGTGAGTTCGAGACTCTCATAAGGCTCTGTGCTGACATTGCAAAGCCTGCTTGGGATTCTCTCTCTCTCTCTCTCTCTCTCCCTCTCTTTTTGTCCCTTCTCCACATGTGCCTGCACTCTGTCTCAAAAATAAATAAATAAACTTAAAAAAAAGAACCCCGAAACAAGTAGACTTCACAGCACATTTCCATAGCTTGATTGATTATGCCATGTCATTTTTACTGAAAGCAAAATGATTTGAAAAATCCAGCAGTCTGAGTCTGTTTTTGATGCACTATAGAGCACTCATACTTTATCCGACTCAATGCTGGAACTTTTTGATGATTATTCATGTTTTGATTACTTGGGTTTTGATGGTGGTTGCTGACTGGCTTCTATCCTCCAAAATCTCCAGAACTCTATGGAACTATTAAAATCAAATAACTTTGGACACAGGAAGGACTTGGTGATCTATCCAACCCTAATATCTCATTCTCTATAGAAGAATCTGAGACCTAGAGTGGTTAATTGCCCCCCATCAGTTAGTAATTTACAGTGACTAGAACCTGAATTTTCACACTTCTGGCCTGGTGATTGATCAGCCTACTATGAAAAGCAGTTAGAAAGAATTCTAGTTCTCATCAACTTTGTGAGGTCTATGGTGAGTTAAACATGATTTTTAATGAAGGACTAGCCTTCGATTAATTGCACATGTGCTGCTCATCTTCAACACTTTTTCTTCCCAACATAAATGTTTCTTTGAAAGATTGTCTTTGTAGTTGTCTCTAAAACTAATTTTCCCTTCGGTGCTCTTTATCCCATGTTCAGTGGTGCTTTTACCTTTATCTCTGATGTGAAACCATATCAAATGCACTTTTCCCCCCTAAAATATTAACTATATCTCAGCCCCTAAATATCTTTTATCTAGAATGGCTGTGATATCTTCAAAGAATTCCTGCAGATTAGTTATGCAAGCCTGAATCCATCATGGCCAGCATTCATCAAGTGATGAATCTCCATGGGAGATGATTGTTTGACCACCCCCCTGGGGTCTTGCTCATTTCAATTAGCACGTGAAGGATGGAGAGAGAAGAAATCTTCACTCTGGGTGCTACCAGTGGCAAATGTCCGTATTACTTTTAGATCTATGAAGAAGTCTTACTTCTGCCTTTAGGTTTAAGATCAATAATTATCTGCCTCCTGAAACTTAGTTTGTTCTCAGAAAATGCACCAACATTTTAGTATTTCTATATTTCTAGTATTTCTATATCACACAGTTGACATTACTTATTCTTTTCTTTTGCTTTACAATAAAAATGAGGATAATAGGTACTTGTACAAATGAGAGAAAAGATTGTGCCACTTATCTTACTGGATAAGAAAAAAAAAGGAGAGTTGCTTTATCTCTTATGTGAGAAGGTAATTGTGTTTGTACTGATTGTTACTCTTTGGCCTGTGAATTCTTTGCTCTCTATTTAATTTCTGGAAGAGAGGCATTTGCTTGTAAGATATTTTATATTTCATTATGAAATAATGAGAGAGCTAAAGCAAGCCTGATTAAATTACAGCTATCCAAAGATAGAGAAATTTTAGTTCCAAATTTAGTGTTGTACAATAGGGCTTGTCAATTAATAGCAATAAAAGTGGCTGGAGCGGACCCACGAGCATATTTAGCTGGCTCCTGAATGCATTTTTTGAAATAAATTTAAAATTCATTTTATCATTTTATAATAATAATAAAAAAATCCTTTCACCAAGTAGTAATGCTCTTTTATAGTAACATGGAAAATAATGAGAAGATACATAAAATAGAAATATAAAGATATCCCTTTAGCTTCTTTCTGCAACAAAGTGGCATTAGAGAATTAATTTATTCCTCTTTAAATGTAGTTCCAAAAGAGGAAAAGCAAAGAATATTTACTATATACCTTATGCATCAAGAAAATGTTCTTTTATTTTCATCAAATTAGCCTCTTCTTAGGAACTATAGACATTGAAACTAGATTATAAAGATATGGCCCCTCATGTTTTCCTTTACAGTTTCCCAGTGTGTCATTTTTGTGTTTAAATTAGAAGGACCTTTTACATTTGGTATATGAAAGGTAACCAGCCTCACCGATACGTTCCAGTGTTGACTGCATACTAAATAATAGAGCAGATTAAAAGTGTCTTGAGTTGTCTACAAACCAGTAGAACAATAGGATACATTTTAAAAAGGGAAATTGGAATGGTCTTGGGAATCATGTTTTTTTAAGACATATTTCTGAACCCTATATAAGAGGCACCATGTTAGGCCACTTAGGTAAGGGTACAGAGCTGCATGGTCTACAGCAGCCCCTGCCATTTATAAACTCACATCTAATGAAATACGGCAAATTATTTCTCTGCTGCTCAAAATCAGCAATTTTACTATGTCACTCCAATTAGAAGTCAAATCCTGGGGCACCTGAGTGGGTTGAGCGTCCAACTTCGCTCACGTCACGATCTCACAGATCATGGGTTCGAGGCCCGCATCAGGCTCTGTGCTGACAGCTCAGAGCCTGGAGCCTGCTTTGGATTCTGTGTCTCCCTCTCTCTCTGCCCCTCCCCCAGTCACGCTCTGTCTCTATCAAAATTTAAAAAATGTAAAAAAAAAAAGAAAAAAAATTCAAATCCTTATGGTGAGCTGGTAATCTCTAAAATTTAACAGAATAGGCACCTCTCACCCCCTTCCCATTGTTGCCACCTCCCCCATGTGCTTTCTCAACACACGTTTTCTCACTGTTGCTCTGGAAAGTCTGCCTCAGGGCTTTTGCACATCTGCTTAGAAGCTATCTCTGATATCCACAAGGACAGCTCCTTCACTTCATTCTAATCCTGAGTCAAAACTCCCCACAGGTTTTCTTTGACAACCTTCTCTAAAATTAAACCCATCTCCATACCTCATACTTTCTTACATATTTACCTTCTCTAGGATTTATTGCTACCCAACATACTATATATTGCAGTTATTAATTTTTTACATTGTCCATTTTCAAATAGATTACAAAATCTTTGGTCTTGGGAAATTTTGTCTTCTACATTCCCTACTATGTGCCTGAAACACTGCCTACCACACTCTAGGTGCTCAGTAAATATCTGCTTAATGAATGAATACATAATAAGCCAAAAACATGTGTCCACTAATAGCTATGACATAATAAAAAACATTATAAATAGTATAATCAGAAAATGGGTATTGTCCTTAAATCATGGGATTCTACAGATGGACTTTGCAAGTGGAATTATTTTAATCTCTGTTGTATTTTCTGTACAATGGGTTTATGTGGTTAATAAAGTACCTCATTTCTTCCATAAATACTAATGATAGAGTGCTATAATGTCTTTAGATTTTTTTAATTTTAAAGAGAAACTAGGAATATGTCTCTTCTTCTCTGAGAGTAATTATGAAAATACACCAATTGCTATGAATAATTCCACTTTAAATATGCAATGTTTGATAATAGATCTCAAATATGAAATTAATTTCTTCTTTTCTAATCAACCTCTTCCTATTTGGAGTCTTAATAGCTGAAATAACAGAGATCCATTGTGTTTTTAATCAAATTAGCAGGCAGATTTCCTCCTTTATTGCCCTTCCATAAAAATCTATTTAGCATAAAATAAGGATGCTGTAACATTTTCAGGCAATATTTGATTATGTACAGACTTAAATGCTTCCAATTCTAACCAATTATTGGAGGGTGCATCTAATTATATCTTCACTTCTAATTCAGCAATCTGTTTTTCCAGTTGTTTCAATCTGGCATATCACTCTTTTCTCCTCTCAGCAGAAAAAAAAGATATAATAGACCTACATAGCATTGATCAAGCAATTTCCCTAAATGAATAACTGGTGTTCTTTATAGGCAACACTGGAAGCTGCAAACAAATATCATCATTCGTTCAACTAATTGGGAAAAACATATCACTAAGGAAGAAAGAGGATTTAGAAACTCACTTTCCACAAAAATGAGAGTGACAGATAATACAGGTTGCTGTTAATGAGTGTGTGTATGTGCCTTTGTGTGATAACACAGCCAGGTGAGAGTATGACAGGGCCCTCTGTCATATGGCCCCTTGCTAGTTTTAACAAGGCAATGTGATTCTCACTTATCTTCTTGATCCAAAAGGCACATGGCTCAGCCATCTTGTCTAAAATTTCAATCCACTCACCAGATTCATATCTTTATATTTTAAAATAATCTTATTGAACAAATACTGTCTGACAGTTGGCGAATGGCCCTGCGCTCAGCACAGACATACCCTAAGGATATGATATGTCTGAGGGTGGCAAGTTGAGGCTTGGGGACAGGGTGTACTCAAAAGCAAGAAAGAAGATAGGCAGAGCAGGAGGGAGGGAAGGGGAACAGGGACGGAAATGAAGGAAGGAAGAGAGGAAGAAAAAGAGGGAGGGAAGAAGGAAGGAAAGTAAGAACTACATGACTGATCTCCTTGTCTAACCATTAATTTTCAACTTATTGGGGTATCATCCTTACTCTCTGGCCATACCTAAATGCTTACAGTTTTGTAAGTACACTGAAACAGTTCCTGTTACATGGCCTTTTTTCATTTTCTTCTCTCCAACTGGAGAATGTTGTAGGTAACATTCCCTAAACCTCCAGACCTTTCCTGACCACTCCTTGCTTGATGCCTACACTATCCACTCTCCACTGTTTCTATCTTAACAAGTGAAATACATTTGCCAAGTATTAGTTTGCATGTGTACTCTCCTTCCTTGGGCAAGAAACAACTTGAGGCAAGAAGCTAGATCTTTATGTTCTTGTTTTTCCAGTAGCTCACACAGTGCCTGGCAAATACTATCCACTCAGTGAATGCTGAGTGAATAACGCCTGTAAAGAAGTCTCTCAACTTCTCTGAAATTCTCTCCCATTGTATAGGTGAATGAAATACTAGCAAAGGTAACATTTGTGAGGGCTTCTGTGTTCGTCAGGACTGAGTTGAGCAGTTACATTCAGTATGTCATTACATCCTCATAACTAACTTGCCAAATAAATGGCCTTTATCACTTGCATTTTCTAGGCATGTAACTTAGGTGTACAGATGCTGAGGAACTTGACCAAGGTCATGCAATTACAAAAAATGCATGAAATTAGATCAGGAGGCGATGTAGTACATAAGAAGTCTTTGGGGTTAACATACTCTTAGTGTCATTTCTAGCTGTGACATTGACTGTTTATGCCATTTAGGAAAGGACCCAAAACTTGACTATATTCAATTTCCCTCTTTCTGAAATTCAGGCAAAATACCACTTTGTCAAAATCACAGAACGTCTGTGAGGTCACATAACTTAATCTATGTGAAAATATTCTTTAAAATCATATGTTGCTATGATTTTAAGTTTATTATTATGATAACTTGATGATACTATATGTTCTCCCCATAGCTATGCTCTTTCTTAGGTAAAAATTAGTTTAAGAAGAAAATAATAGCAATAATGAAAAACCCATATTAGCACAATACACAGTGATAGAGTGCTAATATGTAAATATTATTCCCCACACATAGTATGTGTATTTTAATGAGATTTCTGAGGATGCCCAAGCAAAATAATGTATCTTGATCCTTCTGGTAGCTATTTTTTTTTCTGTAATAAGACAATCTCTGATTTAGGATCAGATTCATTTGGTCGTATGATGTTCATTAAAGATGAACCTTTAAGTAGCTCCTAATTCAAGTCTCTTTTGACCTTGATTATTTTCCTTTCTTATAGATCTTCTGGGATTTGGTCTTTTGTTCACTTTGGCAAAGTGCAGCCTGCTTTATCTCTCAGACTACTTTAGTTTGGATGCTGACATAGTCCAGCTTTTACTGGTCATTGCTCTTATTTATAACTTGATCATGTTTCATTTTTTCTCTATTTATGGCCAGAAGGAAGATAATTTAAATACTTCTATCACAGATTAATCTTGCCTTTGATATCACTTGTTAATATAAGAAAAAGCTGTACAAATGAATTTAGGAACTAGAAACTTGCCTTAGGACTAGAAAATTCTACCAGGATAGATTTTTCTGTGCCATCATCCTATACTCAGTTTCATCTCTGAAATCACTATTTTTTAAAGGATTTTTATAGCTTCTTAGGCAAGTTTATGAGCAGAATACCCATGTGCATAAGCTGTTTGCCTTACCCCTGCCATTAAAATGTCCTTTTACAGATAAAGATATATTAGTTAGATGTGTTTGGACTAATTAATCCCTACAGAAGGAGTGGAATGTAAAGTGAATGAGGGATAAGATTAGAATTGGGAGAGGTATGTCCAGCAGACAGGGATAAGGAGGTTATGGTTTATAATAAAAGTAACCAAGTCATAGCCAGCTATATCTCAGAGAAGACAACCAGGATCTAGAGAGGAAGTAGTATGTCAAGGACTGGTCTACCACTGTCAAATTCCCCAGATTTCCTGGGTTCTCAGCCTGTAGCACAATTCTAGAGCTCTCTCCGAAAATTCAGAGAGGTAATTCACCATGCTTCCTGTCCCCACCATTCAGGATCACTACATAAAATACAAGCCCCTGAAAAATTTCACCCTTATTTTTCCTTTCACCCTGACACTGCTCTGCTACCCTGCCTTCCCTTCTCTTGACTCAAACCCATGTTTGTCCTCGGTGTCCTCTGACACCCTTTGCTTTTTTACCTTAGTGTCCTGGCTCTTGCTTGAGACTGCTCTCTCTCCTGCACTCCCTCAGCCTCAGAGTCCTGTCTCCTTAGTATCCCTCTACGTTTTATCCTCTACTTTGGATACATTCTTTTTTATAAACTTGATGCTCTGACTCTCCAGGTAGGTTACTTTCATTTTTTTTTCTTTTATCTCTTATTTTCCTGCTTCCTATTTGTTTCCAACAATCCTTCAATTCTTTGGTGTTTGACTTTCAGCTTTTTCCACTGTACATGCTATTGAATTTACTTGATCTATAAACTTTCTAATTGCTTTGGCATCCTCTTCTATTTACTGCATTCTCTTACCTTGACATTATGTCACTAAAACTTTCAACTCCCTTACACCCTGATCCTGGGTCAATCCAACTTTCTCTCATTTCCAGCATTTGGACTGAGAAAATCAAGCAACTAAATGGCCTGGCGTCAATATGAATTCATTGTTCCTAACTAAACTGGGCCCTCAACAACTTGACAAAAAAATCCCTAGCTCATCCATTCCTCAGAGTGGCTCTTTCATAACTTTCAGAACTTTCCTAAAGCCTCTGTGATTTAATCCTCTCTTCACAGCAGAAGCGATTGCCTTCTACTTCAAACAGAATATAAAATGCAGAAAATGGGAAATCCCTCAATATTCCTCATTTAAAGTTACCAAGTTATCTGCAGGTATGTTCATCATTACCATGTTTCCTTCAGTCATTGGGAAAGATACTTTCCTCCAGACCCCATCACTTCTGGCTTCCTTAAGAATTTGAATTAATCAACTATCCCTTTGCTTATATTATCAGTGTTTTTCCTCTTTACTGGATCTCTCTCACCTTAAATATAAAATAAATAAGAAAATAATATTCTCTACTTAAGTCTCTGTTATTCATGATCATATTAATCTCCTTCTTATCAAAGTAAAAAATTACTTATATTTACCATCTCTACTTTCACAGCTCCCACCTAATCTTTCATCTGGTTTTTGTCTTGCTGTTTCACTGAAATTGTGCTGGTCATGATTAGTAACAATTGATTCAATACTAAATCCAAAGCACATTATTTCATATATATCTTGAATTTTTCTGTCATATTGATAATTACTTCCTCTATTTCTTATATTAAAAAAGATTAATTGAGATATAACTGACATATAACATGTTGGCTTCAGGCATACAACATGATGATTAAATATATGTATATATTGCAAAATGATCACCACAATAAGTAGTTAGTATTTATCACCTCACATAGTAATACTATTTTTTTTTAATTTTTATGAAAAAAATATTAGTGCTTATTTACTTTTGGGAGAGAGAGACAGTAGAAGAGGGGCAGAGATAGAGGAGAGAGAGAATCCCAAGCAGGCTCTGTGATGTTAGCACAGAGCCCAACATGGGTCTTGATTCCACAAACCGTGAGATCATGACCTGAGCTGAAATCTCTAGAGTCAGATGCTTAACTGACTGAGCCACCCAGGTGACTCCATAGTAATACTATTTTTTTTTCAGTGAGGAATACTTTTAAGATCTACTCATTAACTTTCAAATGTACAATACAACATTATTAACCATAGTCACAATACTGTACAATACATCCCCAGGACTTATTTTGTAAGTTTGTACCTTTTGATCACCTTCATCCATTTTGCCCACCATCCACCCCCATCTCTAGTAACCTCCAATCTGTTCTTTGTATCTATGAGTTCAGGGTTTTTGGGGCTGGGGGGTGGGTGTTAAGTTCCACATGTAAATGATATCATATGGTATTTTTCTTTCTCTGACTTTTTTTACCTAGCATAATTCACTCAAGGTTCATCCATATTATTGCAAATGGTAGGATTTCCTTCTTGTTTATAGCTGAATAATGTTCCATTGTGTATATATACAGTGTGTGTATACATCATATCTGTATCTCTATATCTATCTATATCTACATCTATATCTATCTACACACACACGTTTTCTTTATGCATTCATCCATAAGTGGACACTTAGGTTGCTTCCACATCTTGGTTATTGTAAATAATGCTGCAATGAACATGGGGTACAGATGTCTTTTCAAGTTAGTATTTTTGCTTCCTTCAGGTAAATACCCAGAAGTGGAACTACTGGATCATATGGCCATTCTATTTTTAATTTTTGGGGAAACCTCCATATTATTTTCAATATGGCTGCACCAATTTACATTCCCATCAACAGTGCACAAGGGTTCCCTTTTCTGCACATCCTCACCAACACTTGTCATTTCTTGCCATTTGATAACAGCCATTCTAACAGGTATGGGGTGATATCTCACTGTGGTTTTGATTTGCATTTCCCTGATGATTAGTGATGTTAAACACCTTTTCATGTATCTGTTGGCCATCTGTATGTCTTCCATGCAAAAATGTCTATTCAGATCCTTGGCCCATTTTTTTAATTAGATTGTTTTTTACTATTATGTTGCACTATTAGGGATTTACCCAAAGAATACAAAAAAATACTAATTCAAAGGGATACATGCACCCTGATGTTTAGAGCAGCATTATCTACAATTATGAAAACAGCCCAAATGTCCATCAACTGATGAATGGATGAAGAAGATGTGGTATATATGTACAATGGAATATTATTCTGCCTTAAAAAAAGAATGAAATCTTGCCATTTGTAATGACATGGATGAAGCTGGAGAGTATTATGCTAAGTGAAGTAAGTCAGTTAGACAAAGAAAAATACCATATGATTTCACTCATATGTGGAATTCAAGAAACAAAACAAATAAGCAAAGGTAAAAAAGAGAGAGAAGCAAACCAAAAAACAGACTCTCAACTATAGAGAACAAACTGATGGCTGCAGAGGAGAGGTGGGTGGGGGAGGGGTTAGAGAGGTGATGGGGATTAAGTGGTGAATTTGTTGGGATTAGCACCAGGTGTTGCACTTCTAGTGCTGAATTGCTCTATTGTACACCTGACACTAATATTACACTACATGTTAACTGATTAGAATTTAAATAAAAAACTTAAAAAAAATGAACCTTTTTCCTTTCTAGCACTATCCTATATCCCTTGTCATAATGTCTTGAAAGGGGAGGTGAAGTTTGTTACTTACTTCCTCATCTTAGTTATTCCTTTTTCCTCTTCAATTTAACTTCAACTCCAACCACTACTGGAACTCCTCCCATTGAGTTCACTAATAACCCCCAATTAGGACATCCAGAGGTGTTTAAACATAGTAGGTTTTTTTTATATTATTTATATACCATTCGGTTCTCTCCTTTAAAGTGCACCACTCCATGGTTTTTAAACACACTTACAGTTGGGCAATCATCACTATAATCAATTTTAAAAGACCTGTACACTGCAACTATAAAAAAACTGTAAAACATTCAAGACATAAATAAATAGAAAGATATTTCATGTTCATGAATTGGAAGAAATATTGTGAAAATGCCCATACTATCCAAAGGAATCTACAAATTCAGTGCAATCCCTATCAAGTTCCCAATGACATTTTTCACAGAAATAGAAAAAAAAAACACAATTCTAAAATTTGTATGGAACCATAGAAGATCCCAAAAAGCTAAACCAATCTTGAGTAAGAATAACAAGACTGGAGGTATCACGCATCTTGATTTCAAACTATATTACAAAACTCTAATCAAAACAGTATGGTATGGGCATAAAAACAGATATCTAGACTGGTGGTAAAGCATAGGGAGCCCAGAAATAACCCACACATATATGATCAATTGAGGACTAAGGAGATAAAGAATATACAATGGGGAAACTACAGTCTCTTCAATAAATGGTGCTGGGAAAACTGGACAAGTTACATGCATGGATGAAACTGGACCACTATCATACCCCATACACAAAAGTTAAGACAAAACAGAACAGGGGCGCCTGGGTGGCTCAGTCAGTTAATTGTCCGACTTCGGCTCAGGTCATGATCTCATGGCTCCTGGGTTTGAGTCCCATGAAGGGCTCTGTGCTGACAGCAGCCTGCTTCAGATTCTGTCTCTGGCTCTCTCTGCCCCTCCCCACTTGTGCTCTGTCTCTCTGTCTCTAAAATAAATAAACATTAAAAAAAAATTTAAAAAGACAAAACAGAACAAATACTTGAATGTAATACTTGATCCATAAAACTCCTAAAAGAAACAGGTGGTAAGCTCCTTGACACTGGTCTTGGAGATGATTTTTTGGATCTGATATCAAAAGCATAGGCAACAAAAGCAAAAATAAACCAGTGGAACCACATCGAACTAAAAAGCTTCTGCATAGTAAAGAAAACCATCAACAAAATGAAAAGGCAACCTAACGAACAGGAGAAAAATATTTGCAAATCATCTATCTAGTAAGGGGTTAATATTAAAAATATATAAAGAACTCATACTCTCTCTCTTTTGATCCTCTGTATACATTTAGGTTCCCTGATCCTGCTCACTCCTGTCTTTCCACCTGTAGTCTACTTAGTCATTGAACTGTTCTTTGTTCCCATTGTGCTCTCTAGATTTCACATTCTATTGTCTCCGAGTGCCTTCATTCATTCCCATGACTATGCCACCCATTTGCTAGTATATGCCCATAGCCTAAGCCTCTTTTCTTGAATTCCATGGTTCTTTATCCAACCATACACTAGGAATGTCTTCCTTGATTTTTTACAGGTACATCAAACTCAACATATGTGAAAACATTTTTTCCATTTTATCTCATTGGATTCTGATGCTCCATTTATGTGCCTGATGCTAGTAAGTGTCTCCAACAACCACCAAACACCAAAACCATAAACTCGAGTCACTCTTGAATTCAAATCCCTGACATTCAGCCAATCTTCACATCCTGCCATTTCTCTCTAATATATTTTTAATCTTTCTACTTCTTTCCAGTATGATTGTAACTATTTTTGTTCAGTTTTATCTTTTGTTTTGATTTGAAGAGGTTTTCTAAATAGGTCCCTATTCATCTTTCATATTATTGCCATAGTAGTCATTTTAAAAATAAAATTTGGAAAAGTTCCAAACTTTTCAGCAAGGCATAAAAGATTCTTCATAATTTGGAAGCTGTTTGCTTCTGCTGTCTTATTTCTACTGCTCTCAAAATATTTTTGGCAGACATTCTTTCTACAGGATTTACCAGCACCTTTCATATGCTAATGAAAAGAAACAGAGGAGACTATGGTAGGCAACTTTTCTGAAACTTACTTGATTATAGAACACTTTCTCTTTTTTCATAGAATAGTTAATAATTTCTTAGAACTAGAACTTTTCCAATATTTGGGAATATGATCTACTAGCCTATATATATTCATGTAGATCTTACCATCAGGATCAATGTTTTTAAAGTATAAGAACCAATAAGAAAAGACACTTCAAAATAAACTAATCATTAAAGCACAGCTTCCATGTTGCGTTATAGATAACCTGTCACAAACATAACACTTTCGGGATAATTTGAAAAGTCTCTTTAATTCTAATCAAAGAAATAAAGTAAACCTATATTTGTCTAGATTTGGCAAAGAAAAACTGATGTTGTATAAACTTGAAGTGTTTTATTTTAATTATTACTCAATTCTAAAGTCAATATAGGATATAAAACATTATTTCTGTTACCTTTCAAATGTAACTGCATTTCTGTCAAGATTTTAGGTATATAATGCATGGCATACTTTAGACACCTGAACACTAAAATGGAAGAATATGAACATTGTCAGTGATGAAAATAGCTAAGAAAGCAAAAGACTTGTCTAGCACATATAATGTTAATTTCTAGTCAGTAGGCAATTAAATAAAAACATGGAGATTAAATTGAGGTTTGTATTTTCCACACTGAAGGCAATCAATAACTGGTTAATGAATTTTTCTGAAAAAAACGACCTTTGCTCTAATGGTGTCTAATTATTGTGACACTTTCTCTTTGAAATTTTACCTTCACACTTCAAACTGTGTTTAAGTATTCCTGAAAGAGAAACTTCTACTTTAAAAGAGATAATACATGGGGTGCCTAGGTGGCTCAGTCGGTTGAGTGTCAGACTTTGGCTCAGGTCACGATCTCACAGTTTGTGGGTTCAAGCCCTGCGTTGGGCTCTTTGCTGACAGCTCAGAGCCTGGAGCCTGCTTTGGATTCTGCGTCTCCCTCTCTCTCTGCCCCTCCCCCTCTTGCTCTCGCTCTCAATAAATAAATAAATAAATAAATAAACACTAAAAATTTTTTTAAAAATTGAAAAAAATAGATAATACATACTGCAGAAAGCATAGGGTTTTTTGATTAGTAGAATTCATTTGTAGACCCTTAAAAATGTCTGTATGTTACAATGACAAGTGATATAAGAGGTAGATAGAAAGGAAGTGAAAGGGTGCCTTGTTAATGAAGCCAACTCAGTCCTGATTGCTTTTGTGTTGCTGACAGACTATACACCAATACAATTTTAGCCTGTTAACTATGTCCTCAACCTTGTTGCTAACCATCTGTGCTAACAGTTTTTGCTCTTTTTTTTTATTTTTGGCATTAGGAAGTGGCATTTCAAATTTTACTTTCCTTGTCAAATTAGAGTTTTTTTTTTTTTTTTAAAAAAGATTACATAGGTACTTCAGTTCTGTTACACAAGAATATCTCTTTGCATAGCTTTCTTTGGAAGCTATCATTTTTCATTGTCAGCATTCAGATCTATTTTTACAAGGCAACAAATGAAAATGATAGAAGCACATAAAAGGAAGAATAAAGAATAAAAATCAAGTAAAACCTCACCTTTGTTGAGATTATCCTGCCTCTTTCATTTAAAGATCTTAAATACTCCTTTCTTTCTCTCAAAGCCATTTTCCCTAAAGGTAGTAATACCTAACTTTCTACTGGAAATCTATTGCTGTCCTATTTTTTAAATAGTGTTTATTTAATTATTTTGTGTGTGTGTGTGAGAGAGAGAGACAGAGAGAGAGACAGAGAGAGAGAGAGAGAATCTCAGGTGCCTCTGCCCATTTTTTTTTTTTATTAAGAGATGGCAGGACTGATTCAAAACTGATAAGGTCTGTGCCTTTTAGTAGTTGTTTATTATTGAAGGAGGCAATAAGAATGTAGACAGGTATGTAGAATATCCATCAGCAGAAAATAGAAAGGGCAGTCTAATAGTTCAACAGATGAGCAGTTATGAGCACATACAGACCCGCTTTCCTTTTTTAGTTATGCCTGGGATGCTCCATGGATCTTCTCAGATTATGGCTTCAGGTGGCCTGTGATATACAATCTTTTAACAAACTTTTAATTTCAGGATATTTTTACACTTACAGTCATGTTGCAAATATAGGACAGAGGATTTTTCTATACTCCAAATCCAGTTTCTCCTATTGTTAATGTTTTATATTACCATGATTCATTTGTCATATCTGTTGAATCAATACTGATACATTATTATTCACTAAACATAATATTTCATTCAAATTTCCTTGATTTTTATCCAATGTTCTTTTTCTGTTCCAAGAGCTCATCCAGGATACCAGGATATTATATTATCATGTTCCCTTAAGTGCAATTCATTGCCTATGACAGTTTCTTCAAACTTTGCTTATTTTTAATGACCTTAAAGTAAAGAGAAGTATTGGTCAGATAGCTTGTAGAATACTCCTCGTTTGAATTTGTGGGTATTATTCTCCTGTATAGACTGAGGTTATGGGATTTGGGGAGGAAGACCAAAGAGAGAGAAGTGCCATTTTTATCACATTATACCAAGGATACATGCTATCAGCATGACTTACCAGTGTTGATATCATTTATCACCTGGATGAAGTAGTGTTTATCAGGTTTCAACACTGTAAAGTTCCTCATGTTCTCCATTTTCATACTGCAGGATTTGGGAGGAAGTCATTACATCCAGCTCACATTTAAGGAGCTGGGCATTAGGCTCCCTCTCCTCGAGGACATAATATTTACACAAATTATTTGGAATTTTTCTGTATGGGAGATCTGTCTTTTCTCTCTCATTTATTTATTCAATCATTTATTCACAGAAGTATGCACTAGTGGATATTCATTTTATATACTGGGTTACATTGTAATTGTACAGTATTAATTAACTTTGTTAATAAAATTGTTCTATTTTACTTTACTCAGAATTGGCCATTACGAGCTCTTAAAGTTGGTTCCTTTGATAAGCAACCATCCTTTTATTTATTTATTTTTTTGAACAGTTTCTTACTTGTGGCAAATGAGATCCTTCAGGCTCATTCTGTGTATTCCTTGCCCCAGCCCTGCAGTCAGCCATTCCTTCAAAGAGCGCTGGTTCCATTTTTTGGAGAATGATATTAGAATCCCTTTACATTTTGAATAGAACAAGTTTGATGAATGTTGGGGAAAGCAAAGGACTCTGGGATTGCTTTTCTTGAGGAATTCAATTGGCCAAAAACTCCATGTTTTTTGACAAATGGTCTAACTATTATGGGATATATTAAGATCCGTATACCCGCCACCTCCACCCCCCCACCCCCACCCAGATCAAAGCATATGTGAAAGGAGAAATTTAGAACAGAAGAAAGAGGAAGATAAAACTACCACATCTCTGAGGAAAAAAGTCACATCTCATGGGGCCCATCCTTGCAGCACCTTACAATATGCTCTGAATTAGTAAGTTCTTGATAAATATTTGCTGATTGATCTGAGATGGCCATGAATCTAAATTTTGGCCTGATGCATATGGAAAAGATAAATGTCAAAGGTTTATAAACTCTGTCTTAAGTTTCCTTGTGCCCATATACCATTCTATTTTTTCAGTGTGCTGTAAAGATCGTCTGATTCATGTCATATTAAAATTTTATATTCATAAGTCATATGAAGTCATTGTAAAATATGAGAACAATTGTTGATTTGAAAGTATGATCATACTTATTTATTTTTTCCCATTGTGTTAAAACCCCCAATGTCCCCAACCTTCTACTGACACGTCTTCACAATACTTAAGTGATTCCTTATATTTCTTTGGAGTAAAATTTGCTCTCTTCTGAACATAAAAAGTATTAGGATAATGTACAAGGGCTGTGATGGAGATATTCCTAAGCATGACATCAATCTTTCAGCATCTGCAGACCACTTAATGGATACTTAGTATGCAAAATGATTGCCAATTTTAGGTATATTAACATGTTTATCTAAATTAAAATATAAAGATAAAATATGATAAAATATTATGCAATCATTTCATGATGGCAAGAAGATGATGCTGTTTATATCTGACTCAAGGATAAATAGGTTCTAATGCATTTTGTTTCTCAGTAAAATTAAATTTAAACTTCCAATTATATCTATTAAGATTTACAACAAGCATTCAGAGGCTTTGTTAAACAGTTTTAAATACTGAGGTATTTCTCACTGAATCTAACTTCTGGTGCTTCATCAGATGTTAAGTCAACATATCATGCTCAAAGCTAAAAGGTTAAATGATTCAAGTCATTCAACTATTTGGAAGTCAAGGGTAAATGACTTTCTAATTTACTCTTTGGTGATATTTTACTCTGAAATGATTTCTTCATGATCTAATGCAGCATATGGATGGGATTTTTAAATATGCCCAATGATATCCCATCAATGTATTCCTCAAGCAACTAAGAGATAAGGAAAATCATCAAGTATTAGAAAAAGTCAGTCTATAAGTGATCAGGTAGGTGTCATGCATGACTTTCTTTTAGTCTTAAGGGATCCTATTATTGCTATCTTAGAGAAGTCATGTTTCTGTCAATGAGTAATTGGTTTTGTCTATCCTAGACACTGAATGTATCATTGAGATATGCTGAGAACATCACTTGAAACCACAGAAATAGCAGTATTGGTCCTGGGAAGAAATGTTTATTTCTTCACCCTCATTTCCTAAGTACCTTTCCTTTCAACAACCAGTATACTGTCAAACAGAAAAGTAGAGTTTTACATTTGTGTTCATATCTTTACATGGTATAGTTAGTGTCCATAAACTTTTCATATTTCCAATGCCCATTGCTTCCTTTGATGCTGAACCATGGTCAGAATTAATAGGTCAGCTGGCCAACTGGTCCCTGGTCTGAAGCAATTTAAGTATTGGCATTAAGGTGCAGCCTCTGGCCATTTGCCTATTAATACCTTCCCCTGGAGCACAGGGAAAGAGCTTATTCATCTCTAATCCCAGTAGAATATTGTCTGAGCCTACAATATTTTTCCAAAGAATAATAGGCAGTAACTAGAAAAATATCGCTTCTCTACTAGCACAAACTTTCAGTGAACAAAATGTCCTTCATATGTATGAACCATCCACATGCTAACATTTGATTACACTACACACATCTGAAGTTTTGTGTAACTGCACATAAAACTGTCAGCTAGAATAATCAGACAATAATTTCTTTCTGACATTGTCTGGAATTCATACTGTGTGACATTTAGTAAAGTCATCTGACAAAGTAATTTTGCTGATAACTTGTTCTTATTTCTTTCTAAGCAACATATTAGTTCTTAACTTTGCCCCTGGTTTTACAAACTCTTCAGCAATTGCACGATTTGTCCCTTTTGAAAATGCTGTGAAATTTGAATGTGTCATGCAGATATTTGACAAGATTCCATAATGGACAATGCATTGGAGATTAGGGACAAAATGAATTGCAGTTGTCTTACAAAATAGAATTCTGATTATTCATCAAAAATTATTTTAAAATTTCTGGAAAGAAATTAGGAAATTCTAATAAAAGTTAAGATGTATATACCATGGGAAATAGGTAGTAAAGTGCAATGGTTACACACATGGGTTTTGGAACCAATTTGTATTGGTTACAAATCTAGCTTTATGTAGACTTCTGTCAAGTTCTTTGGCTATATTAATCCTCATTGCCCTGTTTGGTAAAATGACATTAATGCTGGTACCTATCTCACAGGGTTATTGTAATAATTATATGAAATAACATATATATTATATATATGTTTATATATATTTTAGAGATATAAATATATATATTTTAGAGATATAAATATATATATTTTAGAGATATAAAATACTCTTACTGTGATTGTCACATAGTTGTCATTAAAATAATTGGTGACTATATCAGAGACCTAGAAGAGAAGTATTTAGAGAAGGATGCAGGGAGTTTCGTACAAGGACAGAAGTGTTGTTGGCACTATCTAAATATTTGATAAAAAATAAATGTTTTTGAATAAGGGGTTAAAATTATGATCAAAACAAAGAATAGAATACTATATAGAGAGAATAGAATACTATGTAATACCACTGACTTATATTTGTTGACATAAAAATTATCCAAGATACTGTCATAAGACAAAAGAAACTTATAAAACTCTATGTATAATGAAATCCCACTGACAACAACAAAAAGCTATTAGCTTTTGCTGTAAATATGCAGCATTGAATATACCTTTAAAACTTATACCTCCTAATATTCATTTTTATCTTTTGGTATTAACTGCATGCAGTTTTATAATGAACATTTGCTAATTTTATAATCAGAAAAATTGTATTTTAAAATGCATTTTCCTCTTTCTCCGTTGATAGCTCCTCTCTTTACTTCTCTTTCAACTCTCTCCAAAACTTACGTCTGATATATTTTTTAATTTTTTAAAAATATTGCTATTTATTTTTGAGAGAGAGACAGAGCATGAGTGCGGGAGTGGCAGATAGAGAGAGGGAGACACAGAATCCAAAACAGGCTCCAGGCTCTGAACTGTCAGCACAGAGCCCGAGGTGGGGCTCAAACTCATGAACCGAGAGATCATGACCTGAGACGAAGTCGGACACTCAACAGACTGAGCCACCCAGGCTTCCGTGTCTGATATATTTTTAAAAAACTTGTCAATCTCATATTTTGGGGAGCTTCTCTATTTAGGAGTCATGAAAAAGGAAGTTCTTAAACATATCTCTCTGAAATCATTATAAAAATCACTCTTAGTTTTTATTAGATTCTACAGTAAAAATTAAGTAAAGTAAAATTATAGCTATCCAACATAGAACCATAGGACTTTACAAATAATAATATCTCTTCAAAGATCAAGCAAAAAAATTTAGTTTTTATTTGAGACACTGCTGATTTTGCAAATAATTTTAATAAGGTATAACCTATACAAACATACAAAACTATATAAACAAAACAATTTCTGGTCAGTTTGTAAATCAGTACTTTGTAATCTCTTCTGTAAAGCTATAAAACTAACTGTTAAAAGTTGCTGGAAATGTATTACATGTGAGGTACTAAGCCCAATATGTATTACACAGCTTAATTCTGTTTACTATCTGAGAAGATACAGGGTAGTTTTAGCCTCATTTCATAGATGAGTTTATGTAGCCTACTGTGATAAAATAACTTTGTCCAGGGTTCCTCAACCAACAAATTGTAGTGCTGAGGTCTGAACCTTACTGGTCTGCTTTACCTATTTATTAACCGAATTTTAAGAGATGTTTGTAATTATTTTAAAAAAATTAATTGATTACTCAAGTGTTTGCAATGATTTCATTACCGTTTTCCTTTTCAAAGTTTTACTTTATCCTTACATTCTTCTTCTAGTTGGTTTCATAGTTATTTAACTAGAGCACCAGGGAAATGAAAATAGTGTTTTAAGCAAAGAATTTGGGTCTGAATGTGGGAAACGTTTCTTAAGAGTTCTACCTCTCCAGTTCCATTGTTTTGGGCAATGGCATTTAAAGTTTCTGACCGTGACCCACAACACACAATGCATATGCACACAAATGGTCCATACTGTCCACATATATGCAGGAATATTAAAGAAAGAAAAGTTGTCTGAACCAGACAAAATAATATGTTTTTTGCTTATTTTTCTTGCATTTTTAGAATAAAAATCTATCAATAGGACTTTGCTCAGGATGACTGCTTCACAAAATTTTTGAGCGAGCTTATAGGAACTGATACATGCTTCTTACACTTTAGCAATTCTATTAAAGTATCTCAAAACATACTATAAAGTATTTTCCCATATCAAAAATAAATATGTCCAAAAAAAAGAATGTGTCTAAATCACCAAAAGCAGAACATGACAAAACAAAGTTGAATTAACATAACTAGCTAACAAAAAGTGTCTGGCAGAAGGCAGGCAAGCCTCCAACTGTCACCCCTTCCTCTTTAGTACCATTCCAGGAATAATTTTTGACATTTTGGTGAGGATATTAAAAACATTCTCTTCCATTATCTATTTTCTATAATCTAATCTATCATCTGAACCATGGTTCTGCTGTGGAATGCACACCTACACACGATAACTAGACTGTAACACGCAGCTGAAACTGAAGAAGGTCACATTCTATATCAGGCAAAAGAACCGACATTTCACTTATTTTCGGGAGCATCTTATAAATGCTTGTTAGGAAAGAAACAGCAGGTCTGTTAAATTATCGCAAACTTTATTTTTTACTCAATTTCCCTGAATGATCTTGAGTATTAAAAAAAGAACATATTGGGGCCCCTGGGTGGCTCAGTCGATTAAGTGGCCAACTTCGGCTCAGGTCATAATCTCACAGTTCATGAGTTTGAGCTCCACATCAGGCTCTCTGGGCTGACAGCTCAGAGCCTGGAGCCTGCTTCAGATTCTGTGTCTCCCTCTCTCTCTCTGCCCCTCCCCCACTCATATGCTGTCTCTCTCTCAAAAAGTGAGTAAACATTAAAAAAGGAACATGTTTAGCAAAGAGGGAGAGTTCCTACCTTAAATAAATTATTAGTACTTATAAGAAAATATATAGCAAGTAACATAAAAACAAAAAAAAACTTTCATATTTGTTTCAACATCAAATGATGTAAATGTTAGGGTGGAAAACCACAATATATCATGGAGAATTAGGGGATTTTGTAGGGTATCAGGAGGGAAATACAGTTAATTGATATATGGCATCATATGCTTCTGCTCCATTTCATGTTGGGACTTAGGCAAATCTCTCACCCTTCTTCAGCTCATTCAGATGAGAAATGGAGACTATAACACTGTCTTCATAAGACTGTGAAGATAGTTAAAAAATAATTCTTGCAATTTACTGACATGTTTCAGGCAATTAGTAAATTTTAGATCCCCGATTCCCCTTCATATATTAGGGAAGTGGTTTCCTTGTCTGGGAACAGGTGAGAAACTTCCCATGTAATAGAGTGGAGGAGAAAGAGAAACTTTTGGTTTCTGTAATATCTGCAAAGTAATGGGAAACCTTTTCTCAATCTTGATTTCTTTGGGGGATTTGCAAGAGTGGCTCCCAGAGGAATCAGGGAGTGAAAACTGAGATTCCCTGGGCATCTTGAGGTTACTAAAGAACCACGTTCTTCGTAAAAGGTCAACAAGCAGTAGAATGAGAAATAAGCTGTCTTGATAGAGCTTTCTCCTCCGGGAATTTGAAGCAAATGCCAGGTTGCTCCTTTCTATTAAAGAATTAGGATTAAGCTCATCAGTGATATGAAACAAAAGGGGGTGTGTGTGTTTGGACGAGTATGACATCACCGCACTTGTACTCTGTACAGCAATGTGGTTATTGCTAGCAACCACTTAAAATGTAAGTATAGGAAAGAAGGAAAGAAAAAAAAAAATGAAATGAGCAAAATCAAGCCATCCTTCCAAGTGTTGTTTGTAAAATGCTGGGTAGCTGAACTTTTGGAAACAGTCATGATATGCTCTATTTTTGTTTTGTTTTGTTTTGTTCACTTTTCTTCACACAGGTGGTTGGTATGTCATTGCAGCAATATAAAATTTGAGTTAGAAAAGGAGCAAAGTTTAGTAGTGTAGAGTGATATTTTTAGAATAAAAGGGAAAATCGGAATTCACACAAAAAAATTAACAGTAGCAGCTCATATTTATCAAGGGCTCAATCTAGAACTGAGCCTTGCACTAATGTGCATCATCACATCATCTCATTTAATTTTCAAATCAGCACAATGAGTTTGGTGCTATTATTCACTCAGTTTTACAAACAGAAGTAATCACTATGCTATATCAATTCCCTGAAAAGAGTTGGGGAAAAAAAGGTTAAACTTCAAAGAACCTCTAAAATAGTCCAGAAATGGGTGCAGAGTAGCAAAGCAACAAGGTTACATTGTCACGAGGGGAAGAAAGACAAAGTTCCAAGAGTTTCCTGTGACTCTACATAAGAGAGTTTTAGAAGAAGTCAGAAGGATAATGAAAAACTGTTCTATCCTAACGCTAAGTATGAAAACATGCATAAGGAGTTCAGTTAAAATCGTGTAGAAGAAAAAAAAAATATATTTTAATGCATTACCCTTATGAAAAAAAGAATTATTTCTGTACGCTTTGAGAAAGAATATGTAAAACCAGGTTTTATATTAGCAACAATTGAAGTGTCTGAAAGTTTCACTTAGACCCAATCAGAACTAGGAAATCTCCATTTCTACCCTTTTGAGAGGCATTTTCACAAAATGATAGAGGTTTATTAAGTTTTTTCAAGCAACCTGTGGAGACTCAGAAATTACTAAGCCATTCAAGGTGGATGATAGGGAGGACATATAATTAGCAGTGTATGCTTCACATTTCTACAAAGACCTTTGCATTCACACCAGGTGTTACTTTCCTTCCCTCTTCTTTAATACAAGTGCTGTAACTACATGGAGACAGATTAAGTCTCTTGCAATGTTTTTATAAAATTATCCAACACGAATTTTTCTCCTAGCAGAGAAGATCAAATTTTAATGCTTTCCCTTCTCTGTCAAATAAAAACATATTTTTCAAATACAAAGGTCAGAAATTGGCCTTTCAACAAACATGCAAATTGAGATTCTCCACCTCTCCCAGCCTACAGTCTGGTGTTTTTGAGGAGGTCCTGATTTTTTTTCCCAAATGATTCTAATTTACTGAAAATACGTGATTCCAGGTAAAGCTAAGCCCTATCAGTATGATAAAGAAAAATACATAACAAAGGCTTAATTATGAAAAAAGAGAAATATTTAAAAATATCAACTCTTGAGAATACTATTGTTAATGAACTGATACTGCTCAAATAAATTATTTCTGAAAACATTTTATTATGTAATATCCTTATGTGCCTAATATATAAAAATTATGTTAAGTATTATAATAATATGCTTTTGTTATTAAAATTTAAACAATTCAGGAATATACAGAGTAAACATTGATACCCCGTCTAAATTTTCCACTCTTTCTTTTTTTTTTTTTTTAAATGCTTATTTAGTTTTGAGAGGGAGAGACAGAGCTTGAATGGGGGAGGATCAGAGAGAGAGGGAGACACAGAATCTGAAGCAGGCTCCAGGCTCTGAGCTGTCAGCACGAGCCCAACGGGGCCTCCAACTCACAGACTGTGAGATCATGACCTGAGCCGAACTCGGACGCTTAACTGACTGAGCCACCCAGGCGTCCCTAATTTTTCTGCTCTTTCAACCCTTTCTCCTCTCCCAGAGATAATCACTTTCATCTCGGTTTCGCATATATCTTTCTAGAATTTTTTCATTAAGTATATATCTATGTATATATATATATGTGTGTATATATATATATATATATATATATATATTTGCATTCATACATACATACACTTTTTCTAGGTAATTGAAGTCATTACACTTATTTTTTTCTAAGCTTTGCCTTTTATCCTGAGTAGTTTTGATACTTTATTCTATCTTTATATATTTACTAAATTATTTTCAATGGTTGCTTAGTATTGATTGGCATATACCATTATATATTTTAGCCTTCTTCTATTGATTGACAGTGGATATGTGAACCATTTAAAATTATACCAATGAAAATGTATCTCATTAAAGGATAAAAATTGCATGCTTGCTTATTATTTAGTAAGTTGGACTTCATTTATTTGTGAATCATTTTATTTCTTCTTTTATTATTCATACTTTATTTGTCCCCTTTTATTGTGTTGTTTCTTCTTGTAATTTAATTAAAATCAATTAATTTGTAGACACTTTACATTTTACAAAATTAGGTTTTTGTCTAATATAATTTTTGCAAATATAATCTCCCAAGTTTTTAAATTAAAAAAGCATTTACTTTGTTTATAATGTCTGTTTTTATCCTAAAGCTTTTTATAATTATGTAGTTGGGCTTACTACTTTTTAAATATATTGATTTTAAATTTGTCTTAAGAAATCTTTTACAATTACTTAAAGAAAAAACAGTTCCTAGCAAGGGAAATTATTACCCCTCAGGCTAAATACAAATCTGAAACTATTCATAAAAATAGTTTTATGAATTATTATTTAGGTTAATAAGCATTGACCCTTAGATCTAAATTCTCTGTTCAATTATTTAATATGATTACATATGATTGTTCTTTTGTATTTTAACCACCAATTTATATTTCTCATTCACTGCCTGGCCATGTTCCAACAAGAAGTTAAAGAATGCAGAGAAGGCATTGCTTCTGCCACCATGAAATTCATTTAGATCAAATAAACATGTTTATAATAGTAAATAACATAAATTCAAGTGCAGATTGGAATTATGAATGTATGTATACAGAGACCACACTCAATCTCCTAGTTGGAAACAGAGGCTCTTAGCTTTGAAATGCACAGAAGCCTAACTCACCGCATGTAATTGATAATTTTCAAGATGTCCCGAATCTACAGAATCGCAAAAGGGTGGTATACATATAAATATTTTCTGCTTATTTGAGTGAGCACTTTCAAAACCTCAGACTAGTAGACAAGCAAAAAATAATATTCAAAGTTTGCAGAGCAGTTTTAATCTGTACCTGGAGAAGAGACATGAGAGAATCTTAAGCGGTATTCGGAGTAGAAGGGGACAGTCTACCCAGACAACAGCATGGAGTAGGAAGGAAAATGAGCTCAGGTCAGCCTTTGCTCTGAAAATCTTACATACCTAAGAGGTAGCACATCTCTGTATGTTTTTTCTTCCTTCCTTCCCTCATTCTCTCCTTCCTTCATTCCTTTGTTCGTTCCTTCCTTCTCTCCTTTCCTTCCTTCCCTCCTTCATCTCCTTTCTTTCTGTTTTTCTCTTTGTTTTTCTCTTTCTTTTCTTTCTTCTTTCTTTCTTTCTTTCTTTCTTTCTTTCTTTCTTTCTTTCTTTCTTTCTTTCTTTTTCTTCCTCCCTTCCCTTCCTTTCCCTGCCCTGCCCTTCTCTTCCTTTCCCTTCCCTTCCCATTCCTTCCTTTCCCTTCAATATCCTATAACACTTAGTAGAGAACTCAGCAGTGAGATTACAAAGAGAAGTATAAATTAATGACATGAGAAACAAAGCAGCTGTAACCTCAAATAAACCTCAAATAGTAGAATCTAACTCTAAAATGCCTTTAGAAGAATTAATGGGAGCCTTTAAAGGGTGCTTGGCAGTGATGGAACACAATTCAAGTAATGACCAAGGAACATTTTAGTAAAGGAAACTGATTGAATGCAACTGTGACCCTCTGCACTTGCACAGGGCTCTGAGGATGGGGTTGAATGTTCAGAGAACATCAGTTCCAGCTCTGCTACCTCTTAAATATGTACCTTTGGCCCAATGACTTCATCATTCTCAGCTGCACTTCCCTCACATAAATATTAGAAAAAAATGTTAGCTCTTTGGTAGATTATTATAAAAAATTGAGCTCACACTATATTAAGGGGCAACACAACGTCTTGTGTTGCCAAAATAAAAAAAAAATTGTAACAGTTATTGTTCTTACAATACTTATAAGTACTTTTGTAAACCATTATCACACTTCAATTTGTCATCCTTTCAATGAAGTTAAGATAGAGAAAGAATCACACTATTCCTAAATGAATAAAACTATATAAATTACCTAATATCTTTATAACAAAGATGCTGGGATTTTGACACTGGGTCTCATGGGTCTTTTGGTTACACAATTTTGAGGAAAAGTCAACGCAGTAAATGGTAAGAAATAAACACAAACAAGAGGATACCTTATTTAAGTATTCCTCCTGGGGAGAGATAGTATGCTAGGTGCTTCCTATACATAATTTTGTTACAGCATCATAACCATCCTGTGTACTAGATGCATATTTTACAGATAAAGTAGACATATAAAACTTCATTACTCACATAAGGTCACAGCAGCCAAGAAATGGGAATTTCTTGCTGCTCTATCTGATCCAAGAATGTAAGCTCTTTTCGTGAGGTCAAACTGGAGTGAGTCATCTACTGATGTTGTAGGAATGGGTTGTAGAACAGTGACAAAATGGAAGATACAGGCATCATCTGCAATGAGTTAACCTGTGCCTGTACTAAGATACTTCTCAAAAGAGAAAGGGGCGGGGGGTGGGGGGAGAAAAGAGACAGAGAGAGAGAGAAAGATAGAGAGAGGGAGAGAGAGAGACAGAGAGAAAATAATAGGTCTTAGATCTTTTTGGAAGGTTTGGCTGAAAGAAGAGAGGAGGAGATCTAGTTTTGCATGAGAGAACAGAAAGAGTGGCAGCAGAAACAAGAGAAGCCAATATTTCAGAGTTTGAACATCATTAAAAATAAAAAGAAAAAAGTGTTCATAACTGTTAACAATGGAGGAGAAAGAAATTTAGGAGGATGAGAGCCAAAAAAGGATTTTAGAATTGGCAGGGACATCTCTCTGGGAGGAAATGGAAGCCATTCCACAATGAAATACTAGCAAGAGCACAATTTATATTAAAGAGCAGACAAAAATGATGCAGAAACCAAAAAACAAAAAAACAAAAACAAAACAAGGATCAGATACTGTAGGTAAGTATAAATTTAGAGAAAACCATCTCTTTGATCTAAAAAGTTTTAAAAGATAACATTTATAACCCCACCAAAATGTAAAATTTTATGATTTCTTGATAGTGAAATAGGAAGTCATTTTCCTTTGACAACGTTATTAATTTACATAATTTCCATCTGGTTTCAGATGTCTTTTCAATGGATGCTAACTTTCCACGTTTATTTCACTGTTTGATCCTTGTATTGTACTTGTCAATCCAAAGACTGCATTAAGAGCAAACTTGTAGTTATTTCCTGGTCTTCCTTACAGACAGCATTTCTTGGCATCCTTCATCATTTTCCCTCTGAAAGTTTTTTCTCATATGGTTGTTTCAAATATAGCTTGAGAATAAAATGCTCCTACACTTCTAAAAAATGGCCGTTTTTTCTGCAGCAACGGTAGCAACTGACTATCAGGACTGGTTTTATCACTACTGACAGTTCCAAAAACACCTGTACTGATTGTACACAAAATTGATCAATTAATGGCTATATAACTTGGTCAACACACACTTACAGATCAACCAATTAGTAATAGTCCTAAATTTTGAAAGTCAGCGGATCAGAAAAAGACTCACTCTGAAGAACACACTTATGAAAGTCAGTTTAATCAATGACATTCTTACCTAAGAAACTGTGTTCCTACAAATAACATCAATACACTAATTCTTCTGGAAGTCTGCCAATCTACTTTGTCCCCACCTTGAATAATATGATCAGCCTCCTCTGCTCTGAGAGCCTTTGCCTGATCAGTACAGTTCTTCTTTCCTTAAGTCAGCAATAGATTCAGCATTATGTTTTTTTATTTGAGATATTAAGGGCTGGTTTTCATTCTCTTGGCAGCTGAATACTCTGGAAGTTAAAAATTTGTGCAAAACCTTTGGGAAGAATATAGGTAATATGTCCTTAGCCTCAATAATTTAATTTCTAGAAATTTGCCCAGACACTGCATAATCTTTGTTATGCATTTTTGCACTTAATGCTTTCAACAATCCTACAATGAAAATCCTATTTTATTTCCTTTTGCCTTTGATGAAAACAAGGTTTAGAAAGTTCAAAAACTTTTTCCACAGTCACATACCTAATTATACTCTCAATATCTAGAGACTGACCCTTAAGCCAGAATTCTACTGCCTCTGCAAGGGAAAATGATCCAAAATAAGGACAAAAGTATTTGTTAAATATTTATACTGGAGCTTTGTTTGCATATATGAATGCCCAAATATCAAAGACAAGAAAAGGGTTAAGTAAATAGTCATTATAAGGATACCTATAAAATAATGAATATGTATGTTAAAGTGTTTAGAATTTGGGATTGAGCCCAAAATCAAAATAAAAAATTCTAATTATATGATATAAAATTATGTGTACATGTGAATTGGGAATAAAAGGAAACATGAACAAATAGCTATGGGGTGGTGATTGAATTCTGGGTAAAACACATTTTTACTGAGTTTTTTAAATGTTGCTTTAATATTTATGTAATAACAAAAGTAACCTAGGTATAACGTGTGGTCTCTATATTGAAAGTTCCTAACCAACCTATCCCATATTCTATGGGAATTCCAATGTCCCAAAAGATTTCTGAGAATTCCAAGGGTCTTATGAACTCCTGATTATTTAGTGCTCTCAGTTCCAACCCTGGAAATTAAAATGTTCTACCCATGTCTTATCTGCCGTAAATGTTCCCTTCCCTCTACTTTAACCTAGATGTGAACTCAGTCTCTTAATTTTCCCCTGACACTTCACAGAGGCATAGTTAGCAGATATTTCTGAAGTTTTAGATGGAGAACTGTTATACTATAACAGAGTATACAAGTTAATATTGAACACAGATCATCACTTTCCTAAAATTCTTCGGGCCATCCAACACATCACTCATCCTCTCCTCCCTGAAGATTTACTGATAAATTTCCCTCACTTTGTCATGGAAGACAGCTCTACATCTCCAACTTCTGCACTGCACATAATGGAGATCTGATATCATGCATCCATAAAACCAAGGGAGCATATGCCAGATTTCACCCGTTAGCAACACACAGCACAGATTTATTTTGAGATAGATGATATTCCAACATAAGAATGGAGAGATCACTATATTCAACTTGGGGGGAATGTAAATGACATTAATTTAAAGTCAAAAAGTTTAGGGGCGCCTGGGTGGCGCAGTCGGTTAAGCGTCCGACTTCAGCCAGGTCACGATCTCGCGGTCCGTGAGTTCCAGCCCCACGTCAGGCTCTGGGCTGATGGTTCAGAGCCTGGAGCCTGTTTCGTGTTCTGTGTCTCCCTCTCTCTCTGCCCCTCCCCCGTTCATGCTCTGTCTTTCTCTGTCCCAAAAATAAATAAAAAACGTTGAAAAAAAATTTTTAAAAATAATAAAAAAAATAAAGTCAAAAAGTTTAACTTAACATCCTACTGTGTTTCAAGTTCAAATATAATATGAATTTAAAATAAGTGCTGAGACATACAAAATGAAAATAAAGATTAATTTTTTTAATAAGGAGATAAACTGAACAGGAAAGAAAACCAAAATAGAGGTAGTTGAAAACAATTAAAATTGACTTAAAAATCTATAGAATGATCATTTATTTTATAAGGTAGCTAGAAATCTCAGGGCTAATGTGCATGGTTTTAAGTAAAAGTTTAGGGTGTGTTTATCTTTTTCTACTTATTCCAAGTACTTACTGACATAAATATTCACACCACAGTATTTTTTTCCTACAGGAGCTGGTTTACTGTGAAGTGTTTTCTGTTTATAGTGTAGCTACAGGGAAATCATAGTCACTAAAAATAAAAATTTAAGACCAATTTGACAATAATAAATTCAGACTTTCCAGACATTGTTGTCTACTAATTCTTTCCCCAGAGCATATAGTTTGAAGTATAGTCTTAGAAATGCTTATATCTGCATATTCAAAATAAAGATAAGTCATTAAAGGGAAAAGACAAGAAAAATGCATAAAACAGCCATTATTATAGGTACAGTCTTCCACTGGCATTGATTTGACCCTGCTAATCAAAGTAAAAGTAAATTGACTTTTTTGGGGGTAACCGAATAAAACAATAAGTTCTCCTGGACACAGAAGGTATAAGTATTGTATCCTCAATTTTCCCCAAATTACTATGATGATGATGATGATGATGATGCAAGAACCTGTAGAATTCTTTATCACCTACTATGTTTCTCAATTCCTTTAAACACGTTTTCCACATTTGGATAAAACATTATCCATGGTATGGGAGATATCAGGGAGCCATAACAGAAAAACAGGTTGTCTGTCTTTCCATCCATCCATCTTCCTCCATCCATGCATGTATCCAACTATCTGTCTACACTCTACCTACAATTCTTTGTAGGAGGTAGAATCTGAGACACATAGAATCATATAGATGTCCGCATTTAGGATGGTCAACACAAACACCAGGCCTTTGGAGCATATCACACTTATGGTTCCACTCATACTATCCCATTACTCCTGAAATTACCTGACATCGTAAGCCTACTTTCCTTAACTGAAAAATGTGCTCAATGGTATTCTATTTAGAAATTCAATACCGCAAATATTTTTAAGCACCCATTATTCACCGAGCAGTACAGTGGGAAGTCTTAGTACAAAAGAGAGAGGTCTTATAAAAAAATAACTTTTCTGAATAACTTCTTGAACAACAACAAAAAAGCAAAAATGCAATAGGCTTTTACTATGGTGGAAGGGGTTTAGATTAGAAAAAAGAAAGTAGTGAGAGCTCTAAGCATTGAAATATTTTCAATGTTTATTTATGTATTATATCAGATGCCAAATGGGATTTACACATAGGATGGGTCAGATTGATTTTGCATGTGTCTTCTGTATGTACTTACTATTATTTGAAGGTATAGGATTTTTTTTTCTATTGATGTATCTTTTATTGTTTCTCATCCTCTCATATTCAAGAGCTTTTCAAATAGCCTAATAAAGTATTTTCAAATTACTTAATAAAAAAAGTTCCCTTAGAAGCTGGCATTGTGATTGGAAAGCAATAGGGAGAAAGCTTGATTTATTGACAAGTGAGAGTATGCTATAAATTTTTTCCATATTAAAACTGCCTATGGATTATGAGATCACTTTTAGAAAAACTTCAGCCGCCAGGCATAGTGATACAAGCACTGAAGGCAAGGATCACAATGTCCGAGGGTAGGTCTGCTTTGCTTTATAAAACGAATCTATTTCTCCTGAAATACTATGTATAAATCTAATGACACTGTACCAGGGAAGATTGTTATCTAAGAAAAGATATGATAAATGCTTTTGTGAGGCAAATGATAAGTTTATAATAAAAAAAATCACTTCTCAGTTTATGTGTTTTGTGACTTTTCTTTGTCTTCATTCATTAGATTTCCTTAAAGTGAAAGCATACTGGTGTATAATACACACAAGGTGGCCACATTGGCTTCCAATCCAGTAATCTAGGTAGGATTTTGAAGTTAACAGAAAATAGATATTTCAAGTGAGTTTTCTTTTTGCTTTACATGTAAATAATACTTTTTTTAGTGGTGTACAATTTGTTAACATTGATTTTAAATTAAGGGAAAGACCTTGGTTATCTCTGGAAGTTAAGAAAAACAAGAATGTAACAAGAACAGTTCCATACAGTGTGGACGTCATGATGTGGTGTAAAGGTCAAGAATTAAGAGTTAATCAAGGTGTGTTCTACATAGATGCTCAGCCCTTCACTAGCTGCCTGCTTCTAGGCAAGTCACAACCTGGAAGAGTCTTCTTTTCTTGTTTGTAACTAAAGAATGTTATTTGAATTTCCTACTTTGTATGCTCCCTGTAAGGCTGAAATGTCTATGTGAACAAAGAAACCTTTAAACTCTTAAGGAAGTCTGAGGGGATTTTGGCCTTGTAATGTAATATCATTATGTTAGATAAAGTACACATAACCTTCGCTATGCCAATTTCAAAAAGGCATTACAGTTATTTTGACCATTTATTGATTTTTTTTTGTATCTGAACATATATTCATTTATGTAATAAAAACTACAGCTGGTCATAATGATTGTCAGGTTGCTGTGCCTCTGTGACAAGCAAGGCTGTTTTGCCAAATAATATGTCACCAAATGGCTCAATTTAATTTTAATTAAATTTAATTAAAGCATTACAAATTTAAACAACCATAATTTTGGATGGTTTAAGCAACAGGAGTTGTTAAAAATGCAAATATATGTGAAGAGCTCTTATAATTCTCAAATTTTAAGTAATGAAGAACATTTTTATGACAACTAAAGAGCAGAGGTTCTTAATAACTCAGAATAGACAGACAAAAATGGCAAAATATACTTATTGTGGGGGTAGAAATGATTATATTATATATGAGAAGAATCTTTCTAAAAGTAGATTTATCATTGACCAAGTATTTTTGTTAAGTTTATTTATTTATTTTGAGAGAGACAGAGACAGTGTGAGTGGGGGAGGGGCAGAGAGAGAAGGAGAGAAAGCGTCCCAAGTAGGCTCCACACTGTCAGTGCAGAGCCCAATGTGGAGCTCAAACCCATGAAACTGTGAGATTATGATCCGAGCTGAAACCAAGAGCAGGACGCTTAACCAACTGAGCAACCCAAGCACCCCTATCACCAACCAAGTATTAAAAGCTTACAATTCATTTTCAAAGATCTTTATAATAATTTATAGACATATAGATATATCTATAAATAACATAATAATTTATAGAAAAGTTGCCAGGATGTGTAGAGATTCCTTCACCCAGCTTGTTCCACTATCAACACAATCATAGTACATTTGTCAAAGCTAAGAACATTGGCAAAATAATATTAATTAGGCTACAGGTTTTATTCAGATTTCACCAATATTTCCACTAATGCCTCTTTTCTTTTCAAGATCAAATCAAGGCTACCACATTGCACTGAGTCATAATATCTCTCTCATCTCTTTAGCTGTGTTTCTCAGTCTTGAAACTTTTGGAGACTGTGGTAAAGTATTTTTTAGTACATGCCTCGATTTGACTTTGTGTCATATTTTTCTCAAGATTACAGTGGAGCTCTGGGTTTGGGGAAAGAATATCACAGAAATCAAGTGCACTCATCACATCACACCAGGGTACATGGGGTCAACATAACTTATCTTGGAGATGTTATCCTTGATCACTCGATGAAGGTAGTATCTGCCACATTTTTCCATGGGAAAATTAACTTTTCCCACATTTCCATGCTCTCTGGGGTATAAAGACTACCTTCATGGGAAGGGAAAGAGGAGTTAAGCTTCACTTCCTCGTAGGTGGATGGGCAATATATATTATTTGGAATTTTTCTGTAAGGAAGATTCTTCCCTTCTCATTTATCTTTCTATTCATTTTTTATTTTTTTATCTTAATTTTATTTTTATTTTTTAAATATGAAATTGATTGTCAGATTGGTTTCCATACAACACCTTGTGCTCATTTGCATCAGTGTGAATTCATTAACATTTATTTTGTTCATTAGGTTATAGCTTAATATAATCATTCTATTGCTCAAAGTGTTTCAGTTTTGATCACTGGGAACTCTTTCTGGTTAGCTCCTGTGTCCTTTGACATGCCCCAGTAACTTTTTTTTTGCCACTTTTTCACACTCTGGCACTAGAAGATACTTCAGTCTTATGTTGTATTTTTCCTGCCATATCTCTTAGGGCCTTGGGTTTTGTTTTTATTGGAGAATGGTATTTAGTAACTAAAATCTGGGCATGAGGTATGCTCAGTGCTACTATGGTGTTAAAACTTTTCAGTAGGTAGAGCTAATAAATATTAAGTATGTATACCCGTGTATGCACATATATCCACGTTTATTTTTTTTAATTTTTTTTAACGTTTATTTATTTTTGAGACAGAGAGAGACAGAGCATGAACAGGGGAGGGGCAGAGAGAGAGGGAGACACAGAATCTGAAACAGGCTCCAGGCTCTGAGCGGTCGGCACAGAGCCTGACGCGGGGCTCGAACTCACGGACTATGAGATCATGACCTGAGCCGAAGTCGGATGCTTAACCGACGGAGCCACCCAAGCACCCCACCACGTTTATTTTTATACCTATCTGCAGGTATATTAAAGTGAAAATGAGTTCATGTTGATAGATCTGTCTCTAACCTAGCACTCTAAGGTTAATTGTAGCTAATTCCCTTTGCTTATTTGTAACTTCTTTCACTGACAATGAAAACGCTAGCTTCCATTGTCAACTATTTATTTATTCATGTGTTCCACCCTAATATGCATGTGAAGTAGTTACATAATTACTAACCTGTACTCTTGTGGGGGGAGAACTGTCAAATAGTATACAATGTCTGTATATAGTTATTTTCTCTTTAACATTATTCATTTTAGTGCTTGTCCTGTCAAAAGACTGTTCCCCAAAGTTACTGAGGCTAGATCCCTTTTCCCCATGGAAAAAGAGGTTATGTCTTACATTTGTAATTTGGTTAGATTCATATGTCACTGTCTGTACTCCATCTTGGGATATTTCAATATCCTATTTATTTTCTTATTTTAAATTTGCATGCTGTATAGCTTACTCTGTGTTGCAGAGTCCTATAGGTTTTGATGAACGCACAATCATTTATCCAGAAGTGCAGGACCATGCAGAACAGTTGTAGCACTCCCCAAATTTCCTCACACTATCACTTTATTGTCAGCTCTCCCATATCTGTAAACCTTGGCAACCACTGATCTGTATCCTGTTTCTATATTTTGCTGTTTCTAGTATTTCATACACATGGAATCATACAATATTCAGTCATTTGGGTCTGTCTTCTTTCACCTAACAAAATACACTTAACATTCATATTGCATAAATCAACATTTCTTCAAAAAATTCTTTCTTTTTTATAGTTCAGTAGTATTTCATTGCACAGACATACTATAGTTTGTTCATCCATTCACCAACGGAAGAACATTTTGGTTATTTGGATGTCTTAGCAATTACAGATAAAGTTGCTCTAAATATTTACATATAGAGTTTTGTGTAAAATAAAACTCCAATTCGCTTGGGTAAATATCTAGGAATGGGATTACTGAATCATATGGTTAAGTGTATATTTGACTTTACAAAACTCTGGCACACAATGTTCCAAAGTGTTGGCACCATTTTGAACTCCTATCAGCAATGAATGAGAATCCCTGCAGTTCTTGCATGGTCACCAGCGTTTAGTATTGTCAGATTTAAAAGATTTTTTATCCATTATAATAGGTGTCTAGTAGTATCTAATTGTGGTTTAAATTTGCATCTCCCTAATGACTAATGATGTTGAACATTTTCCCATACATCTTTTTGGCAAATTCATCTTTACCCATTTTTAAACTGAGTTGTTGGTTGTCTTTTTGGTAAGTTTTAAAAAGGGTTCCTTATAATTTGTGAATACAAATCCTTCATCAGACATGTGATTTATAGGTCTGAAGTTTATATTTTCTTTCTTTTAACAGTATATTTCATAGAGCCATTAAAAAAACAATTATTTTACTCTTTGCTTTTTAGTCACTCATTGTAATGAAAAGGGCTGTGATCAGGTAATTCCTTCAGTTACAACAGAGCATTTATACTGAAGCAAATTTAAATCAAACAAATTCCAATGTGCATTATAACTTCAAGGTTTAGACCTTGTATATTTTCTTATCTATAATCTCTCATGGATCAGATGAGACTGGCTAAAATTTCATTCTTGGTCAGAAGTGTAGAATTTGACTTTTTTTTCCTCATTAAAAACTTAAAGTTATAGGCTTCATTGGTGTGCTCTGAGGTAAACCTACAAAATTCATTAGGTAGCAGAATTATGGCATTATGTCCACATCTCTCTGGAAAAGAGTTGTCCAACATGGTAGCTATTAGCCACATGGGTCTGTGGATTACTTGAAATGTGACTAGTGTGACTGAGGAAATAACTTTTAATTTTGGTTAATTTAAATTTAAAAATGGATACTCAATTTAGTTATTGGAATCCTTTAAGTATGTGTGGGACAACTGGGCTTTGTGGATCTACTTTTTCAACTGTAAATTATATGAGATATAAATACAGATCAAGTATGCCCAATAAAATGTAGTATCCCAACTGATATGTACTATAAGTACACAAAGGATTTCAAAGACTTAGTATGGAAAAAAAAAGGATGTAAAAGGTCACAATATTTTTTTACATCAATCACATGTTGAAGGTTATATTTTGAATATAGAGGGTTAATATAATATATTATTAAAATCCATTTTACTTGCTTCTCTTACTTTTCAAAAATGTGGCCACAAGAAAAATTTAAATTACATCTTTGCCTCACATTATATTTTTATTAGATGACACTGCTTTAGAAGCACATATTGTATATTAAATTATATTTTGTGTCAAAAAGCATTCAGTGCTCTGAAATGGCATGCTAATAACCTACCCACAATTATTCCAGCCCTTACAGTATAATCAGTCCCACCTCATCCTCCTGCTTTTGTAGGGAAAGATCAGCCTCACTAAGTTCCAAATCACATGTGATAGATGTTAGATGCTCAGACAGGGGCTCCAGCAAGGAAATGGCCAGGAGAATGGAGAGTAAGGTTTAGGATGAGTATCACAGGTCTGACAGTATCAGGTGTAGTTAAGGAACAGAATCTCCTGATGGCCTAACCATGCCATAAGTTTTGGGAACACTTCTGATTATGAATGGGTCTAGTTCATGGCTTTTCTTTCTTTTTTTCCCATTTTTTTAAAGTTTATTTATTTTGAGAGAGAGAGAGAGAGAGACAGAGAGAGAGAACAAGTGTGTGCAAGCAGGAGTAGGGGCAGAGAGCTAGGAGAGAAAGAATCCCAGGCAGGCTCTGTGCCATCAACAGAGAGACCCACATGGGGCTGGATCCCACAAACTGAGATATCATGACTTGAGCCAAAATCAAGAGTCTGACTCTCAACCAGTTGAGCCACACAGGTGCCCCATGGCTCATTTTTTTGTGAGGAAAAGGTAGTGGGCTGCCTCTTTTCCTTCCCCGTGAGTTAGTACTTTCAGATTAGTACTTAACTCAAAAACAGCATAGTCTCCCAGCCTTTCATTCCCCTCTTTACTTTTTAGCAATGCAAAATTAATAGTAAGAATTCCCTTTACCAAGCAAACACTAGTTTTATTCTCCCTTTTTATGTAGCTTATTAAAGAAATTGTATATACACATACACACACACAAGTGATTTAGTGGTGTAGGTATTATGTTGCCAAAACTAAAACCATTTTTTGAAAAGATAACTAATATAGAAAGAAATTGACCTGACCTTGAAATGATACTACATGTCATAATTTTAAAAAGACAATTCAAGAAATTTTAATACTTTAGCATAAAATTCTTCAAGTCTAATATTTTAAGAAATTACAGAAAACTAAAGAATAGTATAGAAATATTGGGGATATTAAGTATAATATTTATTAAAAATAAAACTAAACCTCAAAGGCATATTATTCTACCATGGTAGACAATTATATTAAAATTAACTTTGATACAATGTTAAATCTAAATTTATAGAATATCTCTACATATAAGATAAACTACAACTATTTTATACTTTAGATGGGTTTTAACTTATAATAATTCTGAAATAATCCTAGGTTACCTATAACTTCTAACCGGACATATTTCTGTCACAATCAAGACAGCATCAAAGTAAACATATACTTACCATATGGAGAACATACCATGGGAAGCACATAAACAGTTGTTAAGCTACTCAACTGTATTATAAAATTCTTGAATTATTACATTCTAAGCCTGTTGGGAAACAAAGAAAGAAAAAAAGTATGTTAGTTAAATGTGCTGGTTGTACTATACATGTAGTTAAATAACCAAAAGAACACTAAAAAAAAATCGCATACCTCACACACATAGATCTTTCTCTATATATTATTGTGCCCTTTGCTTACATAAAGTTATTATTTCATTTAAGTTTTAGAAAAATGCTATTGAATTGTGCAAGTCATTTGAATATACAATAAGAGAAATATTAAAAAGAATGAATGGTACGTTTGAAACTCTAAGGAAATAACATATCTTGTTAACCAAATATATTTCATGGTCTCTATTTTTTATGTTTTCCACCTACAGAATAAATGGTATTCATAGCACAGAAAATCAAAAACAAACAAAAAAAATAAGACAAAAGGTTACTGAATCATCTGGTTGTCTATAATTATCTGGATGCTTAACAAACTAAACACCAAAATAATGAGATGATCTGTCCAAATGTCTTAAATCTTCGTGTTGATGTTTGCCAGCTGGTATGGTCTGAAATTTTGTATCCGTCTGACCCCCAAATTCATATGCTGAGATCCTAATGCCCAAGATGATGGTATTGGGAGGTAAACAGGATTAGCGCCTTTATAAAGAGGACCCAGACAGTGCCCGAGTCCTCTTCATCATGTGAGGACACAGTGAAAATATGGACGTCTGTGAACTAGGAAGCCCTTACCAAACACTCAACTGCCAGCATCACAGTCCTGGACTTCCCAGTCTCTGGAACTGTTCGAAATAAATTTCTGTTGTTTATCAGCCACCCAGTCTATGGTCCTCTGTTACAACAGCTCAAATGAACAAAGATGCTTGCCGACAAACCTGATGGGCTATAAATACAGGCAAATGTTTTCAAACCTGATTGAATTATTTATTTTATAATGAATAAAGATTTTATTTATTTATTTATTTATTTATTTATTTAAAATTTCTTTTAACATTTATTTATTTCTGAGACAGAGAGCATGAACAGGGGAGGGGCAGAGAGAGAGGGAGACACAGAATCTGAAATGGGCTCCAGGCTCCGAGCTATCAGCACAGAGCTCAACGCGGGGCTTGAACTCACCGACCGTGAGATCATGACCTGAGCTGAAGTAGGACACTCAACCGACTGAGCCACCCAGGCGCCCCATAAAGATTCTATTTAATACAAAGTGCGGAACTGACCCATGACATGACCCCAGCTGAGAACAAATATAGTTGAACTATGGAATAATTTAAAGTAAAATAAAAACCGAATTTAGTTTTCTCTTTAAGACAGCGCCTCCTCAAATTGGGTTATATGAATGTATTCCCTGTCAAAAATGTCTTTTTGCTCTAGAACATACTCAGTAAACCTCTCATGCTTAGAAGATACTAAGAGTGGTGGTTGGGAATTCTGTACTCAGTACGTATACCCACATGTACACACACACACATGCACACACATACATCAGCCCCATTGTATGTTCCTCAAACTCCTAACCCATTTTTTCCCCAAGGTCAGTAGAGTTTAAAGCAAAATTCAGCCATATATCTTTCTAGATTATATATAACCTTGGCTTATACTTAATAAAAAATACTCTTTTCTCCTAATTTAGTATTCCACCCCCCTTGCTTATTTACACTTGGATTCAAACACATTAAAGATAATCAAAATATGGAGTCCAGATCTGGCGTTTGTCTTGTCTTTACAATCTTAACTAATTATTCTTTCTAAAAGACATAAAACATAGTAGATGAATAGCTTGCCAATATTTTGCAGCAGCTGTTGAAGGTTTTTTAGGTGTGTTTGATTGACATTTAACCATCACAGCAATATTTTAAAGTGGGTTTTATTATCCTCATTTTACAGGGTTTTGATATTTCAAACAAATCATCTATATAAGAAGCTGGAAAGTATAGCTGGGGTCAAATCTAGACCTGACTTAAAAATGTGTACTCAAAAAAGTCGTCACTTGCACATGGTTTCCAGGACACTGTTTAAAAATTATTTTTAACGTTTTATTTTATTTTTTGAGAGACAGAGACAGACAGAGCATGAGCAGGGTAGGGGCAGAGAGAGAGGGAGGCATAGAATCCAAAGCAGGCTCCAGGCTCTGAGCTGTCAACACAGAGCCCTATGTGGAGCTCAAACACACCGATATGAGATCATGACCTAAGTTGAAATCGGACACTCAACTGACTGAGCCACCCAGATGCCCCTCCTGGGCACTGTTTAAAAGATAATTATGTTGGGGTGCCTGGGTGGCTCAGTTGGTTAAGCATGACTTCAGCTCAGGTCATGATCTTGCAGTTCATGAGTTCTAGCCCCGCGTCTGGCTCTGTGCTGACAGCTCAGAGCCTCGAGCCCTCTTCAGATTCTGTGACTCCCACTCTCTCTGCCCCTCTCCAGCCTGTGCTCTCTCTCTCTCTCTCTGTCTCTCGCTTTCCAAAAGAATAAAACATTAAAAAAAGAAAAAGATAATTCTTCCTCGACATGTACTTTCAATAATATTTGACTCTCAATTTGAAAAAAAAGTAATGAAATGTTTTGTAAAATCAAATTTCTATGTTGAAACCATATATAACTTGGGCTTAGAACTGCTAAACGAGCAAAATGACAAACACAATTATTACATACAACACGTGTAATGTGTTGCTTATAAATCTGGACATAAAAGATCAACATATTTAATAAATTAAGAAAAATAGAGAAGGTTCATTCATACCTATCTCAACTGGTTCCAGACTGTTATGATACTAGAGCATCTGTGCAATTTTTTTTATGATTTTTGTCTTAACATCAAATGTGATTCTTGCTTCGTTTTTACCATCCAAATCTTACTTGATATTTGCAAAATGATTTTTTCAGGTAAGTCAGAAAAATCAAACATTTAGACTCCTATTTAGAATGAGAGCAAATAATGAGAGCCAGCAAGTGGCCTGGGTTCCTTTATCTATTTGGCAACTACGATTTGTGTGTGTGTGTGTGTGTGTGTGTGTGTGTGTCTATGTGTGTGTAGGCATGTGTGTATTTCCTAAATCATGGCTATGATTTACATAGCTGAATAAATAACACTTGTTATGGAGTTATTATTTTTGTTGATAAAGTTTTATCTAAAGAAGTTGTTGTCTTTATACTCTTTTTTTGCATTACATATAAGGAAACAATTATTCTCTTCCATTCTCTACATTTCTGTCCAATCCAGTCAAATGATGATATGGCATTTTCTTCTTTTGCTTTCCTATATACTTGTCTTTCTTCCTAGGGCAGTCAAGGCATCTGTCTCATGTGGGGTGGAGGGAGGATGGGACCCTCACTTTCTGTCATTTAAAAGATTATTTTGACACATGGCTTAAAGCCAGGCAGTCTTGAGAAAGAAAAGATTTCCAAATACCTTTAGTTCTCTTGTATGTATAAAGACTAGACTTTGTGGATTAGTCTACTATTGGAGGTCTTGCTGAGATCCAGAGGTTTGGTAACTTAAGCATGAAACAAAATGATTCATTTATTTTTACTTTTCATCTTGATGTTTGTCAGCAAGCATAAATGACTATGTTTGCATATAATTATATGTAAAGGTGTTTGAAATCACAGTGAAAAAGGCTTCGTGGTGCACATGCGGCAAAGGCACAAGACGTGGAGAGAAAACAGAGCATCGTGAATGGGGAAAGTGCCTGCCAAGGCTTGTGTTTTCTTCTCCCAGCTTCTTGAAGCCAAAGCTCTCGGCGGAGTAGCTTTAGAAACTCCTAGTTGAAGGAACACTCAGCGTTTTGCTTATGCTTTTAGGAAGAGATTGCTGTGCTTAGTAATCCCATGCCAACACGTGGTGACCCGGTAGTGTCACGAGAGTCCTAAGGCTGGAAAAGGCCCAGTTGACAACCCTAAAATCTCCCTAGGTTATTTGTGGCATGGATAATGTGTTGAGAACAAAATGGGCTTGCTGGGAGCAAAATGACTCAGCCACAGAGGTTTTTGTGGTCTTCTGCTTTAACCAAGCGTCAGTCTGAAGAGAGAAGTAGGAATGTATGTAACAGCAAAGACTGGTGATCTGGCGCAGACTGAATTAACAGGGCCGTTTGGCACACGATGCTGAGAACTAGCTGACAGTGAGAGATGTCAGCAGCAGAGTGGTCCACAGCAATGGGTCTGAATTATCATCTTGAGCAGAGGCAATCAGGGAGGGGAAGCTTCATGAAGGAGGTTACATCTGAGCAATGGTAAGGACTCGGCCCCATCTTTAGGACTGAGCATTGTAAGGAGAGGGGATACGAGGTACAAAGGGCCAGGAAAGAAACAAGCACAGCATGTGCAAAGAGGGAAGAGAAACATCCCAGGGTGCCTGTGGTGTAGTAATCCAGGGCACAGTAGTGTCGGGAGTGGGGGTTGGTGGGGGAGTAAGGGTTGAGAGGCAGCAGCCAGGCGATGTTGGGTCTCACTGACCATTGTAAGGAGTCCAGTCTTTATTCATGGTAGAGTGGAGATAGGAAGGTTTTGACCAAGAGACTAGCATGATCTGATTAAAATTTTCAAACATCATTTCAGATATTCTGTAAAAAATTTAGTAGAGAGGTGAGCCCAGAAGCAGCAGCCACTCTAAAGGTAACTGTAGCAGTTGAGTTGAGAGATGATGGTGGTTAGAAATTTAATGGCAACGATAATGCAGAGAAGTGTTTGGATTCGGGATATATTTGAAGTAAGTATAAATCCTATCCATTAATTTCACCATTTCACAAACACAGATGCATTTTTTAAGTCATCACTATAGGGTAAGCCATTTTTGTTATTGTTGTTTTGCAAAGGATCAACTTGAAAAATAGAAGTTCCATAGATATTTATGAAAGATACTTCAGTTAATTTGGGTAAAATTTACCAAAAGGCAAAAATATGGAGACATTTGTTTTAGATAATGAAAAAATATATTGTTGAACCAATTGACTAAAGATAGTACAAATTATTAAGAAAATGACTATATTGTTCTTATAAATGAAAGAATGGGAAATGGACAAGTGGAGCATTACTTTTCTTAGAAAGAAGAAAACTCTCAAGGACTCTGAATGATGTTAGAAACATCTCAGATATATCCCAAATTGAACTTCATTGATAAGAGTAAGTTCCTTAATTCAATTCAACAAATGTGATTAAAGGACATTGAATTTTGAACAAATAAAGACAATCCCTTCATGCAGTTTATAGTAATAAGTAAGATTTGCTTCCAGAAGAGGTCACCGAGCCAATTCCTGTGGCTATACTTTAAATGGAATTTTAAGACTTCAGAATTACTAGTTTGGATCCTTAAGCCCTTTTTAATTCAACATACATTAAAAAAATGTGTTATATATAACAGCTGCTAGGTGCTATGGCTAAAAGCATGGCCCAAATACTCTCCTGTCCTTGAAGATCTCCTGGTCAAGAGGAGGAAGGAAAGAAAGAGAAATGAAGAAATCTGTACTAAATGTCTGGCTAGGGGCACAAATGTAGCAGCATGCAATTTTACTTGGCTGAAGCTTGATAGAAAATAGGTTGTGTAAAGTGCATGTTGAATGATGACGAGGCTGTGCTGTATGAACACAGATAAGGAATACAGAGATAATATAGTTTGGGATGAAAAAGTAATCTGGCTTCAGCAGAGCAGAGAGATAGGCAGTGTGATGAAACACACGCAGGACATAGCAGAAGAAAGCAAGGGCCAGCCATTGGAGGATCTCATGCTTGAACCTCATTAACATTAATAATATTACCACCTAGTCATAAAAGAGTGCTCACTATATACCAGACATAGTTTTAAGGGTTTTATATGCATAATCTCATTCTATCAACAAGCCTATGAAATATTACTCCAGTTTTAGAGAAGGGGAATATGAAGCCCAGAAAGGTTAAACAATTTGTCCAAGGTCACCCAGCTTGTCAATGATGCCGTTAGACTGCAACACAACCAGACCGATTCCACAGCTCCACTCTTGGCCACACAGTTCTGCCTCTTGAGATCAACATGGGATAGTTTAACCATAAATGATTCTCTTTTTTTTGCATAATTTACAGGGAAAAGGAATACTTTTCCTCACAATGCAAAACGTTGGTTTGTTCTTTATATTAGATAGAAATGGAAATAAGCATCCTGAAATTAAAAGCCCAGAACAAGTGAGGAGGAAAGGGGAAAAAGAAGGGAAATGATGTTTCTTGAGCATTTTACCACGGGGCAAATTTACTGTATGGTTAGATGGTTGAATGGTCACCTTCCTTCGTCCGTATATGTGCAGAAGCTGGAAAAAAAAAGTGGTTACAGGAGAGGTATATGCTTTGTGCTTGCTATTGTAACTCCTTGATTATTTTCATGGTCTGAATTCTTTCCCAGGTTAGGCTTTCCTCTTCTTCCCTTCCCTCTTATCCAAGAGGGCTTGGATGATCTGCCCTGACCCTTACTCCTTCTGGGAGGATGATGTACATCTGTGTGAACTGCACAATACCGGATTAGGGGTGAGGAAGAGAGAGGTAGCCCAGAGTGTTGCAGACTCTTCTACTTCCTGAGCTGCCATAGGAGACAGGGATTAATAGCATTTAGGACCGTTACAAAACATCAGCGTCTTCAGGACTTAAAATATACTTATGCTTAGATACAGGTTAGTAATTGCTACAATAGAAGACGCATGAAATTAGGCCATAGTTTATACATCTATTTTATCCATAGAATATTTTAAACATACGCTTTTTGAGGGAGGGAGGGTTGCTTTGCTCTCTTAAAACCCGCCGAACCCTTCAGGGCAAACAATTGAGCGTCTCCCACCTGGGGCTTGAAGCAGTACTGTAGATCTCATTGGGCATTCTTCCCAGAACATTCGTTTTACTCAAAGGTTTGGGGAAAAGAAATTTAGTCTAAAATAAATATATATCATCACTACAGTGCAGAATGCACATACATTTTTTAAAGATTTATTTATTTAACCAAATGTATTGAGGCCCTACTATGATAGATGCTGTTCTGCTTTATTGGGATTTTTAAGGCAGTTATTCCTTACATATTTATGGTTATCTTATGTTGCTTTGTGTGAGAAGAACGTACTATGCTTTAACATGTGTGTATGGGGAATCTTTCCCTCCCCCCAATTTTATTGAGAAATAATTAACACACATCACTGTATAAGTTTAAGATGTACATCACGATGATTTCATTTGCTTCTGTTGTGAAATTATTACCATAATAGGTTCAGATAACATTTATCTTATCATATAGATACAACTTAAAAAGAAAGAAGAAAGGAAAATCAAATTCCTTCTGATGAGAACTCTTACAGCAATGTTAGCTACAGTCATCACATTGTACTGTACATCCTTAGTGTTGATTTTTCTTTTCTTTTTTAAATTGAAGTATACTTGACATACAATGGCATATTAGTTTCAGATGTACAACACCGTGATTTGACATTTATATACATTACAAAATGCTCACCATGAAAGGTTTAGCTGCTGTCTGTCAATTTACAAATTTATTACAATATTATTGACTCTATTCCCTATGCTATACTTTACATCCAATGACTTATTTATCTTATAACTGGAAGTTTGTACCTTTTGAAACATTTTTAATGTTTATTATTTATTTTTGAGGCAGGGGGAGGGGCAGAAAGGGAGGGTGACACAGAATCCGAAGAAGGCTCCATGCTCTGAGCTGTCAGCACAGAGCCTGATGCGGGGCTTGAACCCATGAGATCATGACCTAAGCCGAGGTGGGCTGCCTAACCAACTGAGCCACCCAGGCACCCCGGAACTTTGTACCTTTTGACCACTTTCCTCCCATTCACCCGACCCCCACCCTCTGCCTCTGGTACCCACAGTCTGATCTCTTTTTCTATGTTTGTTTTTGTTTGGTTTTGTTTAGATTTAACGTGTAAGTGAGATCATTCATACAATATTTGTCTTTCTCTACCTGACTTATTTTACTTGGTATAAAGCCTTCAAGATTCATTCATGTTGTGGCAAATGGTAGGATTTCTTTATTTTTAATGGCTGAATATTTATGGCTCACAACTTCTACTTCTACTTCTTCTTCATCTATATCCAATCATGAGCGCTTAGGTTGTTTTCACATCTTAGCTATTGTAAATAATGCTGCTATGAACATAAGGATGCAGATATGTTTTTACATCTTTTGGATATATTCCCAGAAGTGGAATTCTTAAGTCCTATGGTAGTTCCATTTTTAATATTTTGAAGATCATCCATATTGTCTTCCATAGTGGCTGTACCAGTTTGCAATCCCACCAGCAGTGTACAGGGTTCCCTTTTCTCCACATCCACGCCAGCTCTTACCTCTTGTCTTTTTGATGATGGCCATTCTAACAGGTGTAAGGTGATATCTCATTGTGGTTTTAATTTGCATTTCCCTAATGACTAATGATGTTGAGCATCTTTTCATGTATCTGTTGACCTTTCATAGATCTTCTCTGGAAAATGTCTGTTCAGTCCTTTGCCGATTTTTAATTGGGTTATTTTTTTCATATTGAGTTGTATAAGGTCTTACGTATTTTGCATATTAACCCCTTATCATATATGCGGTTTACAAATATTTTCCCCCATTCCATAGGTTGCTTTTCACTTTGTTGACAGTTTCTTTTGCTATATAGAAGGTTTTTAGCTTGATGTAGTCCATTTGTTTACTTTTTTTGTGCTTTAGGTGTCATATCCAAAAGATCATTTCCAAGACTCATGTCAAGGACATTTATTCCTATTTTCTCTTCTAGGAGTTTCATAGTTTCAGACATGACATTTAAGTCTTTAATTCATTTCAAGTTCTTTAAAATTTTATTTAAATTCCAGTTAGTTACCATACATGTAATCTTAGTTTCAGGTGTACAATATAGTGATACAACATTTCCATACATCACACAGTGCTCATCACAAGAAGTGCACTCCTTAATCCCCATCACCTATTTAACCCAACTCCCCACCCACTTCCCTTCTGGTAACCATTAATTTATTCTTTATAGTTAAGGATCCACTTCTTGGTTTGCCTCTCTTTCTCCCCCAACTCTTTGTTTCTTTGTTTTGTCTCTTTAATTCAACATATGAGTGGAATCGTATTTGTCTTTCTCTGACTGACTAATTTCAGTTAGCATACTACTCTAGTTCCATTCATGCCATTGCTAAAGGTAAGATTTCATTCTTGTTTTTAATGGCTGAGTAATTTCAAGGTAATTTTGCCAGTGGTGTAATAAAAGGGTTCAGTTCTTTGCATGGAAATGTCCAATTATCCCAGCACCATTTATTGAAGAGACTGTCTTTTCTCCATTGAGTATTCTTGGTTCCATTATCAAATATTAGTTGATCATATATGCTTTGGTTTACTTCTGAGCTCTCAATTCTGCTCTATTGGTTTGTTTTTATGTTAGTACCATACTGTTTTGATTACCACAGCTTTATAGTATAGACTGAAATCAGGAAGTGTAATGTTTCTTTCTTTGTTTTTTTTCAGGATATCTTTGGCTATTTAGGGTCTTTTGTGGCTCCATATATATTTTAGGAGTGTTTTTTTCTGCTTCTGTAAAAAAAAGGTATTGGGATATTTAGTAGGGATTTTATTGAATGTATAGATGACTTTTTGTATTATTGGCATTTTAACAATATTAATTGTTCCAATCCATGAACACAAGATACCTTTCCATTTATTTACGTCTTTGATTTCTTTCACTAATGTTTTGTAGTTTTCAGTGTATAGGTCTTTGACTTTCTTGGTCAAATTCATTCCTAAGTATTTTAATGTTTTCGATGCTATTGCAAATGGATTTTATATATTATTTTTTTGGAAATTTATTGTTAGTTTATGGAAATGCTACTGAAATTTGTATGTTAATTTTGTATCCTACAACTCTACTGAATTCACTAATTAGATCTAACAGTTGTTTGGTTGTCTTTAGAATTTTCTATTTATAAAATCATGTGATCTGCAAAATAAAAAGAAAGACAATTTCACTTCTTCCTTTCTAATTCTGATATCTTTTCTTTCTTTCTTTTTTTTTTCTGCCTGATTGTTCTTGCTAAGACTTCCCAGTACCATGCTGAATTGGAGTAGTGAGAGTGGGTGTCCTTGCCATGTTCCAGATCTTAGAGGAAAAGCTTTAACTTTTTACCATTGAGTATGATGTTAGCTGTGGGCTTACCATATATGGAATTTATTATGTTGAAATACATTCTTTCTATGAATAATTTGTTGAGTTTTTATCATAAATGATTGCAGAATTTTGTCAAATGCTTTTTCTACATTTATTGAGGTGATCATGAGTCTTTTCTTTCATTCTGTTACTGTGGTGAATCACCTTGATTGATTTATGTAGGTTGAATCATCCTTGCATTCCAAAGATAAGTCCCACTTGATCATGTTGAATGATCCTATTAATGTGCTGCTGAATTCAGGCTCCTAATATTTTATTAGAATTTTGGCATCTATATTCATCAGGGACCTTGGCCTATAGTTTCCTTGCTACTAGTGTGCTTTTCTAGGTTGGTATGAGGATATTGCTGGCATTGTAAAATGAGTTTGGGAGTGTTCCCTTTTCTCTGATTTTTTGGAAAGAGTTTGAGAAGGATTGGTATTAATTTTTCTTTAAATGGTTGGTAAAATTTACCAGTGAAGCCATCTGGTCCTGGTTTTTTTCTTTATTGGGAAATTGTGGATTACTGATTTAATCTCCTTACTAGTAATTGGTGTATTCAGATTTTTTATTGCTATGGGGAATCTTTTTATGGAACTTAATTTGAATACTTTGCTTTCAGAAATTGGACAAATAAATGATGAATGTTTTGATGTAGACCAGGGATTAGCAAACTGTGCACTGAAGAAGCAGATGGTAAATACTTAAGGCGTTACAGTCCAAAGGTAAAGTCAAGGATTTCTATAGTACTCATCTTTTATACAGTTTCTGTCACAATTCCTCAATTACATTCTAGTGTGAAAGCAGATAAATAATAGAAAAACAAATGGCTGTGGCTGTGTTCCAATAAACTCTTATTTGCAAAAACTAGCAGCAGGTCAGATTTGGCCCATGGACCATATTTGCCACCTTCTGGTTTAGACCATAATGAATCTTTTTTTGTTTGTTTGTTTTTTAATTTCACTGAGATATGGGTCTTAAACTGGTTTCATTTTTCCTATCTTTAAATTGAGTCAATAACATTTAAGCACTCCATCTCTTCACTTCTCTAGCTCTGGTGGGGGAGAGGGAGCTCTTCAGGTAATTAAGTCAATGAGAGATAAACCCTGATTTGTGATGTGACAGGCCAAGGAAAGACAGGCCAGTTGGTAGCCCAGGGGCTTGTGAGGGACAGGATGAGCACTGGGCTGAGCTCCAGTGGCCCCTCCCAAAAAGCAAGTGCACTTCCTGGTTGTTCAGATGGTGTTTTGATTTCTGATCCTACCTGTTAAAACCCTCCTTGGAAGAAGAATCTGGAAATGGGAGATAAGAATTAAAGTCAAGAATAAAGATTGCATGACACTTATATCTATCCTCAGTCACACTCATCCAGAAGGAGATGCCTCACTGGGACCAAAGATGGGATACACGCCAGGAACAGATGGTTAGTGACAGTGGTTATTTTCTTTCTTTCTTTCTTTCTTTCTTTCTTTCTTTCTTTCTTTCTTTCTTTCTCTTTTCTTGCCTATGGCAATAACAAAAAATGGACACTTTTCTTTATAACCACATGTTGTAAGGATGTTCAGTGAGATTGAGGGAGATGGGATAAGGGAGGGTTTTTGATAAGCTGTCTTTTTCCTCTGGACACCCTCCTCCTCCCGATTCTGACAAAATTGGAGAAGGCATTGAGAAGACAGAAGGAAAGAACTAAAGGAGGGAACGAAAATGGAAGAGAAGGAGCAGGAGAGAGAAAAAAAGGGAGGAAGGGAAGAGAAATCTGTGAATATTTCTTTTGGGCTCCAAGCATGCTGCCTGCTGTCTTTGGCTAGGCTCCCAGAACTCTGGGGGCATTGGGATGTGGTTCATGCTTTCTCTCTTATGTCCCTTGGATGACTTCCTCTGAAAGAAGTTGACAGCCACTGAACAGGTTCTCCCAGTATATTGCAAAGCCTAAAGAACACCAGTATTGAAAAGGTTAGAGTCCACTGGTCTGTCCTCTTTAATTCTGGCTTCTCAAACATTAATAAGCATAAGAATAATCTGGATGGCTTATTCAAAACAGATTCATGAATTATCTTCCTAGAGATGCTGATAAAGAGGTTTAGGGTAGGAAACAGAATTTCCACATATAACAAGCTCTCTGCTTCCCAGGAGAATTTGTTGCATATGTTTGGGGAATCACACTGTAGAGAGTCACAGCTATGTCAGTTCAAAGTGTTCAAAACAGTTGACTAAAAGGCACTATGGAAACTCATGATTACTTAAATAAATATTAAATTTTTTTCTTGAGTATAGATTAATTGCATGAAAAATTAATGGTTCACTATAAATTTTGATTATAAAATTTAAACTGTAGCCTTTTAATTCAGACCAAAATCTCTTGGGATATCAATAATCAAAATAATAAAGTTTAGCATAATACTTCTTTTTGTAATCAACAAAGAAGAAATGCTAATCCTAAAAAAATGTAAATGGGTATTTTATACCATGGCAACTTAATCTAGAGTAATGTATTCCCTTTCTTCTAAAGTTGTGTTAAAACTGATGAATGATTTTTAACATCAGAATTTCTTATTAAATTTTGATTGTCAAACAAATACTATTCTGAGAAAAAAAATCCATTCCAATTTTAGCTGCAATTGCTACATTAAATACAATGGAGCTGTGTATTGATCGCATATAATTTATGAATAAGCCAAGCTATTTAAAAAAGAATATATATTTATTGTTCAGAGTATGGGCCAATTTTACAACAAAGTTATACTCTGAAAAGCAGTTTGTATATAAGGCAAAACACTTTGTCTTAAAATGAATTAACTTGCTTTTGAATAATTTTAAAATGTTAACTTCAGGATTTTAATGGCCTAAATAAAGTTGCCACATTCTCCTGTCCTTACCCCACTCAGGGACAAGTGTCCCATGATTGTGAATGCCTACTCACTCACGGATTCTGTGTCTCCCTCTCTCTCTGTTTCACCGCTGCTCACGCTCTGTCTCTGTCTTTCTCAAAAATAAACACTAAGAAAAAACTTAAACTTTGCAAAGACTCTTTTCCTTTGTTTCTATTCTTTTTTGTTTTCATTCACTTAGGAAGTATTTTAGAAGAAAAGAAATCCAGGCCTCCCAAAATATTTTACATTTGTGTAGTTTTATGTTGCCAAAATTTTTTCATGAATGTCCTTCATATCTTCCATTATGAAATCTAAATCCATAATAACATGAAAAAGTTAAAATGAAGTATAAAGTCTTCACTGGAAGCTCAGGAAGCAAGTGCCATGAATGTCTTGATCTTAGGAGTCTATTCATTATTGATACACTTCTGTTACAAAGCCCTTCTTTAAAAATGCAAACCCTAGAGTTATTCTGACTTTGATATAAATTGATGTAATCAGATGGACTGGGTAGTCTTTCTAAACAACTACCCAATATTAGCTTTCCCTACTGTGGATGGAATTGTGTCCCCAAAAAGATCTATTCCAAGTTTTAACTCTCAGTATCTGTGAATGGGACTTTATCATTATGATTTTACATTTACTTATTTATTTTTGAGAAAGAGAGAAAGAACAAGCAGGGTAAGAGCACAGAGAGAGAAGGAGACAGAGTATCCCAAGCAGGCTGCCCGCTACCAGAGAAGAGCCAGATGCGGGGCTTGAACTCATGAACTGTGAGATGATGACCTAAACTGAAATCAAGAGTCAGATGCCTAACTGACTGAGCCACCCAGGTGCCCCTTGTGAATGGAACTTTATTTGGGAAGAAAGTCTTTGCAGGTGAGATGAAGTTAAGACAGAGTCACACTGGATTAGGATGGGGCCTAAGTCCAATGACTTATGTTCTTATAAGAAAAGAAGACTTTGGAGACACAGAAGCACACAAGGAAGAAGGCCATGTGAAGGCAGAGACAAACCAAGGAACATCCAGGATTGCTGGCAACTTCCAGAAGCTGGAAAAAGCAAGGAAGGATTCTTCCTGGAGCCTTTGGAGGGAGCCTGGCCCCTGTCCATACTTTGATTTTGGACTTGTAACCTCACAAATTTTGAGAGAATGATTTCTATTGTTTTAAGCTATCTGGTTGTGGTGATTTGTTACAGCAGTCCTGGGAAGTTAACACTTTCTTCATAGATTTAACTTTGATTTGGGTAAGGAGTTATTTGGGGGTAATGGTGGGATGCTACAGTGATTAAATCTTGATAATTCTTTTCCCTTGGGAAATGGAAATTAAGGGAAGAGAGGAAGAAGTGAATTATCTTAAAAAATACATATATGTGTGTGTGTATATACGTGTGTGCATATGTATGCACATATACCTCTTAAATATACACTGCTGAAAGCAGGTAGCCTATGTGTCTCCTCTTGTTATTTTCCAACAGCCCAAAAGCTTAGGGGAGCAAAAGGGCGTCTAGACCCTGCCTACTACTCTCTTGGTCTCTTCCATTATATTCTAGTCATTCCGACCTTTTGTCAGTTCCTCCAAGTGTAATTCAATATGTAATTTCTATTGGCTTGTATGGCGTATAAAATATTACAGTGTAGCTGGATGTGTGGGAGGACTATAAGCTTAAACTATTCTCTCTAGTGTAATTGGGAGATGTTTTTCCTTCAAATTTGGCATAATGGTGGAAAGCACATAAATTCTATATGCTATTTGATGTGGGTATCACACCCAACTACATTTATAAAATTTAAGTCAAATTCAGCGAGTCACATGTAATTATAAACCAAGTCATAAATTTAAGGCTGTTCACATATACAACTCTAAATTAAAGATGACTGTATTGTAGCAAAGCGTGTCTCAAAGGTAGACTCATGGACCATTTGAGAGAAAGAATTTATAACTCTTCTTAAAGAGAAGCACCTGACCATGAAAATCTTACTGGCTACAAATAACCCAAAGCAATGATAGGTTCTAGGATTTGCATAAAAGAAAAAACACATGAGTATCAGAAAATTATCCCGGTAAGAAGATAACATCTTATCAGTTTATTCTGTTTAAAGGTTATGACTTGATAATTAGGTTTTTTTTAAGTTAGATGAATTTAGTGCTTTATATATACACAAAGTTTTTCTAATATATCGTTCTTATTTTGGCATTCTAATGAATATGATTATGATGTATTTCATCCTTTAAACTGCTCACTAGCATACATCATTTTCAAGAAATAAGGAATGATCTTTGCAAGAACACCATTACCTACTTCTATGTATAGATGTAATATTAGGAAGCTGTTGTCTGCATGTAATTGAATAAATCAGGGGTGTTACATTGTGTTTTACTGAAATGCTCTTCAATTACCTCTTGAGGTATTCACCACCCACACATGCACTCATACACACTCATACACATACACCTTATCAAATGAACTGAAATAACTTTTAATTACATCACTATGTTTTTATATACATGCATTTCCTTATTCATCATACTCTAAAAAGATGAATTCCTGATGACACTAACCAGGTAGTAAAGCAGAATGGGGAAGGATAAAGACTGTTCCTCTACTTCTCAAGTCAAGGAGAAAAACTGTGATCTCCTTAATGAAATGATTGGTCATGTAATGAAATGTACGTTTTTTGTTCTTAACTTTTATAATTTAATTTTTTCATTTCCTCTGAAAAACTATTCTTGAAAGTCTTTTGGTAAAATAAAACACATACATACATATATGCATGAACTGGAAAAGATTATTTAGAGATTTATAAACTTAAAAATTTTCAGGATTAAGAATACTCCAATTAAAATTAAATTAGATATGAAATATTTAGTTATATTTAAGAATGCATAATTGGCTGTGATTATAAACAATTAATACTGAGTAGCAACCCCAATGCCATCTTTATTTTCCTTAACTTTCACTTTCATCCAAACACCAAGTCCTAATTCTAACTTTAATAAAGCTTTCCCCTCCTTTCAAGGCCAGTTCCATTACCACAACCAAGAACGCCTTCACTCCGACCAGGGCAATTAAAGTTTTTACACCTTCTGTGTTGTCACCAACGAAAACGTTTTAAAACACTGACAGACACTCAGGTTTAACTCATGCCATTCCACACTTCAAAAATTTTCAGTAGTTCCTTACTGCCTAGAAGCTAAAGTCCAAAATTTTACAAATTTTAACTCCCATCTTCATTTCTGGGCTTAACTATCATGACTACTTGCTCTCTTGCAGTCAAACAGCGCTGTATTTCATTTGTCAATTATGTTACATCTTTAGATATTTTCAGAGCTCTTGCACATATTTTTTCTTTGGCTTAGAATATCCTTTAAAACTTGTGAAGTTATGCTAATCCTCCAATGCACAACTCAAATCTTTCTCATTTTATAAAATTTCATAATTGAAGCCTCTATACATTAATTCACATCAATGTCAAAGTATTTCCCTTACTTTACCTTGTATTTTAGTAACTGAGTTCTCAATATTTTATTTTCCATTAGATTTTGATTTTTTAGGGCATTGGCTATATTATTTATGTTGTATTCTTGGAGCCTATAACCATGGAGCACCTTAACCATGGGGCGCCTGAGTGGCTCAGTTGTTAAGCACCTGGCTCTTGATTTTCGGCTTTGATACGATCTCACGGTTCATGAGATTGAGCCCTGCATTGGGCTCTGTGCTGAAATTATAATTTCCTTGCAAAAATGCTATTAAAAAGTTTTTAAATTATTTTAATACTTTATTTATTTTAAGTAATCTCTACATCCTATGTGGGCTCAAACTCATGACCCAGAGATTTTGAGTCACATGCTCTTTTAACTGAGCCAGCCAGGTGCTCCTGCAGAAATTTTATAAGATGGTAAGAAATTACAAACATGGTCAAGCTCTTATGTGCCCTTTGCTATTAAAAACATTCCATGATTTTCCTTGGGAATGTTATTTTTCCATGTATATGTTAGTGGATGAGTTAAAAATCACTTTTCCCCTTTTGGTATTGGATTACAAATGAATTGAATCAACTTTCACTCCACTTTAGCATTTGCAGAATGAACTAATAAATATAAGAGGATTTATTGGTATTCCACTGACCTTTCTGCTGCAGACTGCATAAAAATCTCAAGGGCTAGCTTAGAGTTCAATTAATAAAGATTACACATAAAGTACAAGGTCACTTTGTTTTCCTTCCATTGAGTTTTCCAGTCTGTAGTTGATAGTAATTACTAAACCTGCATGCAGGAATGCTGGATATTTTATCTTTGTATATTTTATATAAATTGGCTTTGGAAAAAATAGATCTGTGTCTGTATATCAAAAGGTAACCATATGATAAGGGCATTTTATTCTCCAAATACTTAAATAAATGGATTAGTATCAGGCAAAGAACAGAAACTTCAGTGTAAATTTTATATACCTGAGTGCATAAATATTCAGAAACATTGTGATTTTGTTGCATTTTATCATTTTCCTATGATTTGGAAGGAGGCACTCCATGTATCAAGTCTATGAATGGAAACATTGGCAACTGTTCTCTGAGAGGTGTTAATGAGATGCTGTTTTTGACATTTTAAAAAGAAATACAAAAGATGCAGTATAAGAGAAAGAAAAGAGAAATAACCGTAATAGCACATACAGTTTTAGCTTTAAAAGGATGAAATTATCTTTCCGTAATAAAACCAAGTCACATATTCCATATGCACATGAATTTAAAATAGTAAGAGTGTTCTAAGTGAGGCACAAAGAGGTGAACTGGCTCATCTATTCCCATGAATTGTTGTGAATTATTTTTGGTGATTTGCATCCTAGAATAAGCTCAGAGAAAACTGCAAACTTTATATAAGACTCTACATCCTGAGGTAACATATGAGAATATCTCTATTATTAACTCAACAGTTTGACAAATATTTACTGGATAACTACTATGCACAATGAGACATTCTGAGAATGTGGACATAAAGGAAGCATAAAGGAAGACTCACTCTCTGAGGACTTCACAATACTTGGGAAGACAGGTACGAATGGAGATTTGGCATATTGTGGTAAGGACTCTGATAGGGACATGCATGAAATTTCATGGGAACACAAGTATTGATGTATAATTGAATCTCAGGGAAAGATTTCACAGATTATGTGCTGCCTCATCTGGATTATCTAGATTTCAACAAAGCATTTGAAATAATTCCTAACATCTTTGTGGTTGAGATGAGTATATGTGGATAGTGTTATTGTGCAATCTGTTGAGCTTTTAGCTGATAAATCCTTCCTACCAAATAATACTGGTTAATATCTCCATGTCCAATTGTAGGATGCCTCTGGTTTCTTTCACTGAATCTTTCTTTACATCATTTAAAAATATTTTTTAAAATGTTTATTTATCTATTTCTGAGAGTGAGCAAGAGCACATGAGTAGGGAAGCAGCAGAGAGAGAGGGGGAGGCGGAGAATCCAACTCAGGCTCCAAACCATCAGCACAGAGCCCAGCACAGGGCTCAAACCCATGAACTGTGAGATCATGATCTAAGCTGAAGCCGGATGCTCAACTGCTGAGCCACACAGGTGCGCTTAAAAATTTTTTTTTAATGTTTATTTATTTTGACAGAGAGAGAAATGTAGAGTGCAAGTTGGGGGAGGGGCCAAGACAGAGAAAGGGGGAGAATCCCAAGCAGGTTCTGCAGCTGTCAGTGCAGAACCCAATGCAGGGCTTGAACTCACAAAACCTGAGATCATGACCTGAGTTGAAACCAAGAGTCCAATGCTTAACAGATTGAGCCACCCAGGTTCCCGTCTTTGTATCATTTTTAAATCAACTATTTGATGACATGATATTATTTGACATAGTTAAAAAATTTGGATATGATTTTAAATGTGGGGCTCAAGGTACTATGTCACATAATTGATTTTACAAAGAATTTCACAGACAAGAACAGTGGGTTGAAACTGACAAGGGAATGAAATAGTAAAAGGATAGAGTTAGGTGTAAAATCCACTGAGGAAGTAGAGAAATGTAATGACTTTAGCTTAATAGATCTTCAGGTGACCAAGATCTAGAATTTTAGCTAAATGAGAGATCATTGTGACGCATGGGTGATGCCAATGTTGCCTGGAACATTAATGAAAACTTGAAGTGTAGTAGAACTATGTATTCCAAAGGGGAAAAAATGCAACAGCTTAACCCTCTCTATTAGAAATAAAGAGCATTCAGTTTGGTATTATAAATGGTACAAAGTTGAAAATTATCAGAGAGCTGTGATCTAAAAAATTATAGGTTTTGAAAATCATGCTTTATAAATAAATGGTAAACAAAATGAAAGGTGTTTTGGAAAAGAGATCTCAGGGGCAGTAATGGGTATCTGAAATAACTGATTATCCATTCTATCCATCCAGTCAATCTAGAAGTCTTATTTTTTTCTGTGTTTTCTATTTTAAATTAAAAAAAATTATTTATTTTTGAGAGAGAGAGAGAGATAGAGCATGAGTGGGAGAGGGGCAGAGAGAGGGAGGGAGACAAAGAATCTGAAACAGGCTTCAGGCTCTGAACTGTCAGCACAGAGCCCGATGCGGGGCTCAAACTCAGGAACATGAGGCGAAGTCAGATGCTTAACTGACTGAGTCACCCAGGTGCCCCTGTATTTTCTATTTTAAAGTGTCAGTGTTCCAGACACATGCTGAAAATAGGGAATGATTTCAACAAATAGCTGGCTCCCAAGAGCCCCTCACTCTAGCACAGTATGTCTATTCTTTAACTCAGGGCCTATGGACAGTACTTTGAAGGTCTGTTGCATGAACAGACCGGAAGTTGTATGAACAACTTTATATGCCATTACATTTTTTTTATGGAGGTGATTATCTTAAAAGGAATGGTGGCTGAAAAATATTTAGGAAACATTTGTCCAATGAAAGAGTCACAGATGCACGTGATGAGATACAAAATGGGAATAATTAGGGGCGCCTGGGTGGCGCAGTCGGTTAAGCGTCCGACTTCAGCCAGGTCACGATCTCGCGGTCCATGAGTTTGAGCCCCGCGTCGGGCTCTGGGCTGATGGCTCAGAGCCTGGAGCCTGTTTCCGATTCTGTGTCTCCCTCTCTCTCTGCCCCTCCTCCGTTCATGCTCTGTCTCCCTCTGTCCCAAAAATAAATAAAAAAACGTTGAACAAAATGGGAATAATTATGTAGGATATATAATTGGGGAGAAATATGAATTTTATTTTTTTTTATTCCAGAAGGAAGAAGTAGAGCTTTACCTAATTTCCTAAGATTACCTTTCATTGGAAGGTTTTATTTTTGGTAGTTGATTTATATAAAATTCTCTCATAGAATAGGAAATTGAATTATATTCTATCTTAAGGATTTTAATTTTTATTGTTTTTGTTTTGTAATGTTCATTGAAAGTTATTTATTGTCAGCTTTCACTTTCTTCTCACTTCCTCTATATCACAAATGAACTAAAAGATGCCTTGGCCTATAATCTCTCCCCTGTGAATTTTACTCACTAATTCATTCCCTCATGCACCAAACATCTTTTTAAACTGTCTTTTATATAGTGATGTGCAGATAAATATTTAACAACCAACCCTCTGGGGAAAAAGATCCAATATGTAGTGCGTGGTGATTTCCACAGTGTAAATACTTCCACTAAGGCCAATTCCAAGCGACCGATATATGCCACTGAAAGCAGAGTTAAAACAGAGGCACACAGTTGGCCATCTTGAGCTAAGGAGCTGCTCCTATGATCACATCAGGGCTTGTATCATCCCAACAAGGTATTCGGTACCAGGTTATAAAGATGACTAAAACTGTTCCTGCTCTCAAGGAAGTCCCCTTCTACTAAGGATGAAGAGTATGTAATACATGATCATATACCTATTATCCTCTGTAAGTTATATATTGGTTGACTGCATGCTGTACCTCTGTGGTTTGACCTCGGATGTCTTAAGCAAATTTTGGATGCTCTGAGCAGATTACCTCTATGAGTCTTATTTTCTTCAACTATCCTGGGGAAGGGGGAAGCCACTTATTCTATAAATATTTGTTAAGTGCCTATTACATACCATATAGTGTGCTATGCACTGTGGATATGCAATGAACAAATGAAGTAAAATGTGTCCCCTCACTGAGCTTATAAACTAGAGGGAGGAAATGAATAATAAAGAAACAAATGAGTAAAAGCTATGGTGTGCCATATTGTCTTAAATTCTAGGTAGAAAAATCAAACAGAAAAGAGGACTGAAGTGGAGTGGAGTTGTAATAGTTAAAGAAGGTCTGGAGAAGGTGGAAATTGACAAAGGATCAGAAGGAATGAGGGACACAACCGTGTAGGTGGCTGGGAAGAGAATACTCCAGGTAGAAGAGACAGCAAGTTCAGAGACCCTGAAAAAGGAGCATGCTTGAGTTGCTGGAAGACCTAGGAGGAGGCTAGAGCAGAGAGAGTGGAAGTGAAGACGTGGAGATTGTAGATGAGATAGAGAGTTTCAGAGAGTGGGTGGGGGCATATTAGAGAAATTGTCAAAACATTGTAAGGATTAGAGATTTTCATTAGTAAGGTAGGAAGTCTCAGAAGGCTATGGGCAAAGGAGTGACATGGTCTGCTTTATATTTTAAAATAACTGTTTTGCTATTTTGAAGATAGCCCATGGGGTAGCAAGGAGAGAAGCTGAGATATGAGTTGGGAAGCTAGTGTAATACTTCAGGTGAGGGAACCTGGGACCTTGGACCAAGGGTTAGAATGGTTGTGGTGAGAAATGGTAAGATTCTAGATAACTAGAAGGCAGAGGAATCTCGATCTGACACCCGGATAGATGATCTGAGAGAAGGAAAGGACCCAAGAATGCCTCCAAGTCTTTTAGCCTTTGCAGCTGGATGTAGTTGCCATTTACTGAGTTAGCCCAGGGTTAAGGGTGATAAGATTTTCCATTTCATACATAATAAATTTGAGATGTGTCTTAGACTTTCAAGTGCAGGCATTATGTAAGTAGTTGGATGCATTATCCACAAATGTGTGGCAGAAGTCTAGGCTAGATATATTTTATGAGTCATTAAAGAATTGATAATATCAGTAAACATATAGAGTGCCAGGTATCATTCTAAGCACTTTTACAGATATTAACTCATTTAATGCTCCAACAATTCTATGGGATAGGTACTGTTATAATCCCAATTTTTATGGATGAGGTACCTGAAGTGAGATTTGATTGATTGTTAGCCTAGTGTACACATCTAACATTAAAAGTAGTTGAGCTGGGATTCAAAGAGAGTTGGGCCCAAAGAGCTGTGTTCTTAGCCACAATACTCAACATGGAACCACCAATGGAAGGACTGCTAAAAGCCAGAGTAGGTGAACACTTAGAGGCTATGGAGATGAGGAGAACCAATAAAGTAGATGACAAAAAGTTGCCAGTGATGCACAAGGAAAATCAGAAATGCACAGTGTCCTGCATGACAAGAGACGGAAGGTTTGAATTTGTGAAGAGGAATCAACTTTGTCAAATGCTGCTGATAATTCAAGTAAAACGAGGACTGAATCTTTGCCTGGATTTATCAGCGTAGCAGCTGTTAGTACACAAGACACAACAACTATGGCAAATGATGGGACAAGCCTGGTTGAGTTGTGTTCAAGGAAGAGAGAGAGGAAAAGAGTCACAATCAGGCAGTGTAGACATCTTTCTAGAGGAGTTTTCTGTAAGGAGGATCAGAGAAATGATGATGTGAGCTAAAGGGAAATGAAAGGTATAACATATAATAATAATAAATAATAATTGTGAGCTAAAGGGGAATTAAAGGTATAACAAATAATAATAATAAATAATAATTTGTGATGTGTTGAACCAGTTTTTATGCAGTAAATGCTCATTAAAGATGCTCTTTAACATTCTTTTGTTACAATATAGCTTTTAGTGTTTATTCTGTATGTATGTGGGTGTCTGTGTGTGTGCACACACATGTATGCATGTGGGTGAAGGGTTAACAGAGGAGTTCACAGATGACCTGACAGTGGAACTAATGTATAAATAAGAATTCACCACATACCACAAAAAGAACATGAGTGTTTCAGGCAGAGAACAGTCTCAGCAGAAGCATGGGGTGATAAAAGGCATGGAGTGTCACCTGAAACACAGATCAGTATTAGAATTAAAAAGAGGCTTTATATCTCCTTCTCATCTGAAACAGTTTCTCATGATGTGTTACATAAAAAAAGAATTCCCTGTTCAAATACCTTCCAGGAAGTGCTGAGTTAAGTGATGAAAAAAGCAGGGCTTCTTTTCTAAAAAGTTTCTCAGAGCTTTTTAAGTATGTGACACACAGCATTTCCAAAGGTTGTTTGACCTTGGGATCTTTCACAGAACAGCATCAATGTGAGGGAACACTGGCTTAAAGTAGAAAGGCATACTGTTTTACAGGCTCATTAGGTTCACCAAAACTTATATACTTGGCTTGCAGTGCAGCAAACCAGGGCTTAGGGGTCATACAGATCTGGGTTTTAATTCTGGCTCTGTGGCTCTGTGACCATGTAATCATAGTGGGATTTTTAACTCTTCTGTCCTTTAGTTTATTCATTTGTAAACCCTGGAATGCTAATGTGTATCTTCCTCTGAAAGACTGTTACACAGATTAAGATAATGTGTGTTAAGTCCCTGGTACCATCAAATAGGCTTGATCCATGGAAGTCGATGGTACTATGCTTGGTATAGTGGTACCATGATACTGGCTTCTGCCTTGCGCTGTAGCATGTTGGCAAAGTCTATTCCCTCCACATGGAAAGTTCTCTGAAAGCAGAGTTTGTTTTCTATTTATCATGTGCCTCACAGTGCATGTTCCATGGCTTACACATACATGATACTCAATAAATGTTTGTTAAATTGAAAGAACAAAAGTGTTGAAAAGAGCTGCCATAATGTTTTTATTTGCTCTCCATTAAACAGCTGCTAAAAGCTGTTAAAAGCTCCAGTGAGTTTGGAAACTCACTTTTTGTGGCTCCTTAACCACTTAATATCTTTCAAGCCCCTTTCACTTTTTCCCTTAGGAAGAGTGATAATTATGTGCTCATAAATAACATAGACATAAAGAAAGGCAAATTTCAGTGTTATTTTTTGTTGCAGAGATCTTTTCTGTTATATATCCTAATTTGTAATACAAAACTTATTAACTCTGCTATGCAGTTTCTTAACATATATTTATGTATTTATTGCCAAGATTGGAATATCCCTCCTACTTTCCTGGAACACGATCCATTCAATCCCCATAGTTCTAGATGTGTTGTCAACCATAGCACCCATTCCCTCTCATCTAGGTGAGACACCAAACTGCATTTAAATGTATTAGTTACATGGGAAGGATAAATGAGAGCATACAATAATCCACAGAAAGAAAAATGATCCAAAGGTGTTACAGCCCAGTAAGCAAATTTTATGAAAGGAGATCTTTGTCAATTCACTCACCAATTTACTAAATACTTGGTAAACACCTGTAATGCACAAGAATTGTAGGAAGTTCTGGGGATACATTGGTTAGAAAACAAGTGTGGTCTCTGATTTTATGTGGAAGAGGTTAAAAGCCTAACGAGAGGGCAGATATTAATCATACAACCTCATAAATAAATGAGAAATGACTGATCTAGTGCCCCAGATGGAAGGGATTGTATGGAATACTACAAGGATAAAATAGAAGAGTAAAATGTGTCTTCCAAATAAATGAGGAATGGGATAAGAGATGAAATTATGTAAGAAGAGAGGTAAGGCTAGAACATGTCCGAAGGAAGAAACAGCGTGCAAAGACCCTATAGTGAGTTGTAGGGTGACACATTCAAGTGTGTGAAAGAAGCCAGCCAGGCAAGGCTGGAGCATACAGACCCAGCACAAGTGTAATATTTGACAACTGTTGAAATGTTGGCAGAAATAAGATCATGTAGAGCTTTAGGATCTATAGTAAAGATTTTGGTATTCATCTTCAGGTGATGAGAAGCCATTGGATTATCATAAGTGTGGGATATACTCTCAACAGTCATATTTTTATACTTTTGTTTTAAATATATGTAGACAGAAACATGATATAGTGTTGTTCATTTTTAAATTTCACCCGTGAGGGATCAAATGTAACTTCACTGGCATCTTCAACAATATGTTTCATTATTATTTCCAGGAAGATGTATGCACATCTAGTTCATTCATTTTTTCCACCATTTAGAACCACATTGTAAGAATATTTTGGAGTCTATTAGATGACTGCAGATTTTATTTTGATCTGTTAATTTGGGAAATGTGTTGATCAGTTTTTTACTGTTAAAATATCATTACATTTTTAGGATAAATGTACCTAGCCATAATGTATAATTTTTTTATTGAACTACTGGTTATAATTTGATATCTTATCAAATATCACTTCTGTATTCGTATTTATAGTAGTAGACTGAAATTTGCATTTTTTCAAACTGTCTTGATCTGATTTAGGTCCAAGGTTATACTCACCTTATAAAATTAGTACAGAAACTTTATTTCACAAAGTATTTTCTTCCTCAAAAATTCTTAAAGATTTAATGAAACTTGCTTATAAAAGCATCTTATTTTGGTATTGTCCCTCCCTGTACAAACTTTTTATTTGGAAAATTCTCAAATCAATAGAAATATTGAAGCATTGTTACGAAGAACATTTGCACATTCTTCATCTAGATTCATTGATTCACATTTTGCCATATATTTTTAAAACTTTTTTTAATGTTTTTATTTATTTTTGACAAAGAGAGTGAGAGAGAGACAAAGAATGAGAGTGTGCAAGTGAGGGAGGGGCAGAGAGAGAGGGAGACACAGAATCTGAAGCAGGCTCCAGGTTCTGAGCTGTCAGCCCAGAGCCTGATGCGGGGCTTGAACCCATGAACCGTGAGATCATGACCTGAGCCAAAGTCGGACACTTAACCAACTGAGCCACTCAGGCACCCCTACATTTTGCAATATTTCTTTCCTTTCTCTTTCAATTTTCTCATCTGTTGTCTTCATTCTCTCTCCTGTCTTTCACTCTCTTGCTCCTTAACTACATAAAAGCATATTGGAGATATCATGTCACTTCTCAGCTAAATATTTCAGAATAAATATCTTAAGAAAAAAGCATTCCCTAACATGACAATAATGCCATTATCATACCTCAAAAAGGTTATAATAATTGCATGTCATAAGCTATGGCTTATATTCATATATAAAGTTTTTTTGATTGTGTCCAAACTGTATTTAAAACTGATTTTTTTGAGCTAGGATATAATCAATCTTCATGCATTGCTATCAGGTATTATGCCTGTTTAGTCTTCTTTAACCTAGAATTATCCCACTGACTTTTGGGTTCTTTATTTCTTTGCTTTATTTCACAAAATTGAATTTTTTGAAGAGAATATGGTAACTTATTTCATAAAATATCCCAAATTCTGTGTTGAATTTCTCACAGTTAAACATTAATGGCAAAACATAGATAATGCTCCACATTTCTTGTTGCATCATACCAGGAGTCAAATAATGCTAGGTTGTCTTTAATTGACAAAGCTATGTCTTGTCACTTGGTTAAAATGATGAGCTCTATATTGTGAATGTACATATCCCTGTACTGGCAAGGTATTAATTTGATACAAGTTATTGGATAGAAAGACATTTGTGCCTCCTGATAATATACTGAAAGCTCAGGTCAGCTTCCCATCTTGCTCTAGGATAAGACCTTGTTTCTGCTATTAAAAACCCGGATCATCATTGTACTTTTGGCCTAAATGCAGGAATATGGACTAGATTAATCTTCTAGACTGAAACAACAACAGCAAAAAAAAAAGAGGAAGAAATACATCAAACAACAGTTTAGACATTAGGTATCAGCCAAGAAAAGACAGTGATCCCTGAAAGAGGGGAAGAAAGCAAGTACTATAACTTCCTCCAGATTCCTGCTAGGTGAAAGGTTGCAGGTTGTAGCACAAGGAGGGGGAACCCAGGCAGAGCATGGTGGTTTTCCAGAGTTAAGGAGACAGGAGTTCAGGGAGGCCAATAGGTTAGAGTTCTCTGGGAAGATTATGTGAAAGGAAAGAATTCCATAGCAAGTATCTGGAAATATGTAGACGACTCTCTCAGTTAACTACTAATCATGAAATGTGTATGAGCAAAGTCTCCATGGTGGGCGGCGGGGGGGGGGGGGGGGATCACCCAAAAAGAAGAGAGGGAACAATCTCATATATGGCCACAAATAGTTTGTGTTTCACTAGACAGAATGAAAAAAATCTCATAAATCATGGGGCATTGTGAAGATTATTCAAAAAAGCATTAGGGGGCACCTGGGTGGTTCAGTCAGTGAAGTGTCTGATTTCAGTTCAGGTCATGATTTCATGGTTTGTGAGTTCGAAGCCCACATTGGGCTCTGTGCTGACAGCTTGGAGCCTGGCGCCTCCTTCAGATTCTGTGTCCCCCTCTCTCTCTGCCCTCCCCTGCCTGTGCTCTGTCTCTCGCTCTTCAAAATAAACATTGACAAAAACAAAAACAAAACTGGGAACAAAATTAGTCCTTGAATAAAAGCTGTTCTACTCTCATCTAACCAAGAGACATGAAAGCAAACCTCAAAAGGGAAAAGTGAAACAGTTTTCCAGTAACTTAGATGTGCTCCAGAATAAAGCTCAACAATATTTATAGACAAACAAAATATTCAGCATCCAACAAAGTAAAAATTTATAGCACATGAATTCCAATAAAAAATGACAAAGAATGCAAGGAAGCAGGAAAGTAAGATGTCTCATATATTTAAAAAAAGATAAGGAAATAACTGAGCATGTTATAAACATGGAAGATTTTTTTAAAAGACTCACATCTGACTTCTAGAGATAGAACTCCAGTTTCTGAGATGAAAAAAAATGCACTAAATGAAATAAACCACAGATTCGATACTGCAGAAGACAGATGAGTGGAACTGAAGATATAACAATAGCAACTCTTCAGCATAGAATGCAAAGAGAGAAAAATGAATACGCCATCAGAGGCTCTGAGAAACTTTAAGCCATCTAATATACATGCAGTAGGAGTCCCAAAAGGAGGGAAATACAGAAAAAATTTTTCGAGAGATATGAATGAAAATTTTTGAAATGTGATGAAAGCTATAAAATCTAGAGAACCAAGAAGTCCAATGAATTCCAAGTACAAAAAATATGAAGGAAACTGTATCAAGGTACGTTACAATGATAATTCTTAAAAATGAAATGAGAAGGTTTTAAAACAAAGAAATAGACATTATCAAGTATCAAGAATAAAATAAAGGCAGCTCTTCCTGCCCACGGGTCCAGTTCCTGTGCTTTAATAAAATCACCTTTTGGCACCAAAAGTGAAAGAATAAAAATAAGAATTATAGCAGATTTCTCATCTGAAACACGAAAACCCAACAACATTGGAGAAATGCTTTAAAGCACTAAAAACCAGAATCCATTACTTAGAAAAACTATATTTGAAAAATAAAGACAAGATATTTTCTGAGAGATATAACCCTCACCATTAACATATCTTTATTGCAAGATACGTTAAAGGAAGTCTTTCAGCAGAAAAAAAAATGATCCCAGATGAAAACTTGAAGCTATACCAAAGTATGAAAAATATCAAAAGTAATAAATACATAGGTAAATAAAAAATAATTTTCTTTAATTTTTACCTCTATAAAGAATTAAGCAGCAAGCTAAAAAGCAAAAAGCTAAAAAGCCAAGATAAAATAGACAACAAAATACATGCAAATAATCCAAAAGGAGGCAAAACATCAACTTTAGTTTCTGAGTCTCTAAGAGTGGCATTTTTCTCCACCAAAGAAACCAGGGTTGAATTTTGAAAAAATTGGTATTACAGGAAGAACAAAAGCTAAGAATTGATCTTCACCCACATGCATAATTGTTTGGCTCCTTTCTGATCACCATGTGTTGAGAAGGCATGTGTCTCTCTGCCAGTTATATGGAAGGCGCAGGTGCTAATCAAAAATTGGCAGGCTGCATGCTCCTGACTTGCAGGAAACCTATACTCTGTGACAACAGGGTCCTGCTGCTACCATGTGCCTTGTAATACCTGACTGCAGAGAGTTTGTTCTTTTAGTGTGAGGGCCAGAAAAGGGAGGCCAACTAGAGGGAAGGATTAACTGAGAAAATGCAAGGGTTCTGAATAGATCAATATTTCTTAGTTTGGATTAAAGGTTAGAAACAAAGTCAAGTACTCTGTGGTCAGACTGAGCTTTTCGTTAGAAAAGATAAATTGGGTTCTGAGTTTATGCTAACTCCAAAATCAAAGTTCAAATGGATTATATTTCCTAATTATGAAAGGCAAAACCAAGTAGCCAATGGAAGAAAATATAGGAGTATATCTTTGTGACCTTAAGATGGGGAACTTCTTAAACAAATTACATATAGTACATATAGTACAACCAAAGGTAATAAACTTTGATTGTCTGTATCAGAAAAAAAATAACTAATTGATTGTCTATATCAAAATTAGGGATTTCTGCTTAAAGACAAAGTTAATAAGTGACAACTGAGGAAAAAGAATTCCTAAGTCTAAATCTGACACCCAATGCATGTTTATAATGGAAAAAAAATAAAAGCTGTGAATCCAAATTAACAGAAGGGAAGGTAATGAATATGTGGAGATAAATAAAAATGAAACGAACACCGAACATGTCAAATCACAAGATTAGAAATTTGAAAATACTAAGTATTGGTGTATAAAAGGCATCTTTTGTCTTCTCTGGAGAAGAAGCCATGTTAAGTGTATGAATACAACCTAAGATTCAGAAGACTACATACCCTGGTTTGCCTAAGTTCTGCTTCATGCTGCATTTAACAATTTTTAATAATGCCTTCTTACACTCTCGAAGTTAATTCAGTACAAACAGTAAGTTATAGGATTGCTCTAGTAATGGCCAAGCTATTCAACACTTGAGTTTCTCAGGGAAACTCATACAGGTCTACAAGAGGATATGTATGAATATCAACCATCACTGTGCTGTTCATAATAGCTGGAAACTGAAGGCAACCTGGATGTCCATCTCTAGGGGAATAACTAAAAAAACACTTAAAGACTGAAAGCCATGAAATTCTATCAAACAATTAGAAACACTACACTAAATATATATTGTGAAGGTAGAATATATTTATAGCTGTACTGGAAAACTATTTCAGGAGCATCAGGGTGTCTGGTTTTACTCTTGGTCAAGATAGGGTAATGGGATTTATGATGTATTGGAGACCTTCAGGATCAGTTTCTTCACTGATGGTTGCAACTAGTCTACTGGGGTTTGATATGCCTGGTTTGCGTATGTGTCCAAATCAGAATTACCCTTAATTGTTCATGGCAATATAGGCTTTTCTTAGCATATTCCTCAAAACTACCCACTACCCAGTTCAAAAGCCACTTCCATATTTTAATGCATTTGTTACAGCAGCACCACATTTCCGGTACCAACTTCTGTCTTATTCAGTTTGGGCTGCTATAATAGAAAACCATAGACTGGATGTGCTTATGAACAACAGAAATTTATTTCTCACGATTCTGGGGGCTGAAAGTCTGAGATCAAGGTGCAGGTAGATTTGGTGTTTGGTGAGAGTTGCTCCTGGTTCACAAACAACAATAAATAACAACAAAAACAACAACAACAAACAAAACAATTAATCATCAAAGGGACATAAAATGGCTTCCCTGGGATCTTCTATTTCAAGCTTTCCAGATAATGTGCCATGCACATGAGATGTCTCTGGGACCTCCAGTGCTTTCCTGCATTCTCTTTCTGTGATTGTCTTGTAAATACTGCATTTAAATGAAAGTCTTAGATGAATGTGCTCTGTGGAGTCTGATGAGTCTTTTCAAATAGCCAAAGGAAATCTTTGCATACATTCCACTACCTGGGTAGATCTTTTTAGTAAAAAAGGAACTGAACAAAATATTATACTATACATCATAATATATCATATCTTTTTGTAAGTTAATTTAAAAATATGCACACACACAAAACTATGTATTTTGCAAGAACACATATATAACCAGAGATGCACGGCATATATCAAGGATTAGAGTGAGTATCTATGGGGAGTGGGAAGAAACAAATAGGGATCAGTGATCAGAACAATGCAGATACTGAAGACCATAATGTGGTGATAAGTATGAGTAATGTAATCAGAATCTGGGGCTTCTAAGGTAATTTCTATGATTTACAAACCCAAATCCTCTCCACTGAGTGTGTAAGTTTTATGAATTTTCTACTACTAGTCAGCTTAGTCTAATTTCTTTTTTTAAATTTATTTATTAATTTTGAGAGAGAGAGAGGGAAAGAGAGAGAGCAGGAAGGGCCAAGAGAGAGGGAAAGAGAGAGAATCTCAGCAGGCTCTGCACTGTCAGAACAGGGCTCCATGCCGGGCTCCATGAGGGGCTTGAACTCACAAATTGTGAGATCATAACCTGAGCCAAAGTCAAGAGTTGGGTCCTTTAACCAAATGAGCCACTCAGGCACCCCAGCTTAGTCTAATTTCTATGGGATATGTGTTTGTATCTGTTAAGTGTCTAATTTGTTTAAAGTTGAGTATTAGGGCAGTCAGTCCCAAATGTGTGTATAATACAATGAACATTGCATTCTAAAAAATTATTACTCAGCTTAAAATCCAGCTAGGGTCAAGCTTTGATAAGTGTATTGATAAACTCTGGGAAGTTTAGATAAGCATTTTTCAACTGGATGATTAGGGGCAAAATTGAAGACTGAAACGCAGTACATTTTTTGGTTTTAGTTCTTTATCCAAAAACTCTTTCCTTTTCATCAGAGAGCTAAGTCTATGTTTAAAAAATACATAACACTTCTGAAATATACCAGATGGTCTTTCCAGGAAATTTAGGACTTTTTTTGACAGAATTCTCTGGAAAATCAACCCAAACTTATTTTGGATGTTAAAAGAAAATGGGAAGATATGATCTTCTATATGGTAATTTTTAGTGTTATTAAACACTTTAGTGTCTCATTTAAAACATTTTCAAGGTTGCTATGCATTTTTTATGGAAAAACAATCCCATCATTATAAGAATTAAGAAGCCCAAAGATTCCACCACATATCTATTAAGTTGACAAGTACATCTTGAAAGGTTAGAGCTTAATTTTCAGAGTTATATAATGGCATGTGAGAAGCAATGTTTTCTTAAACTATTATCATCTTTGCTATGCTTATCACATGCTAGACACTCCAGAAATAGTAGCTGAAAGAATGCATGCATGAAAGTAAAAATGTTTAGGCTAAATGAGAGAAAAATTAGTACACTACCTAACAGATTACTTAAAATACTTGAAAAGTTATCTTGTCAAAAGAAGTCAAATTTGTTTTTTGAAGATCTGGTGGTCAGGGCTCAGATCAATGATGGTGACTCGAGAGAAATAGAATTTAGCTCAATATAAAGAATTCTGATACAATTAAAGTGGAAGTCTGTGGCCATTCCACAAAGATGCAGGAGAGGCACTGGAACCCTGGATGAAAAGCAGAACTAGGTGATCTGTGATCAACACTATTAGGCTGCCCTATGTTCAAAGGTCTACTCTAAGTGAATGCATCCATAAAAAAGAAGAGAATAAATAAATGGTCATCAGTTTCTTTTATATTACCTGCTACCTGCTAACTCATAAATATGATCTTTGGGGGTGCCTGGGTAACTCAGTCGGTTAAGTGGCCGACTTTTGGTTTCAGTTCAGGTCATGATCTCAGCATTCATGGATTTGAGCCCCGCATCTGGCTCTGTGTCTGACTCTGTGCTGATAGCATGGAGCCTGCTTGGGATTCTCTCTCTCTCTCTCTCTCTGCCCCTCCCCTCCCTCTCTCTCAATGGGTAAAGTTTAAAAAACAGAAGAAAAAAATTATTTTTGGTTTGTAATTTTGTGATTTTGGCCTACCCTATGATAATAGCCACAGCAATCTACTTATTTATGAGAAGGCAAAGCCCTTGTGTGGACTTATGCATTCTGAAATATTAACAATGTATGTGACTCACATCAAGTTCTTCAACAATTTTTAAACTGTCCACTTTATTTTAGACACTGGTGATACAATATTGATCAGAAAAGACAAAGTTTCTCCTCTCAGAGAGCTGTGTTCTGGTGAGAATAGACAGGTAACAAACACATCAAAAAATAAATAGAAAAATTTCAGAATGTGGTAAGTGAGAAGAATGAACAGTAGGGGGACAAAAGTGGAAACATTGAAACCAGTTAAGCAATTTTAGAAGAACTCTTATTTCTAACACTTTGGTAGACTAGATAACCAGAAAAAAAAAAACACCTAAAAAACCTCCTCCTTGTTAATGCAACCAAGAACATAAAGTATCTAAAAACAAACAAACAAACAAAAATAAGTAGGTAAGTAAAATATATAGAAGTTCTTTTGCAGAAAATTATAAAACTTTATTAAAAGACATGAAAGAAATCCTAAATAAATGGAGAGGTATACCATGTTTTTGAAAGAGAAGTCTCAGTGTATTTAAAGATGCAATCTTCCCAAAACTGGATTAGAGAGTCAATATAATTTTCTTTAAACTTCAAGTATTTTTAAGAAAATCAAAACCTATTTAAAATGTATGTAAAAAAATAAAGGGACTATAGTAGTCAAGACTCTCTAGAAGAAGCATCAGGTAAAAAAACTTGCTATACAAAACATCAAGACATATTATTATGAAGCTTTAGCTATATAATTAAGGCAGTGTGGTATTTGGGATAGAAATAGCCGATAGAAGAAAATAATCTAAAAATAGATCCACACATGTATAGAGATTTAATTGTTATGTTAACAGTCACTGGGAAAGAACAGGCTAATAAGGAATGGTGTTGCAACCCTGCATATCTGTTCAAAAGGAAAAAGAAAATTAAATCCCTACACATGCCATTCACAAAACTCAAGAGATATTAGATATTTAAATGTGGATGGCAAAACTTTAAAAGTTTTAGAATACTATATAAAAGAATATCCGTAAGACTCAAAGTTTGGAAATGTTCTCTGAAAGAAGCTCAATAAATCAAAATACCAAAGAAAAATGCTGATGTTTGAGCTAATTAAAATAATTTATTATCAGAAGATAGCATAAAAATAGCAAAAGGACATGACCTGAACAGAAAGAAAATATTTATAATTATATTTGACAAAAATATAAATATAAAATTTCTACAAATCAATAATTACAAGGCAATCAACCACAACAGAGAATGCTAAAATGATCAAATATGCATTTTAGAGAAGAAGAAACATGAATGGTCATAAATATAAGAAAGATGTTCAACCACATTAGCAATCAGCAAAATGCAAATTGTTAAGTCACAAAGAGATAGCTTCTTACATGCCTTATACTCTTCAGATGGGCAGAAATAAAAAAAAAATAGAGTTAATAACGACCCTGGATGACTCAGTGGGTTAAGTGTGCAACTTTGACTGAGGTAATGATCTCATGGTGCCTGAGTTCAAGCCCTGTGTTGGGCTCTGTGGGGACAGCTCAGAGTCTGGAGCCTGCTGTGGATTCTGTTATCTCCCTCTATCTCTGCCCCTCCCCCATTTGCCCTCTCTCTGTCTCTCAAAAAATGAGTAAACTTAAAAAAAAAAACAGTTTTGTTTAATCTATTGCATTTGAATATTTGAAAACCTCAGGACTTAGTTCCTACACTCTCCATATGTACTTTGGAGCAATCCCAACATGTACTCATAACAAATTTATTACAATAATGTAGCAGCATTGTTTTTAATAAAAAACAACAGTAAGACATCAAGAAAAACTTGGACACCATCCAAAACTTTACACAAATTATAATCAATATATGAGTTGTGTGATACTAAAACAATTGCCTAGTGTAAAGCAGTAAAAGTGCATGAACTACAAATATACACAGCAATACGGTCAAATCTCACAAAAAAGATATTGAGAGAAAGCAAATTGCAGAAGAATATATACCATACTCCTTTATGAAAAGATCAAAAACAAAACTTAACAATGTATTATCTAGAGTGAATATACAGAAAGGAAATTTTTTAAAAAACAAGAAATTATAAGCATATGATTTAGGATGGTGGTTACCTGTGGGACAGAAGACAAATTGATCAGTGAGGGCATTCAAGGTATTCAATTGTTGTTGTTCTATTTCTGAAATTGGATGCTAATTGGAAAAATATTTCTTAAACTTTACCTATACAGTTTATGTATTTCTTTTATGAAACATTCCACAGATATTAAAAGAAAATAAAAATAAATGACTGTAGTTTGATTAGGATTTTAGCAATGAGGATGGAGAGAATGAACAGATTTGATGTATATTTTGGTGTTACTGTTGGTAAGACTTTATGATGGGTTGCAGGTACAAAATTAGTGGAAATGTAGTATAAGGAAAGAATCCCAGACTTGGGGCTTGAAAAAACAGTATATATTTCTGCTGGTATTTAAATGAGGAACATGTTTACCATTGAAGTACTGTTTCTCATCTGGACATACCATTTTTGAGATGTGTAATAGACATACCCAAGATATTAAGTTGGCTGTTAATTACATGAGTTTTGAGACAAGGATATTTGTTGGGGCTGGTGATACTAAGAAAGACATATGAATGGCATTCATATTAAACAATAGGACTAGATACAATCTTCAGGGAAGAGAGTGGATTTTAAAGGAAGATGATGCATGGCCAAGCTATGGTTCTTCAACTATTCAAGGTTGATTATATGAGATATGTTTATTTTAATAGTCACTAGAACATTTGAATACCTTTTTTTGGGGCAATCATAATTTTCTCAGCACAGTGATTTATTTGCAATAATTTATTAGAATAGGCAAAGTATATGTGTGTGTGTGTGTGTGTGTGTGTGTGTGTGTTTAATAAATAAGCAAAGAGATTTTTTTGTTCATTTTTGCTTCACTTCAGCCCAGTTTTCTTTCACTAAATTGCTTTAGGCATGGAAAAATGCACCTGAAAATTTTATTTTATTGATCTCCTCACTACTCTTATGTAAGAGTCTTATGTAAAATGAGTCCTAGATTATCGCTGAGTATTAAAGAAGTTATACATAACTACACTTAAATATTTTCTCATAAATAACCATTTTTCAAAAATTATTATGTCATAATTTCTGGCTTTTGTTTTAGAAGTACAATTAAGCTCTATTTGTGAGAACTACTGACAAATAGATCACAGCAACCAGCATAAATAAAATGTAAAATATTTGTTCCATGAATATTTTATTCATCAGGATTTGTTTAAATATGATTCTAAAAACAATTTAAGGGCATAAATACATGCAAATTTGTGTTTCTTTTGATATTTAATAGCCTGGGTTTATTCTAATTCCTAAAGTACAATATTAGCTTTGACAGATACATTGTTGTAAAGCTGAGGGCTTTCTTTTTGGTGAAAATCATAATTGTTTCTACATTTTTTATAGCTGGATCCATTTTTGTTTTCCCGAAGTGGCCTTTCATTTTCTCAGCATTCATTAAATTTAGCAACTAGTTTTCCTAAAACATTCAAATACATCATTGTCATTCCCTTTATGTGGATGGACTTCCACAGGAACTGTTTTTTGTTTTCCATAGTGACTTCTTATTTAAAAATTTTTTTAATGTTTTATTTTTATTTTTGAGACAGAGTGCAAGCAGAGGAGGGGCAGAGAGAGATGGAGACACAGAGCTGTCAGCACAGAGCCCAACATGGGGCTTGAACTCATGAACTGTGAGATCATGACCTGAGCCAAAGTCAGATGCTTAACTAACTGAGCCACGCAGGAGCCCCACAGTGACTTCTTATTGTAGGACAGTTCTTAGTCCCTTCACACAGGTTAGGAACAAAATTCCAGTTCTGGTTATCTTCCTTTTTCTGACTGAAGTCATATTTTTACATTAGAAATGGACTGTTAGCAACATTTGTCTGTATATTAGAAGGCAAACTGATGGTGCCATTATCTGGAAAATCAATAAAGTAATATTCTATTAAAATGGTGGATTGATCTCAGGTACTTGCTTTCTCTTCTTCCATTAGCCTCACCAAAATAACAACAAAGGAATAGAAACTTTTAAATACTCAAAGAGAATGGGAAACAGAGAAGATTATCAGCAGCCAAGAGATTTCAACAATTTCAGGAGAAACCAGAAGACAAATGGAAGAGTAGTAACTGAGTCAACTTCATCGAGGAAGTCTCCATCTAAATGCCTGAACATAGAAGGAATGATGAGAAACTCCTATCTATGGTACCTGGAAAGCTCAGTACTTGAAGGTACAGGATATTCTGCAAATTTGAAGTTATTAAAAATAGAGGGTCACTTGAAAGAATGTACATAGATTTAATGTTTTCTAGTCCCGTTCCTCCACTTTTAAAAACAATGTGGCTACCAACAGGGAAAACAAACCAAATGTCTATTTTCAAGAGAAATAAAACCACAATGGCTCTGAACATGGGGACAAAAACTAACAAAACAGTTGAGGAAATGAGGTAAGGATCAGGGTTAAGTAGAGGGATGCGGTTGAGGGGTCTGAAAACATAATGGTGGGACCCTTTGATCCCAGATCTCCAGACACATGGATATAGATTGAAGGGTCTTCTTTTCAGAAGCTGAAAAGTTAAGCACAGGGAATAGAATCTAAATATTGATGTGTTTCAATGAAAAGACCAACTCCTTCAATACTCATCGAACAAATTCTATCTATACACTAAGAACTTCAATATTCTCTGCTCAGCCTTACTTTCAAATATTAATGCATAACTAAGGATCATGGGATATCTGGTTAGCTTCTAATATGAAAGAAAGAGAACAAAGCAAGCATATGGGAAAAAGGATCATGGGAGAAAAATTATGGTGAATATATCATATCAGAGTTATTAAGGAAGATGTATCTAGAAAACAAAAACAGACTATTATCAAGCCAGAGCAGCCAAACAGCAAGAAAACATTCTTGAAAATATTTCCAAAACTAAAATTCCAATAGAAATTTTGGAAAACAAAGTTGCAGAAATCTCCCAGAATAAAGAGTTAAAATGAAAGAAAAAAAATTAGAATGAGAAAAAATTTAGAGTCAATTCTGAAGGTCCAAGATTGATTCAAAAACATTCCAGAAATAGAACAAAAAGGAAATAATTGTTTAAACATAACCTTTTTTTAAGTTTATATATTTTGAGAGAAAGAGAGAGATAGCGTGCACATGCGTGCATGCGTACCAGTGGGAGAGGGGCAGAAGGGGAGAGAGAGAATCCCAAGCAGGCTCCATGCTGTCAGCACAGAGCCCAATGTGGGGCATGATCTCATGAGTAGTGAGATCATGACCTGAGCCAAAATCAAGAGCAGGACACTTAAGCAACTGAGCTACCCAGGAGCCCCCAAAAGGAAATACTTTTAAAATTATTTTTAAAAACAACAAGAAAGTAACTAAAGGCATGATTGCAAATGTTTATTGAATCCCTAAGACAATACTATTATAAAGAAATTCACACCGGGACGCCTGGGTGGCTCAATTGGTTAAGCATCTGATTCTTGATATCATTATTGGTGGGATTGAACCCCTCAGGTCATGATCTCATTATTGGTGGGATTGAGCCCCACTTCGGGCTCTGCGCTGGCAGAGCTTCCTCTCTGGGCTTCCTCTCTCTCTGCCCTTTTCCCACTCTCTCTCTCTTTCTCTTTCTCTCTCTCTCAAAATAAATAAACTATAAGAAAAAAAGGAAAAAAAAATACATTCATACCAGTATGCATTGTCTTGAAATTTCAGAACTCCAGGGATAAAGAGTAAACAATCAAGACTACAAATGAGGTGTGGAGCAGAACCCATAAAAGGAAACAGAAAAAAGGAACAGCTTCTGAATTCTCAACAATAAACACTGGGTGTCAACAGACACTAAAATATGAGAGGAAATGACTGTCAACAGGGAATTCCACAACAAGTCAAAGTATTAGTTGGGTCTAAAGGGGAAAAAAAGGTAGACAACTCTAGAAGGAAAGTTTACAATAAATAAAGTTTGTAATATTAGGAGGTTAGATCAAAGGAACTTGTGTGTGTGTGTGTGTGTGTGTGTGTGTGTGTGTGTCTGTGCGTATGCAGTTGTCAGAATCCTGATCTCATTTACCATAACACAAAGTCAAAATTAGCATAAACATTGATTAATTCATTGCAACATAAGAAAATTGACAGTTTAAAAAATGTTTATTTTTGAGAAAGAGATAGAGACAGAATGTGAGCAGGGGAGGGGCAGAGAGAGAGGGAGACACAGAATCTGAAGCATCCAAGCATCAGCACAGAGCCCTATACAGAGCTCGAACCCATGAACCAGAAGATCATGACCTGAGCCGAAGTAGGACACTTAACAGACTGGGCCACCCAGGCAGCCCGGAAAATTGTAGCAGAACTATGTATGGTATTGTATATTTGTGTGTATTATATCTCTGGAGTGCCAATCTGGGGAAAGACAGGGCCTTGGAAAGGAATTACAGTTTTTCTTTACAAGACTTGTACTATTCAATGGTTTTAAACTTTGTTAGTATATTGCTTGGATCAAAATTTTACAAATTAATAAAGTACAAATGAAGAGAAACATTACTGAACTAATAATTAAGCTTTTCTTATTATGTTCTATTTGTTTATACGAATATAAGCCTCACAAGGTGTTCCAATTTGCGAAGCAAGGTCAACAATATTTGCTGCTGAGCACTTCATGCGGTAGCTTTGAGAACTAAAAATTACTATTAGAGGCACTTCAGCTTTCCCAGGGGAAATAATAACACAAACACAAAACAACATTATAACATGCCCATTCTAAATTTTCATGTTATTGGGAGTTAAGTGTTGATATTTTTACATGTCAAACGGTATAATATACTGTCAATAGTTTAAGGCACTTATTTTATACTTATGAGGCCAATGTCAAGTACGTATGTCAGTCTCAAGAGTTAAATATTTGGATAAAAGACCTAAGATCAGTTTGCTAGTTCTATCTCAAATAAAGAAATGTTAAATTAAGGTCCCCCCTCCCCCCTCCCCCACCACTATCCAAAAGTTCTCTTTTATGCCACTTTGCTTTTATGAAAGACCTATATTAGTATCTGTTTTCACTAACCGAAAGGAATCTAAAGAGGATTTTTGCTTTATGTATTTTTTTTTATTTTTTTAAGTTTTTTTAAAATGTTTATTTTTGAGAGAGAGACAGCATGAACGAGGCACCCTGGATTTTTGCTTTTATGGAAGAGTAATTGCTTCTTTGATTTACACCATTTTGGTTTAGGAAAGCTTTCATAGTAACGCTTTGCTTTCATAATGCTCTACTGTTCATCCTTTTAATGGGCCTAACTAAAAAAAAAAAAACAATTTTAGGTGAAAATTCAAAAAGTATGTCCATATTTGCCTCCTTGGATGAAGAAAGACTAATTTATATTCACAGGGTAGGAATAAATTAATTCAGCAGTCACTTGAAAGCCCTCAGGTAATTTCCAGATTACCAGTAATACACTGTATTAAGTGAAACTGCCATCCTTAACATTTTGTAAAGATATTTTAATAACTGTTGTTAATTTTTCCTCCTTTGGGCCACACCTCCCCCCAAAATAGGCCCCCATATTTACTGGAATGTCATCATCGATTTAAAAACAATACCACTTGGTGTAGAAAGTGCAAGAATTCTTTATTTGGTATCTGCTCCTGATGAAAGTCACCGAAAGTCTGGGCTGTTTCTGAATTCCATGGAAGTATTATCTTCCACAAAACTGACTGTCCTGAGTCACAGCTCAATTCAGACCACTTGCCCAGACATTTCATTATTTACACTAAATAACCGGCCAGTGACGCAGTGCTTGTGTAAGTATCCTTTTCTGGTATATTTTAAGAGGTGGAAGAACAAAGGTTGCTCTAACAACAGGCTATTTGGGGCCATAAATATTTGTTAATGCCTACTGCAAAACATGTAGGAGGAGAAAAGAAATGTCATTCTTTTAATGAACTTAATGTACAAATTAAATGCCAGAATCCTATAGGGATCTTTCATTAAGCTACTGTCAAATCAGTCAGTGGACTTACATTAAAATGAAATTCAAGGAATCAGCTAACTGACATTAATATTCAACTGATGAAGCAACAGACTGGATAAGATTGGCAGTTTGAATAGTCTAAAGGTTTAAAATGCGTTTCAATTTCCATTAGATTCATTTATATGTTCATATTACAAGAATATTCTATTCTTTACAATATGTGACCCATTAATTCTTTCAAAATATAATGAAATAAATAAATTACTAAAAGTTAAGAAAATGAAAATTATATGTGACTTGAGTTTTCATATTTGCCAAACCTCCTTCTGCAAGAACTAAAACTCACATATTTATTTATCAGAAGAGCAGGATTCATTTCTGAAGCACAGAATTTCCATCATTTTCCTCCTAAATGATAGATATGAAAGAGTAAGTTAAAATTTGAGGATTCTATGCTTTCTCAAGTTCTTTGCATCAATTCCTGGTCAATGACTTTGTTATTCGTTACTTGTGTATGCAAGAATATGCATTCTTGATTATTTCCCCACTGTTTAAAATTTTCACCATCATTAGTTTCAAACCTGGCTCCTGATACAGTCCAACGTTTTTCTTGTGTTTTTGATTTATGTGGTGTAGTAGCATTTTGCTAGTAGCTGAAGCTTCTTAATAAGGCAAATTATATATATACATATATATTATATAAACATTTTATACATACATATTTTATATATATATACACTGTCTAAAACAAATCCAATTACATTGATCATATCTTATACAGTTGCAATATTTGATCTAATTACATGAGCAAATGTTTAGTGGTAAATAATAATTTGCTTCTAAAAAATATGGTTATGGTGGTGACCAAATTTGTTTTTTTTTAATATTTATTTATTGTTGAGAGAGAGACAGAGTGTGAGTGGGGGAGAAGCAGAGAGAGAGGGAGACACAGAATCAGAAGCAGGTTCCAGGCTCTGAGCTGTCAGCACAGAGCCTGATGCGGGGCTAGAACTCACCAACCATGAGATCATGACCTGGGCTGAAGTCTGATGCTTACAGACTGAGCCACCCAGAAGCCACAATTTTTTTTAATCTTTACTTATTTTTTAGAGACAGAGAGAGAGACAGAGACAGCATGCAAGCGGGGTTGGAACAGAGACAGAGGGAACACAGAATACGAAGCAGGCTTCGGGCTATGAGCTGTCAGCACAGAGCCGGATGCCGGGCTCGAAGTCATGAGCCAGAGTTCATGACCTGAGCCAAAGTCAGATGCCCAATCGACTGAGCCACCCAGGCGCCGATGACCACATTTTTTTCAAATACCTCGGTTTTGACCTCCAATATCAAAAGAAGAGGAGGTTCTTCCTGAATTTTTTTTTAAGGAAATCTCCATGAAATACTAGGTGAGAGCAATTATGATCCAATCCCTTTTACATAGAAGAAAAGTGACAGGTCAGAAGGCTAATTTTAGTTTCTTCCAAGAGACTTATAATTGAACAAAAATCTGACTCAAATTAGATATCAATAAGCTAAGCATTTTCAAGAAATCCATGTTCACAACTCAGTTTTTCATTATGCCATTTGCCTTCCTTCCAAGAAATGGCTGATTTTAATCGCTGTTTGTATTTTAACATACTAAAGAAAACAGATATCATCACATTTTATGCAAACTGCAATGCTAATGGCCCCTGAAGCTGCCAGGGCTGGGGACAGTGTGAATATTGTTTGATGCATTATAAATTTTGTGTAAAAAACAACTACTGCAAATATTCACTGAGATAATAGAATAATAACTTTTCAAAGCTGAAAGGGACTCTAGAAACCATCTGGGCAAATGTTTTGCAGTGTTTACACAAGTAAGGATTCTTTCATTGTTTTAATTGCAGATCCTAAATTTTGTAGGATTTAAAAGCAGTGACTGGGTGGCTCTGTCGGTTGAAAGTCTGATGCAGCTGAGGTCATGATCTCACAGTTCCTGAATTTGAGACCTGCATCGGGCTCTGTTCTGCCAGCTTGGGGCCTGGAGCCTGCTTTGGATCCTGTGTCTCCTTCTCTCTTTGCCCCTCCCCCGCTCATGCTCTGTCTCTGTGTCTCTCTCCCTCTCACAAAAATAAATAAACATTAAAAAATAATTAAAAAGCAGTGAGTAGGTTGCAATGTATACTTTTTTTTTAATACTAAAAATCAAGGAATTTTACTTTAGTTTGAAGAACTCTGTCACTACCTTTGAGGGCCCAGGTTGGGAATGAATGAATTAGTTTCATTGTCTGCCCCTACAGATGATAGAAGTTGTGCCAGCACTGCATTAGAATTGTTCAAGGTCACAAAAAGAGTAACACTGGAGAGATAATTAATATAAGGAGGATCGATTCTGGAAAGCATCAGCTCTGATCCCCAATTAGCACTTCTTCCTCAGCATGCCCACTTTAATATTTGTGGTTCCACTGTCCTTTCCAGTATCTGTTTCTTATAGTGTGCAAAAATTTTAACTAATAGCTAGATTAATTGATGATGCTCAACCCATTTCTCTAACCCAACCTCACTCTTGATATTCAGACCTTCATTTCTTATCGAATACCACACATGCACAGGCCATTAGGTTTTTATTTGACTTGTATGTGCATCAGTAATACTGTCCTCCTTCTGCCCCATGCTTCTTCAAGGAGCAATACAAATTTCATCCGTGAAATGCCTCCCGATTTCCGTCCTTCCACCATGTCTAGGTAGAAATGATGTGCTGTTCCCTGTGTTTATGTTACAAGTTATAGCATTTGTCTTTTCTAACTGTTGAATTGTGTGTCTCTCCAACTAGACTGATGGACTTTTAAGGGTAGGTAGAGCCTACCTATGATTTGCCTTTGTAATCCCAGTGTCTACCTATGTCTGGTCAATGTGCCTGCCAAACAGAGGTTCATGTGTGGTGTATAAGTATGTTCTGCTCAACATACTACAAGTATCTGTTTTCCAGGTTTAGTCAAATTCAGAGTAACTTTTTTGTAGTACTTTATGTAGCTACATTTGTGCATTTCGTACTTACAGTCAAATATTTTAATTAAAATATAGTGTGAAATAAGAGTTTCAGAAAAACCTCATCTTCCCCACTAATGCATTGACCAATGAATTTCATTACTCAGAGAAAAAAACTGTGGTCCTTTTATGACAAATTATGGCAAAGACATTCTAGAAATAACTACGTTAATACCATGTTGAAGTGTGTTCTAAGCTTAGAGGAAATTGCAAATGGATCACTGATTTTCAACATCATCTTCATTTATCTAAAGACACCAATATTAGGGTACATGAAGAAAAAGTTCTTATCTTTTAGTATATTCAATAAAGATATATCTATAAGACTATCCACTAGATGCTGCACATCTAACAGCCATAAGACACAACTTTCTATATTGTCAAGTGAATTTAATGCACATCTCACATGCTTGCAAATAGCTCTGGTTTCTTAGAAAAGATATATTGAAATAAAGAGGAAGTGTAGTGTAATATGTCTGAGTTTGGGATTTGAAGTCAGCTGGGTTTGAATCTTTACTCTGCCAATTTCAGCTATGTGACCTTGGGCAAATTAATTAACCTCTCCAAACCCCTAGTTTCTCATTAAAAATGAAGCTAATAGAACCTGCTTTCTAAAGTCATTACAATGATTAAAGAGAATAATGCGTAGAGAGTATTTTGTACTTGAAATTATTATTATTGCTGTAACTGTGAAGTGGCTGTTATTGGAATTATGATCACAGAAATTTAAGAATGGGAAGGACCTTAGTGATAATTTGAAAACAAATTGCTTATTTTACAGTTGAGGAAACTAAAGTTTAGAACTGTGAGTCTTGCTCAAGTTTGTTTGTGTAGCAGTGGTTAAACTGCTAAAGCTTTCCATGTGTCTGAAATTATAGCTCATTGCTCTTTATTCTTACTCTTCAGTAAAATGACTACTACTACACTTCATTTTCTCCATAACTTGATTTTCCACACACAAAACCTTTTTTTCCTTCCAGGTTATTTTCTTGTGATCTTTCATTTGATTGAAGAAAAGTGGTAGAAAATTAATAATCACGATATTTGGGCAAATGTGTGAGAATTGCCTGGAATGCTTAAATTCACTTCATGTTTTTCATCCTTATCCTCCCCATAATTCCCATCTCCCAAAGCACCTGATCTCTTGCCAGACCACTAGAACATATCCCACCTGAGGTAATTTGCTCCCAGAGACAGGTCCACACACATCCTCATTTAAAGATGCTGTTCTAGTACCTGTTCTTCTAGACTAACACCTCTAACCTGCAGTTCCTACTGCAGACTCATCAACTGTCAGAATATGACCCCTTGCTCTGATTCTGGAAATTCCTCTACAACATTTCAAAAATCTTATTTACTTTAAATTGGTTCATAAAATGCAAACATATTTCACAGAATTTTTGTTCTATTTACTTTAATTGGCTGACATTTTTAGTATCATTTTTGTCAATTAATTTTGTCAATCTATTTATTTTAGTCTGGAGAATAGTATTAAAGAGATGTACTGAATTTAAGAGTGCAGGCTAATAGATTTCTGATAAGCCTCTAAATACATACACTTCAATTTTTCTATTTGGATTACTGTATCCTTAGCAAAGCAATGCATAAATCAGGCCTCCTGTCCCCCCCAAAGTGGATGAAAGAATATCCATTATATATTACATATATCCTTTTAAATAAAATTGCTTATATATTTTTGAATCTAGCTTTTTACTCAAAATTTAGAATAATTATTTCCCATGTTAATTAGAATTTTAATGCCTGTATAATATTAGATGACATGGATTGCCATAATTAACTTTTCTTGTTAAGTAGGGCGTTTAGATTTCTTCCAGTATTTTGCTATTACAAATAATGTTTCAATAGGTACTGTATATTTAAATAAATGTCTTTTTTAAATATTTTAAAATTCCTTAAATAGCTTCATAGAAATATAATTACAAGGACAAAGAATATAAACATTAAAGCATATTATTATTTTTGTCAAATATAATAGGATAAGTGCTCCTCATATATCAGTTAATCAAAAAAGGAAAAGAATATTTCTCATTGTACTCTTTATTTGTATATCTTTCAACATTAATGAAGTTAAATATTCTTTATTTCATTAGCTATTATGATTCTAAATTAATGAATAATTTATAATTTATTATGAATTGTGCTCATTGAGATTTCTTATTTTATTTAATTGAATTCTGAGTTTCAATTATTTTTAATGTGCTTTAATACTTTGTTCTGTCTAGCTATTTACTCATCTTTCTCCAAATTACTTTACCAAAGGTTGTTTGCATATACAAATTTTAGGAGAGATTTTTCAATTGCCTAAAGGTATCCTATTGAGATTTTGATTGAAATTAAGTTAAATATATAAACAAATCTTACAGTAAATAATTTTTTCCAATCTTCCCATTCAGGAATTTGTTTATTCACTTATTCCACTAAGCCAAGCAAAATATTGTAGGTATCGTTTATTCCTTGTTAAAGTCATTCTTAGTGATCCTGTATTTCGCATTTGTTCCTGTAAATGAAGTCACTTTTTTACTGTAATTTCTAATTGATTATTACTTGTGTACAGGAAATCTTTGATTTTTTAACATGCTTGTATCCACATAGTTTATTTGACACAAAAAATTTACATTTTTTTCCTCCATAGGTTCTTCATAATATGAGTGTCTTCTTTCCTCAGCCCATGGACAAAATCTGCTAACTCATATACTCTTACAATAATAGTGAATAATAATATGGGGCAAATTTACATAGCACATAATTCACTTGAATAGAAAAATCTGTCTAAAATTATAATTTTACCAAAGCATAACTTTCTTCATTTCTCTCCTAATAACTTAGCCTACTGAAATCTAAACTGCATACTTAATATTGCCTAAATTACTTTTTTTACTCTAATATTTATTTTCAGAGTATTCACATGCCAAGCAATGTGATAGGAACAGATGGAAATAGCTTGCTATGCCACCAGTGACTTCTCAATTATCAAACTAGTGAATCACTTCATTCACAAAAATCATTTGTTGAATTCCAATGAGCATACTTCAGGTTTCTTCATCTTTTTTTGTGGGGGGAGAGGTCCTATATATTTGATTATCTCACTCATCTTTCCACATTCTTCCACTGTATCTCTGATCTTCAGGCTACAATGATGGTTCAACTACCCATTGCTCAAATAGTAGTATTTCCATGAAGGTTGATTTGTTTTTCAGGATTCTCCCCTTCCCTTATTTTTAAAATATCTTCCCCTTGGGCAATCCAAGCTATTTCATAACCTCAAATGTGACCTGTATGTGGCTGACTTCCAAATTTATATGCCAGCTATCACCTCTTTCTAGAAATGCATTTCTAATGACGTATTTGTCTTTTCTAACTTAGATCTTTAAATAAAAGGTTTGATCATCCAAAATGGGATACATTATCTTTTCTTCAAAATCATATCTGTTTGGAATTCTTTATTTTGGGTTATGGTATCATGGTAGTGATAATAATGATGTAACACGATAATAATAGTGATATAATTAAAATGATAATAATAATATGCCTTCATTCATTAATCCTCACAATAATCTGATGGGGTAAAAATAGTATACCTGTTTTACAAGTAAAAAAAAAAAATTAGGCACAAAGAGTTTGAGCACATTACCCAAGGTCACATCAATAAAATAAAAAGGAGTAAAACCAGTTTTAAACTCTCACTACAAAGTGTGTTTTTTAATTTTTTTGTTTGTTTTTGTTTTGTTTTTAATCACAATTCTATGCTTCCAAGCTAAAAACATCTGAGTTTCCCCTGAATCATTCCTTCCTATTTTATCACTAAATAACTTACCAAGACCTGTCAATTTGGTCTCTTATATATATTTAGTCAATCCCCTTCTCATCACCTCTACTATTCCTTTGTTTTTTCAAGCAACCACCAACTCTTAAAGTGTGCCAAAGACTTACCATCTCTAATATTTTATTCCTTCCATGATGCCTTTAATATGGTCAGGCATGATCCCATCATTCTTATGTTTAAAGTCTTTCCATAACTTTTTGTTTCCTGCAGGATAAAATTCAAACATCTTGGCGAAGTACAGAAGGTCTTTTAAATTCTAAAGTTGTTTTCTATTTCAAGACATTTCCCACTTGCTCCTCAACCTACCCCAAACATATGCTCACAATTGTACTGAATTACTTGTCCTTGCCTAAATGTATACATACATGTGCATATGTGTGTGTGCACACATACATGTGCATTCTATACAGTGACCACATATGGTCATTCTTCAATAAGTTTTGGTTGAACAGATGAATGAAGGAAGGATGCAATGAAGGAAGGACTTAAAAGCCTTAGGTACCTATATTTTAAGGTCCATGATGTTCATTAATCCAGATCAGCCTCTCATACAACTGAAAGAGGATGAGTGTGCAAGACGCAGGAATTGGCAAGATTCTGAAACTTATACTCAGCTGCCTTGAATACTTACAGGGTAGAAGAGGAATATCTTTACCATGTCTATACTCTAAGTAATGCCATAATAAAGTAGTTCTGGAAATAAAGTATATATACTTACGCTATACTTGCTTTTACTAAATTATTTAAAGTATATTCATTTATTTTGAGAGACAAAAGGGTGTGAGCAGGGAAGGTCAGAGAGAGAATATCAAGCAGGCTCTGCATGGTCAGTGCAGAGCCCAAGGTGGGGCTTGAACTCACAAACCGTGAAATCATGACCTGAGCTGAAACCAAGAGTCGGACACTTAACCGACTGAGCTACCTTGGAGCCCAATATATACTTAAACTTGTATTAGTTATACAAAGATTTCTCCATATTTTCTCAGCTTACTAATTAGTGGGGGCTTGCTTTCCATTTGATGAAGCTGGTCTATGGGTCTTATTGTTTAAAGAAGTTAAGGAGATTCCAAATTCACCATCATGGCTGGAATGTAGAAGAACATGTTAAATTAGAAAAATGGTGGCCTCTTTTTACAGTAATTTAGGAGTGGTGATGGGTACAGATGACTATGGTTACGGTTGACAATAAAGCTGTCAGTATCAAATGATACTGTGGTTCAATAGGCCACACATGTCAAGGATAAGAGGTGTAGAAGGAATCACTATACTTGTTAGAATTTATGCCTATATCCAAATAATTTTTAGTATAATTCTCCTCAGTTCTAGCCTTTTATTTGAATTTCTAGGCTACTGATCTACTGAACATGCATTTTAATGTGAACCGTACTAAATCACTTTTAAGTAATAGATGAAGACATAAAAAATTCTAAGTAGAAAGAAAAAAGAAGCTAAAACTAAGCCAAATCAATCAACTTTCTTAATTATTTTCTTACTATAAGATATTTATTGGACTACACAAAATCATCACTCAAAAATCAAGGTTATATAACTCTAAATAAGGCAGCAGTGACCCAAGTCATTTAGCTGCACAAACATCTGGCAGGTGAAATGACAGCATCTAAATCATACATCAGCTAGGATGAGAAAAATAAAATTTTTGGACTAGAACAGTTTCTTGATAAATGTATCCTACTTTTCTTCAATGTTTACTTTTGATAAATGGCCAGACTTTGCCATGACTTTGCCTTGACATTTATCTCACAGTGAGTGGCCATTATCTTATGACAACATTCTATTTCTTTCTGTTATCTTGCAACTCATAATTGTTAAGTCTTCCCACTGAAGATTTTCCACCAGTTTTGTAATTTATGACATACAGGGTCAAATTTTCAAATAAATTATTTTAGGCATGTGGCTTATAACTAAAATTAAGAACAAGAGACCTATAGCAGTTTTTTTTGCTGTTATTTACATACATAAACATACACACACAGGGAAATGTTATGGAAAGCAAAGCAAATACCAACATTTTTTTAAATAAAATTTTGTTAATTGCACATACATTTTGGAGAAAGTTTTTAGACTTGGAGCTCAATGAGGCACAACAATATTTTGCTCATTAACATACTGATCACATCCTATTTTATTAGATGGAATAGCCACCATTGCCAATTCCTTAGAGAACTGAGCAAGTTGCCAGGAATGTGTAACCATTGGCATTCCCCTCACTAAACATATTTTTTCCTTCCCCATGTTTTGCTGCTCTTGTGGCTATAGGAAGCTTCCCAGAGGACACTAGAAATGACATAATTGCAAGGCAAATTGTCTAAGAGAGTAAGTTTTTTTGTCTCAATAGTTCATTTTAAAACATTTATTCTGAACAACTAGATGATGAATTGTACTACGAACACCTGGACTAGTCCTCTATGACTATCCAACTTAATTGCTCTATTTTTAGATGAGGAAACTAAAGCCCAGAACATTTTTATAACTTTCCCAAGTCTACTTAGATAAAAAGAAAGGAAAAATACTCATGTGATAGCAATCTTTTTTATAAACACCCAACCCAATGTTCTGTCAATGATCATTTTTCTTAGAAGTTACATGGGACACTTGCTAAAAATACAGGTTTCCTGATCCTTACTCCAAACCTGGGGTGAGGCCAAAAAATCTACATTTTTATAGTCTAAGAGATTCTGACGTCTAGAGCATTGTGATGTAGCCAATCGAAGAACATATTCTGAGAAATATTGTTCTATACCCACATTTCTTCATAAATTCTAGCCATTCAGCTTCAGAAATATCTAATGCAGACTGAAGAAAACAGGGGACAGAGGTGTGTGTGTGTGTGTGTGTGTGTGTGTGTGTGTGTGTGTGTTAAGGTGAAAACTAGATGAAGAATGGCTTTGGTAGGAACTTGGTCACAAATAAGCTGAAAGCATCATAGAAAATAATCAAAGTGATTCAAGACCCAGATATTTTTATACATAAGAACTATTTTTACATATGTATTTTTTGGAATGTAGATAAGTGGGTGTGCTGGGAGCCAAAGAAAATGACTCAAAGGGGAAGACTTCTCCAATAGGAGGTGAAATGACTGCTAAAAGATCCTTGCTCTAATGGTGCCATCTGCCTTCTCATTTTATCATTGCTGTCCTTCCCATGCACTTGCATGTCACATCCTATTTGAACATTGTCAGTACAGGATGATCAATCCTCAAAGGAAACATTCATCACTTTCCACAGGACCCTGTACTAAGCTCTCTGTGACTTCCATTCAGCACTCATCCCTAGACAGGTGGTGAGGCAGACAGGTGGTGAGGCAGTGGTCAGCTCTTCCCAGAGACCTATGAGACTTGAGGTTGAATGCCATGGCAATCACATTAATAGTTTGGTGCAGGATGAGTTCCCTGTCATCAACAGCCAGTACAGACAAGCAACTTCTCCAGTAGTGCATAACCTGAAATAACAAAAATGAGAAGTGACTGCTCCTCTTCAAATCCAGTATTTCTGGATCTCTATACCCAAATCTCCTGTGAACTTTGGCAACAATTGTGCCATTATAAATTGTAAATGGATCCAGATGTGCAGCAACTCTGATAGCATAACCAAACGTTTGCTAGCTTAAACATTCAAGTCACACCACTGTCTCATTCTGAGGCTTTTCTGGTGAGCTGAAATAATGAAAATAATTTCTTAATTGGGCCTAATTATGTAGATTGTTTTTCCCCATGAGTTATTTGCCAGTCAGAATCTACATTAACTTTTTCCATGTCCAACCCTCAATGAAATTGGCTGAGGGAGTTTAGTGTGCCTATCTTGTGCACAGATTATTGGTGACATTTGCAGGATCCTTCTCCAAATACCCTTTCTTCACTTGGTCTTAGCCAAAAGGCTGAGAAGTGATCCAAACACCTCTCTAAAGGCAAAACTGATTGCTCCCCACCTGGTAGACCCATTGGATCCATAACTTCATCTGTGTGCAACCCTGTGATGCTTCATCACCTTTCCTTGACTCACCCAGTAGTGGGGCATTTGAATTATGAAATATCTATATTTGATACCACAGAGAGCCAGCAAATCTCTGTATTTCTCATTCTCCATAAATCCGCAAATTCCAGATTTATTGTCATAATCCTATCCCAGGAATATGGGAACGCTAAGAGCTTTCCACAGATCAGGTATTTTTTCCTGGTAAGTAGTATTGGTTCATTTAAGATATCCAGTTTTCAGATTTTTCTAAAAAGATTATACCAAATTACCTGCTCCCTATCCCTGCCCTCAGTATCCTCATTTCTGCTCTTTCACAGAGAGTGATTGGATCATAGGGCAGCTACTTTAATTCCTTCCTCCCCAGTATTAAGAGAGATAAATTAACTGAAGGCACTTTGAACACTATCATAACACTATTATAATTGTGGCACAGTTATAAGTTAAATTATTAAATTAACTCAGCCTTTCCATGGGGATGATTAAGATCAATTTGACTTCCAGAGTATAGATCAAGTAAGACAGAATATGATCTGCGGCTTACTAGATAATCCATAGTGCCTCTGTTTTCTGTAACTCGACAGTGGGATTGGTTCACTTTTTCTTTTTATTTGCCTGAGAAGAAGTATCCTGGGAAAGTTCTTCTAATGAAACAGGGGAAGCTGAGAGCTTCCTGAATTTGCTAATAATTAAATATGATTAAGTCATAAGCATCTGAGAGGAGAGGATTACAATATAAATAACACTAATCATGCAGAGTGGCTAGATACTATAAGAATGAGGAACAGAAACACAAGGCATAGGTTGGCAGTTACATAGCATGAGAGAAAAAGATCTCAGAACCACATATTTTAAGATAGTTTTACAAAATAAAATGATAAGAGAATCATATATATAAAGCATCAAGAATTTCCATGAGACTGAATAATTCTAAGGTGATAAGAAGAAGTTGATTCTAATCAGATAAGAAGCCGATGCTTCTTTGGTAAAGGCAAATATGAAATGAAAAACAATATAAACAGTGAAAGAGTTTGTAAAACTAGATCTACAAGAAACTAGGAATATCTAGTTAAAAATATCTAGAGCAGTGAAGGCTTAATGATCTTCAAGATAATATATGGCATGATTTACTCATCCCCAGAGAGAATAGATTTTACGAAGTGTCATGAGACTTTTAAGAACAATGGATGATAAATTCATTCTTACCAGGAAATGTGGTTAAGTACTAGAATGATCTACTAAAATATATTGTAGCATCTACTTCAACAACACCATTATAAAGTAGATTAATATCCACGTACCGTAATAGGTAAATTCTAAAATGAGACCGAAAGCACATGTCTTCTCCATGTCTATAGCTCTGTGACAAAATTCTACAGGATTACTAGTGAACTGTAAGTTTACTAACAGTTAGAGATAAGATACATTGGAATGTGTCCTTACATGCCTACATTTGTGGACTTTTATAACAAATTTGCCAAAACAAAGCAAAACAAAACAAAATGACAACACTTACTTACTTTAAACTCTGTTTCAGTGATATAAAGGTCTTTTTTTATTAATTGAATTCTGTTATTTAGGTGTAATAAATGCCCACCTAGTAATATTTCTGTAGATATATATATATATATATATATATATATATAGTTGTATATAATATATATAACTGTAGATAATACTACAAGTTCCAAATAACCTTTAATAAGAACAGACAATAAGGGTTTCCTTAAATATGTAACTAATTTTTTGAATATTATACTAACGTTAATGATGTTAGAAGCACTTAATTCAAAACAATCTTTGTGTATTTAATGGTTCTAAGTGTTTTACGTTGTATAATTAAATGTAAATGAGCATGTAAATGTTATTGATGAAAATATTCTTTAATACGTAAAATGAATTGAACTAGGTATTCATATCTGTGGAGTATTTTTGGATTAGATAGTTATTGAATTAAAGAGTTCATTTCCAAGAAAAGGCCCTCCATAAGTGGGTTTGCATCTGTTCAGTTTGACACTAGACAGAGTTTTAATTCAGATCAGGACCATTCCTTGTGTTTGGATAACTGAGTGAGAACAAGATAAAATTTTGTCAGACCCTGCTTTCACCAAATGAGATCCCTAACAAAGAGATTATGTTATTGTTCTGCGCAAACAATAAGCACAATGTGTTTTCACATATGTCTTTGAGTATTAAAGCTCATCATGTGATTACAGAGATATATGAGATTATAAAATGAGTACTGAAATATCTTTTAGAAGAGTTACCTCATAAGCTTACTCCAGCCATGCTGCCATGATGTGGGATATTTTGGCAACTCCATTTTAGGAACTGTTTTTAGAGATAGGATATGACTCACAAAAGAAAATCAGTCTCGTTGCTTTATTTTCACACTTTGGAAAAAAAAAATAAAAAGAGGTAACATTTTTCCATACAGAGGAGATCTTGTGGGGCAGGCTAAGAAATCAATCCACATACAAAATGCAAAATAAGAACCAGAAATCAGTGGTTTTCCAAGGTAACACCAGTTAGAAATGAGCCTCAGAGTGAATGAAGGGTAATGTAATGTGATGGATAGTTGATTTAGATGGTTTTTAAACTCCCTTCTAATCCTAAGATTCTGTTATCACTGTTATTTTTTTCTGATTCAGAATTTTGTCACACTTCACCATATCCATTATTCCTCCTCTTTAGACACCTATGTTGTTAAGTGACTGTTACTCCTCTGCAGCATCTGGTCCAAAGTGAAAACATTGCTCCAAAGTAGAAAGATGTTAGCCTGTGGGTATGTGTGTGCACAGGTGTGCATGTGTGCAGGTGGTGGGTTTAACAGTATTCTCTGACTTTCAGCAAATTGAGTCATTTCTGATGGAGGTAGAGAAATGAGTCTAGAGAAAGTTGGCACACACACACACACACACACACACAAAACTATCGGAATATTTAGAAAAGATTGCCTGCACCTGATCTATCTACTACAAACACAACATATTACACCCCATTTAGCAGAAAACACATTCTCCTTCAGCAGGATAAACATTCGAGGCTTTTGCCATTTTAGATCTCAACCTCTACTGTTTTCTGACACACATGTGTTTTTGCATCAAAGTTCTTCAAATGTCAATGATTTCCACACCTTTTTATTAAGAAATAGTGCATATTGCAAGATATAAAAATTTCATACTATGTGTTCTATTAACAGAGCTAAAATCTATTCTTACACTTTCCACGTAAATGTAACTACTGCTACTGTTATTATAAGTAACATAAGATTGTTTAATGTATCAGCCACAATATGAAGGAGTGGAACGTTTTTAGAGTTGAGTCTAATTATTTTGCTTTTTCCCTCCATGTTCAAAATTCAGTTTGCAAAGTGCACAAAATTCTACTGAATAAGAGTGATCAATACAGCTAATATCACTGGGAACCAGGCAAAGCATTCAAGACACAAAATAACAAGAGGTAAAACTTTGCCAGGTTTTTCATTTGTCTCCTCCAAGTAACAACATTGCTAATGCTAAACACACATTACCGAGGGGTGCTGCTTCTTGGTCTCACTACATTAAACATTTATAAATTCATTACTTAGTACTTCAAACATTCATTTATATTTTCTTACATGGAATTATTATGCATTTAGCTTTTATTCATTTAAAAAAGTTCCACTGCATTAGGTCTTCAAAGGGATTTCCAAAGTGTTCAATTACTTCTTCTAACTGTGGCTTTTTCTTTTTCTTGGAAAAAAGCCAGGTTCCCAGTCTTTGCACTTTCACTCTTACTCTCTTCATCCACTTGTTTCAGGGGCTGTGAAAAGAGGTTTTCTTTCACGGCTGCCTCAACAGTGAGGGTTCCTTTCTAGCTTTCAAAAATTCAAGCTTAAAAAAAAAATTAAACTGGCATCTTTATAATGCTGTAGCTTTTGCTCAGTTGAGGACTCAAACCCTCTGAACAATGAATGCTTGTCTAAAGCAACTATTCACAGAAGGTACTGCCTTCTGGGGAATGGGAAAAGTTTCTACCTACTGACAAACAGGAATAGCATAACAGAATAGAACTGAACCCAGTGCGAAGTGCCTCACGTTTCCAGTGCTGAAATAAGATGATCGGTTACAGCCCCTCGGCTACTGATCCATTCTAAAAAGAACGCTAGAGAATAGCCAACAAGATCAAGCGGCAGTCCAGATGAGATCATGTGAATTCCTTTGAAATGTCTTTAATTTACAGATTCTTCAAATGTTTGGAGAGGTTGGAGGCTTATCCGCATGCGTGGAATAGAACTCGATGACTGAACTCTAGTGAGTCTGAGAAACAAAAAAGAATAAATCCTGTATATGTATCTAGTATATATAAACAGCCTGAACAGTCACTTCAAAATTTAGTTTTATATCATCTAGATTGTAAGACTTTCAAAGGTTCCTGAAAGAAATACAGACCTCATGAATATTTTTTGTGTCATCTCTCTCACTATTTATTAGCCCCTCTCATCCTAGGAAGGACATGAACCTATTAGAAAGAAGTAAAAAAAAAATGTTTTGCTTTATCTTTCTCACTAAAAGATTGAGCCATCATGACTGCTGGTTTGTGTCCAGATGAGAAACATTTCAATTTCTTCATCCTATTCTTGATTCTATAGGTGGAAAAGGGGACAGGGAACGGGGAGGTTGACAGGGGTGGTATGTTTTCACTCTTCGGGTTCTCCTGTCTGCTTCTCCCCCTTTTTTCCCTTCCCATTTCTGTCCCTCTCTGGTGCCACACAGGTGGGGCTGCAGTGGTTGCTATGGAGACCTTAAATTGGATTTACAAAGGAAGGGGGATTGAGGGAGGGAATGCTGGGGAGGAAGGTGGCAGCAGACAGGAGACAAGAGTAGGAGTGAGGATGTGGAGAGACAAACAAGCTTTCAGAGAAGAGACATGGGAGATTTTAGAATAAGTTGGGACCTTAAATTCCTTCTGGTCCTGTCTGATCCTGGACCCCACTGTTGGTAAGTGGTAAAGTTAGGACTAGGAAATGTCGAGGTTATGTTCTATTAGAGCATAAACACATTAAATTTCTTGGACATATCTTGAACAGACCCCCAGTGCACAAAGGAATACATTATTTTCTCTGCACATGAACCAAAAGAAGTTACGTTTCAGTTAATTCTATTCATTGAAAAGAAGAAACCTATCTAATTATCTTATACGCGGTCCCTTATATAGAAAGTAGAAACCTTTACTTTAGATTATTTCCCGTACTTTTTTTTTTTTACATTTAATTATAAGTATTTGTAGAAGCCGCTTTTGATTTCTCTCCTTCTCTCTCCCAAAGTTATCCTCCCCTGGAGTCTAATGGCATGCACAGTAATTACAGTTTTCTTACAGACAGCATGAGAGGTATGGGAGGCCGGGTCCAGGGAGTCTTCATAGATTTCTGAACACACCCAGAGTGGTGCTGTATCTTTTGACAGCTCATATTTAGCCTTGTCCAACAGCAGTGGTCCATGTATATGCTACTCTTCATCCTGTACTTCCGTTAACTTTCTATGGCAAAATCTGTAGCAAAGAAGTCCCCAATTTAGCCTTGGGAAGGAAGAAATTTCAACCCAGCTTTAGGAGCTTGAAAAAGAACAAAGTAGACCTTTTCAAATCTATTTTTATAAAATCAACAAATGTAACTTTTGCCCTGTATTACTGTTGAGGAGTTTCTTGGAAGTGAGTGTCAATATAAGTACTTTAGCAATTTGGTTTTTATTTTTTTTCTGCTTCTTTATTATTCAGAGACTGGGTGTGGAACATGTGGTTTACTGAGGCTTCTTTCTCGGTCTTCCAAAACGGTCTGGTTCACTGCTCTTTAGCACTTCCTAATATTAGACATGGATGACAGGTGGACACAAACTAAAATAGTTTACCACTTTTCTAACTTTTTAAACATTAGAAAAAGAAGTGGGGCGCCTGGGTGGCTCAGTCGGTTAAGCGTCCGACTTTGGCTCAGGTCACAATCTCGCAGTCCGTGAGTTCGAGCCCCGCGTCCGGCTCTGTGCTGACAGCTCAGAGCCTGGAGCCTGTTTCAGATTCTGTGTCTCCCTCTCTCTGACCCTCCCCCGTTCATGCTCTGTCTCTCTCTGTCTCAAAAATAAATAAAAACGCTAAAAAAAAAGAAAAAAAAAGAAAAAGAAGAGAATGATAATAAAAGCTAAAATGCAGCTCTTCTCATTTATCCAAGCTCTCTTTTATCACTATTTCCATACATAATCTAGAAGTAAGTATATTACAACAGTGTGAGATATAATTATTATATTAAATAGCTAATTAGAAAAGTTTAGGTTTTTAGGGGCACCTGGGTGGCTTATTTGGGTAAGACTGAGCTCAGTCTAACTCTGGCTCAGGTCATGATCTCACGGTTCGTGAGTTCAAGCCCCACTTTGGGCTCTGTGATGACAGCTCAGAGCCTGGAGCCTGCTTTGGATTTTGTGTCTCCCTCTCTTTCTGCCCCTCCCCAGCTCTCACTCTGTCTGTATCTCAAAAATAAATAAAGAGTAAGAAAAATTTTAAAAAAGAAAAGTTTAGGTTTTCAGATATCAATTATATTTGCTTACATTAGGTTGTGTTTTCTTCTCTAGTATTAATACCCTCAGAATTCAATCAGTGATAGTCATGCAAAAGAGGTCTTATAACTCACACTTCTTATTGATTAAGAACTATTCATCTAAGTTAAATGAATAATTAATAAAAGAAAACTAAAAGCTGATATGCATGTTTGCAGGTCTGATTCTCTATCTGCTATTATAATGCCCCTAACAAAGAAAAGCAAAGTTTCTAGATCTCACACATATGGCTTTGACCTGGAAGTTAACTAAATTCTGTTTATCCTTTCCCACTTGCCTCCAATAGGAAGCAAGGATATGCAAGTATTTGAGAATTTTACTTTATTTTATTTTTTTAAATGTTTATTTATTTTTGAGACAGAGAGAGACAGAGCATGAACAGGGGAGGGGCAGAGAGAGAGAGGGACACAGAATCTGAAACAGGCTCTAGGCTCTGAGCTGTCAGCACAGAGTCCGATACCGGGCTCAAACTCACGGACCGTGAGATCATGACCTGAGCCGAAGTCGGATGCTTAACCGACCAAGCCACCTAGGCGCCCCATATTTGAGAATTTTAAAGCAGATTGATTATTGTTTTAGTCTCAGGCAAGACAGGTTCCAAGGCAAAAAAAGCATTAAAGAATACACAAATTATTTTATCTAATAATACATAATAAAGGTATAACGGACATGAAACTTCAAGAACTGTCAGAGACCCACATATTGAAAAGAGAAATTCTTTTAAAAAATAGAACTTAAACCAAATACAAACAGAACTAAAATGCAAGATTTCAACATATTTTTTAAGATCTCAACATATTTACTTCAACTATCATTTTGATATTTTGATCTGAAGTTGACAAATAAAAGTATAGAGAAACATAAACATTGTATATAAAACTTTGTGCCATAGATCTATAAGGGTTTTTTTTTTCTAAATATCTATTGTCTATGTAGTCAAAAACAGGGCACAACACGAGGAAAATCTAAATAAATTATAAAAACAGAAATTGCACATGCTATAATTTTTGACTAAGGTATCCTAGAATTGGATATTTCCTTAATCAGAAAAAAGTAAAGAAAAGTAGAACTCTTAACAGACATTACTAGAGATTTAAATCATTATCCTTAATTACTGGGTCAAAGAAACAATGAAAAATATCATCACATCTATTTTTAAATTAATGAGCGTAAGTATACTACACATAAAAATTATGATAGGACTAAGGCTACATTCAAAGTAAATTTGCAACATTACATCTTTTCAGTATTAAATAAGACTGAACATAAGTTAATTACTGCACTAAGCAGACCACTCACAATTCGTAGAGCAATCAATTAAATCCATAAGACAAGGAGCATAATTTTTGACAAAGTATAAAGAATTTAAAGAACTCTTGAAATCTAATGAAGGAAAGGAAAACAAACACAAAATCAAGAGAGATAAAAATTAAAATAATAACTAATATTTACTTTGTATTTACTATGTGTCGGGTACTCTTCCCAGCACATTTTCTGTTATCTCATGAAATCTTCACTTTTAAGCCCTACGAGACAGAAACTATCCTTTCCTTCTTTCAGACATAGGAACATGCCGCAGATCCAAAGGCAACATGTGGGTGTGATTTTCCATGTACCGGTATCACTATTCCAGTGTAAATTTCTTCAGGTACACCAGGTACTTCACTTGTGAATTTATTCACTTGTTAATTTTTTTACATTGTTCACTGTATTGCCATATACGTCCTTTATTTTAAATGTTGATAGTTGTGGGTTTTTTATTACTTCGTTTTCATTAGATTGTAAGTCCTTCAAGAGCAGAAGGATTTTTTAAAAATCTCTGTAGTCTGAAGATCTAGCAGGATGCTTAGATTATATTACTCAAAGATTGTTGACTGAATAAATAAATGAATGAGTGAGTGAATTCTGTAGGGCACATCTCAAGTTGTACACTAGCATGTAGATGTGGTCTTGATGTAGTATGTGATAAACTATAAGTAGCTGTTAGGCTGTATGGTTCATAAAGGCCAAGACCCATATCCATCTCTTCCATATTTGTTATAACTCTAGCACTGAGCGTTATAACACTCAGCCCAGAGTAAGAGCTTAGTAAAGAACTGGTTGACTAAATGAGTGGATTAGTTTGTTCACTCCTCCTTCAAAATAAGGACAAGACCTTAGACCAAAACGCCTTCACAGCTATAATTACTCGGTGAAGTGGACCCTGAAACAGCCCAATTTGATCTTCTGGCTACTGCACTCATCACAACATTATATTGTGACCCCTTATGATATCCTGTGCTTTAGGTAGCAGTATTAGGCATATCTAAAAATTAGAAATAAACCTGATTCGTCTGATGTATTAATTCTCTATCTTACATCATAGTATGTTCACAAATAATACAGTTTGACACTTTCCCTGGAGGCATAATTTATTATTAGGTATAAATAAATATCATGTATACTTTTTGCTATTGGGGTATACAATCAAATGTTAAATGGTTTTCCAAGAGAATCTTGCAAAATTGATAATAAATATGCAACATGTGATATTTTGGCTAGTGCTGAAGTGACTATTTACTTAAATGTGTCTATTAATAAATTCATATTCCTCAGTTTAAGTGGTTCAGGATTTCTTCTGTTTGCATTCTTATTAGTGAACAGAAAAACTTTTTCTTTTAAATTTAATGTAATCACAAGTCAACATTTAGATATACAGTTGATTCATGAACAATGTGTGGGTTGGGGGCTCTGACTTCCATGTAGTCAAAAATCTATGTTTTTAACTTTTGGCTCCCCAAAAACTTAAAGACTACTAGCCTAGTGTTGACTAGAAGCCTTATTAATAACATAAACAGTCAATTAAAAATATTTGATATTTTGGGAAACCTGAGTGGCTCAGTCAGTTAACTCTCTCAATTTTGGCTCAGGTCATAATCTCAGGGTCATGGGATTGAGCTCCATGAGCCTGCTTAGATTCTCTTTCTCTCTCCCTCTGCCTCTCTCCCCTGCACTTGAGCTCTCTCTCTCTCTCTGTCTCTCTCAAAAAATTGTTTTGTATATGTGTTATATACTGCATTCTTACAATGAAGAAAGCTAGAGAAAAGAAAATGCTATTAGAAAATCATAAAGAAGAGAAAATACATTTACAGTCTTGTACTGTATTTATCAAAAAAAGTATGTGCACAAGTGGACATGTAAAGTTCAAACAATGTTGTTCAAGGTCCAACTTAGCTTTAAAATTTCTAAACTACCGAAGTACTGAAATGAGCAAATGGTTGGGGAAAAAATGCACTGTCTTAATGCTTCTTAGACATGTAAAATCTCCAAAATCTAGAATTCTGAAGACAGTATGAAATAAATTAATTTTATGGAGATATAAACTTCTGAGTCATTCTGATATCTTTTATATCCATGTAGAAATTAATCTTCCACAGACCAAGAAAAAGTCTTGCTAATTAATCTGACTTGGTGCTTGGTTTCAAAAGAATGAAAAAATTACTGTTCGTAAATTTTTGGTGAAGGCTGAGCTTTGGGATGTGCTTTCCTAGATGGTGATTGAGTAAAGACACAGGTTTATTTTCAAGACTCTATTTTTATAGTTTTATTTTTTGAGCTTATTAAATATTAACTTGCTTTCTAATTTTTCTCCATGTATCCCTCTCTGCACACCACCTTCATGAAGAAAAGTTGATAAGTATTTTCCTCTTTAGAGATTTTTTCTTGATGTTTCAGAAAATATCTTAAGTATTAAAAAAGCAAAAGCCTTTCATTTTAAGTATAGTGCTAGGAATAGTAATCCATCACCTCTCTAGCATCTTTTAGATACTTGCCAGCTAAAGTAGTCATAATGAAGTCATGTTGGTTCCATTTGGAAAATCCTCTGATTCTCTCCTTCCTGTTCCCTTTTGCTTTCTGCAGTGACCTGGCCATGTTGGGAAGCACGAGAGATACGGCTGTCCAGCTTTCTTTTTGCTTCTTTCTTGATTTAACCAATTGGGGGTTGAGGAAAAGGAATTGTGCTTAGTAGCAGTAATTGCCAAACCTTGATAAGTTTTCCAAAATGCTCAGAGGTGAAAGAGGGAGGGAGTAGCCAGTGGGGAAGTCTGCAGAGAATAAATATCGTTGGGAAAAAGAATGACAAAGGTGGCCAGACTTCCCAGTTCTTTTCAGCAACTCTTTCCAACTCAACTGCACTTCTCAAAAGATTCAAGAAAGCCAACAGTACTTTTTAAAAGACATTGAGTGGGTCTGGCTGCTTCCTTTCCCCTGTCAGACTCCTAATCTAAGGAAAAATCATGTGTTTTATATATAATACCTATTTGCAAATTTAATTAGTTCTACTATTATTTCATTGTTTATAAAAGAGAATTTCACATAAGTCACATAAGTCTCTAGACTGTCAAAAACTAATTCTTCAAAAATTCTTTACTACTCTTTCACAGGTTAGAAATATCAAAGAGCATGGCAGTTATATGTCTCTCTATCATTCATAATTGAATTAAAAGACTTTGAGGTAATATTTCTAATCAGTTCCTTACTGAAACAATCATCTTCATAATTGAAATACAATTATGAGTTCCTTTAGATCAGTACTACATAAAGTGTAGTACAGTATGCAAACTATTTGTTACAGACCACCATTGAGATAAGTTGAGAGAGAATAGGCATTTACATACTTAAACAAAATTTTTTTATGTTTATTTTTGAGAGACACAGAGAGACAGAGCACAAGTGCAGGAGGGGCAGACAAAGAATGGGGCACAAGATCCTAAGCAGGCTCCAGGCTCGGAGCTGTCAGCACAGAGCCCGACACGGGCCTCGAACTCACAAACCATGCGATCGTGACCTGAGCCAAAGTGGAGCACCCAACCGACTGAGCCACCCAGGGGCCCCGGCATTTACATACTTTTAGAGCAACTTAACATGACTAGGATATTCAAGTAAGTGTTTTGTGTTTTGCAAAAATATCAGTTGGTGATGGATGGGAAAGATGAACTCCTCATGTTAAGATAGCTTGAAAGCATGGGTTAGATAATGAAGTGTGTAGTTGCTCATGACTAAGAACACTAAACCACAAATCTGAACATGGTTGCATTTTTTAAAAATTTTTGTTAATGTTTATTTATTTCTGAGAGAGAAAGAGAGTGTGAGCAGGGGAGGGGCAGAAAGAGAGGGAGGCACAGAATCCACAGCAGGCTCTGAGCTATCAGCACAGAGCCTGACACAGGGCTTGAACTCATGAGATGTGAGATCATGACCTGAGCTGAAGTCGGATGCCCAACCGACTGAGCCACCCAGGTGCCCCCGGGTTGCACTTTTAATTGAGAGAAATGGTGGTAAAAAGAGCATTGTCTCTATAAGAAATAGAAAATGGTGTTTTGATGATCTAAAAAAAATTGAATTTTACCTCATATTGGGTTGGGTTAAACACTGGAAGAGCTGCATGGGCTTTTGACCTGTGTGGTTACACAGGACTCTGTGCTCAGAGGGCCCCATACTTGGATTAATGCTTTGTGGTGGCTGCTTTGAAATTAGTAATAACTTGATTTTGAACTTGTGTGTTTTAAGTGAAATTAAATTTTAATTGTGACAATATAGAGTGCATATAAGCAGAGGTGATACATGCAACATGTGTGGTCAACATTCTTTGCAGTTCTGTTTACATATACGTTCCTACTAAGTTATGAGCACAGGATTCTGGTGGGCCCACAATGCACAACGAACTCAAGTGAATTCTAGGTAAAAGTGTTATGTGTGTGACTAAGGGAAGAGAGTGCACTGACAACACCAAAAGGCCATGCTTTGAATGCAGACAGAAGCCAGTGTTATTATAAGAAACACAAACAACCAGGGAACCCTATCATATTTTCTTCTGTATCAGCCAACCATTTATACCACACATGAAAGAAAAGGTACAGATAGGGCATCTAATAGCTTCTTTCATTTTCAGTTCTTTCTTATTCATGAGTAAACTGAAAGCAGAGTGTTGATCAAATGTGTACATATCAAGAAGTAAAATAAAAACACTTGAAATAGTTTTTCACAGAACTTCCATTGTTCTATTAACAATGGGATATATATGAATGTATGAGCTATGAAATATTAATTGTAATTTTGCGTGATTTTACATGCAAATTAAATGTTCTGATAACTTGTATCAGGACTGACATTGCATAATATAAAGATGAATAGTAAAACTTATGTTAATAACTAAAAATTTTAATTTTCTTTACTTAGAACAACATTGAACAGCAAATAATAAACATGACATGTTGACAGAGGGATGCAGAAAAAGGGCAAAATATATTTAATGCTTTTAATGGTACTTTTTTCCTGTTTTCAGGGCAAGAGCCTCCACATTTTTATTTTGCACTGGATCCCACAAATTATGTAGATGGCCCTGATTAAACAGGATGTGAAGTGCTTGGATTAAATGGTGTCATTTGCTGTTATCCAGCTTAGATGGCAATATTAGTTTAGGCAGGATAACTTCAACAATATTAAACAGGTTTCATTACTACAGTAGTTTCCTAAAACCTTTACCAGGCTGATGTACACTGAGAAGAACTAAGGAAGGCATAGAGTATGCTGTATATCCTTCCTTATTTGAGTCCAGGGTCATTTTCTCAGTATTTTCAGAGATAAATATGTCTTTGGACATATTGGGTAATTCTGCCTCTACAACTCTTTAGTTCTATAAGTTACTTAACCTCTTTGAGTGTCAGTTTCTCCTGTAAATGGAATGCCTAACAATATTTGTTATAAAGATAAAATCTTCTAACAGGTGCCAAATACCTAGTAGGTACTTAACTTTATCACTGCATTTTCCCAAGTCTGTCATTGTTCTGTGGGAGCAATAAAGTTAATATTGCACCACGAATCCTTTTCTAAAAATTTTTGGAAATTTTGTTGTTCACCATAGAGGAACCAAAGGAAAACACTGAAACTTTCATAAGAATTGAGATCATTATCCAAAACTTCCTGGCATATATTAAGTGCTTAATAAACATGATAGAAATGAATAAATAAAATAATCATAAAACAAAATAAAAAGTATCTCAAGTATAGCCTGGATTCATATCTTGGCTTCTTCCACAAGGCAGATTACTTTATTTCTCACTTTCTTCATTTTAAAAATAAAAGATCACATTTGCCTTGTGGAATTATTATGAGGAGTAAATGACATATAGTATTTCCATACAGTACCTGATACATAATAACTGTTCGGTCTACATTAGCTATATCAATATGTTGAGAATTTCATCCTTTCCCCAAGATTTTATTATAATCCCAGTCTATGGTTCCCTCCTTACTGTAATTGAAAAAGGAGAGATACTCAAGGAATTCATAACCCAAAGGAAATAATAAAAGTGAGTGTAGCAGAGATTAAAGAAAAAATTCAAAACTATTTTCTAATTCATGTTTCTCACTCTAGAACTTGAAAAAGTTGGGGCCAACAGTCTGGTAGATATCCTGTTTATTTCCACTGTGTCACAAATGGAAAAATATTAAAAATCCCTTTCTTTTGAAATTTATTTCTGATAGTTTCCCTTGGGTGTTGACTTTGAAACAGAATGACCTCATATAAGACTTAGAAGAAATAAGAAGGAACTGTTTACTGACTTACTGAAAGAACTAAAATGTAACTCTTTTATTAGACTGAGTTATATGAATTTTGCATAAATGTTTTTATTATACAATTTAAATACTGAATTTTATCAGTGAGTAGCATGTGTTTTGTACATAGGTAACTGGCATCTCAGGAGACTGAATGTTAGTACTAGCTTGTATAATTCTTAGATGCTTCAGAATAGAGAAGCCTGGGAACTAAGGATTTTAGAGAACAGTACCAAGAAGGCTACACACTTGTGAAGAAGAGATTATTTTCTGAGACTCTTTATGCCCCACTCAATTTATTGTCCATTACTTTATGGTTTAGACCAAACTCTCACTTCAAGGGTATCCTTTCCACAGTTGCTTTCTTGCTTTTCCATAATTATAATCAATACCTATTTGAAAGCTACTACATGTCAAGCACTGTTCTAGGAATTTTACATGTACTAACTCACAACAAAACTATAAAAAAGATACTTTTATTAATATGTCCATCTTAGAGGAAAGGAAGATGAAGTACAGTTAAGACTAAGTAATTTGCTGAAGGTGACCCTAGCAGGAAGAAGCTGTATCAGGGCTCAATCGCAGGCAATCTGACTCAGGGTCCCTACTCTTCATCACTCGGCTTTACTGCTTCTGCATCATTCCCACTGGAAAACTGGACACTGAATCAGGTATACTGATTCAATTGTATCAGTACTGATACAATTCAAATACTGAATTGTATTTGTTCATTCTTCTTCCTATTTCCCATGTGAGGCACTCCGGAAGTGTTCAGAAATATTTATTGAATGAATAAAATATATGCTATTAGAATACCCAGGACAGATTTTTTTTTTAGTTTTAGTTCCATGGGAATATACACATCTTCACCCGTATTTAGCACAAGTATCACAGCAACCTTAGGTCCGTTTGTCAATATGAACTTACCATACAATCTTCTCTCTTCTAGTCCCCATCTTCACCAATGGAACTACCATTTATCCCTGTCCCCAAGTCAGATACTTGGAGCAGCTTTTTTTCTCCTTTCTATCCTGGCTTACCTTGGTCAATCCTTCCTAACTATATATACAGCAAAACTTTCTTTTCAAACTACTAACACTTCCATTGAGGACTTTGTCTTTTCTTTTTTGAATAATGATGGCAGCTGTTTAATGGTTTCCAAGCTTATGGCCACATTTTTGTAGTATTTATCTTTTGAAAACTTTGGTCATTCCACTTACCCACTATGGTAGGCAGATGTGCAAAGATGTCTAGTTGCTAATTCTCAAAACCTGTGAATATGTTACCTGGTTGGCAGAAGAGACTTTTCAGATACGATTATGGTAAGGACCATAACATCAGTGATATCTTGGGTTACTGGGTGGGTCCAACGTATTCATATGGGTCTATAAACGGAGAAACTTTTCCCAGTTGTGGTAAGAGGAAGATATTACTACAGAGAAATGCAAAGTTGCTGATTCTGAAGATAGAGGAAGGAAGCCATGAGTCAGGGGATGCAATCAGCCTCTGGAAGATGGAAAAGGCAAGCAAACAGAATCTCCCCTGGAGATCCAAGAGAGGAAAACAGCCCTGCTGTCACGTTGATTTTAGCTCATGGAGGCCTGACATTGGACTTCTGACTTACAGAATTTTAATATAATAAATTTTTGTTGCTTCAAGCCACTAAATTTGTGGCAATTTGTTACAGCAAATGCAAATGGAAAACAAATGCACCCTCCATAATTATCCAGTGACTCTCAAGAGATTTCAGGATTCCTTTCTTAATGCCTAGCGTGTGGCTTGAGTCCACTCACATAGTACCCATGGTGATTTTCTATCATAGACCTGTTCTACTTTCATATTGATGTGGAGGTTTCAGGGAAGGAGAAGAAAGGGCTGCTGCTCACCTGTTAAGTGAAAAATACATTTCCTTTCTGAAGTTAAATATCACAAAATCCATAGCTATCTCAGGGCCTAAACCAAAATTTTGGGGTTTAAGACTATGAATGGACATTTGGGAAATACCCACAATTCTCATGAAAATAATATGTTCATAGTCTCATGCAGGGGAAAAAAAAAAAAACCACGATGTGATCACCAATTCAGTGAATGGAAATTGTAAAAAAATTTACTTTACTGTAGAAAATATATTTTGTGACTAAACGTGCACCTAGAAGCAGAGGTAGATATAGTGTGATGTGAATGACGCTTAAACGTCACTGGGCTCCTCGCTTACTTGCCCTTTCTAAAGCTCTGAGAGAGGATCATACATTCCAGTAAAATTTGCATAAGTGAGATATTCCCACTGCAATCCGTTAAGACTACTATTCTTGCCATTTCTCCAACGCATTTTTCTTTCTACTGGGTGGCATTGGAAGGACATGTTGTATTTGTCATTTTCTATTCTTAAAGAAGGCCCCCAAACTATACCAGATTCAGGCCATGAAAAACCTGGATCCTTCTCTCTGTGGAAAGTAAAGACCAAATAGAGCTTGGCTTTGCCATTAAAGCACAGTAAGAGGAAGAGTGTCCTTCCTGTTTCAGATAAAAGATTTTCTAGTCATTGGAGAAAGTAAAGCATTGTTAAAGATATGTTCTTTTTGATGCCACTTAAGTCAAATGCATTATTAATTTCCCTCATTTTGATAATTTTTATAATGTAGCATGCCCTTACAGGAGGACACAATGATCTTTGGGTAATGCTTTCCAGGTTGACCCCAAATGGTATTCTTATTGCAAAATAATCCCTGGGAACTTGGGGACAGATGTACATGTATAATAAACAAAATATATATATTCATTAGTCACTTGCCACCATGCCAGGATTCGTAAGGATATAGCAGTGAAGAAAATGTGCTCTCTTCTCTTATGGAGAGTTAGGTAAGGGGCATAAAATAAACAAGTTAACAAATAAATGAATCATTGTCCACAGCGTCAAAAATCTTTGCATTGGTGAAAAACACAGGCTCCTTTGAAACAGTGACATTTGAGTAGAAACTTAAAAAAAGAAGTCATTCCTGCAGAGATCTCTGCTTGAGGAGTTTAAGGCAGAGGGAACATCAAGTGCAAAATCCTTAGACAGAGTTGAACTTTTTGGAGTTATAGATCAACGTTTTTCAGACTATAGTCAGTGACCAATTTGTGGGTCTTGAAATCAATTTGACGAGTTGTAACACTTTTTAAAAAATGAAATAGAACAGAAAAGAACAAAACAGAAAAATCAGAGTGCATGGCATATTTCAAAATACATTTTTCATAAACTGATATTTATGTGTGTGCATGCATGGGTGCATGTGCATATGTGATCGTGCACGTATGTGCATATATGGGTCATGATGTAAAATGTATTTTTTTTTCCTATAGTCTTGATGAAGAGTTTAAAAGACACTGCTGTACAGCTTATCAAGTCATCTGAATACTATTACACATGTAATGAGAGGCAGGGCTGGAATACTGAAACCACATATATACATACAAAGAAAGAGTGAGCTGCACAAAAGCAAAAGCTGGACCCACTGATCCACTCTCATTTCTTTGGCAAGATTAGATTTTTGTATTTAGAAAGCTGAAAATCAGACTCCAGGTCATGGTGCATTTTAAATCAGAGGTGGCCTTTGAGAGGTTCAGGTAGCCATTCTCCTTTTAGAGACACCTATCCCACATTGAACTATCTTGGGCAAACTATAAGAAAGGTGCCCCTGTGGAATGGACAGATTACAAAAGAAGATGTCTCTTCTGAAGGACAGAGGCATGGCAATAACCTTGCCAGGGTAACCAGGCCACACAGCTTAACAGGTGAGTTTCGGGTTGGGTTTCACTCCCTGTCCGACTTTTCCCACAGCTAAGTAGCTATTACCTTGTAGGGAGTACACAACCATATGCGGGATTCCCGGATATACCCCAAAACTCCGGTGCTTTGTGTCCCAGCAGTCAAATTCCAACAGAGAGAGAGAGACAGAGCATGAGCAGGGAGGGGCAAAGAAAGAGGGAGACACAGAATCCAAAGCAGGCTCCAGGCTGTGAGCTGTCAGCACAGAGCCCAAAGTGGGGCTTGAACTCACAAACCGTGAGATCATGACCTGAGCCGAAGTCGGACACTCAGCCGACTGAGCCACCCAGCCGCCCCAACTTATTTTTAGGCAATATCCATACCCAGTACAGTGTCTGGTTCAAAACTCAATTATGCTCAAAACTGAAGTAATTGGAGATGTAACTATCTAGGAATCAACAAAGTGAATATATTGGATGATGATGTCAGAAACCACACATAGGTTGCACATGGAACAACCTAAAATAAAGACAACTTGAAGGGCCTCTGAGGGTCAAGCCAAGTTCTATCTCACACACCGAATGTTCCTTTTAGCTTCAACTTACTCTTTTTGACATTTGCTATTACTTTTTCTTAGTGCCCATTTTCTTTCTTTTGGTGTGACTGTTGCTGGCTACTGAGCCCCTGCTCTGACATGTCCACAAGCCACTGTGTTCTAGCATGAATTGCCTTTGCTTTCCAATTTTCATGTCTTGGTTTGCCCCTATGATCAGTCAAGTGGTTTGGCCAATCTCATCGCACTGAAGACTCCATCTGCCACATATGTAAGTCCCTGAGTCCTGACATCCTCCCCCACAGTGAGCCTGGCCCATTTCACCCCTTCGCACCTCCATGGGTTTCCCATACTGTGCCTTCATTTACTGAATGAAATTAGTTACCTGGCATATCAAGCATTTTTAAATATTCATATGCAGGCAGAACATATAAGACTGTGCTTATCAGCAGTAATTGATGTTAAAAATAAACAGGGTAAATTTACTTATACTAAAATTACCATTATTATTCAATTAAAATACCTAATTGATATAGTACGTTCATACCTAGCATAGTAAATGTATTACTTAAAATTCATATGAATCATTAACATAATAATTAGAGAACTGTAAAGACTATTTCTAAATAAATAATTTTTATCATGAAGACTTAGCACAGATTGTGGTTCTAAATAAGGTGGTTTTAGCTGTGTTTAAGTCAGGCAAGTAAACTGAACAAATTACTGACCAAGATTCCAGGGCCAATTCCAAGAGTTTCAATTAATACTTACTTGTTAGTTGAGAGGTTCTGTGTCAAACATGCAAATGTCAAACAATATAAGAAGAAATAAATCACATATTTCATTCAGCTTTATTGCTGGAAAATAAAGTTTGTTTATTTTTGTTTGTTTTTTACTTTAGTTTATCAGGCATGATTGAGCTTTTCAAAAGATATGGATTTTTGGAACACCTCCATTCAAATCTGAGTAATTGTAAATGCAAATGGGCCTGTTAAAAAAGGTCTGTCTCTTTGTGCCAAGGAAAGTTAAATGACTAAATTCAGAAAATTCAATGAGGGATCAGAGTCAGCTTTACAAACAATTATTTAGGTCATGCTGCCTTAACTTGGTCTTTGCTCAAGAAATCATTCCTTCAATTTAGAGCAAATTGTAGATAATGGAAAAATTACCAAGAACAAAGGCTTTTGTTTGTACACATATGCATTCATTCTCTGTTGAATGTGGGACATGCACAAAAATTATCTAAATTATGACATCTATGGCACTTTTGTTCCTCCTTCTTCCCCATATACTCATATAAATAAAATTACTGCCTTATTATTATTATTATTATTATTATTATTCAAACATTACTTTTGAAAGGTGCAAGCCTGAGCTACAGTGCCATTAAAGCAGACAAAACCAAATGGAGTCGCAGATAAGATTTATCTCAAGGTGATTGAAACCTCAATCTATACAGACTAGCGATTCTTGATCAGATTAGCAAGAGTGGTTTTTTTTAATACTATTTAAAAAAATTTTTTTTGACATTTATTTATTATTGAAAGACAGAGCATGAGCAGGGGAGGGGCAGAGAGGGGAGGAGACATAGAATCCAAAGCAGGCTCTAGGCTCCAAGCTGTCAGCACAGAGCCTGATGGGGGTCTCGCACTCACAAACCATGAGATCATGACCTGAGCTGAAGTCGGACGCTCAACCGACTGAGCCACCCAGGCGCCCCTTAATATTATTTTTAATACTATATTCTTTCTTCTAAAAAAATTTTAATGGTTATTTATTTCTGAGAGAGAAACAGATAGAGCGTGAGCAGGGGAGGGGCAGAGAGATGGAGACACAGAATCTGAAGCAGGCTCCAGGCTCTGAGCTGTCAGCACAGAGCCTGACGCGGTGCTCAAACTCATGAACCATGAGATCATGACCTGAGCCGAAGTCGGACGCTCAACCGACTGAGCTACCCAGGCACCCCAGTCTCTTTTTCATTTAAAAATGTTCTTGCAACTTCATTATTTTATTGCCTTAAGATAAAATCACTTGGATATAACAGAGCCAAGTGTCAGAATAGTAACCTGAGAAACCTGAGATTATAAAAAGGCACGCTGGGAGTATTCTTTCCACGTGTTATGCCAAAAGACAATATGCTAGTCAAGCAACATTACTCTTCAGAGCAACTCTACTCTGGAATAACTAATAATTATAATTTTATTAATTTTCTTAAATCAAAAAGTTTAATGTTATAAGATTTCATTATTAATCTGGGTGTGCTAAAAATCAGGGGTTCCCAGACTTGGAAATTGTGTGGACCCAGAAAATATTGAAACAAAATAATAGTGATATTTTCTCCCCAATAAGAATAATAAAACAATTAAACAAAAGAACCAACCAACCAAAATAAACCTGCCATCTGTTGTTATTATAATTTATTAAAAGCAATGTCATTTGACATCAAACAAGCATGAATTATAATCTTAGAATAAAGGACAATCCTAAGAATTATTCCAAATTAGGTTTATGAAAGGTCATTACTTTTTAAATGTATTTTTTTTGCTATAGCCATAAAACTTAGTCAAGAAACACATTTGTCCAGAGACTGATGTCTGATAACTGCTATTATAGAGACTTCTAAAATGCTGAGTGCATATTTTATTTGCATGAAGGAAGCTTAAGTAAATTAAGCTTTAATTATTACCTGCTCCAGGCTCTCATTTCCTTATGTATGAAATGGGCATAATATGAAATGGGAGAATTCAATGGGCTAATACACCTGAAATCTCTTCTTTGCAAGTTTATTAATTTATTTTGAGATAGAGAGCACAAGCAGTGCACAGGGGTGGGGGGTGGTGGGGGTGGGCAGAGAGAGAGGGCGAGAGAGAGAATTCCAAGCAGGTTTTCTGCACTGTCAGCACAGAGCCCAATGCAGAACTCGAGCTCACAGATCACAAGATCATGACCTGAGCCAAAGTCAGACATTTAACCAACTGAGCTACCAAGGTATCCCATGTCTGAAGTCTTTAGTACAGAATCTGTCACATACATATGCACTCAATAAATGTCAACTGTTATTCTTACTGACATTAGTGCTTAAGGCCTTGTTATACTGAAATTTGATTCATCTCTAAAATACCCATCTCTCAAATCCGTATTAAATATCTCAAAGGGAAAAAAAACATAAACAGATATTAAACTCGGGTCTATAATATGTATGCTAAATTGTACAAGTGAGGTGTACTGATGTCTGTAATTTACTTTGCATCAAAAAGAAAATGAATTTATAGATAGATAGAAGGGTAAGTAGATGAATATTAAGTACAAAGCAAATGTAATAAACGCTAGTTATAGAACCTAGGTAGTAGACATACGTAAAAATCTTTCATATTTTCTATGTTTTTCATAATGAAATAAGAAAAAATTAAAAAGTGCAAAATTTTAAAGAAACCATCTTAAAATTGTTACCACCTATTAATTAAAATAAGAAGCTATCAGATGCCGACATTGTTCCTAACACCTGCCCGGGAGTTCCATAGCTCTATCTAAGGGTAGGTTTTCTGCTGTCTTGGCTGCAGGTCCAAAATTACTAGTTGTGATAGTGCCTCTCTAGGCATGTTTTCCCTGGCTCCCACTTCAGCCACACATCTGAGGCTGTGGGAGGCCCTGGTGCCTCCAGGCCCAACCTTGCATATGGTTTTGACTTACCTGATCAGGCCAAACCTAGGCCTGTGAGGGCAAGTGTGAGCAGACTCTGGGAATGACTAAGTTGTAAATTGGTCTCTAGTCTGCAGTCAGGTTTTTGAAAAGCAGCAATGATATAATTTGATGATAATGTTCAGGACAAACAGAGCATTGGTTGCAAAAACATGAAAAAAAATGTGCTGACCACATAACTTGCCACAAAACACTTGGTATTTGGGGTGCCTGTGTGGCTTAGTCAGTTGACTGTCCAGCTCTTGATATTGGCTGAGGTCATGATCTCACAGTTCATGGGATCAGGCCCCGCATCAGGCTGACAGTGTAGAGCCTGCTTAGGATTCTCTCTCCCTTGTCTCTCTGCCCCTCCCCTCTTTGTGTGCATATTTTCTCTCTCTCTCTCTTTTTCTCTCTCTCTAAATGAATAAACTTTAAAAGAAAGCACACACATAATAAACAAAACACTTGATATCATACAGTTTTATTCCTGTATTAAAAAAGGTATATGTGTGTGTGTATACATACACACATACATATAAATACAAATACATATATGTATATATTTATATCCTCTGTGGAACTATAAAATGATTTTCAGCTATAAAGTGTTTTTATAAAATGTTGCCAGTTTTCATAATTCTTATGTTCTCTTTATAATTTCAGTGTTAAATTTTTGGTTTTTGTTTATTTTTCAACTGTTTGAAAAATTTGTGGTGATTAACACTTAAAGAATAACTCAGTGTGAAGGCAGAGTCAGTCATGGTAGAAATGACTGTAATGTCACCAGGTAAGAATTATTATTTTATTTTAGAAATTAAGGAAATATATTTAATATATTTTTTAAAAATCCAATTACAAAAAGAGAAAAAACTGACGTCAACCATGTAAATATTTGTCATTCTAAGAAAGTTTGTAGGTATTTTAGGGACATGTCTTTCTTCTGAATGCCAACTATTTTTTGTTTTGGGGGTAGGATATCAAAATATGAAATAAATCTGTAGTCCCTAGGCAAAGATAACTAAGTAAAGCAAAATTTCAAGCAAAATTAATTATGCTTTAATCACATAGATGTTTCTAGTAAACCTTTCTTTTTCTGAGTTATCCAGATAGTAATTGCCACTATTTTTTTATTTCTATAAACATAATATCAGAGAAAATACCATTCTTCAATAATATTTTTCCACAATGGGGTTAGGCCATGACAAGAAGAGACTTGCCAGGATTATTCGTAAGAAGTAGAAGCGGTAACTATAATGTGTCAATAGATTCTTTATGCCCCAAATAGAGTTTCAAAAACAAACAAACATAGGTAAGAGAAATTTGAAGCTAGAGATGCCCTTAGAAATGTGCTTTTGTGAATGAAAAAAACTAGTGTCCAAGGCAGTTAAAAGATGTACCTCTGAAGTCCATCATGGAGCCAGCCAAGTTGCTGGGTTAGTTGGTCCAGCCCTTTTTTCCCCACCCCACATTGCCAATACCTCTGCAGGTTACTATTCTTTTGCTATGTAGAAACAGGACTTTGGAAGTAAAACCATATGGAAAAGATTTATCTTAACATAAGTAGATGTCTGTTTATATTGAGGGACTAATAACAAGATTATATTTAACTCTGAATTATTTACACAAGATGTATGCAATTTACATACAGATTACAAACCATATATTCCACAAAGCACAGTAGGGAAGAACTAAGAGTGATAGAGAATTCTTCACCATGGTTTTTGTGGCTTGAGTACACTTAAATAAGAATTCAATATATCAAATATCTATTTTACGTAGGACACTTCGGTGGCCTGCTTTATGGTATACATAAACCCTGCTCTCAAGGAGGTGATGCCCTCGTCAACTAGATGAGGAAGATACCAGTACATAAATAGCATTCACAAAGCTGTGTTTTGCAAGATTGATCAGAGAACTGAAAACTGGAGACAGGTGTAGGCATATATTAGGAGGCCGACTGGCCAAATATAGGACAGAAGCAAAAGGCTAAGGGACTGGAAGTTGATGGTGGGAGAGGGGGCAGTGAGTGGCAGGCAAAGAAGAAGAACTTTAGTTCAAAATCTGAGAATTCTGATAGATTGATTTCTCTTCCTCTCTCACTCTCCCACTACAACTTTTATACAGTAACAAAAACAAACAAAAAATGATAGAGTTCAAGTAAAAAAAATACTGTAACATCAACCCCAACAAACCTGACCCCCTTCCGATACCATTTTGAATGTCACCACCATGCCCAAAACAGGAAATCATCCTGGATTGCTCCTTGACTCTCAATCTCCACATTGTGTATCTTTCAGCTTCCAATAATACTACCTCCAAAATGGGTACTTTTACATGGACTCCCCTGCATCTTCACTGCACCATTTTTGCCCTCCTCATCTCATTCATTTAGACTACAGAATCTCGACTTACCCTCTCCAAACCTCTTCGCTGTTTCCCAGGATCCTACATAGTAGGGGCCATCACTTACAAAGTAAAATTTAAGCTCAATTGTCTGTCAGTAAAGGTATTTTGTGATCTGACCTTTACCTGTATCACCTTACCTCCTACCACTTCCTTTCCTTTTTACTACCAACTTTATTCTCCAAGAATATTGAACACTTGTAGTTCCAGGGACACGCCATGTTTTGCACTGCTGTGCCTTTTCACTTGTGGAAATCCAGCTGCCAGGCCATGCTCTATTTAGACCACACGACTACACTAGTGAGCTGATGGATAAATAAATGAATTTATTGTTGTCCTTCTTGGTTGAAAATTTTCAGAGCCTCAAATACTTTGTGTTTTGTTCTCCTAAATGGACCTTAAATAGATGGACCGTTTAAGCAATTATGTACTCACACCATGTTACACACTTGAGTAAAAGGACAAAGCATTCATAATCTCTGCCTAACAACACAGCATACAATATTTACAACAAGTTGGAAATTAAAAATATTTTATTTAAGACCATAGTACATAGTATGATGCATTAGTTATTGGTATCTGGCATGTAATAGGAATTTGATAAATATTTGAAACTAAGGCAACAAAACAGAAAAGCAACCAACCGGGGTGCCTGGGTGGCTCAGTCGGTTAAGTGGCCGACTTCAGCTCAGGTCATGATCTCGCGGTCCATGAGTTCGAGCCCCGCGTTGGGCTCTGTGCTGAAAGCTTAGAGCCTGGAGCCTGTTTCAGATTCTGTGTCTCCCTCTCTCTGACCCTCCCCCGTTCATGCTCTGTCTCTCTCTGTCTCAAAAATAAATAAATGTTAAAAAAAATTTAAAAAGAAAAGCAACCAACCAAAGAGAAAGTGAGAGAAAAATTATTTGAATTTTAAAATCCAAGAAGTATTTTGCATTTTTTATACAAAAATCCTCACATTATTTTAATCCAAGAAACCTTTGTACAGACTATTTTATTAGAAAACCCAATATGTAAAGGAAATATATTATTAATTCCCTTAGGTCTGCAAGTACTGATCACTGGCTACATGTTTGGATTGTATTAGAGACATAGCAAAGTACAAGATCTCTGTCTTCTTGGAGCTTTACTTCTAGCAGTGAAGACAGATAACAATGGAGAAATTTTCAAATGGTGTAAGTAATATGAAAATGACAAAACAGGATATTGTGATTGAGAATGATGCGCAGGAAGTTTGGCTCCTTTTGATATGGTTATTGAGAGAGCCTCTGTGAGGAGGGGGTAATTTTGAAGTAAGACCTGGATAAATGAAGATGAACCCAGACAGAGAAAATATCACATGCACAGGCCCTTTAGTGGCAACAAACTTGTCAAGGTCAAGAAACTGAATGAATGAAAAGCTACCATATTATCCAGCAATTCCACTTCTCTATCTATCCACATGAAATGAAAACAGGATATTGAAAGGATATTTGCATTCCCAAGTTCATTGAGGCATTATTCACAATAGCCAAAATATGGAAATAACTTAAGTGTCCATCAATGGATTAACAGAAAAAGAAAATGTGATATTCATATATATTATATACATATCGCACACACACAGTGGAAGGAAACCACAGCATTTGAGTCAACATATATTGACCTTAAGGGCATTCTGTTAGTGAAATAATCAACATAGAGACAAATATTGCACGGTATTACTTACATGTAAATTCAAAGGAAAAAAAACCCTAAAACTCATAGAAACAGAGTAGAAAAGTGGTTGCCAGGGTAAGAGGGGTATGGGAAATACGGAGAGGTTGGTTAAAGGGCACAAACATTTAGCTATAGGATAAATGAGGTCTGAGGACCCAATGTAAAACATGGTGACTATAGTTGACAACATTGTATTATATAATTTAAATTGCTAAAAGAATAGAACTTAAATGTCCTCAACAACAACAACAAAGATAAATATGTGAGGCAATGGATGTGTTAACTAGATTGAGAGAATTCTTTCACAATGTATAGGTCTGTCAAATCATCACAACGTACACTTTAAATATCTTACAATGTTAATTGTCAATTGTACTTCAATAAAGATGAACAAACAAAAACACCCGGCATGTCTTGAGCACCTACCATGTGCCCATCACCAAGCTTAGTGATGGGATGCAAGGTGAAAAACATACTTGTTGTCTTAGAGATTATACAATGTACAAAGAAACACACTAACATAATTTTAGAGTAATACACTAATTGTGAAGGTAGAGATACGGGACGATTGGTGTAAGGATCAATCATCCCAAACTGGTGATTGGGGGAAGTTTTCCTGAAACAGGTAACACCTGGATTTTGAGTTAATTAACCAAGCCAAAAGGGTGCTCCATGCACAAAGAAAGAATAAGCTAAAGAAGAGATGGTTTTCATATAGATGGGTGCAAAAGAGGTCGTTCAAGTTGGTATTACTAAAGCTAAAAATAAGAACTGAGTAGAAAATAAGATTTGGGACATAAACAAGCAACACATCAAGAATGGCTTCAAAGTCATTTCAAGATGTTCAAACACTATCCCAAGGTCAATTAAAAGCCATTGATGAATGTTGAACAGTAGACTGGACCTAGTAAGATTTGCATTTTAAATAGATCTCTGGCAGCTGGTGGGGAACATCTTGGACATATTTTTATCCAGCTACTATTCTGGAAGAAAATTGCTTTTCCAGAAATGCCAAACCTCTTCTGAATTTTTTAAACACCTTTAAACTAACTGTTTAGAACAGTTTTAAGGGGAGTTGCTTAATGTTTACCTTATAATAATTTTTTGTTTCAAATTAACTTTGTAGTTTAAGTGCACAATGGCAAAGAGGTAGAATAAAAAGCGGTTTGTGGTTTGACTTATCAGCCAGACATTCTGCTAACAGAAGACTGAGTTGTCCTTGGTTTTCTAATATTACTCATGTCTTAGATCTCAATAGAGCAGTGAATTCATCTGACTCAAATGTGACAGGGGATCCTCTCTGAAGAATATTTGCAACCTTTTTGCATCTTTCCTCTGAAAATCTTTACTCCTCTAATTCGATTCCATAATTGGAAATTAAATAGAAATCCATACCTTCTTAAAAACATCATGATTATAAATATTCCACTGCTTTCACCAGAGGGTGTCTATTGTCATGTTGTATATCTTTTTGACCTTTGGACACTGAAGCACAGGTCTCTGTTCAAGGAAGCACACACTTAGGGTGGATGCAGGTTTCATTTGTGTGTTTCAAGTGTCTGTATTAAACTCTAATTAGCTATCCTATCTGGAAACTTCTAATACCCTTGAAACCATATCCCAGCTTAAAGTCTTGGTCAATATTGATATGCAGGTTTCCCTGATATTGTAAATACATTATTAAACTACTGTCTCATCCACCTCACCTATTACTAGAGTAATTCTTTTATTTATTTATTTATTTATTTATTTATTTATTTATTTATTTGGCTAGAAAGCACATGGAGGAGGGTCAAAGAAAGAGACAGAGGGAGAGAAGAATCCTAAGCAGGCTCCATGCTTTCAGTGCAAAGCCTGACACAAGGCTTGATCCCATTAACTGAGATCAACACCTGAGCTGAAATCAAGTCAGAGGCTTAAACCAACTGAGCTGCCCAGGTGCCCATGGGGCAATTCTTTTAAGAGTCTGTACTTCTGCACTCTGTATTCACAATTTGGCACAAGTGGCTAATGAAAACAATACCATTTGTGAGTACCTTTCTTTGGAAAGAAGATTCAAAGTTTTTGTTTTCTTTTTGGAAATGCAATAATTGACTATTTTCACACTAGAGGCTAATTACTGAGCATTTGCATAGTTTTTTAACCAGATTGAGATAATTTGAGGAGTTAATCTTTAAATTCTGTCCTTGTTGTCTCTACTCTCCTTCTGCCAGCATTTGCTATTCCCCAACTTCTTCCATATCAAAGCCATTAAATATCATTGATACTATCAGTTTCTCCACCAATGAAGGACAAGATGCTTTTCCCTAGAAAAAGAATTTAAAAAAAACCCAACACTTCATTTGCAAGAGTATGTTCATATTCATTTTTTTAGTTCTTTGTTATTTCATTCATTTAATGAAATTATTAAACCTCCTTTCTCTGTAATCAAAGCTTGAAAGACAAATCTAGTACCATTAAAAGACCCAGAGTAGGCACCAGAGACCTGGATGCAAGTCCTAAATTTGTAACTAATTGTGTGAGCCAGATAATGTAGGCTCCTTACACCTCAGTTTTTTCATCTAAAAATGGAGCAGATTAAATCAGTGGTAACTTATCTTAATTAGGTCATAAGCCTCTTGCAGAATCCAAGAATTGGATAATTGGATAATTATGAATTATCCACATATACAAAAAATCTTGCATTTGATTTCTTGGGAACCTATGGAATCCTAAAACCTGTATATGAATGCTTGGGAGATTCATAGGCTCCTGGTTATGAAACATTGAAGTAAATGGTCTCTACCTTTAGTGTTCCATAGAGCCTTGCTGTTCAAAGTGTGGTTCAGAGAGTAGCAATTCACCTGGTAGTTTGTTAAAAATCCCAGACCCTGGGGGCACCTGGGTGGCTCATTGGTTAAGCGTCTGACTTCGGCTCAGGTCATGATCCTTCAGTTCACAGGTTTGAGTCCCGCATCAGGCTCTGTGCTGACAGCTCAGAGCCTGGAGCCTGCTTCAGATCCCGTGTCTCCCTCTCTCTCTTCCCCTCCCTCCCCTGCTAGCTCCCTCCCCCTCTCCCTCTCTCTTGCTCTCTCTCCCTCAAAAAAAAAAATTAAAAAACAAAATCCCAGATCTTGGCCCAGACCTACTGCATAAGAATTTGCATTTTAGGTGATTCATATGGACACTAAAGTTTGAGAAGCACAACTATTAAGTTTATTTATTACATAAATAAATTTCACGTAAAAGCAGAAAGGAAGGTAAAAATGATTATTAGAATGGTGCTTTCTTTTCTCTTGTCTCGTCATGATGTCTCCAAATACAGACAAACCACAACAAGAGTTTTAATCATGGACTCAGATCCATGAATGAATTGAAGAGTCTTTCAATAAAAGAAACTTAAGTCTCTGGATTTTGTTTTATTCATGGAAGAAATATTTCTTTACATTATGATGTTTGTGTTAATGATAATCATGATTAAATATACGTGGTATTTGGGGAAGTTATCACTACTAATGGCCCCATTGACAAAATGGGAAGAGAAAAACCAAAAACTTAGTTTGGCTATGTGAAAGTATTTCTAATGGCAGTCACTTATGTGAACCACTTAGCATTTATGCTTAATAATATGCAGTATAATAATTATTACACAATCCATGGATAGACTCAGGTACCAGATTAACATTGCTGTAGGTTTTATTTAATTACAGTAGTAAAGTGCAGAGATACATTTAGTCTTCATAATTTGTTAGTCTTACAGCATGGGAATCTGCTCAAAATTTTTCACAACCAAAGCACATATTAGTTAAAAAGGACATGTTAAAGATGAAAATTAGTGTTTTATATTAAGCTATTTAGTGCTAATATAGGATCTCTATTCTGAAGTGTAAACGTTCTGGTTCAAAACATATGAAAGAAATTTAAAACCATAAGTATTCATTTGCAGATGTCAGACTTGAACTTTTGTATTAAATATACCTAAAATTAAGATAATTTTTGAAGTCTTCCTGGGTAGATGCCATATTAGTCTTCAAAACTCTGAACTCCCGTATTTCCAAAATGACTTCTTAAAATGGAATAACTAAATGTATTAGAAGCATGGAAGATGTAGGGATTAAGGGATAAGAAGTAATCAAATAAAGTAAAGAGAAAATAAGGTTATGGGTGACAAAAGAGATAGCTATGAATGAACAGAGTAAGAATCTCATGCATAAATGCAGAATGACATTTACTGAGCAAAAAAAGAACAGTGGACAATGTAGGATGTTTTTAAAATTGTTCGTGCATCTTTTGTCATGCCATAATAGTCACTCAATCGTGCTCCATAATTAAATCAATATCACTCTCTCCCTCTCTCTTGAATATGTTATAGTAGTAGTGTCTCTTGGTATTCCAGAAAGTGTATAATATATTAAAAAAGATGGTTCACCATTGTATTTCCAATAAAGATTCCTTTAGTAGTTCCATGACCTCATGTGAGATAATTGCATCAATGATTATTCATTCCTCTCCTATCAGAACTTTTAGAAAACTGTGGTTCAATTGTCTATGCCCTCTAACTTAAGTCATTTGTTTATCTCCTTTTATCTAAGCTACTTGAGTAATGGGCAGTCACTGCCAAAACAGATTTTTCTTAAAAGTTGAAAAAGCAAGAAAAATAAGGCTAATTTCTCTTTTTTCATCTCTAGTTAAGAGTTTAGGTAACTTTCTTTGCACCCATTAGACAAGCATTCTGGGTTCAGTGCAAGACAGAATTTGGGTCGAGGGTGGCAATGGTGAAAGTGTGTAGATAATGGTTTCCCAACCACAGAACTCAATTGCCTCAGTGAATAGTAAGAGTCCGATAAAGAGCCGATCTGTTCTGTTGCATCTCAAATTGATTTATGTCAGTTTATTCATTTGCTAGTATAGGGCATTTATTTTGCCCTGAAACATTCACATGCTAATTTAATAGATGTTTGTTGAATAAAGACAATAATTCAAGTGAATGATAGAAAATATGCACTGTTCTTATACTTTATAGTCCATTTAGGAATTGATTTATTATTTATCTTTTCTACTTTTTTTGCCCTGCAGATTTAATTTTATATTGGATATCATTTCCTAGGCAAAGCATAGACTATGTAAGTGGGTAATAGGGTTTTATAGTGCCTAACCATAGTATTGCATACAATTATCTTTTAATAAGAGTTATAATAATGATGTACTCTACTACTACTTTTAACAGTTATAATGATATATTTCTACCTATACCCATGTAGATGTAGAGATTTCTTCTACTCTTTGTCCTGTTCCATTGTGAGGGCTGATGTGCTTGAGGAAGGAGCTAAAGGACAAGAAGAATACACAAGAATCAAGAACTAGGATGGAAATAAGAAAATACTGGAAAAATACTAGAAACAAATCAGATTTACCCTGCTCATTGAGCTCCATATTCTTGTTTGCCCTCAACTTTCCTCTCTCTAGTTGAAAGTCTTTGTGTTTGTCTTTAAAGCAAATTTAGGACTTGACATTTCTGAACTTAGCATTTTTAAGTAAGTCAGACATGCATATGTGTCTATGCATCTGTGCATATATTTACACAAGTGTGCGTTTGTATGTAAATATACTTAGAAGTGTATGCATGTGTATTGCATTTGCATGTGAGTGTATTTGCACATATACTTACATGTTTGGTAATTTGAGTTTGTATTCATATAAGTACATATATATGTGTATGTATTCGAGTATCTACATATGTGTTTATATTTGGTATATCAGAAGAAAAATAAATTTGAGAAAGTAGATAGCTCATCTATAAAATTGTTTGGTTTAAAAAAATAAACTTTCTAATATATTCTGGCTGGTTCATATCAATAAACTTTTTGTGTGCTTCAGGAGAATAAATTTTAGGATGAAGAGAAGGCGACCTTGGATAGTATTCCAGGGATTTGGACAATTTCCAGGCTAGGTTATTAATTGTGACTTGTATGTTTTCTGGATCCTGCTGTAGCAATTGAATAAGGAGTCATTTTCTTTTATAAGCAATTTTTATTCTATCTGTGGATTGCTATACTCCATTTTAGAGATGGCTCTGTCTCACCAGCCAGAAAAAATGCTTCTTTTCAATAGAAGTTCACTGTTTAGCAGCTTTAATTAATGATCAAGAAGTTTTCAATGAGTCTGAAAGGTGAGGTCAGGTAAGCTAAAAAGTATTATGATTACACTTTCTTCCATGAAATTCAGCATAATATATTAAAAAATATAGAACAAAGTTTAGCAATGGTTATGAAACCTCTAATAATAAATGGGCTTTCAATATTTTTCATACACTCACTGGCAGAGTGGCTTGCTTTATAAACTTCTTTTTATCTGCATAAGGTATAATTAATTATACAGAATTTCAAATCCCAATGTGAAGAGCTGAAAACCACATGGTAATTGTTCTTAATAGTTGGATTCTTTTCCTGGTTAGCAGCATAGAAACTTCTTTCTGGAATCACAACATTGTCGTGCTGAGTTGAACAGGATGCAAATCTGGCCTGAAGTTTTCTTACAATGACTATAAAAATATGTACTGTTCATCTACTCCTCAGGTTGTCATCAGGAATAAAAGCATATTATATCAGTAGGATTCTGTTATCTCTCCAGTTACACAGCCTGCCTGCAGACAAGGCCCAGCTTAACCCAGGAACCTGAAATATTGTGAAGCCACATGCACATGGAGATAATAATGAAATGACTCCCAGTTTTCATACCTGTTTCAGAACAGGCACTTGGGAGTGAAGGAAACATGGATGCATTTTATTGCCTGCTTTTACATATAGAAAGTTAGAGTACATTTCTTCTTACTATGTTTATTTTTAACATTGAAATTTCCAACATAGTTTTCACAGAATGAAGAGCTAATGAATTTTAGATTTATTGAGATATTAATATACAATATATAAGCATATCTGGGTATATTAATTTATTCTTCTTCTGTCTTTCTGTACTATTTACCATCTTTCTAGTTGTACCTTACTTTGCTACAAATTTAAGTGCATTATGAGAACAAAAATTACTGACAGAATAGTGTAAGAGACATGAAGTAAAGCAAGATCATTTATAAATTAAGTAATATAATTTAAAAATATATACCAGAAGCTTCTTTACAGTTATTAGGGATATACATCTAACTCTGAGCTTCCTAGAAACCATTGAAAGACAGAATTATTCATTCAATATGGTCAGTAATAAAATCAGCATGACTTCTCTGAAAAAGTGTGAGAAATATTTCTCTTACAGATCATCATAGATGACCCTGTATGATATAGCGAACTGGATTGTATTGTATTGTATTGTATTGTATTGTATTGTATTGTATTTTTAAAATATTTTTTATTTATTTTTGGGGGGGGGGAGGAACAGAGAGAGAGAGACAGAGGATCCAAAGCTCAGACAGCAGTGAGCTGGACTTGGGGCTCAAACTCAGGAACCGTGAGATCATTACCTGAGCCAAAGTCGGAGTCTCAACTGACTGAGCCACCCAGGTGCCCCCCTCTTTTCTTAATGATGGGATTTAAAAAAATAATATCCTTTTTTAAAATTTGATATGTTCCATAAGGGTCAATGTAGACTGAAAACATAATGGTAAAGTATAATTCTGTCAGATCAAGTCTGCAAGAGGTGAGAACAATGCGTTCCTGATGTATAGGTTTCAAATTTACAACATCTAAAGTCACGGTTGGAAATTGGGAAGATATAGGCAAAGTTTAGCCACAGATACATTGCATTTATCTAATCTTTTTTATTCCATTAGGGAACAGTACTTCTCAAACTAATTTCAGTGAAGCACCAGTTTTTGTTTTTTTTTATAAATCCTCCCCTTCATTAATCAGTTTTTAAAAATATAATTATAAATAAATTATTAGAAAAAAAGAAACTTAAAAAAGACTTAAAAATACAAGCCTGTATTTTCTTTTATTCAATTTAACAGACATAAATTACTTCCAGCTTGTTATAAAACTCTCTAAATGTTTCCTCTCACTTTCTACATTTCTCAGGGTCCAATATGAAACACTTTGAAAAACAATCTGGCCTACAAAACGTGCTTTGAGTAGCACCTTTGTATCCATGGATGCCCATCACTTCCATTACTCTACCTTCCCCCATGACCTTGTGTCTTACCCAAACCCACATTACTCATTTACATTGTGGGCTTGGCAACTGGGATTAGCTAAATTTTGGACCTTGGGGCAACAGTCAATTCTCCAAAAAATGCTAGTTCACATAAATAAGCTTTTAATGAAGACTAGATGAAGTGGGGCCAAAGTTATACTTCCTTTCATGTTATAAGGGTTTAAATACTCTGTAGTACCACCTACGGATACACCATTTGTTAATTTATGCATAGAAAGCAGTCACCCTAACTCTGCATGGAGGTAAGTTTATTATGAAGATCAAAGGAAATAATGTGCATCAACACTTTGGAATGATGTAAAATGCTATTTGCACAAACTATGCTATTTGTTCACATACATGTACAAATGTTCAAATGGCAAGGAATTCAAAATAAGTGAAATAAACATTATTAGACTGTGTATAATTCTGGAGGTATCATTGACATATATTCTACTTTTAGATGGGTTACAAAGCCCCAAATATATTGTTTCTATTGTGTTTTAGATAGTCAATTATCTTTTAGAGCAATTAAAACTTTTTAAAATCCTTGATATTTAATTTTATTTTTACTGTTACTGACGTTTTTCATGTTTTTAAGTAGATCCATGTTTTTGTCTTGTATTTTTTTGTTTGTTTTAGAGAGAGATAGCATGAGTCAGGGAGAGAGGCAGAGGCAGAGTGAGAGACAGACAGAGAGGGGAGAGAGAGAAAGAGAGAGAGAATCTTAAGCAAGCTCCACACCCAGCAGAGAGCTTGATCTCACGAACTTTAGGTCATGATCTGATTTCTCAGGGCTCGATATTGTGACCTTGAAATCATGAACTGAGCTGAAATCAAGAGTTGGATGCTTAACTGACTGAGCCACCCAGGTACCTCTCTTTCTGGTATTTTATTTGTACCACATGAAAAACCATTTTTTTTTCTTTCTTTCCTTTTTTTTTTTTTTTTTTTTTTTAACATATGTGGACTTTGTATAGTTATCTTGTTTGGAGTTCTCTTGACTTCTTGGATATGTGATTTCATGACTTTGATTATTCTTATATTTATTTATTTTTTAGAGACAGAGAGAGATAGTGTGAGCAGGGGAGGGAGAGAAAGAGGGAGGCAGAATCCAAAGCAGGCTCCAGGCTCCAAGCTGTCAGCACAGAGCCTGATGTGGGGTTCAAACCCACGAACCGTGAGGTCATGACCTGAGCCGAAGTCGGACGCCCAACTGACTGAGCCACCTAGGGGCTCCATGACTTTCATTATTCTTAAAAAAATGTCAGGAAAAATCTAGTTCATTGCCTGTGTTTATAAAGAGAGTTTCTTCTATGTCTTCAAATATTTCTTTTGCTTGTTCTCTCTCTCTCTCTCTCTCTCTCTCTCTCTCTGTTTCTTTTTCTAGAATTATATGTATAGTAGAACTTTGGATATTATCCCAGAAATCTTGGATTCTCTATTCTGATATTGTTATTTTTGTTTTCCTTTTACTCTTTTTGACTCTGTTTTTGTTTTTTTGTTTTTGTTTTTTTTTTTACTTTATTTTCAGTTTGTCTAATATTTAATGACCTGTCTTCAAGTTTACAGATTTTTTTTTCTGTGAGATAAACTGAGTCAACTAATAAACACATTGAAGGAATCTGTGATCTGTGATAACATTTCCTTTTATTTCCAGCATCTTCATTTGAATCTTTCCTATAGTTTCCACTTTTCTGCTGAAATTCTCTATTAATGTGTATTGTTCATCTGTTCCATTAGGCCCTTTCACACATTAACTATAGTCATATTAAAGTCCCTATTTGATAATTCCAACTCTGGGTCATCTTTAAATCTGGCTTTCTCCATTGTTTTGACTTTTGACCATGGGTTCTTATTTCCTTGCATTTTTGTATAGCCTGTCATTTTTTATTCAATGCCAAACATCAAGTGTAAAACAACTGAAACTGATGAAAATTATTTATATCTGGACATGGGTAATGCCCCTTCTATGCTAAGCCCATTAGTTTGGGGGTCATTGAACTTATCTTGTTTGGTGAACTAAAGACTTCAACGTCCTCTAGAACTGCTTAGGATGGAAGCTGGGGGTTTGGAGAGGGTAGGATGTTGTGCCTTACCTACAGTGGTGGTGAATCCTCTACTCTGCACCTACTTTACTGAGGGAAGCTCCATCTTATGTTCTACCTGCTTGTAGTATTTCTTAGCAGCACCTGATGGAGGTCCATGTGAAGGCACTGGTGAGTTCAAAGTTCCCTTGGGTCAGGGATTACAGAGGTTCTACATTGTCACTCGACCCCCATTTAGTCTTTAGCAGTTTGTTAAAATTGTAGCTGCTTTCTTTTTAGCTACTTGTATGGTGATCAGGTATTCTTTTGTTCTCTTCCACATATGACACCATCCCCATGACCCATTTCTACATAGAGGAATCTACCCATGGGTTAGCAATTCTGGATATTTGTTTGCATTATAAACTCAGCTTTCTGATGGGTTCAAGAAAAGTTATGAGTTTGTAGTTCACCTGGGTCTTTCTTATTGTTCAGGTGGGATATATGCTCTTTTCAGCTTTCTTTGTTCAGCCAAAGTAGAAAAAGAATCTTTCACTTCCTGAGTTTTAATTCTTGGGGGAAAGTTTTACACCACACTAACCTAATACTAGTACAAAATTTATTTTCAAGTATCTACTTAATATTGTCATGAAAAGTATGATTTTAATTAGTTCTTCAGTGCTCATTATCTGCTGCTTGCTTCTTGCATTACTATATACTATTTTGAAAAATCCAAAATTCTCCTAGTGGCCTGGAAGAATGAATGTCACTTGTTAATTATACAATTGGAAAGCACACTTACTTCATCTGTTACAAACTAAAATGATTATGTCTTTTCAAATTATTAAGTATGGAGAAAACATAGCACTTCCTGAATGAAAATTTATGGTGCCAGTGTTTTAGGGATTTCTACATATTATCTAATTCTACATTCACAATAATTATGCAGAATTTTTACATAATGGGAAAAAGATTCGTAGAGATACTAAGAAATTTGACTTCAGTCTCAGCTAGTAAACAGTCAGATGGAGATATAAACCCAGTTATGTCTGATTACAGACAGATATATGCTTTTCCTCTATATAGTGCAGTGTTTCCATAGAAGCCTAATTATAACAGATAATTATTTGTTTTTATCAGTCTATACGTTGCTGCTTTGTCCCTACATTGTTTTCATATTCTTCTATTGTTCAATATATTTGTATTTTCCTTTGTTTGTTCAAGCTTGCCACTGTCATGCTCCAAACAACCCAAAGTCATTTCCTTCCATCTTCCCATAAAACCTTATCTGTCTTGTATCTATTTCAGTCCAAACGTTTTATCTTCCTAAATAACATATATTTCATTGGTTCTGAAGTACTCATTAATGTAGCATGGCACATTTGTAGAGACAAAATGGTCACCAAAGACCTGTTTAGTATGAAGAAAATAGTAAAAATCTGGTTAATCAAAATTCAGAATTTAGAATTCTTAAATTTTCAAATTGGCTCTGGAACAAAACCAGAAAACCACAGCCCCTGAATTGAAATGAAATTGCAGCTAGCCCATGAACAACCAGCAAACACAACAAGAACCAGAGAGCCCATCATTTCATCTGATTCTTCAAGTACATGGCACAGAAGGTGGCTGACCCTTGGAGAAAGACTTTTGTTCATGTGTTTTGTTTCTAGAACATGAGTAAGCAATAGGATGCAGAATAAATTGAAAAATTGGAGAAAAAGGCAGGGGAGAAATGCACCAGATTTCAGAGTTGGCAGCACTGGTTATAACAATAGTGGCCGATGTGGGGCAGGGATACAAAACGCAAAGGTTGGCATGCATGGGCAGCAGATGTCTGAACACCAGGGGAAAAAAAAACACTATGACAAAGAAATGAAGAAAACAGCACCTGTGCATCAGGGCAAAAGGTGAAAGGGAGGTATGCTCATCCTTAGTCTAACACTTTGATAAAGGGGAAAAGTCAAAGGCTTTGAAATTTCTAACTGAGGGTTAAAAGAGAAAGCTGTCCTAGATAATATAATCAATAATATTGATAATTTTGATAATTGAAGCTTTTGATAATTGATCAACTTTTGATAAAACTTTTGATAATTGAACAAGGGCTTGGATTGTATTTTTATGATTCTCTCATCAATTTTTAAAAGTATACAAGCTATAAAATTTTAAGATTTCACATTAAATATGAAATAATTGTAAATGCTTCAGGATGTCACAAAACAGAAGAAGCATCGGAATTTGGATATTTAACATGGCTATCAGCAAACCAATGGCCATTCAGAACTCTTAAAGATTATTCCAGCTCAAATATTCTGCATATCTTTGGTTCGGTTATTCCTTATGGGAGGCAATTTTCTAAAAAATCCAAAGGTAAGTTCAGTGTTAATCGGCATTGCTACCTTTTGTTCACCTGCATAAATATTGGCCCACCATGCATCAATCGGGGAACTAGGCACTAGGCTTTTGAAGATTAGTAAGAAAGCAGCTTCAGAGTAAAATAGTGGGGGGAAACACATATAAACATATCATGCCAGTGTGATGTTGTAAAGTCATAATATGGTACAGATGAGCCTGGGCATTACACCAACACAGAGAAAGGCATGTGTCTCAGCGTGGGTTGTGGGAGATGCATATTAGAGAAGATAATAGCTATGCTCAGTCTTGAAGAAACAGTCTACAATTAAGGAAAATAAAATAGCTATAAGCCTTTTTCTGCTGATTATTTGAAAAAGTTTAAGCTCCCTTCAAACTGTAAAATAATGGAGGAACATTAAGGCTGTGGGAAACATGCATATACCCCATTTTTGTTTAATGGTTTTTATTTATAATCTACTATAATTACATAAAATAGACATTTCTTATATCCTGTGGTTTGGACTCAAGTTTTAACTTCCTACATAGAAATGCTCAATCTTTAAATCTGTCCTCCATTATATAACTACAGTCTATAGACCATAACCCAAATATTCAGTAGCAACTAATTAACAGTCTAATGTTGCACTTGAAATACAATATATTGCTTTAGATTTTCCTTGTTAATTTCTGTCTTAGTGAGAGATTCATCAGTCTCAGATTGTACATGTTTAAAGCATTAGATCATTAGGAAGTAGCAAGGATGAATATATATCATACCATAGATAAAGAGCATATCAAAACAAGCACTTATTGAAATCTTCTGTCATTGTTAGGAGACAATTTCCCATGGGTCTATCACATTTCTGCACATCTTATGAAAGAAGCACTGGTTTCTTTTTGTTCTGAACTTTTTTTTAAATGTTTATTTATTTATCTTTGAGAGAGAGAAAGAGCATGAGCGAGGGTGGGGCAGAGAGAGAAGGAGAGAGTGAATCCCAAGCAGGCTCCATGCTCAGCACAGAGTCTGACACGGGGCTTGATCTCACAAACCATGAGATCATGACCTGAGCCAAAATCCAGAGTCTGCTGTTCATGAGCCACCCAGGCACCCCCTGAACTTCTTTTAAAAGATGTTTGTAGAGCAAATAACCTCAGAAGATAGTACTGGTATCTCTTTCTAGAGTAAAAGGAGACATACTTATTATCCATTATGAAGGTTTTGCATTCCTTAAGTTCAGGATCCCTTTCTTGAAATGTTTAACTCTGGTCTCCTTGGTGTTGCCTTGTGGAAACTAGAGCTTAGGGAACTATTGCAAAAATGCTGAAACCCTTGCTACTGCTATTGCTGTGAATAATAAATTGTCCTTTATCTCTGACCCTAATGTCTTCTGCCAGCATCCATGAATCTGTGGCAGGTTCTCAGGTCAGTTTAAATGCAGAGTAGTATCTCAAACTCTTCAGGGTTTTTGATAATTTTGGTAGTAAGGATGGGATGTTGACAGAGACAAGGCTTTTTTTTTCCTTGAAAAGGAAGGATAAGGGCCTTGCAGGTCCATTAATGGGATTTGAAGGAAGACTGTGGGAATCAGTAGTAAATTATATAATCAACTGGGCAATAATGGTCCTCCACTTTTTTTGCTTGTTAATCAAGAAGAATAAGGGAGGTCGGGTAAGCTAAGTAACAGGAAATAGGTTAAAACACAGATTCCAAATGCTGTTCTGTTGTTAATTCTCCTCCAGGTGGAAGGACTTTCTTGCCAATCTGGTGGCCAGCCTCTGATCTGTGGCACAAGTTACAACTAACATTAAGATTAAGATTTGTACTGGATAGGCAGAGAGTTGCCTCCTATTTCAGGGATGAACACATACATTGAGTATGAAAGGGAGAATGCCATAACAGAACCCAAGTGAATCATTAGAACATTGGTTCACATGAGAAAGAAGAAGGCATGGAACACATTGTTTGTTAAGGAATAATGGTTGTCTTATGGCTATACCTCTCCTTCATTCTATCAGGCTAAATAGATTCATTTGGAGTAACAGTAAAGTCACTCAGTTATTTGTTGTTGTTGTTTATTTGTTTGTTTGTTTTACAGGGAGTGCTGGTTGCTATAAGGGAGTTTTAACTTTCTTGGGGAGATTTTGCAAAGATAGAAAAACTCCTTTGGGAAACCATAAATGAGGCTTTGACCAGTATCTGAACTCTTACTGTCCTGGATTGAGTTTAGAATTCTGATGAAGAATTAGAAAGAGAATTAGAAAGAGATCCAAAGAAATCAAGATAAATTCTTGAAGTCTCCACCACTGTTAAGGAAAGCCATTCCCTTATGTTAAAACCCAGCCCCAATGTTAAAACCATTAAAAGTTTAGAGATGCTTTCTAGACAATGGGGAAGCTAATTCCCCAAATTAATATGGAGTCCTTAAAGAGGGTCACCAGTCTGTGAGCCAAGACTGAGTCAGAGATTGACTAGCAAAAAAATTCTGTGTGGTTATGGTTTCTGAATCCAGGGATTTCCAAGGCTGAAATAGATGATGTTGGTCAGCCACACAGCCTTGAGGGCCTCATATCAGCTGTAAGGGCCTTACTCCCCCACATACAGAGTATTGAATGGACCAAAAATATTCAAAGTTCATTTGGTTATGCCATAAGCTATTGCCACATCATTTGAAACTGAAAATACACATGAAGTCTCTCTCCTTTCCTGTTCCCTGATTCCTCTCTGCCCCTCTACTTTGACCTATGATTTAGAGTGAGACATAAATTAAAAATAGAACTACCCTATGACCCAGCAATTGCACTACTAGGTATTTATCCAAGGGATACAGGAGTGCTGTTTCAAAGGGACACATGCATCCCAGTGTTTATAGCAGCACTATCAACAATAGCCAAAGTATGGAAAGAGCACAAATGTCCATTGATAGATGAATGGATAAAGAAAATGGGGTATATATACATACAATGCAGTATTACTCGACAATCAAAAAGAATGAAATCTTGCCATTTGCAACTATGTGGATGGAACTGGAGGGTATTATGCTAAGTGAAATTAGTGAGTCAAAGAAATACAAATATATGACTTCACTTATATGGGGATTAGGATACAAAACAGATGAACATAAGGGAAGAGAAGCAAAAATAATATAAAAACAGGGAGGAAGACAAAACATTAAAGAGTCTCAAATATGGAGAACAGGGGGTTGTTGGAGGGGTTGCAGGAGGGGGGATGGGCTAAATCGGTAAGGGGTGTTAAGGAATCTACTCTTGAAATCATTGTTGCACTATATGCTAACTAACTTGGATGTAAATTAAAAAAAAATAAATCAAACAAAAATTAAATAAACAAATAAATAAATAAATAAATAAAGTGAGACATAATTAGAAGTCAAGGTATCCTTATCCCTACCTGATACATATATATCCAACAGAGTATGCTAGAAATTTCAAGTGGAAGGGGAAATCAAACTTTTACAGATGTGTTGGATTTGAATACTCAAGTCACTTTCTCACCTGGGTCTATAGAATAGTCAGATCTAGCTAATGGCATTAAAGCAGAGTTCAATGGAAAAGGAAAGCTAACATGACCTTGTGAATAGAAACTTTGGGGCCAACTTAATGTGCTATTTTGTTGTTTTTACCTTTGACTCTATGGTAAAAATTAATGTGTTAAATGCTTATATTTCATCGCCCATTAAAGTGCCTGAGAAGATTACTACAGTTGGGTAAGGCCACATGTAGAGAAGTGTTAATAGAACATGCAAATCACTTTCTAGTCTTCTTTCTGTTTCTTCCCAGATGGTCCACCAACAAAACCAGTATAAAATCCCAGGACAAGAAAAGGAAATCACAGCTCTGATTACACACCTGAAGACCACATGGGTAGTACAAGATGCAATATCTTAACAGAACAGCTCAATATGAATAATGAAAAAGACAGAACTGGAAGCTCAGAATGGATTATCCCTAACTGTTCATGTAACTGAATTCATTGCACAGACTAAACAATTTCTATACTACACTGGACTGTGTCAATGCCTTCTTTTGTATCCTGTTGGCCCCCAAGGACAATGATAAACTCATATTCATGTGTCATGCCCATGTATATACATTTGCAGTAACTCCCCAAGTTACAACAGGTTATCTCCAGGGGTAGCTGAATTCCTCAGCCATTTGCCATCAGTAGGTTGGCAGTATGAATGCCTCTACCCTCCGCTGCACAAAACTTTAACTACATAATGATATCCTGTTTATGACAAAGTCAGAAGCTTCCATCAGCAATGTCTTGACTGTGGTGTTTTCATACACACACACACACACACACACACACACACACACACACAAATTAAAGTGACTGATAAACCCTGACAGAATTCAGGACTCTGCTTATCAAATAAGGTTTCTTGGGACTATATGGGCGGATTTGTATTATTTAATCCATCTGGCAGTCAAAGAAAAACCGCTAGTCTATTCAACTCCAACCAACAAAAAAGGTGCCCAGCATCTTACTAGAATCTGTGGGTACCAGAGACAGTATGTAACTCACTTGGATATTTTACTTGGACTTTCATATCAGCTAATCCAAAAATTGGCATCCTTTGACTGAGGTCCTAGCCCATACTCTGTGTTGGAAGTTGTCAAGTAAGCTGTGGCATAGTCTCTACATTTGGTGTCCCACATTCCTAATAAATCTGTGAAATACAGGCCTCTGTGACTAACAATATTGCTGACAAAAGCCTCGGGAAAAGGCAGACAGCCTCTACTTGCAAGTGTCCCTTGGCGCTTTGGACTGGTCACCTCCCTATCATGCAGGGAACATATCATTTTGGGGTGAGTCAACTCACACTCAATGACTAACAATGTGAGACAGGGTTCTGTAGACTTCATTTATCAAATGGAAATGGTAATGGTATATTCAAGCTCCCAGCTTGCCTGGCTCCTGTGGCATCTCTGTTTTACATGAAAAAATGGCTCTCCCAAACTGTTACAAGGGTCCTAAATTTAACACTGCTGAATCTGCCATCCCCCGCCAGACAGCTCTGACCATGATTTGATCTATGATTTGATCTATTCCCCTTAATCTTGGCAAAAAAATGTATTAGAAACAGCAAGGGATGGCCCCAGTTTCTGAATTTTCCAAGTAAATACCTGTCAACACCTCTGGATGTTTTTTCCACTCCTATTTCTGTAAGTATTGCTTAGCCATTCAGTGGGTCAGGCAAATGCCAGCTATTGATGTGGACAAATAGGACAAGTTAAATTGACTGCCCTCATGTAGTCCCTCCAAAACAAGTTCTAGTATCAATTATTCATGCTTAATTTAGAAGGTAAAACCTCAGACCCTTTATGGGTCTCTAAAGTCAGCGGGAATTAGCTATTGAAACAGCCAGTTGTCTCCTACAGGTCAAAGCACAAAGCCATCGTTATCACTAACAGCCCTATGTCCCTTTCTATCACACAGCCATACCTGCTCAATAAATGTTCATTATTAGAGTAAATAGGATACAGAAACTTAAAATTACCTCTTTAAATTTAAGTATATTTTTCTAAAGCAGTTTGTAAATGTTCATTGTTGCATAGATATTACATATATTGATCACTATCTCCATTTCTTTCCTCTTTTGTACATTTCCCATAGAATTTTCCTTGAAGATTTAGGTTTCTTAAAAGACAAACTTGGTATTTCAGACTTATGTTAAAAGTGTATATTCAGTTACATTTCCTTTAAAAACTTACCCATTGACCTATGAAGACTGAATCAACCATTGGCTTCATTAGTATGGGACCATCTATATTTGTTCTTAATAATACGCAAGTATCAAACATCTTTGTCAGAGTTAAAATTAATATGGGAAGCAATGAAAACATATGCTTTTTTAAGAACATAGATTATTTTTTTGCCAAGACTTAGTCATGGCAAACCTCCATCAATTTTGGCAAGGCATATTAAGACTAAGTATAGTCTTTTTGATTTTTTTTCTTTGGACATCCTTGTTCAGTAACATGGTGGCTATCGTAGGTTAAGGCTAGCTGGTGTCCTATCGCTCTTTTTTCTGTTTGTTCTTATCTGTCTCTCCAGTTATACTGTAAGTTGATTGAGGGCAGGACCTATATCACATTCGTCCTGTGTCTGTAGTTATGACTTCAGTTCTTCCCGTACAGTAGGCCCTCAATAAGTAGAGGCTGAACTATATTCCAAAGAAATTAGGTTATGGGAGCCTTAGAAATGTAGTCATTTTTTTCAGTTAAATCCATGTCTTAGTTGGTTTAAAGAAAGCCATTTTCTAAGACAAGACTTTCCCTTCAGCTTTTTTTTTAAGTTTATTTATTTTGAGAGAGAGAGAATGCACGTGCACATGAGCTGAGGAGGGGCAGAGAGAGAGAGAGTGAGAGACAGACAGAGAGAATCCCCAACAAGCTCCACACTGTCAGCACAGAACCTAGCGTGGGGTTCGAACCCACGAACCCTGAAATCATGACCGGAGCTGAAACCAAGAGTTGGAGCAGGCTTAACCGACTGAGCAACCCAGGTGCCCCTCCCCTCAGCTTTTGAACCAGACACACAGCAGTCCGAAATCACAGATTCTTGGAACTTCAATTAACCCAGGCACACATAGACAACACAGTATTCTTCCATGTAATGTCATTGAGAAATCAATCTATATTACCATGTTGCTCTTCCTAGGTGAGACAGCACCGATAAGGCACCATCACCAAGAATACATTTGAAAGTTTATCTTTTACCCAGTAATGATGATGGTTTCCCATTGATTTAGTCATTTATTTTCACTGATCTGTCTGATCAGTGGCGAGAAAGATAAAAGTGCTAGGATTTTCAGTTGCAGGCTTGGAACTTTGTGAAACAAATTTATCTTCCCTGACCATCTGAACTATTCACAGGCTAGAGTGACAAAACAAAACAAAACAAAACAAACACAAAAAGTTTGTGTGCGGATACATAAACCTTCTCTGTGATCACAAAAAGACTGAATATAGGGAGAGATGAAACTACATGTTTATTTCACCTGTTTTACTTAGGGAAACCAAAATCTGTTTTTAGGAATATTTTTCAATGAACTATCTATTAAAAGTTAAAAGGGAAGTATCCAGGAAATTAAAGAAATCTTATGGGTGTAGAATTTATGATGAAAATTAAGCAAAAATGTTAAAATGTTTTTATGTGAACCAATAACAGTTAAATTTTCAAAACACTTCCCAAGCTTTAACCTGAAGGTGGAAAAGACTGAGCAGAAAAATATTACTTTCAACTGTGATGGTCACAGGACTGGGCATTCCCTGAAGAAGCACAGACTTTCATTTCACAACTTTCAGTGTTCTTTAATACTCAAACTGATTTTTCCCTGGTAACCTTAAAATAAAATCAGAGGGAAAATTGATTTTTATTTTATAGAAAGATTTACAGCATGGGGTCAGGAGACCTGGATTCTAATTCTGTTCCTATTAACTATTTAAAAGCCTTGTGTAAGGTATAGTAAAATGATGAGAATGGAGTGCCCTCTACATCCTCCAATTGATATCTAAAGTCTGTATTTCCTTCCCTTAAAAATGCCAAACATTCTCTTTGCAGCTACATGAATAAAATGAATTTCACACAGTCACATGTTAAATCACAGAATCTAAATGTTTCTTTTCTGCAAGAATTTCAATTGTTTCATTGATCTTATGAGAGTATCACTTTTTTTTCAATATATGAAATTTATTGTCAAATTGGTTTCCATACAACACCCAGTGCTCATCCCAAAAGGTGCCCTCCTCAATACCCATCACCCACCCTCCCCTCCCTCCCACCCCCCATCAACCATGAGAGTATCACTTTGAAAGCATTATTAAACTCTGGTTAAATCATCATGCTAGTTTCGAAATATTCATTTTGCTTATTTGTTGTTTGAGAATTTTTGGTTAAATATTCCTTCCCCTATGGAATAAAGATGGAAAACAGCCATATGTAAACATTGATGTAATAATTTGATATGTACAAGTAAAATATGAGGATTATTTTGAATTCATAAAATTTGAGGCATTTAATGATATGCAGATCCTTGTGAATTATAAATAAAGATGCAAAAATCCATAAAAATTGAATATATAAACAGAAAAATATAAACGATATATATTAAGCTATAAAAATATTTTATGTAGTTATCCCTCAATGGAATCTTCTATCCTTCATAGAACACTAAAGAAAGCACTTGGCTCTTTATTTAATATAATCTTAGGTGTGTGAACATTTGTGTTTTCCTTATTTCAAGGTTTTGTTTTTAAATTTGTCTAAAATATTATTTAGGTCAATTAGTTGACATAAAACAGTTGGCTATAATCCCCAGGTTTTACTGAATAAAATAGATGAGCCACTTCATTAAAAAAAAAAGGGGGGAATTGTTATTGCTGTAATTAAGGAAACATTTCTTAAAATCCAAGTTGGAAAAAAAGCTATTATCCCAAATACCAAAATAACAGAACCTGTATTTAGTTACCTTTACTTGAGTAAAGAATTTAAACAAGTATCCTTAGATTTTTATCCTTTCTCTCTCCCTTCTTGCATGCTTTCTCTTCCTCAACACAAACCCACACACACTACACAAGGCCAAAAAATGGTTTCACATACAGCATTCAAATAATATAATCTATTGGTGAAATAATCTATATCATTTCCGCAGTTTAAAATTTCTTAATACCAATTTTTTAATCTCTCTTTACCATTGTAAACATTTACTATAGACCTATCCCATCCTCTAGGTGGCACATAATTGTGAGCAATAGAAGATACAACTTAATGATATTGAAAGGTGTGCCATTCAAATATTGGTATGCCTTGTTTCCCCAAGTGTTAGATTTAGATGTTTTGCAAAATATTAAAAATGACAATGACTTGAAATTTAGGCAGATCCTGAGTTCCAGTTAATCAAGAGTTCCTGAAATTCCTGCCAGAATGTATGGCAGATTAATTACTTGCATTTTCATAGCCAATTCTGAGACCATTTTAATATTGCATGTATATAAATAAGCATTTATCCACGCAAAAGGTGTGTGGAGACATTTCTGATATTGTTTAGAATTTGACATTAATTACAATTATGTTAGCATATATCACTTGAACTTATCATTTATACAATTTTGGACAATAACTGATTAAAGTCATCATTGCTCCTTGCTTTCCTTTTCATTCAATTGGGTGTATCTTTTCCAATACAGATTCAATGTTGTTGGACACGTTGCATACAGTAAGCATCCACTGTTATAAAACGGTAAAAGCATTAAAAGGAAAAAAATGACCTTTTGATTCAGCTCATAACTTATCTACCATCTGTCCACTTCATATGACCACATGTGCATATTTGTAGTAATTGTAAGTTTTAAAACTTGTTTTTGAATATTCTTCTTAGTCGAGCATTAAGTTTAAACAACGAAAACTTCTAAATTTAGAAAACCAACAATAAAGTCGTTACTCATAGCTCCTCCTGACTTTAGATGCAGCTCTCCACAATTACTTAAAAGCATTGCTTGTTAGTGACTTGCTCACTGCATTTCTGCCCTTGTCACATAAAAAGAGAAATAAAGGCTCAGATACAGTTTGAGTTAAAACAAAATTTTTTTTAAATGTTGACATTGGGTAAGGGAAGCTTTTAAGGCAATCCTCACTAGACAAATTCTCTAAATAATTGCTCAACTTTTCCCTTGTATTTCTTGTGTAGGCAGAGATTTGCTAGTTTAAAGTGAGGAAACATCTCTCTGCATCAACTACAAGAGCAAGAAAGCCAATTTAATTTTTATTTCTCCAAAATCAGTTAAAATAATAATGATCACGTTACCAGGAAATTCATATTCACACACCACACACTCAAATGGGGCACCTTTTAAAGTTTCTGACATTTATTTCTGAATACTCTTGTCTGCATGAATTAGGGCACAAAGGTCTATGACCATCAGTTCTATAGAGTAAAATATGCTAAAGTCAATATGTTTTCATCACTTCTTTGCAAAACTGAATCATAAATTGTGTGCGAGTAGTTTTGTTTTTAAGATTTCAAAACATGGGGAACTTTAGTATTTAAATCCTTCATCTCCCTCATATTCATTCATTGAACACAACTCTCTGTTTTCCCTCAAGCCAACTAGAGATACTAAAACGTTAAACATGGTTCCAGAAGAAAGGGCAGCTGCCCTAAGAAAACTTCTACAGAAAGACTGGATTAGAAGATACAACACAACACCTGCGCTCAGATCGTGCAGGAGCTTTTCAGCACACGTTTTCTGATCTCACTATATCCCACTCTCAGCCATTAAACCTAAAGAAAAATAAGGGCTCTTATTGCAAAGTCAAAGGTTTTAAAGGGTGAGTTTTGTGCCACTCTCCTCTCCTTCAAGGAAAAGCTCCTTATCCTCAAGAGTTGCTGATAGTGTCGTTGCTGAAGAAGATTCATCACCCAGTCAGGTGCATGGTTCTCAACCTGGAACTAAGACCAGTTCCGGGAGAACAGGTACAATAGAGGCGTTCCCCGTGTCAGCTAAGAAGCCTCTAAAAATGAACAGAACAAATTTGAGCAGCGTAAATAGGTGTGTTCTTTTAAACAACAATAACAAAAAAGTTTAGTCGCAAAAGGTTGTGTGTGTGTGTGTGTGTGTGTGTGTGTGTGTTTTATTTTGGTTTTTGTCTTTCTGTTTTCAGGCTTGATCACATCAGACCCTAAACAGCCCAGGTGCTAAAAAACAAAGTAACTGTACACAAGCCAGGATCAGCGCTGTGCCAGTTCCCGGAGGTGACTGTCAGAAAAGCAGACAGAAAAGAGGCACCATCGTGTCGAGGGAATGAGGTCAGAAACCACCCGGTGGACCATTCGCTCTGCGAAGGAATACGGCGGGACAGTGGGGCTCGCGAGCCAGGCAGGCTTTGTAAAAGGAGAGAAGGTGGGTCAGAGGCGGACTTTGAGGAGAAGGCTTTGTCAGGCGCGAGACCCGGTGAAGGGTGGCAGACGGGGGCGTTTGCCAGCTGACAGAAGCGGGAAATCAGAAGAGGGAAACGCGGGGACCCTGAGGGCAGAGAAGACCCCGCGTCGGGTGACGGGGAGGGTCAGGGCCATCCAACGCTAAGGCTTAGTGTGGGGGGTCGGCAGCTGGAAGGTGAGGCGGGACCGCGAGCTGCCGGCAGCGGTCCCCGGCAGGGAGAGGGGGTTCAGGTTGCCAGCAGGTAGAGTTGAAATCAAACAGCCCCTCGGAGACCGCGGAGCAGCGCCCTCCCTGGACTCCCTGCCTCGAGGTTGAGGAATCACAGCAGGTGGTTTTGTGGTACCTCCTAAAGCAAGGGGTGTTCTCTGGGCGTCAAGCCCGGGCGCCCGACCCCCGCGCTCTCCGGGCTACTCACCGGTCCAGGGAGGGAAGCGCCATCCGGGCGCGCGCGAGGACTGCGCAGCGCAGGCGGCAGGCAGGGCCGGGCGGCGGTGGCGGCGCTGTCCTAGGCGCGGGACTGGAGCCTGGGGACGCCGGGGCGGCGACAGCGGCGGCGGGGGCGCAGGGAGCTGCCGGCGGGGAGGGCTGTGGATCCGGAGCTGCTGCGCCGCGCGCGCTCTCTGCCCATCTCCGGCTCCGCTGAAGCGGCGGCTACTGCTGCTGCCGCCGGAGGGGAGGGAATCGAGGGGGAGGGGAGGAGGCACGCGGTAGGGAAGGAGGGAGGGAAAGAGGGGAGAGGGGGGCGAGCGAGGGGAGAAGAGGAGATGATCTCCCAGAGTGGAGAGGAGGAGGGGCGGGAGGCGCGCACGAGCTCAGCAAAGGTTCCCACCAGAAGAGCTCGGGGGAGAGAAATGCGAGATGAGGAGATGGTTCCCTCCCCCGCCCCCACCTCCCCTCCCCTCCTTCCCCCTTCGCGCCCTTTCCTTGGACTCTTCCTCGAGTAGCTCAGACCGGGGGTTACCCAGGCTGGGCTGGAGCCGGGGCTTCTGCGCGCTGGTGAGAGTGCTGAGCCCCAGAGGCGGCCGCGACAGCTCCCCGCGCTACCGGCCTGAAGCACCTGTGCGCGCACACACCGCCGCCGGCTCCATTGCGGCGGCTCTCCCGCCGGGATCTGCGGGCCTTTGCTTTCGCTGTCTCCCCGTTCTGGTCAGATTATGCTCTCGCATGTGCATCCATGACATGTGTGTCATGCCCCTACTGCGGTTCGCTTCCTGGGAGCTTCTTGGCACAGGGTGTCCGACCAGAAGGTGCCGGCAGGGAGCTCAATGCAGGCAGCGGTCGCCAGCTCCTTAGAGCTGTGGCTGGTTAAGGGTGGCTGTGTTTGTTTGCCGCCCGGGTTGACTAGTTAAAGAGGTTAAAAAAGAAGAAACAAAGAAAGAAAGAAAGAAAGAAAGAAAGAAAGAAAGAAAGAAAGAAAGAAAAGAAGTCTTATGACCTGATTGCCTGGGATCATGTTTTCAATTTTTAGGGAGGTTGTAAATGTTAAGGGGTACGGGGCAGTCCATTATCTTCTGTCTTGGTTTTCCTCCCTTTCCCCTAAAAAAACCGTGTCCTAAAAAACCGGGACACGACTTAGCACGTTTAGTGGAAATATTTCTCAATCTTTCTACTGCAGAGCTTTTCGTTTTTACCCAAATTCTCCTCGTGTTGGCCTCGCTTTCCTGTTGTAGATTTTCTTTGCTCTGTTAGACTGAATCATTCTTGTTTATTCGCAAACTACAAAGACTCGCATGAAAATAGATACTGTATTTAGCGCCTTTTATATTCACAAGCTCAGAGGGGTGAATCCACACATTTAGTAAATATGAAACAATTGGGACATTGTTGACTTGATTTCCATGAACCATAATTCTGTTTCATAATCTTCACGTGATAGTTGAGAGTAGGCAGAGAGCAAAGTAAATTATGTGTGTAAAAGGTATGACTAGATAAAAGTCTAGTACAACTCTCCTCAAATAACATTTGACGTGATAGAATTACTCCCCGTGAGCACACTGAAGAGAGTTTTAGATTGTGTGTGTGTGTGTGTGTGTGTGTGTGTGTAATTTTAGTAGTCTTTCGGTTAGTTGAGTCATTTTTTACAAGCCTAAAGCATCTTATCCTGTAGTATAAGAAAACCAGGCACTTTATTTTACATAAATGTGTCTTATATAACAAATGTACCCATATTACAATACTCTCAATTGTATATGGAGTACAAAGACACATTTTTAATGCAATAAGGCATACCCTAAAATGATGAAAAACCTCTAGCGTTTCCCATATACATTCACATGAGAAAAAACAATGTCCGTATGAAACATATTGCTGGATGGTTTGGATATTGTCAACTTTCTAGAATCTTTCCTGTGGGACACATCTGTTAGTGAAAATATTTGGTTTCACATCTACCTAATAATCCGAATGAGAGAAGCACTTCCTCATTAAGGGAACGGCAGACATCAAACTTTTCTGATATACCTTAGCTTTGAAAGGCATGTGTTACTGTCTCCTGATGTTCAGCACTGCACCATGCAAATTCACCATATGCTATTCTTCTTTGAAGAAGACCATAGGAAGAATATAGTGGGTGAGGGCCTGCACCTCATTTGACGTTAACATTTCTCAGTAGTGTCTAGACTGCAGACATAAGCAGTAAATTTTCAAATCCTCATGGCTACTTGGGCAGAAAGTGGTTACCAAAAATTTAATCTCCATTTTCTCATCCCTGTTTAAGATATCCCTTACCCTTCCTTCACTAAGGTAATTCATCTTTGAGAATTTTTGTTATTTTCCTCCTATACTTGATTATGAAACTGTAATAGCAGTGTCTGTATAGTCTTGTTTTACCGTTGGAAAAAGACAAAAAACAAACAAACAAAACATGGAAACAAAAATGCCTTAAAGCCAAGCAAAAAGAAGGGATGACATTTAGAGCACAGCAAGACAAATTTTTAACTCTTCATCCCTAACCACTTGGCCCACCAGAGACAAGAATAGGTGATAAAAGATGGAATGGTCTTCCTGTTCTTCTGCTGGAGGACTTGGATTTCAATTTAGATTCTCACGCTGGGTAAAAACTTGCTTTTCACCTCTATCATGTCATTCTCCCCCTTTTATATGTCTTTCCTCTTCTACATGTGCATTAGTGTTGCACTGTGTTCTTCTTTACAACAAAGGAAGCCAAATAAATAAATAAATGAAATAAAAAGCTTCACTTTAAACACTGACGCTTTGCATTTACTTAGTTGAAAACAAATTCTTACATTGCAATTTTCTGAAGTCAGATCTATTGAAAACCCTATCTTTGAGCAATTATTGCAATATACTACCAGATGCTGGTTAGCAAAAGAAATATCATTAATCTATTTATTGAATACATATATTTAGTAAGCACCCCTGGTAGGCAGGCACCATGTTAGGCCCTGGGGATATCACAATGAAGAAAGATGGTAACCGTGGCCTTTTGAAGGTTAGAGTCTAATGATCCAATAAAAGTGCTTTTTCACCAGGAAAGATGTTTTTGGTGATGATGATAATGATGATGATGATAATGATGATAAATTTCAAGCCCAAAGAAGAAATATTTATTAGTTAAATTGTAGGCATTAACAAGATTGGGGATAAAGCAATACAGATTATTTGGCTTTGTTTGTAGCCAGTTCTTATATCAGTTGTTGAAAAAAGAGAAAGAAGCATTAGCGGAAAAAAATAATATTTGTTGTAGTAAAAGGCAACAGTAGAATTTTTTCAGGCCAGCGAAAGTTTTGATGAGCCATAACTTTTAAAAATAAACATTTGCTATTATTGGTGGGGGAGAATGGAGAGTAATAAATGTCTTTGAGGTTGTGGAGACGTCTGAAAAATCATATATGTACCACGTAATACATGTGGTTAGTACTGCTGAGTACATGGACAGATTTTACAATGATGATGATGACAACAATCAGCAATTTTTCCCATTCTCTTCCTGCAAAATATACCAAAACAACAAGGAGAATTAAAACAAAAAAAGAGAAATCTGAAAATTCTAATTTCAGCAAAATCAGGAGATAGATAATCTGCAGTTTCCAGAGTTTGTACAAGATGCCCAAACTGCTGAGATCAACCAGAACTTGAAGAAGAGGAAGTAAGGAGAGGAAGAGCAGACAGTGGGCCCAGTGTTATCTAATCTTAGAAAGTATTGATAAAAATATTGTTCCTGAAAGTGAGAGTTTCACTCTGAAGTGCAAAAGCTCTTTCCCCTGGTGACAACAATGGATTGAGAAGCCAAAACTTGAGTATAAGCTTCAAAAGGAGGAAAGGAAGAAGCATGTCAAGTGTAGACAGGCTCAAGAAATGTATGCTTTCTGAACGTAAATTGCTCATCTTGACTTGCCAAACATATGCATCTTATTTACAGAAATCAGTGTGGGGACTGGAGTGAGTGGGACTGATGATAAGAACCCTCTTGGGCATGTCTTGTGGAATGAAATGTAGGGCTACACACAGTTTAAACAGAGGAGTAATGTTTGCAAAAAGCCTTCTATCCCTTCATCAGCAAAGAAGCAGAACATTTGTAAATCTCAAATGGCTGTTTTCCCCTCTTTTCTTCCCAGGAAATTAGAGGAGAAAAATTTAACTCAGTTAATGATGAGTAATAAAAAAAAAGAATGGGCATACTATCAGTACAAAAATAATATAGGAAAAACCTTACAGAGGAGCATCAAAATGTAATAATTGTTGAGGAACACATACCATAACAGTGTTGCCATGGAGAAGTTGAAAAATCTGTCCTAACATTTTGCCATGAATTTTCATAAGGGTGCAATGAAGGAGTTGCTTCTATGAATGAAAACTACAAGGCACAAATTTGAGAACCTGGGGATAGTTGAGGAGATAATAGGAGCAGATGACCCAAAGCTGGCAAATCTTATGACAAATTAAGAGTGAATATGGGAGAATTACAAGGTGAAATACACACTGAGGTAAATACAGCAAGGGAAAGATTGCAGAAATGAGAAAGGCTAGCAAGATGAACTGGAAATAGATGAATAGGGTTAGAGAGAATATGAAAGATGGAGCAGATTAGCAAACAATGCAACACATCCATAGTTAGAGATCCTGAAGAAGAAAAATAAGTAACAGAACAGAACAAATATTTAAATATATTATTAAAGAAAGCAACATCCTCGAAATGAAAGACGATTTGCGATTTCGTTAGTTTTTTACTTTTTCAACTTCTTATTTAAATTCCAGCTAGTTAACATACAGCGTAATACTAGTTTCAGGTGTAGAATTTAGTGATTAATCACTTACATATAACACCCAGTGTTTATCACGAGTGACCTCCATAATGTCCATCGCCCATTTGGCCCATCCCCCCACCCATCTTCCCTCTGGCAACCCCCAGTTTGTCCTCTATAGCTAAGAGTCTGGTTTCTGGTTTGTCTCTCTCTCTCTCTCTCTCTCTCTCTCTCTCTCTCTCTCTCTCTCTCTCTCTCTTTTTCTCTCTCTCTCTTTTTAAGGGGTACCTGGCTGGCTCAGTCAGTAGAACATATGACTCTTGATCTCCAAGTCACGAGTTCCAGCCCCATGTGGGCCTGGAGCTTACTTTAAAAAAAAATGCAATTTCACTTAAAGGACACAATGATTACTAGGAAAATTGCTCCAGAATTGTTACCACCAAGACATATCCTACTACAATGTATAGAATTTAAATATAATAAAGAATCCTTCAGGCATACAGGCAAAAACAATCAGTAACTTATAAAGGAGAATATTGAGAGTGGCTTCAGAATTCTTCACTGCAACATTCATAGCAGAATAGAGTCGATCAATATCTGTGGAGGAAAGCCCATCAGATACCAAAGAAAATAAAGTGAGAGCTAAGGATTTTTTTCTATTTAGCCAAGAAGTCCTTCAAATATTACAGGTACACACAGTTTTGAACATGTTAAGGACTAAGGGAATATTGTTCATATGAATCTGTCTGCAGAACAGAGAATGGAATTTAACTTTCTAAGAGATAAATGGAAGAGATGTCCTAGATCAGATACTGACTGTGGGCACTAAATGTATTTAATCACTGTCCAGAAATGTGGAATATGCGAATGAAAGCAAAATAATAGAATATAAATCTCATAGACCCTGACAATATAGAAATGATATATCTAAACAAAGTGTAAGTGAGAAGAGCAAAAGAAAATGGTATTTGAAGGCATTGATTGTTAAATGGCCAGGAGTCAAAGGAAATCACTTAAACATGTCCTCTAACGTATTTAACAACACAAAGATAAACTATAATCAAAATAATAATATATAAATTACATAGTGGAGGAGGGAGACAGGAACAAGAAATAGTAATTTTATTATTATTTATTTTAGTAAACTAAAAAATATAGTCTATAAAAATAGAGAAATGCAGTTAATTTATAAAGGAATAGCTATAAAAGTAATAAAGAATGAAATAAAAATCATAAATATTGAGAATATACACATACAGGAATAAGTAAAATAGACTCCAAAGTGAAGAAATTTTACAAAGTTAAAAAATAAAAACACAAGACAAAACAGTATGGCAGAACCAAGAAGAATCATATACTTCACATAATAAAAGTAAAAACAGTTCTCTCCTTTTTGATAAAATGGGACTTTTAGATTTGATCAAAAATAAAATCAAATTTTGTGTTTTCTATCCATAACAAGAAAACTCAGAATGTTTGAAAACTGAAAGGGTAGACAAACATATACCTGGCAAATGCATATAAAAAGTAAGCAGGAAATGAAATCATAATTGGAGACAAAGTATCATATGAACCAAAACATGTTAAACAAGATGAAGAAGGATATTTTAAGATTATATTAACAGGCACCTTCCTATGCATGCAAAACAATTATGATTATCCTGTACAAATAGTGTAGCATCTACATCAGGTAGCATCTACATCTCACTACATCAGGTATTATGATATAGGCAAAAAGATAGCATGAAGCCTGCTATTAGGAATCTTAATACTTTTAATTCATGAGAGTTTACAAGTATAGGCAATGCATAAAGATATTAAAGATTAAGTATCATATACTCCTTTAAAAATTTTTTTTAATCTTTATTCATTTTTTTGAAAGAGGGAGAGACAGAGCATGAGTGGGGGAGGAGCAGAGAGATAGAGGGAGACACAGAATCAGAAGCAGGCCCCAGGCTCTGAGCTATCAGCACAGAGCCCAACGAGGGGCTCAAAGTCACTAACTGCGAGATCATGACCTGAGCTGAAGGATACTTAACAGAATGAGACACCCAGGCACTCCTGTACCATATACTTTTTATAGGCTAATCTTACTTAGGCATTGATGGAAAATCCTAGTTAGAATATTAACAAATAAACCTTAGCAATACATGAAAAGAAGACAATGTATGCAATTTTCTATATTAGAAAAGTTACTAACATACCTCCTCATTTTCCTCATCTATAAATGGATGTAAAACATCAGTAGCCACTTTGTGGAAATTTTTCAAATGATTTAAAGAGTTACTGCATACAAAATCTTTAGCAAGAAAAGCTAGAGTACAGTGAGCCCTTCATAAATGTTATCTGTTGTGTTTATCAGCTTTCATAAGACATTAAAAAATGACTATGCTTGTGAGAATAATATAGCTCTTATTTTCATTTCTTTAAATAATCAATTTCTGTGTGAATTTATTAATGTTGTATTCTCATTTTTTGTCCCTTCTCCCCAAGGTTTTCATAATTAACTTAGGGCCTCTATTCTTTTTTTGCATAATTATTAAAATCCTGGTAAACATTAAAATCAATTTACAAATTCTGAGCACACTGCAAACTATCTATTTAAAAATAAATTTGAATATAATAGTAATATATGAGTATATTTTCTCTCTTTTAGTAGACTTTATTTCTTAGAGCAGTTTTCAATTCATAGCAAAATTAAGCAGAAGGTACAGAGAATTTTCCTATATTCCTTGTCCCCTTTACATGCAATCTCCCCCACTATCTACATTCTGCACCAGAATGGTTCATTTGTTCCAATAGAGGAACTTCACATTAATACATCATTATCACCCAAAGTCTGTAGTTTACATTAGGGTTCACTCTCAGTGTTGTGTATTCTATGGGTTTTGACAAATATATCATGACATATGCCCACCATTAGAGTATCACACAGAATAGTTCCACTGCCCTAAAAATCCTCTCTGCTCCATCTATTTATTCCTTCTCGTCCGCTAGCCCTTGACAACCACTGATTTTTTTTCACTGTCTTCATAGTTTTGCCTTTTCTGGAATGGCTCATAGTTGGAATCACACAATATGTAGCCTTTTTTGATTGGCTTCTTTCACTTGGTAATATGCATTTAAAATTCTTCCATGTCTTATAGTTGCACCAAAAAGAATAAAATATCTAGGAAGAAACTTAATCAAAGAGGTGAAAGACCTGTATTCTGAAACCTGTAAAACATTGATAAAGGAGTTAAAGATGATTAAATCAATGAAAAAAGGGGCGCCTGGGTGGCTTGGTCAGTTAAGCCTTTGACTTCAGCTCAGGTCATGATCTCACCATTTGTAAATTTGAGCCCTGCTTTGGGTTCTGTGCTGACAGCTCAGAGCCTGGATCCTGCTTCGGATTCTGTGTCTCCCTCTCTCTCTGCCCCTCCCCTGCTGATGCTCCATCTCTCTCTCTCTCTCACACACAAATAAATAAACATTTAAAAATTTTTTTAAATAAATAAATGAAAAGATAAGGATTGGAATAACCAATATTGTTAAAATGTCCACACTACCCAAAGCAATCCACAGATTTAATGCAATCCCTATCAAAATACTCACTGAATTTTTCATAGAACTAGAGAAAATAATACTAAAATTTGTGTGGAATTGTAAAAGATTCTGACTACTCAAAGCAATCTTGAGAAAGAAGAACAAAGCTGGAAGTATCACAATCCCAGTTTTCAAGATACACTGCAAAGCTGTAGTAATCAAAAAGGTATGGTGCTGGCACAAACAAACAAACAAAAAAACCAGACACATCGATCAATGGGACAGACTAGAGAACATAGAAATAAATCTATGCTTATATGGTCAATTAATCTATGACAAAGGAGGCACGAATATACAATGGAGAAAAGCCAGTCTCTTCAACAAATGGTGCTGGGAAAACTGGACAGCTACATGCAAAAGAATGAAACTGGGCCACTTTCTTACACCATTCACAGAAATAAACTCAAAATGGATTAAAGATCTAAATGTGAGACCTGAAACCATAAAAGTCCTGGAATGAAACACGGGCAGTAATTTCTTTGACATCAGTCACAGAAACATTTTTCTAGTTCTACCTCCTTAGGCCAAGGTAACAAAAGCAAAAATAAACTACTGGGACTATACCAAGATAAAGAGCTTTTGGGGTAGCCTGGGTGGCTCAGTCGTTTAAGTGTCCGACTCTTGATTTTGGTTCAGGTAATGATCTCAGGGTTCCTGAGTTTGATCCCCGCATTCCACTCTGTGGTGACAGTGCAGAGCCTGCTTGGGATTTTCTCTCTCCCTTTCTCTCTGCCCCTCCCCTGTTTGCATGCTTTCTCTCTCAAAATAAATAAATAAACTTTAAAACACATACACACACTTTTTGCACAGTGAAGGAAACCAATGACAAAAACAAAAGGCAACTTATGGAATGGGAGACAATATTTGCAAATGATATATCTGATAATGGGTTAATATCCAAAATATATAAAGAACTTATACAACCTACTACCAAGAAAACAAATAATCCAATTAAAATTGGACAGAGGGCCTGAATAAACATTTTTTTTTGAAAAAGACATACAGATGACCAACAGACACATAAAAAGATACTTAGCATCACTAATACTCAAGGAAATGCAAATCAAAACCACAAGATACCACGTTATGCATATCAGAATGGCTAGAATCAAAAAGACAAGAAACAACAAGTGTTAATGACACTTGTATAGGTTTTTTCTCTCCAATATTGTTGGTAGGAAGTCTAATGTTATTATTTCTTCATCTTTAAGCAATCTTTTTTTCTCACTCTTTACTTTTAAGAATTTATTTATTTATATTTGTCGTTCTCAGATGTGTAATTTATGTATTTTATACTGTTTGAAATTTAGGTAGGCTTTTTCCATCTAAAAACTGGGTCTAGGGAATTCTTGCCAGTAATTTGTTTAAAATAGTTTCTTATTTTTTCTATTTTATTCTTCTGAACCATTAGACAAATATGAAGAACTAAAGCATAATCTTAACATAGCATATTTGGTTGCACAATCCTGGAGCATGGAACCTGGAGCCTGATTTCATGATTGACTCACAATTCCTTTGAATGTGGCCCTCAGAAAGTCCTTTATATTAATGATTAAAGATATTCTTTACATACCTAGAGTAATGGATTTTGCAATTCTAACTTGTCAGGATTGCTTGGCACAAAAATCAAGATTGATAATGTGCACCAGTTTCATTGTTGAGGTCCTGAGTTTCCATTACCATGATTGTTTGCCTAGCAGTGATGAGGAAGCATGAGGCAAGCTGAGGGCGAAAAACAGGCTGACACACCCCTCCACACCCCCATCCCAGTGGAATATGTGTGATATTCCTCAAACACTTCCAGCTACCAATAACAAAGGAAAGGGGTTTAAGTGCTTGCCATGGTAATGTGGGAAACTAAGGCAAATGAAAAATTAAATTCCCTTACTGCCTATAGCCCATTGACAAGACCTTGAAACTGGCAGAGTGACCTCCCTCTAGGAGCTCAGCTGCCTCCATGGTGACACTTTGCTAGGGGCAAAAGAGAACCTTGGTTTAGCATTGCCCCAACATGAGGATCCTGTAAATCTACTTCCTTTCTCTCAACTGCCCCCAGGATATATGCTGGCAATCAAGGGCCAAGCTTTTGGCCCTATGATATGCATCTGAGGGGCCTCACTGAGGTTTGATTAAATGGTGATAAATGGTGTTTCCCTAGCCAACAGCTAGCCCCTCAAGGTCCTGTAAACCTTGCTTCCAAAATACCTTAGAGACTTACTCTATCCCTGACACCCTCCCAACCTGAGGGTATATAATGAGGACCCCAATGCTCTTCCTACCCATGGGTCCTGTCCCCTTGCTTAAATAAAATCACCTTTCTGCACCAAAGACGTCCTCAAGAATTCTTTCTTGGACGTCAGCTCCGGACCCCGTGAACCCTCCATCACCCCAAAATTTCATCAGCAGGATATGCCTGTGAGACAAGACCCATAAAAGCCTCAGACCCTGAACATTTGAGAGGATTTTCTTGAGCAGAGATATTTCATATAGGTTTCTATGGTTCACTGTTAGGGAGAAAGCACATCCTGTACTGAGACATAGAAGGACTCAGAAGACTGCACCTGATCTCTCTGGATTCCATCCAATGCACATATTTTTCTTACTGCTTCTACTCTGTATCCAAAAGTAAAACTTTTTCAAAATCCTGTGAATCAAACTTGTATAGTAGTGAGATCCCAAAACAACAAATCTTGAACCATATGAATGAACTTTTTAAAGTTTTTTTTTTCTTTTCAAGTATTTTCTCTTTTTTCCTTGCTGTCGTTTGAAATGATTTCTTGGGGTGTTTGGGTGGTTCAGTCGGTTGAACGTCCAACTTCAGCTCAGGTCATGATCTTGTGGTTAGATGGTTCAAACCCTGTGTGGGGTTCTGTGCTAACAGCTCAGAGCCTGGAGCCTGCTTCAGATTCTGTGTGTGTCTCTCTCTCTGCCCCTCCCCCATTCATGCTCTGTCTCTCAAAAATAAACAAAACATTAAAAAATGTGAAATTATTTCTTAATTTTCTAGTTTATTAATTGTCCATGTAAATAAATATGGTCTTATATTTATCTTATCTATTGAGGGGTTTTTGTTATTGTTATTTATTTTAATAATTCCATTTTTAATTTACAAGTCGATTTGGTTCTTGCAAAATTTCTGAGTTTTTTTGCACAATTGCCTCTTCTTGATTCATAGCTACTTTTTTTTGTTACATAACCTACTATTCTGGCTTCACAGATATTATTGCATACTTTATCTCGGTGTAGACAGTACATATGAGGATTAAATTTTTTTTTCAGTTGGTGATATTACCATTTTCACAAGAATAAGTTCTTTTTGTTTCATCTGTTGGTCATTCTCTGGTGGCTGTGCCATTCTCTTTTGCTAAAAAAAATAGCTGTATGTACGTACGTATGTATGTATGTATGTATCTATATCTATCTATCTATCTATGGTATAATAAGTACTTGGCAGGAAGAGAGGTGATAACCTTATTACCATGCAATTCCTAGCTACATAGTGTTGCACTGTTTCACACCTGGCTTTGGAAGGGGGAAGTGGGGAGGAAACAGGAGGAGGAAATTGTGGTTCCATCTCCCAGGTTTGAATGGCGTTGGACACCAATACCATGCATTCTGTGATATCCCAGCCACCAGAAGAGTTGGGTAAAATTGGCCCCTGCTTATGTCTGTCTTTTCTTTAATATTTATATTTCTTATTCATACAAATTTTCCTCTTTTTTTCTGGTTTTTTTTTTGCATTATGTTTTACAAGAGATCGTATAATTCATGTTAATTTATGTTCATTTAGATCCTTCTTGATCTCCATGAATATATAAAAACTATACAATATGTCTGTGTACATCTCATTCACCTAATCTCCATTTAACTTTTTTAATCCAACTTCTTGCTTGCCCCAAATTTTATCATTGCCTCAAGCAGACTTGATGTTGAACAGTTACCACTGATTGTTTTCGACAAATACTAGGGGGAGAAGATTCTTCCTACTGTGCTAGTGTGAGTGCAAGTCAGGTCAAATAAAGAATATCTCTGTTGACTGGAACTTTTTGAGCTAGCTGTCAGACGGATGCAATCATTAAAAATTTTCTGGGCATGGGATTCTTTGTGGAGCTCATATCTAGTTTACCTCCTGCAGTGGCTGCTAGGCTATTGCTTTTTGCAGCTAGTATGGCTACAAAGTATTGGTTTTAAGGCCACCGCAAAGCTGGAGAGAAGAGAATTGGAATAGGAGGTATTCAAATGTGGCAAAACTGTTCTTAGAGACATTAGACCATTTTTGTTCTTTAATGCCTGCTCCTCCTGATGGTTGCAAGCCTTTAGTTATTTCTAAAGTTCTAAAAAAAAGTTGATTTTTGCAATTTTTACTGTGCTTTCTTTGTTTTTTTGGAGGAGGAAATTTTGAGTGGTCTTTGTTCTGCATTACTGTACCCCTGCTCCCAACTCCCTGACCCATAGATTCTTTCTTTTTACATTGTTTTGGCTGAACCAAATCCTATGCTTATACCTAATGACAAGTGCACAAAGAAGCTTCATATGACCATTTTCCAAAAGGACAGCTGAATTTATTTGGTGAATGGCTCTAATAAATACAAGCCACTACAGTGAGTATGTTAGCCATTACTTAAAAAATTAGTTGGGTCTAATATATTTCAAATTACTTTGTTATGCTGACCCCTATCAATACAATTATCATACAGTCACATTTGTTTAGAAATATCCTGTTTCTAATCAGAAAACAATATGTAGCTTCTTTTTTTAAGTTATATTTATTTATTTTGAGAGAGAAAGAATGTGTGTGAGCAAGTGGAGGCGGGGCAGAGAGGGAGAGAGAGTCCCAATTCATGAACCATGAAATCATGACCTGAGCTGAAGTCAGACCTTTAATCGACTGAGCCACCCAGGCCCCCTCAATTTGTAGTTTCTAACCAATAGCCAGCAAACATCTCTACTTTTAAGGGTATTTTTATGTATATTTAGCTATCATATTAATATTAGGCCATAAACATTAAAATAACCTATTATACCAATTTGCTTACGTTTTTAATGCAATTCTTATACCATCACAAACATTTAAGTCTGAATCTTGTCTGATATTATAGAGAGAATAGGGTGTTTATATTCTAATAGTGCAGTTACTTATTTACTGTTGAAAGCAGTTCTTAATTAAAAAACAGGCAGTGATGTAATTTTCGTAACCAATGGAAACATAGATACACGGAGATAGCAAAAGAGTTTCTGTTTGAAAAAAAAAAAAGTAAAACAACCTCCCTGAAAAGTTAATGTGTTTATTTAATATAATACATTGAGATAAGTTTTTTCTTATTATAGTTTTTTATACACACACGCACACACACACATACATTTACATATGTTTGAATGAAACATTCGTAGAACTGTTGAAAACCTTCATAAAATCTCAGGCTTTCAAAAAACCAAACTGTGAGTCATGAGGTTATTTATTTACTTATTTTTTATTTTGTGAATTCCTCAAAGCTAACACATAGCCATAGGTATAAATATGGGAACACAGAAAAGATAAGTAAGGCAAAGTTCCAATATGCTGAAGTCAAAAGTAGACAGTGAACTAGCAGCCATAGAAATGACCAATTCCAACAGCATCTCTTTAAATATTACCCAGTCTTCATGGTAGGACTAACAATTCTACCTGTTCCCAACTCTTACTACTAACCACTGCCTTCCTTGTAGTATAAATAAGTTGCCATTTCACTTATGAGATTGTGACGGCTGCAGAGGAAAAACCAATTTTTAGCCATATTTTAATGCCTTCATCTCTAATAAATAGCAGAGGAAATACTCTTGTAATATTTGCAGAATGAAACAATAAATGCACATGCAGTTGATAAAGTTAATCAAATAATTCTGCCAAAAAAATGAGCAGTTTAAAGACCATTTTACAGCTCTGAAACTAGTGCTTAAAATTATAAATCATTTTTTTCTGTGCATTATCTACTTTCTCTACATCCTTGACAATAATGCTATAGAAAAACACTGTCATTTATAAACATAATATTTGTGGGGGTGAGGGTTGAGGTGACAGGTGGAGATAAAAATGACCTCATGTTAATTATAATTTCAAATTAATAGCCAAAAAAACTTTTGACAAGGTAAAATGAGAAATTCACAGGGAAAATAGTTTTCAATAAATGTTTACCTTTAGAGTCAGAGAAATATTATTATTGTAAAAGAAAAGTGTGTACATAAATTAAAGATCATACAATAAAATTATATTATCTCCAAAGCCCCTTATAAATTATGAATATTTTATGTCTTCTATATTAAATGAAGACTAAGTCTAATTTAAACCTGTGTTTGAGTAGCTGAGTTCTGTAGAATATGGGAAAAGAGGACCCTGGAAGAATGAATTATGTCACTTCTAGAAGATGAGAAATTGACTAATTTGACAATGAACTTTTAAAGTTATGAGAAGCTAGTGATGACAGTGGAGTGGAGGAATTATAATACATTTGGATAGATTGTCAGGGTTGGATTTCCTACATTAGGGAAATAATAGACGCCCATTAAGGCAAATGCTTGGCCAACTTCATTTCAGTCTTGTCAGACTTTATTTATTTATTAAAAAAATTTTTTAATGTTTATTTATTTTTGAGAAAGAGAGTGTGAACAGGGGAGGTACAGAGAGAGAGAGAGAGAGAGACATAGAATCCGAAGCAAGCTCCAGGCTCTGAGCTATCAGCACAGAGCCTCATGGCTCAAGTCCTGCACCCCAAGATCATGACAGGAGTCCAAGCAGAAACTCCACCGACTGAGCCACCCAGGCGCCCCATGGTCAGAGTGTATTATAACAACAACACGACAATACAGTAACAACAATTTATAATTTACTGAACTTCTTTTATATTATTGGTGCTCTGATTAACTTTTACTATCTTCTCTAATCCTTACCAGTATCCTATGAAGTTGCCATTGGAGAGTAATTCTTGTCTTTCACTTTACAATTTTCTTTACCCTTGAGTATCTACTCTTTCTCGGAGAGAACAGTATTGGAGGGAATGTTGCTGGTCTCACTTCCATCCTATCCTTTCACTCATCTCTCCTCATGGAAAAAGAAAAAGTTGGGGCACCTGGATGGCTAAGTCTAGTAAGCCTCCAACTTTGGCTCATGTCATGATCTCATGGCTGAATTCAAACCCTGCCTCAGGCTCTGTGCTGACAGCTCAAACTGGGAATCTGCTTCAGATTCTGTGTCTCCCTCTCTCTCTGCCCCTCCCCCTCTTGCACTCTGTCTCTCTCAAAAATAAATAAAACATTAAAAAAAAAAAGGTGTTTCTGAGCAGCAAAACTAGAAGAGCCCAGCACACGTAGCATATAGTGTCTCCTCAAACCTTACGCATGACACATGTCCTTTCTCTCTTCTGTATGGAAAATGCTGAAAGTGCCCAACTTCTTTGCCTGGATGGAGACGGAGTAATAAGGTATCTAATATTGACTTTAGAATTTAATCAGTGTTGTCTGATCTGGATTACCAAAATTAAAATGGTATTTTGAAGTCTAACTTACTCTGAGTATATATTTTATTTGGATCTAAACTTAAGTAATAAATATTAGTAGCCAGATTTTGGAGTTGGGAAACTGAGTTTCAGAGAGACTAAACCATGCTTAAGGCCATATAACTTGTAAATGGTGAGTTGGGGTTTAAAATACAGATCTCTCTGAACTTCTTGCTTTCATATATTATTTGTAATCCCTCACTCTTTACCCTCAGGCCAATCTCAGTGGAGAGAAACTTGGGGTATTTGTGCAATATGTGCCCGTATACACTTTTTAAAAAAAATTTTTTTATGTCTTATTTCTTTTTGAGAGCAAGAGAGACAGAGCAGGAGAAGGGGAGGGGCAGAAACAGAGGGAGAGACACACAATCCCAAACAGGCTCCAGGCTCTGAGCTGTCAGCACAGAGCCCCACACAGGGCTCAAACTCGCAGACTGCGAGATCACGACCTGAGCAGAAGTTGGACGCTTAACCAACTGAACCACCCGGGTGTCCCTTCCCATATACACTTTTATTGTAAAATTGCTATTTTCAGGATGTGTTGCCATAAAACTGTAACTATTGTAAAAAAAAAAAGTGACTGGATTAGAAAAGAATTATATGAACACAGTGCCTTTAGTCCAGATGAACAGGTAAGAGTTTAGTCAATTTGAGTGGCCCATTATGTTACATAATGAAGGCATAACTACATATACCATGTGTAGAGTAGATAGTCTGATTTTCAAGAAATAAAATGGATTTAATAGCGTTGAGTCATATTTACATTAAAGTAATTTAGCTGCAGCTCTTCCCAGTGTCTGAAGAGAGACTTATCTGGAATTGCAGCCGTCAGTCCTTTTATACGAGTCAACTTGATTTGTCTCCACTGCAGAGTCTGCAAGAACTGCATCTAGATGTCATCTAGACAGGGTGCAAGGCAGCAAATATTACAGTTTGTAAGATATAAGAAGGAACTAGAACCGATATCCTTTAGGGAGGGGTAGTGTGTTTCTGACCTGAGGAAAGGAGCAAAAATGTTCGATGATGAGGTCAAAGTTGGGAATGGGGGCAACAAAAAGAGTATTAGAACAGAGGGAGGGATTAGTACAGCAAGGTTACTTAATAGTAAATAAATAATACAGAATAACTTAGTAAAGTCTAGTTTCATTATTTTTTTCTACTTATATAATCATTACAAATATGGCAGCCTACTTCCCACACTTGTTTTCTACCTAGCCAGGGAATTAGCAAAGCCCCTTTGCCTTGGGTATGGGAGGTGAACATGATAATGTTGGTTTTCTGTTCTGGGTTTCAGATATATTCATCACAACACTTAAACTGTACCTAAATTGTGCAAAATTCTGAGTCAGTCTTTGAATATTTTATCCTATTTGACCTGGAGATAAATACTATTATTTTCCAGTTTATAGAGGAGGAAACTGAAATTAAAAAAAAAAAAAAGTTAAATAACTGGTCCCAGGTCACTTGGCTAATAAGTTTCCTGTTGCTAGAATTCAAATCTTGGGACAGTCTGATTCCAAATACTATTATTATTAACCATTATATACTTCCTTCCCAGGAAAAAGAAATCACTGGGAGAAAATACATGTCTTTTCATTTGGAACTTTATACCATTGAATTGTACAAAGAAAGTTCTGAGTGGAGGAAAGTGATTTCAGAGATTGAGGTGGGAGGTGACTTCTTTCTTGCCACACCAATTTCTCACTGTACTATTTTCTGGGATCTTGCATGTCCCAAGTCAAAACAACTGGGGGACAAACCCAACAATATTACTGATACAGAATTTTTAAAGTCAATCTTGGTAAGTGGGGCATGGAATTATTTATAAAAATAATAAAGCAATGTGACATTTAAAAAATACCAACCATTATGGAACAACTCATTGCTATTACATTAGTAACAAAGGGCACATTGTACTGGAACATCTTCCATTGTCTACATACTGAGGTTTTACTTTGCCTTTGGAGACATAAGAGATTGAGTTCATTACATTAGACCACAAATTCCTATCCGTCCCCTCTGCACCATATTGGCATATCAGTTTGACTTCTTTACTAAAAAAGAATTCAAATGTCAATGGAGTCCGGTGATGGAGAGAGATATGAGGGGAAAACTACAAAACAAAGTAACTTTCTATGACATGGTTATCTGAAAGGACCTAGACATGACTCCCTGGTCACTAGAGAGTTAAAAGTTCAAACCCAGACTGGTGTCCTCATGCTATTTCTTTTCAGAGGATAGCTAAATAATGCTCCAATTGTGAAAAACAGGTCTACTACAAGGTTTAAACTTGGGGTTACCACAATCTTCAACACATAAATGAGGATCTTCATCCTGAGAAGAGGACATAATGTAATCTGTATCATTTTCTTTTCAAGGGAAGAGTTAACACAAGAAGTCTAATTGTTCAGCAGAGTGTAGGAGATGGGGTTAAAGAAGTAGGCTGGGGGCCAATACATGGAGAATCTTGTAGGTCATGATAAAGAATTTGGGGGTTATTTTAATTGGAATGGGATATCACTGGAGAATTTAAATGGAATGGCAATATTATCTGATGTATAATCATTTGGCTACTATGTGGAAAATGATACTTTAGGGGGAAAGATGGAAACAGGGAAACTAGTTGCAGGGGTCCTGGTAATTGACAATCACAGTCTGATATAGCACTGTAACAGTGGAGAGTAAGAAATGGTGGGATTCAGAATGCCAAGTGGTAGTTGAGTTAATACAATGTTAGCGTCATTGGGTCATAACAGCTTACTAGACTTAGGAACACCTCTGAGAAGGTTAGTTGGGGAGTGAAACACTAGTAGGTTTCATTTCTTCAAGGTCACTTAGGGCTGAAGGGTAAACGCTTCCAGCTTTTTGCTGACTTTTCTTCAGGAAGCATGGACTAGGAAGGAAATCTTGAAATAAGAAAAGATGTCTTAAAGAAAGCTATTGGGATTAGACAAGGAAAACATGGTTAAATGTTTAATATCCTGCATTCTTGCAAAGTTGGTCATTGGCCTCTTACTTAAAGAAGGCATGTATGTATGGGACACCTGCGTGGCACAGTCCGTTAAGCATCCGACTTCAGCTCAGGTCATGATCTCACAGTCCGTGAGTTTGAGCTCTGCGTTTGAACCCAGCGTCAGGCTCTGTGCTGACCATGCAGAGCCTGGATCCTGCTTCAAATTCTGTTTCATCTATTCAGGCTCACTTTGACCACTATTTCCTTGCATAATGTAGAAGCATGTATATTGTAACTATGTGAGATATAATTATTGTTTAAAATGGTTAGTTAGAAGAGTTGAGGCTTTTAGGGGTGCCTACGTGGCTCAATCAGTTAAGACTGAGCTCAGTCTAACTTCGGCTCAGCTTATGATCTCCTGGTCCGTGAGTTCAGGCCGCACGTTGGGCTCTGTGCTGACAGCTCAGAGCCTGGACCCTGCTTCAGATACTGTGTCTCCCTCTCTCTCTGCCCCTTTCCCCATTCACACTCTCTCTTTCTCTCTCTCTCTCTCAAAAACAAATAAACATTTAAAATGTTTTTGAAAAAGAAGGCATGTATGTAAAAGACCTTTGTACTACTTCTCTAGGTACAGAAAGTAGGATAACAATCTGCAATTGCTAAATAATTTGCTTCTTTGCAGTAACAAAAATGTCCAAATTTAGATTCAGCTTATGTCCATCCAGCTACAGACTACTTCACAGCCTCTCTTCAAGCCAAATATAACTATATGACTACCTTATGTCTCATGGAATGTGAAGGGAAATGGTGTGCGCAACCTTACAAATGGTTACAGCCTTTAGAAAGGGAGTTGCTACCCATCCATTTCTTTTTTCCGCTCTTGGTTCAGACTAACACACAGAAGTTATGGTATGACTTTGCTGCAATCGTGTAGATAAAAACACTAGCCAAAGACATGGTGAAGCACCAGGATGGAATCTGTATAGCTGAATGACATCATACATCAGATCTACTCTGATACGACCTCTACCTGAGGCTGTTACATGACAGAAAGTACTAAGCTTCCATTTTTGCTTGACGAACTGTATTGTCAGGTCTCGTAGTTAAAGTAGCACAGACTGTACATTACCTAATACATAATTATTATTTATTGCAGTAAATATTCAAATTTTAGACAACTTATTTTTATACTAGTGTTTAAAGAATGCTAACCTTCTATAGCTTATATAGTTCTACTTTTTCTTAAGTTTGTGAATCTTATAGATGATTTTCAATGGTGGATTATTGATCACTTTCCCACACAGTATATGAGATATTGAGGGCTAGATTTGGTGTACTTCCAGAGCTTGGTGCCAGTGTCCAAAGAGCGTGCCTTTCAAATTGCATGCAATTATAACCAGTAAAAAATTAAAATCACTTCCTTTAAAATAACATTCTGAAATATGATTTGTGATTGTATTGCTGGTGAGAATTTTGTTTCTCTGAAATCTTATTGAGTACACTAAAATGTAACTAGTGAATTTATGACCTAATTAGTTGTTATGTGCCACCAATAGAACTGTAGCGCTTAAAAGGGGTATAAATATTTTAAGGAGAACAACATTATGAATTTCTCTTGTAGACTCTTGTGGAGCAGTAGACAAAGGCAGATGTTAGCATGCCACCCAGTGTAAGCACAAAAACAGATGTTATTGGGGAAATTTATAATCAAAGGGACAGTAAGATGAAGCATGTTGTCCCCTCACACTTTTATCTTCCCCTGGGGAGTCATGCAGGAGGGAAACTACAGGGAAATTGCAAATGCCGCTGTGGTCCAGGAAAGGGCTCCACCACCCTCTTATTCTAACTTTTTATAAAATTCCCATGAGAATGGCTTTACAAATGTTTGGTAAGGGGTGGGGGAAGTAGTGAATTAGCTGCCAGGTATGCATCCAAAAACTTGGAACACTTCAAAAGAGTTGATAGGGCACCTGGGTGGCTCAGTCGGTCAAGGATCTGACTCTTGATTTTGGCTCAGATCATGATCTCACAGTTCATGAGACCAATCCCTGCATGGGGCTCTGCACTGAAGGCATTGGGCTCTGCGCTGAAGATGCACAGCCTGCTTGCCATTCTCTCTCTCCCTCTTTCTCTGCCCCTCCCCTTGCTTGCACTCTCTCTCCCTCTATCAAAATAAATAAACATTAAAAACAAAAGAATTGTTTACACAGCATTGACAATATCTGGAAAACCTGTGAGTGGCTGACACTTTTGCAGTCTATTCTACTAGGGTGAAGAGGAAGTTTTTTTGTTTTTGTTTTTGTTTTAATTTTCCTACTTAAGATAGTGTCTACTAATTCCACATTTACATATATACATATGTATACATATGTATACACATGTGTACATATGTATACATTTACATATGTATACACATATACATGTATAACTGAATAGATGGGAAATATAAACAAATCACTCATGCAGAAGAATTCCAAATAATTTATGTGACATTCTGCCCTCAAACACAGAGAGGAATAACTCTTTATTCCTATGTAGACTGATTTTTGACTGCCTTGCAATAAATAGTACAAAAAAGCAAAAAATAAAGTAACTTTACAGTGGAGAAATCTGGCAATCACTACTTCAGCCAGGTGATCAAGGTCAACATTGACAGAAAAATCATATTGATTGTTTGTACCTTTGATATGATGTGATGAAAATGACACTTTATCTCTGTGACCTTTCTATCTCAAACCTATACTCAAGTCTAACCATGAAAAAAACATAAGACAAATTCCAGTAAAGAAGCATCTTACAAAATACCTGGCCAGTATTATTCAAAACAGTCACTGTCACTGAAAACAGAAAAATTCATATAAATTGTCATAGTCACAAAAAGAAACTATGGAAATATGACAGTAGTATTGTGGATAAGATTCTGGAACATAGGATATTAAGTAAAAACTAAGAAAATATGAATAAACAATGGACTTCAGTTGATAGTAATATATCAATATTGACTCATTAATTATAACAAATGTACCATACTAATTATGGTAGAAACTGGGTGTTTTGTGTATTGGAAATCTGCACTATCTTCTCAGGTTTTTTGCGTGAAAATTTAAAACTGTTTTCGTGGAGATAGTTTTTAAATTTTCTCTCACCTTCTAAAATCAAATATTTTTGTCAACTTTTGTGTTACTTTATCTCCTTCAAATTCTCTTCCCTTTTTACCTTAACTCTTCAAAGAAATGCTGTTGGTATAGGTGGGATATGAGGAATGCTAACATTAAGGATGAAAAGTCAAAAGAAGAGATGAAGGATAATGAAGAGTGTGTAACTCTGCTACACCTAGTTGGGATTGGCAGAAAAACATGGGCAGAAACAACTCTTCTCCAATGATGAAGCCAGGTCTTAGATGAAAAAGATTAAAGAAAGCATATACCAGATACCTGCTGAATCATATAACTTATCAAAATCAACACAGAATCTCTACCCAAAGAGTGAGATGTTTATTCTATTTCTTTTTGTTTGTTTGTTTTAAGAGAGACAGAGAGAGAGAAAGAGAGAAAGAGAGAGAGAGACAGACAGAGAGAGAGAGAGAGAGAGAGAGAATGAACAGGGGAGGGGCAGAGAGAGAGAAAGGGAGAGGGAGAAAGAATGCCAAGCAGGCTCCTTGCTGCCAGCACAGAGCCCAACATGGGGCTTGAACTCAAGAACTGTGAGATCATGACCTGAGCTGAAACCAAGAGTCGGACGCCTAACTGACTGAGCTACCCAGGCACCCCTATTCCATTTCTTATACTTTAGAGAATAATGGAGGTGATGAAAGAAGCATAATAGTGTGTCCTTCATGCAAAATGGTGGGAGTTTTCAAATGATTTTGCAGTTTTCTCTGGTGAAAAAAAGAAAAGAAAATATCACTGTATAGATATATATATATTATAATGTATATATATATTATAATGTACATACATACATATATAAGTATATATGTATGTGTATATATATATATGTATGTGTATATATAGAGATTTTTTAAGGAAAAAATTGGTGACATTCAATCAAATGATTGTGCCAATTGCTAAAATCTGAATCCATTCAAGAAAATGTTAAAGATTTGATTATATTAAGTGATAAGAGAGAAAGGAGTTTTGGGACCAGTGGGAAAAACTATAAAATCATTGATTTTTTACATTATTGTTTAAACTTATCTAACAGAGTGATGTGATTCAAGGAAAAAAAATTGACCTCTAAATAGGACTTGAAATATTTTTTACATACATATAAGTGCTGCAAAGCAGCCTGCAAAGAGAAAAAGAATGACCTCTGTGCATGGGCATCATACTTTCTTCAAAAATAAAAAGTGATGCAAAACCTTCAGTCCTTCCCTCACACCAAAAAACTGTGAACCTTGCTGAAGCTTCAAACAGATAACTAAACAATTAAATTCCACAATTGAATTTTAACAATTCTAAATGTATCCATCCTTCTCCACAGAAATAACAGAGAAAGCACTGCTTTTTTTCAACCTCTGCTCTGCTTGGTGATCTCCATTACTTGATGGTCATGAAAAATCTATCAGCATAATTTCAAAGAATTCTCTTGGAATCAAAACAAACGTATTGGATAAATGTCACTAAACTAATTTAAGAGAAGTAGAATGTTACTGATTGACTGTTTATTTAGTATCTTGCCTTGGTTTTTTACTTTTTATATTTTCTATTTTGTAAATTAGTGTTCTGTCCTTATTATTTTTATATCAGTGTATATTTAAAATATATTTTAACAGTTTAACAAAGTTATTCATATTCCACTCCCTACAAATAAAATCTTAATTTATTTAATTAATAATTCTTCCATCAGTTTCCAAAATCTGAGATTTGGGAAGAACTTTTAAAATTATAGTGGTGATTTCAAAGACATAGTCATTTATTCACAAAGTCTAGAGGTTTTGTTTTTTTTTCCCCCAGAATAATTAGTAATACGGCTCCTTGAAGTATTCTCAATTCTTGATTATATTCACAAACAGGAATAAAAATTTTAATAAGTGAAAAATATCAGGGTTGCCACAGATCTAAAAGTCAATGCTATGATTTTTTTTGGCCATGACACTGTTCATAAATTGCGATTTTTAAAATTTATGGTAAAAAATATAACATAAAATTTGCTATTTTGACCATTTTTTTAATGTTTATTTTTGAGAGAACACAAGCGAAGGAGGGACAGGGTTTTAACCATTTTTTTAATGTTTGTTTTACTTAGTGTTTTAAAAAAAATTTTAACGTTTCTCTACTTTTGAGAGACACAGAGCACAAGTGGGGGAGGGGCAGAGAGAGGGAGACACAGAATCTGAAACAGGCTACAGGCTCCGAGTTGTCAGCACGGAACCGACACAGGGCTCAAACTCATGAACTGCCAGGTCATGACCTGAGCCGACTGAGCCACCCAGGTGTCCATTAATGTTTATTTTTGACAGAGTGCAAGCCAGGGAGGGGCAGAGAGTTTGAACCATTTTTGTTAATGTTTATTTTTGAGAGAGCTCAAGTGGGGGAGGGGCAAAGAGAGGGGAACAGAGGATCAGAAGTGGGCTCTGCACTGACAGGTTGACAGCCCGAAGGGGACTCAAGCCACTAACTGGGAGATCGTGACCTGAGCTGAAGACAGACTCTCAACCAACTGAGCCACCCAGGTAGCCCTATTTTACCATATTTTAAGTGTACAATTCAGCGGCATTAATGATTCACAGGGTTATACAACCATGATCACTATCCATTTTCAAAATGCTTCCATCAACTTAAATAGAAATTTTGTAACCATTACACGGTAACTAACTCCCCATGACTCTTCCCTGGCTCCTGGTCACCTCTAATATTTCTGTTTCTATTAACTTGCCTCTTTTGGATAGTTCATGTAAATGGAATATTTACATAGTTGTATGGCTTATTGCATTCAGCATATCGTTTTCAAGTTTCATCCATGTTGTAGCACATATCAGAACGTCATTCCATTTTATGGATGAAAAGTATTCCATTGTTTGTACATAACACATTTAACTGCAATTTTTAAAAGAAAATATTTCTAAATTTGTGAAATGTAGAAATTCTTTTTGTTGGAGTGAAAGTTAGTTATAAATAAAAATATATTGTAAGCTGGGTTTTGTTTTTAAAAAGGTCTATGGTGGAAATTATAGACTAACAAAATCCAGATTATGAAATACTCTGTCTGGATTTTCACTATTATTCTAATATTGCACTACCTTTTCAGTTATAGTTGCTTTTGAAACATAGAACAAACCACAGTAACTCCGTGAGATTAAATAGAGCAAGGAAAGTTATATACCACCTCGTCCCTAAACTTAAACTTCCTACGATATGACAAATATTTGTGGACTACACATAACTCTTATATCTGACAACACTACAAAATTTCTACTCAAGATGGATCATAAAATCTCAAAAAGATCTATCATTGTACACAGCTCAGTATATCAACTAAATTGAGAGAGCTGCAGAGAATACACTTCTAGGATTGATCATGGATTATGCTATTGACAGTGCCAGTTGTTTTTTTTACTTTGGTAAGTTGGTTACTAACAGTGTATTTTGTTTCAAAAATACAGTTTCAGACAGGTGTTTGAAGCTTGGAATGTATTTCCCAATGACATAATGTTTGAAAAACTATTTAGGCTTCTTAACAATCCTACTGATCAATAATAAAAAACCCCAGGTTTTATGCCACCAAAACTTTTGTTCAAGTTTTTTGGTTTTCGTTTTTTGTTTTGTTTTGTTTTGCTTTCTTTTTTTAATTTTTTCAATGTTTATTTATTTTTGAGAGAGAGACAGACAGACAGAATGCAAGTGGGGTAGGGGCAGAAAGAGAGGGAGACACAGGCTCCAGGTTCTGAGCTATCAGCACAGAGTCCGACGCAGGGCTGGAACTCACAAGCTGCTAGATCATGACCTGAGCCAAAGTCGGAAGCTCAACCAACTGAGTCACCCAGGCTCCCCTTGTTTTGTTTTCTAAAGGTGTTCCTATTAGTGATTTAGAAACAACTCTCTTGCTATTTGTTCCATCCAGGAGGTCACTACACTTGCCACCAGCATCTGTATCTTATTCTTGGAAGGAAGCCATCTATCACCTGGAAATGTCATAGAAACAGTTTCCCTGGTAGGCTAGATGGAGAAATAATGACTAAAGTTGGATATTTACTCAATTTAATTTAAGGAAATTAATTGATTACATTCAGAGAACATTATATATATATATATAATATATAATATATATAACATTATATATATATATAACATTATATATATATAACATATAATATATATAACATTATATATATATAACATTATATATATATAACATTATATATATATAATATATATATATATAATATATATATATATATTATATATATATATATATATATATATATATATATATATATTCCACTGTGCTAAGAGGTATAGCAAGTATAAAGACAAATGAGACACAGTCCCTGGCCTTAAGGACCTTAGAGTTTACGGAGCACAGAAGAGATTAAGATTCCTCTGTTAAAAGATCTGGTGTAGAAAGCACCATATACAAGTGATAATGAAATTGTATGAGTGAAGATATTGAGTACACTGTTAGAGGAATCAGAACATTCATACAGCAAGTAACAGTAAAGATGGACCTTGAATAATTTAGGGACTAGAAAATCAGAGCTGGGCATCTGGCCCTGATGGGCAGGGACACTGTGTCAGTAGTTATACATGGAAAGTTTTGAAGTAGGGCGTAGCTTTTCAGTTCCTAATTCTGGACGATGCTAGAGAATTGAAAATGAAATTAGAAAGCAAGAGAGCATCCTCTGGCTGCATGCTGTCCTGCCAATGTTTGTGACTGTGACAGGCATGTGCACACCATTTTGATGAGAAATTAAAGCCATATTTGGAACAACAAAAATTGTCTGTACCTGAACTTTAGTTTGGTTGAATTCATAGTGAACAGTAGGATAAATATCTAACCTAACTTAAAGCTTTCCCCCGGTTTTTCATTAAAAATTACATAAATGATTTATGTTTTCTACAGAAAAACTAAATACTAATGGGAAAAAGAAGAAATATTTACAAATCAAGGTTTTAGCAAAATATGTCGACTTAAGAACAAGCATTCAGTCTTCTTTTGTTAAGCAATAAAGGCATAAAAAAGTAAGAATAGAAAAAATAGTTTACTAGCTTTGAGGCTGGGGGAAGGGACAATGCTACTCGATAAACTGAACAATTTCTGTTAGCTATATTACAGCTGAGACCTTTTAGAATAAGTCTCCAGGTACTGAAGGAAGGTAGTTTTTTTGAAAAATAAATAAAAAGCGTAGAATAATACCACTGGTAGTCTTAATTTGAAAAAAAAGAAGACCAGAGGAAAAGGTAAGTGATGGGAGAGATGGAGTTTGTTGGGTTAAGGTTGAGTAGGCTGTGAATAAATAGTAAAATTTGATTGCCTTAAAAAGAGTTTTTTCTTTTCTCTCATTTAATAGTCCTGGATAAAATAAAATAAAATAAAATAAAATAAAATAAAATAAAGTCCTGTGCTATTACTCATAATGATAGCTGACCATTCTCTATACAGACAACTATCTGACTGATGGCTACTCCACCATTTTTAACACATGGGTTCCAAGTCACCAGGGTCATTAACGTATCCAGAAGTGTGGGGTTGAGAGGGAAGATTATTCATCGGAGGTTTGTATGGGCCAGTCTTGGAAGTGGTACACATCATTTCTCCTTGCAGTGTGGTTATTAACACAATCATGTATCCACACCCAGTTGAATAGGAGACTAAGGACTGCAATCTCAGAAAAGGCAACAAGTATGTGTTGATTTACTTATGCCTTTCTTAGATGTACGGCTAGCTACCTGCCATAGAGATTATTCTACCTTTAGTACCATTTACTGTTTAATTTTGGCGATACTAAAGAAAATCTCTGGGTGGACTAATATTTTCTACTTTATATCGCATAACTTCTTTGCAGGAAAGGCACATTACTAGCATAATAAAAGTTTAAAAATCAGTGAGGTGAAAAATCATGCCCAATGTCATGATCCAGAGTACATCCACTCTTAATATCTGCCTGATTGTATGGATGTCCTTTTAGATCTATCATCTAGCTATCAATATTTCTCCCTTATATTTGTCAAAGAATTTAAATTTAAATAAAGATTTTACTGGTCAACAATGTGTCAAATATCATTATTTCAAATGAAAATTTATTTATTTTAAGATATCAGAGAGCTTATAGACTCATTGGAAATGGTGGAATACAAGGTTTTGATGCTATGGCTCTTTCTGACTGGCTACTTAAGAAGCTATTTTTATAGTATGTGTAGACAGCCATCTATTGAGCTCTATTATAAGTTCCAAGAGTTTTTCAGTTTATTTTTGTATGCTTTCAAGGTAGGCAAACATATCTGCAATACTGATATTTATCTCTTCCTTTCTAATACTTACACTTTTTTTTTCATTTTTTTGCCTACTATATTGACTATTTTACCCAAATAATACTAAATAATACATGCTTTTTCAGGATCTCTTTAAATAAAACAGATAAATACCTGGTGACACTTGTAGGCATAAACTTATTTTAAGTAAGATATTTGATAATAGGAAATTATTATTGGCCATAAATATTTCACTCCCTGTTTGCTTAGGGAGTTAATCTTATGGTGCATATAAGAGAGAATCAGGAGTTGTAGGATTCTAGCATGAAACTGCCATGTAATTAGACTAAATGTTTACATAAAAATCACCTTTATTATAGCAAAAATACTTCAAAAACAATTAATAAAGAGGATAAAACTCAACAGTGATATCATTATGCAGAATGATCTGATGACTATATTTATACCCACACCCATATATACACAAAAATTTTGCAAAACTTGATCATATGATCATTTTGCATCTGCGACTAAATAGTAAATCAAAATTATATTCTGTGTCAATGAATCATAGCATTACATTGCAAAAAATGCTGTCATTTATTTATTTACTCCAGAAAGGCTTTCACTCCAAATATGAGCTGATGAGGGTACCTGATTTCTGTACATCTAAGATATACTATTTTACATTTTTATAAGTATTAGTTTTTTAACTTTAATAATTTGGTTCAAAGATCTTTAAAAGCTGAAATTCTATTTTATTTAGAGTCTTACCAAGCATTTTATTACAGGTCAAAAAATATTATTTTAAATCACCATATGTTTATATTTTGTCATGTTGACTAATTATCAAGTAAGTACAGTTCTTTCCTTTATTTTTTTTTTGAATTTCATCAACTTACAAGTAAAATAGTTAAACTGAATAATAAATTATAAATTTATTCAGTCTCTAGAAGAGGAACAATGCACAAAGGAAAGATTAATCAGAATACGAACAGATGTCTTGGGCTGCCTAGGTGGCTCAGTCGGTTGGGCGTCAGACTTCTGCTCAGGTCGTGATCTCATGGTTGGTGAGTTCCAGCCCCGCCTCAGGCTCTGTGCTGACAGCTCCGAGTCCTGGAGCCTGCTTTGGATTACGGGTCCGCCCCCGCCCCCCGCCCTTCCTCCGCTCATGCTTGCTCTCTCTCTCTCTTTTTCAAAAATTAAAGTTAAATTAAAAAATTTTTTTCAAAAAAAAAAAAGATGTCAAAAAAATTAGTCTCCCATAGCACATAACTTCTATAGAGCTTTGCAAAAATTGTCCATTATTATGTTACATTTTTATGATGGGACATCAATTATTGTTTGCTAGAGAATGTCAATTAATAATAGAAGTCTACCTTTGTTTTAAAGGTTTTATATAGTATTCTAGTTATAACTCAAATTTCTGAGTCAATTTGGGTGGTTTAGGCGGAACTTATGTGGCCAATTAACTTTCCACAGCAAGAATAGAAATACTATGTATGCTTGCGTGTTGTGTGTTTTAAATGTATCAGAACTTGTAACATGTTTTGAACCAAGAGTTCCAACGGTCCCACTTCAGGGCCAATGAAAATTCCTATTTGCATTGACTTAGACCTAAGTATTCAGGGTAAAACAAATCCAACAGAATTTTAAAATGTTCATTTTGTGTATAGTGCATAATAATATAAGACTTAAAAAACAACTGGAAAAAAACCCCAAAACGAATAGTTTTTAGAGACTTCAGAAATATAGATGAGTAAAGTAAACAAAAATTATTCCTGGTGCTCCTGGGTGGCTCAGTCCAGTAAGTGTCGGACTTTGGCTCAGGTCATGATCTCGCAGTCCCTGAGTTCCAGCCCCATGTTGAGCTCTGTGCTGACATCTCAGAGCCTGAAGCTTGCTGCGGATTCTGTGTCTCCCTCTCTTTCTCCCCTCCCCCACTTGTGCTCTGTCTGTCTCTCTCTCTCTCTCAAAAAATGAGTAAATGTTAAAAAAATTAAAAAAAATTATTCCCAATTTTCCATACAACGTTAACATTTTAGAATTTTGCCTTCTAGGTACATATACAATGAGAATGTACCAAATTTACTGTTTTATAATGCATTATTTTCATTTAATTTAAAAACATCTTCTGATGTTATTAAATTTCTTTGAATCGTGATTGTTAACAATGATAATTTGGCATATTTTTTGCTTTTACTCATAATTTATGTATCAATATTCTAAAAATTTTATGTCTATAAAGAACAATATGTAGAAAGTCCTGAGAGCTGAACCTTTGTGTATGTTCTTAGTTATTTTCTTATGATGTGTTTCTAGAATTGGAGTCATATAAAAAATTATGTAATAGAATTTTCCATACCAAAATTTTATTCAAAATTAATATGATGCAGAATGTATTTATTGGATGTTATGAAATTAAATTAAAAGTTAATAACTAGAAAATAACAACCTTTCCATATTTGAAAATTAGGAAATTAAACACAAAAATACCTAAATTCAAGCTGAAGTATAAAACCTATGGGAGATTTTATATCTTATCTTTCTAGGAATAAAGTTGGAAATGAAATAAGTAAATAAATAAAAGCTAACAAAACCCATGGTATAATTTTAATTTAATGTAATGATTGAAAAAAGAAAGAAATGCCATATATAAAAGTAAGTTTGAAAACCTCTGGACAGTCAGAAGTTAAATGAGGAAATCCATATTGTAATGCTAAATCTAACTTTTTGAAGAACCACTAATATGGTTGGTCCACCTGACTTTGGAGAAATACATTCCAGAAATCGAGGCAAGAATCAAATCATGTATCTCAGCTGAATGGGGCTGCTCTGTGATATTCTATAGGATGATTTGAAATTGTACCGAAGATATGTACTCTATTGGTTGAACAAAATGTCTACATTCTTGACTTTTGGATATTAAAACAGTTTGACACAGATTATTTATTTATTTATTTATTTATTTATTTATTTATTTATTTATTTATTTTTACGGTGGCTATAGCTAACAACCTTGAATAAAGAGACCAGATCTTTAAGATTCAAATGGCCCAATTTGATGAGAGGCTCTCTTAACAGTCTGCATAAACACTAAGACTAGTGCTTTCAGGACTTGAAAAACTGGCAAACCAAGGCAAGCATAGCTCTTTCATGCTTTGATTACTTATGGTTTTATAGACCTAGATAAATACTGATTCAGCTGGAGCTTTATTGGTGACTTTACTTTTTATTTGATTTACCTTATGCTTTTCCTCTAATCAGGTTGAAATTATGACCTTGATTGTGGTGATGGCTTCACAGGTGTCTGCATAAGTTCAAACCCATCAGTTAAGCAGTTTGTGTGTGTGTGTGTGTGTGTGTGTGTGTGTGTGTGTATAACAATTATACCCCAATATAGCTTTTAATAAAATAGTACTATTTACATAATACATCCACAGGATAGGAAAGGTAATCCGTTTCATCTGTTCTCATTCATTCATTTGTCCTTTTATTAATTATTGTGCATTCTGTACTCTAGGTACTGAATTAGGCACTAAAGATATTAGTATGAAGGCACTGTGTTTTGCAAGAGACACATGTAGATTTCATAATGATACAATGTGCTGTGTTTGGGTGCTGTAACTGGCAGGCAGTATTCTTAGTAGCTTCAGCTCTCAAATCATTCTGTAGGAATTCAAAGCCTTGCTCCTTGTCTCACCAGCTAAGGGGTCTTGGACAAGTATTTAACTGTTCTGCAACCAGTATCCTCATTGGTTAAATGATGTTAATAACAATACCTACATTATAAGATTGTTCTGAGGAGTAAATTGGGTAACATCTATCTCTATAATAGTGAGTGATATATAATTACACATTAATGTTAGCTGCTCTTGTTATTATTAAAGAATGATTGTTTTAAAAGGTCAAAGAGGAAGAAGTGAATTATATAAGAGAGAAAAAGAAGTAGATCATAATTAAGTAGAGAAGGGAGAGAAAATAGTACAGAAAGAAATGTGAAAAAGCAGAACAGTTTTAGAGAGCAATGACTTTTCTTTCCATATTGTAATTGGTGTGGAATGATGAAAAATTTGGACTTACATTTTAAACTTATAAGTCTTTCAAGAAAGAAGTAACATGATTAGATTTGGGTGTGGGAAGCATTGTGGTGAGAAGGTATGATAAGAGGTGTGGAAAACAGACCTGAGTCTGGATAGATGGGATTAGGGAGAAATGAGACTCAGTCAAATTGTCCAGGTAAGACACTGAAAACAATCTAAAGATAGAACATTAAAGATGTAGACTGAGGTAAATGCTTACAAATTATTTAATACATATAAGTGATAAAAAGGTAGGATTTAAGGCTGATTCTCAGATTTCTAGTTTGTACAACTGAGTAAATGATGATGCTATTAGCTAAGACAGGGGACACAAATTTTAATACTTACTCCGCTTAGTTTGTACCAGGCTCTGCTATAAATACTTTTTACGTGTTAATTTATTTAATTCTCACAACAATGTTACCAGAAAATGATATTATTTCCACTTGTTCAGATATGGAAACTGTAGGACATGGAGAAACTTTTCCAAGGTCATATAGCAATGGATATGAGCCTTAGGAAAGGACTCAAATAAAGACTATGTTATTCTTTCTGCAGCATCCCATACATTTACAACGTTAACACAGCACCACTTTTAGTCCATAATTTTAATTACTAATCAGATTGGTTGTGTCTTTATTACAAATATGTATTGCTTTCCACCAATGACTAGCAACTCCAACAAAAATAATGTAAGCTTAGTCTAGAATAACTTATTATTCACAAATGTATGTTGGTTCTAGTGATTACTTACCCCTTTCATCTTAGATGTTCATATTTTCCATTATTCTCAGCTTTATTTTTTCTCATGTCTATATGTCTATACAGCTAATTAGGTATTTATTTATTAATGGAGATCACAGTGATGTAAATTACATATAATACTAAACCTATGTCTCAGGAAACCAGTGAGAGCCCTCTCAAAATTCCATATTGGCTTATAGTTATGTATTGTGTTAACTGCCTGCTTTTATCTATATTAATAAACTCTAAAATATGCTAAGGAACAATTCTGTCTCTACAATATTATTTGATCTATAGTACCAAGGGGACTTTTTATTACATACACCAAACTATAAAATGTTAGTATGTTATTTTACTTAATAAATGGCCACATATATTAAAATAAACTCAAAGACTAGGCAAATTTAAAGATCTACTGGGGATTCTACCTTTTCTGGTTATATAGCTTCCCAAAGTTTTAATTCAGTGATTATATTTTTCCCTACTGATTATACACCAATCTAGAACATCAACAACATGAATACAATCCTTGGAATTAATAAGCGGTTTTCTCAAATGATATGAGGGCAACAAAACATATGAATATCTATTCTTCGCTTAAAAAAATAATTAAAATGTTTATTGCCAAATTGTGCTTTTAAAGTAGGACAGATAAGAAAATAAAAACAGAATACCAGACCAAAATGCACATGCATTCATTTATTAACGCTCTACTTGAATCTGGAGACTGGCAATCTTGAAGAGCCTCAGTTAGCTTTCTCTCTCATTCTCTACAGAAGCCCTTTCAAATCTTCTCCATTCTCTCAAATATCCTATGTGATCAGGGCCTTGCTCATTATCAGAAGATGAATTTGCCTCATAAGTATTTGAAAAGTGAGAATGACGGATAGGAACCACCTCACCTTCCTTCTTTCTTCTCACTACTATTCAAGTGTCTCCTCCTCAGGTTGTTCTCTGAGTTAGCATTTCCCACCTTCTCCTTTACGAACTTGCTCATTAGTGACTCCTTTCTCATCTATCTCCACCGCCTCCCTTCCTGGTGACCATTCGCAGCATTTAATCATGCTTGAGCCTTCCTAAATGTATTAGTTTCCTAGGGCTGCCTTGACAAAGTACCACCGAGTGGCTTAAACAATAGAAATTTATTGTGTCACAGTTCTGGAGGCCAAAAGTCCTAAATCAAGGTGTCCACAGGGCCATCCCCTTCTGATATCTATAGGGAAATCCATTCTTGTCTCTTCTCCAGCTTCTAGTATGCTGACATACTATATGCTGTATGCTGACAGTTTGGGCATTCTTGGCTTGCGGTCGCACAACACCAATATCTGCCTTCATTGCCACAAGAACTTTTCCCTGTGTTTATCTGTTCTCACATGGCTGTTTTCTTATAAGGACAGCAGTCATACTAGATGAGAGGCTTACCTGATTCATTACCTCATCTTAACTTAACTAATTACATCTGCAATTATCCTATTTCTAAAGAGGGTCATATTCTGAAGTACCAGGAGTGAGAACTTCCAGCTTACGTTTTTGGGGGAAACACAATGCAGCTCCTAGGGTCATCTCAATAAAACACAACAACTAAATCAGACCTGAAAAGATTCTCTAAGGAGACTTCTTGTTTCAGTTACCATTTTTACCTTTTCATTCCTTTGTAATCAAACTTTTGAAGGTTTTGCCAAAGTTTTCTGCCCTTACTTCGTTACCAATCCATTCACTCTTCATCATGCTTGTAAAGAAAATTGTGTTTTGTGTGTGTATGCATGTGTGTGAGTGTATATTTGTTGTGATTTTTTTTCTTTATCATAATGCTCTCTCTGGAGGGTTATTCTCAACACCGTGTAACTATGCTCTACCATCTCCTATCTTTGTTTTAAACTCGATTTATATCTTTATCTTCTTCCATTGCAAATTCCCACTTTTGAGTTCTCTTTGAAAAATTATCTTCATTCTCCCTCTGAATTTTTCTACCTTCCATTAGCTTTTTAAATTTCAAACATTATTCAAAACTCTTTAAATGAAGGATCTTTATATTTACTATTTTATTGTGAAAAACACATAGTATATGTGACATGTTTATATTTTAAAGAACAATGAAGAAGAAATACTTATATACCCACAAACAAGTTTAATAATAAAAATAATAACTTTTAAGCAACTTGGAAGCCTTTCCTTAATCCATTACTTTTTCTTTCCTTGAATTTTTTTTGTTAACCCATTTCTTGGTTTCTTTTCTATTTCCATAGTAGCTTTCCCTTTCAGTATTATAAAATATAACAAATACAGAAAAGTTTGTTATAAAATTGTATAGGCTTAATAATTATAAAACTAACCCATAAACCACCACCTAAGTTCAAAACAGAACATTGTAAGCCATTAGGAGCCCACAAAAATTTTACTACTATGGTTTTCTTTTTAATTAATAAGTTTTATTATTTATATAGTGTTAAGTAGTTTTCTGCATATAGATCTAGTATATATTTTGTTAGATTCATACCTAAATATTTCATTTTAGGGGGTGCCAATATAAATGATACTGTGTTTTCAGTTTCAAATTCCACTGTTCATTGTTGTTATATAAGAAAGCAATTGGCTTTTGTATTTTAACTTTGTATACTACAACCTTGTTATATTTGCTTATTAGTTCTAGGAGATTCTTTTAGTCAATTCCTTCAGTCTACATAAAAGGATAATGTCATCTGGAAACAAAGATAATTTCACCCCAATATGTATACCTTTATTTCCTTTTTTTTTTCTCATTACATCATTAAGAATTTCCAACACTATACTGAAAAGGGGTGGTGACAAGGCACACCCTCACCTTATTCTTAATCTTAATGTTTTAACTGAGTTTTTTGTCATGCTCTTTGATGTTAATTATAATCTTTTGTTGTTGTTGTTTTTCTTTGTTTGTTTTTGGTAGATATTCTTTATCAAGCTGAGAAAGATCTGCTCTATTCCTGGTTTGCTAAGTGTTTTTATTATGAACATGTGTTGGATTTTGCCAAATGCTTTTCCTGCATCTATGAATAAATTCTCATTATTTTTCTTCTTTAGCTACTGATGTGATGGGTTACTTTAGTTGATTTTTGACGGTTGAGACAGCCTTATATACCTGGGATAAATACCATTTGGTCATGGGGTATAATTCTTCCTTCCCACAATTGGATTTGATTTGTTAATATTCTGCTGAGGATTGTTTCACCAATGATCATTAAAGATATTGGTCTGTGGTTTTCTTATTATGTCTTTGTGTCATTTTAGTATTAGGCAAATGCTGAACTCATAGATTGAGTTAGAAAGTATTCTTTCTGCTTCTATATTCTGGAAGAGATTATAGGGAATTGTTACAATTTCTTCCATGAATGTTGGTATAAATCACCAGCGAACTCATTGGATCTGATGCTTTCTGTTTAGAAATGTTATTAATTCTTGATTCAATTTCTTTTATAGATATCAACCTATTCAGATTGTCTATTTCTTTTTTGTGAGTTTTGACAGATTGTGTCTTTCAAAGAATTGATCCAATTCATCTAAATTTACAAATTTGTGGGCACAGAATATTCCTTTATTATTCTTTTCATTTCCATGTGATCTGTAGTGATGTACCCTCTTAAATCTCTGCTTTTAGTAATTTGCATCCTCTCTCTCTCTCTCTCTCTCTCTCTCTCTCATAGTCAGCTTGGAGAGAGGTTTATCAATTTGATCTTTGCAAAGAACCAATTTTTGGTTTTGTTTCATTTGCTGTATCGATTTCTAGTTTTCCATTTTATTGAATTCTGCTCTAATTCTTATTTGTTTTCTTCTGTTTACTTTGCATTTAATTTGTTCTTGTTTTCCTAGTTTCCTGTGGTGGAAATTTAGATAATTGATTTTATATCTTTCTTCTTTTCTGATAAATGCACTAGTGCTATAAATTACCCTCTAAACCCTGCCTTCACTGCATCCCAGAAATTTTGATAAGTTGTGTTTTCATTTTCATTTAGTGAAAATATTTTTAAATATCTTTTACAATTTCTTCTTTGATCCATACATTATATACAAGTATATAGCTTAATCTTTAAGTATTTTGAGGTTTTCTAGGTATCTTTCTATTATTGATTTCTAGTTTAATTCCATTGTAGTCTGAGAACAGACATGGTATTTTTTCTATTCTTTTATTTTTCTTTAATTTTTTTAATGTTTATTTATTTTTGAGAGAGACAGAGAGACAGAGCATGAGCAGGGGAGGGGCAGAGAGAGAGGGAGAGACAGAATCTGAAGTAGGCTCCAGCCTCTGAGCTGTCAGCTCAGAGCTCCATGTCGGGCTCAAACTCAAAACAGTGAGATCATGACCTGAGCCCAAGTTGGACCCTCAGCTGACTGAGTCACCTAGGCGCCCCTATTTCTATTCTTTTTAACTTGTTAAGGTATATTTTATGGCTCAGAATGTGTTCTATTCGGTGAATGTTCCATGTGAGCTTGAGAAGAATGTGTAATCTGCTGTCGTTGCATGAAGTAGTCTATTGATGCCAATTATATCCAGTTGATTGATGTGGCTGTTGAGTTCCACTCCAGCCTTATTGATTTTCTACCTGCTGGACCTGTCCATTTCTTATAGAGGGATGTTGAAGTCTCAAACTATGATAGTGAATTCATCTATTTTCCCTGTAGTTCTATCAGTTTTTCTCTCATATATTTTGAGGCTCTGTTGTTAGGCGCATACATAGTAAAAATTATATCTTCTTAGATTATTCACCCCTCATCATTTGTAATGCCCCTCTTTATTTCTAATAACTCTCCTTGCACTGAAGTCCGCCTTGTGTGGAATGAACTTAACCACTCCCACTTTCTTCTGATTAGTGTTGGCATAATACATCTTTCTCTATCCCTGCATTTTAAATCTGTACATGTCTTTATATTTAAAGTGGGTTTCTTAGAACGAACATATAATTGGTCTTGTTTTTTGGTTCATTTTGACAATCTCTTGTACTCATATTCAGGCAACTAACATTTAAAATGATAATGACAGTCCTATTTATATTTAGCATATTTGTTACTGTTTTCTATTTATTATTTTCCATTTGTTGTCCTTGTTCATTAGTTTTACTTTAGTCTTTACATATTTTCTGCCTTTGTAATTTTAATTGAGCATTTCATATGATTACATTTTCTTCCCTTTCTTAGCGTAACAATCATACTATTTTATTTTACTTTTTTTAAGCTATTGCCCTAGAGATTGCAATATATAATTACAAGTAATCTAAGCCCATTTTCAAATAACATTATACCATTTCACAGGTAGTGTTAGTACCTTATATTAACAAAATATTCCTAAAACTTCTTTCTCACCTTTGTCCTTGCTGTCATTCATTTCCCTTATGCATAAACAAACATAAACATTTTTATACACTAAGCATGTATAGTCAATACATTGTTGCTAAGAGTATTTTAAACAGATTGCTGTTGGATTAATTGAAAATGAGAAAAATTAAAAGTTTTCATTTTACCCTCACTCATCCCTGTCTAATGCTCTTCTGCTGTTTTATGTATACCTGATGTATTTGATGTACATAATTTTTCTTCTCTCTGAAAATCTTTTAAAAACATCTTTTGCAAGACACGTCTCCTGGCAACAAATTCCTTTCATTTTTGTTTGTCTAAAAAAGTCTTTATTTCTTCTCTTCTTTTATTTTATTTTATTGTATAAGTTTATTTATTTATTTTGAGAGAGAGAATGAGAGGGAGAGAGAAAGAGAAAGAGAGAGAATCCCAAATCAGGGCTCAGTCTTGTAACTGTGAGATCATAACCTGAGCCCAAATCAAGAGTCAGATGTTTAACTGACTGAGCCACCCAGGTGCCCCTCTTCTTCAGTTTTAAAGAAGAGTCTGCAGGGGCGCCTGGGTGGTGCAGTCGGTTGAGCATCCAACTTCAGCCAGGTCACGATCTTGCAGTCTGGGAGTTCGAGCCCCAAGTCAGGCTCTGGGCTGATGGCTCAGAGCCTGGAGCCTGTTTCTGATTCTGTGTCTCCCTCTCTCTCTGACCCTCCCCCATTCATGCTCTGTCTCTCTCTGTCCCAAAAACAAATAAACGTTGAAAAAAAAAATTAAAAAAAAAAAGATTGGTCTGCAGTCTACAGAATTTTAGATGTTTTTTTCTTCTCAATATCTTAAATATTTCACTCCAACTCTTTTACGCTTGTGTTGCTTTTGAGATGCTGGTTGTAATTTTATGTTCGCTCCTCTAGGGCAGGTGTTAGTTTTCCTCTGGCTTTTCTCAAGATTTTTTCTTTATCTTTGATTTTCTGAAGTTTGAATATGAATGCCTAGGTGCAGATTGTTTTGGACATTTATCCTTTTCGCTATTCTTTGTGTTGCCACGATATATGATTTGTTGTCTGACATTAATTTGGGGAAATTGTCATTATTGCTTTAAATATTGCTTCTTTTCTCTGTGGGATTTCCATTTCATGTATGTTATACAGTTTGTGCTTGTTCTACAGTTCTTGGATATTCTGTTTGTTTATTTTAACCTTTTTTTCTCTTTGCTTTTCAATTTTGGAAGTTTCTATTGTCATAGCCTTAAACACAGAACTTTTTCCTCAGCTGTTTCTAATCTACTAATGAGCCTTTCAAGGACATTTTTCATTTCTGGTACAGGGTCTTTGATCTCTAGCGTTTCTTTTTGATTCTTAGAATTTCCATCTCTCTGCCCACATTATCCATCCTATCTTACAAAATGACTACTTTTTCTATTAAAGCCATTAGTATAATAATAATTAAAAAAATTCTTGGTCTGATAATTTCCAACATTGCTTCCATTGGTGGAAACACCTTTCTGAGGCTGGTTCAGTATCTTCAAACTGTGATTTTGCATTTTAGTATGTCTAGTAATTTTTTTCTTGATAGCTAGGTAAAAGGAACTCCTGTAAATTGGCCTTCAGTAAAATGGTGAAAATATGTAGGGGAAGAGAGCATTCTGTAGTCATATGATTAGGTCTCAGGCCTTTCCTGTGCCTGTGCCCCTGGACTATGACCTTCATTAGTGCTTCTCAGTTTTATTTCCCCCTTAGAACAGGGTGACTAAATGGAGTAGAGTTGGGTTTTTTCCTTCCCGTGGGTAGTTTAGACTCCAGTAAAACTCCAGCAAGTTGAACTCTAGTAAAATAGTTTCTCCTAAGGACAAGTCTTGCTTATAAGAACAGTATACTCTAGTGTATTTCAAATTGATTACTTCTCTCTTCCCTGGCATAAGTAGATGTTTTCTCTGATATTCACATGGAGGATCCGGTTGAGTTGCTGGAGGTAAACTCACAAAAGCATGAGGGTTCCCCTATGACTAAGTCTCCCTGGAGTTTGTAACCCTCAGATTGGTCCACACTTAGTTTCCAGCAATTCATCAATTACAATTCAGGTTTACCTACTCTAGCACTAGTTCTGCCAGAGACTTCTGTTTGTGGATTTCTGCTCCAGTAATCTGTGATTGTTTGTATTCACCTGTTTGTCTAATTCTTAGCAGAGCAGTTTGCCCTCTGACTACTCTGATCAATCTAAGATTTGTTGATTTTTAAGTTTGTTTATCTTTTTATTTATTGTTAAGATGGAGTGGCAACTTCTAGACTCTTTACATGCTAGACTGGAGCTTATGGAAATTTCTTACTTTAACCTTTTATGGTTAACATTCATTTATGTTTACCTAATATTTACACTTTTCATTTCTTGGTCTGTTTTCATGCATTTTTGCTTCCATGTGAAATAAGTTTTCATCTGCTTAAATTATTCCCTTTAGTTTCTCTATTAGTGTAGGACACTGTTGATACATGTTCTGATTTTGTCAGAAGTTATTTTTATTTCATTTTCACTTTGAAGATAGTTTTAGCTAAATGGAGAATCAAAGTTGAGAATTGTTTTCCCTTAGTGTAGTAATTATATCATTTTTTTAAAGCTCAACTCTTTATGTTGAGAAGTTGCTGTCAATTTTGTTAATTCTTTGTTAAATATAGTATAACTTATTTTTTCTGGCTCATCTTAAGATTTTCCTTTTGTTTTGATTAGTTTCACTATGGCATGCCTACTTGTAATTTTGTCTGTATTTATCTTACTTGGTTTGTAGAGTTTTTTTTTAATAGATGGATTAAATTCCTCCATTAATTTGTAAAAATTTCAGTCACTGTATCTTTTTTTTAATTTATTTTTTTAATGTTTATTTATTTTTGAGACAGAGAGGGACAGAGCATGAATGGGGGAGGGTCAGAGAGAGAGGGAGACACAGACTCTGAAGCAGGCTCTGGGCTATGAGCTGTCAGCACAGAGCCTGATGCAGGGTTCAAACTCACAGACTGTGAGATCGTGACCTGAGTCAGAAGCTCAACCGACTGAGCCACCCAGGTGCCCCTCAGTCACTGTATATTTAAATATTGCCACTATTCCATTTGCTCTTTCCTCTCCTTCTCAGTGTCCAATTACACATATATTAGAAAGTTTCTTTCTTTTGTAATAATTTCTGTGAAAATTTCCAAATATTTGTGGTATTTAATAGGTACTTTTGTCACTAATACATATTTTAATAGCATTGTCAGCAGAAAATAATCTATATAATTATGATGATCTGCTATTTGTTGTCAATTTATTGTTTATAATTTAAATATAGTTTTATGAGTCATATATTATAAGATGCTAAAAATGTGTATACAGGAATTGCATGGTATGGAGTTCTGTATATTTTCTTTCAATTTTGTTAGTTGTTTAAATCTCTTGTAGGATACTGATTCCTCAACTTATTTATTACTGACAGAGAACATAAAATCTTCTGTGTTGATTTCAGATTTGTAATCATTTTCCTTGTAGTATGGTAAATTTCACTTATATATATTAAGGTTATACTACCTGGGGAATACAAGTTTAAAACAACGAGGTTTTGATTCTATAATTTCTTCTATAATATTAGTTGATATTCTTTCGTAATATGGAACTTTTTCCCACTTACTGGAGCTACTTACTCTGAAATATAGTTTGTAATGGAAAAATGTATGTTTACTTCTTTTATTTAGTTACCAATTTTACAGTAAGGGAATGTTTTATCAAATGTTGACCTATACATTTTTTCTGGCTTTATTGTTTTTGAGTATTAATTCTTGAGCTTCAAAGATTATTTTATTCTACTACAGTTTTATTTTTTTATTTTATTTATTTATTTTTTTGTTGCTCAACTTTGGTCAGTTAGGGATCCTTAAAGCTTTTTGTTTGTTGTTTTCATATTACCCCATTAATTTTTAAGGCACATTGATTTCTGACATAACAGAATGTCTCAGTATCATAATAATACCTATTTTGCTCTTGACCAGGAGCAAGACATTGCTCCAAGGAACTCTTATTCCTGTTAGTTGTTCCCAGACTTTTTTGCTCCAATTCTTTACATTCCATAATTTTTTTAAATCTTTTTTCCCCAAGATACATGGTCATTTTAGATGAAATGTATATAACACATACATAGATTTGGGTAGAGAGAATCCTGGTGTCATTTAACATTATGAAACATAGCGACAAATGAGGACATTTGAACCAAATTTTAATCTATTAAATTAAACATCTGATGTTTAATTTTTTTTAATTTTTTATTTTATATTTGAGAGAGAGAGAGAGAGAGAGAGAGAGCACGAGCAGGGGAGGGGCAGAGAGATGGAGACAGAATGTGAAGCAGGCTCCAGGCTCCAGGCTCTGAGCTGTCAGCACAGAGCCCAATGTGAGGTGTGAACTCACAAAGTATGAGATTATGACCTGAGCTAAAGTCAGACGCTTACTGACTAAGCCACCCAGGCACCCCTAAATGTCTGATTTTTAGCTATAATGTAAACTTCATGTTGCTGAAGTTTACATTAGATGTTAAAAATGAGAAACCAAAGATTACACAGAAAGTTAATCTAGTGGTGAGATTAATTTTGCAACAGTAGGCATCATGACACAACAATAAGGATATATAAAAATATCCTGTATTTAATTTTAATTATTTGTCTGACTGCTCTTATGTTTAATGTCCTGTTTTTATTTTGAAGAACTGAAAGGAATTAAAGAAATCACTTAATTTTTTACAATCATATATCTTGTCTTTTTATTAACATGGCATCTTACCTATTTATCTATATATATATATAGATATATATTTTAGCATTCAATTTATTTTTTTATCTTTTTAAATATGAAATTTATTGTCAAATTGGTTTCCATACAACACCCAGTGCTCATCCTAACAGGTGCCCTCCTCAATACCCATCACCCACCCTCCCCGCCCTCCCACCCCCCCATCAGCCCTCAGTTTGATCTCAGTTTTTAAGGGTCTCTTATGTTTTGGCTCCCTCCCTCTCTAACCTTTTTTTTTTCCTTCCACTCCCTCATGGTCTTTTGTTACGTTTCTCAGGATCCACATAAGTGTGAAAACATATGGTATCTGTCTTTCTCTATATGACTTATTTCACTTAGCATAACACTCTCCAGTTCATCCACGTTGCTACAAAAGGCTGTATTTCATTCTTTCTCATTGCCACATAGTATTGCATTGTGTATATAAACCACAATTTCTTTATCCATTCATATATTTTAAGAGCAACATCAGCTATTTTATAAGAACGTTTTGTTAACTTTTGTCTAATAGACACATGTATTCCACTTGTATTTATGTTTCATTAGATACTAGTGTTTCACTTTTTTAAAGTTTTTATTTAAGTTCCAATTAGTTAACATACAGTGTAATTTTAGTTTCAGGTATACAATATAATGATTGAACATTTCTATACAACACCCAGTGCTCATCTCAAGTGCACTCCTTAATCCCCATCATCTATTTCACCCATCCCCCCACCCACCTCCCCTCCCCTCCCCCATCAGTTTGTTCTCTATAATTAAGAGTCTGTTTCTTGGTTTGCCTCTATCTTTCTTTTTTTAAAATCACTTTAATCATTTGTTTTCTCTTAAGTTCCACATGTGAATGAAATCATATGGTATTTGTCTTTCTCTGATTTATTTCACTGAACATAGTACTCTCTAGGTCCATCCGTGTCATTGCAAATGGTGATTTCATTCATTTTTATGGCTAAGTAATATTGAATTTTATAGGTGTTCAAAATCACTGATCATTGGGAAAATGCAAATCAAAGCTACAATATGATATCACCTCACACCTATCATAATGACTAAAATCAACACTACTAGAAACAAGAGGTATTGGCCAGGATGTGGAGAAAGGGGAGTCCTCTTGCACTGTTGCTGGGAATGCAACCTGGTGCAGCCACTTGAGAAAACTGTATGGTGGTTCCTCAAAAAGTTAAAAATAGACCTACATTACAATACAGTAGTCACACTACTAGGCATTTACCCAAAGAATACAAAAACACTGGTTCAAAGGAATATATGCACCCTGATATTTATAGCAGCATTATCTACAATAGCCAAATTGTGGAAACAGATCAAGTGTCCATATGTTCCATTTTTAAATCAGTAAAAACAATGAGTATGTGCTTTGAATCCTAGATTCAATATTGCGAAATTTCAAATAAAAATACTAAAATGCTGTGCTTTGAATTATTTCTATCAAAAAATTCCCCTTGAATATATGAAAGAATTTATTCCTTTTCCAAAGTTCTCCTCTGTCATCTATAAATAGCCTCAAATCTAATCATTTAAAAGCAGTTTGCTTTATACCCATGTTACTACATTTAGTTTGCATTAATGTATTATGTTTGCCTGCATTGTGCTTGCATAAAAACAAAGGACAATACCTTAGCATTTTGGTTTTCTTTACAAAACTAAGATGTGTTATAGGTATTAGTCATTATTTTCATTTAGCTAATGTGAAATGATAGGCTTATAATGACGCTATTACTCTTCCTTGGGTCACAACAAAAATGCATTTTTCTTTTCAAGATAATCGTTTCCATGGCATTACTTGTTCTCCATAAGTCTGTGAGCTCATATTTAAACAAAAAAAGTCATAACTAAAAGAATCTTAAGCCTGGATTTTTGTCTTCTTGGAACAGTCTTATTTTTCAACCTCTATATGTCTGGACAATTAGGCATTATGGAGGCAGGAGGAGCAAATCAAAAAAAGAAATCTATATTCAACACATATTTAGGAACTGTCACATGAAAGGTCCAAGTAAAGAAAAAGATTTTAAGGTGGTACGAATTAGGAAAATTAAACAATTAGCATCTTATATGCATGCAAAAGCTCAACCTAAAGGCAACATTACTCCCTATTTGCCCTTCCTTCCTGTCCCAAAAATGTTCCTCTTATTTTTCTCCCTGTAGTATATGACACCATGTTCTACCCAACAACCATACAAGAAATTTGAAAAAGGTCTTTGATTTGTCTGTCTCCTTCACTCACTGTATGGAATAGATCACCAAATACCGTTGATTCTAAAGCTCTTCATCTTTCCTTTCTATATGAGCTCCATATAAAGTTCAAATACTTATTTTTATAAAGGATAACTACTATAACAATAGTTAAAACTGTAGCTTTGCCTTACTCAAATCCATTCTGCTCACTTTTCTGTGATTTATTTTTTTAAGTAAAAAATTTATTCCTATACGTCTGCCTAAAACATTGCAATGTTGCCCAAGACTTTGTAATGGGGCAATAATTCATGAGTTTGCTCAGCTTTCCTCTTCAGTGTTATTTCTCTCCAGTTCCTTTTTATCCACATTACTGAAGCATTCACTCCAGCTGTATTGAATAGTTTGTGGTTTCCTACGTACCTCTCTGCTTGAACGGAATACCTCCCCTAAATATCCTCTACCACTAGCTACCTCATACAAATCTTTCAAAACTTAGCTTATGTGCTGCTAGAAAGTTTAGATAGGAAATGCTACTAAATTCCCCCGTATGCTGCTTCAAGTGCCCATTATCAAGTACTACTTCATCCATTGCAAATTAAATGGGAAACAAGAGATAGGGTCCTTTTCCAAAAGTGGAAGACAGAAAGGAAAAAGGGACAAACAAGAATAAAATAATCACACATTTTGATTAATATTTTAAAGAAAACAAAGAGAACACTAAAATAAAAATAAAGATAGTGAAGGTACAAATGGGAGATCTGCTTTGAATAGAGTGTTCAGGAAAAATGACATTTTAGCTGATACCTACGAGATAAGAAGGGAGCCAGTCAAACAGAGTTAAGAGAAGAATGTTCTAGGGAGAGAGAGGAGCAACGCAAACATAATCCTTGAGTCATGTTATTATTTGACAGTATGCTTCCTTCAGACACTCTTTTTTTTATTTTATTTTTTATTTTTTAAAATTTACATCCAAATTAGTTAGCATATAGTGAAACAATGATTTCAGTAGATTCCTTAAAGCCCCTTACCCATTTAGCCCATCCCCACTCCCACAACTTCTCCAGTAACCCTTTGATTGTTCTCCATATTTATGACTCTCTTCTGTTTTGTCCCCCTCCCTGTTTTTATATTATTTTTATTTCCCTTCCCTTATTTTCGTCTGTTTTGTCTCTTAAAGTCCTGATATGAGTGAAGTCACATGATTTTTGTCTTTCTCTGACTAAATTCACTTAGCATAATACCCTCCAGTTCCATCCACATAGTTGCAAATGGCAAGATTTCATTCTTTTTGATTGCTGAGTAATACTCCATTGTATATATATATATATATATATATATATATATACACCACATTTTCTTTATCCATTCATCCATTGATGGACATTTGGGGTCTTTCCATACTTTGGCTATTGTTGACAGTGCTGCTATAAACACGGGGGTGCATGTGTCCCTTTGAAACAGCACGCCTGTATCCTTTGGATAAATACCTAGTAGTGCAATGGCTGGGTCGTAGGGTAGTTTTATTTTTAGTTTTTTGAGGAACCTCCATACTGTTTTCCAGAGTGGCTGCACAAGCTTGCATTGCAGCCAACAATGCAAAAGAGATCCTCTTTCTCCATATCCTCACCAACATCTGTTGTTGCCTGAGTTGTTAATGTTAGCCATTCTGACAGGTATAAGGTGGTATCTCATGGTGGTTTTGATTTGTATTTCCCTGATGATGAGTGATGTTGAGCATTTTTTATGTGTCAGTTGGCCATCTGGATGTCTTCCTTGGAGAAGTCTCTATTCATGTCTTTTGCCCATTTCTTCACTGGACTATTTGTTTCTTGGGTGTTGAGTTTGATAAGTTCTTTATAGATTTTGGATACCAACCCTTTATCTGATATGTCATTTGAAAATATCTTCTCTTATTCTGTCAGTTGCCTTTTAGTTTTGCTGATGGTTTCCCTCGCTGTGCAGAAGATTTTTGATGAGGTCCCAGTAGCTCATTTTTGCTTTTGTTTCCCTTGCCTCCAGAGACGTGTTGAGTAGGAAGTTGCTGCGGCCAAGATCAAAGAGGTTTTTGCCTGCTTTCTCCTCGAGGATTTTGATGGCTTCCTGTCTTACATTGACGTCTTTCATCCATTTTGAGTTTATTTTTGTGTATGGTGTAAGAAAGTGGTCCAGGTTCATTCTTCTGTATGTCGCTGTCCAGTTCTCCCAGCACCACTTGCTGAAGAGACTGTCTTTATTCCATTGGATATTCTTTCCTGCTTTGTCAAAGATTAGTTGGCCATACGTTTGTGAGTCCATTTCTGGGTTCTCTATTCTGTTCCATTGATCTGAGTGTCTGTTCTTGTGCCAGTACCATACTGTCTTGATGATTACAGCTTTGTAGTATAGCTTGAAGTCTGGGATTGTGATGCCTCCTGCTTGGTTTTCTTTTTCAAGATTGTTTTGGCTTTTCGGGGTCTTTTGTGGTTTCCTACAAATTGTAGGATTATTTGTTCTAGCTCTGTGAAGAATGCTGGTGTTACTTTGATAGGGATTGCATTGAATATGTAGATTGCTTTGGGTAATATTGACATTTTAACAATATTTGTTCTTCCTATCCAGGAGCATGGAATCTTTTTCCATTTCTTTGTGTCTTCTTCAATTTCTTTCATAAGCTTTCTATAGTTTTCAGTGTTTAGATTTTCACCTCTTTGGTTAGATTTATTCCTAGGTATTTTATGGTTTTTCGTGCAACTGTAAATGGGATCTATTCCTTGATTTCTCTTTCTGTCGCTTCATTATTGGTGTATAGGAATACAACCGATTTCTGTGTGTTGATTTTATATCCTGCAACTTTGCTGAATTCACGAATCAATTCTAGCAGTTTTTTGGTGGAATCTTTTGGGTTTTCCATATAGAGTATCATGTCATCTGCGAAGAGTGAAAATCTCCTGGCAGATTTGGATGCCTTTTATTTCTTTGTGTTCTGTGATTGCAGAGGCTAAGACTTCCAATACTATGTTGAATAACAGTGGCAAGAGTGGACATCCCTGTCTTGTCCCTGACCTTAGAGGGAAAGCTCTCAGTTTTGCCCCATTGAGGATGATATTAGTGGTGGGTCCTTCATATATGGCTTTTATGATCTCGAGGTATGCTCCTTCTCTCCCTACTTTCTTGAAGGTTTTTTTATCAAGAAAGCATGTTGTATTTTGTCAAATGCTTTCTCTGCATCTATTGAGAGGATCATATGGTTCTTGTCCTTTCTTTTATTAATGTGATGAATCATGTTAATTGTTTTGTGAATATTACACCAGCCCTGCATCCCAGGTATAAATCTCACTTGGTCACAGTGAATAGTTTTTTTTAATGTATTGTTGGATCCAGTTGGCTAATATCTTGTTGAGGATTTTTGCATCCATGTTCATCAGGGAAATTGGTCTATAGTTCTCCTTTATAGTGTGGTCTCTGTCTGGTTTTGGAATCAAGGTAATGCTGGCTTCATAGAAAGAGTTTGGAAGTGTTCCTTCCATTTCTATTTTTTGGAACAGTTTCAAGAGAATAGGTATTAACTCTTCCTTAAATGTTTGGTAGAATTCCCCTGGAAAGCCATCTGGCCCTGGACTCTTGTTTTTTGGCAGAATTTTGATTACTAATTCGATATCCTTACTGGTTATGGGTCTGTTCAAATTTTGTATTTCTTCATGTTTCACTTTTGGTAGTGTATATGTTTCTAGGAATTTGTCCATTTCTTCCAGATTGCCCATTTTATTGGCATATAATTGCTCATAATATTCTCTTATTATTGTTTTTATTTCTGTTGTGTTGGTTGTGATCTCCTTCATCCTTGATTTTATTTATTTGGGTCCTTTCCTTTTTCTTCTTGACCAAACTGGCTAGTGGTTTATCAATTTTGTTAATTCTTTCAAAGAACCTGCTTCTGGTTTCATTGATCTGTTCTAGTATGTTTTTGGTTTTGATAGCATTAGTTTCTGCCCTAATCTTTATTATTTCCTGTCTTCTGCTGGTTTTGGGTTTTATTTGCTGTTCTTTTTCCAGCTCCTTAAGGCGTAAGGTTAGGTTGTGTATCTGAGATCTTTATTCCTTCTTTAGGAAGGCCTGGATTGCTACATAGTTTCCTCTTATGACCACCTTTGTTGTGTCCCAGAGGTTTTGGGTTGTGATATTACCATTTTCATTGACTTCCATATACTTTTTAATTTCCCCTTTAACTGCTTGGTTAGCCCATTCATTCTTTAGAAGTATGATCTTCAGTCTCCAAGTATTTGTTACCTTTCCAAATAATTTCTTGTGGTTGATTTCAAGTTTCATAGCATTGTGGTCTGAAAATATACACGGTATGATCTCCATCTATTTGTACTTGCTGAGGGCTGATTTGTGTCCCAGTATGTGGTCTTTTCTGGAGAACGTTCCATGTGCACTGGAGAAGAATGTATATTCTGCTGCTTTAGGATGAAATGTTCTGAATATATGTTAAGTCCATGTGGTCCAGTGTGTCATTCAAAGCTATTGTTTCCTTGTTGATTTTTTGATTAGATGATCTGTCCATTGCTGTGAGTGGGATGTTGAAGTCTCCTACTATTATGGTATTACTATGAATGAGTTTCTTTATGTTTGTGATTAATTGATTTATATATTTGGGTGCTCTCACATTTGGCGCATAAATGTTTACAATTTTAAGTCTTCTTGGTGGATAGACCCCTTGATTATGATATAATGCCCTTCTGCATCTCTTGATACAGTCTTTATTTTAAAGTCTAGATTGTCTGATATAAGTATGGCTACTCCGGCTTTCGTTTGTTGACCGGCTTTCTTTTGTTAGCATGATAGATGGTTCTCCATCCCCTTACTTTCAATCTGAAGGTGTCTTTAGGTCTAAAGTGGGTCTCTTGTAAGCAGCATATAGATGGTCTTGTTTTCTTATCCATTCTGTTATCCTATGTCTTTTGATTGGAGCATTGAGTCCATTGATGTTTAGAGTGAGTACTGAAAGATATAAATTTATTGTCATTATGATGTTTGTAGAGTTGGATTTTCTGGTGGTGTTCTCTGGTCCTTTCTAATTTTTTGTTGCTTTTGGTATTTATTTATTTATTTATTTATTTATTTATTTATTTATATTTTCATCTTTTCTCCCCTCAGAGAGTCCCCCTTAAAATTTCTTGCAGGGCTGGTTTAGTGGTCACAAACTCCTTTAATTTTTGTTTGTCTGGGAAAATTTTTCTCTCTCCTTCTATTTTGAATGACAGCCTTGCTGGATAAAGAATTCTTGGCTGCATATTTTTCTGAGTCAGCACACTGAATACATCCTGCCAGTCCTTTCTGGTCTGCCAAGTTTCTGTGGATAGGTCTGCTGGAAACCTGATCTGTGTTCCCTTGTAGGTTAGGGACTTTTTTTCCCTTGCTGCTTTCATGATTCTCTCCTTGCCTGAGTATTTTGTGAATTTGACTATGATATGCCTTGTTGATGGTCGTTTTTTGTTGAATCTAATGAGGGTCCTCTGTGCTTCCTGGAGTTTGATGTCTGTGTCTTTCCCAGGTTAGGAAAGTTTTCTGCTATGATTTGCTCACATAAGCCTTCTACCCCTATATCTCTCTCTTCCTCTTCTGGGACCCCTATGATTCTGATGTTGTTCCTTTTTAATGAGTCACTGATTTCTCTAATTCTTAAATCATGCTCTTCTGCCTTAATCTCCCTCTTTTTTTTCTGCTTTGTTATTCTGTATAATTTTGTCCTCTGTATCACTGATTCTCTGTTCTGTCTCGTCCATCCTTGCCACTGCTGCATCCATCCGTATTGCAGCTCAGTTATAGCGTTTTTAATTTCATTCTGGCTATTTTTTACTTCTTTTATCTCTGCAGAAAGGGATTCTAATGTATTTTCGACTCCAGCTAGTATTCTTATTATCGTGATTCTAAATTCTGGTTCAGACATTTTGCTTGTATCTGTGTTGTTTAAATCCCTGGCTGTCATTTCTTTGTGCTCTTTCTTTTGGGGTGAATTCCTTCGTTTCATCATTTTGAAGGGAGAAAAGAAATTAATGAGATAGAAAAATTGAAATTAAAAAAAATTAAATTAAAAAGTATTAAAATTAAAAATTAAACACACACACACACACACACAAATCGAATAGATGATGCTAGATCCTCGGTGTGTTTTGGTCTGGGTGTTGAAAGTGGTTTGACAGATTAGAGAAAAAAAAGGGGGGGGAGAAAAAAAATCGTTTGAGAATTTGAAAAAATGAATACACTGAAGTAGACTAAAATGAGATGATGGGGCTAAAATAGAATTTGAAACAATATACACAAAAGTAAATAATATAGTAGAAAAAAATTTAAGAAAAAAATATTTTTAATAAAAATTAAAAATAAATATGAATTTTTTGTTCCCTGTATTGAAGAAAAAAGAAAAGAAATGAAAAAGACAAAAAAGAAAAAAAAGAAAAAAAAGAAATCGTTTGAAAATTTGAAAAAAGTGAATACACTGTAGTAGACTAAAATGAAATGATGGAAGTAAAATAGAATGAAAAAATATTCATAAAAGCAAAAAATATAGTAATGAAAATTAAATAAGAATATTTTAAAGAGAAATTGAAAGTAAAAATGAAGTTTTTCTCTTTCTTCATTCAAGAAAAAGAAAGGAAATGGAAAAGAGAAAAAAGAAAAAGAAAGAAAAAAAGGAAATTGTTTGCAAATTTGAAAAGGTGAATACACTGGAGTAGACTAAAATAAAATAATGGAAGGAAAGTAGAATTTGAAAACATTTTACACAAAAGTAAAAAATACAGTGATAAAAATTAAAGATATTTTTAATAAAAATTGAAAATAAAATGAATTTTTTCTCTTTCTGTACTCAAGAAAAAGAATTGTAAAAGAGAAAAAGAAAAAAGAAAAAAAAAAGAAAGAAAATTGAATAGATGAACCTGCTAATAGATTGAAGTAGGATTGAAATTGCTTCGTTTTCCCCTAGAAGTCAGTCCATGTAGCTCTTTATTGTCCATAAATTAAGCTGGCGGTGAGACTTGTGTTCTTGAAAAGCCAAGTAGGCCCAGTTGGGTGGCGCTCAGTGTAACAGCTTTGCTCTCCACTGGATGGCGCTGCTAACCTACTGGGGTGGATTGTTGCAGCGCTTGTAGGTGCGTATGCACATGCGCGCCACCCAGCTACCTAGTGTTCTCCCGGATCAGCAATCATGCACCTGTCCTCTGTCCTCAGCTCTCTTCCGCTCCCCACTTTTTCACTCTCTGTGGCCAAGCCCCAGGCAGTACCTCTCTCCCAAGTTTTGACTCAGATGCGGCTGTTTTCCCCGGCCCCTTACTTCTGAAGGACTGCGGCTTTGACCTGTTCCGCCCCTCTGTGGGAGGGTCTCACCAAGCAATGGCTGAATGAGCAATGGCTGAATGTCGGCTGCACCCAGGAACGCTTGCTGGACCCTGCCGCTGCCTGCCGATGCCCAGAGACTCTGGCCAAGTGCCAGCCTGCCCCAGAAAAAGTTTGCAAGATAGTGTAGCAGCAGCATTTCAGGGATTATGGAAAATCACAACACACATCTGGCACCAGGCTTTACCCTTAAGGACCTCATTCCAGCACCAGCGAATGTGGCCATTTGCTGGGGTCTGCTGGGACCAGGTGGCTTCAAAAGTCTTTACCAAATGTCCTTCCAGCAGTGGAACTGCTTTTCCCCTTGTGACCCGAGAACCTCCTGGCCCCCACTCTGTTCCTGGGGATTCGCCCTTCCCACCAGAGCACTGCCAGGTATGGAGCTGTGGAGTTGCAGACTTTGCGCTCCCCTTGTTTACAGTCTTAATGGGATTTAAACCCTCTCCTTTCTCTTTTCTCCTTTCTCGCTTTTTAGTTTAGTCCCTGTGGCTGTTTCCAATTTTTCACTTTCTCTCCAGCTGCTTTTGGGAAGGGGTGCTTTTCCTATATTCTCCCCCCCCCCCCACCCCGTCTCTGTCCTCTCTCTGCCCTCTGTGGCTTCTTGCTCCCCAGGTTCACCTCTCTGTGCCACGTACCTGCTGAATTCTGTGGTTCAGGTTGTGCAGATTGTTGTGTTATTCCTCCAATCAGTTTTCTAGGTGTGTAGGATGGTTTTAGTGTTGGTCTGGCTGGATTTCATGGACGCAAGACACACAAAAAGCTTCCATGCTGTTCTGCCATCTTGGCTCCTCCCCTTCAGACACTCTTATCCAAAGGGACAGACTGTGTGCTTCCAAGAGGCATGGGCCATGTCTTTATCCTTCTAGATTCCCAAATGTCTCGCACATTGAATATTCTTGGAAAGTGCTGCCAATTGAATTGATAATTTATTTTGGAGATCCTTGTCTGTATTGTTTGTCACTATTTCTTACATCTTTCCCCCCATTCCACTCATCACATAGTCTGCAGAATGCCAGACCATATCTTCTACCAGCATTTCACACACTAACCAGCACTGTTTTTCCCCAGCATTTGGTGGTGTGCAGAAAGAACCTGTTTTAGCTATGCAGTTCTCTCCGATTCACATTTAAGATTATTACACGTTAAACCCATACATTCAAATAACTGAGTCTCATTCGAGTAAGTGTGTAGCATGTTGTCAAGATTCCTTTTGAATGCATAGACTCTCATATAGGGTATTCTGTTTTTAAAGATTTAACAAAAAAAGGTTAATAAAAGAGTTCTCAAGTAGGAATTTTTTGGCTTCCCTACAGTTTCAGCAAAAATCTACTATTTCACTTTAGATTTGACCTCAGGCTGTACAATGCTTGCTTTAGTGCCTACAAAGGTGAGAAACACAGAAAAGGGAAAGAGCAAAAAAATAATTTTGTAAGCTGGTAAGCAGCGGATGGACTGGTTTATCAGTCACAAGAAAGCCAGATTCCTGGCCAGACATGAGGAAAGCTTAAGACTACATTACTGAATAATTCTCAAAAATTACCCAAAATATCAAGACCGTGTTAACAGAAGGGAAAGTCTAGTGTGGGAAGGACTTGGTAAAAACCCTTAATGTCTCTAGATCCCTTTTAAAAATCCTGTTTGAAAAATTGCCTCTTCTTCGACCAAACAGGAATCTAAAAGCTTGTGTTATGAATTAAGTAAAATATAAGAGATTGGTAGAAATGACAACAGAGATATATTCCAAAAACAAAGGGATGAATTGATGATCCTGTTCTAACTGATGAATTCAGAGATACCAATCCTTCTCTGCTACTACATTCCTAGATCCTTACTTTCCAAGTAGGAGACTGGAGGGTCCCTATGGGAGACCTGACAAGTACCTGAGTATAAGCTTAAAATTCTGTTATCATAGGTTCTCTCTGTATTGGTGAACCAAGCTAGCTTACCCTTATGAAATTCAAAATAAACCAGGGCAGAGGCTAAAATGGTATATATCAAAGAGGATATTTAATACAGGAAGCAGATAAAGAGAACTTCCAGTAAGATCAAGAAGATTTTAGCTCTACCCCAGATTAGATTAGAAGAGTAATTCAAGAGAAAACGTGTAAGTATGCCTTCAACATCCTCCCCACTGCCACTGTGCTATTACTAGCCTGAGGGTAGAATGCTCAGGTAGAACCTGGCCCAGGTTCTCACCTATACATGGCTGGTGTTCTGCTTTGACCAATGTGGAAAGCTAAAGTCGGGCTATAGTGAACGTAGAAACAGAAAATGCAGAATTGCCCACTCTTTCTGACCACAATTCTGTTGGAAAACCCTAATACCTGCCTCTTACTTTAGCCTAGCTAGATGGCCCAAGTGGCATGACCCCTATGTTTTTCATGACCCTTATGGCCTCACCCACTAACTTCCCCAGAAGAGACTCTATACTCTCATAAACTCTAAAGCCCTATCAGCACAGCTTTTCATGGAAGACTTCCTCTAATAGGGACAGTGACTCTCTCTTATATATCTAGGTTTGTGCTTGCTACTCAGGTTTCCAAAACTATATCTTCCTTCACAGATGGAAAACTTATATGGAAAAAGAGAATGATGAACACAAATGACTGTAGAGGGTGAGAGTGATATGATTTGGTAGCAACACACAACCTCTGGGGGACCAATAGTGTTTTATCTTTTAACCTTGGTGGCAGGTACCATGATGTTCATATATGTTGCAGGGTATATGGCAGGAGTTGCAAAAGATGAGTCTGCAAACAAAATGCAGTTAAGTGAAGGTCCTCATACTTGAGTCAGAATGAGGCCCTGGCTCCAGAATGAAGCTTCTTTTTGTTAGGATAGTTGCTAAAGACTACATGCATAAAGTCAGCTAAGCAAGTGTGTTAATCTAATGGTTTAGCTTCTCAAGGTTGAATTTTGAGTTAATTGGTCTCTATAATACTAGGAAGGGTCAGGTGTGGAGGAGAATCCAGCCCTGGACAATGTTAATGGCTCTAGGTGTTCCTTAGGAGCCACAGCCGCATTCAGCTGTGTAAACATGTCCTAACGCCTTACACCTTCTCCAGCCCTTCCCTTTTGAAGTCTTTTCCTTTGATGCTTCTCTCCTGAAATTCCCCTCCCCCACCACATATATATATATATACATATATATATATATATATACACATATATATACACACACACACAAACATATATATATATATATATATATATATATATATATGAGTGTGTCTTAGTCCACTTAGGTTGCTATAACAAAACACCACAGATTGGTACTCACAAGATCCAAGATCAAGTTGCTGACAGATTCAATGTCTGGTGAGGGCTCACTTCCTGATTCATAGATGACTCTTTTCTCATTGTATCCTTACATGGCAGAGAACAAAAAGAGATCCCTGGATTCTCTTTTATAAGGGTACTGTCCTATTCATTATGGTTCCACTTTTATGATCTAGTTATCTCCCAAAGGCCTTATCTCCTAATACTATCACCTTAAGGGTTAAGATTTCAACATATGAGTTTTGGGGGGGACACATTCATTCCATGACAATAATGGATTAAATCGCTTTTTTTTCAAAAGAATTTAGTGTTGGCAAATATGCAGAAATAGACTTATTTGTACACTGCTAATAAAATAATATGTTGGGATAATATTGAACAAAGTCACATTGTACAAAGGAGTTCTATTTAAAATAATTAGCAGAGGGAGCCTCAGTGGCTCAGTTGGTTAAGCGTTTGACTCTTGGTTTAGGCTCAGGTCATGATCTCATAGTTTGTGAGTTCAAGTCTGATGTCAGGCTCTGTGCTGATGGCACAGAGCCTGTTTGGGATTCTCTGTCTACCTCTCTCTCTCCCCCTCCCCTACTTGCATGTGTTGTCTCTCTTCCTCTCAAAATAAGTAAACATTTTTTTAAAATAAAAAATAATAAAATAATTAACAGGACAGTGTTTGGCACTGATCATTTGAGAACACACTTCAAGGAATATATCTCAGAGAAACTTCAAATATGTGCACAAGAATATTTGCAGAAAGTTATATGTTACATTTGAAACAGAAGGCTGTTGTTTATTTGTGGCAGTAAGGTTTGATATATAAATATTCATCAAAAGGAAAATGGGTAAATAAAACACAGATATATTATTATGCAACTGTTAAAACAGCTAGATTGCCTGTCGAGTTGCAAAACAAAAGTTATAGAATCATGTGCCCAGCACATTTATGTAAATAAACACATAATTAACTAATGTTAATTGTGGCTTAAAGATAATATATATGTACTAAAATAATTAAAAATATATCTGGCAGGATGCAGTCCAAGTTCATGATAGGGTTTGTCTCTGGAGGGGGAATAGGGTGAACAAGAATCAGAGTGGAAAATTCAACATTATCTGTAAAGTTTGCTTCTTTTATGTTAAAAAAGAAATGAATATGCCAAGGTTTGCATTCAAGATTTGCTATATATATTTTGATAAATTTTTGAGACAAGCAAACAAATTAAGAGGATCATCTAAAACTGATAGGGGCACCTATATGGCTCAGTCTGTTGGACGTCTGACTTGATTTTGGCTCAGGTCATGATCTCATAGTTCATGAGATTGGGCTCTGTGCTGACAGCATGGAGCCTACTTGGAATTCTCTCTCTTCCTCTCTCTCTGCCCCTCCCAGCTCATGTGCTCCCTCTCTCACAAAATAAATAAATAAGCATTAAATAAATTAAATAAATAAATAAAACTGATAGATAAAACACTAAAAGGAATCTTTTAAAAGCATGACTGAATGAGGGGCACCTGGGTGGCAATATGAATATATATATATATATATATATATATATATATATATATATATATAAAAAATGGTAAGCAAGCAGTGACAAGAAAGTGTTAAACTAGAGAATTAAAAAAGTAAAGAATACAGTGTGCACTGTGAGAGAATATGTTCATACTTGGAGGCCTAGGTATTGGATTTTAAAACGGGATCCAAAATATTGTGAGGCAAGTGTGAGTCTTTGAAATTAGATGGACTGATTTCAATTCTGCTCCAAAATTGTTGGTTGTGATCTCAGCCAAATTTCTGCACTTCTAAGACTCTATTTAACCTGTATGTCGTATGGGGATACAGTCATGTGGCAGATATGTGTTTTTTAGTTTTCTTTTGTTTGTTTTTAGGTTAGAGCAGAGAAAATGCTGAGTTTAGTGAGTTCTAAGGAATCCAAGTTTCAAGCTTTGTAGTTACTATTTATTGTCCAACTAAAAACAATTGATTTTAATCTCTACATAGTAAAATGCATGTTATCTGAGATATATATATATATATATATATATATATATATATATATCCATCCAATAACTACAAGGCCTATAGAAGACTGTCCTTAGTGAACAATTCACATGTATTGTTTTCTTCACAAATGGCTCAAAGTACTTAGCATGGTTCAATATAACAGCCCTTTGTTGAAAGTCATAATTTTTTTTTTCTGTGACACTGTATACTTTGATGACACAATGTATCAGGATACCCACTATTGGTATCCCTCCTAAAACAATAGCCCCATCTGTGGTCCCTTTTATTATCACACAGGCAGAGCAGTGTGCAACATTCAATAACTGGCTAACCAACCACAGTCTCTGCAATGCACTCATTCAGAGCTCCTAAAACTCACAGATGGATACATTGCTGTGATAATATTGGACTGTGTCTCTCAGATGAATTGGAAAGTTGCCTTACTCATTGGAACCCAGAGAGCCATTCACCGTTATTCCATGTCTGCACCATTAGCTCACGCTCCAGACCAGCCTATGTTTTGGCCTGCAGAGTACAATAACTTGTGTTTTAGATGCAAGTTCATGCTGTCACTCGGTTGAAAAAAGTATAACAATAGAACAAATACAGCCTATTATAACTCCTTGTACTCAGTCGACTATGTTTATGACAATAATTAGTGAATTGCATTTTTAGCTCAACAGAAGCAATGATATAAATATAAAAATACACAAGGCTGATTATTTACAGTTTAGTAAGCTGTTTATATTAAGTCAAGAAGACAACCAATAACAGCAATACTGGACCACAAAATCTGATAGTGTACTTAATACAAAAGACTAATATGGTTAGCATATCTACCATAGCGATGTGGATACAAATATAATATCATATTACCTAACCATGTTATAGTGTGAATCCATATAAACGGGCTTTACTGAATTGGTTAAATAAAAAGTTTTTCAGACAGTGCACATTAATGCATTATGCCTCATTAGTAAAATGTGGCCTCCGATCAGATAGGAATGGTGATCATTTATTGCTTTCTTTCCTGAAATTGCAAATTCTAGAATATCATCTAGGGATGTTTTTCCTAAGAAGTATACCAAATGATAACCTTACTCTCAGATAATAAAGCCAGTAATTTAGTCACAGTTCACTGAGACAGACACACATGTATTAAGAGATTATATGATAAGACAAATTATTCCAGAGCAGAGATTTTCAAACTGTTCTCCTGAGTCCTGGGAGCTGTTTGTTCATCATAGGCGAGGGCGGCTTTAACCATAGCAAGTCCAGACTAAAGGGGGTAATATAGTGGGTGATATTTAAACTTTCATATGAATGGAAGGCTTCACTGCCCAACAACACAAAAGCTACACAAAAGTATTTTAGGTATAATTAACCTGGTACCCATTGCTCTGTCTAACAGAGTGCAAACGGTTATAATCATGGAAATTGGAGATGCAAGAATTAATAGGCAGAAAAATTGCAAAAGGATGATCATATTGTTCAAAAATAAAGTGTAAAGGAATGATACAAATTGACATTTATAGAGTATTTATGATATGATGCTGATGTAATAATTTTACATATATTTACTAATTTATTTATAACAATCAATAATAATCCTATAATCATAGCACATGTATAATAATGGTAATAATCCTATATTCTTACCACTGATACAGTTAAGGAATGTGAGGTACAGAAAGTAAAATTAGCATGCCAGTAGGCAGAAAGTACTAAGGCCAGGACTGGCTGTGCCATCTCTGTCCTTAACTGTACAAGGCAGGGAGTGGAGTCCTGACACATACTTTAATATATCATAGAGCTAAAATAGCACAATACTGCTTCAGAAGTATGTCAATTACAATGAACTGGGAGAACAGAAATAGACAATATCTATGTGAGAATTTAATATATGTAAAAGATTGAATTGAAATTAGTAGGGAAAGTAAAATCAAGTGTTAAATGGAATAGGGATGGACATTTATTTGAAAATAAAAATTTTATTTCCCTCTGTCTTTTTTTTTTTTTTTGGAGAGAGAGAGCACATGAGTGGGGGACAGGGCAGAGGGCAGAGAGAGAGAGAGAGACAGAGACAGAGAGAGAGAAAGAGAGAGAGAGAGACAATGTTAAGCAGGTTCCATGCTCAGCACATAGGCAGACATAGACCTCCATCCCATGACCGTGGGATCATGCCCTGAGCTGAAATCAAGAATTAATTGGACACTCAATTGACTGAGCCACCCAGGCATCTCCCAGATTTTATTTCAACAGCTACCTCATACTATAAAAATTACTAGTATATTAAGATCTACATATTTTAAAAAGTAATACAAGAAAATACAGAAGGATATTTTTAGAATTTAGGGGTAGAAAAAGCCTCTTAAACAAGATGCAAATCACAGAATATGTGGAGAAAAGATTAAAAGAATTCATTGAATAAAACTTAAAATTCTTAATAGACATTATAAACAGGTAAAGGATAAGCACAGGGTGGAAGAAAGTAGTTTTTCAGTTTAGATGTAACAAATGACTGGCAAAGCTTTTATGATCCAACAAGAATATGATAATAAAAATCGGCAACTGATAAGCATAGATATTGTACAGAAAATAAGTACAGGGCTGCCTGGGTAGCTCAGTCTGTTAAGCTTCCGACTTTTGATTGCAGCTCAGGTTATGATCTCAATTTGGGAGTTTGAGCCCCGTGTTGGGCTCTTCACTGACATCCCGGAACCTACCTGGGATTCTCTCTCTCTCTCCCTCCCTCTCTCTCTCTCTCTCTCTCTCTCTCTTTCTCTCTCTCTGTCCCACCCCTGTCTCTCTTTCTCTCTCTCTCTCACACACACACTCAAAATAATTAAACATTTTTTAAAAAGAAAATAAGTACAAATGACCAATACATATATTTTTTTAAAAAGTTTAGAGGTGCCTGGGTGGCTCAGTTGGTTAAGTGTCTGACTCTTGATTTTGAATCAGGACATGATCTCATGGTTTGTGAGATCGAGTCCCAAGTCAGGCTTGGTGCTGACAGCAAGGATCCTGCTTGGGATTCTCTCTCTCTCTCTCTCTCTCTCTCTCTCTGCACCTACCGTGCTCATGTTCCTCTCTGTCTAAAAAAATTTAACCTCACCAGTAATTTGTAAAACCCAAATTAAAATCAATAATGACACATGTAAGTTGGATAAAACTTAAACATTAGTGTTTAGTGGTAAGGAATTTATGGACAAATAGGACACTCATACACTGTGAAGGGGATGGTAAATATTCAGATTTTTTGAGGGTGATTTGATGGCATCTACCAGTTTTTAAATTGCTTGTATCTTTTGATCTAAGATTACTACTTATAGAAACTTTCTACAGAAATACTGGAACAGGCTTAGAAAGATAGATATAAGAAAGGTTGATAGCATATTTATAATATTGAAAGATCAAAAATACTTAAATACCCATCAATGCCTATAAAATACTAGGACACTATTAAATGGGGTGAAATATTAATATACATTGTTACATGGAAAGATCTCCAAAATATAATAAGCGAAAAAATCTGGTTATAGAACAGTATATTTGATCTCACTTTTGTAAAAACAAAACTATATGATTTTTGTTGTTTATTTATTTAGAGACAGAGAAATAGAGAGAGAGAGAGTGAGAGCTTGCCTAAGCGAGGGGGGAGCAGATAGAGAGAATCCCAAGCAGGCTACACTGTCAGTGTGGACCCAGATGCAAGGTCTCAAACTCACAAACCATGAGATCATGACCTGAGCTGAAATCTACAGTCAGGCGCTTACCGATAGGGCCACCCATGCATCCCAAAGCTATATATGTTTATGTAAGATAAAAACATTAGCATATTTTTTAACACATTCCAAAGTGAGTTGGAGACACAACACTTCTTTGTACAGAACAAAGATATATTCTTAAATCATGTTATATTTTACATCATTTTATGTTTAACCCATGGTGCCTATGCAAGTTTCATCAATTTCTCCCAAAATGTCCTTTTTACCTATTTTTTTCTCAGTCCAGGACTTAATCCAGGATACTTATTTTATTCAAGTAACCCTATTTATTTAGTCTCATCTAATCAGGAAAAATTCTCAGGTTTCTCTTTGTGTTTATTAACTTTGATATTTTTGAAGAGTATAGGCTAGTTATTTTGAATAATATCCCTCCTTTGAGTTTGTCTGATGTTCCCCTCTCATTTGATTCAGGCTATGAATTTTTGGCAAGAATACTATTGACCTTCTGCTGGATCCTCAGTGCATCCCACTAAGAATCGTGTATTGTTGATGATGTTAACTTTGGTGATGCTAACATCAGTATTGGTGATGTTAACGTTGATTGATTTTTCACCTATCATCAGGTTCTATGGCTTCTTCAGAGCTCATACTCTGTGGGAGCTTATTAAAGGAGGGACTGTGACTTCTATATGTTTGTATGCTCTGGTTCAGGCAGTCACACCATAACTATATTTACCATTCACCATACTGATGAACAATACACTTGTCCTGGTGTTAAGCAGTATATTTTTTTCCGGTATTATCTTATAGTTATGATCTGTTTGAATTTGAAATCACTGCAAAAAATAAGGAGTAAGTGTTATCCTTGAAAATTTTAGAGATGTTGGGGCGCCTGGGTGGCTCAGTTGGTTAAGCATCTGAATTCGGCTCAGGTCATGATCTCGCGGTTCACAGTTGCAAGCCCCCTGTTGGGCTCTGTGCTGACAGCTCAGAACCTGGAGACTGCTTTGGATTCTGTGTCTCTCTCTTTCTCTGCCCCTTCCCCACTTGTGCTCTGTCTCTCTCTCAAAAGTAAATAAATGTAAAAAAATTAAAAAAAAAATCAGAAATAAAAGAGGACATGTTACAACTAATACCACAGAAATACAAAGGATAATAAGAGACTACTATGAACAATCATATGATAACAAACTAGACAACTTAGAAGAAATGTATAAATTTTTAAACATACAACCTACTGAAACTACCACGGATGGATTACTAGTTAGGAGATTTAATCAGTAAGGAAAAAACCTTCAAACCTTCAAACCTTCAAACAGGTCCAGGGCCAGGCAGCTTCACTAGTGAATTCTAACAAACATTCAAAGAAGAATCTCAAACCAATCCTTCTAAAATTCTTCCCAAAAATAGAGAAGGGGACTCTTCCAAACTCATTTTACGAGGTCAGGATTATCCTGATACCAAAACCAGACAAAGATGGCACAAGAAAATTATAGGCCAAAATCCTGAGCAAAATATTAGCAAACCAAATTCAACAATACATTAAAAGGATCATATACCATAATGAAGTGGGATTTATTCTAAGGATAAATGGTTAAATCAATGTAATACACCACATTAAAAAGAAATAAAGAGCAATCAATGTAATACACCACATTAAGAAAATAGAGTAAAAATCATACAATCATTTCAATAGATGTGGAAAAAGTATTTGACAAAATTCAACATCGATTTATGATAAAAAAATATCAACAAGGCAGGTATAGAGGGAATGTACTTAGACATAATAAAGGCCATGTATGACAAGCCCACAACTGACATCATAACTAAACAGTATAAAGCTGAAAGCTTTTCCTTTAAGGTCAATAATAAGACAAGCATACCCACTTGTGCCACTTTTATTCAGCATGGTATTAGAAGTCCTAGCCACAGGAATTAAGCAAGAAAAAGAAATAAAAAGCAACCAAATTGGTAAGGAAGAAGTAAAACTGTCACTCTGCAGATGACATGATATTATACAGGCATAGCTTGGAGATATTTCAGGTTCAACTCCAGATCACTCCAATAAAGCAAATATCACAATAAAGCAAATCAAATAATACATATAACGTTGACATTTAGATTATACTGCAGTCTATAAAGTGTACAATAGCATCGTCTAAAAAGCAATGTACATATCTTAATTAAAAATTACCTCATTGGTAAAAAAAATAATGCTAACCATCATTTGAGCTTTTAGCCAGTTGCATTTTTTTTTTCCTGGTGAAATTTATTCCCTCAATGTCAATGACTGCTGACTTATGACGGTGGTTGTTGCTAAAGATTGGGGGTAGATACGGCAATTAAAAAAAGGCAATGAAGTTTGCCACAACAACTGACTCTTCCTTTCCTGAATGACTTCCTTGTAGCATGTGATGCTGTTTGATAACATTTAAATCTTTAACTTCTAGTAGCATTAAAATTCTTTACCAGTACATCATGGGTGCCAGCCATTCAGAATGGATGTTTGACCAATCATATAAGATATTGGCCCTTTCACATTAATGGTATGTATTGCCTATGGGCAAGAATAAAAATTTTGTTTAATATCCATATATATCAATACCAGTGCTTTTTAGTACTAGAGTACATACTGAGCCAATATTTACTAACTCCTTTACAGTAGGATAAGAAACTATAGAAAGTACACCTGAGCAAAGTGAAGTAGAAGTTAATGCATTTTTGTGCCACCACATCTATTTACATCTTTAATTTTCTGTCTTTCTGGATATCAGGGTCATATGAAAAGCCATAGATTTTGAAATAGAAGAATGCCTTTAAACATTATATTTATTTTATGTTTTACTACTTTTTAATCAGGTTTTCTTTCTGCTGAAGGATAGACCTTCAAAATTACTACATTAGCTTATTGTTACTTGAGGCAGTTGAATCTGGATTAATAGATTCTGTTTAATAGTTTGTCTTGGAAGTTTGACTCAGTTGACTAGTTGACTAGCAATGTGGTAAGATTAAATATTCTAAACTTATAACATTAATCTCTAAATGAATTTGTCCTAATGGAATTCTTGTACCCTCTCCTTACTATTCCTCCTGTTCAGTTACTCAATGTAATTAAGTGATATTAATATTCGCCCCCTTGCTCAGGCAAAAATACTGACTCATCCTGTATTCTTTTCTCTGTTACATGCTACATCTAATCCAAAGAAAATTTCCTATTTTCTATAATCCCACATCTGTATGCATCTCACTAACTCTGCTCCTATAAAGCTGAGTTCAAGTAAAATTATTTGTCAATGGAATATAAGTAGTAACTTCTACTTGGTCTTCCTGCTTAAATTTTGTCTTTTGTCCAATCTCTGCATTGAGTTCAATTTAATATTAAAGTGACTAGCATATTATGTCACTCCTTTGCCCAGAAATATTCAGTGAAAGGTGTTCATGTTCTATTTTGCTGGAGAGATTACTGATTTGCTCCTATTGTTTTGGAATGATTCTTAATAGAAACGTTTTTTCACTGTCAAAAGTGTCCTGGTTTGGATGACAAGTTTATATTTACCCAACTTCAGTAAGGAAATTCCCATTGCAATTCACGTCAAGTGTAATGCAACCCTGTCCCCTTAGCCTAGAAGACCTAGCCCATTTGGCTTCTGCCTACTTCACTGACTTCATTTCCAGCCTCCATTTGATAAAGACCAGGAACAATGTTTTTTTCTTTTTCTTTGAACAGTTTTTAATGTATTTTATTTTATTTTTTAAGATTTCATTCTATTTATCTTTTTTTTAAATTTTAAATTCAAGCTAACATACAGTATTAACATACAGTGTTGTCATGGCTTCAGGAGTAGAACCCAATGATTCATCACTTACATATAACACCCAGTGCCCATCTCCAAAAAGTGCTCTCCTTAATACCCATCACCCATTTAACCCATTCCCCCACACGTCTCCCTCTCCCGCAACCCTCATCTTGTTCTTTGTGTTTAAGAGTCTCTTATGGTTTCCTTCCCTATGGCTTTTCTATATTTAAAACATGATCAATGTAGTTCTTACTTTGGTTCTTCTTGATTTTCCCTCTGTCTAGAATGCTTTTCCACTAGATGTTCACACGACTGGGTCCTCCTCAGAAAAGACATTTTTAATCACTATCTTGCTGAATCACTAATCAATCTTTTATCCCCATAGCTTTGGGGTTTATATTTTTATTGAATATATTTGTTTGTATAATTTTCATGTTGTCGTTTGTATAATTTTCATGTTTTTGAGTTTATTTATTTATTTTGAGAGGGAGCATGTGAACAGAGGAGGAGCAGAGAGAGAGGAAGAGAGAATTCCAAGCAGGCTCCACGCTATCAGCACAGAGCCCAACACAGGACTCAAACCCACGAACCATGAGATCATGACCTGAGCCAAGATTGAGAGTCAGATGCCTAACCTGACTGACCCAACCAGATGCCTCAGCATAATTTTAATTTTTGATTTAATACATTTTATTTACTTTTTTTTGGTCTGTATTTCCCTTTTTGAGTGTAGTTTACTAGAACTACAACTAGGGCAGTTGGAGCTTTACCTCAATAGCTTAACCTTAAAACAATTCTTAGCACATAGTAGCTGCTTCATATAAATTTGTTGATTATGTGGCTTAGTTTTAGATACTCAGAAGTGTTAATACGATGCCTTTTGTATAAAATGTTACTGCAGAGGGGACACCGCGGTGGCTCAGTCGGTTAAGTGATTTTGGCTCTTGATTTTGGCTCAGGTCATGATCTTTGTCAGATTGAGCCCCACGTAGGAGTCTGTGCTGACAATGTGGAGCTTGCTTGGGATTCTCTCTGCCCCTTTATCTCTCTCTCAAAAATAAATAAATAAACATTAAAAAAAAGAAAGTAACTTCAGAATACACTGATGCTTTCTGATAATAACATATTCAGAATACACTGAAGTAAATATTCCATGAATTCCATAAATATTAGGCCATAAAATAATATATTTGAAACTAAATAAGAACCTGATAAAACGTTGGTAAGGATAAAAATGCATTCAGTAATTCATTTTTACCATTTTTTAACTTAAATCTGTAGGCCTGTCATGACTAAATGTTCATCTAGTATATAAAATGCTGCTGGGATTGAATGAATTGTCCCCATTTTTCACTATCTATCCTTTGACAGAGAAGGCAAAGTCAAGTTCTTATCAGTTGGAAATTGTACAACTCTACAAATAATCCTTAACAAAATACATAGAATATATTCATTTCAGTTAACATATACTTTTTATTTTTCTACTCTCTAACGAAATCCAAAGTACTTATGGAATATGTAGGGTTATAGGTAAATTACGAGACTCAGTGAACACAAGACAAAACCCTGAATCTGGGGAAAAACTGGTTTCTCAAGCCAGAGTTGTGCAACTTGGATAAAACACATTAGTGAAATCCATGAGATAGTGGTTTTTGCCTGAGCAGATGCAGCCTCAGTGTGTTTATTAAAAATATCTCCATATAGTCGGTACGCCATGTGAGATAATTTCTGTAAAGGACTTACAGAGTGTCTGGCACAATTAATTTGAAGCTCTTTATTATTTTCCTTGTTAAATTCAGTTCAACACATTTATAGGGAATGTGTCAAGTTTCAGCATGATGCTCAATGCTGGAGGCTACAAAATGAAGAGAATCTTATTCCAGTCCTGAGGGATGTCTATTATTATAAACTTAACATAATTCTAATCGGCTATACATCTTATTGAAGCTCAATGAGGTTTATCCCCAGTCTCTAGCTAGAGAAACATAGTAAAAAGAAAAAAAAAATTAATGAACTTCTTTCCTAAAATTTCCTTTAGGTGTAAATCATATGGCGGTCTTAATATTCATTTATTGATCAGTCCTTTATTACAACACAGCTCTAGAACAGGAAGATTGAGAAGAAAGAATAAAAGGCTAAATTATTCATAGTGAATGTGTTGTCTTAGAGGGCAGCCAACCATAAGCATAATTTTGAAGTATGGAAATAATGGATTCTATGCAAAGCAGCATTTTTTATTGCTTGAGAAGTGAGAATAATCTAATCTGCTTGATGATTGAAGTTTTATCTACAGAGCTCCAAATAATAGCTTGAAAACATAAGGCGGTCATGCAGTTATTTCTTAAGATATAGATTTTAACATTGTGGAAAGCAGCAATTTGGATACCTGACAAAACTGTAAAGATTCTAAAATAAAAATTGGAAACGACATTACAGATATTCTAGTCTAACAGATCACTTTTTCAACCTACATAACTTAACCAAATTTTCCAAGATCCCATTATTAAATAGTCATAGAATTTTAGTTAGAACTCAAACACTAGCTGCTAATTGTTTTTAAAATTTAATTTATTTATTTTATCATTTCAAGCTCACTTTTTATTTTCACCTGTATTTATACTGTCATATAGACCCCAACTGTGGGACAGAGACTAAAATTCTTGGAAAGAAAGTCATTGCCTTTAATGAAATACGCTTTTGACAGACATTAGTAGATGTTTATTTGCTGATTATTTCTTTAAATCTTGTTTATTTTAATTCTAAGTGTATTGGGTGCAAGGCACTTTAGATCAAATAGCAGTATCTTGATTTCATAAGGAACATAAGGAATGTGTCAATAATGAGAAAACGTAGGAACAAAAACATCCCATTTTCTCCAGATTGCTTTCTTTCTCCTTGAACTTCACAGTCAAAATAGAGTTGTATTTGTTGCTTTGTGTTTTTCTTGATGAACCAGGAAGAGATTTATGGCTAAGTTTTATCATCCCTCTTACAGTGGGAATGGAAAAATAAGGCTACTTTCCTTGATTTCTTCAATACTAAAGCTATGTTTTTCTTTTTAGTCCTGGATGGAACTCAGAAATCCAAGAAGTAAAAAAAGTATTATTGAACTATGATTCTGCAGAATTCAGGTCAGTGAGAGGGAGAATAATAGATGGAAAATGAGGGTATTAGCATTATACATCTAAAATATAGATTCCCCTCATTTGCCTACTGAAATTAGCTTACATAAATGAGGACAGAAAGTGAAGGAGCAGAGCATGCTTGCTTAGCAACAGCAAAGTCTGCAAAACACAGTCGGAAAAAGAGGAGCGCATGGTCCCTGTATTTCAATTCAGTGGTTCTTCCTTTAAAGGAAGTACGATTAAAGTACGATTCTTCCTCATACTGGATGAGGAATGAGAGGAACCGTTTCTCAGGAGCTATATGCAGAAAAGCATTCACACTGGTGCTCAGCAAGCCAGTAATTCGAGCCTAGATGAGCTGAGGTGAGAAAGCAGCAATAGGAGGGTAAGGTCTCTGCATCACATTTAGGTCCTTAATCTGGCTCTCAGTTTTTAAATTTATTTTCTGATACATACTTTGGTCACTGGGGGGTAAGAATTTCCATTGATTCCCATATTCTTCTCTTTCTTCTTCTTTTTTCTTTTTTTGTCCTTTTCTTTCTTTTCTTTCTCTCCCACTTTCCTTCCTACCTTCTTTTACTTCTTCCTGCTTTTTAAAATGTATTATTATTAGGGTGCCTGGGTGGCTCAGTCAGTTAAGCGACTGACTCTTGGTTTCAGCTCAGGTCATGATCTCACAGTTCAGGAGTTAGAGCCCTGCATTGGGCCCTATGCTGACAGCACAGAGCCTGTCTGAGATTCTCTCTCTCTCCCTCTCTCTCTGCCCTCCTCCGCTCTCTCTGTCTCAAAATAAATAAACTTAAAAAAAGATAAAATGTGTTATTATTTATTATGCACACAAAATTTACCATTTTAATCATTTTTAGGTGCACGGGTCAATAACATCAAGTGCATTCACACTGCAGCACAAGCATCCATCTTTGCCACCCATCTCCAGAACTTCTTCGTGTTCCTCAACTGGAACTCTGTACCCATGAAACACTACCTCCCTGTTTATCCCTTCTCCAAACCCCTAGCAATGGTCATTTTACTTGATCCCTACTTTCAATAACACTTATTGTTATCAGACTTCTTAAGTTTTGCTGATCTAGTTGGTGCTAAATATCATTCTATTGTTATCTAGTGTTCCATTTTTTAATGTGATTTAGCAAGCTTTCATAAGTGCATTGGTACCTTGTTTTCATTTTTGGGAAATAACTAATTTTAAAAATTATATGTCAGCTTTATTGAGATATAATTCATATGATACAGTTCACCTATTCAAAGTGTACAATGCAATGTCATGAGTATATTCAGAGTCATGTGGCCATAATTATGATCAGTTTTAGAACATTTTAACCACCCTAAAAGAAACAATGCTCAATACAATGTAGCAATGCAAACAATGTAGCAATAATTCTACAGTTCCTCCTATACCCCCAGCTCTAAACAATTGCTAACCTATGTTCTATCTCTATAGAGTTTCTTATTCTGGACATGTCATATAAATACAATCATAAAGTATATGGTCTTTTGTGACTGACTTCTTCACTTAGCATAATGTTTTTAAGGTCCATCCATGTAATAGAATGTATCAGTACATGCTTGTTTTTGTTTGTTTGTTTGTTTTTGCACAATGATATTCTATTGTATTGATATACCACAGTTTGTCTATCTGTTGTTAACACTTGTTGTTATCTGTGTTTTAAATTATATCCATCCATATCTTATTGTGGCTTTGATTTGAGTTGTTCAAATTACTAATGGTATTGAATTTTTAATAAAAGCATTTAACTTGTTGATAGTCAGTAACAAAAGTAACAGAGTAGTAAAGTAAGACAGAGGCAGGAAGAAATCTAATGTAAGATACATTATCAATCAGATAGATACTGTGAGCAATTGGACTTATGTCATTTTATAATCAAGACATTCTTTCTGATATTTTGCCTCCACAAGTTAGACATCATCATCATCATTATTATATATAGGCTTTTTTTTACAGAGATTTACCTCTATGATTTATGATTTTTATTGTTGTTTTTCTTGTTTAACCATCTTAGCCTTCTTTCTGGGATTATGTCTTTCTTCCTGAATGGCAATCTTTAGAATTTCCTTTAGAGAAATAACCTTGGCAATATCTACATAAATATCCTTAGTACTTATTAATTTAAAAAGTGTTTATTTCATCCTGTCCTTGAAAGATACTTTACTGAGTACATAATTTTAGGTAGATGCTATTTTCTTGCAGTAGTTCCAAAATACTTTGCTATTCTCTGTATTCCATTATTGCTTTTGACAAGTCTGTTATTACTATAATTGATTCTTTTATGGATTATCTATCTTTTCTTCACTGCTATTTGTATGATCATTTCTTCCTTTGCCTCTTCACTACTCTCTTTTTCATTAAAAAAAGTGCTATGAATAACATTACTGACTGCTATTAATGACACCTAGTATGCACCAGGCATACAGGTATGTGTATTTCTTTTATACCATTAACTTTTACAACATCACCATGAATTAGTATTAATAGGCCTATTCTACAAATGAGTCAATGAGGCACAAAGTGTTAAATTCTCAAGGCCATGCAGCTAGAAAGTGTTAGAACAGGTATGGGACCTGAGTCAGACTGATTCTAGAAGCTTCATTCTTAGCAGATTTGCAATCTTCTGGTGAATTTTCACCCCTGCCCTCTCATGCACTCCCTTTGAACCTCACGTGAGCTTAAAATAGGACAGGTATTTCTGATGATAATTTATGTGTGATTCACTTAATATCTCCTGCTCTGCTAAACTAAGAGTCACTTAAACACACACACACACACACACACACACACACACCCTTAGAAATAGACTCAGATGGAACTGTCATGGGATTGCTTTGGAAAATTTATCACTAGGATTTTACAACTGTTTTGCAGTTTCATTTTTTAGAAAGTGGAAAATTTATTTCTAAAAGCTATTGTCATATATTTGCAAAGTTTCCTATGTCTATATGATTAATTTTTGTACTTTTCAAAGAGACTCAAATGAAAAGATGTTTTTTGTTTTTAAAATTTTATTTTAGCATGTTGTGGCTTTACATATTAAATTTATTGTTTCAATATTTTGGGGAATTATTTAATGATTATTTATGTGATTTTAGTACCCAAATTTGTTTATTTTTTAAAAATTATATAAAGATATTCATTACATTTATATATAAAGACATATAATGGCTCCTAACCTTTAGGAGACCAATGGAGTAAATTAAATAAGTCAGTGATGATTACCAATTCTGTGCTTAAATTATTACTTCTAACTTTGGCTGTTTAGCATATTTTTTATAAAAATAGAAACTTACTTGATTAGCTGGAAAACATAAAGTACAAAAGAAATACAAAAGCTTCATTTTTTACACACATATGTAGTATGAAGTCTATATCTTGTCTAATAAAAACAAAGAATGTATTTGTCCTAGTACAATAAAACATTTAAGTTTAGAGTTAGAATACCACTCACACTAATGTATGGTTAACCAAAGACTAATTAACTCTATTTAAGTGGTTTTGACACCTCCTTCCTCCAGAACTCTTATATTTAGACTATAACTAGACTTCAGACACACTATATAATTTCATTTTCTAAACCCATCTATCTTATCTTTCAAATCTTGAAATTCAGGTTCATTCAACCAAGTCATATATTCCAGGAGCTTTGAACTGATACAATTTACTTTCTAGAGTAATTATTTGTATCACTAAATATTCAACATTTACATTTAATTAAATTGTTACAGTAGTCACAACCCTAGACCTGAGTATCTATTCTACCTAAATGTGTATAGCAAATGGGCATTAATATTTTTGAGTTCTCTTCATCCCAAACACTAAAGTGGTAAAAATTCTAGAAATATCTATATTTGCCTCTACAGTCTAAACTCATTGATTTCCTTAGTAAAGTCCCTCATTGTCTCGTAACTGAACTGTTGCCATAGCTTCTAATTAGTCCCTGCATGAGTCTTTCTACCACAACCCACCTAGGATGCAGAATCCTATAAAATCTCCATTATAATCTTACATACAATGACCTTTAATGGTTCCCTGTTACCTCCTTATTAAGATTATAATCACATCGCCTTTGCAATATCACCTCAACATAAGTCTCCATGGATCTCTGGACCTTTTAAAATATTTCTCCTAAGTATCCAGCAGGGAAATAAAATTAAACATTTCCCATCTCCTGGATATTTAATAGCTCTAACAATAGCTTGTCTTTTCACATTCTGTCTTTTTTTGTTTGTTTTTCGTTTTGGTTATTTCATCATCATCTTTACTTGAGTAATTTTTACGTATCTTTCAAGAACCAGCTCAGTTTACTTTCTTGGGTACATCTCCATGGGCACGCCCAGATAATTTGCCATACTCTCCATGTTTCCAAAGCTGTTGGCACAAAGATTCATCATAAAATGTGGTATATTTTGTTGCACTTATACATGTACATAACTGTCTCTTCCACAAGCTTGTGACTCTTCTGAGGGCAGGAATCATGTTATATTCATCTTTGTATTCTTTGTATCAAATAGTTTTATGAATAAATGAAATAATAAGGAATGATCAAAGTTTCTTTGCATTGGTTTTCATTAGATGGAAATAGTAGTTACTGTGAGTCTTTATGTCTTAAAGTGGCCACCTTTGGATATATCTTCAGCATTAAAACTCTGTTACTTAGAAAAGTGCCAAAGGCATAGGCAGACTATATGATCTCATGATATTTTGACCTTTTCCAATGATTGCTCATTTTTTAACTTTATCGACTTTTAAAATGTCATTGTCTGTTTTCCCTTCTAGACTGTAGACTCCCTCAGAGCAGCTATCATGTCTGTCTAGCTCATCAGTGTATTTCTAGGACTTTGCACAGTGCCTGATAATCAATGTCATTGGTTATCTATTAACTAGCTATTAACATTAACTAGCTAATGAGTTGATTGACTATGAACTCAGAATTACAAGTGTGGGTTTCATTTGCATCCCAATCATTTCCTAGTTTTTATGATGTGACTTCCAGATTCTCCAAAATTCCATTATATCATGTATTAAATGAGGCAAAAATATCTGCTCATATGAAAAGGTCTGGGAAGATCAAGGGAGAAAAAGAATTATAAACAACATAAAAACTGGAAATGATGAACAAACATGAAGTATTATTAGTCTTACAAAGAACAAGACTGCAGAGGTGCCTATGTGGCTCAGTCAGTTAAGCGTCCATCCAACTTTGGCTCACATCATGATCACGTGGTTAGTGGGTTCGAGTCCTGCACTGGGCTCTGTGCTGACAGTTAAGCGCCTGGAGCCTGCTTCAGAGCCTGTGTCTCCCTCTCTCTCTGTCCCTCTCCTGCTTGCACTCTGTCTCACTCTCTCAAAGATAAATAAACATTAAAAAAATAGAACAAAAAACAAAGAACAAGACTGTATTAGAGGAGAGTCTAGTACAAATTAAGCTGGTGCTTTATGGTGTAATTATGAAGCATTCTTTTTACAGCAGAAACTCTTGATAGACCCATTTTAGGTACTGAGTTTTAGGAATGATAAAGATCTCTCCAGTATGATTTCTAGATAAATTGATAAAACTGCAAAAGAATTAGATTGCTAGGACTGAATGTTTGTGTCCCTTCAAAATCTATATGTGAAAATCCTACCCCACCATGTGATGGAATTAGGAGGTGGGACCTTTGTTAGGTCCTGAGGGTGGAGCCTCCATGAATGGGATCAGTGTCCTTATAAAAGAGACCCTAGAAAGCTCTCTCACCTTTTTCACCATGAGAGGATAGAGCAAGAAAACGGTAATCAATGAACCAGGTTCTCACCAGACACCAAATCTCCCTACACCTTGATCTTGGACTTCCCAGACTCCAGAAGTGTGAGAAATAAATGTTTGTTGTTTAAGCCACGTATTCTATGGTACCTTTGTTGTAGCAGCCTGAATGCACTAGGAAACAGATAAATTAAGATAATAAAAATGTGAGTTTTATGTTTGATAAAGTTGAATCAGAAAATGTGGCCTGGATCTACGGCCCAAACTAAACTTTCTTAATCTTTCAATTACCAGAATAATAGGCCCACAGGACTACCTTAAAAATCTATCACACATAAACAAAAAAGCATGATTCCTGAGGATAAGCTGCTTCAACAAGAGAGACATTATATGAGACTCATGAACAGGCATGGCCCAATCCCTTCTCCTGATCTCACTTATCATCTCTTTGAGCAGTAGGTTTGGGTAAGAAATAAACTAGACGCTTCTCTTTTTTGTTTCCCCCTGTTTTCCTTCTTGTAACCGGAATGAAACTTCTTGCTCACATAGGGAGACATGAGATATGGAGAATAAGAACTTTCCTCCAACACTGCCCAGCTGTTTGCTTTCTCACCTGGACATCCTGTGGCTGCCCTCCAGATAGCAACCACTGACTCCTTGTGTGTTTTCTAGGATCAATTATTGAACCATTTAGATTTTTGACACAAAAGGCTCTAATATTGTTAGGTCAAATATATTAATCAAGGAGTGCCTGGGGGCTCAGTTGTTTAACCATCTGACTCTTAATTTTAGCTCAGGTCATGATCTTATGGTTTGTGAGGTGGAACCCCACATTGGGCTCTGCACTGACAGGGCAGAGCTTGCTTGGGATTCTCTCTTTTTCTCTCTGCCACTCCCCCACTCATGCTCACTCATTCTCTTTCTTTCTTTCCCTCAAAATAAATAAGCCATATATATATATCTCAAAGTAAATGCAAGTTCCTTCTGTACCTCAAATTGAAAATTCTTATTCTAATTTCCAATTCAAATAGTGCCCAGTCATACAGTTTATTATGGAATGAATAGTTGTGTTCCCCCAAATTCATATGTTGAAGCCTCAACACCTAAAGTGATGGTATTTAGAGATGGGACCTTTGGGAGGTCATGAAGAACAGGGCTTTCATGATGGGATTAGTGCTCTTTATTTTTAATGTTTATTTTTGAGAAAGAGAGAGAGAAACAGACAGACAGAGACAGAGCATGAGCAGGGAGGGGCAGAGAAAGAGGGAGACACAGAATCTGAAGCAGGTTCCAGGCTCTGAGTTGTCAGCACAGAGGTAGATGCAGGGCTCAAAACCAGGAGCTGCTAGATCAGGATCTGAGTTGGAGTCTTAACTGACTGAGCCACCAGGCACCCCAGGATTAGTGCTCTTTTAAGAGATACCAGAAAGCTTAGACACTCTATCTGCCATGTGAGAACACAACATGAAGGTGGCTGTCACAAAGCCAGAACAAGAGTCCTCTGTAGGACCTGACCATGCTGGTGCTCTGATGTTAGACTTCCAGCCCCCGAAACTATTAAGCAATACATTTCTGTTAACTCACTCAGTCTATAGTATTTTGCCAGGACAGCCCAGTAGACTCATATATGGTCTAATATAGTTCTCTAGATCCCTTATAAAGATTTTTTTATAACATTAGTTTCCTTAACATTAAACTGATGTTCTATAAAATGATCCAAAGTTAAAAGTCATAATGCCTTTCTCATGACCAAATATTTAGGTAGAAACTAAAATTCAAAAATGTAATCCCTTTACTCATGTAAATGTTGAAGATATTCAAAGCCTGACATTATTAAAACCTGAAGGAAAATAAAAGTAGTTTGTTTCTAACCAACTTTTAGTTCTTAGTCTTGGATAGGGATCTCATTGAGATCCTCTGTGCAGAGCAAGTGTAGATACAACCAGTCTATCCAAAGAATCTCATGTGTTTCACTTCCTCATAGAGTGGGTGACAATATCACAAAGCTGGCTCTGCAAATAGTAAAGTTAGAAAAAGTTAATCTTGGCTCCTAAAGAAGTTATTACAGCAAACATGATGTTCCCAGACTCTCATTAAGATAAAAGTAGAATATCCAGAAAAGAAGGTGGACAGAGAAAAATCTGGCTTTTAGCCTCATCACCATGCTGGTCAATTTGTCTTAGGTTTATAGAATATATGATCTGTGAGATTAAATAAATTGGGAAAATATATGGCCACATATTTGTGTTAGTTTCCTATTGTTGTTGTAACAAATGACCAAAAATTTCATGTCTTAAACCAACATAAATTTATTCTGTTATAGTTCTGAAGGTCAGCAGTCTAAAATGAGTCAGCAGGACTGCATTCTTTCTGTAGGCTCTAGGAGAGAACCTGTTCCTCACCTTTTCCAGCGTTTAGAGCTCATCTGCATTGCTTGACTCATGGCTGCATCCCTTTAACCTCTGCTTTTCTTTCATTGTTACATCTTCACTAGGTTACATCTTCCTGTCTCCCTCTTATAAAGACGCTTGTATACATTGGGCCAATCCAGATAAATTTAGGAGAATTTCCCCATTTTAACTTAATCATGTTTGAAAAGTCCATTTTGCCCTAAAAAGTAATACATTTTGAGTTTTGGGAAATTAGGACATGGACCTCTTTGGAGAGCCACTATTCTGCCTACCATGATATTCGCTATTTAAGAAGAAGACCAAAAAAGAAAAAAAAAAAAGTCTGCTAATGCATAATTATCTCCCATTAGGTGGTTTTTTTGAAATACACCCGCCTCTCAAAGAAACTAGAATTTTGCCCTCATGGCATCCATTATCTGGAAGCTTTACTTGGTACTCCTTTCTAAATTCATCCTCTTAATTTCTATTTTGCTTTTAGCCCTCTACCTCTGGTGTAGGCCAATTCTGAATTGAACACGAGATACAAGAACACAGGATACACCCGCTCTCATTACTACTAACCACCAACAGAGGCTTATCTTCAAATTCCCAACATCCTGTTTTGGTCTTTGCTTTAGCTAGTTGCAAAGGCACCTTTCAGGAAGTTTTTCTTCATTTGTACATTTCTATCATTCAGGGAATCGTCATCAGCATACTCCTGAGTCAAAGCTACAGTTTGTGTTGAAGCTTATGCTCACATGAGACTAGTGAACACAGTATCTCAGCCCTGTGTTCTTCACTAGACATTTTTCCTTCACTCATTATCTTTAATATTTTATAGGTCTTAAATAATTGTTATTACTTTAATTGTAGAGCATGATGCCCATTTATTTCTACTATATTCTTTTCTGCAGAACTGTACTATGACTTTGCTGAATATTTCTGACTTTGGTCTTCAACTCCTTTCAAGAAGAATCAACTGAAATTATCAGATGGTTTATACAGCTTCCCAACTTTCTTATAGGGCTACAAATCTTTACCAGACTTGAAAGACTTTTTTCCTTTATCTTTGTCTTGGGATCCAGACTTTTTTTTCTCCTCAAAAGTATTCCATTAGATTTTATGTTATGAAGTCTCCAATAGTAATAGATATGAAGGTAATGAATTCAAGTTCTCTAAAATGTAAGTCCATTGAAATAAATCTTAGTCACCTTCACCTTCTTGAGATGGATAATATTACCTACAAGGGCTTTCTCATGATATCAATACTGCAAAAAAATCAATAAAAGTTAAGCAGGCTGTATTGAAATATTTATATAGAAAATGTAAACCAATTTTCTCTCTGGATTTTCAGATGTTTATTTCAGTTGTTACCTACTATAACTGCACCATTTTATGAAATCTTCAGGTTTAGCCATTTACTGCAATTTATTAACCATGGTTCTCAGTGACCCATGCATAACTGTTTCATCAAAATCATTGGTTCAACCTATATATAGGCTTTATATCATACTCATAGCTAGATGTTTTGAAAATATTTATTATTGACTATAAGGGCCTTTGGAAAGTGAATGTAAAAAGATAAGTGCAATTACATCACTGCTATAGGAAAACAATAATTAAAATGTATTTGACACTTTCAGAGTCTTCATTATGCTGCATTGCTTATAAAAATAAATTATAAAAACCCATCTTATCAATGTTCCCCATTTATGATTCTATATGAATGATATAAAGATTCATAAGTCAAAACAAAGATGAGGAAATAATTTTTCTAGATAAACACAAGTAAATCTGTATGAGAGATTTTTGGTAGATTACATCTTTCCCTTATATATGTTTTTAATCATTATGAACATAATTCTTTTCATTTCAATAGCTAGAATTAAAAACTTCAAAGACATCCCAGTCAAGATGATCATGGAAGTTCAAATATTAATCAACTACTTGTAACTCCAAACAAACAGCAATGATAGAAATATATATTTAAATGCCTTTAAAAGGCATAGCTATGTATAAAAAGCAAGCTATATATCTCTAAGAACAATGTATGTAACATAAAATTGCAGTGGTTGATAGCCAAAGCTATATCATTACTGGGCTCTTGGGAATGGACATAGAAAAAGATGACTTGGAATTTTTTCCCCTCTGAGTAACTGGAATGGAAAATAGGCTACATTGTCAGGAGTTGAGACACAGGCTAATGATGGAACCAGTGGCTTCCATTTTTTCATAACTTTTGGTAAACAATGCTGAAAAGAGCTAAAATTGTTGCCCAGGTCTGAGGCTTAAAATTCTCCTGGAAGAAGTGGAACTAAGTAGAGATAATTGCACAAATATGACCTAAGAAAAGTTGGTAAATAGATCAGTGAAATCACACATGACAGGGGCTGAGAGTCACAATGATAATTGTTTCTAAGATGAGACCTCCAGAAAGTTAGACAGGGACTATAAAACTCTAGATGTGAAGATAACTATTACTTAAGATGAGATATATATCAAAGCTTTAAAGTACAAGAAGAAAAATAAATGTGATATATGTCATAAAAGGTGTCCCAAACTGAACAATTAGGAAAATTTATTCTTGAAATAATACAAATAATAGAGCAATATTATAGGGTTTAAAAAACGAGTATTTATATAATCCTGATGACAATGCAAAATGGTACAATTACCCTGAAAAATTGACAACTGATAACCTGAAGGAAATTAAGCATCCATACCTGTGATTCAGAAATTCCATTCCTACATATTTATCCAAGATAAATGAAAACACATGCTGAAAAGACTTGTACAGGAATGTTCACATATTTATGTATAATAGTTCCAAACTGGAAACAACCCATATAGGGGAATGCATAAGCACACTGTGGTTAATGCATAATATAACATACTACTATTTAGTAAAAAGGAACAAAATACTAATACATGCAAAAACACGGATGGGTGTCAAAATAATTTGTTGAGCAAAGTAAGCCAGAAACAAAAAACTACACACTGCATGATCTCACTTATTGATCAAGAATAGCCAACAGTGATCTATGATGGTATAAATCAAAGCAGCGGTTGTCTCTGACTGGCATATGGGGTGAGGATTATTAGGTAAGGGACACGACGGGACTTATAGGTGGAATTGACTGTTGTCTTGATCAGACTAATGGTGACACGTGTACACTTGTCACGATTCATTAAGCTATGTGCTTAAGTTTTCTCTGATTACTTATGTAAATTGTACTTTGATAAAGTTCTGTGAGCATAAAAAGTTTATATGAAAGAGGAGATAATAAAGTTAATATTATCCATAAAGCAATACAAATTATGAAACACATTAGGCAGATAGGACTTAAGAGAATGTTGATATATAATAGAACAAATTGGAAATGGGAAGAAAACAAACAAAAGAGACTCACTGAATGTTTTGAAAAACCCAAACACCTGATTAATAAAGTTGACGCAATAAATTCTAGACCAGGCCACTCAAAAAGGGATCTATTTTAACTAGAATATTATAATGAAGGATTCATCCAAATGTACCCCAAAATTATAGAGATAAAAAATACACAAGTCATGGTAAGAGACATGGAAAATAGTATGGAGAGATAATCAAGATTTCTAGAAGAAGAAATGAGAGAATGGAGACAACCTGTATTCAAAACCATAGCATATACATTTTTCCAGATCTAAAGAAAGCCATGAGTCTCCAAATACAAAGTGTACCATGAGGGTAGAAGGATAAAGAAAAATCCACACTTAGACACATGGTATTAAATTTTATATTATAAGTAAAATATTACAAACTAATGTTAAGGAAGGAATACTATAACAAAAGTATGTACCTTGAGAACAATCTTAAGAATGTTTCAACAGTAATAATAGATAACAGATATTAGATCAGTATCTTAAAAACTATCAACCAACAATTCAATATTCTCTTATCATTGAACAATGAAGATAGAACAGAGATATTTTCAAGAAGATTACGAATTTAACTTCCATGGGTTTTTCTTGATCCAGAGGGAAGAAATAAAAAGGCAACAATGCTTAACAACACCACCACCAACGAATAATTTTTATTGGTAAATATAATTTAGCCAGACCACATTATTTATAACAGTAAAATGTGAATAATCTAATTGTCCATCAATAAAACAATGGATAAATTATTATATATTTACACAATAGAATGCTATACAGCAATAAAAATCTATGATCTGGAATAATATATATACATTTGGATGAATCTCACGACAATAATGACTGGAAAAAAGTTGCAGAAGAACACATACATTAAAATACCATTTATATAAAATGTAAAAGCTCATACATATAAAAATTTAAAAGTTTGTATATAAAATTTAAAAGCTTAAGAACAATATATGGTTTGAAAGTTTTTAAATTTTATAAGAACACATCTTATGAAGAAAACACATCTTATTTTTAAAAATTTTTTAATGTTTATTTATTTTTGAGAGAGAAAGATACAGACAGAGAGAGAGAGAGAGAGAGAGTGAGAATGAGCAGGGGAGGGGCACAGGGAGGGAGAGACACAGAATCTGAAGCAGGCTCCAGGCTCTGAGCTGTCAGCACAGAGCTGGATGCAGGGCTCAAATTCATGAAATGCAAGTTCAAGCATGACCTGAGCTGAAGTCAGATGGTTAACCGACTGCCATCCAGACACCCCACCAGAACACATCTTATAAACAGTAAATAAAGTCATTAATTACAAAAAGATTTATTGTGCCTGACACAATTCTAGGTGTTTAGCAGTGCACTAATAATACAAAATTCATGCTCATGTAGAGCTAATATCCTGGAAAGGGTACATGGGAACAATTAGCATCACATTTGGCATTGTGAAAATTTGGGGATTTGAAAGAGGAAGGGTACAAAAAGGGATTCAATTTTATTGTTAGCATTTTATTTATTAAGGTGTGTAGTAGAAATACAAATCAGTACTGTGTTTCCTACTTTTTATTTAAGTGTTTGTGCGAAAATAAGTTGAAGAAAACTTCGTTGTTACTTATAAACAACAATGAAAATAGGTTATCCTGTTTTTCTAATCTTTTCTGGAAAGAAGATAATTACCCTAAATAACTTTAGATTTTATTAGAAAATTATGAAATTACTCATATCTGTCAATTTAAGAGTAGTCTTAAAAGAATTGAAGTAGAACATTTATCTTTCAACCAGAAGAGAAAAAATAAAAAAAAATTTTTTAAATGTTTTTATCAATACATCAACAAAATAAAGAAAAAACTAAACATAAAAATGTCATGGTAAATTGAAACCAGAATATAAAATGAGAAAAATGAGTAATTAAATTACCCTTAAATAGATTCGATTCAGAAGACCTTATCAGACAGACTACAGTAACAAGAAAATCAAGCTATTGCTTATAAGATTGAAAATAAATGGGTGAATAATGAAATGCCAGGCAAATGCTAACAGAAAGAAAATGGATGTAGCAATAGTATTGTCAAAAAATAAAAAGGCAAAAAGCATTAAGAGAAGTTAGATTCTATATTATTTGACCATAATTAAATAAATCACTAGAACTGACCTGTAAGGAAATTTGTATATGTAGGTATATTCTAGCATGTATAGATGTAAATATGAAAACATCATCCATATATAATTTATATCACATTCATTTGTGCTATCCCTGATATAACTTAGAGTGATAGTCATCTCCATTATTTTATTTTGTTTTGTTTTTTTAAGTTTATTTATTTATTATGATAGAGAAAGCATGAGTGGGGGAGGGGCAGAGAGAGAGGGAGAGAGAGAGAATCCCAAAAGGCTCCATGCAGAACCCAATGCAGAATATCAGAAACCCTGAGATCATGACCTGAGCTGAAATCAAAGGTTGGTTGCTTACTCGATTGAACCACCCAGGTGCCCCTTATTCATCTCTGTTATTTTAAAGTCACGAGAAATTGCCAGTTTGTTTTCAAATTACAAAACGAATAATGTGGAATGGTTTTGGAGAGCCATAGGTAACAATGTGTCACAAGAGTTCTCCGTCATCCTGGCTGTGCACATATGGAACCAGAGCAACTTAACTGGCAGGGTGTTTAAGGATAGCTTTCTTCTTTTTTTCTTTCTTTTTTAAAATCCAGCTTCCTAACTGACAGCAAATTATTCAAAGTCTCCCTAGAAAATTTATTAGGGTGTATGCTATCCCACAATAATAAAAATTACCAGTAATCTTTTTAGATTTTTACATGGTGAGTCAGATGTGAAAAAATTTAAAAAAATCTCAGGAAAATGCATTCTGAAGTATACTTTTTACAGATTCTGAAAGGAAATCAAGAAAATGAATACTGTAACTTTCTTCTCTTCTTAAATGTTTGCATACATTTTATAAGAATGGCTCTACCCTAAAAATTTGAAACACATTTTTAATGTCGATACACATTATATTTTATTTTTACATAATGCCATTATTCAGAGAATATAAATTGTATGAATGCTGATGCATTTCTTCCACATCATTATGACAAATGAGGAAGATATTTCAGATGTCAGATGTGGGATCAAAGTCTAGGGGGGATGTTGCACAAGAGGGAGGTATATGCAAAAGGACCTGAAAAGGCCAAAGGAGATGTAAAACCAAAGAAAAAGTCCAGCAAGTCCAGTGTGACAGTACATGGTTTGTTTGTTTGTTTATTTGTTTATTTTATTTTTTTAATGTTTATTTCTTTTTGAGAGAGAGAGAGAGAGACAGAGCGTGAGCAGGGAAGGGCACGAGAGAGAATCCTGAAGTAGGCTCCAGGCTCTGAGTTGTCAGCACAGAGCCTAATGGAGGCTCAAATTCATGAACCTTGAGATCATTACCAGAGCTAAAGGCAGAGGCTCAACCAACTGCCACCCAGGGGCCCCAAGAAATGGTTTGTTAAGGGGACGTACCTACCCAGGGGACCCAAGACATGGCTTATTAAAGGGACATACCTACAGACAGAAATATGTCTTGGGCAGGCAAGATTAGTAGATTTCTGCAACCCCACCTCCAGTAAGACCTGCTTTTATAGCCCTAGAGGCTGTTAAGATAACTGGGAAACCACCCCAGAGAAAAGTTTGAGAATAGGTGTGTATCATAGTCATAGCTCCAGAGCAGATCAAGGATGTTATGTACTTAAGGGTATGGTTAAATAAAGGGAAATGAGGGGCGCCTGGGTGGCTCGGTCGGTTAAGCGTCCGACTTCAGCTCAGGTCATGATCTCATGGTCCCTGAGTTCAAGCCCCGCGTCGGACTCTGTGCTGACAGCTCAGAGCCTGGAGCCTGTTTCAGATTCTGTGTCTCCCTCTCTCTCTGCCCCTCCCCTGTTCATGCTCTGTCTCTCTGTCTCAAAAATAAATAAACGTTAAAAAAATTTTTTTTTAAAATAAAGGGAAATGATGTGTGTGTGTGTGTGTTGGGGGGAGCTATCCTCAAGAAGGCTTCAGGTCACAGAGCAGTCATCATGGCAGATTTGTTCAAGATGTCCTCAATCTGGTTCACACAGGGGATGAAACTTCTAGGGAGTTCTCTGTATGAAGTCAAACCCTTTCATTCTATTGCCATGACTATTTTCCCATATAGTGTTAATAAATCTTCTTAAGAAAAGTCAAATAGACAAACATATTTTGATTGTAGTTTGAAAGATAAAGTTCATATAAGTAAAACATATAACTAAAATCCTCATTTGGATTTTTACTTACTAATGTTATATACTATATCTTATGTTATACCACTGGGAAATAAGCCAATTTTCCCCAGGATGTTTCAATTTTGTTTCAAAGATTACATCAATTCAGTAATAAAGATAACTAAGGCAAGTTCGGCTAGATTGCCTAGTTTAGTTACATGTATAATTGTATCAAAACATTCTGTAAGTTTATAATCCTGAGTGAGGTTTTGGAAAATTACATTTTAAATTAATTAAAAAAATATTTTTATTCAGAAAAAATATGGTGGAATAAAAACAGTCAAAAGGTACAAATATTTGATACTTTTGGATAACAGGATTTAGGTAATGGTAACACCATGTTATTCACTAAATTGAAATAGTGGATGAAACTATCATTAAAGCTGGAGATTATTTAGTGCTATTTATTAATATTAGTTATTAACTTTGAACTGATTCAAAAAAGGAAAACAGCATCCAAATTGAAGGCAAAGTTTATTATTAGGCTTCCCCTTGTCCCACCTTATAATAATATCTGGGAGAAATGGAAAATGGGATAGGAGAGAAAAAATAATATTCTCAATAACATGCTGGAAAAGAGGACTTTTAATGCTGCTTTCCAAGAAAAAGTTTGGCATAGCAAGTCTCCCATATTACCTACAGGGACATATGCAGACTATGTCACACCTCTCTTGGGATCCCTTTTATAGTATGAATTCACTAACAACCACACATCATTATTACATTAATCCTTTGACCATTATTACATTAATCCTTCAACATTATTTTATGAGCACGTTTCTAAGTTTTCTAAAACTTTAGTTCTTGTCTCTCAGTCCATTTCATTTTACTAATTTCCGTGGGTGTGTTTATGGACTTCTAAGATTAACAATTATTCTTAATTTTTATCTCTAGATCTGATCTTTTGCCATAAATGTAGTTTCATATTTCCGATTGCCCTAACATGCATTTTAGTTTGAGGATCAGCCAGCTTTTGATAATTGACGTCTGTGTAACTGAGAATAGACTTTAGTTCTGGTTAATGTGGCAAAATAGATTATCCCCAAATACTCTTGCTAGGAAGATATGGATAAATGATGGATAAAATGTAACATCAAATTTAAAACTGTTTTAATTTTTAAAATTTAACATTTTCATCTTTAATTTAAAAGATGAAATTTAAATTGACGTGGATAGCTCATTGGCAAAAAGTTTAGGAAAATGAGTCAAAGAGCTCTATAGAAAGCTAAAAAACAGCTTAAAGCATGCAAAGTTGACACCCTGGTTTGGTTTGCCAGTTTGGGTAACCAAAATGCTTAACTGTCATATGGAGGTAAGATAGGATGCTTTGAGTTTACATAAGGTTGGGAGCTAGAAGTGAAGCTGCTGCATGAAGCCAGGACCCTTGCAAGACTGTGCTTTGTGTGAAAGGGTGCACTAGAAAAAATTTTCTTCACCAGCTGGGTTATACTGTCAGGGGAGGTAATTAGTATTATGGACTTCACTTATAATGGTGTTGAGTATTTAGTATACGTAAGGTCTAGTAACACTCAAGGTGGTAATTTATGATGAGTGTAATATTGGTTTAACCTCTGTATAGGCTATACATAAAGAAGAAGGAATATTATCTGGTAAAATGCAATACTTATTCATGATGAAAAATATTAGTAAACCAGGACTAAAAGTGAATTTTCTTAACCACCTACTGGTAATGACTCCAAGGCTACAGGAAAAATTATCTTGATTGTTAGAACAATAGATGCACTTCACTTAGTGTGGGAGGCAGAATTCTAAGATGACTCACAATGACCGTCAGTCTTATACAACCCCTCTCCTTTGAGTGTGGGCAGAACCCATCACTATGACAAGATATCACTTCCATGATCATGTTAATGTCTTTAGCAAGTAAAGGAATATTCTTGGTAGTCCTGAACTAACCAGGAGACTCCTTTAAAAGCATAATTTTCACCAACTGGTTGCAGAAGAGGAAATAAAAGAGACACACTCTGGGCCCAAGAAAATTAACCATCTGTACTGGAAACTGCCTGTGGGGCCACATGGCAAGGAACTGCAGGTATTTCTAGGAGCTGAGAGTAGTCCCAGGCAATAGCTGCTAGGAAAAATGGGGACTCCGGGGTGCCTGGGTGGCTCAGTCAGTTGAGCATACGACAATTGATTTCAACTCAGGTCATGATCCCAGGGTTATGGGATGGAGCCCTGTGCCAGTCTCTGCACTGAGCATGGAACCTGTTTAAGAATCTCCTCTCTCTCTCTCTCTGCCCCTCTTCCCCGCTAATGCTTTCTCTCTCTCTCTCTCTCAAATAAGATAAACAAGCAACAAAAACAACAATAACAACAAAACCTGGGGACCTCATTCTTACGATCTAAAGGAATGACTGCTGCCAGAACCAGTCAACTTGGAAGATGCCAATCTCTTGGTGAAAACTGCACCTGATGTCAACCTGATAAGACCCTGAGCAGTGTCCACTCACACTGTGCTCAGATATCTGACTGGCAGAAACTGTGAGATAAGAAATTTGTGTTATTTTAAGCCATAAAGTTTGTGGTAGTTAATTAACAGCAATATAAAATGAATACAGTCAGAAATCACATAGGTATATCTGCCATCCCAACTTGTCCTATTCCATACTATGCTAGAAGTCCCAGCCTGAAACTATTCAATAGAATTTTCTGTGATGATGAAAATATCCTGTTTATGTGTGGTACAGTGCGGTTGCCAGTGGCCCATGTGGCTACAGAACACTTAAAATGTTGCTATAGCAATTGAGGAACAATCTAATTTAAATTTAAATCGCCATACATGGCTTGTGGCTACTCTAGTGGACAGTACAATTGTCTCCAATGCAATAAGTAAGTAAAAATAAGTAAAAGTCATAATTCTTATGAAATAACACATTTTTCTAATGGTAGGACAGCTTACATAGACTACCAAAAAGAACAAAAATGCAAACTATCAGAACTTCTCAGGGACTTTTACAATTTGCTCTGTATAGGATGTGGGGTGCCTGGGTGGCTCAGTCTGTTGTACATCCGAATCCTGATTTCAGCTCAGGTCATGATCTCTGGGTTTGTGAAATAGAGCTCCACTTCAGGATCTGCGTTGACAGAGCAGAGCCTGCTTGGGATTCTCTCTCCCTCTCTCTGCTCCTTCCCTGCTCTCTCTCTAATATATATTCATATAAAGGAATTAAAAGTAAAAAGATCCAGTTATATAGCAACTAAAATTATAATCTACATATAAATATAGCTAAATATAATAGGAGTCTTTTATGCAGGATACTGTGAAAAGTTTTTGAAGATAACGAAGACAGAACTAAATAAATGTTGAGATACATTCTTTCATAAAGGGAAGCCTCAACCATAAATATGTCACATCTCCCAAAATAAGTCCATAAATTCAACATAACCAATCAAAATTACAGCAAGGTTTTGGCAGATATTAATAAGTGATAATTTTACCAATATTTATTATGTTATAAAAATAAAAATATTGTGGTAGTACAAAAATAGCAAATACATTAGTGTGAAGAAAAAATCACCGAGAGATACAAGAAAACTTTCTGTATAATAGAGGTGGCATTAAAAATAAAGAAAATGTTGACAATTGGTTATCCGTATTAACTCATACAATATGCTATAAGTAAATTTCTGTTTAACTCCCACATTTTTGAAGTAAATTTAAAACAACAAGACAAAAGAAACAAAAATCAGAAACACTATTACTTCAAGACAAGGAAGAATCCCTTAGACAAGACACACCAAGTACAAACCCTACAAGAACAGACTGATAAATTTTACATAAAAATGGAAACTTCTGTATCTCCAAAGATCCTGTAAACAAAGTCAATAAGTCAATCACAGTGAATAAACCAGAGTGAATGAACGAAACCTATATTACAAATATTTACATAGGTAACCCCAAATGCTGAGTTTAACAAAGAAAGCTGCACACTGAAACATTTAGATAAATTTCAAACACCATAATCAATACTTTATGGAATCACAAAGATTTAATAAAGGTACAAAAACAGACTAAACATGAACCAATTTTAGTGCCGTCTTTGATCATGAGGAGAAATAAATGGAATAAAGGGGGTTTAAAGACATCTGTATTTTATTTCTTTGAAGTATATAAACACACGTGGAAAAATTATAGTGTTTGTTAAGTCCCTATGCTTGAAACGAGTTGTAATATTAAAACTTCAGTGTGTTTTCTTGTCCTACCTATCTTCCCAGCCTATACAACATATCCTTCCTTGTTTCCTCCAATTATGATATTGATTGACTGCGTGGGATCTCTGGTTTAGTATTCTTTATTTTTATTGTTTTTCTCAATTTTTACATGTAAATCAGTTCTCACATACTGTCTGGTCCTTGCAGTCCTTTCTGATAATCTATGTGAGTCTGTCTTCAACTCATGCTAAAATATTTTCCAGAGTACTCACGTAGTTTTTCTACCTTCTGTCATTCCTGTTAGAATTCAGGCTACAGGTGGCTTCCCATTTATATGTCTTCAGTCATTTAAAGAAACTTATGGTACCTCCATTTGCTTATGGTCTTGAATTTAAAGTCAGTGGTTTAGGCTATATTTTTTAGACACTGCAAATTAAAAAAAAATTTTTTTAACCTTTATTTATTTTTGGGACAGAGAGAGACAGAGCATGAACTGGGGAGGGGCAGAGAGAGAGGGAGACACAGAATCAGAAGCAGGCTCCAGGCTCTGAGCCATCAGCCCAGAGCCTGATGCGGGGCTCAAACTCACGGACCGCGAGATCGTGACCTGAGCTGAAGTCGGACGCTCAACCGACGGAGCCACCCAGGCGCCCCAAGACATTGCAACTTTAAATGCTATCATTAATTTGCCTTTTATTTTCCAACAATTTCTCCCCCATGAATGTCTCATGTCTTTTTCTTTCTTTTTTTTTTTTTTTTTTGCCAAATCATACCCATTACTCCTTGAAGAACCAGCCAAAAATAATTTTACTCTAATTCAGCCTGTTTTGTGCTTCAACTTATTCAATGAATATTTACTAGTCACCTAAACAGGGATTAGCACTGGAGCCATAATATACATAAAAAAGACATAATCCTTGCCCTTAATAAGAAACTTACTTTTTTATTTATACAGAAGTACTTGCTTTCTATTAATAGGATGCTACTAACTCTTGTGTGTATGTCTTATCTCCCAAATCAGAGTATTAGTTACTTTAAGATTGTAAGCACGTTTTCTCTTCTTTCCTTTAATCCCCAATCCTGTCATTCATTTTTTAAAAGTATATGTAATTAGCAAATAATTGCTGATTCACTTAACCAATCTAATTCACCTCCTCATGTGTGCCACATTTCATGTGTCCTGGAAAATATGTTCAGGGAAGTAAATTTATGGAATCCTGACTTCTGTTCAGCCTCAATCGTCTCCTGAGCATTTATTTATCTAGCATTTGTTAAATTGGTATGCTTGAAACAGGCTACAATGTTAAAAATTCAAGATGCTGTTCATCTCAGGTATGTCCCTCCACTAACATATCTTTCCTTGATGCCTCCAATTACTATATTTATTGGTTGACTGCTTGGGACCTCTGGTCTTATGCTATTTCAACTACTCTTATTGTTGTTCTCCATTCTCACATGTAAGTCATCAGCACCAAAACACCCATCTCGTGACAGAATAGATCTTAAGTAGACTAGATGTATCTAAAATTCTTGCTCTCAAGATCTATCATTTAGATTTACATCTTGGAATGCCATCATCCTTAAAGTCTGTTCAATCTCTTGGAAATTGCCTCAACTTGTATTCTAAATAGTCACCAAGCTCTCTTGTTTGTGCTTAGACAAAATGTTAACATTGTCGGGGCACCTGGGTGGCTCAGTCGGTTAAGCGGCCAACTTCGGCTCAAGTCACGATCTCATGGTCGGTGAGTTCGAGCCCTGCGTCGGGCTCTGTGCTGACAGCTCAGAGCCTGGAGCCTGTTTCAGATTCTGTGTCTCCCTCTCTCTGACCCTCCCCTGTTCATGCTCTGTCTCTCTCTGTCTCAAAATAAATAAAAACGTTAAAAAAAATTTAAAAACAATGTTAACATTGCCTCAGGAAAAAAAATATCTTTGCTTCCCTGTTAAATTTGATTATCTTCAGAGCCCATTTTATTTTATGAGTGACTAATTATAAAAACAAAAAACAGAAGCACATGCTCAACAGGGTCTAAATGCTTTCAAACTGATTGCACAAAGTAGAGGATGCAGAGAAAAGGTGCAGCGCTGGGCAGCTGCTGCAGAGCCAGCATCTGGGCTCTATGATAATCGCCTCGTGTGAATCATGCCGGAGAAAGAACAGAGAGAATCACTGAATGCAGTGGGCCTCAGACACCTCCAGTTGTTTTTCAGACTGCACCGTGTTTATCAGTGTTGAAATTTGCAACACCCGGCAGTTTTTCTTATCCTTGGTATGTCTTTGATGCTTTTAAGGATCTCACAGATACCAGTTCTTTAAACACTCCCACCTAGAAACATGGTTATACATCTCACTGCTATCACAGATAAATGAAGTCTGAATGAAATTCTTAGGAAGCCATCTCTAAAATGTTCCCCTAATGTATTGCATATCTCAATAAAACTTTAGTAATTTATATCAATTCAAATCCTCTTTCAAGAGCTACGTATTTTTATTACCTATATTTGCATTGAATATCTGATTAAAATAGTAACACTTTTTCACAGGAACCTCATGAGTTAGGATTTAAGAGTCCATGCAGACTAAGGCTGTGAGCTTCCCTGTGTGCCCTTCGAGGTCTCTCTCCCTCTTGTTAAATTTCACACTGGATTTGTGTGGACTGCAAGAAGGAAATCATTTTGCCTGGGGAAGTTGCCACAGCTGGTTTAATACCAGAACATTCAAAATGACATTGCCACCTTTTGAGCCCCAACTCACATAGAGTAACTAAGAGAAGGTCAAGAACAAGGAAGACTTTGACATAGACAAATATTGAAACAGAGATTTTACTAGCTCTTTCAATATCTAGGTGCCAGTTATCAAGAAATTTTTAAACTGAAAGACAGCCACTTTCAAATGAAATGCCTTGACATTATTGGACAGTATTGACGAAAGAATATTGTCAAGTTTATAATCGTCAAATTTTATATTTTGATTACTGTTATTACTTATGTACTGATCATTTTAACATTTGTTCTCTTCATGTTAGTTGACTTGGGCTTTTGAAAGCTACTATTCTGCTTTTTTCTTTACTTCTGCCCTTGTAACATGTACCATGTTTGCTATTTTATTTATGACAAGGGATACCAAGAAGCATAAGAGAGTATGACTAAAATCCTCTACCACTATTTTTGACTTTACGACAAATTTTATAGGCAGCAATGGATTGTCTTAGAGCTTTAATGGTGTTCACTAGGAGAAATGTTGATTGTACCGGAATCATTGCCCGGCTAATGTTCTGAAATGTACTCTTTCAGATTCCCAGGCTCTGCTTTTTCAGCAAACACATTAGGACACATCAATCACTGAAAACACTGTGGTATGTCAGTACATTGTGTTCTCCTTATTACACTGGTGCTTTTCTCCTGGGCCCTCCTGCCTGGAATTGTATTATCATTTCTAGTACTTTCTCTTTCTTTTCCTCACCTCTACCACCCTTCCTTTTACTCCAATATATGTGCATTTAAAATTTTTGAGTAACTTAGAGCTCAGCTCCTCAGGGAGCTAAGTAGATACACTCTGCCCAGTCTCTTCCACTGAGGCAAATCTAAATCCTGGAAAGAATGCTTAAAGCAGCAATCTGAGGGTCTTAAAAAGTATCTGGTAGCAGGTGGACTATAAAAGGAGACTGGAATTTCGGAATTCTGAGTTCCACAAAACCAATGATGAGTTTAGAATTTTTCTGATGTCTGCTATCCTCCAACGTGGACTAAAAGCTGTCCCAAATCTGTAAATCCATATCTAGAGCAGACAAAAAGAGTTTCTTGAAAAACACTCTTTCTGATCTAAGGACAAGAAAGAGACTATTAAGAGTTGGAAAAAGTGGGAGAAGTGGTCTCTGATATTTTTCTTTTTTCCAGTTTCTCCTGATCCAGCCCCCAGGCAGTACTGGGTTGGTGGATAGTAGCTGCAGAGCATTGGCAGTGGCAGCCGTGCAACGCCCTACAGTCAGAGAGAGAAACCCTCTGTCCCGAGGGGAACTGGTCCCAACATCACGAAACAAATCCCCATTGCTTTTCTTCTTCTCCTCCCAACATTTGGTCCTGAATGCAGTTTCAGAGGTCTGGAAGAGCAAGAAGTTAGGTTTCTGGCCAGAGAAGACCAAAGGGGGCTTCAGGGAGGTAGGAAGTGCTGCAGGAGATCAGAGGGAGGAGAGAGATTGACAGCAATCGTATAAATTGTGTATCAACTGTGGGGGTCACCTCCAAAGTTCATATACAAAGATCTCACCTTCAACAGATTATACTGAACGTTTCAGGAACTGACTGACAGGGTAGACTTTCATCCACTATAGGATTGGCCACTGGCTGATACAAATGTGGGGCTGATTTGAATAGCACTGCAAATGCTTTGAAAATTGAACTGACATTGGAATGAGAATCTGTGGAAAGCCAGTTGAAACTTGCGACCTAACCTGGTCCATTGCCTAGTAAAACAATAAAAAAATCAACATTTTCCTTAGGACTTAAATAAGACCCAGAAGGTCATAATATTAAAAATGCAAACAATTCAATCCCAAATTATTCACCCTACGAAGAACCAGGGAAATTTAAATCCTAAGGGAAAATACATGGCAAGATGACCCAGATGTTAAGAAAATCAGACAAAGGCCATAAATTAGCTATTATAGACATGCTCTACCCAGGTAATAAATGAGAGGACGAGGACCTAAACTCAGGTTCTGCACTTACACACTATATCAGTTATCTTCATTATTCTCTGCTCAAGATAAACCATCTCAGGGGCACCTGGGTGGCTCAGTCGATTAAGCGTCCGACTTCAGCTTGGGTCATGATCTCGTGGTTCACGGGTTTGAGCCCCATATCAGGCTCTGTGCTAACAGCCTGGAGCCTATTTCAGATTCTGTCTCCATCTCTCTGCCCCTCCCTTGCTCATGCTCTCTCTTTCTCTCTCAAATATAAAATAAAACAAAAAAAATTAAAAAACAAAGATAGACCATCTCAGAAGTGCAGATTCAGTGTGAAAACATGATGCTCATGTTTGAACTATATGTCCATAAGAGTAAGGCTGAGCAACTAAGGGAAATATATTTGTCGTAGTCACATAAACTCTATCATAAGTACTTTCTGATATAGAATTCCTATACAGATGACCCTTGAATAACACTGGTTTGAACTGCATGGGTCCACTTATATGTTGATTTATTTCAATAAATACAGTACAGTACTGTAAATATATTTTCTCTTCGTTATGATTTTCTTAATGAGTTTCTTTTCTAGTTGTTTTATTATAAAAATAATATGTAGATTACATGTATAACATATAGTATATGTATTAATAGACTGTTTATGTCATCAATAAGGCTTCTAGTAAATTTAAGTTTGAAAGGGTCAAGACTTATATGTGGATTTCCAACTGCCTGGTGGGTCAGCATCCCTAATCTTCATATTGTGGAAGGGTCAACTGTATTGTTCTGTTAAGGGGTCTTTGAAAAATAAAAGAGAGTTTACTTACAGATTTATAGGTTAATCAAACTAGATTATATGACCTTATTTGAAGTGATAAACTTTGTCTAATGTTAATAGTACTATATGAGTTTTCTGTCTTATCTTCTTAAAGCGGGGGCTGGAAAATTATAGCATATGAGCCAAATTTGGTGATGGTCTATTTTATGCAGCTGGAGAGCTAATAATGTTTCGTTCCAATATTTACAAAATTGTTAGAATAAAAGAAGGAAGAAGTAGGAAAACAAGAAGGGGATGCCACCATGGAGACTATATGTGACCTACAAACTCTAAAATATTTGGTATCTGGCCATTTACAGAAAATGTTTGCCAACCCCTGGCCTGAAAAACATAAAAACACACTGATAGGGAACATTTTGTATGTCTCACCATTTCTTTCTAATGTTGTTAATTTATGTTACAAGGGAGTACTCCAAAGGACCTGATCCACAGTAGACATTCAAACAATGTGCATGTAAATTAATAGGTGGATGAAAAATTGCCTAACTACTCCACCCATAGTAAAATAAGTCAGCTTCTTGGTTTTCTCCTGTGGTAGATAATAATATTAGTCACCAAATATTCACCATCCACTTAGGTACACCTGCTCCCAGTCATGGGAGAAGTATAATTCCAGGCCCCGATGATGTTGGGCTCTGACATGTGACTTTTTTTGAACAATGGAATGTGAATGGATACAACAGATGCCACATCTTATCAAAAGCCGTTAGAAGTATTGCAAATTTCTGTCAGTTGCCTTGTACTTCTACCTCTGTCATTACAACAGTGTGTTATTGTAGTGATTGGTACTGGAATAAGAAAGCACATGGAGCAAAGCCAAGTACAGTAAGCCTCAATGTCAGCCAACCAAATCCAGCAAAGCTCAGCCAAGCTGAAGCTGACCTTCAGCATTCATGTAACATGAGTGAGACTAAATGGCATTGTAATCTTCTGAGATTTTAGGATTGTCTCATGCTGAAGGAAAAGTGGCTTGATGTATTCTATAAAACAAAAGATTCAGAAGGATCCAAGGGATCAGTACTTAGTATACATGGATCATTGAAATCATAATGAATTCTTAAGCACATTTTTCAATCCTGAATAATAAGAGTGTGAAACTCATATTTACAAAATGATTTTTCACATTTTCAGTTCATTTTATGTGGTATAGAGACGTAATAGTTTATAGGGTGGTGCTCTTCTGTGTTCACCAGGAATATTTTATCTCACTAATGAAGGGCAAAAGTGATGGATGTATGTCGTACTAAAGTAAAAGGCACCTTACGCTCCAGAAAATTAATGTATTCCTGTGACAACTTTGTTCTCTATTAAAAATGAATCACCATTGAATCAGAATCTCTTTGCTTTGGAGGTTAGTAACTCACAAAAACTGAGGAAAAAATAATACAGAAAATATTTATAATTTATAATGAACTATACTCAGTATCAAACGTGCTCAGTTCAATAAAGATGGATGTGAAACCAAGAAAATTATAATCAAAGATACTTCATTCTATAAAAATAATATACACATAGGAGAACCCTAGTTAGAAGAGAAAATTAAAATCTCCAGAAATTGTTCATGTACCTTATTCAAAATCACAAAATGTGAAGAAAATAAAAGAAAATGTGTAATTCAGGGGTTCAGAAGTGGTTGTGGTGCTGGTTCTTGACAGCTGCTGATTTTGCTTGATCAGCGCTCATTCTCATTTTTTCTTTTCCTTTTGTTTCTTTTTTTAATCTGAGAGAGAGAGAGAGAGAGAGTGGGGAAGAGGGGAAAAGGGGGGGGAGAAGGAGAGAGAGAGAGAGAGAGAGAGAGAGAGAGAGAGGGAGAGAGAGAGAGAAAGAGAGAGAGAAAATGTCAAGCAGTCTCCACACTGAGTCTGCCTTGCAGGGCTTGATCCCAAGACCCTGGAATCATGACCTGAGCTGAAATCAAGAGTCAGACGATTAATTGAATGAGCCAACCAGGTGCCTCCGTTCTTACATTTTATGTTAAGAAAATTCTAATTTTGTTTGGGAAATATTCTCTGATATTTCAGTTCAAGTAGCCTAGGTGTTATGATGGCACTCCTCTTTCTTATTTGGACAATGTGAGCCTAGTAAATCAGGCTCAGGTGCCCCTGGCTACAAGATTTTCTTCAGAATTGATAGCTGGTCCAAGAGAGAACAATTAGAACAGACAGGCAACTATCTCTAGCTATTGAGTTGAGAGAGAATAGGAGTAAGACTTGAGTTACCAGCATATACCTGGTCAGCATGAGTGGAAAGCCTATCTGATGACCCCACCAATATAAAGGGAAGCAAAGCTAAGAGATGGAGAGGGCAAGGCCAAGTTCTGATGATGTCATATGACGGCTCAAAATCTAGTTATGTGTGATGTTTGACCTTTGTTCTTCTTTCTCTTACAACTCCAATCCCTGAAAGATACAGTGGTCCTCAGGGAGGTTGAGAGATTCAGGAGATGAATATTTTGCAACTAGACTTTCTCTTAACATGTACATTTGAGTAAAACCATTAAGAAAATAGTTTAGAAATCACTTAATTTTTGTGATGTCTCTGAACTTAAATTTCAACTTTGCAATTTCTTTATCCATTCATCAGTTGATGGACATTTGGGCTCTTTCCATAATTTGGTTATTGTTGATAATGCTGCTATAAACATTAGAGTACATTTATCCCTTCCAGTTAGTATTTTTGTATTTAGTATCTTTTCAGTAAATACCTAGTAATACAATTGCTGGAACATACGGTATTTCTGTTTTTAACTTTTTAGGAACCTCCATACTGTTCTCCAGAGTGTCTGCATCATTTTTATTCCCATCAACAATGTAAGAGCATTCCCCTTTCTCCACATCCTCACCAACACCTGTTTACTGTATTGTTAATTTTAGCCATTCTGACTGGTGTGGGGTAATATCTCCTTGCAATTTGTATTTCCATGATGATGAATGATGTTGAACATCTTTTCATGTGTCCATTAGCCATCTTCATGTCTTCTCTGGAAAAATGTCTACTCATGAGTTCTGCCCATTTTTAACAGGATTATTTGTTTTTTTGGGTGTTGATTTGTGTAAGTTCTTTGTATCTTTTGGATATTAACTCTTTATCAGATATGTCATTTGCAAATATCTTCTCCCATTCCAACGGTTGCCTTTTAGTTTTGTTGTTTCTTTTGCTGTGCAGATTTTTATTTTGATGAAGTCCCAATAGTTCATTTGTGCTTTTGTTTCCCTTGCCTCAGAAAACATATCTAGAAAGAAGGTGCTATGGCCAATGCCAAAGAGGTTACCCCGCTGTGTTCTCCTCTGGGATTTTGACAATTTCCTTTAACATTTAGGTCTTTCATCCATTTTGAATTTATTTTGTGTATGGTGTAAGAAAGTGGTCGAGTTTTATTATTTTGTGTGTTGCTATCCAGTTTTCCCAACACCATATGTTGAAGAGATTTTTTTTCCATTGGACATTCTTTCTGGCTTTGTCAAAGATTAGTTGACCATACAGTTGTGGAGTAATTTCTGGGTCTTTATTCTGTTCTATTGATCTATGTGTCTGTTTTGTGCTGTACCATACTGCTTTGTAATATGAATTGAAGTCTGGAATTGTGATGCCTCCAGCTTTGCTTTTCTTTTTCAAGATTGCTTTGGCTATTTGGGGTCTTTTGGGTTTTCCAAACAAATTTTTGTATGTCTTCCATATAAATTTTAGGATTATTTGTTCTAGTGTTGTGAAAAATGATGGTGATATTTTGATAGGGATTGCATTAAATGTGTAGATTGCTTTGGGTAATATAGAAATTTTCACAATATTTATTCTTCCAACCCATGAGAATGGAATGTCTTTCAATTTCTTTGTGTCACCTTCTATTTTCTTTCATCAGTGTGTTATAGTTTCTAGAGTACAGATCTTTTACCTCAGTGATTAGGTTTATTCCTATGTATATTATGGTTTTTGGTGCAACTGTAAATGGGATTGATTCCTTGATTTCTCTTTCTGCTGCTTCATTATTGGTGTATAGAAATGCAACAGATTTTGATTTTGTATCCTGTGACTTTACTCAATTTGTGTATCGGTTCTAGTAATTTTTTGGTGGAGTCTTTTGGGTTTTCTATAAGAGTATCATGTCATTTGCAAATAGTGCAAGTTTGACTTCTTCCTTGCCAATTTGGATTCTTTTTATTTCTTTCTGTGGTCTTATTGCTGAGGTTAGGACTTCCAGTACTATGTTAAATAACAGTGGTGAGAGTGGATATTCCTGTCTTGTTCCCAACCATAGAGGAAAAGCTCTCAGTTTTTCCCAATTGAGGATGATTTTAACTGTGGGTTTTTTGTGTATAGCCTTTATGATGCTGAGATATATTCCCTCTAAGTCTACTTTGTTGAGGGTTTTTATCATAAATGGGTACATATACTTTGTCAAATGATTTTTCTGCATCTATTGAAAGGATCACATGTTTTTTATCCTTTCTTTTATTAATTTGGTATATCATATTGATTGAGAATATTGAAACACCCTTGTATCCCAGGATCATGGTGAATGATTATTTTAATGTACTGTTGGATTCGATTTGCTAGTATCTTGCTGAGAATTTTTGCATCCATATTCACTCATTGAACTGTAGTTCTCTTTTTTAGTGGAATCTGTGTCTGGTTTTGGTATCAGGGTAATGCTGGCCTCATAGAATTAATTTGGAAGTTTTCCTTCCATTTCTATGTATATACATACATATATATGCAGGATAGAGCCTTAGAAGTAGAATGAAAGGAAATGAAATTTTGTTAGATGTTGCTACATTGTGTTCCATAGGAATTTTACCATTACATGTTCCCATTAGCAGTTACAAAAGTGTCTTATTTCCAAAGGCAGGCCAATACACTGTGTTTTCAGGGCTCTAATTTTCTACCACTTTGGTAGGTAAGGACTGGCATATTGGTGTAGTTTTAATTTGCATTAGAGTAACTTTTTAAATTTGAATTAGAGTAACTTTTCATATGTTTAAGGACAGTTTTCATATACTTTCTATAAATTGTTCATATCTCTTGATAATTCTTCCAGATATCTTCCCTTTATTTTTAAGAACTCTTTTAAAAGAGGTTCACATTTTTGTGATATAGTTTACAAATATTTTTGTCCAGTTTTCCTTTTCCTTTTTAAAATTTTTGCTGGGCATTTAAAAAATTTTTAATCAAGTTGAATTTATGAATTTTTTATATAGCTTCTGGATATTGAGACATAATTATAAATGTTGTCTCCAAACATGTTGTAAAGAAACCCCAGCATATGTTCCTCATTTAGATTGTTTAGCCATGTGGAGTGTTTTCAGGTGTATGTTATTAAGAATGAATCTAATGAATGATGGTATGTAGGAATATCTTTGAATTAACACCAATGTATTAAATAATCTTGTAAAATAAAAAAAATGTCTAACTGCAAAAAAATACACTATTTCCAACATGTTACACTTAGTACAAAATACCTGGATGCTTGGGACAGTGTCATTAAGTACCATTGTTCTAAAGAACTGATTCTCCATCATTCATACTTGTCTCTCAATGCTTCACAAAGCGCCTGCCATATAAAAGTTATAGAAAATGTATTCATTGGGACTTTTTTGGATGCAAGTCATTGAAAAATCAACTAATTGATTTAAGCAAAAGTGGAAACCCATTGGCTTTTATAACTGAAAGGCACTACCTTCAGACAAAACTTAATCTGTCTACTCGAATAATATCATCAGTGCTCTTGTTCTTTTTTCCATGTAGTGGCATGATAACCAGAGGGCTTGATTTTCCTGTATACTCATTACTTAATAATTCTAAGCCTGAGAAACCAGAACTGACAGAGAGTGAGAGTGGGCTGGTGACCAGGACAAAACAATTTTCATGGAATATGGGAATGTAGGTTCCATAATGTATGTTGTATATTATACAGACCAAAGACATCATGCTGACATTAAAATGGACAATAAAACTCATTTATGTTTTATCCTGATTTCATAAAATTCATTATCCTGGATTCATAAAGTAAGTGAAGAGTTCTTTTGTAAGGAATTGTTTTCATTAACGGTAATTGTGCATAAAGAAACTAAAAATCTAAAGATGGAAATATTGAAAGGCACTGAGCTATGCATTAGGGAAATATCTAAAGTATAAACTATTATAGATTTTGTATTTTAAGTATCCATAATTATGACATTGAGATTATGAGAGAAAATTATTAATAAAATCCTTAATTCCTGTAAAGAATTTATAATCTATGATTTAAATTTCAAAAAGTTCATAAGATTTTTAATATTAGAAATTTAGTCAAGAGTGACTCAAGTCATTTCTCAAGCAATTAAAAGAGTAGTGTTTAGAGAAAGAAACTATTTTACCTCCTTTATTAGTGCATTTGAGTTTCCTTATTCTTCATAAAACATTAAAAATGGAGGAGAAAAAAAGATTTGTAGTAATATACAAAATTCAATGTAAAAGTATAATTGCAGATCAATCTTATTCTTAGTAGTGACATATAGTCTTCTCTAAAGGCATGAATGTTAGGCATTTTATTAGCTTTAAGTAATAAGTAATTTGAGACCAAATTCTTGAATTTGGTCTCAGTTGAAGGAATCTAATCTGCAAGATTATATTTATAAGATCTATCTTCACAACATTTATAGTATAACTTTTTTCCATGAAACTGTTAACATAAGTTTTTGTATGTTTTTATTGTTCTTTCTCTAAGGCGAATTTTTATTCAAAATGATATGTATACATATATCAGTCATTAGCATATTTTAAGCAATTGTCAGAGTAAATGAGGCCAAAGAAAACTCCATCCTCTTCATTAGTACTCATTACTCAATCTATATTTAATGATAAAACCAAACTTTTTTTTTTTTACACAATCCATAGTGTATCTAATCTTAGGATCTCACACATGAAAATAGCTTATCTCAAATTTCTCTACTATTGATTGATTACTTGCTTATACCAGAGTTATATTAAGAATTTTAATGGACAGAAATGCTATATACTATGTCAATTATTATAGTTGTAAGGATAGCATATAGATTTCCAGAATTCCTAAGTGACCTCAATCTTTAAAATGTGCTAACTTCATTCTTAACCACCGATAAACTGACACATGATGGATTTTGCATTCAGGAACTCGGTCCTCTGTCCAAGACACAGACCATTCTAATTTCCTGCATGCATAACTTCTATGCCTTCAAGACACAATCTGGCTGCTTTGCGCCTCATCACTAGCTCACTCCCATCCTCACATTCAGCACACACAAGCTCATGGGGATAGATCAGAGAACTGCTTTAGTTCCATCTCACCTGACATGCCATTTCCCCTCCTCTGCCCCGAGTCCTATGTCGCTGCTACTTATCCTTCACTTTCCAGTCTCTAAAACTCCCCACAGTGTCACAGAGCAGCCACTACTTGTTTAGCCTGTTCTTTAGTTCTGTTTACACATTCTTAGGCATTTTCCAATTGCGAAAGTTAAAGAACCTTAATTCCTTTTACTAGTGGGTAGCATGTTGTTGCTTTCCTTAATACTGGGTTCACCAGAAAGTAATTTTCCTCCTCTCTTTCCATTCAGTCTTCCATTGCTGTATTCTGAGTCCTTTGTCTACTTTGTGAACATTTTAAGTTTGGGGTTATGATGAACTGATGAGTCAAATGGCAGAATAACATTTGGTGTCAACTGCATATTATGCCAACTGCATGGAGTGAATGGGATTTTAACCATAAAGCCACATAGGATTCACAAATTTGAGTCCTTCACAGCACCTTTCTCAGGTAGGACACTAGATTTTCAAATCTGACCTTTTTGTAAGAAATGTGAAGATTCTGAGATTGATGAGAGTATTTACATGCTAATGATAAATTATAGTTAGGAGTTTGAGGCTAAATTAACCTGAAACCAATGTGATAATATTAAAAATCTCAACCCTACTTATCTGTTCCATTATAAGAGCTAAAGAAAACACCCAGGTCTGCCACAAAACTACTGCTACAACAAAGTCTTGTGTCTTCCTGATGTCTTTTTTGCCCTGCAAAAAGTCATATACTATGATGCATATATATAAATGCATATATGTATATGCATTTTTAAAAATGCAATTAGTTGTTTAATTTCTCTTGAAGAAAAGAAAACTATCTTCTTTCAAATAATTTTAAAAAATATAGAGCGGTAAGGAAAATATTACCCTTAACTCATAAACAATAATGGTTCTAATATGATTCAAAAAGAAGAGACTTCCTGCTCTCATGCCTCCAAAAAGTTTCCGCATTTTCCTTCTTAAATCACTTGCAAGGGAAGACACATTCCCAGTTTGATTGGTCAGAATACCAAATACTGATGGAACTATGATTTTAAGTAGGTAGGATTACTGTGCTCAAAGAGGTACCCAAATGTTGCTCTCTGTTTGTCGCTCTTCACCCATGCAATGAGCATACCTAGATGGGGTATGCCATCAGCAAGGACCATGAACCATTGCCCTCCTCTCTTATGACAATTCTATGCCAACCTTTTCCAGGGATATAGTTTTTAAAGAAATCTCAACGTATATCTGTCATCTACATTTCTCTTTTCCCTCACAAGTATGCCTGAGAGATGGGTCCAAGATTTAAGTTTTAGTAAAGTACTAAATAGAAAGCCTTTCTCATCCATGAACCGTCTACACCCCAATGTTGATTTTATAGTACTATGAATTGATGTTTCTAGCACTTGAGTAGCTTTTTAATGTGGTGCTTTGATTCCTATTCAGCAATTCTCCCTTGTAAGTACCTTCCTTAGATTCTTGCATTGGGAATGGGAGCTGGAGGGGAGGTAGACTGATGGTTAAAGATGGCTGACAGCGTAAGACTAGGGTATTACTTGCTTTAGGACTATAAAGTCATCTTTTACCATCAAAAACATCACCTTGAATTTCTTATATATAGTAACCAGTGATGAGGAATTCCAATTTGAAATACAAGTCAGGCATTCTGTAAGAGGCACTATGATACAAATGAAGCAACAGAATCTGTTTTTTTTTTGTTTTTTTTTTTCAAATCCTCTGGAACCAGAGAGAGAAAAATGACATATGAAATAATTATGAAAAGTGGTGACTAAGCTGTCTGGAAATAATCCTTTTCTAGAAGAAAATATCATATGTTACATTGTTGTTACATGTGTTTTAATAAAATGCAATCATATTGCCACATGCTCCTAAAATAAGATGGATTTTAATGGTAATAACCAAGTAAGAGTTATAATAATAATATAATATATATTATAGAATATATAACAACATAATAATAACCAAGAGTATTAACTGCAGTTTATGTTAAACGGAAATAGGCTAAGTAGCATGCCCCTTGGGTCCTTGTAGTTTTAGTCCAATCTCCTATAACCTATTTATCTAAATTTGAACTGTGGGAACTAACATACCTTCCTGTTATCAAATCATACTTGATTTGGATGTAGAATATTGCTCTTGCTAATGCAAGAATGTGGACTGATATATTACTATGGGAGGGTCTTTAATATAAGTTGACAAAAAGTCTGATACACGGCCATTGTGAAGATATCTTCACATTTTGTTTCTCTCTACCCATTAAATGTCCATTTTCTATATAAATAAGAATATTTTAGGTATATTGCAAATTTGTTAATTTATGGGTAAGTATAATATTGCCTATACCCCAAACCAAGTGTTGATATCAGAGAACACTTGTAGAGGAGGTATTTGATGAACAGATTCTCAAAAGGACAAAAAATTGAAGAGACACTAACTTGAAACATTGTCAGCAATATGGAAGATAAAGCCTAATATCAAACTTCAAGAGTTTTCGGTTCAAACGTAATAAGTTTGCCAAAACCAAAACAAAGTAAACACAACTGAACAGAAACTTCAGGTATCAGCCATTTACCAATTTTAGCTTATCTTGATCCTATGGTGCTTCGTAATTTGTGCCAAGTTAGTATGCTGTGCATAGGTGTGCTGGCGTAACATATGCTCACCAGGTTCCACGATATATATATTATATTTTTTATTTGAATCCTACAATAATTCTGTCAGTAAGGAAATAAAAAGAACTGGGAAGTAGTCTGGCAGATTGTCTCACATCTGTAGGAATAATAAATGTCAACATAAAAACTGCTAATATTGCTAGAGCACTTAGCGTACACTAAGATTTTCATATCAATTCTCTCATTTTATTCTCATTTTAGCCCTATAATTTGGGAACTTTTAGTTCACATGAAAACACCTGAGGTTTTTGGCTATGTGATGTTACATGGTCCCTGCTGGGCCATGCATGTAGTGAATGCTGGAGCCTGAATTCTGACCTATGTGTCTGGCTTGAATGACTTTGTGCTTAACCACCACGGGTACCCAACTCACTCCATTTATGCTTCATTGTTATGAAATGTTTTCCTAGTAATCAGAATCCAATTCAGGTTTCAACTCTTATTGCCTCAGTTTTTTCTGAATTTCTTTCTGTTTACTCAAATGGAATAACTGAATGAAAAGGTGAAGGAAAGTCTTTAAATAGGCAGGTTATTTTTCTCCTCCTTCTTCTTCTTCTTCTTCTTCTTCTTCTTCTTCTTCTTTTTCTTCTTCTTTTCTTCTTCTTCTTCCTTTTTTCAGTACTTTGCACTGTAAGGAGCCCAGTGATATTTAAAATGACTTTTCTTATCTCCAGAGAGCCCTGGTCTGAACAGTTGTAATCCCTTCAACACTAGCTTCCTTAACATATGAAATATGTCTACCTGTCTCTGAATTTATTTACATTTCCTCTTAATATACATATTAAAACATCCTGACTGGATCTTGTGCCTGGATTTTCATTGATTAAGGATGGGTCAGAATTTTAGTGCCACATGCTCAATTATTTCTGATTTCTCTCAAAACCCACAACAAAAGAATGAGTATTGATTGCCCTTCATTGCTTTTCAGTTCACAGCTTTATCTCTTTTACACATGTGATGCTTTACCAGATGAGACCTTTACCAGCATATAGCATCAATGCCTGTTTGCAACCAATCTGAATTTCAAATCCATCCAACTCTCTTATGGAATATTAGTTTTAGTATTATTTTGATAAAATTAAGATCTATGTTTTTGTCAATGTATCTATCACTTAATTTCCAATTTATTTATTTTTTGCTTCTGAATTACTCTTTTTAAAAGATGTTTTTGAGAGTGAAGAAAAAGATAGATTTAAGAACTATGTAGTGTCATTCAATTACACATTCATCTGTAAGATTATCTCTATACAACGTAACATGTCTAGATAAAAACATGAAGGAAATTTAATTTGTTATGGTTTTGAATATTTAGATTTCTTTTCTTTGAATCTAAGTTCATGGTGACATGTCACTGCAAATTTAGAAGATATTTCGTATTTGTTGGTTTGTTTAAAAGGAAAACATGCTATTCATATTAAATCTCAAAGTGAATATGATTCCAAGAAAATCTCAGAAGAGTAAATTCTAGTTATTTCCTAAAGGTCAATAACATCATTTCCATGCTATGAGATATTTACAGTATCCTTTAAGCTATCTTATCCCTTCAGTTAAAAACATGGACATTAATTTGATTTTAGAAAGTACTTAGTTGTATGAATTATAATGAAAAATTATATTCAAAAAGAAACCATATTTGTGAGACATTATAATTTAAAGTTGCAGAAAGAATATGCTCCAAAATATTTGGGGAGTTTTCGTGAAAAAAAATTGAAGATACCAGAACATACTTATTAGAATAGCTAAAATTAAAAAAAAATACCAGCAATACCAGTATACTAATGAGAATATGAAGCACTGGGAACTCTCCTACATTGTTAGTGAGGATGCAAAATGGTACAGCTACCTGGAAAAGAATTTTCAGGTGGTTTTTTTTTTTCAGTTTATTTATTTCCAGAGAAAGAGGGAGAAAGGAGGAGTGGGGGAGGGGCAGAAAGAGAGGGAGAGACAGAATCCCAAGCAGGCTCTGCACCATCAGTTCAGAGCCCCACGCGGGGCTTGACCCCACAAACTGTGAGATCATGACCTGAGCTGAGATCAAGAGTTGGACACTTAACTGACTGAGCCACCCAGCCACCCCTCAAGTTTTTTATATAGTTAAATACACATTTACTTTATGACCCAGAAATACACCTCTGAGTATTTGGAATAATAGAAACCTACATTCACACAAAAACCTATATATCAATGTTTATAGCAGCTTGATTCATAATTGCCAAAAAACTGAAAACAACTCAAATGTTCTGCAACAGATGAATGGAAGGTAAAAGATAAAAAAGATATATTATTCTTTGTCATCATGGGTAGGAAGACACTGTGCCCATGGACTTGCCCTGAGAATCAGTCTCATTTGGTACCTTAGATACCTGTAACTAGTAAGCAGTTTTTTTTGTGTGCAGTTCCTAACATCAGTGGCAGTAGTACCATCAGATTCTCTGAAAGTTTAGCAATGTACCTGAGAAATAGACATTCCAGTAGTTTTGTTAAGTACGTAATTTAATGAATTAAACATCCTGTTTGAAATATCTAGAGTGCTTACTGCTTTATTGACTAAATGTGAATTGGATATAAGAACATATTATCTTCATTTTACAAGTGTAGATTTGGAGGCATCGGGAATTTTGAAGCAGAGAATGTGATGTTGGTACTCAAAATCATTCTATATTTCCAGAGTTTCTGCTGCTTGCTGCACTGGAGCCCTGCTTCCTGAAGAGAAGACTGTCGTGGTCCTCAACCATTGCCCTTTGAGCACCCCATTATGAACATTGGCTGGATTGTGCATATAAGAAAGATACCCATTTACTTCTAGATAAATGGTACCAGACAGTATTATGGAAATAAATGACAGAGATGGGCTATTTTTAAGATCTATGTGAACAGAGTAGCTCATGGAATATTGAAGGGGGTCACAAATTCTTTCTTTCCCAAGACAACAACATCAGTAAGGATAATTTAGAAAAGATGACAATGACCAGGAATTATAGCTCCCTTTCATAATACAAAAGAGGGCTTGGAAACAAACAGTGCTTCAGGTGATTTTCTGGAAGTTAGGAAATAAACCAATTGCAAGCTAAGCAACCAGAGATTTACATGGGGTTAGGAACCACAATGTGCAAGCATGATAGAAAAATGTGCAGGGGTGCCTGGGAGGCTCAGTCGGTTAAGCATCCAGCTCTTGGTTTCCGCTTAAGTCATGATCTCACAGTTTATGAGTTCAAGCCCCACATTGGGCTCTGTGCTGACAGTGCAGAGCCTGCTTGGGTTTCTCTCTTTCCCTCTCTCTCTCTCTCTCTTTCTGCCCCTCCCCCAACTTTCTCTCTCTGTCTCTCTCAAAATAAATACATAAACTTAAAAAAATTAAAAAAAATGTCCAACTGAGGCACTGGTGAAAGGGACAATAGGGACACTTGCAAAATTCAACACATGCTACGGAGCTAGCAAAACCAGGGTGTGCAGAGGTAAATGCTCTGCCAGGTCTCATATACCCTTTCAATACCCTTTAGTAATAAAATAAAACCAAACAGGGTAAGACTATATGAATGGGTTTTGCAGATTGAGTTCCAAGGAATGGTTATTTTTTATGTGCATTTCACATATTTAATGTGTTTTATTTTGTTTTTCTGCTAAATTTACATGTCAAGGCATATCCTGGAAAAAATTCTTATCCCTTTCTGAAGTTTTCTCATGAATATACAACCCGAGGGAGTTCTTAAAAAAAAAAAATGCTTGAAATGGGATAAAGGTTTCTGGAGAAATATATATTTTCCACTATGATTTTGTGAAATTGTGTTACATTCTCTTAGGCAATAAACTTGAATTAAAAGCATAAATCATTAAAACTCATTAGTTCTACATTTAGCAGCATTCATCATTAGTGATTTTTTAATTTATGTACTTTTGTTCTTACATCTATTTTGATGAAGGTGAGTTTAATCTTACTTTACAAAAAAGGCAAATAAAGTGGTAAAGATTTTAGACCCCTAGTATACTTCTATAAGGATAGTATGATTGACATGAAAACTGTAAATTTTCCATTTTTTATTATATTTACATTTCTCACAAGAACTTAAAATTAAGTTCACTTTTCAGATACTCACCTGTTACACATATTAACAATAGAAATATTTTAAAATTTCTTAATGCTTATTGAAGATCTGTTTTTATTAAGCACTTCAATATGAAGATTTGAATAAATAAATAAATGAAAATACACTAATAGCAATTCGAAATAGCTCTGTTATCCATGGATAGCAAGTACTTTGTTTTTATTTTATTTTATTTTTTCTTAAATTTTATTTGAGAGAGACAGAGACAGCACGAGTGGGGAGAGGGACAGAGAGAGAGAGGGAGAGAAAGAATCCCAAGCAAGCACCACGCTGCCAGGACAGATCCTGATGTGGGGTTTGAACGCATGAAACCATGAGGTTATAACCTAAGCTGAACCCAGAGTCAGACACTTAACCGACTGAGCCACCCAGATGCCCCATTTTTTTGTTTTTATTTTAAAACAGGTGCTAGAAAGTTCAATCTAATATCTCTTTTTGAAATATGCTCAAAGGCTGTTTTACATTTTTAAACCATATGGCTTTGTCTGCAAATCTAGCTATTTTGGGTAAAATATATTTAGTATAAGCAGCACAGTTTTGATGCACTCACATTTAAGGTTGTAAGAATACAAACTCTATATGTTTATAGATCCATTCATAAATCTCCTGAGATTGGTGATAATTCCATTGATGGATAAAAATACCTACAACAGAAAAAATAACATTCTTTCAGAAATGAATATTTTATTTTACAAATAATACATATAATACAATGTGAATGGTACTTGCCTCTCTGAGCTCAATGGTAAAATTGGTAATGAGTTAAAAAAGCAAGAAACCAAAATGTAAAATAACTTCATATGTTTAGAAATTAAAAATCATATTTATAAGAAATTCAAGCATCTAAAGAAGTGAAGTAAAAATTAGGACATACTTAAAACTGAACAGCAGGGGCACCTGGGTGACTCAGTTGAGTGTCTGACTTCAGCTCAGGTCATGATCTCATGGCTCATAGTTCGAGCCCCACATCGGGCTCTGTGCTGACAGCTCGGAGCCTGAACTCTGTTTAAGATTCTGTGTCTCCCTCTCTCTCTCTGCCCCTTCCCCACTCATGCTCTGTCTCTCTCAATCTCTGTCTCTCAAACAAAACAAAACAAAACAAAACAAAACCTGAACAACAATGAAAATATAATATATTAAAACTTACAGGAATTTCAATGTAGCTTAGAGGAAAATTTATAACCTTAAATGCAGCTGTTTAAAGTTAAAAACTTGAAAGATTGAAAATTATTGACACGATTAGTCAAAATATATATTTAAGAAAGACAAAAAAACCCATAAAAGTCGAAGTGAATAATGATAAAAGGATAGCATTAATAAATTTTTTTAAAAAAATAACAAAGTTTTTTGAAAAAGCTGATCAATAACTGTTGGCAGATTGAAGAAAAACAGCGAAATAAATAGGAGAAAGTATGCAGATAACTGCTTGCATTTCACGTGTATTAATTCATTTAACCGACACAGAGTTAACCGAGTAGAGAGTATTGCTATTCTCAGTTGATAGTTGCCCAATGTCACAGGACTGACCAAGGTCTCACAATGAACCAGGGATTAACTTTAGGCAGTGTGTCTCTGTTGCCTTTTTGCTTAACCACTAAGCTGTACTGCATCACTAAATAAACAGTATTTACTTCCAGAAACTTTTATAAGACAATAGTATAAAACAATTCATGGCAATGAATTCAAAATTTTGAATAAGATGGCTTCTTGTGACTAGTGAATATATCTTACCGAATTCTGACTTTCATGAGGAGATTTTTTTTTCTATTTACTTCGGGTTTCTCCCTTCCCCTTCATTCGCTTTTTCTAGGCAAGTAGGGATCTTTGATTGATAAATTTGGGCAGAAGAATGGTACATTGTCAATTCAGTTCCTCCTGAATTTCTATGGAGCTGGCCTGACTAGAGAAACATGTGGCCCCCTCCTGTGGAGCCCTTAAGGGCCTGCCTGAGTGGATAGGCTGACCTCATTCTGAATTTCAATATTAAGAAGTATATTGTTGGGGCGCCTGGGTGGCTCAGTCGGTTGAGCCTCCGACTTCGGCTCAGGTCATGATCTCGCGGTCCGTGAGTTCCAGCCCCGCGTCGGGCTCTGTGCTGACGGCTCAGAGCCTGGAGCCTGTTTCAGATTCTGTGTCTCCCTCTCTCACTGACCCTCCCCCATTCATGCTCTGTCTCTCTCTGTCTCAAAAATAAATAAACGTTAAAAAAAAAAAAGAAATATATTGTTGACTCACTCCTCAGCCTAATCTTCAAAATCAGCTTCATCAGCGATAAAGGTGATAGTCTACTTTCCATTTGCCTTTATCTCTTGTTTTAGCTTTTAATTTCTTCAGGACATGTCGGAATGGGATAGGAAAGAGAAATGTTATGTATTATCCTTCTCAAATATCAGTATCTGGTGCTTGGGGAGATAGTAGGAAGTGGAGTTTTGAAGAGGAAAGATAACATGTAGAGATGGGGTTTCTGGCAGTCAGAATAGGAGGCTTTAAGCATTGAGAACAATGTTCTTGCATAAACCTTTTGACCTTGGCAGTTTGGCACAGCCTATGTTATAGAGTGTAACTGCTTTACCACATGTGTGGGTGGATTTAACATCAAACCTTAGGATTTATGGGATTTTTTCACCCCAGGTCACTGAAAGTTATGGTGGATGGTAAGTTACGATAAGGAACTAGTTAAGTATTCTTCTTTCCTAACCCCTTCTTTTTCTAAGGAGACAAATAAACACAGTTCTATATGTGTGTTCTGCTGCTTCCTGCTGTGATGTAAAAGGATCTTGCTCTTGAAAGAGAGGGCTATGTTTCCCATCACCTCCTGTGACAGGCAGATAAGTACGTAGCTTTGGCAGTCTGGATTAAGAAGTCATACCTACAGTTATAAGCTGCATCTTTTAACCTAAATTTTATCAATAAAATAAAAGTGATATTTTGATCTCCCATTTCTCCCTTCATTTATTTGATGTATCAATTCATTTAGACTCAGGTATGGAAGAGAACTGATGTGTATTGGTGACTTTGAACTCCAGTATCTGGTAGATAAACTGAAGTTTTAAGATATGGGCAAAGAGTGAGATTGGGATTTCATAAAAAATATATGAAAACTGAAGTTTCTTGGCCTTGGTGATACCTTCTTAAAAGGAAGACATGGGGCGCCTGGGTGGCTTAGTAGGTTGAACGTCCTACTGCTGCTCAGGTCATGATCTCGTGGTTTGTAGGTTCGAGCCCCCCATCGGGCTCTGTGTTGACAGCTCAGAGCCTGGAGCCCGCTTTGGATTCTGTGTCTCCCCATTACTCTGCCCCTCCCCCTCTTGTGCTCTGTCTCTCTCTGTCTCTCAAAAATAAATACATGCTCAAAAAAATAAAAATAAAAAAAAATCTTTTTAAAAAAGTAATTAAAAGGAAGCTGTGAAAGTTTGATTGGCAAGACTCTGCAGGATACAGCAATTTTGTCCTCACCTGGATTTATGTATCTATAGCCCTCAGCAAAGGCAGTGGTCTTATCAAGGTGACAGCTGCTTAACTATGCCCAGACATCAGAGCATGGGTAGCTACAGCTTGACATTGGGGCAGTTTTCTCCCAAGTAGAAAGAGGTTTAGTAAAGCAAAGATCATCTTTTGGACTTAGTAAAACCTTGCTTTGAGACAAAAAGAATCTTGGATAGAAATTCCTTCTGTTTTACCATGTGCCTTAGTGAAGTCTGAAAGAAATTTATAAATGTCAGATGTCAACAGGCACTATAGATTAGCTGTCCCAAATCCTTTCGCTATTCTTTTTTTTTTTTTTCCTGAACTGTCTTCAGGGTCTGATTCACATATTTTGTTCACAGTCTCAAGTGTCACTTGTCACCACAAAACATCAAGTTGATTTGGGATTTGTTAAATTATAAAAGCTCTGAGCATTTCAGAAATCCAACTATAGCTGTATTCATAAGAGAAGGGTAGATCTGATTAATAAACAATGAAAAGGAATGGGGCTCATTAGCATGAAGAAAATACATAACTTGTTGACACAATTAAATTATCACAAACCCTAAGATAAAAAAAAAATAACAATGCTTATGTATCAGAGGATCTGTTCCCTAGAGTCAAGTTTACCCAGTAAATCAAGGAGAAACTGGACTGAGTTTGAAAAACATGCTTACTACCAGACAGGAGTAGTGGAGGAATAAAAACAAAATAAAGGATAGCAGATCCATTGAGTGGAGAAAGATGGATTTCTGTAGATAAGAGTCTGATAAGGTAAAGTTGGGAAAATAAATCTGTAAGACAACGCAGACTGATGTCGAAAGGAAAATGATATTTTCCCAGTTTTAATTTTCCTAAATGCTGTTCAGTAGAATGGCAATGGTTTAGTTGTTACTAGCTCAGAAGTCATGTTTGGTGCTTGATAAAATCTGAAGGAGAAATAGGTGTAGTCACAGAGTGTGGACTGGGATGGGTCATTTAGGAGACTATGACAGTCCCTAATAAGAGTGCTATAGAAGCTAACATTTAAAAATTAGGACAGAAAAATGGAACAGTTATGTGAAGTTTGAACAGATTTGAGAAAAACTGAGGAAAACCAGAATAAAGTACTGGAAGAATTCCTGAGTGTGTTTCAAAGTATCACGGATATTTTGAGAGTAACGCTCTTATTTGAATTTATGCTGAAGAAATTTATAATCTTTGACTTTTGGACTCTGAAAAAAAGATCTAGCAAAAATGAATCATATTAAAAGATAACCTGGAGTACAATTATAGGGCAGGACCTAGGTGGCTGAGCTGTTAGTTTGATGAGAGCACATCTATTGAGTGAATACATCTATCCATTATTCAACTTAGTAAAGTGTGGATAGACAATTCATTTGGACAGTGAATGCTTTTGTCTTTCCCTAAGTTCAATGACTTCCTATCTCTCTTTTTTAAAAAATCAATAAGACAAAATCCAGACATGTATTAAAAACTAAAGGGGCACCTGGGTGTCTCAGTCAGTTAAGCATCCGACTTTGGGCCAGGTCATGATCCTACTGTTCGTGAGTTTGAGCCCCACATTGGGCTCTCTGCTGTCAGTGCAGAGCCTTCTTCGGATCCTCTGTCTCCCTCTCTCTCTGCCTCTTTCTCTCTCTCTCCCCTTTCTCAAAAATAAACATTAAAAAAAACCCTAAATAGCTAGGTAAGACAGCAAAGAGGAAAAATAGAAGCAGCTCATATCCAGCAAAGTGTACTTGTCCTACCAGTATCAGACAAAGGGATATTTAGGGAGCAGATTAAAATGTAACAACATGGGCTAACACCTTTTGTTAGTGTCATACCACAGTAAAAGAAAAGGCAGAAATGCAAAGTCTAGGGTATTTGAAAGCTATGGAAGGGCAGTATCTTCAGGATTACACAGCAGTGGTATCACTCCTCCTATGCTCCTGAGATACTGGCTTCAGAAACATCAAAAGCTGTTTTATTGCAGGAATATGCTGAAAGTGACTCTCCTGTTGAAACATGGAGAAACCATCCCTAGTAGGATGAGCATAACAAGAGGCATTGTCAATAGAAGAATGAAAACACCTTTGTTCCTAGCAAAGTGCCACACTCAAGTTAGCAGAAGTTGGAATATAGTAAATAGTAAAGAAAGACACCTCTAGTGAAGCCTGGTGATGGGAGATGCCAATAATGCAAAAGATTTTTTAAAACATTGCAGGAAGTAACACCTCAATTACCCGAGACATGAAACACAGGTTAATTTTCCTTGCAGATAGGGTATATAAATTACTTGTTATATTTCTCCCAGTTGAATTTAATATCTTAGTGAGTAGACTCTGGATGTTACATGGTCTCTGAAAACCTACTGAAGCTGAAACTCAGGTCAAATTTCCTTCCTTCAGACACCATCAAGTTACTGCTATTACCGTAGGTAATGTTAAGTACTACTTTACAGGAACATAATTTTGCTGGAGTAATTGCTTTAAGGGAAATATATTGATTGTTTTCTAAATTTGGTGCTAGTGGTTTCAGTGCTATGATAATGTCGTATGTTCTGTAACTTCTCTGGATTCTCCAAGAGCAAAGCACATCAGAAACTTGGCATTAAACTAATTCACCTCCTTAAGACTAGAAGGAATTGCATCCATTCCCATGAAACACAGCCCAGGCTGCAGCTTCTCAAGGAAACTCAGCTCCATTCAAGAGCTCCTTTAGCTAAGAGTAGGCAGAACAGGAACAATCAATTGAAAGTATTTATTGATTTTTTTTAATACTCAGAAGGCAAATGAATTTCATTTTGGATTTTAACGACATTAGACTTAAGTTTGCAAGGAATTTTAGTACTTGGAGTTTAATTCTTCTAATGAAACTTTATAATCAGTGGAGGTAAGTTTGCATTTAATGTTTTGACCCCTCTATTGTTGGCAATTTATTGCTAGAATGTCTTTATATTGTTATTTGATTTTATCATAGAACCATAATTAAATACACTGAAACAAAATAACCATAGTTAATTTGGAAAGGAGAATAGATTCAGAAATATGTACTCAGCTTTTTGTGCAGAGTTACCTTGAGGTTAACAAGTAATTTACCCATCTCAGAGACCCATATTTCACAGTATGCTGAGGGTATAGTGTATCCTGTACCCTAGTAGGTTTTACACAGATCCACAAAAGCTCAGCAGATTATAATGACAGAATGATTTCACAAAGTGGATAATAAAACTGCCCTTATAAAGACTGCATCTGCAACCACAAGGACATGGCCATCCGTCAGGTTGCCTATAGACTTCATGGTTAAACTTAAGGCCTCAAGCAAACAAGTTAGGGAAAATATTCTAAACTTCTAACACTAGTTCAGAAGTTTAAAAGTCATATTTCAAATTAGACTATAAGAAGTCAAAGGTTCAGGCTGTAATATTTGGGGGTAGACACTAAAATATGATTGCAGGAGAATGTATGCATGACTAACAACTTAATAGAAATATGTATATAAAAATGCAAGAAGTGAAAAAGAGGAACATTAAACAGATTGACCAAACAGAAATAAAAAGGTAACATGATGTAATAAAACAGATGATATGAGTAATGATATTACATGTTAAAAGGATTAATACTACAAGGAAAAAAACTATTATTGTCAAGCTATACTATCAAAAAATCAATTATGTAATGCTTACCAGAGGCACATGTTTAATACAAGAATAGGGGAGGCTTTAATGTTTTCTTTCTTTCTTTCTTTCTTTCTTCCTTTCTTTCTGTGAACTCCATGCCCAATATGGGTCTCAAACTCACGACCCCAAGATCAAGAGTCGCATGCTCTACTGACTGAGCCAGCCAGGCACCCCAAGAAGACAGAAAGCTTGAGCATAAAAAAAAGATGGAGGAAAATGTGTATGCATTCATTAACTGAATAGGGTTCATGCAGCTATATTAATATCACACTAGGCTTTAAAACAAGGTTACTATATATAAAGAAGGACCAGAAATCCAATAACTTATCTTCAAAATAAACAAAGCAAAAATTGACAAAGTAAATGAAATAGGCACATTTATAATTATATTTGTAAACATTAACTTACCTCTCTCGTTAGCCAGTAGAAGAAACAGATAAAAAAATCAGTAAACTATAAAAGATCTAAAAACCACAATAAATAAACTTGACCTAATGGATATTTATAGAACAATGCACTTAACTGCTACCAATTACAAATCTGTTTCAAGTACACATGGACTATTAGTCTATGTCATATGCTAGGCAATAAAGACAGCCTTCAGTAAATATCAAATAATTGAAATAATTCAGAGAATACTTTCTAACCACAGTAGAAATAGACTAGATTTATTTGTTTGAAATAAACTAGATTTAAATGACAAAAAGAACTAGAGAATTTCTATCTACCCTGATATTATATAAAACACTACTAAGTAATCTATGGCTCAATGATAAAATCAAAATTAAAAGTAGAATATATTTTAACCTGTATGATATTGAAAACACGACATTTCCAAACTAGTAGGACATAGCTATGGAAGAAAGAAATATCTATTGAAGAAATTGAGTACTTTTCACAAAAACCCTAGCCCAAAAAGCTTTGCCATTTAATTTTTTCCAAATTCACTAAGAAATAACATCAATCTTTCACAAATTATTGTAGACAATAAAGAAAAAGGGAGCACTTCTCAACTTTCTAAAAAGCCATCATAATTTTGATTCCAAAACATAACAAAAATGTCATAAGAAGAAATATGCTCACATATGCAATTATATATTCCCACAAATATATTTTCTAGTGTACTTATGTAAATATATAGGCATAGAAATATCTTTTTCTATCACCTATCATCTTTCTATCATCTATCTATTATCTATTCTAGAGAAATTCTAATATACGTGCAATATAAATTTGAAAGACGTTCTAAGGAGACATATATATGTAATTGCAAAAAAAATTGGAAATAACTTTCATCAAAAGTGAAATGTATAAACTTTAATATATGCAATGTTATAAAATGGAATTTATTAAATAAATCCTCACGTGTCAAATGGTAAATCACAAAATTATAATGTTGATTGAGAAAAGCATGCTATTGAATATGTAAACTATTAAAAAACAAAATTCAACTGAGTTCATTTTAAAGACCTCATTGGCTTCATTCAATGACTCCTGAATCAGTCTCTAGCAAATAGAAAGAAACTCCAAGGAGCTGTACAAAATTAAAGGTTTTTGTTGGCAGAAGGGAGCAGGGAGAAAGAAATTATACTAGCAAAAACCAGATTGGTTGTAGCAAGGTCACCTTCTTTTAGGAGATGACAAGTTTATCAGGCAGATTATCTCACTAGTGCTGACCAGGTAATTCCTGATTGACTGGTTTAAGATTCCATTTCTGGGAGAGCCAAAACTATAATTAAGTATGAAATCTCAATGTGGTGATGTGGGGCTTATCATAAATGACTCCGTTTTTTTTTTCAATATAGGAAATTTATTGTCAAATTGGTTTCCATACAACACCCAGTGCTCATCCCAAAAGGTGCCCTCCTCAATACCCATCACCCACCTTCCCCTCCCTCCCACCCCCCATCAACCCTCAGTTTGTTCTCAGTTTTTAAGAGTCTCTTTTGCTTTGGCTCTCTCCCACTCTAACCTCTTTTTTTTTTTTTCCTTCCCCTCCCCCATGGGTTTCTGTTAAGTTTCTCAGGATCCACATAAGAGTGAAAACATATGGTATCTGTCTTTCTCTGTATGGCTTATTTCACTTAGCATCACACTATCCAGTTCCATCCATGTTGCTACAAAGGGCCATATTTCATTCTTTCTCATTGCCATGTAGTACTCCATTGTGTATATTAACCACAATTTCTTTATCCATTCATCAGTTGATGGACATTTAGGTTCTTTCCATAATTTGGCTATTGTTGAGAGTGCTGCTATAAACATTGGGGTACAAGTGCCCCTATGCATCAGTACTCCTGTATCCCTTGGGTAAATTCCTAGCAGTGCTACTGCTGGGTCATAGGGTAGGTCTATTTTTAATTTTCTGAGGAACCTCCACACTGTTTTCCAGAGTGGCTGCACCAATTTGCATTCCCACCAACAGTGCAAGAGGGTTCCCATTTCTCCACATCCTCGCCAGCATCTATAGTCTCCTGATTTGTTCATTTTGGCCACTCTGACTGGCGTGAGGTGATATCTGAGTGTGGTTTTGATTTGTATTTCCCTGATGAGGAGCAATGTTGAGCATCTTTTCATGTGCCTGTTGGCCATCCGGATGTCTTCTTTAGAGAAGTGTCTATTCATGTTTTCTGCCCATTTCTTCACTGGGTTATTTGTTTTTCGGGTGTGGAGTTTGGTGAGCTCTTTAAAGATTTTGGATACTAGCCATTTGTCCAATATGTCATTTGCAAATATCTTTTCCCATTCTGTTGGTTGCCTTTTAGTTTTGTTGGTTGTTTCCTTTGCTGTGCAGAGCTTTTTATCTTCATAAGGTCCCAGTAGTTCATTTTTGTTTTTAATTCTCTTGCCTTTGGGGATATGTCAAGAAAGAAGTTGCTACGGCTGAGGTCAGAGAGGTCTTTTCCTGCTTTCTCCTCTAGGGTTTTGATAGTTTCCTGTCTCACATTCAGGTCCTTTATCCATTTTGAGTTTATTTTTGTGAATGGTGTGAGAAAGTGGTCTAGTTTCATTCTTCTACATGTTGCTGTCCAGTTCTCCCAGCACCATTTGTTAAAGAGACTGTCTTTTTTCCATTGGATGTTCTTTTCTGCTTTGTCAAAGATTAGTTGGCCATACGTTTGTGGGTCTAGTTCTGGGGTTTCTATTCTATTCCATTGGTCTATGTGTCTGTTTTTGTGGCAATACCATGCTGTCTTGATGATTACAGCTTTGTAGTAGAGGCTAAAGTCTGGGATTGTGATGCCTCCTGCTTTGGTCTTCTTCTTCAAAATTACTTTGGCTATTCGGGGCCTTTTGTGGTTCCATATGAATTTTAGAATTGCTTGTTCTAGTTTCAAGAAGAATGCTGGTGCAATTTTGATTGGGATTGCATTGAATGTGTAGATAGCTTTGGGTACTATTGACATTTTGACAATATTTATTCTTCCAATCCGTGAGCAGGGAATGTCTTTCCATTTCTTTATATCTTCTTCAATTACCTTCATAAGCTTTCTGTAGTTTTCAGCCTACAGATCTTTTACATCTTTGGTTAGTTTATTCCTAGGTATTTTATGCTTCTTTGTGCAATTGTGAATGGGATCAGTTTCTTTATTTGTCTTTCTGCTGCTTCATTATCAGTGTATAAGAATGCAACTGATTTCTGTACATTGATTTTGTATCCTGCAACTTTGCTAAATTCATGTATCAGTTCTAGCAGACTTTTGGTGGAGTCTATCGGATTTTCCATGTATAATATCATGTAAATGACTCCATTTTGAACTCGTTGTCTTGCTTTTAACACAAGTATGATGTTATATGATTAATGCTAAAAAACCATACAAAGGAATGACTTTTTTTTTGTTAATCCTTACTTATGTAATAATTACATATTATTTTAAAGGAGAATGGACTGGGGGTGCCTGGGTTAAGTGTCCAACTTCAGCTCAAGTTATGATGTTGCGGTTCATGAGTTCAAGTCCTGCTTTGGGCTCTGTGCTGACAGCTCAGAGCCTGGAGCCTGATTCAGATTCTATGTCTCCCTCTCTCTTTGCCCCTCCCTGACTTGTGCTCTGTCTCACAGATGGGTATCACATCTTAACAAAGTGAATTAATATTTTCTTTTTTTGTGTGAAAAATCACATCTTATATATGTTTCATGTTCAAAGCTTCATTAATGATATCTTGAGTTCTAGTTATTTTAATCTTTTTAGGATCATGATTATTTAAAAAATGTGGCCATATTAATTTTGACTTACAGTTATTCATGCTCAGTTATGGTAATCTATTGTAACAATGAAAAATTTTTATTTATTTTTTATTTTTTAGAATGTTTTACTTATTTTTCAGAGAGAGTGTGAGAGACAGAACACTACTGGGGGATTGGCAGAGAGAGAGGGAGACACAGAATCCAAAGCAGGCTCCAGGCTCCAAGCTGTCAGCACAGAGCTCCACACAGGGCTCGAACTCAGGCACTGTGAGATAATGAAGTTGGACACTTAATGGGCTGAGCCACCCAGGTGCCCCCAAACAATGCACAATTTTTAAACCTTTTAAATATCTCTGTGTCTTACTCTCTTCATCTATAATATGCTGATAATAATGGTACTTTATGGTTGTGACAATTCAATGAAATGATCCATGGAAAGTGCATAGCATTGTGCTGATGTGTCCTAAGAATTCTATGCGTCAGGCATTAATACTGTCTATTATTGATATTTTATTTATTGCTAACCATTCAATTAATCATTCAATTATTTTCTAAACTATTATATTTGTCAGCTTAATTTAAATGTTGGAATATACACTATAATATGAAGTGATAAATGACAAAAATAAAAAATAACTTTCTCAAATTTTCATCTTTAAGTGTCTGCTTTTGAGGAATAATATTGTTTATGTTTTGAACAATACCTTGTAAAATGAGTGTGTTCATTACTAATATTAAAAATATAGTAGTAATAAATAATGTTGATGTGATATAAATGTACTCTCAGGTAATAGAGTTCATTGTTAAAGTAAAATAAAAATGTCAGCAAACCTAAGCTCAGTCACTTTATTGACTCCCTCGTTTTATTGTATTATCTTTTTCACATCTAAGTCAATGCTTTCTTTTTTAGAAAACTCCATGCTTTATTGTTTCTGATAAATTAAATAGATTATTCTGACAGACTTGAATGTTAGCACTTGATATTTATACTGTTACCCACATACAGTTCTTTTCCTTAAAGATTTCTCCAAATATTTTCTGACAACATGTAAAAGTGTGCAATTTGAATGCAATCTTTTCATTATACTCTTAGTAAATAAATAATACCTTAGTTGCAAAAGGTGAATAAAACTTGGCAGTGAATAATATTTCTAGTTTGTAGGAATTATTAGTTCCTTGAAGAAATCTTGGATTCTTCCACATGTGAACTCAAAGACCATCTGAAGGCACCGGGAAAAAAAAAATCAGATTGAAATATTCAGTTTTTCCACAGTGGTCATTACCAAACATGTGCCTTTAACCGACATGTGAGTTTTGCTCTGTTTCCATTCTGAAAGATTTACCCTCTACTGAGTTTCAGTACTGGTACAGGATGACAAGGACGTGTATGTGTGTGTGTGTGTGTGTGTGTGTGTGTGTGTTTACATAACACCAAAATACCAATATTAATACTAGTATTTGATTAAAACTACCCAGAATACACAAATACAAATCAACCAAAACTAAATATTATAATAAAATTCAAAGACATGTATATGTGTATATATAATAAATCAAGCATAAAATATAAATATATATGATTATATAATATATGATGTACAAATATATAAATATAAAATACAGTGTAAATCAAATACAGAAAATTATAAATATATTATAAAACATTAATTACAATATAAATTATCCTATATCAAAGTATCATATATAATATCATATCTTATTATAAATTACTAGCACATATATTTTCAAAATAAGCAATATAAAATGCAATTTAACACTCAATGTAAATTGAAAATGAAATATTATTTTTAAACAAGTTGGCTTTAAAAAATAGTGCATTAAGGTTGCCATGGTTGAGTTGAAGCATCTTTTTGAGCATTTTTTCCCCAGCTGAATGAAAAGTCTCTTTATGGCTCTATAGTATAATGTTGCTAAATTTAGTGTGAGCACACTGCAGACCAATACCCTTGAGCTCAGCAATTTTACAGTTTCTGCCTCTTAAGTAGCTAGTAACAGACATGTGCCATCATAGTCATTCACGGTACATGCGTAACAGGGGTACAATTTCATTTACAACCACCATTGGATTTTAAGAGATGATTCCTGGTAGTGTCAGGCCCTTTGCTGAGCACTATCTTGAGCTTTGGCAAAATGTTTTGAAGTTGGAAGATAAGGCAACATTGAGTTGCTTTGCATAGTAATTGAGCTGTGGGAAACTTAGAATTAAGGACATGGGAAGCCATGAACCCACCCCTGTGGACAGAAGGCAGAATACAGCAATGCCCATTAATGATGACAACGGAGAAAAAAAAATATTTAGGAAAGCAGACATGTTGGTTTCATGTCTTAATGAGTTTGTTTTGGTGTGCACTTAGGGCAAACACGAGTGACTGGAATCAAGAAGCATAATACCTGAATTACATGGTCAAATTCTAAGTTTACAACAGTAAAGTTGAATTGTCATGTTGATGCCATTTTATATTCTAATCAATGAAGTGTTGAGTTTGTGCCTTTCTTTACTGGGCATAATATCATAGAAAGCTTTTTGTAAGTCAAATAATTTAGAATTTTATTTCAGTTTGGAAACACTATTCACTCTAAAAGTTCTGTGAAGTTTGAGCTTTGAAAGTTAAATTTCTTCAGTCTTTTGGAGTCTGATTTAATTTAGTTTTTGGGTGCTGCACTGAGCCAAATATTTAATTTCAAGTTTGGAACTAACTAGTTATAGTATCAACTTCTTAAATCTTAAAAAAAGTGATATAACTCAGATCAGCATTCCATTAGGTATACAACATGAGCAAAATAAATCAATGATTATAGAGATAGTTGCTCAAAATGGTGATGTTTCTAGTTGTGTAATTCTCAACATTTATTAGTTATTGTTATTATAATTACAATGAAGATGGTAATCATTATGATTCTGAAATAGATTGTTTTATAGTCCCTGTACCAGACTGAAAAAGAATCTTAATCTTGGCTATTGATAAATTTTTAAAAGTAAACATTTTTCTAATAAACATAATATTCCAATAGTAAGTAAATATATATATATATATATATATATATATATATATATATATATATATATCAGGTCACTTTATGACAGAAACATACTAGTAGATGGTATTTAAAAAGAAAAGGAACCTCTTTCTCTTTCCTGTCCCTGCCTAAGCACTGCAGTGCAAAGGCCATGGGGGAGAAGAGTGTGTCTTTGAGAGGTGGTGGTACCTCCATGTAGGGTGCCCCCTTGGGAAGGAGGCTCCGTGTGAGGTTTCGGACCCTGAGTGGGATTAGGAAGGTATCCACTGGAAAGAATGGACTGATGTATGGTTTTGAAGCCCAGCCAGGGGTGGCCCAGCTCAGGGAGTCAGAGCCCAAGTGGAACGATGAAAGCATCCTGCAGAAAGCAGCCCAGGGGAGGCCTGGAGCTCCAGTGGGGCATGGTGGGCATTCACAAGAAGAGGCAGCTTCCCAGGAAACAGGTGCAGTGACTTAAACATCTGCAAAAGAGGGTGCCAGCTCATGGTGTCAGATAAGAACAGGGTGAAGAGGGTGTTTCTTGAAAGTGGGCTGCCTGGAAGGACGTGTTGGAACCTAGGAAGGATGGGGAAAGTGTCTACTCAAGGGAGCAGAGAGATTGACCAGCACAATGATTATATTGAAGCTCTATTCTTTTATCCACGGAAAGATATGCAGAAAAGGAGCTTTTATAGTTTAGTATCCTGAACTATGGAAATGAAAGGAGAATTCTTTTATTGTTTATGACAAGTGTGCATTATTTGTGGAGTAAATCATATTGTTTACTTGCATTTAGGATAAATATTTACTTCTCTGCCTTTAAATACATATGTACTTATATATATACTCATTGATCACCTACCATGTTTTTGGCACTTTATGTAGGATTATTACCTTTGGTCATCACAGCAACCTTTTTTTTTTTTTAATTTCCATTTTACAAATGACAAAGGTGAGATCTAGAAAGATTAAGACATGGACTCTGATCTCAAAGAAATCCTTAAGGGAAGCAGATACATAGCACATAGTATCATACTTTTCAAAAGTGCATTATTTCAGTTTCTATGGTGTCATATGGAAGGGGTATTTAACTCTGAAACAGTTTTCAAACATATTTCTTTAAGCAATACAAGTTTTTCTTCAAAAGAAGTGTTGTGTTAAGCATGACAAGTAAATCAAATAAAAATCCTGCTCTGGTTGAAGTCCAGACATTCTCAATTCTCATCACATACTAGATCTATCTGAGAAGCTGATAAATGCTTGGCCCACCATCAGAACAGACCCTCTGAGGGTGGAGCTCAGCCATCAGTACATGTTAAATGTTCCCCAGATAATTTTATTGTGCATCTACAGGATGAGTTGTGTTGTAATAGTTGATGATGGAACACTGTAGGGTGACTGCCTTGTCAGGAGTATGGAAAATGATTGAAGAAACAATCCTGGAGGATGAGAAGGCAGGTGACACTAGTGAAATAGTACTAGAAATAGAGGTCAATTTTAATGAAGTTATCAAACAAAGGTTTAATTTACGATACCTATATAGTTTCTGTGTAACCCATAAACCTATTGGGTATAATACAACTTCCTGGCATCCCCAAATCACAGACAAATTATAAGTGTGTGTTTTTAAGAACCTGGAACTAAAAGACATCTTTGAATGAGTTACAATGCAGAGAAAAACAAGACCAACACATTAATTGAACTGCTCTTCCAGTACTCAAGAAAATTGATAGGAAAATGTCACAGAATATTCTTTACTTTCTGTTTGAAAGTTCTCATGCTTAATAGAGTCCTCAGCTACATCAAAGAATTTAAATGTAGTTTCTGTTAAATGTTTTCTAAACAGAAGTTAGATAAAGTAGGAAAATACAAAAAAATCATAGCATTGAATGAGATACAAAGATTTTCCAACAAGAGATATATTATTGTAATTTTTGCTCTGATACTACCTTGACATTAAACTTCCAAACTGAATTAAGAGAGTGATATCTTTCTAACATATCTAATTTTCTAACAGAGAAACCGTTTGGATAATCTTGGGAAAAGATTTTTAAAAGTCTAAGAAAATGCCATTTAGAAAGATGAACAATGAAAATGGCTATACCTGCTTTATTCTCAATAAATACAAGCTTTATTTTGACTGTAGCTACATTACTTAATCATTTTCCCACAAGATGATGAAAAATTATACCCTAAATCCAATGATATAGTAAACGATTAAAAGCATGAATTTTAGAATAAGATAAGCTTGCGTTTGAACTGTGGCTCTGCCATTTGGAAGTTATGTATTTTGAAATGGTTTGGTATTTCTTAGCCGAGTTTAAGGCCCTCTTGATCAGTGGGCAATGATAGAGCAGAACTTTTAATAAAGGAATCCCTCTTTGATGGGTTCCTACCAGGAGATTCTCTGAAATCCTGATGGTAGAAATTTTGTGAATTCAGGGATTTTGTGATTATGGCTTAGAACATAATTAGGTCACTCTTCAAGACTTTTTAAACTACAAGAACTTTAAACTACACTGTCTCACCTCAAAGACAACTTTTTCCCTCACAAACAAAAGAGACATTTAAAATGACTTTCATTATAATGAAAGAAATTTTTAGAAAATGCCTTACTTAAATCATATGTGACCAGTGAACATCTAAATTTATAATAACGTTTTATTTTGATCGTGAACACCCATTATAGTTTGTGGACAAAAAGCCTGCAAGAGGATGAGAATACTCCTTATAATTGTAGCTCCCAGCATTCATCTTTCTCACCAGCACACCCATCCTTGGGCCATAGTTTATCATATCTCAAAAAGGAACTTTTGTTTTATCCAGTAACTTAACATGGAATTTGCTAGATACAGAAAATATATATTATGCAATTTAGGTATCAAAACTGAGCTCTATAAGACCCTTTGCAAACATTTCCAAAAAGGTAAGATATACTTGGAGGGGATTTATCCCTAGCTGTGCAATAGAATCACATTTGGAGCTTTAAAAAAGCCACAAATATAATTAGCCTGCCCTCACAGACTTTCAGTATGAGAATGTCTAGAAGTGAGGTCTATTGTTTTCAAAATACTTTCAACTACCCTCTGCAGTCCAGCATCTACTGGGAGCTTCTTAGAAATGCAGAATCTTGGGCTTTGCCACTTCTGCTGAATTGGAATCTGCATTTTGACAGGAACGTGGTTGTTGATACACATATTAAGTGTAAGAGAACATTCTCTCTAGGAGGTTTTGCTGCCCAGCCAGAGTGAGAGCCACTCACCAAGTTAGGATGAACTAGCCTGCAGCATTGTTAAAGCAGTGTCTCCACAGACAGGACTCTTAAGTGTTGAGCTTTGCTTTCTATATAAGATGCATCTTTGGAGCAAAACTTTAGCATGTAATTTTGGACCTATAAAACACCAAAAGGCAACTACAGAGAAAGATGGTGAAATAGTCATATTAATATCCGGCACTTAATTTAAAAATTCAAAAATCTCAAACAAGGATTTCTTTGGAGAGAGGGGGCTAAAGGAAGGGATGCACTCAGTGGTAATTTGACTCTCTACTGATTCAGTGATCAATGACTTTTGGCCTGGGGCAACCTTCATCTTTCAACTTCCCAGCTATATACTCAGATGCTAAGGACTATTATTGTCTCTGGTAACAGCTACTTAAAAATAAATTGGGCCTTAATGTTTCCCTCAGCTCAACCCAAATTTTAGACAGGGTTCTTTCTACCTCCAAGCCCCAGACCTCCCTTTTTCTAAGAGCATTTATTTTAGGAAATGTGTCATTGTAAATTATTTCTCTATCTTTTTGAGACATGAAGCATTTTAAAAGTATTTGCCAGTTTTACAACTCTGGACAGTTTTTCTCGAGAACCTGAAGGCCATACTTTTGAAAGGTGATCAAGCTTCCTTCTACCCATCTCTGGAAGGATAGGAGCCTAACCTCTATGAGCACCATGTTGTAAAACCACCTCCTGCTATGCAGATGTGAAAGAGTTTACTTTTCCTTTGGGTAAGGCCAATTAGCAAACAGAGCTGGTCTATGATCCCCTCAACCCTAACTCTTAAAATCTGTCTAGCCTTTATTTCAGGAGACTGGCCTCTGGCCCCACTATCCTATTGCAATAGTCTTGAATAAAGTCTTTCTTGACTGTTTAAGTTTGTCCAGTGTAATTTTTGCTTTGACACCACCTTAGTGTTAAATTTCAGACATCTTTGGGGAACTGAATTTTCATGAATCCTCACCAAATTCATAGTGCTCTCATTGTTGAATCTTATTTGAGACCCTTAGAAGTTGTAAGTATGCTTCCATTTAAATTTGACTTGAAAAAAATATCTGGCTACTTCTAATTTGGATTTTGCATGTTACCACTATAATTTTGTTGTCTGTACCAGATCTTGTTTAAAAATGTTGAACCAAACAGACATGAACTTTTCCCTCATGGACTTATAAGTAAAAGGTATAGGTAAAATAGGTAAAAGCAGCATTAAAACAAAAACAAAAACAAAACAAAACCCTGTTGACAAAAATAAGCGTAGCTAACCTATCTTAGCCAGACAATTATTATTTGTCTTTTCTTTCCTTTTTTAAAAATGTTTTTTGAGAGAGAGAGAGAGAGAGAGAGAGAGAGAGAGAGAGAGAAAATGAGGGAGGGCCAGAGAAAGAGGGAGACAGGGGCTCCAAAGCAGGCTTTGCACTGACAGTAGAGAGTCTGATGTTGGGATTGAACTCATGAACTGCAAGATCACAGGAAGTCATAAACTATGAGATCATGACAAGAACCAAAGTCAGATGCTCAAGGGACAGAGCTACCCAGGTACCCCTGTCTTTTCCTTCTTATTTGGAGAGATAAAAGTCCCACTGAGGCTCTTTATGAGTAAAGCATATTTAAAACCATCTGAAAATCTGACACAAAGTATTTTGATCAATCATATTTCTAAAGGGAACTCATGATTGAAAAGTTCACTCAGAGGTCTGAAAATATAGCCACTGTACTGTCTATAGCTCACTGACCTTTTAAGTAAGTACTATGACATAGATTCACTCAACTAAGGTGGATTATCCAGCTAGTTTTAATACACAGCTTCTGTGAATCAGCATTTTGGTGAGACCTACCAATGATTCAGTTAAACAAGAAAGATTCTCATGAGCTGGTATTAGGGAGAGTGGCGGGGAAGTAACTTTAGAATATAAAGTAAAAGGGAAGATAGATTTTGATCAATAATGATTATTTCAAAAATATTGCTATGTTTACCTTTCTGTGCTCTATTTTGATCATCCCAATTGAAATATTATGTTACTTGTCTGACTACATATTTATTATAACAAGTCAATAGAAGCAATTATCAAAGTAGGAATAAAAATTTGAAAATTTAAAGAACTAAGATTTCCTTTTGATTTCCACTCAGAGATGTAGGGAGCTGCAGAGAGTGATGTGCCCAGTTTTACAGTTAAAAACCAAACAAATACAAAATTCAGAATATTTCTTTGAACCCATTGGAGTCCTGACATTGCACAGCTCCAAATCTAAGGGAAGATAGGCAGGGAGAGAAAAGATTGGAGCACTTTCTTGGGCAAGACACAGCCAGACACCCAGTAAGGGAAGTTCAGGTCCGGTGTTTGACCCAAGGATGGGTGTTCTGGTGAGAAAGATGAATGATGGGAGCTACAATTATAAGGAGTATTCTCATCCTCTTGCAGGCTTTTTTTCCACAAACTATAATGGGTGTTCACAAAAGATAGGGAGAATTCTGAGAAAGTCTCCCACATGCAGAACAGGAAGGGGAACAACAGCTGCCAGTGGGGGTGGGGAGGGAAATACTGCTGAGATACTCACCTTACCCCAAAAAAGCTTAATGTGCCTAGGGAAGGACAACAAACACTGCTGTCATTAGGGCACTTGTGGAAATCCCTTGCAGGTGAGGGAAAAGAAGAGGAAAACACATCTATCTCTGGGGGAAGGCCAGAAGAGATAAGGTGTCTGCCTAAGACTGAGGCTTTATTAAAACATAGAACACCCCTACCCCCACCCTCCACCAGGCCAACAGGCATAAAATAAAATAAATCTTTCAGGGGTGGTTAGAGGGATGATTTGTTAGAGAACAGGAGATTTTTAGAGCAGTGAAAATACTCTGTATCATATTATAATGATAGATGCACAAGCATTACATGCTTGTGCAAACGCATAGAATGTACAGTACCAAGAGTGAGGTCTAAGGTAAACTCCGGACTTCAGGTGATTATGATACATCAAGGTAGGTTCATCCTTAGTAACAAATGTGCCACACTGGTAAGTGATGTTAATAATGGGGGAGGCTATGCACATGTAGGGCAGGAGGTAAAAGGGAAATCTCTATACATTCCTCTCAATTTTGTTTTGAACTTAAAACTGCTCTAAAAACTATGGTCTTAAAAGAAAAAAGGAATCTTGCTGGATACAGACTATCTCTGAGATGCAGTGCAAAGAAGAGGCCTAAAGCTAACAGTGCAATGGACATTGAGAAAAAATATAAATAATAATAACAAAACAAAACCTCTAGAAAACTAGCTCTTACTCTGAGCACAAGGAATTATTTCGAAGAATTTAAAGGCAATGGTGCACTAGCAGTAACCATGGCAATAAAAATCCCTCCAACCCAGCTCAGTTCTAATTAGAATAATCAAAACTGTTAACTAAAGGCCTTGGTGAAAGAAAGGGACACTCAAATCCAGCCGTAAGGCTACTCACCTCAATCTTTACTATTGAGTAAGTGCAAGAGATCCAGCTTTCAGTAACAACAAGAAAATTATGAAGCATATGAAAAGATGAGCTAGAGCAGTACACTTTCAAGAGATAAGGCAATCATGCCACTGATGTTGGAACTATATGAAGAATTTAAAATAACTATTGTCAACAGCTTAAAGGTTGTCATGGAGAAGGTGGACAGCATGCATGATCAAATGGGTAATATCAGCAGGGAGATGGAAACTATACGAATCCAGTGGAAATGCTAGTATTGAACAACATGGCAACAGAGATAATAAAGAATGCCTTTGGTGGGCTCATCAGTGGACTCAATACAGTAGAAGAAAGAATTGACAAACATGAGGACAGCTCACTAGTTTTGCAAACTGAAACGCACAAAATCTGGGTTTGTACTAGTTACAGAATTTCTATTTATCTCTGTTACAAAGGCAGCAGTGGGTTGACATCAGCCTTAGAAGCAAGTTGTTTTAAAAGAATCTATTACTGATGATTGACTCTCAGGGGCATGCTTAACAAAGTGAGTAATCATTGATAGATTAAGAAGATTTATTTATTGGGGTGCCTGGGTGGCTCAGTCAGTTGAGCGTCTGACTTAAGCTCAAGTCAAGATCTCATGGTTTGTGAGATCAAGCCCCGCGTTGGGCTCTGTGCTTACAGCTCAGAGCCTGGAGCCTGCTTCAGATTCTGTGTCTCCCTCTCTCTCTGCACTTCCCCTGTCTCTGTCTCTCTCAAAAGTAAATAACATTAAAAATTTTTTAAAAAGATTTATTTATTTATTGGAGTACCTGGGTGACTTGGTTGGTTCAGCCTCCGACTTTGGCTCAGGTCATGATCTCACAGTTTGTGATTTCAAGCCCCGCATTGGGCTCTCTGCTGTCAGTACAGAGCCCTCTTTGGTTCCTCTGTCCCCTTCTCTCTCTGCCCTTCCCCTACTTGTGTTGTCTGTCTCAAAAATAAATGAACATTTTAAAAAAAGATTTGTTTATTTTTAAATATTTACTTTGAGAGAGAGTGCATGTGCATGAGAGGGCGGGGGGGGGGGGGGTGGGGGCGGGATAGAGAGAGAGAGAGAGAAGAGAATTCCAATCAGGCTTAGCACAGAGCCCAATGTGGGGCTCTATCTTACAAACCATAAGACCATGACCTGAGCTGAAATCAAGGGTTGGACCCTGAACTGACTGAGCCACCCAGGCACCCCTATATTAAGATTTAAAACCAATTCTAATGTTTTCATATTAGCATGGCTATAGAAAATTATGAGAACTTTATTTATAAATTCTCAATTCTGTGTATGATTCTAATTGCTGAGTTGGCCTAATATTAAATAAAAACCCAACACACCTAAAACAAATAGAATTTCTGTTCAGCTTTGACTTGGCTAGTCTTCATGTTAAGCTATCCTGTAATTGCTGAATATTTCAATGTTCTTGAAACACTAAGATAAACCTCAACAAACATCCATTATAGTACCAGATTTTCTTTTTGATAACCGTGAGACAAATATTCTGGGATTATTCAGCCTAAGCCTCAGGAGACCAAAGCCTCTGATATTTTAACCAAATATTGTTTAGGATTCTTCTCCCCACTACTCTATATCACAGGCTCAGGCAAAAACATTAATTTCTGTAGTATTATTCCAAATTTATGCAGTAATTTCTACTGTAGACATTAAAAATTAAATTAAATGTAGGAAGAAACAGCAAATGACATTTGATGTATTACTGTAATGCAGCTTAGTGCGTGGGATTTTGATTTTGAAAATATCGTAGGAGTGAGTTGTGGGGGAATAAAAGTAATCTACTGCAGAAAGAACTTGTCCCAAGATAGTATCTATTTATGCAATTACTTTTGTCAGAACTGTGTAATTGACAATAATTTGCTTGCTAATCTAATTAAACTATGAACAAATGGTGCAAGAAATTGTGAAGAATTCTGGGTAGAGCCTTGGGCTCCTTTTGATGAATATTACTGATGGTACTAAGCACATTTTTCTGAGTCGTTATTTTATGCCCTAGATGGTGAAGCCAGAATTGAAAAATTGTTTTTTGTAACTGTTATATGTTGAAACTTCTAAACAGCCTATCAGTGATTTAAAATAAGAAAATGTTTAAGGTGTGATCATAGAAGAAACACACACACACACACACACACACACACACACACACAGGAGGAGTTAGGTAGCTGGGAAACTATCAATGAATCTAGAACTATGTCCTTACTATGTTCCCCTGCCTTCTGACCCTCACAATCCCCAGTTATTTCCACCTGTCTGCAGCTGTAGGCTCACGCCAGTGTTCTCTCTGAGACCAGCTAAGTTCTGGGCTGAAAGGAAATAATGAAGTTCTGCCTCAGAAGCCAGCATCCTTGGCATCATGCCTCATTTTTTTTCCTTTAAACAATTGCATTTTTAAAGACAATCATCAATACATGTCTGGTAAGCAAAAGAGTATTTGGGGAGTTACAGGACAAGCTATTTTAAATCAATGTTGTTTCAGGAAATCCTAGATTCTTGATCATTGTATTCATGATCAAGATATTTTACTCCATTGTATGTAGATATACCCCTCACTTCCTAGCCCTTCGCACATTCATTCTGCCTTTATATTATTTCTGCCATTCATTCATAATATATTTAATCAATTATTCAGTAACTATTTACTGAGGTTTTTCTACCTCAGTTCTAGGTGTATCGTTAGTTTGTCATATTCCTGACCAATTCCTCCATTTTATTTTTTCCTAAGACTCCACTAAATACTCTGCTTCTCATGGCAGTTCACATATGTCTATTTTTTAGTCGCAACATAGCTTTATTTATTTATTTATTTATTTATTTATTTATTTATTATGTATCTATTATTGAAGTATAACTGACAATTTTACACATAACATTATAATTTGTTTCATGACAACATAAGGATTTGATATTTGTACACACTGCAAAATGATCACCACAGTGAGGCTAGTTGACATCCATCACCATTCATACTTAACGATTTTTTTCTTGTGGTGAAGACTTTTGAGACCTGCTCTCTGATATATGCCTTTATTAACACTTATTTCCATTTAATTATTTGTTTGCAGTAATCTAGATGTAAACTCCATGAAAGTGAATTTCATATCTATTGTTTATTCTAGCTTGTGCCCGTTGTAGCCCCGGGCATATATTAGAGTTCTTCAATAAACATTTGTAAAATGAATTCCTTAGTAGCCAGACGTGTTTCATTTTCATCCTGTTTCCCTAAGTTTTGGTATATAAGAGTATCAATAAATGTTTAATGTAAAGAATTAATATATTTTAACCTTTATTTTTTAACTAAAATCTTTGTACTTTTTTGACCTTTATTTTTAAATTTATTTTTTTCAATGTTTATTTATTTTTGAGACGGAGAGAGACAGAGCATGAACGGGGGAGGGTCAGAGAGAGAGGGAGACACAGAATCTGAAACAGGCTCCAGGCTCCGAGCTGTCAGCACAGAGCCCGACGCGGGGCTCGAACTCACGGACTGTGAGATCATGACCTGAGCCGAGGTCGGACGCTTAACCGACTGAGCCACCCAGGCGCCCCTTCGACCTTTATTTTTACCATCTGTTGAGTTTCTGCCACTTTCCTCCAAAGCCTCACACTTGTTTCCAGTATACCTGCTACCAGACCTTCCTGCATTCCCTACCTGAACTTTGCATCTCCCAGCATTGGTTGCCCTTTTAGTAACCTGCAGTTCCTCTCCTAACTGTCCAAAATTTCGGTTCGAACTTATCTGTTCAGCCTTGTATTACTAGTGATCAACTTCTGGCATAATACCTGTTCACTCTGTGCTCAAACCTCACAGCTCAGGAATAATATCCTGCCCCTGGATTGTTACTGGGACTCAAGTTTAAGTGATGCATCAAGATAACATTTTCTGACTTGAGATTTTGAGTTTGGTTAGGTCTGTATTCTGACTGTACTCAACATTTTCCTCCAAATCCCTTTGCCTCATTTGTTACGTTTGAAATATCTATCTTTCCCATAAAAATAGGAAGTCTGTGGAGGCTGGTGACTATGCTGTATCTTTATCTTTCTATTTTCTGTTCCCACACTGCCGTCTTATCATCTAGCTCAGTGCATTATTTATAATAGTTGTACAATATATAGGTAAAATCAAAACCAAGTAATAAAATATAGTAATAAAATAGGGAAATTTTGGAAGATGATTAAGTATTTATTATATAACTTAACTACTCTCAAATATGTGTTTGAATTATTCACAAACCCACATTATCGTGGATTTAATATATTGTCAAGCTTTAGATAGGAAATTAGGCACATGTGAGCCTTCCAGAACATCTGGGTCTTTTAAATTGACTAGACTATTAATTTTAGATTTTGTATTATAAATTTTGAAACAATTGCGGTCAGGATGAAATTATCAGGGGTCCCACAGCTATTATTGCTATATAAAGATGTTAAAAGCTGATATATATGAAGCTAAAGAATAATATTATCTTACATTTATAAAGGTCTTTATAGTTTAATAATCATCACTGCACACGTTTCTCATTTAATCCCCACGATTGTACTGTGAAATAAGTATATTATCTCCATTTTAGGTATGAAGTTCAGAGATATTAAAGTGACTTGCGAAGAAACAAAACGCAGATCTTCTGGTGTTATCTTTCGTACTTTTTCAAAATAAATACTTCATCCCCTGGTTTGAAGCTTAGACATGTATGACTGGCTAAATCTTTGTGGTTTTTTGTTTGTTTGTTTGTTTGTTTTTTAGTTTAGAAGAACTCTTAATCTTTCTTAGATAGGTGAAAGCCTGATACTAACTTAGATTTAATCTGAAACCATTTAGTTTTTTTGGCCTATTTTAATAGCTTAAAATTTACCTTTTACAGTAAGTTTCTGAACTATTTTAAACCACAATGTAGATTATATGGAGACAACCTATCAAAACCAAGCTAAATATTAAAGCCGGAAAGATGGGAGAGTGCATCTAGATGCAGCATGGTTAAAAGGCTTGCCAAGTGACATTCTGTTCATCAAGTGTCAATATTTGGAAATGTGATAGACTTAATATCTGATACATTTCTTTATACAATGTTAGAAGTCATGGAAATATAAATAAATCTTAAAGATTTAATACCTCAGGCCCTCCATTGCCTGTCTGCATAGGGTGAATTGTAATGGTCACAGATTGTTCCCAACCATTTCTGCCAGCAGATGTCAGCACTACATACACTTCCTGACATTTTTATTAGCCTAAGAGATGCTTTATAAATAAAGGTATAGCAAGAAAGGATGGGTACAACTCATGAGGTAAATATGTTTTATTAACAATGCATGCAGTTGAGTTTCATGTGTTTTTTCTAGTTATGAATTTGGATCATTTGTGTTTAAATGGTGTTCTGAAACCAATTCCAATTCCCCCCCACACCATCAAGCAATGGTCGGAGCATCCATTGAACGTCCTACAATTCCACTCAATTCGGACACTGTCTACTCAGAGGTAGCATCAGATTCCACAAGGTGCAGGCTCAGTCCCACAAGATTGCACTCCACTTCAGATATCAATCACAAGTCCAGGTTGTTATTTGTACTTCTGGCCAACTGGTTATAAATCAGAGGTTCCCACAGCCCCCACCTTGGGTTTGATTAATTTGCTAGAGCAGTTTACAGAACTCAGGAAACCCATTTACTCATAAGATTACCAATTTACTACATAGGATATTAAAAGGTAGGAATCATCAGTCAGGTGAAGAGATACATAGGGTGATGTCTCAAATAAAGGAGCTTCTGTTCTTGTGGAATTTGGGGCCTGGCACAGTAGCAGATGGCAATATTCTCATTCCCCAACCTGGGAGCTCTATGGACATGCTCCTTTTGGATTTTTATGGAGACTTCATTACATAGTCATGATTGATTGATTCATTGGCCATTGGTGATTGATTCAGCCTCCAGCCCCTCACCCCACCCCAGAAATCAGGGAGTAGGACTGAAAGTTCTACCAAGTATCTTGAGAAAAGATGCTCTAATTGCTCTTATTTCTCAGGAAAATCCAAGGATTTGGGGATTTGTGAGACAGGATCCATGGACATAGACTAAATATATGTGAAAAATATATTTTGGTCATCTGAGTGAATACACATGTATTTCTTATAAATCACAATATGGCAGGGTTGCCTGGGTGGCTCAGTCAGTTGAGTGTCTGACTTCAGCTCAGGTCATGATCTTGCTGCCTGTGAGTTCAAGCCCCACATCAGGCTCTGTGCTGACAGCTCAGAGCCTGGAGCCTGTTTCAGATTCTGTGTCTCCCTCTCTGCCCCTCTCCCACTCATACTCTGTCTCTCTCTGTGTCAAAAATAAACATTAAAAAATAAATAAATAAATCGCAATATAGCAGCGTTCAAAATGTTATGTGATTTTACGCCTTGCCTACTATGTATGTCTGCATTTATAGCCTTAACTCTCAGTGAGTAAATTTATACTTGTAAAGAGGAAAGTAGAAGAAAAGGAAGAAAGTGATAGGTATTTGGATTTCTCGAGGTTTGTTGGTAATAAAAAGAAAGTCATAGGCCAAAGATGGAATCACTTGTACCCAGGACAGCAAACTAAGACTTAACTGCATTTTAAAGCTCTTCAGGAGTGGGACTTTAAGCTAATCAACCTGGAATTTTCTGGTCAGCACCAATGAGGTGCCCTCACATGGCCCTCTCCATCCTCCAAAGTAAGATGAGGTAACCCACCTAATAGGAACTCCTGCTCTACCCCCTAAGAAACGTGACCTTGCCTGAGACAATCCTCTCTTTTATTTTACTAATAACTTCCTACTTCATCAGCCTTCCTATTAAAAAAAAATCCTCCTATTTTGTGCAATTCCTTGGAGTTCCCCTCTACTTGCTGTATGGAATCCTGTCTGATTCATTAATTACTTAATAAAGCCAATGAGATCTTCAAATTTACTCCGTTGGATTTTTTTTAACATTGGGATATTAATATGTATCCAATTAAAAAATAAAACATGGGGCACCTGGGTGGCTCAGGTGGTTAAGTGTCTGACTTCAGCTCAGGTCATGATCTCACAGTTTGTGAATTAGAGCCCCACGTCGGACTCTGTGCTGACAGCCCAGAGCCTGGAGCCTGCTTCGGATTCTGCATCTCCCTCTGTCTCTCTCTGCCCCTCCCCTGCTCATGCTCTGTCTCTCTCTGCCTTCCCTCTCTCTCTCAGTAATAAACATCAAAAAATATTTTAAAAACCCCATAAATCAGTCATTATCTGTCACTTTATGTTGCAGCTTGGACTTTTAAAAAATACTGTTTAAACTACTGATATTTTTCTTGCTCATAAAAGAGAATTATGAATCACAATCTCACCGGTTCATATATGTTATGGGTTTGGCCAAATGAGAGAATACTGTAAGGAAGGAAAGAAAATTTTCCCTCCATCCTTCTAGGTTCTTGGCTGAGAACCCCCTTTCCCCATGTAATAAAAGACAGATTAATGAGAAAAAACAAACAGATGTTTATAACATGTATACCTCCTATATATATGGGAGATACTCAGGAAAACTGAGTAATGCTGAAGTGACACAAGCTACCACCTTAAAGAACCCCTCCAGCTAAAGACAAAAGAAGATATTGGTTGGGAGAGGAAATCATTTATGGGAGGTTACCAGGGAAAACACAGTAAACTGAAGTTGTTACATGATTTAAGTTGTTGCCTTCTCCATTAATTGGTTTCCAGAGGGGCGCTTGGGTGGCTCAGTTGGTTAAGTGACTGCCTCTTGATCTTGGCTATTCATGATCTCGTGGTTTGTGAGATTGAGCTCTGTGAGACTGTCTCTGCAGTGACAGTGTGGAGCCTGTGTAGGATTCTCTCTCTCCCTCTCTCTGCCCCTCACAAACATTCTCTCTCTCTCAAAATAAATAAATAAATAAGCATTAAAAAATAAGTTTCTGATATTTAGAATAATTTTTCTCTTCCAGGTACAGAGAAGGAAACACCCTACATATAAATATTTCCCTTGTAAACATAGATGTCTCTTACAAATGGGTAACTTCTACTCAGTTTTCAGAGCTTTTCCTATGTTTGCTGTCTCTTAAAAATAATCAGCCTAAAATAATCCTTATGCCAAAGACATATATTTGGGGGTGGCAAACTCTTTTCCCCTTCAATATACATGAAGTTTAGTGATTTTTCTTGTCTGTTTGTAGTCATCTCAAGATTTCACAGGAGGAGCACCTGGGTGGCTCAGTTGGTTAAGTGTATTACTTTGGCTCAGGTCATGATCTCACGGTTTGTGGGTTAGAGCCCTGTGTCGGGCTCTGTGCTGACAGCTCAGAGCCTGGAGCCTGCTTTGGATTCTGTGTCTCCCTGTCTCTCTCTGCCCCTCTCCTGCTCACACCCTGTCTCTCTCTCAAAAATGAAGAAACTTAAAAAAAAAAAGAAAGAAAAGATTTCACATGAAAGTTTTAACGTAAAGAGACTTTGTAGGGAAAAAAGATTAAATAAATATTTTTTTCCAGTGTGCCCAGATCATATGTAAATTTATACCTGAAAGCAAATTTAAAGAGTTTTCTAGACCATATTCATTTTATGAGGAAATCAAGACCAAAAAGGTTAAAGAAATTTTTATGAATTTGTTCAATTCCTAGATCAAAATTGTGCCAAAGAAAGAAATTTGAATCTATTTCTCCTAAATCCCCACTGGGTCCCTTCTGGTGAACCGGAAAGACTCAAGACTAATATATTACATGTTAAGTTAATCACTTTATGTCATATTAAAAATTATTGCAGGGCACCTGGGTGGCTCAGTTGGTTGAGCATCCAACTCTTGATTTTGGCTCAGGTCATGATCTCATGGTTTGTGGGATCAAGCCCCACATCAAGCTCCATGCTGGTAGCGCAGAGCCTACTTGGGATTCTCTATCCCTTTCTCTCTCTGCCCCTCTCCCCTGTTCATGCTCACTCTCTCTCTCAAAATAAATAAACTAAAAAAATAATTACTGCAAATAATTTTTAAAGCAAAGTCTAATCTTAAAATCAATAGTATAAATTATATCTTATCAAATATTATTTAACAGCAAGTTATAATGGCTATTATTTTAATATTTACATTATAAAGCATAACATGTAAAAAATTGTATAGAAATAAATGGGAAGGATTGTTCTTTTAACAAATCTTAGAAATCAATGAATCATTATATATCTTTTCAAAACTACACTAGTTATGCAAAACACAAGGTCCTAAATCCTTAAATAAATTTATAAATTATAAATTTATATAAATTACAAATTTATAAATTAACTTGAGTTAGTTTATAAAGAGATAATAAGCATTTAAAGAGGTGAGGATATCTCTTCAACAAATGGTGTTGGGAAAACTGGTCAGCTACATGGAAAATAATGAAACTGGGCCACTTTCTTATAACACACATAAAAATAAGCTCAAAGTGGTTTAAAGACATAAATGTGAGATAGGAAACTATCAAAATCCTAGAAAAGAATACAGGCAGTAAGGTCTCTTATATAGGCCATAACAAAACTTTTCTAGATATGTCTCCTGAGGCAAGGGAAATAAAAGTAAAGATAAACTATGGGAACTACATCAAAATAAATAGCCTCCACACAGTGAAGGAAACAACAAAATTAAAAGGCAACCTATTAAATGGGAGAAAATATTTGCCAATGACATATCTGACAAGGGGTTAGTATCCAAAATATATAAAGAACTTATACAAATCAATACCCAAAACAATGAATAATTTGATTAAAAAATGGGTAGAAGAAACAAACAGATATTTCTCCAAAGAAGACTTTCAGATGGCCTATAGACACATGAAAATATGTTCAATATCAGTCTTTATCAGGGAAATGCAAATCAAAACTACAATGAGACATCACTTCATCCTTGTCAGAAAGGCTAAAGTCAACAATGCAAGAAATAAGTGTTGGTGAGGATGTGTAGAAAAGGGAACTCTCTTGCAGGGAACTCCTGCAAACAGGTATAGCCACTGTGGAAAATAATACTGTAGTTCCCCAAATGTTAAAAATGAACTAACCTGGGGCACCTGGGTGGCTCAGTCGGTTACGTGTACGACTTTTGCTCAGGTCAAAATCTCATGGTTCATGGGTTCGAGCCCCACGTTGGGCTCTGTGCAGACAGCTCAGAGCCTGGAACCTGCTTTAGATTCTGTGTCTCCCTCTCTCTGCCCCTTCCCCAGCTCACACTCTGTCTCTGTCTCTCTCTTTCTAAAATAAATAAACATTAAAAAAATTAAAAAAAAATAGAACTAACCTATGATCCAGTAATCACACTACTGGGTATTTACTCCCCAAATACAAAAACACTAATTCAAAGGGGAAAATCCACCTTAATGTATAAAACAGCATTATTTATGATAGCCAAATTATGAAGCAGCTGAAGCTCAAATGTCCATCAACAAATGAATGGATAAAGAATGTGTGGTTTATGTATACAATCGAATATCATTCAGCCATAAAACAGAATGAAATCTTTCCATTTGCAATGATATGAATGGAGCTATAGGGTATGATGCTAAAGGAAATAAGTCAGAGAAAGACAAATACCATATGATTTCACTCATACGTGGAATTTAAGAAACAAAAGAAACAAAGGAAAAGAGAGAGAGAGAAAGACAAACCAAGAAACCATCTTAACTACAGAGAACAAACTGATGGTTACCAGAGGGGAGGAGGGTGAAACAGGTGATGGGGATTAAGGAGAGTACTGCTGTGATGAGCACCCAGTGATATATGGAGGTGTTGAATCACTATATTGTACACCTGAAACTAATATAACATTGTATGCTAACTATACTGGAATTAAAATTAAACAAGTAAATTAATAAATACAAAAAATAATGAAGTGAGGAGAAGTTAGGAGGGTCAGACAAACGAATTGTAAGACAACTGGGAAAACCAACCTGAGTTCTGCAGTTGGAGGTTTGTGTTTTGGGGTAAATATAAATGACTATATTTACACACCTTAAAGTATTTTGTGTTGTGTTTCCTATATCATTCAAAGGTTAATACTCTCTTTTTTGGGAGGGGCAGGAAGGAAAAGGAAACTTGTCTAGTTGTTATCATTTTAAATGATTTCAATAAATAAAGGACATATGAAAGAAATTGTCTGATGCCCTGAAGAAAAACCAATATCAACTATTTGAAGCATCAAAATTTTTATCCTCTGCAAATTTCCTGAAGGCTGAAGGAGAGCTTAGTCTAATAAAATAAATTCAAATTTTCAAAGTCCCATACTTACATGTGTGAAAACCCACATGAAAGTGTAAGTGAGGGAGGTATTGATCAGTAGCATGAGAAAAAGACCTGTAGACAAGATAATAGTGCTCCTGGGGCTGCCAACAGAGTAAATTTGGTATAAATTTCATATTTGATGCCTGTCTTTAGGGATGTCAGGGAGAAAGAATTTCTGTCCCCTTCAAGTTTCTTTTAGCTAGACCAGAAATCAAATTGACACAATGCAGATTAACAGGAGAAAATCTAATTTAATAGCCTACAACCAGTGAATTCATATATACATGGGAAATCCAAGGACAGTCAGGCAAAATGAGGTATATATGTCATCCAGAACTAAGGAAAAGGAGGTAGGGGTCTGTGACTCCAAAAGAAAGAAATGCAATTCACAGGACAATAGGGAGAAGAGAAGATATCTGGTAATTTGATGTTTGCCCTGTGATACAGATGGATCACTGAGATAAAATTTATCTCTGGGGCATTTGTGTGGCTCAGTCAGTTAGGTGACCAACTCTTGATTTCACCTCTGGTCATGATCTGAAGGCTCATGGGTTTGAGCCCCACATCGGGCTCTGTGCTGACAGTTGGAAACTGCTTGGGATTCTCTCTCTCTCTCTCTCTCTCTCTCTCTCTCTCTCTCTCTCAAATAAGTAAATTTACTTTATCTCTGGTAGTAACTCTTATTCTGAGAAATATCCCCAATTCGGATTCTTCTATGTAGTTAAGGGAGAGGCAAAATTTTCTCTGAGCCTTCAGGGTCTCAATTGCCTTCAGGTTAAAACAGTCTGCATGCCAGTAATGCATTCTGGGGTGAGCTGTCCTGAATTCCTTCAAACACAAAATAATCTTTATGCCAAAGTGGCCCATATTGGAATGGCCTGCCTTGGCCTTTACAGGAACAATCTTAACATTTTATGTTTCAAATACATAATATTTGCTTTACTGATTTTAAGGATAAATTAGAATTTTTATCTGACTCCATACTCTCAGCATTTCTATAGTATTTATAAGGAAGATTCTTTTGATGATTTAAGATGGAATTTGATGTTAATTTTCAATGAATTTTTTAAAAAAAATATTATGGAATGGAAAGAAGGCATCCTGAGAGATATCATGAAAATTTCTTTTCCTAAAAACATTGCCAGAGTCAGGAATACATTGGTTTCCTTAAACTTAGGTATCTACCAACACCTTTCAAAGGCAATTATGGAAACTAAGATGAATATGTGTGTAGGTATCTTTTTATGTATGGGTGTAATAGGAAAGCATTAAAAAAACACTTTGCATATGTGACTTGTTTTAAAATGTAACACTTTTCAGTTATTATTAATACCTACTAGTCCATGAAGGAAAGGACATCCTCAGGAATAAAGATCTGAAAGGCAAATTTTCTAGTATTAAAGAAAAATATAATCAGCTCAATTTCATATAAAAATGTAATTGTATTTTAATTATTAAGTCAATATTTCATAAACTAAAAAAAATAATGGAATATAACATGGATTTTCTGGCAATACAAACTCATGGTAAGGAAAATATGAATAAGATTCATTCACTACACCGAACAGTTTTGAGACTGGAAGGTGTTTTCTGGCATAGAGCTGCAGGTAGTGTCTTATAGTGTTGTCACTTGGAAGAAAAATTTATGATGATATGCTTTCCAGAAATGGACTATATTCAAAAGAAGAATTGAGAAATAAATTATCACCAGGTGATGCACATTAAAAGCTATAGCAAAGAGTGTAAAGGAGGCAGGGAGATAAGAAAAAAAATTATAATTCACTGTGAGTGACAATGCTATCAGGCAAGTTCATGAGAAGAAGTGGAAGATAGAACTTAAAGAGGAAGTAGAATCGACAAAGAAAGGAGTAATCTTCATTGAGAGGACAAAACTATTCCATGAGAGAAACTGAGGCAACAAGAAATCAATATACATGTGTGGTCTACTTAATGTGGGATTTCATATCACTCTAGTTTCCTTAACCAATCGGGAAGTTTATTTAAGGAGCCAATACAACTTTTTCCCCAAATTAAATCAGTCAATTCACTATTCAATCCTGCTACATAGAAGGCATTGTAGACATAGAATTATTTAAGCTAGTATGAAGACTGTGCTTTCATTTGCTTATGAAAATAGAGATGCATTTAGAAAATGTACTCAGGCATAGGGGGAAAAAAGCTAATAAATTGTTCATCCTATGGAATGGAAAAGTCATTACTGGACTCAATCATTTCTGGAAAGAAATGAGTGGAATTTTTTTTAAAGGAGGAAATTCACACAGGTGGGTATTTATACTTCTGTTTTCCGCCATATCCCTCCATTGTAGAGCCTCTCTCCCTTCTTTTTATTGATTCTTTTTTTTATTGATTCTACACTGTTTCTCACCCGACAGATTCTACGGATTGTATATTGCAGGGAGAAATTAAGTTGTATACATTTGTGCACCCATGTATTTGTGGAGTATGTGTCTCAAGAGGTTGGTAATTTTCTATATTCACAAAGGTTTATCTTGTAGCATAGGGCCAACATGTATAAACCACAAAAAGGAGATGCCATCTCAAAAGCTTAATTCTACATGGGGAAGACTTACTTTGTCCTGCTCCCCCCTTCAAAATAGAATGAAGTGAACTTGGAACAGTTAAATCAGCAAAAGGACTCTGGAAGTTAGAAGGAAGAAGAGGGCACTGAGCAGAAACCTCAGGACTTGAGAAATGACAGTCCAATGAGTTTTCTGTGTTTTTCTCTCTTTTTAGTTTCCTTCTATCTGGAGCAAGGCACCAGAAAGGCCTGTATCCCAGAATCATCAAGGCATGCTGGTGATAATTTTAGCTGATGATTTTGCCTCATAATTTATTGAAAAAAACTGGAAGTTATTAGATACAAATTCTCTCACCTTTCAACTTTCAAAGTACAAATGGAACCCTGTCTCTCTCCTTCCTGTTACAATGGAGGCTGTGTGTATCAGAGGCCAGGCCCGACCTGAGCTCTACAACCCGTTCCTCTCAAGTTATCCAGGACCTCTAGGTAAACTATACACCCCTTCCAGCATGGTAATTTTTGCCTTATTGCTGAAGCATCAGCATGCAAACATTTTTTAGCATCTCCCATTGGGGAGATGGGGGAGGGGAAAAATGACTCTATAACTTTATCTACATTCCTGATCATGTGCTACTTTTCTTTCTTTCTCCTTCTTTCCTTCTTTCTTTCTTTCTTTCTTTCTTTCTTTCTTTCTTTCTTTCTTTCTTTCTTTCTTTCTTTCTTTCCTTCCTTCCTTCCTTCCTTCCTTCCCTCCTGCCCTCCCTTCCTCTCTCTTTCTTCCAAAATTCTAGGGAATAATGTATTTTTTTTTTGGTCTCTATTTCATTATTCACTTACTACTTTTTGTTCATCTGTTTGTTTTACTTTATTTACAATGATTCTCTCTTTTGGCTTGGAATTTATACACTCTTCTCTCTTTTCAGTGGTTACTCTTACAATATCTAAAATTAAATAATATATCTTAAACCAACACATAGACAACAGACCAAAGAATACTTGAGCTGTCATCACCCTTTTCTCAGCTTACCTGCTATCATTGTCTCTTATTTGGGTTCTATCATTTCTTATTCTTTCAAATTATCTTTATTGTTATTATCACTATTATAACTGAAAGTGTATCATTCTGTTGGTGAATTTTTACCACTTAATTTGGTCACCATTTCCCTTCGTATTTCATACCACCCTTCTGCACTAATTTCTCTTATTCACTAAGTGCAGATTTTAGAGGTTCCTATAACATTTGTCATAATTATACTACAACAGTTCTATCTGCTAATAGTTCTTTAATGTGTATTGTTCTTGCTAGACTTATAAGAGTAGGCCCTTATTAGTTTTCTCTTAATTTCTGTCACACAGCTCAGATCCTAGTGGTTTATTACTTCTTATTCAAAATTTGGTGGAGTAAACACATTGAGTAGAAATTCTGCATCTCCTTACCTTTTTCTTGAAGAGTGATTTCCCCTCACATTATAATTATTCTAGTCAACCAGTCTGAAAAGTCCCCAAATCTAGTTTGAGCAAAGAAAGAGAAAGGTTGGGGTCAAGATGGCAGAGGAGGAAAGAGAAGAGAGGGAAGAGGACCTCAAAGTATGGAAAGGAAAGAATTGTAAATTCCTTAGGTCTTATAACAAAACTGTCTTTTTTGTCTCTACCACTGAAATTCTGAGTTTCTATTAGTGTACCTTCCCAATAGAATGTATTTAATTTATAGATCTTGAATGAAGATTGAAAGAATATAAACTCCAGGATTGCAGATTATAATTCCTTTGGAAAAGATACAGTGACCCAAATCTTGCATGCTAGGTAGATTGTGCCATAGTGTTTGTTGGAGTGGTTTCTTTAGGAATGTGAGATACAAAGGTCAGAAAGAGGTTATGTAGAGAATACTTGCTGGAAGGCAGTTATGTATTAGTATAATCTGGAAGTTGAAGAATATATTAATATATTTTCTAAATGTTAATTTATTTTGAGAAAGGGAGAGAGGACACACATGGGGGAAGGGTGGAGAGAGGGAGGGAGAGAGAAAATCCCAAGCAGTCTCCGCACTGTCAGCCTAGAGTCTGACGCAGACTCACGACTTGAGCCGAAATCAAGAGTCAGATGCTTAAGCTTAACCGACTGAGCCACCCAGGTTCCCCAAGAATATATTAACATTTATTGATTTATTTTATCAGTGTTTTTTATTTTAATTAGAAAAAAAGTCTTTGACTTTTCCTCTTTTTTTCTTTCTTTTTCACAACCTATAACTCATTTGAGCTTTCCCTACAATTTGCTACTCTCCTAGTTCTGGTCCTGAACACCTCACTCCTCTTATACTATATTAGTCACACCTGTGTTCTGGACATAATCCTGCATAATTAGTGATCCATTTGTGTATATCCTCAACTAGACAATAAATACTTAGAAATCAGTCCTACTAAACTCTTCATCTTCAAATAGTATCCCATTCACCTAGGCCTTAAGCAATATCTGACACATGGCAAATTTTTAACAAATTCAGTGACCCTTACATTCCTTTTCTTTAATACAGCCTCATTCTAATTCACTGTCATCTTCCTGTTTTCAAACTGGAAATTTGGTGCCAAACTTTTGTATGGTCCATCGGATAGATTTTTCCAGGTTCTGGGTAAGGGACTCAATCAAGGGAAATACAACACGTTAAAAAATATGCTGATTCCTTGATGTCACAGATCTTATGATTCAAAAATTTTTAAATGATTCCAAAGTACATATATAACATATTTATTTTAAAGAGATTTTGTTAAAATTGTTTTCGTAAATTTAAGGCTAAAATAATAAAATTAATTTTTCTAATCTTTTTTGTATTCTATTTAGAAATATGGTTGCCAACTCATAGAATGTTGTTTAATGTCTTTGTCATTGTTTCATGTCGAGGAATAATGATTTATTGGAAAACTTTTCAATCACCTAGTGTTTCTTAAATCATCAATATAATCCAGAGTCAAAGGTCTAATTTGACTTACATTTTCATATTGATCCTAGTAAGAGATCTTCTCCAATTAGTGTTTTCATCCAACTTCTCTTTAAGGAGCTAGAAGTTTTATAAAACTCTAATGCTATAAATTATAATTTCATTTCTCGAACTTCTTTGAGTGTAGATTTGACTAACAGAAACCATATGTAGTTTTGATCACATTAATATGGATTCACATTCAAAGAAATCTGTTGAACTGAGCTGTCTTCCAAACCCTTTCACATCATCTTATATCATTTTACAACAATTTGACAAGGTTTTTACTGGGGGCACCCAACAACTCCGTTCCTTCTTTTCAGTATGCAAGCTGGAAATGCTCCAGAACTTTATTTTTTAAAAGTCACTGGTATTATAAAACATACACTCTGGTTATATAAAAATCCACATTTGAATCAAATATTAGAATAATACTGTGTGTGTGTGTGTGTGTGTGTGTGTATATATATAATTATATAATAAAAATTATATTTTAATTAGACTCTTCTCTTAGGTCAGTGTGCAACTCAATCAAATGCTACATCTCCTGAGACTGATATAAGGTAATCACATTTTATAGGGAAAATACTGGAAAAGTGATAGTTCTTTTAGTTATTAATTTTTAATTTTTAATGGGTATAATTTTTACAAGCTATAACTTCAGTATATACAACTATAATTGATTAATCTTTTCATCACTGAATATAATTACCATCTCAATTCTCTAATACATAAGGTATTCAAAATTTAATCTAGGTAAATTTGGAGTAAACTAAGGTATGTCAAGTTTTTTCTCTGTTTGATTCTAGGTTGTCTTAGTCAACCTTAGTCAATTTAGAGTTCTCTCAAATACGTTTCTAGAGTTGCCTCTCAGTTCTTAGGCATACTTAACAGGTTGGTTCAATTGGTTCATTCCTGCTGACTGTCTGCTTATGCCAGCATCTGTTGAGTTGTCTTCTGTCCTCCAGATCTTTAAGCACTGGCATCTACATATCCCCTCAACCTTTCCTTGTCTTCCTATGTCCTTATTAGGTGTGCAGTCAGGGGTCCAAACACTTGGGATCCATCCTGCCTAGAATGTGGGGATTCCTTGGGTTTTCTGCCTTCTCTGTGCCCCTCTGGAAGAAATAGAATGCTTATAAATATACTCCTGTATCATTCTGATGCTCGGAGGATTTGGAGAAGCCATTTCCTGCCATCTCTACCACCATATATCTTGCTACCATGTTTTCCATATGGTGTTTTCAGTATGATGTGTGTGAAGGGATGATAGGAAACTCAGGCTCTCCAGAAGCTAAGCCAATGGCTGCTCTGCTTTCTTACATCAATACATGTTTGCTAGTTCCATCAAATCTGATGGATCAAGGCCTAGGATCCCTCCTAAGTGGCTACAGCCACATCCCACTGTATTTCCTTCCTCTGTGACTACTGCTTGATCCCATTGTCTCTATCACATGAAATCTTTGCCTAGTCTGAGATAAACTAGACTGGCTATTTAATTTGTTCTCCCCAAATCTATTATTTGTAATATGTAAGTGACTCTTCACCTAGGATTAAAAAACAAACAAACAAACAAACAAACAGAAATAAAATCCCCTATACTATTGCAATTTAAACATATTTTTCTCCCTAAGCCTTGAGTTCACAAGTCTATTTAGAAGATTAAAAATTAATTAATTACCTCACTTCTTTTCCTCAGCATCACTGATACTTCCTTTTTCTGAGGCCATGAGGGAAAACTGTAAAGATTTCTAGGTTATAGAAAGAGTCCAAAGGCTCAAGAAAGGTAGGATGAGGCAATGCACCATTTAACACATCAAGGAAGATTAACACCAGTATCTAAAATTGACGTCCACTATAATCACCAATACAGAGGTAGGGATGTGACCAAGCTAGAGAACTTTTTTGTAGATAATATTCTTTTGTTTCAATTATTTGAGAAAATATAGTTTTCTTTTAAAAATGGTTTATATATTTTGAAGTTTTATTAATGGGTAATAGATATTAACATTTTAATTATTTGTTAAGTTTGAACAACTAAACATCCATCCTCTCACAAATTATAGTTAGATAATTAAACCAAATATTCCATACCAAGTAAAAAGGTAAGCACATTTATAAAACCTTGTTTTCCCATTTTTAGAACAAATGAACTGGGTACATTTATTCCCATTTTATAGATGAAGAAATTAAAGGTCACAAGTTAAATGACTTGCTTGAGGTCCCAAAATAGCCTTACACTTGAACCTCGAAGTTTAGTGTTCTTCACAGTATGTGTACCTCGTCTTAGTGGCTATATAGCAGACCCCAGAGTCTAGGGCACAGTGGTGAAGCATGGTAATGTAATGAATACTTTTCCTATTCAAGTATTATGATGTCATTATTCAAAATACAAGTTTGTTCATTTTAGTTCTGTTTTGATAGGACCAGACCAGGGGAGAGACCTAGAAATTGTTAGCCCTTCCCAAAGAGACTCTTGCATCTAATTTATAATGATAAATGATTTATAATGAATCTTTACCTATAATCCAACTTTGTCAATTAAATTGGATCATCCTTTATGCCACTACAGACTATATGCTTTAATAAAGTAGTAGGTTAAAAAATGGTTGCTTTGTAGCCATAAAGAACTGTTATCAGTTCCAAAATATATCAGACATATTCTAGTCAGAAAAAGTAAAAACTGTTAGGAAAATCTAGTAAACAATGGAATTAGAAATATATAATCACTTCTTCCATAAAAAAGCATGCTGCTTGCCATCTGACATGTTCATGAAAATAGAATTGCCCTAGAATTTTCTGCTTTTAATTTCAAGTCTTTATCCAAGTATTAATTCAACTATTTGTCCAAGTAGTCGAGATTTTGTGATAATTTAATCTGTCCGCTAAAGCAGCTGTTCTCAACTAGAAATGGTTTGGCTCCTGGGGTATATTTGCCTAAAGAAATCGTCGGATTCCTCCTGAGGGGGCAAAATCACTCCTAGTTGAGAACCACTGCCCTAAAGACACATCTCTCAGAATATTTGGTCAGCATTAATATCTCCAGTGGTTTCTACAAGATGGGAAGAAACACTATTAACAGTATCAATAGTTGAATACAAGGGGGAAATGCAGGTGGCTTACTCTATGACTCTGTGATACTTTCAGTGTCTAGACACTACACTACAGAAGAAAGCGGAAAGTTTTTGAAGATATTAACTCTTTTACCACCTCCACTGAGCATCCATAGGGTACATGGGTGCCTCGTCTTGGCATTAATATAAATGACAAGTAGAAGGAGAAAATAGAATTGGAATGCCCAGTTCTCTAGCATGAGGAATATTTCTTCACCAAAGACATAAAAGATAAAATTGATTTTCAACCACTATAAATGGTGTTTTTCTCCAGTTCATAAAGTACTGATTTTTCACAATTTACCACATGTCCAAAAGATCATGATTTTAGGAACCTTTGTAGTCTCCTTTGGGAAGGAGTAATCTGATTTGTGTGAAGCTATTTTTTTATTATCTCCTGGATATAAATATGCCAAGTAAAATTGTTTGGATATTCCTTGTCCTGTCAGTTTTTTGAGTTAAAAATCTTGTGAATTATTAAATGTAAATAGATAAATGTGGCTTTACCTTTAAAATAAGCTGCATTCTCGCTTTTGTCATTAAGCATAAAGGCCATATATTTACAACCTTACTTTTTAAATTTTTTATTTCAGATGATTGGGAAAAATGCTTCTTACTTATAGGCTGTCTTATAAATGTGGAAAGATAATATCTATATTCTTTGCAGTGTCTCACTTTGAAAACCTTACAAATATGCAAATCTCATTTATTTTTCAGTTCTCTGTGCTTTTTGTAAAAAATACCCTCCAGGCACAAGCACAATCAACTAACAGTAGTTAAAAATGGACAGTTTATTTAAAAGAAGCACCAGGAGCAAAAATCAAACCATAATAAACCAAGTAATATAGCATAAAATAACAATTATAATTTTGCCAGCCCAGAAAAATACGCTGTTAAAAATAATAACAAAATTTGCTTAGCTGGACTTTAAGAGAAATTTAAGAGACAATGTGACATCTGAACAACAAGGAATAGAACTATTTTAAGAACATACCCACATATTATCTTTAATACTTTCTCCTGAGGGTTATCTCTGACTCTGTGGCCATCCTAAATAACCTCCTTATATGACATTTAATTTCAAGTGTTCCGAATCCCCTAGAAATTCACATAAGTATGTCTGTGCCTGAAAAAATGTATAAATCTGAAGGCATCAGGCACTATGTATATTTGGAATCTTAGTTTGTCCTTAGCCACCGTCTCTTCCCTTTTTCCTGTAGAATATATTCAGGAACAACTGTTTGTATAAACTAGTACGATAACCTCCACTAGCACACTACCAGCAGATTGAGTTTCTCTTTATAATCAAGATGACAGATATAATTAAAAGACCAATTGGTAGGGTCTAGTATAATGAGTCTTTGGACTCACAATGTAGAAATAAAGGTAGACATGAGGTAGGATCTTGCTTTCTCTTCATTGCACAATACACGACAGATACATCTGCAAAGACTGAGTGCTCTTAATTGCGTGTCTGCAGTTTTTAAACAACTCATGGGTACCTCCAATGTCTTTCTTTTTGCCAGCCTGTATTAAAAGTGGAAAGGAGTGGTGCTGGTCAGGGAAAGTGGGAGACACATAAAAACTAGACAAGGAAATGGACAGGAAAGTGGGATGCAGCATCAAAGTGGTGCTATTGGGGGGGGGGGGGAGGGTCTGCTGTGCTGAGAGGTGACCATGGCAACAAGGGATCTGAGATGATGAGAGAACAAACATGCTCAAAAAAAACGTGAGCTGCTTCATCTTTTATCAGAGTACTCGATTGCTTTCAGAGTTGAACCAGCTAAGTACTTTGTTGTTAGTTTTTATCTTCCAGGAACCAAATGAAGATTTTGGCAGGATCAGTCAAAGAGCACTCAGAAAGCAGGTAGCAAAGTGCATTTCTCTGTATGATAGCCTTTCTAGACTTCTTTTCCTGGATATTTTCTTCAAAGTATTTAAAATTACCATCAACATGGACATATCTGGCAGCTAGGGGTACCAACCTAAACAATGCTAGTGGGCAGAACAGGAGTCTCCATCTGCATTAGTCTGTTTGCTGGCATGATTTGAAGCAAACCTGCACAGCTGTTCAGGGAATAGCAGAGCCATTCCTTATTAATTTCTTAGTCATCCTAACTGCCTCACTGGTTATCCCTATTCTCTGAAGTACTCTGGAGAGGCAAATGAAAAATCTGGCACAGTTTCCACTCAGAGAAAATGCAGCTTGGGCAATGCTGACTTGGTTAAGGCCAATATCTTTATAATAAGGAATGCTTAGTATAGAAATAGATTTTTGATATGTCCTCATGTTGACAATTGTTTAGAAGTCATCAATACACACACACACACACACACAAATATTCTCTTAAGAATACTAAAGACTATATGGTCAAATAACATAATTAAACACTAACATTTTGCTGGGACTTTTGGAAGTCACTTGTTTTCATACAGGTGATGAGATAGCGGGCTCTAAATTCTCTATCACCCCTGTAATGACACTTATATTTGGTTAGAGGGGATAATAATTTCCCCCTACGGTGATGATTGATACTGTGATGTTTTCATTGTTCTATTGTTTCAAAAGTGAAATTTCTAGGTTGGCAAATATTATCATAAGTATGTTGAAGTTAAAAGGAGCACTTGGAAAAAAGTATTGGAATGGCGACTAAATTATTAAATATTTATTATTTTGTTAGTTTAGTTGGTGAACTTACTCATTAAGTTAGGTTTTCTGTTTTTAAGAATTGATACCTGTTAACAAGTTATTATCCATGCATCATGCACCATTTGTAAGATAATACCAAACCTGCCTTTAAGATTTCAGAAGTGGTACTAAATATTATTAACTTAGATTCCTATTTGTTATTTTATCCTTTGTCCACATTATAGTTCCCATTGCCTTTTTTAATATTTGCTTTTCCTTATCCCATAATTTTTCTGGAGATAAATTTTGTGACAAAAACTAAATGAGAAGTTGAGGGAAAATGAGCTGTAGGATGGATGCTTGATGTCAGTTACACAGCCCTTAATCACCTGTTAGAGGGATTTTCATTCTTCCTGAAATATGAGATGTGACCTATTAGGTACTAGCCAAGATTTCTATCCTTCTGTTACATTCTGGTTGTAAACATGATTACACAATATTAGGTGTTTATGTAGCATCTTTCTTCTAAGTAACTCAAATAGTTTTCCATCCTTCACCTTTATTACTATCTATGAAGAAATAACTGCAATATGTATTTGTTCATGTCACAGAGAAATAGAGACAAAATGATGAAATGATTTATCGGTCATCAAAGTGATGATCTAGGTTGGAGCCTTATTCTGAATCCCATACTCTTTCTTTTATTAAGCAACTCCTATATGTGAGGGCAAATAATGGGGTATAGGAAAGGGAAGAAAGTAGGGCAAGGAGAATGGATATAATAGATTGGATAGTATTCTGATGGGCTTTCTGGAATGCTTCCATAGAAATCCACTCTGATTCAATGAATGCTCTTCGTCTTAAGTGATAAAAATTTGTACTTTTTATGAACTCAACACACAGTTACTATTGTGGACCCACATACGAGGGCTTCAAAAATCATGCTGTTGCTTCTACCTTTAAAAAATCTGTTTGGGGCATCTGGGTGGCTCAGTCATTTGACTGAAATCAAATTTCGGCTCAGGTCATGATCCCAGGATCATGAGAATGAGCCCCACATTGGACTCTATGCTGAGTATGGAGACTGCTTGAGATTTTCTCTCTCCCCATGCTGCCTCTTACCCACTTGCTCTCTCTCTAAAAAACCTGTTTGGAAACTGATAATACTATTTCTTGCAATAAGGGAACTCAGTGAGTGGTGCCTGGGTGACTCAGTCAGTTGAGCCTTCAACTTCGGCTCAGGTCATGATCTCACAGTTCATGGGTTTGAGCCCCACATAGGGCCTTGTGCTGAGAGCTCAGAGCCTGGAGCCTACTTCAGATTCTGTCTCCCTTTCTCTCTCTGCCCCTCCCCACTCACTGTGTCTCTTTCTGTCAAAAATAAATAAAAACATTAAAAAATTAAAAACAAAAAGGGAACTCAGTGGGAGGGGAAATTTTGATTTCATATTGTATTGTACCTTTTGAATCTTAAACTCTGTGAACATGTTATTTATTCAAAGAAGCCGTTAGAAGTTAACAAAATTTTTTTTAAATCATGTTTTAGCTATGGACTTTTTCTGCTTCTCATAAATCAAGATTTCTTCTGGATCACTGAAGATCTTCTCAAAATCTAAGATCTTGATTCCTTAAGTTCATTTGGATTTTAGCTCCTATTTTCTAAACTTTAATTTCGTTTTTCTTTTCAATAAGCTCTACACCCAAAGTGGGGATTGAACTCACAACTCCAAGATCAAGAGTTGCATACTCTACCAACTGAGCCAGCCGGGCACTCCATTAAGTTCAGTTTCACTGCAGGATACCCATAGAGAAACATTCAAGGGGATGGAAATTCAAAAATTATGGACAGGTTGGAATTGTCTATGAAACTCGGTGTCTACATGGAGCAGTATCTGTTCTGGAATCCCTTTATTTCTTCTATGCCTTTCAGACCTTACCTCACAACTCAGAGGAAGAGGCCCTTTAGGGTAGTGTTCCCTATGGTGATACTTAACCCAAAAGTGCTCCACTCCAAAGAACGTGAAGATCCAGGCAAAAGAGGACTTTCTAACATGGATGAAAGAGAAACCACACAGCAGCAGGATACAAAAATGAAAGAGGGAAAAGAAAGCACACCAAACGAGGAAAGTTCTGGATGCCTAATCAAGGCAAACTCAGCAGTACTTGACAAGTGACCTACAGGCAACAATGAAGACATTTTCCCCCATTCTCTACACTCAGAGTGCTTTCTCCTCACTAAGAGTTACACCAGCTCATGTCAGGTCCCACTGCTCTTGTGTGGTGAAATAGCAGGATTATGCTTGTGTTTTATTAACACTTTCCATTTTTTTTAAGTTTTTTTTTTTTAATGTTTATTTATTTTAGAGGACAGGGCGGGGCGCAGAGAGAGAGATGGAGACACAGAATCTGAAGCAGCTCCAGGCTTTGAGCTGTCAGCATAAAGCCTGGCATGGGGATTGAACCCACGAACCATGAGATTCCATGAGAGAGAGAGATTACCATGAGAGATTACATCATGACCTGAGCCAAAGTTGGACACTTAACCAACTGAGCCACCCAGGTGCCACTCTTCATTTTTTTGAAATTAAGAGTTACTTCAGGCAATAGGAATTTATGCTTTTAGTTTAATAAGTAAAATATCGGTTCAAAGCCTACAGAGAAGATTTTTATTTATATGGGTTAAATTTTAACCTGAGATTGGATTTCCAATGTATATGTACGTTTAATTTCATGTTCTAGTTCTAACCAGGATTTCTCTTCATATTTATTTGCAAGAACCACAACTCCATTAGGAGAAATCATAAAATTCTGCTGTTGATATATTTTTGTTTTGCTTTGTTTTGTTTTGAAAACTCCTTTATAAATGTGTTTTCCCCAATTTACTGCCTGAGGAACCATCTGCCAAGGTGTAAACAGACTCACATTATACATTGACAGAAGCTTGGTGTGTCAGCAGAAAATTAATAGTTGTTTTGTTTTTATTGCTAATACAATTGATTGTATGAAGCTATTTAATTGTTTTTTGTTTATCTCCAAGTTTTTCCACATTATTAACACCTTGGTTTTCTTTCCTTTTAATTACAAAAATGAATGAAGTCTTTAGGAACCATTTGTTATTATAGAACACTGTTTAATATAGCAAGGGTGTACTGGGCCAATATTATTTGTCTCTCCTCCATGTCCATACTATGAAAATTCTTTTTATTACATTTTTATTGTATGGTCATAGAATTCTACACATGAAGAGCAGAAACTAACACACAAAAAGCATTATAATCAGGAAGAGATTACATCAATGAAACTCCAGCACATTCAAAGTATTCAAATTATTTTTTAGGATTCATTGGTCATTACCCTTTAAAAGGAGTAAGGAAGAAAGCAATTAGGTCTAGAGCATAAATTGTGTAGTGAACAAAGCAGACAAAACTGAGTTGAAGATATTTTCATGTATTTTTATTGGTAGACATTCTTAGCACCGAGACAATTTTAGTTCTCCCTTCTTACCATCTATTCTCTTATTTTAAGGTAATTTCTTGGCTCTACCATTCTAGAAAAAGTTGAAAAGTGCAGAACAACATGGTAATTGAAATAATATCTTCTTAATCCTTAAAGAAAAATTGGCAGGATGGTCATTCTGATATTAATGATATTATTTGGTAGAGCCTATCTAAAGATACTGATTTGGGGGGCACCTATGTGGCTCAGTCAGCTAAGCATCCAACTCTTAATTTCAGCTCAGGTCATGGTCTCATGGTTCGTGGGATCAAGCCCCTCATCAGGCTCTGAGCTGACAGCATGGAGCCTGCTTGGGATTCTATGTCTCCCTCTCTCTTCCCATCCCCTGCTCATGCTCTCTCTCTCTCTCTCTCTCTCTCTCTCAAAATAAATAAGTAAACTTAAAAAAAATAAAGATGATTTTATCTCTGTCTACATGACTTCAAAAATCATACAATTTTTCAGCCCCCTAAAAAATGAAAGTTTCCTTCTAAAACTCTCAATAGCTTTCGATTAAAGATGGTTATGTAAGAACACTTTTAATCCTCTATTTCCATGGAGACACTGCCAAGAAAAATGAAATAAACTTTCTCCTCAATAAAATAAGAAAGTAGCTATGGCTATAAACAAACTATGAAAGCCCACTGCAAAATATGGTAATTTTTGAAGTGAGGGTAGGAAGGGTACAAAGAATCAACAAGACATCCCGTGGCATTTAAGTCCTTGCAAGAGCCAATGGAATGAAGCAATCCAGGGCCATGACCTGGTGATGGGGGGAGTGGCGGACACATAGTATAAGTATAACTGAAGGAGACTGCCTGAGGCAACGGGGGAGTGAGGGGGAGTGAAGTAGAGTGATTGTCCCTGCCAAAGCTGTGACTTAGAAGACACATGGGCCTTTTGAATGAAGAAAAACTGAAGAGATATGATCCCATGTGACATAATGAAATAAGAGATTTAGTGACACTATCCTAATAATATCTAACCTGAATCAAAGCCCAGATTTCTTCTGGTCCATTCATAAACTCTCCCACTGTTCTTCAGTAAATACTCGTCTTAATTCAACTCAGCTTAAGGCCATTGAATAGTCTTGGCCTTAAAGTGCGTACAGCAAAGGATGATCCTAAACAAAAGCTGAAGAACGTATATCAGAAGAGGTTTTACATAGGGCAGGTGGTGAAGCATTTTAAAATATGGTTCTATTGCTCAAAGAATTTATAGTTGACATAATCTCTTTTTTTAAAAAGAGAACATGTAGGTAATAAAAAGGTTTAAAGAGGGTAGGAGAAGCTGAGGTTTCCACAGGAGTGAAAAAATTCCACAGGAGATAAAAATAATTTTTATCAACAAAAGTAAGTAAATATAGCGTCACCTGTGTGGCTCAGTCAGTTGAGCATCCAAATCAGGGCTCAGGTCATGATCTCATAGGTCATGAGTTGGAGCCCACATTGGGCTCTATGCTGACAGCTCGGAGCCTGGAGCCTGCTTCAGATTCTGTGTCTCCCTTTCTCTCTGCCCCTCTCCTGCTCGTGCTCTGTCTCTCTCTGTCTCTCAAAAATAAATAAATGTTAAACAAAATTTAAAAAAATAAGTAAATATAATAAACAAATAAAAGCTAAATGATCACTGAGCAACAAAGGGCATGTGGTACAAGCAAAATATTCATACAGGAAGTAGACTGTGCGTCTGGGCGTTTAAAACTCATACTTATGTTTGTAATAAAAACAATCTTATTGGAATAAGTAATTCCAGTGAATTGATGATATGTATGGAGATATGTTTCCAGAAAATGGCAAAGTTCATGAAGCATTAAATTTAAGAGCTAAAACATGTAGAAGATATGCAAAAATATGTTAATTTTTCAGTCAAAAGACATTCTAAAATTTATAGTGTATTTCTGTGTGTATTAGCCAAAAATCATCTATTCACATAAATTGCATTATTGAACTCACAGTACAAATTTTTCACAAAATACTTCCAGTTATTATACAAAATCTGCATGTTTATGAAAATATAGTTGATATGTGTCTTGTTATATTTTCAAATGACATGGGAGGAAAACTGCTGAATATATACATTTCTTTTGCCAGAGCAGCACCAGGCAACTACAAACCTGAAATTGTCAAAATGGAATTCACGTTTCACAAGATTAAACTTTAGCAACTCTGTCTACCAAATAATAAGACGTATCAAAATTTTTCTCGAGATAGTCTGTTGTAAATACTAAGTAACTTGCTTAAATTGTTGACAGTAAAATATTTAAAAAATGGTATTTTTATTTAAATAATGAAGAAGAGTTATCTGATTTTAGTACCAAAATTTGCATTCAACTTCATTTAGAGACCTGATTTTATTTTAATTAATAAGGAAAAGAGTGTTCAAGCAGGGCTTGAACTCATGAACTATGAGATCATGACCCGAGCCAAAATCAAGAGTTGGATGTTTAACTGACTGTGCCACCCAGGTGCCTCTTAAATACTTTCTATATAGCCATAAAGTTATAATGTTAGAGGGGAACATATAGATAATCAAGTCCAATCCTCATCTTTATAGGTGAGTAAAGTGAGCAGAGAAAGGTTAGGTAAGTTACTGAAAGGCACAGAACAAGATAGTGACTGGGCTAGAAGTTGAATCCACATGTCCTGGCTTAGTATGAGTTAACTAGTAATGTGGTTTCCCAATGAATTGTGTGAATATTTCTTATGTCAAAAGCTCTAAGTCAATCTTATCTGGTTGAGATATTAAATCCTGGAAATCAGAAAACAAAATAAATACACTTTTAGGCTAATTCTAGCCTAATATCAAAGGGAAATTTACATTTAAGACATCAAGTTGATTTAAACATTTATTTGTCCTAAAATCTCCATAAATGTAAGAATTTAGTTGGATCACACAAACAAAAGCTTGCTTCACTGCCATATTATTCTCTTCTGAAAAGAAATGTACAGGTCCTATTTTTTCAATAATCTTTGTTCTCTACTTCCAAGTTACAGAGTATATTTGACTACATTTTGCTTTCTATCCTATGTCTACAATATGTTTTGTGAGCAGAAACCTGACCTTGATAGAGCTTTTTGAAAGCTTATAATGTACCATAATGGAAAAAAAAAAGCATTTCTAAGAAAAATCCTACTAATAAATGGAACTCAAGGTAATTCAATTATTTATAACATATACTCATTATTCTAGTGTTATGGCATATTGAATTTCTTTTTACATAGAAAAGGAAATAAAAATCACATCCACCATATGTTTTATTTTCTATTCTACACTATTCAATAATTCTTAATTTTTTATTGCATTCCCCTGTGTTTCTATTTTATTTATTTAAAAAAATCATCCTAAGACTCAGGCATTAGACTTATAAAACCCTATTATAAAGACTTTTTGTTAATTTGAAATTATTTAAATTTTTACACTTTACTATTTGGGGGATAGCAGGAAAGGAAACCCTTGCCTGTTTAAAATTACAAGCATTTTGAATATTTCATACAATTAACACAGATAATAATTATACAGAGAGTTGAACCATTTTTTCAGCTTGATCTTGGAGCAAGAATGTCAAATGGGCCCAAGTTCCATTTAATGTCAATATTTGCAGTGTTTATTAGTTGTGACTGTATTAGTCTACTAGGGCTGTCCTAACAAAATAACACACACTGCATGGCTTACACTCCAGAAATTTGTTTTCTCACATTCTAGAGGGTGGAAGTCCAAGATCAAAGTTGTGGAAGTGATGATTTCTCTTGAGAGATTTCTTCCTGACTTGCTAATGGCCATCTTCTTGCTATGTCTTCACATGACCTTTCTCTGTGCCTATACATCTCTGGTATATTCATCATTCAAGAACAACAATCCTATTGAAGTAGGGCCACACCCCATAATCTCATTTAATGTTAACCATCTCGTTAAAGTCCCTATCTCCAAATACAGCCACATTGGGGATTAGAAATTCAACATATGAATTTTGAAGGGACACAATTCAGTCCATAACAATGACTTTAGGTAAATAATTCACCTGTAAGCCTCTTTTTTCCAATGTATAAGAGGAAGATGTTAATAATTACCTTGCAAAGTTGTTATCAAATGAGATTCTATATATCAAGTCCCCAACACAATATTTATGCTTAACAAATACTCTCTATATGATGACTGTTGTTCTAATTGTAAATTTGCCACACCCACCCCTGACTCTCCATTTCTCATTGGTTATTGCATATGTATCAAAGAAGGAAGACAAGGAGTGGTGAAACCAAGAATTTATTGTAGAATTAGACGTAAAACTAATGATACTCCTGATTAGGAATTAACCAAGATCAGTTTAATGGTGGGCTATGTTCCACTTTTATGACTGTCCATAAGGATTTTGCAGTCATCTCACATCTAATTTTCCTTTGTTCTCTTGAGAGATGGGAATGTTATTAGAGTATCCTTTACTAGTAAATGTGATAGGAATAGACACACCCCTCCCCCAAATAGAGTACTAGTTTGATGTAGCTTATTTTGGCTTAATATATATCATTTAGTGATTTGAGCCTCAACATATAGATAAAGAAATCAATGTTCATTAGGTTAAATGAGTTGCATAGAGGTAAACAACTAATTTATGACAATGACTAAGGTGCCACTTAGATTTCTTAACTTCTGTCCAATATAGTTTTTAGTTCAGTTTAATTGTTTGCCTTACTCTGTAAGTCACTTTGGGTCTCTAAGCCCTCAGTTTGTTTTTCATTTATAAAATAGTGATAATAGTGGTACTTAAACCATTAGGAATTTTGACAGACATTGTGTTGAATCTATATATTGCTTTGGGTAGTATGATCATTAATATATTAATTCTTCTAATCTATGAGCATGGAATATCTTTTCATTTATTTGTGTCATCTTCAATTTCTTTCATCAGTGTCTTACAGTTTTCAGTGTACAGGTCTTTCACTTCCTTGGTTAAATTTATTCCTATGAATTGTTTTGATGCAATTATAAATAGAAATGTTTTCTTAATTTCTTTCTGATAATTTATTAGTAGTACACAGAAATGCTACAGATATGTATGTTGATTTCTATCCTGCTACTTTATTAATTCAATTATTAGTTCTAACAGTTTTTTGGTAGAGTCTTTAGGGCTTTCTTTTTATACAGTATCATGTCATCAGCAAATAGTGATAGTCTTTCTTACCCATTTGGATATTTTTTATTTCTTTTTCTTGATTAATTGCTAGGACTTCCAATATTATGCTTAATAAAAATGTGGAGAGTAGGCATCCTTGTCTTGTTCCTTGTTGGTTTTAGAGAAATGCTTTCAGCTTTTCACCAATGAGAGTGATGTTGGCTGTGGGCTTGTCATATATGGTCTTTATTATGTTTTCTATACCCACTTTGTTGAGGGTTCTTATCTATAAATGAATGTTAAATTTTGTCAAAAGCTTTTATGCATCTTTTGAGATTATTATACGATTTCTGTTCTTCCTTTTGTTAATGTGACATATCACATTGTTTGATTTACAGATGTTGGATGGACTATTCTTGAATCCCTAAAATAAATCTTACTTGATCATGGTATATTATCCTTGTAATGCATAGTTGAATTCAGTTTGATAATATTTTGTTGAAGATTTTTGCATCTCTGTTCATCAATGATATTGGCCTGTATATTATTTTTTGTTTTGTTTTGTTTTGTTTTGTTTTGTTTTGTTTTTGGTAGAGTCCTCTGATTTGGGTATCAGGGACACATAAAATGAATCTAGAAGTATTATCTTCTGTTCATTTTTTGGAAGCATTTGAGAAGTCTTCTGTTTTGTTTGTAGTGAGGTTGTTTTTTTTTTTTTTTATTACTGATTCAATCTCTTTACTAGTAATCAGTCTGGTCAGATTTTCTCTTTCTTCATGATTCAGTTTTGAAAGAATATATGTTTCTAGATATTTATTCATTTCTTCTAGGTTGTCCAATTTGTTGACATAATTATTTGTAGTTGCCTATTATGTTTCTTTGTATTTCTGTGGTGTCAGATGTAACTTCTCTTTCATTTTTTATTTGGTTTATTAGAGCCCTGTCTCTTTTTTTCTTGGCTACTCTAGCTAAATGTTTGTCAATATTATGTTTTCAGAAAGTCAGCTCTTAGTTTTTCTCTTCTATTGTTTTTGTAGTCTATTTCACTTATTTATGCTCTGATCTTTATTATTTCCTTCCTTCTACTGACTTTGGGTTTTATTTGTTCTTTATTTTAGCCCCTATGGGGGCTAGAAAATTAGATTGTTTATCTGAAATTTATCTTGTTTCTTGAAGTAGGCCTGAATTGCTTCATCTTCCCTTTTAGAGCCACTTTTTTTTTTTTACTGCATTCTAAAGATTTTGGGTTCTGTTTGCATTTTTCTCATCTCTAGGTATTTTTTATTTCTTCTTTGATTTCTTCAATGACCCATTAGCTGTTTGATATCATGTATAATCTCCAAATATTCATGGTTTTCTCAGTTTTCTACTTGTAATTGATTTCTAGTTTTATAGCATTGTGGTCAGAAAAGATGCTTGATATGATTTCAATCTTGAATTTATTGAGATTTGTTTTGTGGCCTAACATGTGCTCTATTCTGGAGAATGTTCCACATGCACTTGAAAAAAATGTGCATTCTGTTGCTTTTGGATGGAATATTCTGTATATGTCAACTTGTCCAATGTGTTATTTAATGCTGATGTTTATTCATTAACTTTCTGTTTGGAGGATATATTTATTGATGTAAGTGAGATGTTAAAGTCCCCTAATATTATTATACTGCTGTCAATTTCTCCCTTGAGGTCCATTAATATTTTCTTTATTTATTTTGGTGCCCCTATGTTGTGTGCATATATATTTATAAATGTTATGTCTTCTTATTGGATCGACCCTTTTATCATTATGTAATTCCCTTCTTTGTCTACTATTATCTTTATTTTAATGTCTATTTTGTCCAATATAACTACACTAGCTTTTTGTTTCCATTTGCATGGGATATCTTTCTCCATCCCTTTACTTTCAGTCTGTATGCATCCTTACTTCTGAAGTGAGTTTATTAAAGGGAGCATATAGATGGGTCTTGTTTTCTTTTTATCCATTTAGTCAGTCTATGTCTTTTGATTGGAGAGTGTAGCTCATTTACATTCATGGTAATTATTGATAAGTATTACTAACTGCCATTCTGCTGGCAATTATTTTCTGGCTGTTTCGTATACTTCCTCTCTGTTCTTGTTCTCATAGATATCACCTTTTAGAACTGTGGATGGATGGGTAAATGCATGGATGGTCAGTGTTAATGGAAATAACTTAGATTGATAAAAGTATAGAGAGGAGAAACTACAAGAAAAGTTATAGAGCAATAATGTACAAGTGTCTTTTGGAATGGAAATACTCCTTTGGATCTAAAATATTAAGTAGTAAGAGATATACCCAGAAAGTTAGGGTTCAATCATACTAATTATTTGGAATTAAAATTTTTTGACAAAATTGACATATTTATAACTTAATTATAGGACATGTAATTACTGGGCACCTAACCTTGTCCTTCATTTTCATCTATAATAAATAAAATTATGAGCAAGGCAGATGTACTTCATACATTCATTGAAATTATATATATAAGAAGTTGGCAATAATTAGAATACTAAATGGGAAAAATATATAACTTATTTTAGATTACTCCTAAAACTGAGATACCTAACTGTAGTTTTAGTCTATTATTTATCATTTTTATCATGGATACAACAGCATAAAATAAATTTAGAATGAAATGAAGTGGTTTACATGTCCTTTATAGTTTATAATTTTTTTATTTATTCATTTATTCAATATCAGATTTTGAGTTCCTATTTTATGTTGCCCAGGGTGCAAGGAATAGGACAATGAAATAAAGATCCTCCAAGTCTGAACTACAGATAAAAAATAACCAACAACAAGGACACCGTGGTGAAAGGATCATGCAAGAGGTATGTATGAAATGCTATAGGAGGTACCATAGAAAAAAGCCACCTAACCAAGTGGGGAGAACAAAGAAGGCTCTGTGAAGGAGTCAAGATGAGTCTTGAAAGATGAAACTTAACAATGTACAGTTACGTGTTTTGTCTTAAAATATATACAACCTATGGCAAATGATCTAAGACATAGTGATATTTATAATAAAAGAGAGATGAAGTTTGAGATTTATACTGATTGGAGAATTGATTGTTCATGAGGCTATAGCATATGAGCTAAGATGAGTAGTTTGTTGATATACAGAGATAGACAGGTGGCACACATCGGGATTACACAAGGGTATTTCTAGACAGGGTTTTATCAAAGGAACAAATGTAAATAAAAGCAGAATATACTGGGAATAAGGCAGATTCAGATATTGTGGGCATGGAGCTTATATAATTTATAGCCATCTTTAAGAAAACTTACACACATTTGAGAATAAAAATACAAAGAATACAAAAAGATACAGAAAATGAATGCTTATTTAATAAAAGGTAATATCCTGCCAAATTACTGTAAGCCTATAGATTTATGACTTTTCTTATGAGATCTCTTTCAACAGTTTATCACAAATTCTCACATAAAAATGTCTCCTGATTGCAACCTGATTTCAAGGTCTTCAGAACACTCTACAATCCCCAGCAACTTCTTGTATTCAGTGATGTTATACAAGTAAGTTGCCGTGGCACATCAGGTTCATCAGGATCAAGGTCAATGTCAATGTGATTGGGAATGGTACGGTTATGTGTAGAGGAGCATGGTGGAATGGTAGGAGTTGTGGGGGCAGTAGGGTTATGTATGACAAAATCATCGAAATGGAGGAAAATGAGGGCAATCATGGGATGCCTTAAAAGCCTTCTAAGCTTTTTGGTTTTATTCATTGAGAGAGTCTAGAAGGAGCTTGAAAAAGTAATTCTTGTACTTTAGGACTTATTTTCTTATAATAGAAAGTACACAGAAAATGATTTGCAGAGGTACATCATTTTTTTCCTGGAGTTAGAGTGGAATATGCATTCATATCAGAATTGATATGACCTCTACTCCAATCTAATGTATGCTATGCATAGTTAGATGACTTATGATAGGTTTCAAAGTCTACCATCAGTGCTCATAAAAATATATTTTTCATTTTCATGCCCTTAAAAATCCAAAGGTATTCAGCAAAATAAATTTGATCGAATTTTTATTATTTCCTTATTTTTTTTTAAAGTGATTTTATTTTAAATACATGTTTAGGAAAATCATGAGATAGCAAGGGGGTTTCATAATATGCCATTTTGATGGAGACAATGGCTTTTATTATTAAACTCCCGTACATAAGGACAGATAAACAGAGTAACGAAAGATGACAAATTGATAGGATTAATTGTCTGAATTAGGAATAAGAATAAAATTACATACTTGGGAGAAATGAAAAATTAAAGCTAAGCAAGATTTATTTTTGTCTCTTGCCTCTCCTGTTGCGTTTTTCATTGGTCCTGTTAGAGACAAAGGTTATAAATTGCTTGGAATTATTCTTCCAGGTGACTCCTTAAAGGGAAACTTTATCATAGTAGAGTTAGTTTCTGCTAAATGAGGATTCGACATGGATGTTCTGTGTCCACATCGTCTATAAATATAAGGTGCTTCTATGTAAGTTGGGTGGGGTGTTTTGACGAGTATAGTGCAATGGTTTCTTGCTTCCACAGTCAGCATCTGTTTTCCACCAACTTGCTGAAAAACAAGCATATATCCCCCTTTCCCAGTCTACCCCAGCTCCCTTCAGGCACCACAGCTGGCCCTTGTGCCTTCCATGAGAGGCTTTCCTAGCACCTGATTCTTGTTTGCCTTGCTTCCTGAGCATATCATCTTCATCTACCCCATATCTGAGTGACCAGGAGAATTTGTTAAAATGTAGAGAATTTGTTAAAATGTAGATTGCCTGGACCTCATTCCAGAATTGAGTGTAAGAATCCGTACTTTTCACAAGCTTCCCAAAGGATTCTTATTTGAACCTCAAATTTGAAAGCCTCTGTACATATCTAAAATGCAATGCTGAAAGTCAGAAGACTCATCCTACACTACCAGTATTCAGCAATGTTGTACATTACTTTGAATTTATGTCTTTTACTTTTTTATTGCTTATAAAATGATCACTGAATTTTATAACATTAATATTTTATATGCAAAATTAGGTTCTGGAACACTCTCCTTTAGCCCTTCCCTATTTCCCTTTCAATACCACTCCCTAACCCAGTGGCTCTCAAAGTGTAGTCCTAGGGCTAGCAATATCAGCATTACCTGGGAACTTATTAGAAATGTAAATTTTCAGGGGTGCCTGGGTGGCTCAGTCAGTTAAGCATTTTGATTTAGGCTCAAGTCATGATCTTGCAGTTCATGAGATCGAGCCCCACATTGGACTCTGCACTGACAGTGTGGAGCCTGCTGTTGGGATTCTCTCTCTCCCTCTCACTCTCTTCCCCTCTCCCACTCTCTTTCTATCTCTTTCTCTCAAAATAAATAAATAAACATTTAAAAAAGAAATGTAAATTTTTAGACCCTACTGCAGTCCTATTGAAACAGGAACTCAAGGAGTTGTTACACTCCAGTACAATGGTTGGAGAACCATTACTCTAGTCAATTAGTTTCTTTCCTTCTCAGTGCCTATTTATAGGAAATAATGGAATCTGTTAAATTAATTCATATTGAATTTTAGGGATATTTGTAATTCAATAGAAAATCCTGATGAAAGAGTTAATGCTAAACCCACAAAAATAAAATACTACTAAAAGAACTTATGTTATTATAGTTCCTAGAAGCAAGCATTTTTATGATAAGGCTGGTTAAGGGTGTGATCAAGCAATTAGGCATTTTATACTTAATCTGCATTTGATAGCAGCCTGTTTCCAAAATCAATTTATGTGTAGATGCATCAGAGCATACTTACTTCATACCATTCTCTCTAGTTATCTTCTCTATAGGGTAACAAGTAATGTGTAAACAAATCCAGGCTGATGTACACTTACTTTACTGACCATAAGTAGTTTATGATTTAACTGTGAACTTCTGGAGGTGATACCTTAATCCCATGTATTAGAAAAATCTAGGTTACCTGGTGGATTGATGAAATAGAGATTTTCCATGAAGCTTGTTCTATATCCTCATGACTCTATCATCTTTTTTTTTTCTTCAAAGGAGAGTTTAGATTTATATATAGAACATTTACCTTTAAAAAATAATAAAAAGATGTGGCGCCTGGGTGGCTCACTTGGTTAAGTGTCTGAGTCTTGATTTTGGCTCAGATCATGATCTCACAGCTCATGAGCTCAGCCCCATGTTGGGCTCTGCACTGACAGCACCAGTCCCGTTTGGGATTCTCTCTCTCCCTCTCTCTCTGCCCCTCCCTAACTCACACTCACTCATGCATGCACACATTCTCCCTCTCTCTCAAAATAAACTTTATAAAAACAATACTAAAAAGAAATATGACTGATGTATTTTCTTATTTGAAAGGCAGATAAGAAATACTAAATTTATTCTGAAATTTAGAAGAATGCATCTTTCTACTCAATATAAGGAAACTTTTCTAAGAACTAAAGCTATCCATCCACTAACCTCAAGCAGCATACTGTCAGTATTAAGGGCACATGCTTTGGAAGTACAGGGACTTGAGTTTATGTCTTGAAGCACTTCCTATTTGTTGTTTGACCCTGAACAAGTTAGTAAATGCTCTAAACCTCAGTTGAATAAATAAAAGTGATGATAATGTCTTCCTCATAAGGTTATTATGAAGATTAAATGGGATAATTGTGAACTACTTGTCACATTACCAGCACAGATGAACACTTAGCAAATGGTAGCTATTATTTTTGTAGTTTCAAGCAGAAGCCTAATCCCCACCTTGCAGAGATGCTATAGAGGGTGGGATGTAAGAAATGCTAATATCTATTTCAAATCTATAAATCTTAGGCCCTGGAAAACCTTATATTCTATAATTTCTCCATTTAGATGAAAACTGTATATGGGACACAATTAATTAAATAGGAAAAAAAGCCTTCCTCGAAGATATTTTAAGATGAATTTTGGCTGGCTTATTTTTTTCAAGTATTCATAAAACAAATCCCAAATTCTCCTTAGTGGTAATTTTCCCCCCACTGTGAAATACTTCCACATTGAAAGCACACTTTCCTTAATGATACCTCTGCCTGTCACAGCAATACTCAGACATGGGCCTGCATCCGTACACTCACACACATCTGTCTCGGCCACATGTCAAATCTTGTGAAGCTCATGGAACATCATCTAGGTTGGCTTCAAGTGTACTTGGTGTCTGGAAGAGAGTGGCTTCTTTCTTTTTCTAGTCTGTTTCAATATTCTTCCAAGAATATAGCTTTCTACTTTCCCCCAGTGTTTCCCTGGGTTAAGGAATGGATGGAAGTTTTTATCCTTCTGGCAATTTTTTTCCTGCCATTTTTCAAGGTATTTGACATTGGAGGGTTTTATTTCGTATATTCCTTGACTGAGTTTTAAAAACATCCAGGAAGAATCAACAATGTTTTAAAGAATTTTAAAGAAGAGATTTTCTCTGGTGTTCTCAGGAAATATGATTTTAAATGAACGATGAATGAGTAAAACTATTTTTAAAAAATGGGAAAAGCACTGTTATTTTACCTGATATATTTTCTAGATGAAAACAAATCTGAGACTTCAATCAAATTTTAAACCATTTCATTGTCTTTGTCTATAAATTCCATATCTTGCTATCAATCCTATAGACTTTTCGCTAAAACTGGTGTTCGAATAACAACAGAAATGCAACTTCAAAAAGTGAACCTTTATATCTATCACTTGTGACAACCCTTCTTGACTTCACTCTCGGCCAAAGAGATGCACTATTAATAATGTATTTATTTTACTATTGGCTGCATTTGCCTTCACACTGGGTAAGGGCCCCTTGGGGACCTAGAATGCCGATGGAGTAAATTCCAGCTGGAGATTTATGGAGTCAATGATCCTTAGTCCACAGCAACAGTCTAATAAATGACTCAGACAGAGGTTCGTGGACATTCAGTCAATGTCTGGCTTTGGAAGCAACACATTTATGAGAATCAATGATCTTAACTCAGACTGGAGCCTCTGGTATGGAACTGCACAGGTTTGTTTATTATCAACTCACTCTGGTAAGGAAAATAGAGTTACTGTATGTTCTGTTTTATGCAATTATGTGTCAGTATTATAAAGTCCTCACTACACTTCCATTTACATAAAATCCCAAGGGTCAGAGTCAGAGTAGGTAGGGGAGGGATTTGAACTTAAAACCAGATATCCTGGGAAGAAATCCTCTTTTTCCACTTATTCCCTGTATGATTATAGACAATCTCCTAAGATCAGCATTTATAACTTATACTGGGTTTACTGTGTAGCAGCAACTCTTCTAAGTTTTATATACAACATTTTTATGGTATGGGTACTTTCTTTGTTCCAATTTTGCAGAAAAGGAAACCAAAGTGTATAGAATTTAAGTAACTTCTCCAAAGCCACACAGCTTGTGTGCGGGGGTTGGGAGGAAGATTAAAAGTCTGGCTCCAGGATCCACTTTCTTAACAATTATACATACTGCCTCAGCTTTTAGAGATTATACAACAAAAACAACATCTTTGATAGCAACAGCTAAAGAATGTTGTTGGTCCCAAACATAATGATGTGATGAGTGTTAAAATTATTAAATATTAAACATAAAATAACTTGTTATATAGAATTATGTAAAAGATGGGGAATAAACTATTGTTGTTGTCATTATTATTATTATCATGATTATTATTTCAGTGATAGGTATTCCAAATATAATTGTCCCAGTATCTCTGTCAGTTAAGACTTAGTGCATCAATCCCACTTTTACAAATGAGAGAAGTAAAATTCAAAAGGGTAAAATTATTTGCCAGATTCCCCATAGTTATGAAATGGTAGGGCTGAGATTCCAACTCTAAAAATCCAATTTATTTTTATTCTATCATATTGAGTTTAATAATCATGAATAATATTACTACCCTTAAGATGTTGACACTTTGGCGGCAGCTGGGTGGCTCAGTAGGTAAGCCTCCAACTCTTGATTTTGGCTCAGGTCATGATGTCATGGTCATTGGATCAAGCCCCACATAGGGCTTGTGCTGACAATGTGGAAACTGATTGGGGTTATCTCTTTTCCTCTCTCTCTGCCCCTTCCTTCACTTGCTCTCTCTGTCTCTGTCTCTCTCTCAAAAATAAATAAATAAAATGAAAAAAAGAAGTTAATACTTTTATTTGTTGAAAGTACATACGGTTCTGAAGAGAAATTGTAAACTTTTAAAGTATATTGGTATAGATTATTAAAATAAATGGAAGCATATCTCCCCCACCCCCACCCCGCTGTCGTAATGACTGAAATTTGTTCAGGAATATAACATTTTATTTTAGAACATCTAAAATATATACTTTAATTAAACTGAAAGCTCAAATTGATTTTTTGGCAATCCCTAAAAACAATATGATAGGGGTGCTTGGCTGACTCACTCAGTAGAACAAGTGACTCTTGATCTCAGGGTGGTGAGTTCAAGCCCCACATTGGGCCTGGAGCCTACTTAAAAAAAATTTAAAGAATATAATGTAATGTATACATGAAATGTCCCCTTCATAAAGCAGGCAATTGATTTCTGTGGTTGTTAAGTATTTCTTGGATAACAAAACCTGTATCTGTTACATTAAATCATCTTGAAAAAAATCTTCATATTGCTGATGCCTCATGCACCAAAGGTGCTCTCTTGGTATTGCAATTATGTGTGCAGGGAAATACTATAGTACAGGCAGAAGGGAGAAAATTCAGACTTGCTACAGAGTCCACATCTAATTTAGAGACTTAAAATAGTTGAAGTCTGGTTCCCATTAGGCCATAGTTTCAAACCATGTTGAAAGGATGAGGGGTAATAGATATTTGATATGCATATACACTATAGTGATTATACTTCTATAAGGTCGATTGGAATCATATGAGTAGTTTAACACAGCAAGGCTCCTTTAACACCATCAAATAACCCATTTGACTCAAAAGTACACAAATCAAGTCTTAGGTCAGAGGATCATTTTAAAAGCACAGATATTTAGGGGCAAAAGGCCCTGAGAATTTGCCCTGTTTTATTTTACCAGATTAATTATAACAAACTAGGGTTTGGACTGAATTTGAGATAACAGAATAAGACCATCCAGGGTAAAGAAAACCAATATTTCAGCTGTGTAACTTGTAAAGACTGTGGTAGCTAGGATTTAGGAACATTGGGGTGGGATATATTAATGTGGATTTAAAATGACATTATAACCAACATGTAAAAATAACCCAGGACTTGCCATTCCTCTCCATTAGTTTCCCGATAGAAAAGTATACCCAGCAGAAGCAAAATTACCATTTTACTATGAGGGGACTTTTCCCTTGAATCCTCTACAACTCTCTAGTGGGCTAGCCAGAGACAATGAAGATGATCGCTAAACTAGGTAAATCTAAATCAGCCCAAATGAAAGCAGTCTGAAAGATCTGTTAAGTTGGCATCTTCCCCAAATCCCAAATCCAGTTTCACACCTGAATTCAAAATAAGGCCAACTCATATGTACCTGCCTAAAAAGTGAAAAAAAATGAATTTGGCCTAATGTCAATAGTGGGACTGTCCTGAGTTCCTTGCTTTAGACCTTTTTCAGGTGTCTCCCCTAGCTATGCGAGAAAAGAGCATTAAAAAAAAATGCCACCTCCACCTATAATTCTTTTGAAATATCTTCACTTTACACTATAGCCCATTATAACATCTTGATCCTGAAAATCTCGGATCAAAACTCTTTTCCCAAGGGATGAAGTTGGGGCTAAGTGGTGGAGGCAGGGAGCAGAGAAGAACCTTGAATTGCTTATACATAACACCATATACTTGATTTTTTATGTACATTTTATTAACATTAATTAACATTAATATCAAAGCTCGTAATCAACCAAGAGTGTAAGAATTCCATCTGGAGCTAATCACAGATTATCAGAGAAGTCATGCCTACAACTTTTCCAGTCCTTGCCACACAATTCTTTCTTAGACCAAAGAATTAGGAACTTTATATTCTCAATACCCTTTTGATTTTACTTCTAAGGTTTTTGAAATAGTTCAGGAAAGTACACTAAGCTTACATTAAGCATCAAAAAGCCATCCTGAATCTCACTTTGAAGTTTTCTGTTATCCCGCTGGGCTGCAAAACAAGATTTTTCAATGTACACCAGGTCACATCAACTTGAAAATGCCATTATACCAGTCATGTAAATATAGCAGCTGTGTGTTAATGCCCTCCAAAAGGTAACAAAAGACAACCTCTGCAGGTAATTTCTTAATCCCACAGAAAAGATAAAATCCTCAGTTTGAAATTTCTCTCTTAAATTTTTCCTCGGAAAAGTTGAAATCGGGAAAGTGTCATTCCTCTCTTACTTCTTACTCTATTGAGGACAGCCAGATGGGTTTTGTCTGAAACACCAGCCTGGATCAGCTGTCACTAAAAGAGGTGGAGCTCCTTTGCACTTCCAAAACTGTGCTCCACCACAAAATTGTTAATGCATCCAGCATTTCCAAAGATCCACAAGGTCAATAAAGCCAATAAGATATCCAAATACGAATCCTATTTCAAAAAAATTTAGAAATCACAAGCATTGCCAAGCCATTATGGCAGTTAACTGAAGACACCAATTTCTATGTGCAATATTATTTTGTAATGAAAAATAATGTTCCCAGAGTCTTAAAATATAGACCTATATTGATTTACTAGCCACAACCCATAGCAAAGAGCAAGAATTAGGAATAAAAACAAGTAGAAAGAAAATTAGAGAGAAGGAAGGGATCTTTTTTTTGGTTTTGTTCTCTAGTTTGTATTAATTGATGCCAGTGTTCAGCAACCCACAATTTATAAACTTATATTTGAATTGTTTATGACAATATATTTACCATTTCCTATAGAAAACAACCTCCATTTATAAAATGACTTTCTCCATCAGAGATTAGAAACCAAAACAGTCCTGACAGTTTGCATATTGAGACATTTGCCAAGCAAGACCCTAGACTTTTCTCTTTATCCTTTTAATGCCCACCTTGCAGTATAGTAGTGTACTCAACCAGCTTCTTAGTCTGCATTTCATCCCCCATCCCAACTCAGCAATTTCAGTGTGGTTCTTTCTGTAAAGATACTGAGCGTGGCCCAGGTGTCAGACTATCTCAGATATTTACTAAACAAATAAATGACTAAAACAAATCATGAAAATTGTTCCTCAATTTCCCTCATCTATTGAAAAGGCATAATAATAGTGCTCTGCCTTATATGGCAATAGTAAGGATGAAATGAGATTATGTAAGTAACAAACTTAGCACCGTGTCTGGCACAACATAGGTTCAGAGCATGTTTTCTATCAGCCACTCTCCAAAGAAATGTACTGACCTTGAGGTTTCCTGATGTTCTCTCCTGATGTTCTCTTCTGTGCTTCTTCATCTTCAGCAAGGGGTCTGGGATGGATGAAAAACGTGGAAAAGGGATGGGGTGAGTTTAGGACTTTTGAAGACATCAAATGTGTAACACCATAAAGTGACATCCATGACAGCTGTGTCTTAAGTTTACAGTCATGCAACGATATCTTCCTATTGAACATACACACAATTTTACATGGCATCCCAGGATCTGGTATTTGATTACACACTATCCTGGTAATTTTCATATGCTTTGTTTATTCTAGTAAGATTATTAAGTTCTTTGAATGCAGTATCCCAGCATCTTAACTTTTTATAATTTCTACCTTCAATTTTTAAAACAGTATAGGACATAGTGTTCACTTTCTTATTGGTTAGCTAATGAAGAAATCAGATATGGTGGGTTTTGTGTCTATCAGAATGATGATGATATATATGAAATCTTGTGGGGAGAAGGCAAACAAAAGAAAATATGATGGAAGAAATGTATTCTATGGAAAATTTAAGTATAATTATGGACTTACAGTAATTATAACATTATAACACTTCACACTTTCAACCTATTTGGGGTTGTTCTTTAGATACTGCTATATTGTCATTATTTTATCTGAATTAAAACTTCAAGAAATGATTGGACATACAATGCTTATGAACATGCTGAATCAAAAAGATAAACAAGGGCAGTTTCAATGTTGTGACTGCAGGCAAGACAAACACAGAAATTCATACTTGTTTAAGGAAGCGTTTATGAAATCTGTGTCTATTAAGAGTACATGGTATTCACAGAGCAAACTATTTCTTGGTGATGCAAGTATATTGTAATGTTTAACAATTCAGTGTTCTTTTGCTAGTGACTGTGACTTAGAGTATTTATGGATGATACTTATTCCTTATTGTGTGAAGTTCTATTCTGATATTGCCTCTCAATCACAAAGAAGGGAAACACATCAGTTTTTGTATACCATAACTGGAGTCCAAAACTTCTATCTTGTTTCAGTTAAGCAGTTCCTTTTATAAACATTTTTAAAATTCACCTTTAGTGACTTCACCTTTAGTGACTTTAGTGACTTCTCTTCCCTAGCAGAGGGCTGCTGCCACACTATTTCCACACTTCTTTAGGCAAAGAGAACACAGTTCAACTCCATGACAGTGGGTCGTTGATTTGGGGGGGAAAGTCAACATGTTTTAGGTGAACTCTGCACACCATCCAGCCCCAGCCCTAGAGAGCTGAATGAACCATGACTTGATTTCTTTTCAAAGAACAGTGGAGGGCTGGAGAGGAAATCAGACTTATAAAAATCCAACTGATCTAGTATGATACTTATTTTGATAATCATGCACAAATATTTATTAATGAGAGCAAGAAGACAATTATAAAAAAAGGTTTTATAAATAAGAAACACTCCACTTAAAATCCTGTTGATTACAAAAATAATTCAATTTCAATATGGGGCCATTAGTTTTCTCTCTTTCTTTCTTTATTTTCCTTTTTTGTGTGTGGAGGGGGTGGTAAATTAGTGTTTAAATGCATTTTCCCTGCCACTGATAACTAATCTCTATTTTATTAAAATGTTTTATTAAAATGCTTTTCCTTCATAGCTAACAAGCTGTAGTTACTTCTCTAATATAAAATATTTCTAGTAAACATTATTAAACATTAATTAGAACAATTATAATGATCTCTAAGCTTTACTGAGAACTTTTTATCTGCCACCCATTAAGTACCTTATCTTCATCCATTCATGTACATAAATATATAATACAACTGAATACAATGATAAAAATGGTTGGAGAAATATTGTGCACAGATGGGCAGAGATGTCTTTGGAAGGCTACAGATGGAAAAAAGATACAACAGGATAGGAAGTAATTTTTTGGTCATCCCACAAGAAGAAAGCCAATAGCAACATTCTCTAAAGTTAAATATGTACCCTTCCTTGCCAAGGCCCTGGAGAAGTTTGGTAGTGTGTACGGTTCCCTGGAAAATTACCCCTAGCTGCCAGGAAGGTGGGGATCAGGGTGGACTCCTTTAATCACAGCTCAAGTAATGAAAAGAAGAAGAAGAATAGAAAGAAAAAAAAAAAGGATAAGATCCAGCAAAAAAGAGAAATGGTTGTTGAACCAGAGGTAGAGCTAAGATGGTTTTTCCAACTGTGTCTGACACTCTGCACACATATAGATTCTGAATAAAGCTGAGAAGCTGACAAAAGTCAAGTGCTCACCAATTCCCTCCTGCCAGCCCAGAAAAAGGAATAAATGTTAATTACTGCAGATGAGGTGAGTGCACTTTGCAGACTAATGTCACCCAGGAATTCTCAATATTTACATGCACTTTATAAATTTAATTTTTAATAGGTATATGCAATCTGTATGTTAATAATTACACTTAAGATTGTATTATAAAAGTGCTTGCACCATATTCCAGATATTCCTAGGAGTGCTGAGAAAAGAAAGTATATCTCCCAGCACGATTCCATCCACCTAATTCTCAGAGGCAATTCATGAAAAGTTGCCCAGGATAAGATGCTATATATACAATATAAAAATATGTTTAGAAGATACTTGAATATAATCTACTCCTAGATAACCCAATGAACTGTTCTTTATTATTTTTAACACTTAAATACTTGAAGATAAAGACAAACCAAACCTTTCTATTATTTGCAGCTTTTTGTTTATATTCTCCTTAAAACTATCAATTCAATGTCTTCAGGAGATATGTCTATTATTATTTTTTTTTAATTTTTTTAAATGTTTTATTTATTTTTGAGAGAGAGAGCATGAGCAGGGGAGGGGCAGAGAGAGAGGGGGACACAGAATCTGAAGCAGGCTCCAGGCTCCGAGCTGTCAGCACATAGCCCAACCAGGGCTCAAACTCACGGACCGTGAGATCATGACCTGAGCAGAAGTCAGACGCTTAACCGACTGAGCCACCCAGATGCCCCTATTATTCTTTATAATAAGTCCCAGAATCAGAAAAATCTAAATTTATTACTTTATTAATCTGAATTGGATTCTCTTCTAGTGAATATCCAGATCATGAAATATTCCAAGTACCTGTAATAGTTCTTTAACATTATCTGAAATTAAAATGATGAAATGCACAATAAAATGTGCTGTCTTTTATAAGAACAATTATAAAATCAAATCTGTTTGAGGGGGGATTATCCTATGTTACAACATAAAAAAGCAGTTTAGAAAAATAATACAGTAATTTCCACTTTTGGAAAGTTGAAATAGTTGTATTCTTCCCTATTCCTCCCACTAAGTATAGTTAAAATCTCTTGACATTATGTATAATACAAACGTAAGAGGACTCTAAAAGATGGAGAAAAGAAGAGAGTCTGGAAATCTTGTAATTGAGGAATAACTTAGTGATGAGTTCCCAGAGGTCTTCCTTTTGCTTCAGATGTGTCAGCGTTGGTTCTGAAAAACCCAAAAACCTAGAAACACCAACAAGCACACACACACACACACACACACACACACACACACACACACACACGACAAACAAACAAACAAACAAACAAAAACAGGAAAAGCCTTCTCTCTCTAGCCAAAGGCCAGGAAAGGCACAGACGACTAGCAAGACAAAAATTTTAGACAATAACCCCTCTAGTCTAACAAAACACCACAGAAAAAGCCATGGATGTACTCCCATCCACACTGACAAAGACTGAGTTTAGAATTTTCATGGCCACTCTCACTAAAGAATAATAAGGCACCCTCTTACCTCCCCCTCACCCTGCCAGTGTGGTGTCAGAGAAGGCCAAGTGGAGAGTCTACTGCTTTTTCCTCTCTGCAGGTCTATAAAGAGGCCCTTTGCCATTTCCCTGGTCAATGCAAACCACGTGGGGAGCTCGGACTTCCACTCCAACCCAGCATAAAGAGGTTTGGTCTGAAAACTAGCACCCATACACGGAGGGCAAGGAGAAAAAAGAGGCAGGCCACTGGAGACTGGTAGGTGGCAGTTTTAATAGACAAAGCCAACTTACCTATGAGGTTTGTTTCTAGTGGCTATAAGATGAATAGATCTCCACACCCACCTGCCAGAATCTTAAAAGTTTATATAAAGGTCTTACCTGGATTCAATTATGTATATCATTCAGATGGTCTCAACAATGCCTTACTTTCTCAAGGCTATGTACTTGAAAATGGCTCCCATTGTGGGAATGGTGTGCAGAGTATAGATTCCAAGGCCAGGGGACAGACTATGGAGCCTTTGATTCACCAGGTCCAGTTTATGGGTCAACCATAGGTCACATGCTTGCCATGACCGCTTCCAACACCCCACCCCTCCTGACTGGCTCTTACCATCGTACATGCTGCTCCCCCAACCCCATAATGTGCTCTGAGAAAGAGGTTTCACAAACTTCTTGAAAGCTTCCTGAAACTGGCCCTGTTAGCAGAGACCATAGCAAAGGGAACTTACATAAGGCTTATCTTATTAGGCAGCAGCAAGATGAATGGATCTCCACACCTGCTTGACAAATCTTATGAGTTCATAAAGAGGCCTCAACTGGGTTCAGTCCTGTATCATGCAGGTGTTCTTAACACCATATCATTATCTCCAGGCTATGTCCTTGGAGCAGCCTCAGGAGAAGGAAAGGCAAACAGAGCCCACATTCCAAAGACAGGGGTAAGGAGTCTCTTGAGTACCTGGGTCCAGCTCACAGGTCTACAGTCAGTCACGTTTTTTCAATGACCTCCAACAGATAGCATGGAGGTGGCTTGTTTGGCTGCTATCTGGCTGTATTAGAGGCAGATGCCATAGCAACAGTATGATCATATGCAAGAGAAAACACAAATGAAGATAATTCCTCCCCAAAGTAACATTTTTTTTCCATCAAGAGCTCCATAATTTTAACCACTGATTTATTAAGTTTCCTAGGCTGGGGGTCAGATCACTCAGGACATTCACTTGTTCCTCATGTGATTTAATAAAGATAATATACTGGCACACTCATCAGGTATGAATATGGAACATCCTGTTAGATAATGGCATTGGTACCTCCTTGTGAGGAAGTAATGATGTCTAAGGTCCAAAAATGGCCATTCTATTTTGGAGGGCAGCTTTTCTTGTTGGAGAGACATTTCAGTGCTCAGTAAAGACAGGTTTTGTTGGTTATCATTAAAGGCTTAATGGTAAATTTAGTGAGGGCTTTTGTGTGTGTTCCAGGCCAGTTGAAGGAACAAAGACAATGGCCAAATGATCATACTAATGGAAAACAGTGTTCCCACCTGGCCTTGAGGACACGGAGGTTGGCAGCTTCTGGAACGTTACTTGAGCATACCATACATGTTGGCCAGAGGAAGCAGCACTGTCAAGAGTATGGACATGGACTGGTCACAGGATATACCAGACCAGGACCTCTACCTCGTCCCCTCTTTCAGAGGTATGTGTTCCATTCCAAGTATAGTGTATTCTCGGCTTGTAGCAGGATAATAGGATCCTAGTGGGGGGACTGTGTAGTTTCTCCTCATCCACGTGTGAAGTAACTCAACCTTCCCATTAGGATATCCCATTTTAAATCCCAATAGATAATGCCTTTCCCAGGTGTGCTAGCACATTGATCAATGATGAGAGTTAAGGCAATGGCTGTTTCCATGGCTTCCTACCTTTATGACATTGGGTATCTAAGCAGGGTCTCAGGTGTGGAGCAACAGGTCCTGCTAGTTGATCATTTAAATGTATTAAAGCCTGAAACAGTACTTTGGTTCACCTGGCCAATGTGATTTTACCTGTTGGTAATTTAATCTGTTGCTTTAGTATACCATTCTTCCTATCAACTCTTCTGCCTGTGGGTTATCCGGGAGATGAAACTTCCATTTAACGTTGTGTTCTTTTGCCCAGTGTTTCATATAATGACCTTTGTCAATGTGACTGATTACTGTCTCGTCAATGAGGGTATCTGTACATGGTACTCAGCTTCTCTAATCCTATAATGGTGGCAGCCTGATTTTCACAGCAACAAGAGAAAGCTTGGGTTAGGACAGGCATATTGGGTTATGGACAAGCAGCTTGGGTTATGGACAAGCCATATTTAGAACCCTCAATCAAAGGGAGAAGACCAATATAATCAACTTGCCAATCACTGTAAATGTTCTGTAGATGCTGTAAAACATTGTGCTTATATTTAACAATACCGTGCTTCACACTTAAAAAAATCATGAATAAGGTAGATCTCGTGATTTCTGTTTTTTCTTTTTTTAGCACAATAAAAAAGTTAAATTGCCACAGAAAACATCCTTCTAGATCATTACTACTCAAACTGGTTCACAAACTGGTGCTAACAATAAATTTCATTACAGTTTGTATTAAGGTAAAGAGCTTTGCCACAATCCACTCTGATACTAAGCCTTCTACTTCAGACATATTACAATTAATAAGTAAGACCTTGTTGATGGAGCAAGCAACACATTGAATTACATTTGGATCAAGTTTCTTACGTCTTAGTGTATGGGTAACAAACAGTTTGGAAAATTACTGATTTAAGTAGTGCTGTTACTTTTATTCCTCGTTAGTCATTTCAAGAATAAACAATCAAATACAGAAATTACAACTAGAAGGCAGGATGACCACTCACCCCTGCCACCACCCTCCACTCCCACATAAACACAGGACCAAGAGCTGCACTGGTTGGCACTTTTTTGTTGAAATATGGGCAGTAATGCTATCTTCAGAATAGCTTAAAGAATGATTCCAAAATCAGAGAAGGTGTTTGGTTCTGTTTTGTTTGATATCCAGGAACAAGATTATCAAATTTGGTTGCTGATATTAAATAAACATCTATTATCACCCATTTCCTGTATTCTGCTCAGTGAAAACTATGACCAAGCCAGGCTTTAACATTTAATGACCAGGTTAATGCATGAACTAATAATAATTCTATGTGATTCGGAAGTGAGTATACTATTAAAAATTATTTTTGATTGATAGGTAACACAACTGGACACTTCTCAGTTGCTAGAAATGGAGACACTAAGCAGTATTTAAGTCTTTTAAATTTGTGAAATAATTTCTTGTGACACCTTCAAATACTCTAAATTAAAAGCATAATGGTGTAGGCCATGATATTTTTACAACACAGGTCTTCTCTTTATATTACCTGCGGCACCCATAGGAGTGACTTGCATGTAGTGTATTTTAAATTTGTGCCTACTAAATTGAGATAGTTTGGTGTTATGGAAACAGCATGGGCTTGGGAAACATGAAAATTATGTGCTGATAGAGCTAGTTGGCTGACCTGAGTACATTGTTAGTTGATGTTATATTTTGATTTCGTCTTACAAAAAATTCAGGGATGGATAAAGAACACACTAAATTATCTCTAAAAGGGTTCCATTTACATTGTTTTGTAATCCAGTAAATATCATTAACTCATCTCTAGGCTCTTAACATAATTTTCTGACTACTCTCTAGTCTCCAAATTTCACATCATAAACAACAAAATTCAACTGAGTAGATTTTAAAGGTTGTATTGGTTTTATTTAGCAATTAATGCATCAGGCAATCTAGCAGATAGAAAGGAGCTTTTAAGAGTTGTACAAAATGAAAGACCTTTATAAGCAAATGGAAGTAGGAATAAGGAAGTTATTCTGGCAAAATGGCAAATTGGCAAGGTTATTTTCATTTAGGGGACAGCAGGGGTCTATCAGGCAGGTTACCTAAACATTTTAACTTAGAGCATTTCTTCCACCCAGAATAATGCTCCTTTTCTTTTTCAGTTTTTCTGCCAATAGTTCACATTTATTGAGTGCTCACTTGTATCAGCAAAATACCTAAAACCTTTTACTGCATATTCTTATTTTTGATTCTCACAACAGCCCTATAAAATTAGGCCCATTTTACTAATATGGAAACTAAGACACAGAATGGTTAAATGAGTTTTCTAAAGTCATGCAAACAATATAGTAGCAAAATGGGGAAATAAGAAAAAAAATCCATATTATAAGTGGAATCAGTCTCGAAGTTTCAACAAGGGACCAAAGGAAAGTCATTAAGGTGGTTTCCAAGATTACAGTAATAATAGATACTCTAAAATGATTTGAATTTTATAAAGAACTTTCATATTCTTTACCTTGTTTTATTTTACTTTATTTTTCTTAATATAATATCAGTAGAAACTTAAGTTTGGCACACGACAAAAAAGTGTGATGGAATTAGGAGGACAACATTTGAAAACTTAATAATTATTTTCCAATTTGAACACAAAGCTCAAAATAATATAATTTTTCATATTACTTTTTGTTGTAATAAAAATAATAAATTGCATTTTAAAAGACTATAAAGGATTTCAATAGGACATTGATTTCCTTAAAGAAAGCATAGAAATCTTGATTTTTAAACAGAAAATCATAAGTTAGTTGAATATAATAAACCTCACCACCCTAATACAAGGCCTACCTAATGGAAGGCTTGGTTTGGTATTTAATAAAGTTTTATCTTTCTATCTATCTATCTATCTATCATGTATCTATTTATCTACATATACATTTTTAGTTTAAGCCTTCCACTAGTTGACTAGGATTGGCTTTCAAAAGATTTAAGAGACTTTTGTTGAACAAATGCTTGGTATCCACCATAGGGAAATAGGTTAAGCCTGTTGTGTCAGTTTGCTTTATTGATGAAAACTTCAATTGGTCCTGGAGTATGTTAATTTTCCAAAGTGAACCTATTGAGAGAGCTACATAGAGAAACTTCCACAGTTGGGAAAGTGTTCATAAGGACTTGACTTAATCTGACATGAAGTTAACATACTTCCACACATTTTAACTGCCCCAATCCTCCTTAATTCAGCACTTTTGATATCAAGACAATCTTTGGGTCTTCTTCCTGCAGTCGTCTTCATCTGCTGTCTACTTAGACAAGAAGGACAAGGTTTGTCCTGATAGTTCCAATAGGTAAAATGAAGATCTGTAGCTTAACAATGACTGTTTAGTGTAAGAAAGAACAATCTCAAGGTTGTCTGGATAATAGCATATGTACTTTGGAGGTGGGTTATCAATATGCATATGTGTATTTGTGTGTGGGTGCATACACACAACTATATAGGTCCTTTACATCTGTAACAACATTCTGTTCTAGCAGACCTACAAATACTTATTCCCATCTTACAAATGCAACAAACCAGATTCAGAGAGATTAAAAATCATTAACCAAGTGTGCTTGGAAGAGCCAGAATTTAAACCCAATTTCAAAAACTGCTCTTTTCTCTGCATTACACTCTATTTAAAGGTAAACTGGGCAGCAGCTTGTATGGCATATGTTAAAGGAATTCAGCATTTGTTGGAGGGTGGAAGAGGCATTGGACTAAGATCCTGGACATATTTTAGAGTGACTTGACAGCCTACTGTCTTTCTGAAATGTCTGGAAATTAGTGAGATTTCTAAACATTCTTAAGGCTTTTTCCTTTGTTCCTGTCTTTCCTTCCTCCCTTCCTTCCTTTTTTTTTTTTTTTTTTTTTTTTTTTTGGCATTATGGCCATGGCATAGAGTGATGGAGAGGATAACAAGTCAAATTTAGGCCTTGGAAACTAAATCCTTTTTGATTTTGCCACTAAAATTAGCAAGTTTTCTCTCAGCCACCCCTACCCTCCCTGAACAAGGCTGGTCTAAAATTTTAGCCTCCTTGTTCATCAACATTAACTTGTACAGGACTTTTACATTAATTTCACTCCAACAATCCACTTTCCAAGTACACTTCAGCCTTTTCATCTTTCCGAGTACCTAAACTTCTATAACTCTCAAATCTCTATCTTCAGTGTGGGCCACTTTCCTTTTGAATATATCTGTTTCCCTAATGGACCCATTACCTGGATATTCACACCTGCCAGTCTTAAGTGCACACAATACACATCATAATATTTTTTATCTTGGCATCTGTATTTCATTCTCCAAAACTGTAGCCTCAAAGGGTCTTTGAATTTATCTTTGTCTCCTACTGTTTAGCAAACTACAGATCCAATTGGCCACAATTAGGTTAATTTAATGGGACTTTACCTCCTAAACATCTCTTGCCTCATCACATTTTCTCCTTTTGCTCTGAGATCAGGCTCTCTTATTTTCTGGCCTCATCTAAAGTAGTCACTTTTTTGAGAGTTACTATTGTAGATCTAACAATGCCCCTTCAAAGCTAAACATGTATAATAAATAATTATATTTATTAATTTTACTTTTTTATGATGTGGAAATTAAAGGTGAAAATCTACCAGTTTCTTATCCATGGTTGCACAGCTAATTAATTGCAGAATTGAATATCAATTTTTAATTTCCTTTCATTTTAATTCCACTGTGGTTAACATATAATGTTCTGTTAGTTTAAGGTGCATAATACACTGATTCAACTCTTTCATACATCACCCACTGCTCATCATGACAAGTGTACTCTTTAATCTGCATCACCTATTTCACCCACCCACTGCTACCTCCCCTCTGGTAACCATTAATTTATTCTCCATAGTTAAGAATCTGTTTTTTGGTTGTCTTTTTTTTTTAATCTGTTCATTTGTTTTATTTCTTAAATTGCACATAAGTAAAATCATATGGTATTTGTCCTTTGACTTATTTCACTTAGCATATTACTCTCTAGATCCATCCATAGTCCTGCAAATGGGAAGATTTCATTCTATTTTGTGGCTGAATAATTCATTGTATACATATACCACACCTTCTTTATCCATTCATCTATCAGTGGGCAATTGGGTTGCTTTTATATTTGGCTATTGTAAATAATGACAATGAACATAGGAATGTGTATATCTTTTCAAATTAATGTCTTCATAGTCTGGAATTACTAGTTCATATGCTAATTCTGTTTTTAATTTTTTTTAATGTTTATTTTTGAGAGAGAGAGAGCACAAGCAGGGGAGGACAGAGAGAGAGGGAGACACAGAACGTGAAGCAGGCTCCAGGATCTGACCTGTCAGAACAGAGCACAACATGGGGCTCAAACTCACGAACCATGAGATCATGACTTGAGTTGAAGTCGGACACTCAACCAACTGAGCCACCCAGGTGTCCCCTGTTTTTATTTTTTTGCGGAACCTCCAAATTGTCTTCCATAGTGGCTGTACCTGTTTGCATTTCAACCAACAGTGCACAAATGTTCTTTATTCTCCACATTCTCACAAACACTTATGGCGTTTTGTGTTTTTTATTTTATCCATTCTGACAGGTATAAGCTGATACCTCATCGTGGGTTTAATTTGCATTTCGCTGATAATTAGTGATGTTGATCATCTTTTCATGTGTCTGATGACCATCAGTGTGTCTTCTTTGGAAAAAATGTCTATTCATGTCTTCTGCTCATTGTTTAATTGGATTATTTGGTTTTTTGGGTGTTGAGTTTAAAAGTTCTTTATATATTTTGGATACTAACCCTTTATCAGATATATCATTTGCAAATATCTTCTCCCATTTCATAGGTTGCCTTTTCATTTTGTTGTTTCCTTTGCTGTGCAAAAGCTTTTTATTTTGATGAAGTCCCAATAGTTTGTTTTTACTTTTATTTCCCTTGCCTCAGAAGACATATCTAGAAAGAAGTTGCTACAGCTGATATCAAAGAAGTTACTGCCTGTGTTCTCTTTCTAGGATTTTTATGGTTTCAGGTCTAATATTTAGACCTTTAGTCCATTTCAAATTTATTTTTGTGTATGGTGTAGGAAAGTGGTCCAGTTTCATTCTTTTGAATGTTGCTGTTCAGTTTTCCCAACACCATACTGTCTTTTTCCCACTAGATATTCTTTTCTGCTTTGTTGAAGATTAATTGACCAAATAGTTCTGAGTTCATTCTGGGTTGTCTATTCTGTTCTATTGATCTGTGTTGCCTATTTTTGTGCCAGTGCTGTACTGTTTTGATCACTATAGCTTTGAAATACATCTTGAAGTCCAGAAATGTGATTCCTCCAAATTTGCTTTTCTTTTTCAAGTTTGCTTTGGCTATTTGGGGTCTTTATGGTTCCATAAAAATTTTAGGATTGTTTGTTCTAGCTCTTTGAAAAAAAAATGCTAGTTATTTTGATAGGGGTTGCATTAAATGTGGAGACTGCTTTGAGTAATATAGACATTTTCACAATATTTGTTCTTCCAATCCGTGAGCATGGGATGTCTTTCCATTTTCTTGTGTCATCTTCAATTTCTTTCATCAATGTTTTATAGTTTTCAGAGTAGAGGTGTTTTGTTTCTTTGGTTAGGCTTATTCTTATGTATCTTATTTTGGGTTCAATTTTAAATGAGATTATTTTCTTAAATTCTCTTTCTACTACTTCATTATTAGTTTATAAAAATGCACCAGATTTCTATATATTGATTTTGTAGCCTGTGACCTCACTGAATTCATTAATCAGTTTTAGTAGTTTTTGGTTGGGTCTTTAGTGTTTTCTGTATGGTGTAACATTTCATATACAAATAGTGAAAGTTTTATTTCTTCCTTAGCAACTTGGATGCATTTTATTTCTTTTTTTCTTTTCTGACTGCTGTGGGTACTACTTCCAGTACTATGTTAAATAAAGGCAGTGAGAGTGAGTGTCCTTGACTTGTTCCTGACCTTAGAGGAAAAGCTCTCAATTTTTCCTATTGAGTATGATGTTAACTATAGGTTTTTTTTTTTCTATAAGGGCTTTCTTATGTTGAGTTGTGTTCCCTCTAAAACTACTTTGATGAGGGTTTTTATCATGAAAGGATGTTGTACTTTGTCAAATGCTTTTTCTGCACCTAACTGCATCATACAGTTTTTATCCTCTCCCCTATTGATGTGATGTATCCCACTGATTGATTTGTGAACTTTGATCTACCTTTGTATCTCAGGAAGAAATTCCCCTTTATTGTGGTGAATGATTTTTCTATGTCTATTTATTTTGAGAAAAAGAGTGAAAGAGAGAGAGAGAAAGAAAGCATAAGCAGAGGGGGGTAGAGAGAGAGGGAAGGAGACAGAATCCCAAGCAGGCTTTCCATTGGGTTGAAACTCACAAACCATGAGATCATGGCCTGAGTTGAAACCAAGGGTTTGACGCTTAACTGACTGAGCTACCTAGGTGCCCCTATGGTGAATGATTTTGTTTTCTTTTTTTAAATCTATTGTTGGATTTGATTTGCTAATATTTTGTTAAGGATTTTTGCATCTATGTTAATGAGGTATAGTGGCCTTTAGTTCTCTCTCTGATTTTTGTTTTTTGTTGTTGTTTTTGGTAGTATCTTTTTCTGCTTTTGGTATCAGGGTAATGCTGTCCCCATTGAATGCATTTGGAAGTTTTCCTTCCTCTTATATTTTTTCGAATATTTTGAGAAGAATAGGTATTAATTTCTTTATATGTTTGGTGGAATTCACCCATGAAGCTGTCTGGTCCTAGACCTTTGCTTGTTGGGAATATTTTGATTACTGATTCAATTTCATTGCTGCTATTCAGTCTGTTCAAATTTTCTGTTTCTTCCTGATTCAATTTTGGGAGGTAATATGTTTATAGGGATTTATCCATTTCTTCTAGGTTGTCCAATTTGTTGGTATATCATTTTTCATAATATTATCTTATAATACTTTTTATTTCTGCAGTGTCAGTTGTTATTTCTCCACTTTAGTTTCTGATTTTGTTTACTTGAGTCTTCTGTCTCTCTCTCTCTCTCTCTTTTGATGAGTCTGGCTAAAGTTTTATTAATTTTATTGCTTTTTTCAGAGAACTAGCTTCTAATTTCATCAATTTGTTCTGTTGGTTTGTTAGTTTGTATTTCATTTATTTCTGCTCTAGTCTTTATTATCTCTTTCCTTCTACTAATTTTGGATTTTGTTTGTTCTTCTTTTTCTAGCTCCGTTAGATATAAAGTTAGATTATTTATTTGGTATTTTTCTTGCTTTTTCAGGTAGGCCTGATTGTTATAAACTTCCTTCTTAGAATGGCTTTTGCTGAATCTCAAAGATTTTGGACGATTATGTTTCCATTTTCATTTGTCTCCATGTATTTTTTTTATTTCCTCTTTGTTTTCTTGGTTGACCTATTCGTTGTTTAACAGCATGTTATTTAACCTCCATGTTTTTGTGTTCTTTCCAGACTTTTTCCTGGGAGTTTCTCATTTCATAGTATTGTAGTTAGAAAAGATGCACGGTATGAATTAAATCTTTTTGAATTCATTAAGAGTTCTTTTGTGGCCTCTCAGGGTTATTACTGAGGATGACGAGATTATACACAAAGCTTGGCTAGCCAAAATGTAACATGGAGATTTCTGGTGGTCTGCAGTTAAGTTTGGGAGGGGTGTGGATCTCTTAGAATGCTAGAAGCCTGAATAACCCCCTGACTGCAGAATGCCCGGGGCTGGCCCTCCCAGGTGTTTCTGCAATCTTTGGGCAACTCTATTGTCTATAGATGGTATGCAAAGTTTAGCAAAACAATAGGACACAGAGACTCTTGCTGTATATCTCTGATGAGACTCTTGTGATTGTTCACCTTTAAGTCTTATACCCCTTGTTTTTGCATGTCTGAAATGTTATACACCCTCAGTACACAACAAGCCAACTGAGACTTGTGATTGGCCTGAAGCTGCAATAAATGAGAATATGAGTGAGGCGAACCGGGTCTTCATCTACAAATGTTGACCCCCCCCATGCCTTCTCCCCTCTTTCTTAGCAAAGTATAGAGTAATCTTTCATCCATCAGGACAGGGTTTGCTGGCCATTCCTGTCAGTGGCCTAATATGTGATCTATTCTGGAGAATGTTCCACATACACTTGAAAAGAATGTGTATTCTGCTGTTTTAGGATGCAATCTTCTGAATATATTTGTTAGATCCATCTGGTCCAATGTGTCATTCAAAGCCACTGTTTCCTTGTTGATTTTCTGTTTGGATGCTCTATCCATAAATGTAAGTAGAGTGTTAAAGTCTCCTAGTATTGTATTACTATTGATTACTTCCTTTATGTTTGTTGTTAACTGCTTTATAAATTTGGATGTTTCCATGTTGTGTACATAACATTTACAATCTTTATATGTTTTGTTGAATTGTCTCCTTTATGATTATGTCCCTCTTTGTCTCTTGTTACAGTTTTATTTTAAAGTCTATTTTGCCCAATATAAGTATTACTATCCTGGCTTTCTTTTCACTTCCATTTTCATGATAAATGTCTTTCTGTCCCTTTGCTTTCAATCTGCATGTGTCTTTAGGTCTGAAATGAGTCTCTTGTAGCAAATAGATGGGTCTTACATTTTTATCCTTTCTGTCACCCTATGTCTTTTGATTGGAGCATTTAGTCCATTTACATTCAAAGTAATTATTGTTAAGTATGTAGTTATTGCCATTCTGTTACTTGTTTTACAGTTGTTTTTGTAGTTCTCTGTTCTTTTTCTTCTCTTGGTCTCATCTCTCATGATTTGCTGGATTTTTTTAGTGATATGCTTGGATCCCTTTCTCTTTATATTTTGTGTAACTAGTGCTGTATTTTTATTTTTTGGTTACCATTCAGTTTGTATATAAACTGCATACAGCGGTCTATATTAATTTGGTGGTTGCTTAAATTTGAACCCCTTCTTTATTCCTCTTTCCCCAATATTTTAGAGACCTGATGTTATACTTTACATTGTTTTATTTTGTGAATCCCTTGAGATATATATATATATATATATATATATATATATATATATATATATATTTCATTTAATTGGTGTTTTTTTTTTTTTGCTTCCTACTCTTTCATGCCTGCTTATGGTCTTTCTTTTCCACTCAAAAAGTTCTTTTTACCATTTCTTATAAGGCTGGTTTAGTGGTAATGAATTCCTTTAACTTTTGTTCGTCTGAGAAATTCTTTATCTTTCTTTCCATTCTGAATAATAGCCTTGCTGTAGGGTATTCTTGGTTACAAATTTTTGGGTTTTTTTTTTCAGCCTTTTGAATATATCTTGCTACTCTCTTCTGTCCTACAAAATTTCTGCTAAAAAAAATCAGCTTATAGTCTTATGGCATTTCCCTATTTTCTTTTCTCATGCTGCTTTTAAAATTCTCCTTTTATTACTGCTTTTAGCCATTTTAATTGCTTTGTGTCTTGGTATTGACTTGGTTTTATTTTGTCTGGCACACTCTGTGCCTCTTGGATGTCGACTTCTGTTTCCTTCCCCAGGTTAGGGAAGTTTTTAGCTATTATTTCTTCAAGTAAAATTTCTGCCCCCTCTTCTCTCTCTTCTCATTCTCAGATTCCTATAATGTGAATGTGATTATGCTTGATGGTGTTGCTGAGTTGCCTTAATTTATTTTCTTTTTTTTTAATTATTATTCTTTTTTCTCTCTCTTGTTCATTTTGATTACTTTCTACTGCTCTTTCCTCCAGGTCACTAATTTGTTCTTCTGCTTCCTTTAGTCTACTATTTATTCCCTCTAATGTATTTTTTTTTATTTTAGTTATTGAGTTATTCATCTCTGATTGGTTATTTTTAATATTTTCTATCTCTTGGTTGAGGGTCTCACTGAGGTCCTCTACTCTTTTCTCAAGTTAAGTAACTTTACCCTATTATTTTAACTTTTCTGTGAGGAATATTCCTTATATTCATTTATCACTCCATAAATAACTTAGGTCTTTTGCTCTAGTTTTGTTCTGTTCTTTCATTTGGGGCAACTCCTCTGTCTCTTCTTTTTGTCTCTGTCTCTTTCTGTGTGCTAGGAAAAACAACTGTGTCTCCTGCTCTTGAAATTAGTGGCCTTATGAAGAAAAGGTCCTGCAGTGCCCTGCAGTGCAGTGTCCCCTGTTCACCAGAACTTGGTGTTTCTGGGATGTCTCCTATGTGTACTGAATGTGCCCTGCTGTTATGGCTGAACTGCATTTGCCATCAGTCCAGTGGTCTGCTATAGTTCTTGTTGTGGGCAGGGTTGGGTCTCTGTGTTGTTAGTGGGCCAGTCTGGGGTCACCTAGGGTTTGAATTGAGTCAGACCAGGAATTTGACAGAGTTTAGTAGCACTAAACTGTAAGGCACTCTTCCTGTGTTGGCTTCTGAGAAGCTTTCATTTAGGGTGGGAGCACTTGCAGTCAGACCTGATGTTTGCCCCCAGTCCACTGGTGGGGCCACAGTTGGGCTGGTTTTTGTGGTTATATTCCCCTGTCTCTAGGGCAGGAGTCACTTTGGAGTGGTGCTGGGCACTGTTGCAACCTTTTACACATTTCCAGGCTTGTGGTACTATTTTTGATGGGCTCCTGACAAGAGCATACTGGAGGCAGCAGGTTCACAGGAGAATTCAGGGGTGGGATGTGTGGTGCTGGCAATGTCTATGCTGGTCTGCTTTGGAAAGGGACCTGTAGGCACATGGGAAAACTCCTTTCAAGGATGGCCAGGTTAGAGAAGGCAGATACACAGAAGTGTACGTTGGGGTAGGGGGGAGTGCTTGTTGTAAGCTATGTGGAAAATGTTGCACTGTGCTGGTTCCCACAGGTGTCCATGCTTTTAGGCTTGGGGGAAGGGGATAAAAACAGTGCCTACCAGCTCTTTTTTCTTGAAGTCTCCCAAAGTTCTCTGCCCCTCCAGCATATGCTCTGAGATTAGTAAATAAATCTTCCCATATTTCTCAGGTATTTTTCAAACTGCTGTTTCTATGCTGTATCTCAGCAGGGCTGTTGATTGTGCTCTTTAATGGCATGGACTCCACCCTCCAGGCTCTGCCAGAGCCCATCCTGTTGACTTGTAACATTCCAGGTATTAAGCCTCACTTATTGGTAGTCCCTCTACTTTTCAAAGTCAAATGTTATGGACCTTTACCTTTCTTATATAGGTCACCTGTGCCTGGTGTGCCTTCTGTGGGGATCTGGTCCTCTTCCCTCTCCTTACCTGCTGCATTCCTCCTTCCCCTTCCTGAAGACAGTTGCCCATGGGTCCATTTGGCTTCTGACTGCATCTCCACTCTTCCTACCCTATTCAATGTGACCTCTTTTCTATATTTAATTGTAAAGTGTCTGTTCTGTTATTCTGGGTCATTTTCTGAGCTATTCACATTGATATGGGTTTTATCTAGTTATATATGTGAGATAAGGTGAAATTAGTATCTTCCTCCACTTCCATCTTCCTCTGGATCTTTTTTTTTTATGATCGCCTCTCTCTATTATCCTAGGTCTATCAAAGCCTTCTTTCTATAAATAGCCAAACTCCTTTAAAATGTGGTTCTAACTTTAAAATTTCAACTTCTTTTACTCCCACACAACTTATATTTGCTTCAAAACTACTTGTTATTTTGTAGCAGGATTTTTTTACCAGGGTAAAAATACCTGGGATTACAATACCTGGGATTCATTGTCTCGCCACTTTGAAGAATGAAAAGGTGGAAACAAAATGAGCAGCAGGCAAAAGTTTATTAGAATATAAGATTAGAAAGGAAGAATAGAAGGAAAGCTGTCTTTACAGAGAGGGGACATTCGAAAGTGAATGCCAGAGGACTGTAGGCAAGGGTCCTTGTTTTATAAGGTTCTGCTCAGTCCTCCCTTCCCTTCCCCCTTGTTGCTTCTCAGATTCTACCCATGTTGGCCTGATAGCTCTAGGCTCTGGGTTGTCCATTACTGATTGGCTCATTTCCATTATATGAGGGGTGGTCTATGGCCATACTTTGGTCTTTTGTCAGATTCCTCCGGAGAAACCTGAGGGGGAGTAGGTGGGGTATGTTACATTCTTAAGAGAAATGTTATGCATGAAGGGGATTGCCTCTAGTCAGACACTCCCAGCATTGCTCCAAAATAGGTGTTTTTCCCCACTAGGGACCTCAGGCCCTAATATTTCCCCCTCTGCCTACTGAACCCTATCTTCTCCTATCATAATTTCCTTTAAAGAGATATTCACAAATTAATACCTGTTCCATAAATTGTCATTAGGGAAGTCAAGGGTGTCCAGTCACTAGTAATGAAACTTCTATTTTGTAGAACTTGAAGTCTCCATGAACAGCATTTAAGGAGAAGCTCCAGAACTCTGTAATCCCTGAACACTCACAACTTTGTCACCACTATTTTCTTAGGGGGAACATCAAGAATGATTACATTATGCCCTTTATTTTTTTTCATGTCATTACTATGGAAACCCTAGTCTCCCACATCATCTCTCATCCCTTAGAGCTTTGCTTCTTTTACATTTTGTACATCATCTTCTCTGCCCTCAACTCCCGCTTCCTCATCTCCTGAAAACTTTTCAATGGGTTTCTGACACTCATTGTCAGTTACCACCATGTGCTGTAGTAGCCCCACCATTTTCAGTGAAGTATCTCCACTTTCCTGTTATAACCACAACATGGATTTTTCCTGTGACTCTGGTTCTTATGTGGCTCTATCAGATGTGGTAGGTTTTTCCTACCCATTTTCTACCACACACTTTGGAAGAGATTCCTTTCTTCTTTGCTCCTTATTGTTGCTTTCAGACATTTGTTGCTCCCTTCTCCCTAAATCCTTTAATCTCTTATCATGAATCTATCACCACTCCTCCTTTTTGCAGACAACTACCACTCTCTATGGTCACTATTCCTCCTCCTTTTTTTTTAATGTTTATTTATTTTTGAGAGAGAGAAAGAGAGAGAGAGAATGAATAGGGGAAGGGCAGAGAGGGAGACAGAGAATCCCAAGCAGGCTCCATATTGTCAGCACAGAGTCTAATGCAGGGCTTGAACTCACAAACCATGAGATCGTGACCTGAGCCGAAATCAAGAGTTGGATGCTCAACAGACTGAGCCACCTAGTCATGGCTCTATTCCTCCTTCTTTAATGTTAGGGCTGGGTTGTGCTCTCCAAGAACACTGCTATCCTAACTTTTTGAGATTTTACTATCCATGAAGATACTTCCAATATTCAGATCTCTCAACAATTTGATGCCCTCTGCTTCCCCACAGCCACATGTTCTCATGTTAATATTCTAGTGCTTACAACAAATGACTCCATTGTCTCAAAATCATACCTCCCACTTCCTGTCTTTTTGGCTCATTCCCTCTACTGCGCTAGCTCCAGGAATCCTGCAACAAGAAAGACATGTCTGTTTTTACGGCTTCTCAGTGTTTGTTAGCCTCTTAAATTCTCACTTTCCTCCTTGCTCAGATTAAATTTCCTAGTCAATTATTATAATCATTATGCTCCCTTTCATATATACTCAACCTTCTTGCCCTCCATGCAAATGAAGATGTCTGAAGAAAAACACACAATCATGCTGACTGGACACTTTATAATCATGATCATTAACCTCAAGTAGTTTCTTAATGCTGCCTAGTAATCATATTTCATTTTGCTATTCCTATTCACATATCCACTCAACCAGAGCACTGTTTCATAGTTTCTTTTTTCTTGAATTTCCAAAATCTCTTCTCTCATCCTCATTCTTTGCTAATGATGTGCTTGCTATTTCAGAGTCAGCCACACAATTTGCAAGATGTGGTGCAAAATGAAAATGCAAGACCTTTTATTTAAAAAGCAGGGGAAAAGTGGCATTGAAAACTTTTTCCTCTCCTGGTCTCTCTCTCACAATGTGATGGTGTTTTTTTTACCTATCATTTAAATCTTGTTCTAAGTAAGGAAGAAATTAAAAATTTAGGTTATTACCATGAATCTTACCATTCATCTTCATATTGTATAATGTCAGTTTTAAATGCAAATATGAAAACATTAACTTGTATGCAGAATCACCAAAATTACAAAATTCCAATTTTGTGGCTTATATATTCATATATATTTTGTTCTTACTAGAATAGAAGAAATGTTGTACAAAACTAACTGAACAGTTTCATTTCCACTGTTTTATGCATGCATGTTCTATCTAAATAATCAGCTTACTGCTGAGTAAGGAAGGACTGAAGGGAAAAAGAACTACAGGTTGATCTGTCTTTCCCTTTGATGTCATTATTTTCAGTGTAAATAGTCAACTAATATGGGGAAGTTACATAAGTAAAAGATATAACAGGGTTCTTTGGTCATTTGTGCTTCTTGGAACACTATTACCTTTTTTCTGAGTTGGAAACAGTTCTTGTACAAACTGAAAGTGTGGCTTCTTGGGGTTCTCCATTCCCCAGAATAACTTGGTCAGAGACTAGCTTGCCTTGTGTTTGCTTGGAGTCTTGCTGAACTCCCATACATTGTGTGTCTACTGAACTTCTGTGTTCACAGAGCGTCATGAATGCTACGTGTGAAGGAGGAGTACACATCTTCTTTGCTCGCCCTCATGCTCTTTTGTCCCCTTGGACTTTCCAAAGTTTAAAGACAATATATTTAAGAATTTCATATCATCAACAATAGAGATTTAAAATGTGTGGGGCCCTTCTAAGCATAGAATCTTGTATAGTTGCATGGATTGTACACTAATAAAGCTGACCCTGTTCTATTTCATAAGAAGTAAAAATCATCAGAGAATTTTTATAATCTGCTACTACACTGTCACCAATTTACCTCTGTGCCCTCGCCCTCAACTTCCCACTTATTTTGATGAAATGCTTCTGTTTAAACTTTATCCTTTTACATATATACTCTATTGTTCCCATTCCAACTATTCCAAATATTGCATTCTCCTTATTTCTCTCCTACATTCTCTAGATGTATATACTAGATCATTCTCATCAGTGAACATATTGTTTTTTCTTTCCATAATAAAAAATAAAATAAAATCTGTTGACCCTGTCACTCAGTAACACTACCATGCCATTCATCTCCCCATCTTTAAAGCAAAACTCCTTCAAAGAATTATTTATTCTTGCTGCATCCTATATCTCTCTTCCCATTCTCATTTAAATTCACCACCATTCAGGGGCACCTGGGTGGCTCAGTAGGTTAAACGTCCAACTTCGGCTCAGGTCATGATCTCACAGTTTGTGAGTTCGAGCCCTGCGTTGGGCTCTGTGCTGTCAGTTTAGAGCCTGGAGCCTGTTTTGGATTCTATGTCTTCTTCTCTCTCCACCCCTCCCCCGCTCACGCTCTGTCTCTGTCTCTCAAAAAATGAATAAACATTAAAAAAAATTAAATTCACCACCGTTCAAAACATCTATGATTACTAGTGACACCATTTTGCTAAATTCAATGGTCAGTTTATGGTCTAATCCTCATTTTATATGCTGCAGCGTTTGACAAAATTGATCTCTCTTATCTTTGAAACCCTCTTTTTACTTGGCTTCTATAATGGTTAATATTATGTGTCAATTTAGCTAGATCATACTACCGAGATATTTTTACCAAACGTCAATTTGGATGTCTCTGGTAAAGATATTTTTTAGATCAGTTTAATGCTTGGTAGACTTGGAGTAGAGCAGATTACCCTCCATAATGTAGGTAGGCCTGATCGAATTAGTTAAATGTTTTAGGGAAAATAACTGAAGTCCACTGAAGAAGAGGGAATTTTGCTTCTAGGTTGCCTTTGGACTCAAGCTGCTACTCCTTGGGTCCCCAGCTGGCTGGCCTACCTACAGCCTCCACAATTATGTCAGCCCATATATTTTTATATGGAATCAATCTCATATTGCTTCTGTTTCTCTGGAAACTATAATATAGCTTCTAAGGCTCCAAAGTCATCCATCTAGTTCTGTTATTACCAAGCTACTCCAACTGAGTCTTTTTTTTTTTTTGCTATTTCTTTCTCATTTTTCCTAATCTCTAAACTATGGAGTATTGAAGGGCTTGTCTTTGCCATTATTTTCTTTGCTATTTACATTCACTCTCAGGGTTATCTCATCCAAATATATGACATTAAATACCATCTAAGTACTAGTCTATCAAATTTTTCTCCAACACAAAAGTCTCCTCTGAACTTCAGGCTCATATTAAACTGTCTATATTGCATCCCCACTTGAATGTCAAATGGGTGCCTCAAATTTAACATGTTTAAGAATGAGTTCTTGACATGACCTCCCCAACTCAGTAAATAAGAGCTCTGTTATTCTAGTCACTCAGGCCAAAACTTTAAGCTATCTTTGACTCCTTTCTTTCTCTAATACTTCACATTAAAAATACAGCCACATCCCAACCATTTCTTAACATTTTCAATTCCAACTTCCTGGACCACACTACCAACTTCTCTCTCCTGGATTATTGTAAGACCCTACTAATTGGTGTTCCTGTTCCAGTCATTATCTTCTACCCAACTCTTCTCCCCTCTATCCCCCCTGCTGTCTAATTTTTACACAACAGTAAGAGTTATCCTGTTTATCTCAAGTCAGATCATATCACTTTTTTCTGCTCTACACCCTTCTATCTTACCCAGAGTAAACTTCAAAGCCTTTAAAAGGCACTATTTAGGGGAACCTGGGCAGCTCAGTCAGTTGAGCATCCGATTTCAGCTCAGCCTCTGACTTCAGCTCAGGTCATGATCTCACAGTTCATGGGTTCCAGCCCCATGTTGGGCTCTGCACTGACATCTCAGAGCCTGATTTGATTCTGTGTCTTTGGATTCTGTGTCTCCCTTTCTCTCTGCCCCTTCCCGCTTGTGGACACTCTTTCTCTCTCTCTCAAAAATAACTATTAAAACAAAAACAGAAACAAAAAACACTATGTTATATGAGACTCTGTTATTTTTATGCCTTTATTCCCCTCAGTTAGTCTGCTTCTCTCTTTTTCTTTAAATACATGAACCATACCCTCTCTTTAAGGCCTTTGTGACTACTCTTCTAACTAAAATGCTCTCTCCTAAGATATCTACATGACTCACTCACTTATCTCCTTCAAGTCTTCATTCAAATGTACCTACTACTTCTTAGTGAGTCCTTTCTTAGCCACCTCATCCAAACTTGCAACTTGTCCCAAACCTAGACACTATCCTTATCCTCCTATGATTTATTTTGTTCCTTGGCCCCTTTAACTAGCTGACACACAATATATCTTACTTATTAATCTCTCTTATTGTCTTTTCCTCTGGAATGTGAATTCTATAAGAACAGAAGTTTCTATGTGTTTTGTTCATTGCCATATCCTTGGGGCCTAGGGCTGGGCTTTTCACATAGGACTAATTCTATAAATATTTCCTGATTAAATAATATAAAGAAATGTTCTTTATTTAATACTTTACCCTCTCTTTGCATTCTTATCTGTAGAAACATCATGCAGATTCTGACTGTGGCTGACGTGTCATTCCGGGCCAGTTGCCTTACCTGACAAGGTGACTCTCTGCTTTTAAATTTCCACAAGGAAATATGAAATTTTTCCTTCTGTAATGAAAAACTGGTCTCATTGTGTTTTTTATACATTTATCTCTCCTTTGAAATATACTAGAGAATAAAGTCTATTTATTATTGTATTCCAAACACCTAAAACATTGTCTGATGTGTAGTAGAGGCCATGACACATGTACGTGGTCAAGAAGGACCACAAAGATGTAAAGACATCTAAAAATGGAAAGGATGTTATTTATGTCTGACCTTATTCAGAATGAGTGAAATCAACAGGAATTAGAATAACTTTGTTGGGAAATTTGGAAACTGAAGAATGTATTGTAAGTTCCTTATTGTGAAGTGACCGTATAATTTTTTCATCCAAAGTAGGAAGCTTTTATAGTGAATGGGGGCACAGTTTGCAACTAAACTGGGACAACAGGCATAAACTGGGCCTTTTCCTGGCAAACCTAGACTTTTGTATGGTGATTCCACTGAAGGGAAGCAGAGTATGCTTCCCCACCCCCAATGTCTCTTTGGCATTAAGATTATTTTGAGCCGATTATATTTGCAGAGCAGGAGAAGCTCTGAAAACAATATAGTAGTTATACTTTTGTAAATAAAACTTACATTTATAAAGGAAATCTCCATTTGTAAGGGTGTCTGCCTCTCGTACCAGGAAGAGTAAAATGATTAAATCACCAGAAATTCTTATCAATGGAGAAGACAGAACTGAAATCTGAATAATAAGCCTTACCCTTGTTTGCCAGGCTTTTTTAACTAGCTTCCCTGCTCCCACACTACCATCTTTTATCTTTAGCTGAAAAGGATATTTAGGTTGGTGGCTTGGGCCTTCTTGGGGAGCTAGTTTCCTTGGGTATCTCCATTTGTCCGGGAAATATACATATTAATGAACTTCTGTTTGTTTTTCTCTTGTTAATATGTTTTTTTATTACAAGATGTCAGCCAAGAATTTGGAAGGTAAAAAGAAACTTATTTTTTCCCTTCCCTATTCTATTTCCAATGTACTAAGAGGTATAGGGGATATTTGAAGGTAGACACTTTGAAATTAGGGGGAAAAAGGTATCTTTATTTGAAATTAATTTTAAATGTCTTACCAAATGTGCTAATGTTAACATGAGCATATATTTAAAAGGTTTTGTGGTGCCTGGGTGGCTCAATAGGTTAAGCCTCTGACTTTGGCTCAGGTCATGATCTCAGGGTTTGTGGGTTTGAGCGCCGCATTGGGCTTGGTGCTGACAGCTTGGAGCCTGGAGCCTACTTCAGATTCTCCCTCTCTCTCTGCCCCTTCCCTGCTCTCACTCTGTCTCTCTCTCTCTCTCTCTCAAAATAAATAAACATTAAAAAATATAAAATAAAAAAATAAAAAATATAAAAGGTTTTGCCCATTTCTGGATCAAGTTTCCAGACCATTAAAATGATAGTAGCGGAATAAAATATAAAAGTAACGGAAGGTACTATCAGTACATGAGAACTTTCAGTACATTTCTGGAAAATAGAAACAAATAAAAAAATGTTAATAGAGAAAAACAGTGAAAAAAGCTTCATTTCAAAGTTAGTGCTATAGCTGGAAAAGGGAGGCAGCCCTAGCTCAATGTTGCCAAGTGATATGAAGAGCTGGCTTAAAAAGTGGGAATGGAAAGAGGGATTAACTGAGTCTAGAAATTAAATTGTCTTTCTCTTATCTTAGTATATAAAACAGAAAGCAACCGTATGTTACCTTCATGAAAACAAACAAACAGCATTCAAACAATCAAAAGATGTGCTTTCTCCAAAGAATTTGTTCCACTCAGATGGGGAAAGTTAAGGGTTTTGGTGTCTGTATTGATGCCCAGAGTAGTTCTCTTCTCATTTAAGTATCTGCCAGATTTTATACTTTGATAGCCAGCTACATGATCAATCATTCCAAAGCAAAGTCTGTCTCTCAACATGGCCCATTCATAGTAAGAAAGCTCACAATACAACCTCTAAACAATTTTTATTATATTACATAAAACCCAAATCAGATATATATTAGAGCAAACTATGAATTTGTATAAATGATCAACCAAAAGTACCAGACATTTGAGGAACATGAATAGCATGTATTTGAAAGTCCAGGTAAACCAACAAAGAAATTGACCTTAGATGAAACAGCCAGACAATACAAGAAAATGTTTTAAAAGATCTAATTTGTGCAGTGGGATAGCACATGTTAAGTTATACTCTCAGGGTGCCTGGGTGGCTCAATGGGTTGAGTGTCAAACTCTTGATTTTGTCTCAGGTAATGATCCCAGGTTTGTGGGAGTAAGCCCCACATCGGGCTCCATGCTGGGCTTGGAGTCTGCTTAAGATTCTCTGTCTCTTTCTCCCTGTGTTCTTCTCCCCTGCCTTCTCTCTCTTTCTCAAGTAAAAATAAGAATAAAAATAAAAATAAAACCCACTATATTCACATGTGCAGGGAAATTGTGACTTCTGATTTTCTATAACTGAGATAATATTCTTTAAATATTTCCCACACCCTGGAAGGGAAAAACGTTCTTGAGTCATGAGAACTTAGATTTTTACCATGTTAATAGCTTCTTTTCAGTTTAAAAGCTTCACCTTCAAGTTCATGCTAAGTCTGTTCTAATTTCACCCTTTCTTGTTTCTAGTCTCCAAGATGGTATCTGAGGATTTTACAGGGCATCAGGAGGAGGCTTGCACTTTCTAACTTGTGGGATCTTTTGCTTGTTCTGGACCTTCTCTGGACCAAAGTGATGGTGGACCTAATCCACTTAGTTACGTGTCACTCACCCATTGCCTTCTGAAGTGGTGGCTGGTAAACTTCTGGTCTGTTCTCTTTTGGCTCATTCAAGCCCTGAGGCCTCCCCTGCTGACTTGGTTCTTTCAGTCATTTTGGATATTTCTGATACCAGTTATTAAATCTGTTCCCTTTATCTTTTTGTTTTGAAATAATTTCACATTTATAGAAATGTGGCAAAAAATATACAAAAATTCCCATGTACTTAAACTCACACTCCCCAAATGTCAATATTTTATAATATTTATCATTTCCTTTTGTGCATATGGGGGAGGGTATATTACTTTTCTGTACTATTTTACAGTAAGTTGCACACGTTATTCACATTTACCCAAAATACTTCCATGTGCATATCCTAAAATCAAAGAGATTCTCTTATATAATAACGATAATAAGTTTATCAAAATAGGTAAAGATTGATATACTATCATTATTTAATGTCATAACTTTATTAAAATTTTATCAGATATCCTATGAATGTCCTTTATAACAACAAAAGAATTCTGGTTGAGGATCATGTACCATACTTACTTGCCAAGTAGTCTCCTTTAATATGGAACAATTCCTTGGTCCTTCTTTTCTCACACTAATATTTGAAAAGTACAGAGTATTTATTTCATAAAATCTCTCAATACATATATATATATAGATATATATCTATATATATCTATATATATCTTAATGTTAATTTATTTTTGAGAAAGAGAGCACAAGCAGGGAGGGGCAGAAAGAGAGGGAGACCGAAATGAGCCATGCAGGCATATATTTTTGACAGGGACACCATAAATAATTACTTTTTGATTTCTAACCTAATCTTTTTTCCCCACAGCAAGTAGCTATGAAGTCACTTTGTTCTTAGAAAAGAAATTATTTGGCTTTCTAGCCAACATCGTCAGCAACTTTTTCTGTTTAGGAAATATCCTGAGTTTCCATGGAATGCGATTCGGGTTCTCCCACTCTGTAAACAGGGATAACACCTGATTTCATCCTGAAAATCCTTCTTCATATTTGGAACATGGGGAGAAAGATCCTTTTGGTCTTTTTTTTTTAATTTTTTAAATGTTTTCATTTTATTTTTGAGGGAGAGAGACAGACAGAGACAGACTACAAGTGGGGGAGGAGCAGAAAGACAGGGAGACACAGAATCTGAAGCAGGCTTCAGGCTCTGAGCCATCAGCACAGAGCCTGACGTGGGGCTCGAATCCACAGACCACGAGATCATGACCTAAGCTGAGGTTGGATGCTTAACCGACTGAGTTACCCAGGGGCCCCAAGATCCTTTTGGTATGAACTTTTCTACCTAACACTCTGCCTCAGGTGGAAACAAGAGAAAGTTGCATCCACAAAACAAAAATGAAACTCAATGATTAAAAACAAAAGAACATGAAGAAATTCTTAGAAATTGAAAATATGGCTGCCAAATTAAAAAAAAAAAGAATACAAGAGAAGTTCAAGGATAAAGTCCAAGAAATATTCCAGCAGATGGAACAAAATGGATAGACAAGATAGACAAGATAAAAGACAATATAAAAGACGATCCCAATTAATCAATGAAGAGCCAAAATAGAGAACAGAAAATTCTGTTAATATCCAGAATATCAATAAAGTGTGAGGGCAACATAAAATCATTATCAGGCATGAAATAAACCTGGTAATTTCTCTTAACATCTTATCTAAAAATGTTACTCAAATATACTTTTTAACAAGTCACACCTCTGGTATTGCCAGGCTCACATCAGAGACACTACAACAGTAAGAAGAGACTGAGAGTGGCTATATCTTCTCATGCCTGACCAATTTTAAATAAGTGGTATTAGTAACAGTTGTATATCAAAGGGAAACTTCAGAGTTGTAAAAATCTAGTGCCTCCATCTTGGTATGGATTCTAAGAAAACATTATATTGCTTACCTGTATCTGTTGGCATCATTCTGTCCATCACTTTATATAAAGACACAGGTGTCTTCTTCCAGTAAGAAAACACCAAATGCAAACAGAAGTTTTTGGCTAAAATAAATTTTAAAAGCTATATAAAGAAGCTGTATTTCCAAAAAGAGCCATATTTCAAATAATGCGCAAGATAAGATAACACATGATTTTAAGAAATTGGTAGAATGGAAGAGAAAATTCTGATTGCCTTTGGTGCTGGGAACCATTACCATCCTCGTATAGAACAGTAGTTCTAATAATGGCCCATAATGAGAGATACACAACTGGCAGTAAAATATCTTGCTATACATTGGAAAATAGTTGCATGGTTATAACCGTTGGAGACAATTCTTCACAGGTCTCATATTTCTGCATATCTTCAAAAGCATTAATAACTAATCTAAAGTGTCTCTTCAAGTATATTTGTAAAGCAGGTAGTCTTGGATGATAAAAAGTATCTCTCCCTGGAGCAGAGTTTCTTATATTCCAGGGTGATAAAAAATAACATTTACCTCTGGAGGGGAAGATGAGCAGGTAAGAATTGGGGCTCAGGGAACCAGTACAATGATGTTTTAATGACTACTGCTATTGCTGTATGAACAATATTTGTCTCTGATCTGGGAGCTTCATATCTTCTGCCATTATCTATGAAAATGTAGTGGGCTAATTGGTTAGCTTGCAAGAAGTAAAATCTCAGACCATTTGCAGCTCCTGGTAATGACAATGTGAATGGAAAACTAATATTTTTTTCATCTTATTTTTTTAAAAACATTTATTTACTTTAGAGAGAGAGAGACAGACAGAGCATGAGCAGAGGGGCAGAGAGAGATAGAGACACAGAATCTGAAATAGGCTCCAGGCTCTGAGCTGTCAGCCCAGAGCCTGACTCAGGGCTCAAACTCACAAACCTTGAGATCATGACCTGAGCTGAAGTCAGATGCTTAACTGACTGAGCCATCCAGGCACGCCTGGAAAACGAATATTTTTAAAAAGTAGCACCAAAAATATAAGATGGGGGTCCTGGGTAGCTTAGTTTACTTATTTTTTTAAAAAAATTGTTTACCATTTATTTACTTTTGAGAGACAGAGAGAGACAGAGCACAAGCAGGGGAGGGGCAGAGAGAGAGGGAGACACAGAATCCGAAGCAGGCTCCAGGCTCTGAGCTGTCAGGACAAAGCCTGACACGGGGGCTCAAACTCCCAAACCATGAGATCATGACCTGTGCTGACGTCGGTCACTTCACCAACTGAGCTGACTCATGCTGTCTCTCTCTCTCAAAAATAAATAAGCATTAAATATATATATATATATATATATATTAGATAATTTATATATATATATATATTAGATAATTAAGGGTATGTTTGCAAAATATGTGTAAGACTTGTACACTGAAAACTACAAAACATTGTTGAGTAAAATTAAAGACGACCTAAACAAATGGACAAGTAACTCCTTGTTCAGGGGTTAGAAGATTCAATAGTTTTAAGATGCTAGCTCCTCCAAAAATGATCCACATATTCAACTAATTCTCATACTAAATCCTGCAGGCTCTTTTTGTAGAAATTGATAAACTGGTTATAAAACTTACATGGAATTGCACAGGATTAAAGGTAACCAAAAACTAAAAAAGAAGAACACATTTGGAAGGCTGTATGTCTTGATTCAAGTATGGTTTTAAAGCCACAAATTTCAAGATGTTGTGGTATAGACATAAATATGAACATATATCAATGAAAAGGAATAAAAAAATTAGAAATAGAACGTTAGATGATAAATCAATTTTCAACAAAGGTGGTAGTTAAATGGGGAAATGATTTTTTTTTCTAAAAGGATGCTGAAACAACTAATAATCAAATATGGGAGAAAAATAAACATTGGTCTTTACTTGACATCATACACAAAATGTCTCTTGAAATAGTTCACAGAGCTAAACACTAAAAAAAAAAAAATTAAGCTATAAAGTGTAGAAGGGAACAGAACAAAATGGATTAACTTGCAGTAGGCAATTCCTGGATAGAACACAAACAAGCACTTATTACTAAAAGAAAATTTGTTAATTTGGATTTCATAAAATTTTTTTTCTTTAAAAAATATCATTACGAAAATGAAAAGCCAAGACAGACTGTGAGAAAATATTCTCTTGCTCCCTCAATCATCATTAATCATTTAAAGGACATTTATCCAGGAAGAAAAAAAAAAGGCCGTAACAAAACAAAGAATCCTTACAATTAAATAACAAGGAGCAACCAAATTTTAAATAAGTAAAGGAAGATATACAAATGTCCCCAAAGCACATGAAAAGATGCTCAAATATACTAGCTATCAAAGACATGCAAATTAAAACAATTATATCCCCATACACATTGATTAGAATTACTAAAGTCAAAGTCTAATTGTATCAAGTGCTTGCAAGGATTTGAAACAGCAGGAATTTTCATACAGTGTTGGTTTGGAAACAGTTTGCCAGTTTCTTATACAATTACACTTACTATACTACCTGTTGAATGATATCCCCCCAAATTCATATGTTAAAGTCTTAATCCCTAGTACCCAGATACGACCTTAGTTGGTAATACAGTTATTGCAAATGCAATTAGTTATGTGAGGATAAGATCACACTGGAATAGGGTGGGCCTTAGCCCAGTATGACTGGTATCCTTATAAAAAGGTGAACTTTGGACACAGAGACAGACACTTAAGGATAATGCAATGTGAAGATAAAGGCAGATATCAGGGTGATGATTCCACAGCCGAAGATTGCCAGCAATTTACTGGAAGCTAGGAGAGAAACAGAAAAGATTCCCACTGATAGCTCTCAGAAGGAATCAACTCTGCTGACTCCTTGATCTAAGACTTCTAGACTCCAAAACTGTGACACAATACACTTTGTTCTTTAAGCTATCCAGTTTATGGTATGTTGTTATAGCAGGCTTAGCAAACTGATATGCTACTCATCCATTCCACTCTTATTTGAAGAACAATGAAAATATATATTCAAAGGAGAATTCTACTGGGATGTTCACCTCAGGTTTATTTATAAAAGCTGCAACCTAGAAACAACTTAAATGTCCATCAGCAGTTTAATGGATAAATACATGAATTTTTGGTATGCTTATATGATGAAATATTACACAGTAATGAAAAGAACAAACTGCTGATACAAGAGGAATGAATACATTGAAAAAATGTAACTATGCTGGGTGATAGAGGTAGGGAACAAAAATAGATTCTACTATAATAATTTCATTTATACAAAATTTTAGAAAATACAAATTTATACAGTCAGAAATCCAATCAGTATTTAGGAGGACAGAGTTTGGACGACTGAGTGGGACAATAGGGGATTGAGTGTACCAAGGGACATTTTCCCAGTGATGGAACTACACTTTGATTGTGGTGATACTTATATTTGTCAAAATTCATTGAACTCTGCACTTAAAATGGGAACTTTCATTGGTAGAAATTATACCTCAATAAATTTGATGTTTATAATGCATTAAAAAGTTACTCAAGATAGAATACATACACAAATAGTAGCAGTTGTGTACTTTGTTTTAATTTTTCATGTTACATTCAGTTTCTTATAATAATAAAACCTGTAGCTATATAAAGTCATTATTTTTTTGATGAATATACTTAGGATCTCTGGCATTGTCTCAAAGCTGTCACAAAGAAAGTTGTTGGGTACTTTGGTACTGGCTAGAAGTCTGGGAAATGTTGGGAATGAACTCAAATATATATATTTTTAAAAATACATTGCTTGCTCTGGGGATTGGGATTATTGATAGGAAGGGTTACTTTTCACTTAGAATTTGTTAACTACATAGTGTTTGTCATGTTTATGCAATATTATGTCTATCTAAATTTATACCTGAAATGATAGATTTAGGTGTGGATTTATTTTCGAATATGCATACACTTGACTATACTTGTTTATCTTTAGGAGAGTTGGTTATGATAGACTATCTCAGAGAAAACTTTTGATCAACAGAGGCAACTAACAGGATTGAAAACCATCAAAAACTTAATTGGCCTATACTCAGGTGTTCTCTATGAGAGCTTCAAGGTAGTAGTCTCAAACTTGACTGGACACGTAATACTTCAAAAATACTTATGCCTGAATCCTATTTCTATTTAATTCTTAATTGTCCAGGAAATGGAATTAAAAAAAAATTGTGCCAGTTTATTAACATGTGAATGCAATGTTGATAAATGCCCTCGGGCATTTTCCGGTATTGCTGTTTGACTGATAACCTGTATTAAGTTAGTAGCAGCTCAATGTTTCTTGACTCTGGATGACTCCCTGGAGCTCCTGTATGAATCATTTGGTTTCTGTGCATAAAAGGCATTTTAATAGGGTTTTTTTCCTATGCAAATTACAATTTGCAAATTCTATGCAAATTTACAATTCGTTATTTGAAGCTTTTACTTCATAGTCAGAGAGTTGTGGAATTGGTTGCTTTAGAGATAGAAAATTATCGATTAACTGTTAAAGGTATTTCAGAACTATGAATTTCTAAACTATATTTTTGTTCAGTGTAAATTCCTTTGGTTCAATTTAACATAAAGGACTTAGAAATATCAAGGCATGGGCATTCCATAGTGATTTTCCCCTAACTTAAATACCAATGTTACACTCAGTATTAATTAATAGAAGGAATCTGTAGCTTAAAGAGTTTTAGTTGTATATTATTCATTCTTAACTGATCACTTTCTAGGTTAGTATTATAATGGACTGGATTGTGTCCCTGCCAAATTTATGTATTAAAGTTCTAATCCTCAGTACATCAGAATGTAACTGTATCTGGAGGTAGAGACTTTAAAGAGTAAAATTAGGCCATTAGGGTAGACCCTGATCCAGTATGACTGGTATCCTTACGAAAAGAGACTAAGACACAAACACACAGAGGGAAGACGATATGAAAGCACAGAGAGAAGATGGCCACCTACAAGACAGGGGGAAGGCCTCAGAACAAACCAAGCCTGCTAACACCTTAGCTCAGACTTCTAACCACAAGAGCCAAGAAAAGAAATTTCTGTTTAAGACACACTTCCGTGATGCTTTGTTATGGCAGCTCTAGCAAACTAATACAGTGGTTCTCAGTACTGGTTGCTCAACAGCAACAAGTGTAGCTACAATAAAAATAAAATGATGCCCATACCAATTAAATCATAATGGGAGGGGAGGGAATGTAGGGACAATGGGCTCTGATTTTGTTTTTTTAAATAAGGTCTCCATGTGATTTTTAGATCATTGCAGACAGGCTTGTATTTAACTGACTTCTTTCTGCTGCAAAGTTGCCTAGTGAAAATAACTTGAAAACTAATAAATATATCATAAGTTCTTTGCAAACTATTCAGGTTCTATTTGTTATTTTGGCAAGTATGTTCCTTAAATTATTTAGTATTCATTCTTCATGTAATAGAAAACAAGAGTGAATGGGTTTAAATTTTTATCCACAATTGAAATAAATTCCTTCTTGTGTGGCTAATGCAGGGAGACATTATTTATTCTATTGTAATACTTCCCTTAATAGACAGATTTTGATATGTTTCTTTGTTCCCAATGGAACAGCATAGCCCCAAAGAAAATATAAATGCCAAGATTTTAAACAATTTCATGGGTACTTTAAGGATCAATGCCAATTATTAATTTAAAGTTTATACAATGTTTTGGCTTGATTTCTCCAGAGGGGAAGTGCTATATCAAATATAAAGAGAGAGAGAAAATCCTAAAACAGTAAAGAACACAAATAAAAAAGCTGTAGCTGTAGAGACTAACCACAGGAAGAAGGAGGTGTCCAGAAGGACCACTGAAAATTTAGTTCTTTCCAACTATTTCCAAACAAGTTCTGCTGCTTGCTAGACTAAAAATAGGTAAGACACTTAGCACATATTAAAAGTTATCTGCATGCTGGAGATGCTACAGGAACTGATTGCTGTAACTTGGGATAAAAGTCCCCTGGAGACTGGTTGGTCTCTTAATCAGTTCTGTCACAAACAGAATACAGATTCTAAGACCAGAGCATCAAATGCTAGCATGGATGCTCAAATTCAAATTCCAGTTTTCCTCCTTCTTTATTTGGTGAAGTTGGGCAAATTATTATTAATTATTATTATTGTTATTGTTATTATTATTTTAATTTCTGTGTGACTTGTTCTGCCTCAGAGATTTTCTGTGGTAATTTATTTAAGCCAATAGTCAACGCTCAATGTTAATTTATATCAGGCATCATCTATTACAACTGTGTAGAAATCTTTCCTTCTCTGCCTTCCTATATCACTTGGGTACCTGATACATTTTTTTCTCTTCTTACTGTCTTTTATACTGGACATACTAAAAATTTATGTTCCATTTGTTGTTATTCTGTATTAACAACACAGCAGTATGTTTCCATCTTAGTCTTCACTAGAAATTATCCCATTGGTAATACCTTGAAAAATAAGCTCCTAATCTTGTCAATTATAAGTATCTTACCTGGCATCCTTAGTTCACCTTAGAAGGAGAACGTAACTCTGAGATGGTTGGTAGCTAAGATAAAGAAGGAAATGAAAGGTAGTGTCAAAACACCCCAATAAATCAGAGAAAAAAGTCCCCATTTCTTAAAGAAACTATTCCACTTAACTTTATCTACACAGCCAGCTCAACCTAATAACCCTTCAGTTATTCCCTTTGGATCATTACTTGATTCATCATTTCATGAACCAGCTACACTACAACCCCACCCTAGGTGAACACCAGGGTCAGGTGCTTAATTGCTATAAAATCCTAATCCATGTCAATATTTCTTTCCTTTGAAACTCCAGCTATTCCTAATTACTCCTAAACTTTAACATCCCTGACTTTCAATTATCCTTTTTATCTATAACATATTTAGGTATTTAACATTTAATATTTAATTAAATGTTAAAATTAAAATTAAATAATTAAAACTAAATTAAAATTAATGTTAAATTTAACATTTAACATTTGAGTATGTTACATGTGGAACACGATGATATATAATCATGTTTCACATATAACTGTTAGAGGGGTAAGCCTTTTATTCCTCAAATGGTTCCACTACCGATAAAGAAAGAGACTATATATGACTTTTTGTCTCCTGCAGACCCTAGAATAGTAACAGGTACACAAAAGGCACATACATATTAAGCTTGATCCCATGGTTAATTATTCATTTTGAATGAAACATAACTGAAAAAAAGAATTGGTGTCATTTTTTTTAGTATGTTTTAATGTACTATATGATGAATTTCTTATTTGACACCATTGTTCTTAAGAGATCTGGTCTATCCTTATTTGACCATAGTCAAGACTAGAGATCAAGTTAATCCCTTACAAACACAAAAGCTCTAGACATACTCCCAAATTCTGAGAAAAATGATACATTGCTTTTGAGTCAGTAGTTTTATTTTATGTACATTAATATATTGCTAGAATGTTTTACGTTATTAATTTTGTTGCCTACTAATTACATGTTCAAAGAAATATTCCCTGTTTGGCTTGAACTCATTAAATGATATAATAGAAACACATTTCTTACGTAGTAAATTTATGTTTGCTTTTAAAATTTATTTTTGTTCAACTCTGTTTGTCTTGAGTTGAATAGAAAGTGTAAGGCATGCATGAAACTCTGACTACATAGATAAAAAGTAGCCCATTTATCATAAGCTCTACCGGGTGATTCATTACTTTATGCTTATAAAATGGGGAGACATTTCAGAGTGTGTGTCTTCTTAAAACTAATGAAATATCACAATGTGGAAAGAAAGCAAATTTTTCATTTTGGAAGATGGGTTAATGTTGCCAGATTACAAGCCACAATTATTACATTGCCTATTCCAATGTATTAACTGGAATGTTCTATTCTAATTTCACTGGGATTATAACTGTTCATGTCCCCAGTACCAGAGATTGGGAAATAAGGAGTCCATGAAAAGAATCCCCTATAAGAATTTATATAATTATATGTATATAATATGTAATTTGCCATTTTTTAACTTGTAAAAAAGGTTAGAAAAGAAGAAAGTTGGCTTACCAGAGTGGACAATATTAGAAAAATAGCATATTGTTTACCAAATTCAATTAAATCCTAAATCTGTAGTTACACTTGTGTTTACCTATGCAGAGTTTTCACATAAGTGCTACTTTCTAAAGTAATGTCAGAACTTTCAAATTGGTTCATAGAAGAGAAGCAAAATGACCATTACAATCAAGTTCTTTCAAACATAGTGGTCAATGGAAATTTTCCCAGAATTCAGCTACTACCTTTTAAGCTAATTGGGGTTTCTGACTGGAAAGACTGAAAAACATTTACAACAGGATTTTATTCTTATTAAAACATTTCCTGGTGTCATTAGATAAAAATAAGCATAAAAATTCTATTTTTCTTAGTCACCATAGCATGTAGTTCAAAAGCAGGTAGAACAAAAAGGAAAAGAATGAAAATTACCTATAGACTCACTTACAGCATGATGAAAAGTGAGTGAATACACTAAGTGAAATTTACATGTAAATACAAACAAATGTTTCAGACCAGCACAAGTCTGTAGAATCTACACTAGAGCAGAGTCAGTCAGGAATTTCATGGAAGTCTCCTGAAACAAGAGCAAAATTACTCCATCATTAAAGAAACTTCTTCACTATACCAATGGAAAAAAAAATTTGTAGTAAGATATCCAAACGCCTTCTTCCACTCATCCTCATACTACCACTTATATATTGTGGGTACAGGAAAATCCAATACATATAAACATGAACCAAAGAAAGAACTCAACATCTGTGGAAAGTTGTACAAAGTAACAAGGAATATAAGAAACAAATATTTTAAGCATAATTTTGAAAAGTCTTTTTTTTAATAGCCCTTTTAAGGGCTTTGATATATGAAAGGAAAATTATAATGCAACATTCCAAGAAGACTTAAATATAATTGCAGACTAAAGAGCACCAGAAACTAGAAATTTAAATCTCAGAATAAAAATAGGTAAATTCCAAGCAATTGTGAAGTAGAATTTGACCACAGGGAAGAAGTTAAAATAAAATAGAAAATCTCAGATAATAAAACTGAATTACATGATGCACAAGGGAATATAGGCAAGGCTAAAAATATAATAAGAATCAAAGACGATAGAAGTCAAAAGAGGCAAGTGGTGCCTGAGTGACTCGGCTGAGCATCCGACTCTTGGTTTCAGTTCAGGTAATGATCTCGCAATTTGTGGGTTTGAGCCGGACATCAAACTCCCCACTGAAAGCATGGGATTCTCCCTCCCTCTGTCTGCCCCTCCCTTTCTCTCTCTATCAAAATAAATAAATAAACTTAAAAAAAAAGTCAAAAGAGCCAAGAAAATTCAACTGAAATGGAGAAAAGCATTAAATAGAGAGGGAACAAAGACAGTGAAAATTGGCAGAAAACCGGAACAGAGATCATCTTTAAAACGATAATTCAAGGAGACCTCCTCAAAACAAAAGATAATCTGAATTTACACAATTCCCATATACTTGGGAAAATGGAGCAGAATGGTCTACTCCAAGACTTACATGAATAAAAGCATCAGGTTTTAAAAATGAAGAAAAAATCTCTGGGTCTCCAGGCCAAAAGAGCCCTAATTAATTACAAAGGAAAGAAAGTCATGTCAACATTTAATTTCTTAAAAACCACATCACATTGAAAGCAAAAGAACAGTAGAGCAAAATCTTAAGAAAACTTTTAAGTTTTAAAAAGTTTTAAGAAAACCAAGCTGTCCTTCAAATATAATAACTATAGAAATAAAATTAAATGTGAAAAACTCAGGGAACACTGGACTAATGAGATCTGTGGAGTCTAGTAGAAAACAAGCTTAACCCTACCAGGAAACAGTATGAGCAAAAATGGATTAAATTTAATATTGTAAATTTAAAGATAAGACACATGTGAGGGTAAATATGAAAAATCAGTACGTGAATGCTATGTCTTCTAATAAAGTTAAAAAAGAAACAGAACAAAATAAATGGCAAATGAAGAAAGTAAAAAAAAAAAAGAAAAGAAAATCTTTTTTATTGCCACATAGATAATTGGTGAATGTCAAAAATATTCTTTAAAGATGATGAACTATGTGTAAAAATCTAAATGTGGAAAGAGGAGATGAAATTCTAATATAAAAGTACCACTGGAAAAGAAACAAAAGCCTTTCTAGACACCAAAATACAACCTAGAGCATGTAGCAGGAAACCCAATTAGCAGGACAGAAAATACTAAAGCTGAAGCTGAATAAATTAAATATATTAGTAAATACAAATAGGCTTAACCTTAACTTACTCTTTAAGGGAAAATGTTTTCAGGTTAATTCAAAAAGCAAAATCCATTTATATTCTATATAAAAAAAAGGCTTTTAGAATACAGTTATTCAGAAAGACTAAAAATAAAAGATAAGTGAATGTATAGCAGGTAAATACAACAAAATAGACTTTGGGATCTCAATATCTAAAGGTACAATTCACACCAAAAGGATCAAAAGGAAAAAGAACAATACTTTATAATGCTAACAGGCCTAACACTGTTTCACAATGAAAGCAGAATGAGTTTGATAATCTATATGCCAAGTAACATAGCAACAACTTTAATAAAATAGAATTTTAATAAAATAGGAATTGCAAGCAGAAATGAGGTAATGTTAGACAACTTTGATACACCTTTATTGTAAGATATTTCACATGAACACAAAAAAAATAACACAAAAGAACTTCTCAGGTGCACATATTCATAAAACAGTGATAGCATATTCACAAAGAGAAGCTCAAGTTGCATGAAATGGAAATGATACATTAGTCACAATGCAACAAAACTATAAATAAACAGAAATCAGAATGGCAATAAAATACTTCCACAGAAATCTTTTAAGCTCTCTATTAAATTACTTTTGGGTCTAAGAGGAAATAAAAACCAAAATGCACATTATTTAATAAATATTACAAAGAAAATGTAAGTTAACAAAATCTATAGGATACAATAAAATACAAAAGTTTCGATCTATAGGATGCAATTAATGATTAGAAGAAAATCCAGTCTTTAATTTTTAATTTTTGTTTTGACAGAGAGAGACAGAGAGTGGGGGAGTGGCAGAGAGAGAGAGAGACTCTCAGGCAGGCTCCACACTGTCAGCACAAACCTGATGCAGAGCCTGGACTCAGGAATCATGAGATCATGACCTGAGCCAAAATCAAGAGTCAGACGTTTAACCAGCTTAGCCACCCAGGTGCCCCCCACATATTCTTTAATATTTATATAAATAAAAATAAAACATGAAAATAAGTAAATTAAGTTTATGGCTTAAAAAGAATAGGAAAAATCTCAAAAGAAACTGAAGGAAAAGAAACAAGGAATGACCTAACATGAATAAAAGCGAAAATTGAGTTAGAAAACAAAAAAAGAAATAGAACAAATGAATAAATATGTACTTGGATCATGAAAAAAATAACAAAATAAACAAATCCTTGGATTCTTAATAAAATAAAAAGAAGAGCACAAATACACAAAATAAGTAAAAAGGTAAAAGGGCCACTTAAATAAAAGCAATCTCATAAGAGATGATTTTGCACATTAAGATGAAAAGTATTGATGACCATTACACATCTATCCGAATGGCCAAAATCCAGAACACTGGCAACATCAAATGTTGAAGAGGTAGTGGACCAACAAGAACTCTCATTCATTGCTGGTGAAAATGCAAAATGATACAATCACTTTCAAAGGCAGCGTGGTACTTTCTTTCAAAATTAAGAATTCTTTTACCATGTTACCCAGCAATGGCACCCATTGGTACTTAAACAAACTGAGAACTTATGTCCACACAGAAATCTTCACCTGTGTAGATGTTTCCAGCAGCTTTATTCATGATTCACAAAGTTTGGAAGCAACCAAGATGTTCTGTAATAGGTGAATGGATAAATATTGCCAAAAATAAATGAGCCATCAAGACCTGAAAAGACATCAAGGAATCTTAAATTCATATTGCTATATGAAAGAAACCAATCTGAAAAGGCTACATACTGTATGATTCCAGCTATATGATATTCTGGAAAAGGCAAAACTATGGAGACAGTAAAAAGTTGGGTGGTTTCCAGGGGTTGGGATGGAGGAAAGGATGAATAGGTAAAGCCCAGATGATATTCAGGGCAGTGAAACTATTCTGCATGGTACTATAACAATGGATATATATCATTATATATTTGTCAAAATGGTTAGAATGTACAACATCAAGAACGAGTCCTAATATAAATTACAGACTTTGAGTGGATGATGTTATCAGTGTAGGTTCATTGACTGCAACAAAAGTGCCACACTCTGGTATGGAATTTAGATAGTAGAGGAGGTTGTGTGGGGAAAAGTAGTATTTGGAGATTATGTAGTTTTCATCCAATTTTGTTATGAATCTGCAATTGCTAAATAAATAAACAAATAAACACACAGATTTAAACAAAATCTTGGTGCAATGGATGGTTTAATGCATTTCTAAAATAAAAATAGAAGATTCTCAAATCACTGTCCCTCCAACAAGCATAGGCTCAGATGATTCAATGGGGAATTAATACTTAAACTTGATAACAATTATATAAAAAAAGAAAAAGCTACAGATAATTGATTAATCCTGATGCAAAAGTCCTAAGTAAAATATTAGCAAACAATCCAATAGCACTTTTCAAAATACATCAAGACCAAGTGGGTTTTATTATTGAAATGCAGGGATGTGTCATATTAAAACAAAAATCCTGTGATTTTCCTTAGAGATGAAGTCTAGCAAAGGTTTAATAAAAAATTCATTCTTGATATACAGACCTAAACCTTCAAAATTCTATTTTATAGGATCAAAAGCTGAATTTAGTGATTTGTCACGTATGTGCAATACCCAGTGCTCATCACAAGTGTCCTTCTTAATCCCCATCACTCATCTAGTCCATCTCTCACCCATCTCCCTCCATCAACCCTTAGTTTGTTCTCTATAATTAAGAGTCTTTTGTGTTTTTTTTCTCTTTCTTCTCTTCCTCCCCCTTCCCATGTGTTCATCTGTTTTGTTTCTTGAATTCCATATATGAGTGAAATCATATGATATTTGTCTTTCACTGATTGATTTATTTCACTTAGCATAATACATTCTAGTTCCATCCATGTCACTGCAAATGGCAAGATTTCTTTTTTTTGATGGCTGAGTAATAATCCATTATATATATGTATATATACATATATGTACACACACACACACACACACACACACATCTTCTTTATCCATTCATCAGCCAATGGATATTTGGGCTCTCTCCATAGTTTGCCTATTTTGATAGTGCTGCTATAAACATTGGGGTGAATGTACCCCTTCTAATCTGTATTTTTGTTCCAAAAAAAAAGATCAAAGAACTTCGTTTTGAAAGCAACTTTGATAGTGATTACCTATGAGGTGGGAGAGTTACAATGTTTTGCTTCTTGGAAACTAGTGGTTAGTTAAGTATTTTTATATTACTTTTGTATGTTAGCAATTATTTATTAAAAAATTAAACTCTGCTTTAATAAACAGAAAGAGTAAAATTTATTCATATGGTTTCTAGCTATACAGAAATTTAATATTTTTGCCTGCTTGTTTCTTTGTTAATTTCGCTGGGAAAATGCAACATATAAAAAATCTTAATTATATAATTTACCATGCTAAAAGAGAAGAAAAGCCATATCCATAGACAATGAACAAGCCTTCGATCTAATTCAATATCCATTTTGATAGTATTAATTAGTAAATCCACATATTAGGAAACAATGAGAGTCATAAAACTAAAAGAGACAAGGTTGAATGATCTCCATTTGGAGATGATAGTATAATTGTATGTTAAATTCTGCAAAAATATTTGCAAAATAAATTTTAAGTGAAGTAAATTTAGGTGCAGAGCAATTTACATAGTGTTATCTTTTGTATAAAAGGTAGCAACATGAGAATATATGCCCGTACTTGCTTATTTCCGCAAAATGAAAGCAGGACACATTGGCCAAATGAGTGAATATAGGGGAAAGGAGGAGTGGTGGCAAAAATAAAATGAAAAATGAGACTTCTTTGAATAAATCCTTTTAAAACATTTTTAGTGTTCAAATTATGTAAACGTTTTATGTACTTTAAGAAAATACAGAAAAAAAATCCTCAAATTTTGAAACTGAAAACAAATAGAAACAAATTAACCAAATTGCTAATTAAATTACATTAATATGATAATCACAGAAACATATTTCAGATAATTCAAACATATTATAGTAACTATAGATACTAAGGGAATATATTTTAAAACAAAAGAACTATAAAAAATCTTAATCAGTTTTTTTTATTGTTAGAATCATATTGATATTGTAGTTTTGAAATGTTTCACATACAGACTAGAGCTAACAAGAAATATGCTAACATCATTAGAAAATAAGACTTTTATGTAAGAGAAAAAGAAGACTAGAAAAGCATAGGGGGCGCCTGGGTGGCTCAGTTGGTTAAGCGTCCGACTTCAGCTCAGGTCAGGATCTCGAGGTCAGTGAATTCGAGCCCCGCATTGGGCTCTGGGCTGATGGCTCGGAGCCTGGAGCCTGCTTCCCATTCTGTGTCTTCCTCTCTCTCTGCCCCTCCCCCGTTCATGCTCTGTCTCTGTCTCAAAAATAAATAAACGTTAACAAAAATTTAAAAAAAAAGAAAACCATAGAAGACATATATGCTAATGTGAAGTCAGAACTATAAATATTAATATGAGCTTATGACTTTTAAAATACATATTTATTGTTCTGATGAAAGAGCCCCAAAACAATAATATGTTAATGCACACAAGAAGTACCCAGATACTGATTTCTAAATACCAGGCTCTAATAAAAGGAACCAGGACTCCTTACAGGAATGCTTGATTCCAGACCTGGGGCACCAAAAACAAAACAAAACAAAACAAAACAAAACAAAACAAAACCCTAGGCAATTTTTCTGTGTGAGAAATCAAGGAATAAATTTGACAATTATAGGTAAAGGGTCAAACGTTTAATCAAGGTTTTTGAGTAGAACTTTTGTTCAACCATAACTGAAGAGAGAAATCTTTTTTTTGGTTTTCACAGACAAACACCAGCTAATAAAAGGGAGGAAATGAGAGAATACATTTTTTATGCAAGAATCATTCATGAATACTAAAATCATTAGGTAAAAGGTATTGGGGAAGAACATTTCCATGATATTTATAATAATTTGAAAGGGGAAAAGCATACTTTCTCCACGAATAATTTTGGGAGGTTTTCACCTTAAATGATCAAAATTAGCGTTAAAAACAGTAGGACAACTTGCTATTGGGACGTGACATTTTGTGTCATTTGATTTGATCCACTATGAAGTGTGCAGCATCGTCTATGTAGTATTACTGAAAAGAAACGTTTAGTATGAATTTCATTAAGCAGATAAATTTCCAATTTATAGCAAATATATGACACAGAAGAACTCATTAAGTAATGCCATAAGAAATGTTCAGCCAAATCCAGAATGTGGGACGTTCTATAAAACAACTTAGCCTAACCTCTTCAAAATTCCAATATTAGGGAAAAGGGAAAAAAAGTGGGAAGACTATCCTGGACCAAAAGATACATCATTAAGAGTAATACATATATTTTGATTGCTTTCTGGTTTTGAAAAATTACAATAACACATTTGGGAAAAATTGGGAAAATTCAAATTTGATCTGGGTGTTAGATTATATTAAGAAATTATCAATTTTATTAGAAGTGAGAGTGGTATTATGGTTATAAATGTAAGTGTTCCTATTCAAAGGATCTGTGTTCTAAAGGATTCAGGAGTGAAGCACCATGCTGTCTATAACTTATTTTAATTGTTCACGAAATACATTTATTTGTGTTTGTATGTGTATAGCAAGAAGAGAGAGAAAGAGAAAGCGTATTTAGAAAAACATCAACAATTGTTCATACAAATTTGTGAGTATATATTATTTGTATTATACTTTTGATTTTTGTGTTTGTAATTTTTTTATCATAAGCAGTTGAGGGAAATTTATAATTTTGTAAGGAGGTAATTGTGGCTTTAAGATGGTTCAGTATTTTCCATTTCAATCTTTTATCACTAACTATCTGTAAGAATAAGGCCTTTTTCTAAGCCTTACAGAAGCTAAAGAAATGAATCGGATAGATTCCAGCATTCAAAGTGTATAGCCTGGGATGTGACAGGCACATTAAAACAAACTATGTTGTAACTCAGAGGAATAAACAATGTGTGACATAAAGGAATAAAAATACACATGGATAAAGTAACATGAATGTGGAAGGAATAAAAGATTATTTACTTAGAAGTAAATTCAAGAAAGCCTGTATCTAGGAAGTAAGATTTTTAACTAAACACAAGAAATAGATACACCTCTCAAGTTCACTAAAAATCCTGTTTCAATAGTAAAAAATATTTGATAATTGAATTTAGCGACTCCCAGAAGTGATTCTTGTTTAGACGTTGTTTTGGCCAGCCAGTACACTTAGTAAGTTTTCATACTGTATACAATTTTATCATCTTATTAAGTGAAAAGAGGTGACATAAGAGCATGAACTTGAAGTTAAAGGCCATTTAATTTTCAATAATGGCAATTCCTTTCACTTCTATAGTGCTTTCATTGTTTCAAGGGCTTTGCCCTGCTTGTCTCAAATTGTTTCACAATATCCCTGTGGGTTAAATGATGTGGACATTATGATCCTGTAAATGCACAAACTGAGATATTTTTAGGTTGTACCTTGCAGAAATGTTACCTTTTATGTAGAGAGGAATTAAGAATAATCCTATCACATAGTAGATACTCAGTACAATTCTAAATGAACATTGAACCAATCAGTGAATGAGCAAACAGTGAACGTGTGAACTAGTTGGTGGGGAAAATGCAAGGGCTCTGTCCCACAGAATCTCTCCACTTCTCCCCTGTGCTTAGTGAGTTGTTCATTTTCTAGATAGGCCAAATAGGTGTTATGAATAAGTGAAATATTTCTGTTTCTGAAAGGCAAAGGGCCATTTGGGGTGTTTTTACCTTATTGTACCCAGAAGGACAACTACAGATTTAAGTCTAAATTTCTTGACAATGTTCTCAGACCAAAGCATAGCAGTCTAAAATAGTGCTGACAGCTGTTAAATTTTAAATTGCCTAAGACTGGCATCTAAAGACTAAGGAGTAAGTTAAAACAGGTAAGCAAGCCATTGTTTACGAAGGAGAATTTTCCAGTGTAATCATCTTAGAAAACTTCCTATTTCTTCAAAAGTCACGTTTACATACACATTTTAATGCAAATCGTTACATCTATTTTTGAGTGGGGCTCAGAATTAATTTTACCTCTTTGCTATGTAATGGCTCATTTCCTAGCTTGCTTATAAAAATATGGATTCTGGGTAGGTACAAATGCAAAGGTATTGTTATAAAAGCAGTCATAAGTTATGTCACTAAATGAAAGGCACATTGAAGGATTATTGCTGTATTTTTTTATTGTATTTCTCATCAACAACCTACTAAAATTTTATGGCACCTCGAATTCTGTTAGTCTCAAAAATTTGTTTTCAGGAACCATAGCTACATTATTTTCAACTCAGTTATTCTGGTAACTCAAGCCATGTAATAATCACTCAACTCTGAGAATCTTTTCTTTTTTTTAATTTGCTTGTATCTACATTATAAAGCACTGATAAGCTTATGAAACTATGTTTTAATTAAAGAAAAAATGAAGAATATACGAATATGTATTGTGCACTAACTTAGTACTGCCCTGTTGTAGGTTCTGTGAAAAACAAAAGAACTCTACTGTTTACCCTTAGAAGTTACTTTCAAATTGCTACTGCTCTTTAACTGAGAATATATGAACCTAAGAACCTGCAGACTTAATGTGGCTTCTGACAGTGTTTACTTGATGTTGTAAGCACACACTATGATGAATCCATGAATTCTACTCCTGATACCAATATTGTACTCTATGTTAACTAACTAGCGTTTAAATAAAACTTTAAAAAGAAAAAAAGAACATGTGTGCACTACATATTAGAGCTTTTCTTTTTGTTTTAAGGGCCAATTTACCAGCACCCTGTCAGGCAGCTCTTGCTGAAATCTAATTTTCTGAAATTAGTCATGTAGTAACGATGAGTCAATATTTATTGAGATTTTATTTGTGTGCCAGCACAGTGCTAAACATGTTACATGTATTAGCTCATTTAATTCTTGTGAGTCCATGAGGAGTCGGACACAAAGTCATACAGCTGGTAAGTGGTAGAACAGAGTCTGCTCTCAGAAACACTGTACTGTCATCACTTGATTTCTAAGAGGTAAAACAGCTTCGTTTCTATTATCTTCAGTGTCTGCCATAGAATTATTCAAATAGTAGGGGGTCAACATGTATTTACTGATTAATCAACACCACATAGACCTCTAGTCATGCTACACTATTGCTCTGTCTTTAGAATGCTACTGAGCTACTCTGAGCCATGCAGAGGAAGATTGCTCTCTTTCCTCTGGCTTTTTTTTCTTCTCTAAACATGGCTCCCTCTTAACACCTCAACTTTAATTGTTGAAGAGGCTGACTTAAGTGTGAACATTATCCATTATAAGCTCTTACTAGCAGCAGAGAAGCCATTGCTCACCTTTTTTTCCCACTAGGTCTGAGTTTTTTATCTGTTTTTCTTCAGCCAGCTATCTCTGCCACCTACAACAGTGTCTGGCACAGAGCAGGCACTCGGTATTTATTGAATGAAATCTTTTTTCTCCTCTTGCCCATTCTTGCTATTTTTCATTAACATAGTCAAATACCCAGCACACTTAAACTCTGCATTATAAGTATGTTTACAGATGACAGAACATCTCCCCTACTATCAGTCTTTGCTCTTGTCCCCTGAACCACATCCATAGTTTCAAGTCAAATAATCATGGAGTTCCCTTTAAGATCCAGTTACAGAAACAGAAACCACTCATATCAACATTTTAAATGAATAAATATATATAAATACATATATATCCATATATTTTAAATACAATGGCACTATTTTTATTTTGAACAAACCCTTCTTTTGTCAAGTCAATTAAGAATAAGAAAAACAAAGGTTAATCTTTACTTATTTCTTCTTCAGTGATCTTCCTTAGTTCATATAGATCCAAGTTTCTGCCCTGTATTATTTTCCTTCTCTCTAAAGAACTTCAAACATTCTTGCAAACTAGGTTTACTGACAACAGATTCTCTTAATTTTTCTTTTTTTCTTTTTCTAAGGAAGTAGTTATTTCTCCTTCACTTTTGAAGGATCACTTAATAGGACATAGAATTCTAGGTTGGTATTGTTTTTCTCTCTCTACACTAAATGTTTTGCTTCACTTCTCTTCCTTGCATGGCTTCTGAAATCAGAAATCATTCTTATCTTTGTTCTGCTATAGCTAAGGTGTTTTCCCTTCCCTCCCACCCCCAGATTCTTTCAGAATTTTTTTTGTGTCTTTGATTTTCTATAGTTTGAAAATGATATGCCTAGGCTTAGTATTTTTAACATTTATCCTACTTGGTGTTTCTTGGATCTGTGGTTTCTTATTGAACATTAATTTGGGGGTATTCTTCATCATTAATATCAATTTTTTTTCTGATTCTTTTTCTGGTATTCCTATTATGCATATGTTACATTTTTGGGGGTATTTTTCCCACTGTTCTTGGGTATTTTGTTTTTCTAGTCTTTTCTCTGTTTTAGTTTTGGAAGTTTCTATGTAGATACTCTCTCACTCAAAGATTCTTTCCTCATCTATGTCCAGTTTGCTAATAAGACCATCAAAAGCATTTTTATTTCTAGACAGTATTTTTGATCATAAGCATTTCTATTTGGATCTCTCAGAATGTCTTTCTCTCTGTTACATTGTCCATATGATCTTGCATACAGTCTTCTTTATCCATTTGAGCTCTTAGCATTTTAATCATGGTTGTTTTAAATTCTGGATCTGATCACTCCAACATCCCTGATATATCTGAGCCTTGGTCTGATGTGTGCTCTATCTCTTCAACTTTTCTTTCCCTTTTTCTTTTCTTTCCTTTCCTTTTTTTTTTCTTCTTTTTCTTTTTTTTTTTTTTTTTAAGTAATGAGGTGGTGAGGTGTGGGGAGGGCAAGCATCTTATAGTCCTATGATTAGACCTCAGTCTTTTAGCAGGCCTATGCCTCTGGACTGTGAACTTCACAAATGCTTCTCAGTACCCATCTTTAGATGGAACCAATAACAAAAGTGGGCTGGCATTGTATATTTCCCTTCTTCATGGAAAGCTGGAGAGTGCTGGCATTAGGTATTTCTTTTTCTCTATGTAGAAGTCCAGAGCCAGCTAGAGTTGGGTATTTCCTTTCCCCAGGTCACTTGGGCTCTGATAAACTCCAGCTGATTAGCCTCTGGTTAACTAGTTTCAGCTGAGGGGAAGCCTTATTAAGAACAGAATGCTCTGGTGTATTTCAAAATGGCTGTTTCCCCTCTCACTATGGGAAGCATGGAAGATTTTTCTCCACTATTCACTGTGAGAACCTAGACAAGCTTCAGGAGGTAAAACTCACAAAATGTAGGAACCGCCCTAGGACTAGCTCCCCCTGAAGGTTTTATCTCTCATATTTTCCACACTGAGCCTCCAGCAATTCTCCAATTAGAGTTGAGGTTTTCTTACCTGACACTGGTTTCAGTGAAGGTTTCAGATCATGAATATCAACTCTGGTAAGTTGTGATTCTCTGTATTTGTCTATCAGTCTTTCCGATTTGGAGATAGTAGTTTCTCCTGTGACCTCACTTCTTGGTCTTCTTCTTGACCTCACTTACTAGACTCATGGGTCTAGTAAGAGTTTTTGCTTTTATAGTTTGTTTAGCTTTTTACTTGTTTTGAAGATGGAGTGGTGACTCTCAAACTTCCTACCTGCCAGATTGGAAACCATAAGTTACTATATTCTGCATTTTTAAAAAAATCTGATATTTTGTTTACTAATGGTCTTTTCTGCATTGATTCTTTTTAATATCGCATTAAAATATTTATCATAATTAAAAAAAATTTTTTTGGCTCCACACTTAAATTTCATCCCTGAAGTGAGTGCCTAGCTCATGTCCTTCTGTTCCTGGCCTGGAGAAATATAGGAACACATTGTCTTCCCATTGCAAAAAACTCTATGATGTTTTTCCTTTAATGCTGGAATTCCTGAGGAATTGAGGTGTTATTTCATTGTCAGGGATTAGTAATAGTACCCTCAGTTTTAGTCACGAGAGAACCTATTTACTTGGTTCTTCCTGATTTCTGGAGTACAATCCCCTGAGGTCCTCTTGTGTTCCAATGCCTTTCTTTCCTCTCAGCCCTGTTGCCGAAAAGCCCTCTTTAGTAACTCAGACTCCTGGATTTCTCCCCTCTTTCTGTATTGCAGCTGGGGAATTGATTATGTCATTTGCCATTACCCCTGCTGCCTCCCCAACCCCACCCCCCCCCCCCCGAGTTACTACTTGTCCTCAGCGAAGGGTTTGGTTTGAATGACCTTATCAGATATTAATGGTATTGGAAGTTCTGGATTGTTTTGTGAAACCTAAATTATTTGCCTTCAGATATTCTGGATATTTAAGTTACCCAAATATTAATATAATCCCACCATTATTTTATTGGGCAGACAGGTAATAGATAAAACTATTTATTAACAAAAAATATGTGCCCCAAGAAAAGGGTTTAAAAGTGATTTAGTTGCATCTTTGAGTTAAAAAACCATAGCCTCTATCCTTGCGGAATATTTTCTAATGAAATAGATTTCTCCTTTGTAATGACCTATTCTTTACATAAAGCATTCTTGGGAATCATCTATCACTTTCTTTACCTATCTAGTAGAAAGGGTATTCAGTGGCCCTTAAATCTTTCTGGATTCTAGGAATACTTTGAGAGACTTAAGAAAGCTATAAAATTTCTCCACAGAAATTTTTACCTATGCTTAAATATTTTCATATATAAATCCAATGAGTTTCTTGTGGCTCAAGTATATATGAATATATTATACAGGTAAAATTATGTGAACATTATTTTGTGTTCACTGATTAATACAGGTTTATTTGATGTTACTGATACCAAACATTCATGTATTTTTGGCCAGCTCTACCACTGTCTGGAATGTTCCATTTGCTTTGTGGTTTATGTAGAGAATCACAGAGAAAAGGATGCAATAGAATCAGAACAATGGAAGAAAACTGCAAAATAACTTTACATTAAGCAGTAAATAAGAATTAGAGATGAAGAAGGGGTGAAAAGAGACAAGAGATGGCCATACCTGGGAAGACTAGTTTCTTGGTGACAGATTCTGAAACTAGACATTCTGAAACAGTCTAAGTAAAGATTGAGTAAAGACTTGGCATGTTCTATTCATAAAATTCCACTGTCGGGGAGTAGAGAGCTGTGACACACATATGTAAGAAAATTCCCCAAAGAAGAATTGGAGTGAGCGTGCTAATCAATATCTGTCTAAGGGAATGGAAACTGGAAGCTGACTGTGGAAGTACAAAAAGAAACAGGACAACTGAGGGGGTTTAAAGAGACCTGACCCAATGAGGATTTAAAAAAAAAAAAAGAATGAGAATGAGAATCTTTTCTTTGGAGCTGAAGTTCCATCTCCACAGTTACCTTAAGATCCTTTCAGAATTTTCAGGGCACAGAAATGTGTATATGACTCAAACCTTGTAAGAAATTAAACCATGAGGGTGCAGGTGGGGGGCATTGAACTTTAAACATAATCAGCATTGGTGACTCCAATTCAGCTTTGCACTGCTCCTTTAATACTACATGAATCATTATACAAATTCATAAAAAGCTGGGAAATTCTACTCCTGGAAGGTTCTTTTTTTTTAAATATATGAAGTTTATTGTCAAATTGGTTTCCATACAACACCCAGTGCTCATCCCAAAAGGTGCCCTCCTCAATACCCATCACCCACCCTCCCCTCCCTCCCACCTCCCATCAACCCTCAGTTTGTTATCAGTTTTTAAGAGTCTCTTATGCTTTGGCTCTCTCCCACTCTAACCTCCTTTTTTTTTTCCCTTCCCCTTCCCCATGGGTTTCTGTTAAGTTTCTCAGGATCCACATAAGAGTGAAAACATATGGTATCTGTCTTTCTCTGTATGGCTTATTTCACTTAGCATAACACTCTCCAGTTCCATCCATGTTGCTACAAAGGGCCATATTTCATTCTTTCGCATTGCCATGTAGTACTCCATTGTGTATATTAACCACAATTTCTTTATCCATTCATCAGTTGATGGACATTTAGGTTCTTCCCATAATTTGGCTATTGTTGAGAGTGCTGCTATAAACATTGGGGTACAAGTGCCCCTATGCATCAGTACTCCTCTATCCCTTGGGTAAATTCCTAGCAGTGCTACTGCTGGGTCATAGGGTAGGTCTATTTTTAATTTTCTGAGGAACCTCCACACTGCTTTCCAGAGGGGCTGCACCAATTTGCATTCCCACCAACAGTGCAAGAGGGTTCCCATTTCTCCACATCCTCGCCAGCATCTATAGTCTCCTGATTTGTTCATTTTGGCCACTCTGACTGGCGTGAGGTGATATCTGAGTGTGGTTTTGATTTGTATTTCCCTGATAAGGAGCGACGTTGAGCATCTTTTCATGTGACTGTTGGCCATCTGGATGTCTTCTTTAGAGAAGTGTCTATTCATGTTTTCTGCCCATTTCTTCACTGGGTTATTTGTTTTCCGGGTGTGGAGTTTGGTGAGTTCTTTATAGATTTTGGATACTAGCCCTTTGTCTGATATGTCATTTGCTTTTCGATATGTTATTTGTTTTTCGGGTGTGGAGTTTGGTAGGCTCTTTATAGATTTTGGATACTAGCCCTTTGTCTGATATGTCATTTGCAAATATCTTTTCCCATTCCGTTGGTTGGCTTTTAGTTTTGTTGGTTGTTTCCTTTGCTATGCAGAAGCTATTTATCTTCATAAGGTCCCAGTAGTTCATTTTTGCTTTTAATTCCCTTGCCTTTGGGATTGTGTCAAGTAAGAAATTCTATGGCTGAGGTCAGAGAGATCTTGTCCTGCTTTCTCCTCTAGGGTTTTGATGGTTTCCTGTGTCACATTCAGGTCGTTTATCCATTTTGAGTTTATTTTTGTGAATGGTGTGAGAAAGTGGTCTAGTTTCAATCTTCTGCATGTTGCTGTCCAGTTCTCCCAGCACCATTTGTTAAAGAGACTGTCTTTTTTCCATTGGATGTTCTTTCCAGCTTTGTCAAAGATGAGTTGGCCATACGTTTGTGGGTCTAGTTCTGGAGTTTCTATTCTATTCCATTGGTCTATGTGTCTGTTTTTGTGCCAATACCATGCTGTCTTCATGATTACAGCTTTGTAGTAGAGGCAAAAGTCTGGGATTGTGATGCCTCCTGCTTTGGTCTTCTTCAAAATTACGTTGGCTATTCGGGGCCTTTTGTGGTTCCATATGAATTTCAGGATTGCTTGTTCTAGTTTTGAGAAGAATGCTGGTGCAATTTTGATCGGGATTGCATTGAATGTGTAGATAGCTTTGGGTAGTATTGACATTTTGACAATATTTATTCTTCCAATTCATGAGCATGGAATGTTTTTCCATTTCTTCATATCTTCTTCAATTTCCTTCATAAGCTTTCTATAGTTTTCAGCATACAGATCTTTTACATCTTTGGTTAGATTTATTCCTAGGTATTTTATGTTTCTTGGTGCAATTGTGAATGGGATCAGTTTCTTTATTTGTCTTTCTGCTGCTTCATTATTAGTGTATAAGAATGCAACTGATTTCTCTACATTGATTTTGTATCCTGCAACTTTGCTAAATTCATGTATCAGTTCTAGCAGACTTTTGGTAGAGTCTATCGGATTTTCCATGTATAATATCATGTCATCTGCAAAAAGTGAAACTTTTTAACTTCATCTTTGCCAATGTTGATGCCTTTGATTTCCTTTTGTTGTCTGATTGCTGATGCTAGAACTTCCAACACTATGTTAAACAACAGCGGTGAGAGTGGACATCCCTGTCGTGTTCCTGATCTCAGGGAAAAAGCTCTCAGTTTTTCCCCATTGAGGATGATGTTAGCTGTGGGCTTTTCATAAATGGCTTTTATGATGTTTAAGTATGTTCCTTCTATCCCTACTTTCTTGAAGGTTTTTATCAAGAAAGGTTGCTGAATTTTCTCAAAGGCCTTTTCTGCATCGATTGACAGGATCATATGGTTCTTATCTTTTCTATTATCAATGTGATGTATCACATTGATTGATTTGCAAATGTTGAACTAGCCCTGCATCCCAGGAATGAATCCCACTTGATCATGGTGAATAATTCTTTTTATATGCTGTTGAATTCGATTTGCTAGTATCTTATTGAGAATTTTTGCATCCATATTCATCAGGGATATTGGCCTGTAGTTCTCTTTTTTTACTGGGTCTCTGTCTGGTTTAGGAATCAAAGTAATACTGGCTTCATAGAATGGGTCTGGAAGTTTTCCTTCCCTTTCTATTTCTTGGAATAGCTTGAGAAGGATAGGTATTCGCTCTGCTTTAAACGTCTGGTAGAACTCCCCCGGGAAGTCATCTGGTCCTGGACTCTTATTTGTTTGGAGATTTTTGATGACTGATTCAATTTCTTCGCTGGTTATGGGTCTGTTCAAGCTTTCTATTTCTTCCTGTTTGAGTTTTGGAAGAGTGTGGGTGTTTAGGAATTTGTCCATTGCTTCCAGGTTGTCCAGTTTGTCTGCATATAATTTTTCATAGTATTCCCTGATAATTGCTCGTATTTCTGTGGGGTTGGTTGTAATAATTACCTTTTCATTCAAGATTTTATCTATTTGGGTCATCTCCCTTTTCTTTTTGAGAAGCCTGGCTAGAGGTTTATCAATTTTGTTTATTTTCTCAAAAAACCAACTCTTGATTTCATTGATCTGCTCTACAGTTTTTTTTAGATTCTATATTGTTTATTTCTGCTCTGATTTTATTATTTCTCTTCTTCTGCTGGGTTTAGGCTGTCTTTGCTATTCTGTTTCTATTTCCTTTAGGTGTGCTGTTAGATTTTGTATTTGGTATTTTTTTGTTTGTTTGTTTCTTGAGATAGGCCTGGATTGCAATGTATTTTCCTCTCAGAACTGCCTTTGCTGCATCCCAAAGCGTTTGGATTGTTGTATTTTCATTTTCGTTTGTTTCCATATATTTTTTAATTTCTTCTCTAATTGCTTGGTTGACCCATTCATTCTTTAGTAGGGTGTTCTTTAACCTCCCTGCTTTTGGAGGTTTTCCAGACTTTTTCCTGTGGTTGATTTCAAGCTTCATAGCATTGTGGGCTGAAAGTATGCATGGTAAGATTTCAATTCTTGTATACTTATGAAGGGCTGTTTTGTGACCCAGTATGTGATCTATCTTGGAGAATGTTCCATGTGCACTCGAGAAGAAAGTATAATCTGTTGCTTTGGGATGCAGAGTTCTAAATATATCTGTCAAGTCCATCTGATCCAATGTATCATTCAGGGCCCTTGTTTCTTTATTGACCGTGTGTCTAGATGATCTATCCATTTCTGTAATTGGAGTGTTAAAGTCCCCTGCAATCACCGCATTCTTATCAATAAGGTTGCTTATGTTTGTAAGTAATTGTTTTATATATTTGGGGGCTCCTGTATTTGGCGCATAGACATTTATAATTGTTAGCTCTTCCTGATGGATAGACCCTGTGATTATTATATAATGTCCTTCTTCATCTCTTGTTACAGCCTTTAATTTAAAGTCTAGTTTGTCTGATATAAGTGTGGTTACTCCAGCTTTCTTTTGACTTCCAGTGGCATGATAAATAGTTCTCCATCCCCTCACTCTCAATCTGAAGGTGTCCTCAGGTCTAAAATGAGTCTCTTGTAGACAGCAAATAGATGGGTCTTGTTTTTTTATCCATTCTGATACCCTATGTCTTTTGGTTGGCACATTTAGTCATTTACATTCAGTGTTATTATAGAAAGATATGGGTTTAGAGTCATTGTGATGTCCGTAGGTTTCATGCTTGTAGTGATGTCTCTGGAACTTTGTCTCACAGGATCCCCCTTAGGATCTCTTGTAGGGCTGGTTTAGTGGTGATGAATTCCTTCAGTTTTTGTTTGTTTGGGAAGACCTTTATCTCTCCTTCTATTCTAAATGACAGACTTGCTGGATAAAGGATTCTCGGCTGCATATTTTTTCTGTTTAGCACGCTGAAGATCTCGTGCCAATCCTTTCTGGCCTGCCAAGTTTCAATAGAGAGATCAGTCACGAGTCTTATAGGTCTCCCTTTATATGTTAGAGCACGTTTATCTCTAGCTGCTTTCACAATTTTCTCTTTATCCTTGTATTTTGCCAGTTTCACTATGATATGTTGTGCAGAAGATCGATTCAAGTGACGTCTGAAGGGAGTTCTCTGTGCCTCTTGGATTTCAATGACTTTTTCCTTCCCAGATCAGGGAAGTTCTCAGCTATGATTTCTTCAAGTACACCTTCAGCACCTTTCCCTCTCTCTTCCTCCTCTGGAATACCAATTAGGCGTAGATTATTTCTCTTTAGTGCATCACTTAGTTCTCTAATTTTCCCCTCATACTCCTGGATTTTTTATCTCTCTTTTTCTCAGCTTCTTCTTTTTCCGTAATTTTATCTTCTAGTTCACCTATTCTCTCCTCTGCCTCTTCAATCCGAGCTGTAGTTGTCTCCATTTTATTCTGCAGCTCATTGATAGCATTTTTAGCTACTCCTGGCTGTTCCTTAGTCCTTTGATCTCTGTAGCAATAGATTCTCTGCTGTCCTTTATACTGTTTTCAAGCCCAGCGATTAATTTTATGACTATTATTCGAAATTCACTTTCTGTTATATTGTTTCAATCGTTTTTGATCAGTTCGTTAGCTGTTGTTATTTCCTGGACGTTTTTTTGAGGGGATTTCTTCCATTTCATCATTTTGGATAGTCCCTGGAGTGGTGCGGGACTGCGGGGCACTTCCCCTGTGCTGTCTGGAATAACTTGTGTTGGTGGGCGGGGCCGCAGTCAGACCTGATGTCTGCCCCAGCCCACATCTGGGGCCACAGTCAGACTGGTGTGTTCCTTCTCTTCCCCTCTCCTAGGGGCGGGATTCACTGTGGGGTGGTGTGGCCAGTCTGGGCTACTTGCACACTGCCAGGTTTGTGGTGCTGGGGATCTAGCATATTAGCTGGGGTGGATAGGCAAGGTGCACAGGGGCAGGGGGGACAGGCTCTGCAGGCTCAGCTCACTTTTCCTTTGGAGATCCACTTCGGGAGGGGCCCTGCAGCACCAGGAGGGAGTCAGACCAGCCGGAATGATGGATCCGCAGAAGCACAGCTTTGGGTGTTTGTGCGGTGCAACCAAGTTCCCTGGCAGGAACTGGTTCCCTTTGGGGTTTTGACTGGGGGATGGGCGAGGGAGATGGCACTGGCGAGTGCCTTTGTTCCCCACCAAGCTGAGCTCTGTCGTCTGGGGTCAACAACTCTCCCTCCCGTTGTCCTCCAGCCCTCCTGTTCTCCGAGCAGAGCTGTTAGCTTATAACCTTCCAGATGTCAAGTCCTGCTTGCTGTCAGAACACACTCCATCCGGCCCCCCTGCTTTTGCAAGCCAGACTCGGGGGCTCTGCTTGGCCGGCGGGCCACCCCTCCACCCCGGCTCCCTCCCGCCAGTTCATGTAGTGCGCACCACCTCTCCGCCCTTCCTACCCTCTTCTGTGGGCCTCTCGTCTGCACTTGGCTCCGGAGACTCCATTCTGCTAGTCTTTTGGCGGTTTTCTGGGTTATTTAGGCAGGTGTAGGTGGAATCTAAGTGATCAGCAGGATGCTCGGTAAGCCCAGTGTCCTCCTTCGCTGCCATCTTCCCAGAATCTCCACTCCTGGAAGGTTCATGTGTAGTTGGTGTAACAACTACCTTGAGACTAAAGAATTAAAATAATTCAAAGTATATTAATCCCTCCTGAGCCACACAAAGCTTTGTTTGATTTATCCCAGAACTACCAGAGATTTCTTGATGCTTGCAGAATATGCAATGGTAGTTAAATTTAGGCCTCACCTTTTTTGTCAAGATTTCATAGGATGTTTAAATCAAAAGATTGCCATCAATAGTTACTAATGGTGCCATATTTCTACAGTATGATCATTTTTTGGTCAGAGGTTAGTAATTCCACTAGAAATATTCCTCCCTCATCCATTCCTTTGCCTCCCTGTCTCCCTTCACCCCATTACCACATGTCTTCAAAGGAAAAGGGAGAAATACTCAAAGCAAATAAATCTCTTAACAGGTATAATGAGAAATGAGAAAAGTCATTTTCTAAACATCAGAGCTGTATGTCCTTAACTCAGATGCAAATATGTGTGTGTGTGTGTGTGTGTGTGTGTGTGTGTGTGTGTGTATGAAAACTGATAGTTTTTTTTTTTAATTTTTTTTTCAATGTTTATTTATTTTTGGGACAGAGAGAGACAGAGCATGAACGGGGGAGGGGCAGAGAGAAAGGGAGACACAGAATCGGAAACAGGCTCCAGGCTCTGAGCCATCAGCCCAGAGCCTGACGCGGGGCTCGAACTCATGGACTGCGAGATCGTGACCTTGCTGAAGTCAGACGCTTAACCGACTGCGCCACCCAGGCGCCCCGAAAACTGATAGTTTTGATACAAAAGATATCATATGATTAGCTAGTAACTAGAAATGGGAAGTAGAATGACTTCATTTTACATACATCCATACATCAAAAAGAAAAATACATTTGTTTCAGTACTCATTGGAATTCTTTAATTTTTGTTTTCTAAGTCCATGGTTATGCTTTTATTCACTTAGCTGTCCAGAAAAATAAAAGATCAATCATATTGGCAATTTCTAATTCTTGAATTGCTGTGTATTGTGCAAAAACTGTCCTATATCTCTACTCCTAGCCTGAGGAAAGAGAATATTATTAATACATCAAGCTGTTAGAGACCTTTTAATTGGGGCCTTTAGGATGGAAGGTTTTGATGAAATGTCAAAAATGATGTGATTTAGCCAAACATTCTTTTAATAGTTTTGTTTTTAAATTATTATTTAGGTGTGGTAAGGCCAGCAGATCAGGAGACAACTGCCATTTAAAAGATAACTTGTTATACTCTGAGATTTCAAGAGAGAAAACACATCACACCACAAGGAACGACACTGGGAATCACCTGGGGTCATTAGCAAGGCAGAGGGAACAGGGGATCGATTGGCTAGAAACTTTACTGTGGTTTCCAAGGTAAGAAATAGTCAAGTGAGGGAAGGTAGGTTTAGAATTGGCTAGTTTGAATAATTTTAGCAGCTTTGGGGTATAGTGACTGTTGGTAGCTGCCTGGTGTCAGGCTCTGGGGTGATTAAGGTAAGTAGATAGTGGTCTAGGGTATGAGCCCACTAGGGTGGTAGCTGAGGGTATGGACATAACTGGCTGCTCAAGCAGGGGAACTGAGTAGCCTCTGGCCAGGACCTCAAAGCTAAGACAGCATTTTGAAAACTATGTTACAGTTGTCTCCCTGATGTTTTGATAACAGTTTGAGCTTGATTATTTGGGTATTCGGTGGCCTTATTAGTAGGGGAGACCTTCAAAGAATAGACATAAGTCGGTCTATTTTAAACAGCATAGAAAACAGATGAGTGTAAAAAGGAGGAACACAAGTAGAAATACAGGGAGTCCTTACAGGCTGGCTTGTAACTAAGTTTTTCATTTATGAGGCATTAGCCAAGAAAACAAATTTGAAATTTCTGGTGTCCTGATAATATCTTGGTGGTATTGCATTACGTGTTAAAAGTAGTCCTATGTATTTTTGGACAACATTATGGTGTATTCCTCAGGTAAAAGTGGCAGCTATGTTTGTTGAAGGGTATGAACAAATAGTTTAATAAAGTGTATGTAAAGATTGGTTGTTGTAACCAGGGGAAAAAATGTTTGTGGTTGTAGTGGCCATGGTTGGAGATTCAGAATAGGAGGTCATGGTGGAGAGCCTAAGGGGATGGTAGAAAAGTTACTGGGGAATGGGTGTTCCTCTCCTCAGGGCTTCAAGGAGTTGTCTGATAGGAGACAGTTGCCTCTTGGGGAAAGTAGTAATCTACCTTAACTTTCGGAATGGCACAGATTGCAATACCTTCCACCAGACTCCCTTTAGGCACAGGAGTGTAGTGAGATATGTATTGACAAGAGTAAAGATAATACCAGGAAAGTTGGTTAGACAGCAAGCTCAGAAAACATGATATAATCCCTAATATGAAAAGAAGAAAAGCAATGAATGTTTCATGTCCTGTTTGTCAGCATCTTAAGAGAGATAGCCTCTAAGCATCAGTAGGGCAGATGTTGTAGCATCTAGGGTAAAGTCCTAGCAGGAGGCAATAATCATCTCCAAGGGCAAGCTCCTGGGACAGGGTGGTAACAAATGGGATCTGGGACTGGGGAGGCTCTTTAAGAGGATATGCACTGAAGTTGATGTGTGGCTAGTGTTTGTGGCTCTATGGTATTAAAAATAAGGCAAAGACACTTTTGTAATTTGAAGGCAACATTGTGCCAAAAGCTTGACTTACAATTTTTTTCCTGTTTCCATTAATTTTATTCATCTGAAGAACATTAGTCTATTGAGATTCTCTTGTGAAATTCTTTTTTTTCTTAAATATTCTTTTTTTATTGTTTAAATTCGAGTTAGTTAACATACAGTGTAGTCTTGGCTTCAGGAGTACAACTCAGTGATTCATCTCTTACATGTAACACCCAGTGCTTGTCCCAACAAGTGCCCTTCTTAGTACCCATCACCCATTTAGTCCATCCCCTTAGCCATCTTCCCTTCAGTGACCCTCAGTTCTCTGTATTTAAAAGTTGCTTATGGTTTGTCTCCCTATTTTTATCTTATTTTTCCTTTCCTTCCCCTATGTTCATCTGTTAAGTTTCTCAAATTCCACATATGATTGAAATCATATGATATGTCTTTCTTTGATGGCCTTACTTTGCTTAGCATAATATCCTCTAGTTCCATCTACATTGTTGCAAATGGCAAGATTTTTTTTAAGTCAAAGGGCATCTAGATGTACAGCTAGAAAAGGTGATATTGACATTCATGATGCTGTTGTAATGGATCAAATCAAAGTAGGAAAACTGGACTGGCACAATTAAAGCCCTCACTAAGGTTGGTAAAAACTGTTCCAATGGTTTAAGGTTTTGTACAGATGGGTGATGAGAGGGGTTCTGTTGCAAAAAGATTTTAAATCATACAGTCTGATTTGGATGTATGTTGTTAATAGAGTATTAGCATATTAAAAAAAATCCAGATGTTAATATTTGGGATCTCCCCAAAGAAAAAATTAACTTTCAGGCCACAAGCCCTATATGTTCATAGTGCTTTCAATTAACTTTTTAGGGTGTCACTCAAGTTATGAAAAGAAAGGTAAAAACAATAAAAAGGAGGTGCTTGAAGGAAACATAAATGTAGCAGGGGGGAAAATTGTTCCAAAATTAACAAAGTCTATAACAAGTTCCTTTTATTTTGAGATAAGAGAAAGTATTACATGAAAACTAAGAGAACACAGTGCTAGAAAAAAATAATAGAAAACAAAACTTGGAGACATAAAACATAACCAAAAGTTATGTTTAAAAATTTTATTTGAACATACTTGAACTAGTATAGATATGGGGAACAGATTAGTGGTTGCCAGGGATGAAGTGGGGAGAGGAAAGGTGACCATACAGAGGTAGTATGTGGCATATCTTTGTGATGATAGAATAGTTCTGAATCTTGATTGTGGTGGTGGTTACATGAGATAAAATTGCATGGAGCTACATGCACATACAAATGAGTACATGTAAAACTTGTGAAAATATGAATAAAGTCTATGGATTATAGCAATGTCAGTTTTCTGCTATTGATATTATACTGTAGTGATGAAGATCTTACCAAGCAAAATAAATGTCAGTTATTACCCAGGTAAAAAAAAAAAAAAAAAGTGGAACAAGAAAGATAAATTACACTAGTTAGTTCAAAAGTAATCTCCATCTCTCTGTCTCTCTCTCTGTCTGTCTGTCTCTCTCTCTATATATATGTATATATAGACACATATAGTTATGCATTCAGTGATTATTATTAAATTAAAAATTGATATAACTATATTGGAAGAATGAGTAGAAGGTAAGTAGGGGGATTGTTTTTAAAAAGCTAACTCTTTAACCACTGTAAAATATAAATATAAAATAAGAGGCCAAAGAGTAGTGCTTAAAATTCATAAATCAAGAAATACCATGATAAACATATTGCCTTAAAATGTAGAATTAAATGTCATGAGACTTGAAAGATGGATTGTTTCAGAAAAGTGTTTTTCATTAGAATCTCATTTGATCATTTTGGCTATGAATTATTTCCCTTTACAACAAAATCAAACCAATTGTGAATAAAATGTAATTTTTAGCTCACCTAACCATTTTCATACTTACAACATGTTCATTGTTACCTATTTGTGGTTTGGAATCCTCTCAGAGAGTGTTGAAATTCTATATTTCCTTTGAGCAATATGCTGGATTTTGACATGTAGATTTTCCAAATTAGCAGCCCAATGTACTGAATTACAAACCCCTGATGGGTACCAACAATCTCTTATTTGCCAACTCAACACCAAAACTTTTTCTCAGCACAATGTTTTTTTAGTTTAACTGGAAAAAACTAATACGTAAATTCAGAAGACTAACAAAAACCATTTTCATTTCCTAAGAGGCCAGGAGATTAGATGCATTCAGTTTGCCCTATGACTAAAATAAAACCTATAAAACTATGAAAATGAAAAAACAAAGATGTGTATTGTATTAGTCTCCTCAAGCTGGTGTAACAAAATCCCACAGACTGGCTTAAACAACAGACATGTATTTTCTCACAGTTCTGGAGGCTGGAAGTCTTAAGACCGAGATGCTGTCAGGGTTTTCTGATGAGGATCTCTTCCTGGTAAGGAGCTAGCTGTCTTTTTGCTGTGTCCTCACATGACCTTTCCTCTGTGCCTGCAGGGAGAGCAAGGGAGTTCTGGGTGCCTCTTATAAAGACACCAGTCCTGTTGGATTAGAGCCCCACCCTCATGATTTCATCTAACCCTGATTATCTCCTTACAGGCCCTATCTTAAAATTGTCACATTGAGGGTTAGAGCTATAACGTTTAAATTTGGGGGCACACAAGTTAGTTCTATAACATGCCTGTTGATGCATTTTTAAATGGAATCCCTTTTTGTGATTAGGACACTGAAACCAACATTTTTGCTGCAGCAGGTAAATCACAGAAACTAGAAATTGACAAAAGAGCTCATATACATAAATGAGATTTACATACATATACATACATAAATGAGATTTACAATCCATTAACTTTTTCTTTTAAAGAGAAAAAAAAACTTTTGTTTCTGGTCTCTTTAAATTTTAAGAGATGAGTTGTCACTTGGGAAGAGAAGATAAAAAAAAGTGTGAAAATTTTTCTAATAAGACTACTCACAATCATTTAACTGGACTTGCTATTCTCTGGCAGCCAAAACCATAGAGTATATAGCTTTGGACTTCAGTGAGGTTTCCATCTTGTTGGTGAGGGCACGTTGAAATATCTTTATTCATGAAGTTGTTAAATAATTTCAAACAGAAAGCAAATGTATGGTAGAATAGTAGATAATTCCTACGACATAGAAAAATTTAGAGCAGACTAAAATATCAATTTCAGGGAGCAGTTGGAAAAAGCATGATGGAGAGAATAAAACTTGCCTATGACAAGCTGTAAGAATACAGGGACTAGAGTAGATGGGGAGATACCTATCTGTTATTTTCTACTTGAAACCAAGCTTTTGTAAGGGTATAGCTGACAGCTCAGATAGGTAGAGTGAGAGACCAGCCTTATGTTCTAGGCTGCTCAGATTTCCAGGATAACTACTCAGAAAAGTCTTTCAGTCACTAGTGCATCAAAGAGAGCATGAAGAAAATCACACAGGATTCATTCACTAACTTCCAGGCACATGCACAGGTTGCAAATATGAGCTTTCAGACTATTTCCTGAGTGCCTGTTCTGCCCTTCACTTATGTTCCCACACTCACTTTTTTAATAACATTCGTCTACTTGGATGTGTTGTTGTAGCTTCTGTTCCTCAATATTGAAAATAGTGTCCTATCCTTAACTGAAAGTTGCAGCTGGTGGGTCCTATCCAGAGCTTTCTCACAAAGATCCTGGACTGCTTTCCTCCTTGTGCAGATTTTTTGTTTTTTGTTTTTATCTTTGACACTATCTGTGCAAACACAAAATACAAGTTAGATCAGAAAGAGACTTAAATGATGAAATATTGTTCCCTAAAGAGAACCTGAGAACATGTACATTAATTTATTTGTTTTAGAAAGAAGTTAACTCAATCTGAAAGATGTGGGAAACTCCAATGTCTGCAACTTGATAGTGGGGACCAAGCAGAGATTAGAACCCAATTCTCCAAATTTCTAGGGTAGCCTTTTTAAAATGTTTAACCCAATCTTGTATTAACCATATGGCTGAGCTACAGTGGCCAGATATCCACTATATGATTTTGCAAGTGCATGTGCTGTTTTAAATGAATCTACTCAGTATGTTGTTTCAGACCTGTGAAGCTGTTCAAATAAGATAGGAAAATAGTGAATTTATCTAACTGCACCTGATTCTGATAGAGAATGAAAAGCCAATTCATTGTCACAGCCAGTTTGTAAATGACAAGGGAAGTGATCCTGAGCCTTCACTGTCTATTGTGCCCCTGGTATTGCCCATCCACATATGTCACAGTGGTACTATTCAGTCTATAAAAATAGACATTATCTCTACATCCCAACAATTTGTCTTATCCTCCTAAATTAATTACAGATGCAGATTTAACAGTTAGCATCGCCAGGTCCCTGAAGAGAACAAATTTTGTGGACTGTTTTAGTGATAAAACATTCAGATTCAGATACACGTAGATGTAGACTGAATTCTATTTATGAATAAATAAGATTCATTCTAGGATCATGTCTGATAGTTACAGATTCCAGTAACATCTAAGAAGGAATTTATTTTCTCTAGTCAACTCTTAAGCATGCATAACCATCCACTTGAACTCTAAAAATTCAATCTAAAGGCTCTAGTCCTTTCAAGCATAAGGTTTGGGCATTGGAAACATAAACCAAATTTGTCTCCCTTTCCACAAATGCAATTTAGGGTAAAATAATAATATTATGGCAATTTTAAGTAAAAATCTATAGGTGAAGTGAAATTCTGATTCTCCTTTGGGTAAGCCAGTCTTTGCATCTAGCCTATCATCTGCTCCCTCACCTAAATCCAGACTTCATTTAGACAGAAATGTTTTTAATCACAGTCTAGCTGAAAATATCTGAGTTTTATATATAGGTATAAAGTTTACAAATTCAGCATGCAGTTCAGGTGCACACATTGGGAAAAAATGTTCTTGAATTTTTTAGGTCTATTTTCCAACGGCTCCTTATGCATTATAGGTCTTATCATCCTTGGCCAGATGCTAATTTTCCAGATCAGTGGTCCTGAGGTCAATGCCAGAAATACAAGTAGACCTCGTCTTCAATTCCTTTTATAATGTCTGATAGAGTTTCTCAAAGAATGTCAAATATTACATTAAATGTTCCACTTTGTGCCAGTTAAAGTGTGCTTATACTCCTTCCTATATTCAGGGCCTAACGCTTTTAAAGTTGGGAAACTGGCAAGGATGAACACAAGGAAAAAATCTCTTCCTTGACCCTCTAAGTTGTACATTAAAGTTGAAAGCTGGAGGCATCTACTTTCTTTGTCAGGTATTTAAAAATTTGCTGATGAGTCCAATGAAAAAAGCATAATGAAAACACTTTAATGGAAAAAGATACCCTATGTATATATTCAAAGTTTGTGTCTATCTCTACATATTGAACATTAGTAGATACGTACTTCTGATATAGCAAAGTTTTGCTGAATATAAGTTTTAAGAAAGTAGGAAAATGTATAAAATTTAGGAACTCCGGCAGATTCACATGAGTGTTGCAGATGTGTATAATTTTCTAAAGAAAGATTATTCCCTAAAAAAGAAGAGCTTAAATTAGGTATGACCTTCTGAAAACATCATATGTAATTCTTCCATTTTTAAAGCCTTAGTGATTCGAACTAAGGAAAGATATACCCTGATTGACATGAAGATAAAATAGGCTTGATAGATTCATTGTTCTTGATATAAATACTCCATGCCTTTGAAATTTTAAACTCTTCTAAACTTCACTCATTCATTTGGCATCTAATTTAGACAAATTTCAGAGCTTATTTTTATAAATCATACTCTCGATAAAGTGTTTAATCTGATTATTTGTTCCCACTTAGTGAAAATGGACACGCATACAGATATACACTGACACAAACATATACGTAAATCTTAAGGAGAAGGCTATCTTTTGTGGCTTATGCAGGAAAAAATAATAAATTCTTATACCCTATTTAACATAAAGTGGGCATTAGTCAAGATTTTTTTAATTGCCCACCCCATTTATGATTGTAAAATCAATTTGGAGACATAAGCAGTGAGTTCCAATCTTTCAAGAATCATATATACATCATATATATGTATGACATATATTTCTCTTAAGGCTGCTTTTTACTGACTTACAAGTATGGGAAAAATTATTTGGTACAAAAAGCCAGGGGGAACAGGAACCACGGACTGCTTGTTGACTCTTAAAGTGAGAAGTCCTAGCCATTCACTTCACCGAGTCTTACAAGTAGTGTCATTTCTATTAGAGTCATGATATAAAAAAAGTGGGGAAGCATTTCTCTTAGCTATTTGCCACTTCCAAACTTCCCAACACATGGTCAATACCAGCCCCATCTTAGCCTTGGAGTATCAGGAGGCTTCTCCTCTATCTGGCTCTGCCTCATTTGGATACTCCCACCTTGAGTTCCACTAGCTTTTTTCTTTAGAAAAGACTAAAACTGATGCAATTCTCTATATGAAACCATTTTTCAGAAACTTAGCCACTCAACTCAGTAAGTTAAAAAAGATACTTGTATTTAAAGTCCATGAAAGATTTACAAAGTCACTAATACTTCATAATTAAGTGGAGGCTAAACGTGGCACTTGGTATTTTGTATCAATTTTCCCTGACTCAATCTAGTACATTCAGCATAAAAAATGGGGAGAAATAAGGAGGCCTAAATTGGTACATAGAACATTGACTATTTGTTGAGTGAATAGACAAATTACCGTTTGAATGAGGGCATTTCATGCATAACCTGGCCCATATTTTATAGAGCACCATCAGAATTTTAATGAAGGCCAAAAAGCTGTATGTGTAAATTAATAAACTGTATAGGTAAAACAATAGTATACTTCACAGTCTGCATTTATAACTGGTCCAAGTTCAAACTGTGATTCATGTACTCAACCTGATGTTTAGAGTTCATAAGAGGAATTTTAACACGAAATGTCAACAAGGGTACATATCTTTTCTTCACCAAAAATTTCATGAAATTAAATGTATATAGTTGTGTAAAACAAAAAATGATATTCCTGGGGCAGGGAATATATAAAACATAAGAGCAATAAAGTCCAAGGTTTTATTCGAATAAAGTCCAAATTTTATTCGAATGTGAAAACCCGTTTGTTCCAAGTGTTGCATGGACAGCACACTGATTTTTTGATCCAGATGTCCATGGATCATTTTAGAGACCTACATTTGGAGATGTGTGTTGTGCATAGTCTTAGTTCTGATAGATTATCAAAGTCACAGTAGTGAGGACTTAGCACCCTGAGATTCCTGTAAACATTCCTGGAGGTCTGGCTCTGTATATAACTTAAATGGCATGAGACATGAGTAATTCCACAGTATTTTGCTTTTCTAGGAACCATGATGCTGTTTCTTTGTGCTAAAAGATGGTGGTTTAGAATTTTGGAGGGAGACAGCAAGGCCTGATTAATTATTTCCGTGATTGCATCAGAAGTTACCTTTCATTTTACTGAAAATAGTTTAGGACTTTATTGTATTTTAGAAGAATTTGATATAAACATAAAGATTAGGTTTTGTTTTTCTTTTGTCCCCCTTAAATTATGTGATGAATCAAATCTTTGAAAAGTTGTTGGTTGAGTGGAAGACTGAATGAGTAAACTGAATCATAGAGGAATAAGGTAAATTCTGATTAAATAAAAGACAATTTAGACCCATTAGACTTTCAAATTTCTTAGGTTTTAATTGTTAGAGAATGACAATTTCTGTGTTTCCTTCCTAAACCTCTGATATTAGATGAGACAAAGATATTGATCTCCTGTTCTATTAAGGAAATAAAATCTAAGAGTTATTAAAGTCCAATATATATTACATTTTGGAAGAGTCAAATCCAGTCATTACACCTTCTTATGTTTTGAATATGGTCATTTGTCCCCTCTCCACTGCTATCCTCCCTTCTTAGCCAGATTACCTAAATTTTGTGATAGTTGGTTTTCACACAGTGTAGCCACAGTGATCTTACATGATCATTTTGTGAAGTAGTAACTACAGAGAAGCAAATATTATTGAATTTAAATCAACTCTGATTCTGCCTCAAGATATAAGTGAGCATTTCAGACTATATATGTCCAAACTTTTTACCATTTTAGTATAATTGTAAACATACCTCTCACAACCTTCTAAAATATAAATCTTATTTTTTATTTTGGTTAACCAGCTCCTCTTTTGGTTAAAAAATATAAACACCTTTCTTTATTGCTAAATGAAAATTTAAATAATTATTTTAAAGGATGGTAACTTAGTAACCAAGGGTCTGAATATCCCATACATTATTTAAACAATATATGTTGTTGAAGAAAAATTGGGTTAAAAGAACAAGAGTTGTTGGAAGGCTTTTACTACCTATTACAATTCTTTCCATGATAGCCATACCAGGTTGCATCCTGACCTGAAGAATAATCGTATGGGCCTGCCTGTTCACTGGGCCAGTGGTTTACAACCTGATAGCACATTATCATTATCTGTGTGACAGTAAAAAGGAAAAACAAACACAAACATAAAAACACCCTGTAGTCCAACTCATGAGCAGAAAATCAAGGTATTGGGATTGAGGAGAGGCCCAGGGTAATATCAGCAGTTTATTGGGGAGTGTTCCTTTATCCTCTGTTTTCTGAAAGATTTTGTGTAGAACTGGTATTGTTTCTTCAGTGTTTGGTAAAATTCACTAGTGAATTTCATTGGTCCTTTCTTTACCAGAAGGTTTTAGTTAAAGTTTTCATTTGCTTTAATAGATGTGGGCCTCTGAGGTTTCTATTCTTGCTTGAGTTTTCATAATTTGTGTCTTTCAAAAAATGTGCCCATTTCACTGAAGTTGTTGAGTATGTGACATTAGCTTGTTTATAGTATTCCTGCTCTATCTCTTTAATGTCTACAGGTTTATAGTGATATCCTCTCTTAATTTCTAGTATTTTTAATTTATGTCTTTCCTCTTTTTTTCTAGGTGTGTATGCCTAATATCCTCTGTACTTATTCTATGGTTATTACTCTATTTTTGTGTAGTTATTATACCACTTTCTAGGCTAAACATTTAGTCAGTTGATTAATATCTTCTATTTCTCTATTCTCTGATAAGTTTATTATTTTTACATTTGTTTTGTCCTTTTAAATGTCTATTTAATTTTTATTAAATAATTTAATTTAATTTTCATTTAATTTTCTCCCTAAAGAACCAGCTTGTTAATTTATTCATTATTTCTAAATGTTGTTTATTTTCTAACTCACAAATGAATGCTTTTCTTTTCTTCCTTCTTCTATGTTTCTCTCTTTATGTCTGGCTTCCTATAATAGCAGATTAGCTTGGGGATGAAGGAGCAGAGAAAATCTTCTACACATAACACTTACAAAAGTCATACAAAGTATTAAAAGATATAATCTTTTAAAAGATATATTCAGAGATTGATCACAAACAGTTATTGTTTATCCTTGAAAGATGGGGCTTTACCCTAAGGACTACCCAAAATTCTCATGCAGGTCAGTGTAGAAGAAAGTTTTATCAGCAGTGGCTTGAAGTGACAGAAGAGAGCTTTGAGGTCTTATAGGGCAGCCAGAAATGTAGGGAGGTGGATTCTGTAATGGAGGGAGTTGCAGAGACAGTGAACTCCTAAATCTGCACAAAAGTGTACAAATCCTTGATTAAACTACAAGTGCTTGGAAGAGACCCTAGTGTACTTGGCAAAAAAGCAATAGCTATAAGTTGGAATAGCTAAGTACAGATTTTAGATGCAGCTAAGGAGGCTGGAATCTGTGTATGGTCAAGTTAACTGTGTACTAGAACAAACCCTTCCACAACCTGTACAATGTAACATTTATGAACCCCAATATACATTCAAAAATCATTAAACATGTGAAGAATCAGAAAAAAATATGATACATGTTCAAGAGAAAGGGCAAGAAATAGTCAACTGTGAGAAGAACTAAGTGTAATTACCAGACAAAGACTTTCAAATGGCCATTATAAATATACCCCAGAACTTTGAAAGAAATTTCAGTCAAGATGAAGAGATGAAAACTGTCAACATATGATAAAAATGTACCAAATGAAAATGTTAAAGCTGAAAATAATAAATAAAATGAAAAATTCATTTAGCCTTCAAAGCACATGGGAAATGACAGAAAAAAGATGATGTAACCTTTAAAAAAGTATACACACACATTTGTATGTATGAAAGAATTTAAAGAAGAAAGAGAAGAAAGACTTAATAAAATGAATGGAGATTTAGAGACCTGTAAAATAAACAGTCTACCATACTGAGCATTTGGAACTGCAGAAGGAGAAAAGAGGAAGAATGGGACGAAAAAATATTTGAAGGAATATTAAGGAAGAAAAATTGATAGAAAATCTTGTTAAGTACTATAAATTTACAGACCCAATAATTTCAATAAACCCTAAGGAAGATGAGAACAGAAGAATATGATATTAAAACTATACAAACAGGAAAAAAAAAGCTAAAACTTAACAAAAGACTTGGTTTTTTGACATGATTAATAAAATTGATAAACCCCTAACAAACTTATGTATATGTGTGCACAAAGGGCAGGGGAGAGAACAAATCACTAATATCAGAAATGAAACAGGTGACTAGAGATATTAAAAGAAATATTAAAAGCATAGAAAGGAAATATTATGAAAAATTATGTAAACACAACAATTTAGAAATTTATAATTAGAACAATTTAGATATAATAATTTGTTATTTTTTTGATTAGGACATATTTTTTATCTGCAATATGATTTCTTCTGTATTTTTGATATGAATTTTTTATTTTTTATTTTTTGGTTTTTTTATATTTCAAGTTTTCATTTAAATTTTAGTTGACATATAGAGCAATGTTAGTTTTAGGAATAGAATTTAGTGATTCATCACTTACATATAATAACAATGAGAGAGTAGACATCATAAACAATATCACAAAAATACAAACAATTATAAGAGAATATTATGTGCCAACAAATTAAGCAATATGGAGGAAGTAATTTCCTTTAAAATGTAAATAATGAAAACAATAAAAATCTGAAAATATGAATATTTTGCAAATTAATTTTTTTCCCTCAAGTGTATCTCTAAATAGAAAATCCTGACCCCAAAGTCTTCATTGGTAAATTCAGTTGAATATTTTAGGTAGAGAAAATATCAATTCTACAAAAACTCTAAGAAAATGAAGGAATACTTCCTAACTTTCTTCATGAAGGCAGCATAATTGTAGCACCCAAACCTTATAGACATAAGAAAAGAAAACCCATCAGCATGGGCATCAAAGCTCTTATCAAATCAAATCAGGAATACAAAAGGAGATAATTAAGACATATTGGGGTTTATCCCACAGATGCAATACTGGCTTAGCTTTTGAAAATCAATGCATATACTATAACATATTTGAAGGGGATTAAAACTACCATACAGAGGGGCACCTGGGTGGTTCTGTCATTGAGATTTTCTCTCTCCCTCTCTCTCTCTCTCTCTCTCCCTTTCTCTCTCTCTCTCTCTTTCTCTCTCTTTCCCCCCTCCCTCTCTCTGCCCCTCCCATACTCATTTGCTCTCTCAGAAATCAACAACAACAACAAAAAAACAACCACATGGAGATTTCAGTAGGTATATAAAAAGCATTTGACAAAATTCATCACCCACTTATAATTTCAAAAAAAGAAAAATACTTCACAAACTAGAAAGAAGGGGATTTTCGTAACCTGTTAAAGACTCATGTACCAAAAAAAACATTATAGCTAATGCAGTATTGGAGATGAAGGATTGCACGCTTTTCTCAGCAGCCCTGGACTACTGGAAATTTTTTCTGATATAAAATTCCAAGAGCTACTGTGCCCACCTGTGTACACCTACACATTTTCTGTGTATGTTTCTCCATTTCCAAGGATTTCTTTCATTTAATCTGTTCTGCACATACCTCAAACTCTCAGTATATTTGCTGGAGATCTCTGAGATCAGCCCCTGTTATGCCACTACCAAACTCCCCATTCTTTCGGCCACATAAGGTGGTTCTTGCACAGGTGCTGCTGCTCTTTTAAATACCCTTAAGCCATAGTTAGAGCTAATTGGGAGTTTGTGGATTTTTCTCCTGCTCAATACTTCAAAGTAACCTAAAAGTTGAAAGTTGTCTTGGAGTCTCTGCTTCTCCCCCTTTTTCTTTGCTGCTTTCTATCACTTCGAGAAGAGAAAAGAAGTTCGGAACCAAGTATGCTACTTGGTCTTACTAGAAATAGAGGTTGAATTGGGGATAAGAGTAATCCCCTCCATAACTCCGAAATAAGCATAGGAATTAGACATGAAAAGGGGGTAATGGATACTGGGGAGGTAACTGTCAAATGCGTACTAAAATGTTGATAACTTTCTACTTTTCAAATTGTTTTTTTCAATTAATATAGTTTAATTTTTAGAGTGATTTTACGTTCACAGAAAAACTGAATGGAACATAAAGTTCTCCTAGACCCCCTACCCTCACTAACAGCAACCCACACAAGAGTGGTATAGTGGTTACAGTCAGTGTATCTACACTGACCTATTATTGGCCTTCATCATCTACCTTAGAATGTACTCTTGGCATTTGTACTATGTGGGCTTAGGCAAATGTATAACAGCATATATCTGTCATTATGATACCGTACAGAATGATTTTCCTCCCCTAAAACTCCTCTGTGTTCTAGGGGTGCCTGGGTGGTTCAGTCAGTTAAGTATGTCTCTTGACTTTGGCTCAGGTCATAATTTCATGGTTTGTGGGACTGAACCCAATATTGGGCTATGTGCTGACAGTGCTGAGCCTGGTTGGGATTCTCTCTCTCCTCTCTCTCTGCCCCTCCCCTGCTTGCGCTCTGTCTCTCTCAAAATAAATATACTTAAAAAAAAACTTAAAAAAATCAATCAATAAAACCTTTGTATTCTGTTCATTCTTCCTCCCTGCTAAACTCTTGCAAATATTGATCTTTTTGCTATCTCTACTGTTTTGCCTTTTCCAGAACGTCATGAAGTTGGAATCTTCGTGTAGCTTTTTCATACTGGCTTCTTTCACTTTGTAACATACATTCAAGGTTTCAATGTCTTTTCAAAAGCTGATAGATCATTTCTTTTAATGCTGAATAATATCTCAATGTCTGGCTTACCACAGCTTATCAATTATCTGCCAAAGTTTATCTTTATCACATCAGGAGTGGCAACTATAAGTGAAATTACTATAAACATCCATGTGCAGGTTTTTGTATGACCCTAAGTTTTGAACACTATTCTTACAATGTTTTTGTCTGATTTGGTGTTAGGGTAATGCTGAGTTCATGGAATGTGTTAGAAAGTATTCTCAATTTCTATCTTCTGAAAGAGATTGTAGAGAATTGTATAATATCCTCCTTAAATGTTTGGAAGAATTCATCAGTGAATCCATACTGGCCTTATCTTTCTGTTTTTGAAGGTTATTAATTAGTGACTCAATTTCATTGGTTTTTCTTTACTGATTTTCTGGTTTCAATTTTATTGATTTCTACTTTAATTCTTATTGTTTCTTTTCTTCTTATTTTGAATTTAATTTGCTCTTCTTTTTCTGATTTCCAGGATAGAAGCTTAGATGATTGATTTGAGGTCTTTCTTCTTTTCTAATGTATTCACTCAATGCTATACATATGCCTCTAAGCTCTATTTTGTCTGCATCCCACTAATTTTGATAAGTCATGTTTTCATTTTCACTGAGTTCAAAATCTATTTTAATTTCTCTTGACATTTCTTCTTTGATCCAAGTATTACTTAGAAGTGTGTTGTTTAATCTTTATGTATCTTGAGTTATCCAGCCATCTTTCTGGTTTATAAGTTCCATTCTTTTAAATTTGTTAAGGTGTGTCTTATGGCCATAATGTGGTCTACGTTAGTGATATTCCTGTACACTTGAGAGGGACCTTTTGTTCTGCCATTGTTTAAGTAGTCTATGGATGTCCATTATATCCAGTTGATTGTTGGTGTTCTGTATATTCAATGATGTTCTGATTTTCTGCCTGCTGGATCTCCTCATTTCTGATAGAGAAGTGTTGAAGTCTCTAATTATAATAGAGGATTCATCCATTTCTCCTTGGAGTTCTATCCATTTTTTGCCTCATATAGTTCAACACTTTTTTGTTAGGCACATATACAATAAGAATTATTATATCTTCTAGGAAAATTGACCCCTTTGTCAGTATGTAATGCTCCCTTTTATTCTCAATCTCTTTGTTCTAATTAGCAAAGTCAATATTTCTAAGCAGCAAATTCTTAGGATCAATTGTTCTAAGTAGCAAAATCAATATTGCTACGCTCCCTTTCTTTTGATTAGTGTTAGTACAGTACATCTGTCTCCATCCATTTACCTTTAATCTATGTGTGTCTTTATATTTAAAGTGTAGGCAACATAGTTGGGCTTACTTTTTGATCCATTCTGACAATTTCTGTCTTTTAATTGGCTCATGTAGAACATCAACATTCAGAGTGATTATTGATGTAGCCGGATAAAGACCTACCATATTGTGTTTTTTGTGTTGCCCTTGATCTTTGTTCTTACTTTTGTGTTCCACTCTTTTTCTGCCTTTTATGGTTTTAATGGAATATTTTATATGATTCTATTTTCTCTACTCTTATCATATCAATTGTACTTTTTAAAAAACTTATTTTTAATGGCTGCCCTAGCATTTGCAATATATATTTACAACTAATCCATTTTAAAATAACACTATACCACTTCAGGGGTAGTACAAGTATCTTACAATAACAAAATAATCCTAATTCTCCATCTTGTCCCTTGTATTATTGTTATTCATTTTGCTATAGGTACACACACACACACACACATATAATTTCGTATATGTAATATGTATATATATTCCGTATATATATAAATGCATTGTTGGTATTACTATTTTGAACAAATGGTTATCTGTTAGATCAATCTAGAAAAATCTAAGTTTGTATTTTATCTTCATTTATCCATTCTCTGTTACTCCCCCCCCTTCTTTTATGTAGATCTGAGCTTCTGAGCTATATAATTTCCTTCTCTCTAAAGAACCTCTAAAATCTTTTGCAAGGGAGTCTACTGGTAACAAATTCCCTCAATTTTTTGTTTGTATGAAAAAATGTTTACTCTTCACTTCTGAAGGATAATTTCACAGGGGACAGAATTCTAGGTTGGTGGGCTTTTTCTCTCAACAGTTTGAATATTTTACTCCATTATCATCTTTGCATGCTCTGTGGAGAAGTCATAATTCTTTTATTTATTCCTCTATAGGAAGATTTTTTTTTCCTCCCTCTGGCTTCTTTCAGGATTTTTTCTTTATCCTTATTTTTTATAATTTGAAAATGATATGTTAGGTGAATTTTTTTTTTCATTTACCTTGCTTGGTGTCATCCAAGCTTCTTGGATGTATGGTTTGGTGTCTGACCAAATGTGGGGTAAACCTTAGTCATTTTTGCTTCAAATATTGTTCTTGCTCTTTACTCTCTTTCCTTTAAAAGGTATTCTTATTCCACTTATGTTACACCCTCTGAAGTTCTTCCACAGATCTTGGGTATTTTGTTCGTTTTTTCCTGTTTGCTTTTGCTGTTTGCTTTTCAGTGTTGGAGGTTGCTATTTAGACATCCACAAGTCCAGATTCTTTCCTTAGCGGTGTCCAGTCTACTAATAGGCTCATCGAAGGCATTCTTCATTTCTGTTACAGTGCTTTCGATCTCTAGCATTTCTTTTCATGTTTTTCTTAGATTTTCCTTCCCTCTCCTTACCTCCCTATCTGTTCTTGTATGTTATTCGCTTTATCCATTAGAGTTCTTAGCATATGCACCATAGTTGTTTTAAATTCCTGGTCTGATCATTTCAACATCTCTGTTCTTTTTGGCTCTGGTTCTGATTACATGCGTCCTCTCTTCAAAGTGTATTTTTTGCCCTTTAGTATGTCTTGGTTTATTTTTCATTTATTCTGCTTTGTTTTGATAGCTGGGTATAAATTGGATAAAAGAAACTTCTGCAAATAGGCCCTTAGTAATGTGGTGGTAAGATGTGAAGGAAGAGGAAGATTTCTACAGTCCTATGATTGGGTATTTCATCTAGTGATGCCTCTGGTCTGTGCACTTCACACATGGTTCCATCCCCTCCCCTCTCTTAGGTGAGACAAGATAGCTAACATGGGCTGGATTTGGGTATTTTTTTTTCTTCAAGTAGAAGATTAGAGTCAGCCCAAGATGAGTATTTCTTTTCTTTCAGGTCAATTAGGCTCTAATAAAACTAGCAGTGTAGGCTCTGGATAACTGATTTACCCTGAGGTTAGTCCTTGTTAAGAATAGAATACCCTCCTGTGCATCAAAATGGTTCTTTTTTCTCCTCTCCCCACCAGAAGCCTAAAGGAATTTTTCTCTGATAATTACTATAAGAACCTGGTGGAGCTCCTGGAGGTAAATCTCACCAAATTGTAGGGACCTCTCTATGACTAGGTCACCTGGATTTTTTGACCTTTAGAGGTGTACATGCTGGGCCTCCAGCAATTCCTCAATCACAGTTCAGGTTTTTCTCCACAGCCCTGGTTCTTGTCGAAGTTTCAACTTGTGGTTTTCTGCTCAGATAAATTATAATTCTTTGTATTTGCCTGTGAGTATTTCCAATTTGGGGGGCAGTTTTTTTGTCCTGTGACCTCACCTCTCTGAGGGCTTTAAGAAGAGGTGTTGCTTTTTAAGTTTGTTTGCCTTTTTACTTGTTAGGACAAGGTGGCAGCTTCCAAGCTTATTACATGCTGGACAGGTAACTGGAAGTTCTGTAAATAACTTTTTACTAGTAACTCCAAATAGTCAGTGAGCTCTTGCCACCTACAGATCCAGGAATTTAAAGTTGAAGGGCTATCTTTTTCTGAGACTTTATTCTTTTCTATTCCTAAGAAGTACAAAATATCTCTATTTTTAATCTTCCTCATGTCTTTCTTGGGTCTCTCAATTTACCTCAGACAATTTTTATCCATTTTTTCTTTTTCTTTTTTCTTTTTAACATTTATTTACTTTTGAGAGACAGAGAGATATAGAGCACAAGCAGGGGAGGAGCAGAGAGACAGGGAGACACAGAATCCAAAGCAGGCTCCAGGCTCCGAGCTGCCAGCACAGAGTCCCATGCGGGGCTCGAACTCATGGACTGGGAGATCATGGCCTGAGCCGAAGTTGGCCACTCAACCAACTGAACGACCCAGGCACCTCCATTTTTTTCTTAATAGTTGGAAATAGCCTTTTAAATTTCCTTTCAAAATGATGTTTTATTTTTATGGAATTTAAATTCTTTTTTTCAGTTTTTTTAAATGTTTGTTTATTTTTGAGAGAGAGAGAGAGAAAGATAGAGAGACAGAGTGCGAGTGGGGGGGGGGGGGGCAGAGAGAGGGGGACATAGAATCTGAAGCAGGCTCCAGGCTCTGAGCTCTTAGCACAGAGTCCAAAGCGGGGCTCGAACTCACAAACCACAAGATGGTGACCTGAGCTGAAGTCGGATGCCCAACTGACTGAGCCACCCAGGCGCCCCAATGGAATTTAAATTCTGTTTATTTGTTTCTAATCCTTTAGTTGTACTTATTTTGACTTAAAAAAAATAATATATCAGCTTTTTTTTCTCTTGGATATAGTTTTATCTCATTTTTTTTTCTTATATAGTGGTGCTTTACTTTTATTCCTTCGGATTATAAACCATCTGGTCCTAAAATTTATTTGTTTTATGTAGTAAATCTTCTTTTAAAGTGTGTTCTTCACTTATTTCTTGTAGGTTATCTTCTTATATATTTCAGAATACTTATATGGTATCCACATTACTTTTACTCTTGTGGGGTTTTTTTGTTTGTTTGTTTTAATGGAGGTAAACTATTACTTGCCCCTTGACCCCACCTAAATTAAAGTAGATTTTATACCACACTGCCCATATCCCTATTTGGACACTGTTATTAGAATTATTTTATTTTATTTTATTTTATTTTATTTTATTTTATTTTATTTTATTTTATTTTTTGAGTACTCAGCCCAGAGGAGATACTGTAATTGTGGACTACCATCAGGCATTGAGCAGGATTAAGGGAAGGAAGAAGCAGCTAAAACTAGAAGTGTTAACAAATTAACATCACTGCAAAAGTGTGCTTCTTAATAAATTTCTGTTTAGCCTGCTTTCTCTTCCATGGAAATAATATTGCTGTTCCCAGTGTCTTTCACAGGATTTCTGACTGAAAATTTGGCAGATTGCACACTTCCTATTTAGGGAGAGAATAATTATTAAGTAAATTATTTGATCTCATTGAACCAACCACATCGTGAGAAATTGTGTCAGAGATAGAGTTTTTCCTGGGTTTGCTGAACGTGTGCTAATATATCTAATTGCTACTGGCTTTATGTGATTAAAGTAGCTTAAACCAAAGTTTATCTTCATCTTTTTATGGGAAACATTCATAGCTTCTTCTCATTTCTACAAATTTAGGTGAAATTATTCTCCAATTCCAAAAACATTTCTCACTTTGGAAAAGCATCATGATTCTTTTGGAAATCTATGCAAAGGAAAAGTCTTACACCTCAGGATTTTGCTGTGGTCACTGGTGAGTTTTTACCAATTTATTAGAATGTGGTTGGTGGGAGATGCCATGTGGCATTTCCAAGTAGTTGAGCCAATTTTATCTCCTAGCTTGGTCCCTTCTAAACTTCAATAAGAGAAGGTAATGATATTATGCATTAAATTCTCTCAAAAATGAAACTTGTGGGGCTATGATTTAATTGTCGGTGACTTTATAACATCAACTTCCTTTATATCATATATAGCCGACATTTCTTGCAAGCTATGGTATTCAGTTCATATGTTATGGTATTTGATTTGACTTTCAACAATGTAAAATAATCAAGGTTCAATTATAGAGAATGTGGACTTTTCTGTTGTAAAAACATAACATTCAATTTATCATCTGAACCATTTTTAGATGTACAGTTCAGTAGTGTTAAAGTATATTTTAAATTGTTCAATAGATCTTTAGAATGTTTTCATCTTAAATTGTATGCCACTAAGCACTAATTCTTCCTTCCCCATTCCTCCCATTCCTTGCCAATTATCTATTTTGTTTTTATGATTTTTATTACTTTAGATAATTTATATGAGTTGAAGCATACAGTAGTTGTCCTTCTGTGACTGGCTTATTTTGCTTCATACAATGATCTTGAGGTTTATCCATATTGTAGCATGTGATAAGTATTTCGTTCCATTGTAATGCTGCATAATATTCCATTATATGTATATAACACATATTATTCATCTGTTGATGAATATTTGATTTTTTTTTTACCTCTTGGTTATTGTGAATAATTCTGTGACAAACGTGAGTGTGTAAATATCACTTCAAGTTCTGCTTTGAAATCTTTTGGTTATATACACAGAAATAGGATGACTGTATCATATGGTATTTCTAGTTTTAACCTTTTGAGGAAGCTCTATACCGTCTTCTATAGTTGCTGCACAATGGTTCAGTTTCTCCACATTCTTGTCAATACTCATTTCCTGTTGTTTTGGTAATGACCATCCTAATATGCTTGAGATGCTATTTCATTGTGATTTTGATTTACATGTATCTTATGATTTGTGATATTCAAATCTTTTCATATTCTGGTTGGACAGTTGTACATCTTTATTGAACTAAGTCTTTTGACCATTTTTAATTGGATTACCTATTTTTAGTTGTTGATTTGTAGAAGATCCTTATGTATTTTGGATGCATGATGATTTAAGCACACAAAGGTATATTGCAAAATATTAAATGGCTTCAAAGTTGTTGGTTAGGATGAAGAAATGTATTTTAGGTTGAATTTTCAAAATAATTTTAGTGAAGAACAGTCAAAAAGGAGCTAATGCTTCTTCTATGATTAAAAAAATTAGAAACCTGCCACTACAAATGTCAGGTCTTGAGCCATGCTTTGCCATATTACCAAAATAAGGAGGCCACACCAAGATCAGAAAACTTACAATCAAAAAGCTATTATCAGAAAGTCCCCATGATTAAGAAGCTACTGTTAGAACTGCGGTTTCCATAAACACCTGCAAAAAATCACTAGGAAAATGGATGATCTCCGCAACTCTTATTAATACCTACAGATCAAGTGACCAACATCGATATCTCTGCTAATGCTGCCATAGAAAAACCAGATACCCCTATGATGCCCTTTGCAAACAGAAACAAGACACAGTAAAAACAACTCCACATCATATTAACCATACAAATGTCATGGAAGTTTGTCTGACTGGTAGAAGGAAAATTAGGGCTGTAGTTTCAAGAGTTTCTGGAAAATGCAGAATTCCAGCCTCTGTATTTAGGAAAATACTCCCAAAATATGCTTAAATAGCACTTGGCTTTAATGGATTTTGCTTCTTTTTCTTTTCCTTTTGTTATTTTGGTCAGAGTTAAGACAGGTTAGAAACCATCATATACAAAATCATCCTACTCTGACATTTCTAAAACTCAAATCTGATTATGCCATTCTTTTGTTTAGAACATGAGTATAAAATATGTACAAAGCATGAACTAATTATGTTTATTAATTCTTTATCTGACACTTCAAAAGCATATACCCATTTGATAGGCCTGCAAAAATCCCTTTGGTAATGAAAGAAGGTTGACTTCTGTGACCCTATTCTAAATGATTTTAGCATATAACTATGTCAATTGCAGACAACTATGCTTTCATTCATGAGCCATGAGAAAGAAGTTGACTCAGGTTGACTTCTGGGAATATTGAACGGTCCAATAATAAAAGAGCTACTCTATTCTTGAACCAAGAAATAGGATAGCCTGGCTATTAATTATCCATCAATCAAATGTACAAAACCAGTTTATGTCTGACAGTAGTAGACATTCGTTAGAAAAATGATCTTTCTCAAAAGGAGTTATGATGGTTTTATCATGCATTTCTTGCAAATCAAAGCATTACTTATACATTTAGATTAAAATAATTTTAATCCTAAAATTCTCATTCTCTTTTGATAACTTACCTTCATTTTTTTGTAGTTTTAAGTTTTTACTTAAATTCTAGTTAGTTAACGTATGGTGTAATATTAGTTTCCAGAGTAGAATTTAGTGATGCATCATTACAACACTCAGTGCTCACCAAAACAAGTACCCTCCTTAATCCTCATTGCCAATTTCACCCCATCTCCCTGCCCACTTCCCCTCCAGTAACCTTCAGTTTGTTTTGTACAGTTAAGAGTCTGTTTGATGATTTTCCTCCCCCCCACCTATGTTCATCTGTTTTATTTCTTAAATTCCACATATGAGTGAAATCATATGGTATTTGTCTTTCTTTGACTGACTTATTTGACTTAGCATAATACACTCTAGCTCAAGATAGAAATGTTGATGAAGTAAGCTTAGAGACCAAGTTTTCATTTCAATAAAATGGAGACTTTAAAAACAGTTATAATCCTTGATTAAAACTATTATGGAGAAATTGTTCCAAAAGAGCCCATAGCAGGACTACTGAAGTCATTGCTATATTCTGATTATAAATCTGATTTGGGATGTTATTATAGATCTAGGAGAATAGTAGTTTTGAAGAGGAATTTTAATGTGTTCCAATATGTCCTTAGGCACCATACAAATATATTGCATGAAAAGTAGATCACAATTTTTTTCTTCTTGGGGAACAATGGGGTTTTAATAAACCCCTGATTATTAGTGACAGCTCTGCATCCATTATTTCAATGTATATTTACTTAATGCCTACTATGTGTCAAGCATATATCTAGGAGTCTTCATTGGTGAAAAAAAATAGACAATTTTTCCACTGATGATTATAGAGAATGGAGACAGACAATGAACAAAATAAACAAACATAATAAAATATATCAGATATAGATAAATGCTATAGGGAAAAATGAAGCAATGAATAAGGAGATGGAAAAGTCTCAAAGAAATTGAAAACTGGACAATGATATAAAGTTGGTGAAATATATCATTGTTTATAGAAAGAGTATTCAAGTCAGGAACAAGAACAGATGAGTGTTAAGGAATAGTGAAGGAGGCCAGCATGTTGGAAAGAAATAATAGTAAAGGATGTCAACGTGTTGGAAAGAAATAATAGTAAAAGAGGCCAGCATGTTGGGAGATGTCATCAGAGAAGAAAGAGAAGATAAAATTAAGTGAAGTTTTGTAGGCTATTTTAAATATCTGGTTGTTCTTTTAAGCCACTGGGTGGCTTAAAGAAAAAAAATAACACAATCTGGGAAATTATAAGGGACAGGAGTGGAAGCAGAGGGACACATTCAGAAGCCCCTAGAATGACCTTAGTGAGAAAAGGTTATGGCTTAGATTGTGTTGCCAGTACATGGAAGTGATTAGAAGCAAATAAGTAGAATAGTAAGGGCCATGTTTTAAAATCAGCAGGATGGAGTGACAATTAATATACATGGTTTTCTCTAGGGGCATGGATATTTCATCTATAGTAAAAGAGAATATAGAATGTGTATGGGTAAGTAATATGGGAACTTATACAAGTTCTATTCTTATAAATTTTTCTTATTAAAATGGTAGCAGAATCACCAACTATGAGTAAAGAACATATTAGGGAAATGCAGTATGCCTGCCATGCAACTCTACAGATCGTGTACTTGACATTAATAGTAATGGATTTAAAATGAAAACAGCAGGGTTGTGTGTTATTCTCTGGCCATTAGTTATATGTGTGAAGGATCAGAGGAGGCAGAGATTTAATCCTGGATTTAACCAGGGTTAGGCTTTTGCCAAAATGAATATATAAGATAAAAATAATTGAGAGTTGAAAGTTTATGTAAGGGAATAATTTTATTAATGAATGTGGAATCAAAACTGAAGGGTGGGAAATAATGACAGGCGTGGTGAGATCTGGTAAAATGGTAGTCAAATCAATAGATTGTAGGTCCTAGTGGGTATGAAGGGATGAATGGAGTTGCACCTAAGGGAGTGAGCTGATAGTAGAAAGTAACCATTAAAAAGAGGTAGACATGAAATTGAGACTATGAAAGAGTTGTGTTTGTTTATGATGACAAGATCCAGGGCATGAATATGGAAGTGAAAGGCTGTGTGGAGACAAAGACCATAGGAGGAGAAGCTGAGAAGTGCTGAAGGAAAGGGTACTAGAAGATCATATACACAGGTAATGAAATTACTAGGAAATACAATAGTGTTGGAAGAAATGACAGTGAAGAGTAACTTGAATCTTCAAGGAATAGGAATCACCTATATACCCAAGGACTGCAAGTATTCTAGGGATCACCTATATACCCAAGGACTGCAATTACTCAATTGCTTGTGATTCAAAGATGAATTGTTTTAGGGAACAAAGGAGGAAAATGACCTGCAAGAATAGAGTAAAGAAGACACCAAAAATGGTACTAAGAGTGTGAGGAAGAAAAACATTGCCATGAAGCAGCTGGCTAGGTAAGCCAACCACTATTTTTTTTTTTTTTACTTTTGTGAATCCAACTCTACACCAGTGACTTTGTTGAAGGTATTCTGCATAATTTTCTCCTCAGCTTGAATGGTTAAAGAAGCGGGCTGGGCAGGACTGTATACTGGTGGAGTTCTACCACTCAGGAGAGTTCTAATTCACCTTTCAAATCAATTCTATAAACTCTATAAATAGTTCTGTACTGCCTAGTTATTATCTGAAATTAAACATGTGGGGAGTTATATTAAAGATTGTTCCTTAGGAATGGTTTTCCTCACATGTTGTGCCAAGACTATTATATAACTTAACTAGGGAGCTTCACAACCATCAGCAAGTTTGTGTGTTGGAAAGTAGCTATTTTAAATCACAAATGTTCTCACTTAGCCATTGAATGGTCCTAGAGATAAGAACGCTTGCATTGCTACCATATTTCTCCCAAGCTGTCATTGGAGATGGAATTGTTGCTCTCTTGGGGGAATTTTAGTCTGCAACTCTGCTAATTACCAGGAAAGGGAATATTATGTTTGAGCTATCAATCCTCACAAAAGGTATAGATAAGGTAAAGGAGGTCTGAGGTCATAAGAAGGTCTGTTTTTAAGTGCTTTATAATTTTTATACTTTTAGAATCTCACAGTTGTAGTAAAGTCATCTCTGTTAAACTCAAAATAAGTTACCCTAACCATCTTTCTTGTAGTGTTATTTCTTATTTGTATTTTTTTAAGTAGCAAGAATAGAACACTTTTTTTTTAGAGTTAACATACAGTATCAAAAAATAAGAATCCATCATATCAAAAAACAGGTTAATAAGATTCTTCAATTACATTGCCTATGTATTTTTTTCAATTAGTTTTCCACAAGGGAAGAGTCAGTATTTTCATCACCTTTTGGTGGCCATAATAAAGATTTGTACTTTGTAATCAAGAAGGATGCTAACATTTTTTGAAGATGTCAAGTTCAAATTTTTAGAGCTACTTGAAAATTCCCTTTAAAACCCAATGTACTCATTCTGATAAGTAACTATGTTTTCAAGTATGTCTCTTTAAGTATGTGATAAACAATACAACATATCAACCTTGAACTAAGCATTGCAAATATAAGCAACTTCTCATCAAAAATAACAATTTAGTGTCATGTAGGTCCATTTTATCCCTTTATTTATTTAGAGGTAAAAATAAGAGGAGTAAAATGCATAGGCTCTCTAGCAGTTCAGACTCTGGGATATTCAATTACTTAGTGGCAGCTGATCATTAGATTAGATACATCCCAGCACATCACAGAGGGTGAAAAGGTTTCTCCAGAGACAAAGGTTCTTTGCAGCAATTTCACTTCTAATTATGTTTCCTGTAAGATTTTGCTTGTGTCTGATTTAAAATAGGATGTAATCTGCTAGAGAGAAAAAGAAATCAAAAGATTAACATCACCTTATTATCTAGTATGAGATGGGCCTGGGCTCAGGCTGATGTGATAAAAACTATTTATAGAAGTTTTTTGCTCTTGATTATTTAAGAGGGAAGTTGCCACTAGATAATATGAGGTGTATTAATTTAGCGTGGTATACCAGCATAACATCATCTAATGTCTGTAATAAAAATGTTTCCCTTTACTGTTATATACCTGCAGAACATTCTGGTGTTTGTTCATTCTTGGACCATGACCTTCATAAATTCTTTACGATAAGTAAAATGTAAGGGCCTACAGCAAATGTTGGCCGAGTTCAATTGGATTATGAATCAGAAAGATGTTTCTATTATTTACTTCATCGTCAGCAGTAGAGGACAGTAAACCTTAAAAGAATCTTTTACACACAGTGAAACTAATTCAGGTTGTGTCCTTATTGAGTTAGCCCCAGACTTAAGTTTGAAAAAAATTTTTGGAAAAATATTTTGTTTCTGTTAATTATAGATTTATGTGGGAATGTGTTTGGAAATAAGAATCCATATACTCTTTCATGTACTATTGATGTTTGTGTTTTACATGAAAAAAAGATTACTATTCTGAAGAACTGTTTACAAACTAGAAAAATAGTCCAGTACAATTTGTGATATTAAATAATATGCAACTTAAGTTTTGTTTCCTATTGACCCTTTAACATGTAGTCAGTGGAGAGATTTCTCTCTGGCCCTTAAAAACAATTATCAGTCTTTGGCCTCAAAGTGTTAAAACTGACTTTCAGAGAGTAAAACCTTCTCTGGTGCTATTAAGTTATGAGCAGAATTTCAGTTATGAAATTAGAATGGCCAATCCTTACACTAATCAAAATGCTTGCAATAGTCACTTTGCTGTGTTAAAAAGAATTCCAAAATGTTAGTGGCTGGCAGAGCAGGTATTTATTTCTTGCTCTTGGATCTGTGGAGTAGCTATAGTTCTGCTGAACTCTCTTGGGTTTAGTTCGTCTAAGCTGCATGCCAGGCTTCATTTTAGTCTCACCTGTCTTCATCATTCTTCAATCAGCTACTACCCAAAGAATTTTCTTCTCATGGCAAATAGCAGGAGTGCAAGAAGTCAAAACAAACCCTGCAGGCACATTATTTAAAGCCTCCACTCATATAATATTCACTAACATTCTATTGGCCACGGAAACTCACATCTCCAAGCTCAGCATCAATGAGGTGAGGAATTTCATTCTTCCCACAATGGAGTAGAGGCAGAGAGGGAACAAAGAAATTTTGGAAAACAGTACTATCTACCACAATGCCAAACCTGATTTAGCAGCAATTTTTCCCTCATTCTGCAGCCTAGGCCTATAATAAGCTGTCAATTTGCAGTGGGGGCAGGTAGGTATGATCATACTTTTCTCACTTCCTTCCCTACCTCACTCTACCCATCTGTAGTAGCCATACCAATCCTCATCAATAGCTTAAAATGTAGAGATGACATAGAAAGGAAAAGGTCAGTTAAATTTCTTACATGAAGTTTTTATTGACATAAGATGACTTCTTGGTATGTGTGGATGGCTGATGCTTAAATGGAGGTAATATTGTGGGATCTGTTCTTGGTACTGAACATATTTTCCTGATGGTACTCTCCAGCTGAAACCATCAGGACTTGGGCAATACCTTTCCTTCAGTTGATGGCTTCCCCTTCCAGCTCTTGGTTTTTTTTCTGGCAACCCACTCCTCATAGTCTCTAGAGTTTTGAAACTCTTCCCAGGCATTTATTTCCCTTGGTTAGTACTTAAAAGAGCTCTAGATTCACTCTCCCTTCTGTGTGGTTTACATCTGTGCCAAGAAAGAAAGCACTCATGCATATTTGACCTACCATTGAAGGGTAGTCCAATTACTTTCTAGAAGTAGTCACAGCTCCCTTTTGCTGCCAAGTACCTTTCCAATTAATCTGTATTACCTGCTTACAATTCTTCCTGAACTCCAGGAGATATATTTTAAGCTTTCTGTAAGAAGACTTAAAAAAATTCATCTTTCTGTAACTGACTTAATAGTCTTCCTCTCCCATCCCTTTTCAAGAGATGAGGGAGTGTGATGGGAAGCATAGAGGGCAGCAGTTTTGTTTTGTTTTCCAAAAGTCTATTGACAAATCATTCCTTTTTATTTCTTAGTGTATTTTATATCCTAGATTTTGAGTCAGAGCTCCCTGGATGAGACGCCCAAAAATGATGAAATCAATTCTCAACCTGTTTCAACCACCTTCTTTGAAATAAATTATTTGATCTGACATTTCACTTAGATATGTAGTACATAATACTTTTGGCACCTTGGTAAAACTTCAGTTTTAACATTCCGTTAGATGTGAATGGCAATGAAGTCAGTATAGATGGTTAAGAATAGTCTCATGCTTCATTTTAATAGTTCTGGTTTCTGAGTTAACTTGTAAGTAATTCCTAAAAGAACTTAGAGTAAATACATAAACCCTGTTCAGAATTTGTCTTGCATTCATCAAAACTTTGCTGTTATCAATCTAAAATACACCATTTTTATAATTCAACTATTTGTATTAATTTTGAAAATAAAATATTTAACTCAAGAATATTTTGATCAATTTTGATTTCATGACTCGATTTTCTTAAAAACTGACAAAGGTTAAATAGTATGGCATCCACTTTTAGGGATAAAATAGAGTAACTTGAAGATCTTCCAATATTTATTTCCTCTTATAATTAGGTTTTCTTCATATACTGTACATATGAATATTTCATTACTTCCAGGAAGCCTTCCCTAATCTTCTAGGCTGGTTAGAACATTTGCTGCATGCTCCCATGGTTCCTTGTACTTCTTTTTCAACCATATTCACATTTTATTGTAGTTAATTATTTAATGTTGACTTCTCCACTGTCCTGAAAATTCTAAGAAGAGACACATGTCTGATGTTTTTAAGCACCCCAACCCTCCAACATACACACATATAGCACAATGGGTAGTGGAGGGTAGAGGCTCAACCCATTTTGGGTGAATGAAGAAATGAGTGTGTGTGTGTATAGTTTCTGAGAGCAGATAGTAGTGTTTTCATTGAATAATACTAGACATTTAAAATGAAACCTTAACAATCTGAGTAAAATCTAGCATTGGTTATAGACCAAATTATTCAACATTTAGGCCTCACCAATACATTGTCAACACTGCCACTCTTGCAGTTTGCCAATTTGTACTTTCCTCTTCCACTAGGGAAAGGGAGCACTTGGCCCACTTTGTTTCTTAATGCTGAATCCAACCATGAGCCATCTTGTTGACCTTGAACATCTTACTGTCACTAAATAATGGAGGATCATTATAAACTATAACAATCTATGTTCTAGGAAATGCAATACAGAGTCACAGAAACATGGTATCTATCTAATTTATGACTCTGAATCTATCAAGAGAGACATTTGGTAGGAATGCACTGCCATTTAATAATGTCAACTAATGTAATTAAAGCTAAAGTTTCCCCTTAATGATCAGTTAATTTTATCAGTTCTATTATTCTTGTCTTGATGAATGAAATAATCTAATGCACTTTTAGTAGTTGCAGATGCACCATGGCTAGCAAAATATCTGCATCTGTTTATTACTCCGCCCAGCACTGTTAAATCCTAGCTGTCCTGGCATGCGTCCAAACCATGGAAGAACCTTAAGGTCTTTACAAAACCTAACAGTGACTCTAAGTTCACTACACTATGTTATAACTGGTCTTTCAGAGACTTAAAGATTCTATGAAAACTTATAAACTCTTTCAGAATTTTAAGCAGTACTCTTTCTACTGTAACATTTTAGTTTAATATTCTCTAATCCGCTCTTAAATATACTAATTTTTCAGGCTATAAATGGCTAAAGGACATCATTTTTTTAAATTCAGAGTTTATGAAATAAATAGTAAAATGTTCATCTCACTATTAAAAAGATGCAGATGAAGATAAAGGATTTTTTCATTAAATAACTTTTTAGATAAGAATATTGAAAGATGCTCAGGTACTAGTGAGGGAAAATCTTTTAAACAATGTCTCCTTCCAGGCATAATTTAAATCACAGTATTCTGCATTTTGACTATTTCAGTATTAGTCCTCTTTACTTTCTCATTTGCATGCCTAACAGCTAAAGTGCTACATTTTCAATCTAATGATTTTTAATAATATTTTTCTCTCACCATAAAACTTTGACCTACGTCAAGCATGCAGGTTTTATGAAGGCTAACCCAACTATGCCATATATCTACGTGTGCTTGATACAAAACACCAACAAATAATAAATAAACTACATTTTTGTTCGCATTAACTATATACACTAAGGAATTTGACACAGAAATGAGTTTACAGTTACTCAGTAAGAATAAGTTCATAGCTTGCATATGGAAGACTTTGAGATGAGGTGGAATCAAATAAGAATTGTGACATCTTGCCTGAATATGCGTCCCAAGTCAAAAAGAAGTGATTTTACTGTTGCTGATGTTCGGGATTTTCCTTCTGGTTTCTTCTAGTTTTCCCCTCATATCAAGCTAGTATTTCAGTCTCCCATTGATTCCTCAATATTTTTCTAATAAATCTCCTTTATCTTATGGTATCCACTTCTGTGCTTCCACAGAGGTATTACGCAAGGTTTGCAGATGATCAAACTGAATCTCAGGAAATCAAGTGAACTTACAGAGTCATACAGTTAGTAGGAGGAAATTTAAAAACTAGGATTCTAGTCTCAAACCATTCTCTAATTTTGATGACTTAATTGTCAACTGTACAATAAAGGAGTGAACTCAGGTGATATAATTTCTACTGAGACTGTATATTCTTAGTGTAGATTTTCTGTAAATTTTCTTCATAGACAAATTAACCCAATTAGAATAAAGCATATTATGCCTATATAATAATTTTCAGTTAAACAGTTTTTTGAGTGTCTGTGCTGAGCCCAACTTATTCCTAATAAATTTCTATGTACCTCTATCTATATCTAAATATCCACATATAATACCTATGAATTTTTCTGCAAAACATACTTTAGGTACATTATTTTTTAAATACTTTTTCTATTTTGTTCTCTTTCTATAAAATCAAAACTTCATTTTCATACTTTGAGAAGTAGCTCATGTGTTATGTAATTTCATTGCAGAACATCATTTACCATTATGAGATAATCTATGAAGTGATTTTATAAGAACAGTTCTCTGCTTGAATCTACTTGGTTGCTGCATAATAAAAAAAAATACTGCTCTTTTCCACTTTAAGTTTTGCAGATGACATCCTTTCTGCACAATAATTCCTATATATATATGTATATGCATACATATATATATATATAGGAATACACACACACACACAAAATAGCATAGCTTAGGCTGCTTTGAATTCATGATCAAATTGAAAGTGCTGTGCTCTAAGAAATGTGTTTGTATACATTGTTAAGATTTGGGTTTGGAAATAATTTGCCAGCTCATCTCAGACAGGATCCTATTACTGACTTTGTAAATGGTTCTGATCAAGAGTGTTGGAATTTATAAAATAAATGCTTTCATAGTGGTGGAGTTCTATATAAGTTCTTATGCTAAAAAAAAAATATATACATATTTTCCAGAAAAACAAGTAATCATTTGAGGCAAAGTGATTTTTTTCTGAATAGGATATTCAAATTTCAGAAAACAACATAATTTTTCGGAGCCCTTGAAAATGATCGTTGATTTTTAGAATGTTGCAATGACCATGTGCACGGACTTAAATATAGTAACGGAATTAAAGGGAAGGATTTCACATACGAATATGATGGATCAATAAGTAGAGTACTTAGACTAAAAAATTATTTTGCTTAAGGTTGCTCTTATTGGTACCATCATCTCATCATTGGTGAAAAACATCACTATTTTTGCTTAGGAATCATAACGCTACATTATTACAGCCAATGTGCTCTACAAAATATCCTTGTGGTTAAATATTTATAATTCAGTTTATAAGTTTCTGGAAGTAGAGATCATAGTGCAAAGACAGCTAAACTCTATCAGTTGACGGTATAATGAATAACCGCACACATATACATATAAATGCACAAAGACACAAACTCAAAATACAGGAAAGCCCATATAAGGCTTTATTCCATTTTCTTAAAATCACGTGAAACAAAGAATGAAGCAGGAAATTATATATAACAAGTATCATACATATGTTTGTCATAGGATGACATAAATTTTTGAGATAAATGAGCAGGGCCATTGAGTATCAAGCGTAATGCATGATTCAGTAACTAAGGAGGGACTGAATGAAAAATGAACATTAAGCAGACGTTACCAGGAAGTGAAAGTCTGAAACCAGATCTTAGGGAGGTGTGTAAACTTCAATAAGTAGAGTGTGGTAGTTGCAAATCAGAGTAGCTATGGGATTTAGAGAAGTACAGATTGAGACTTTACTTGCACAGCCACTGGGTAGCTGTGTCTTCTTTGTAAAGTCACTTAACTTGTATGAACCTCAGTTTTCTCTCCTGTAAAAATGAGACAATGTAGATGATCTCTTGAATTCCTTTAAACCTAAGTTTCAGTAATTATTCTATACTGTGCACTGACTTTGCTTTATCTCCTACCTCTACAATGAAATTTCTTTCATTTTTCACTGTTGAAGTTCTACTGATTCTGAAACAGTCTTGTGCCTAAACATGTTCATTATAAGGGTATTTACTTTAAGGAATAACTTAACCTAAACAACCAATCAAAAGAAACAAGATAGGCAAGTTTGGGTTGGTCAATTCTAGAATATTGTCAATAAACTGAAAATTGTAAATGTTTTAAAAAACAATGGCTATTAGAAGAAGAGGGGCACCTGGGTGGCTCAGTCGGTTGAGCGTCTGACTTGGGCTCTGGTCATGATCTCATGGTTCATGGTTGGAGCCCCACGTTGGGTCTGTGCTGACAGCTCAGAGCCTGGAGCCTGCTTTGGATTCTGTGTCTTCCCCTCTCTCTCTCTGCCCCACCCCCCCCCACTCATGCTGTGTCTTTCAAAAATTAATAAACGTTAAAAAAAATTATAAAGAAGAAGAAAAAGTTGAACATATATTCCAATTGCAACTGTGTAAATAGTATTAATACATAAACTGAGATTAGAATGAAAAGGAGCCAAATATTAAGCATTTTTGAAGTACAAGGAATGAAGGTTATTTCTGTATTTATTTTGATTTTGATTAATGTGGTTCTTTATTTTTTTAGTAATGTGGTTCTAATATTCCTTATACAATAATGATGGTGATGATGCTAGTTAATCTTATCTATATTTTAAGACTTGGCTTAGATACCTTCTCCTGAATATGAATAAATCTCCTGCCCTCAATTATTTCCATTGCACACTCGAACTTTTATAGCATTTACTAATTTAAATTTTATTGTATTATTTTTTTCTACATATAAATTCTTTGAGGTAAAGAACATATTATCAACTTCTATATTTTCCCATAACAACTAATTCTGTGCCTTATATATAATATGTGTTCAATAAATTTTTTCACTCCAATTAGCTAGGCCACAATGCCATATAATAAAGCAGAGTTGAAATTGATTGTTTAATTAATTGATCAAATATATATTTATTGAATTATAAATATTCAATATTTAAATTTAAATTAAAGTCAGGTTCTGCTTGAAAGATGGGGATACAAAAGTAAAAATATAAACAAAGCTTAAGTAAAATACAATCTTTCAGTATGTCACATCTAACAGTGAGAAGGTTTTATGGCTGAAGAGTAAGGTAGCACAATAGGTTTGAGAAGTCAAGCAAAGCCAGAGGATACAAGGTCTTTCAAGGTCTTGGTAAGGAGTCTGGATTTTTATTCTAAACAGCATGGGAGACCACTGGAAGATTTTGAGCAGGTAGGCAGCATGAGGTTATTGGAATTTTTAAAAGTCACTTTGCTGTTTGGAGCTCTGCTTAAAGAACACAAGATTGGGAAAAAAAGTAAGGTCACAGGGGTTTTGGTAGAAATTGGTGGCATAAATTTTGATGGCAAGGTTATCAGAGATGGTAGAATAAGTCTGCTCTCTTCCAGTTTTAGGTTGTATACACTTCTAATCTTGGTCACTTAGAGGTTTTATATCCAGGTAAGGTCCTAAACTATCCTGGCTTCTGTGTCTGCTTATTAAACTGACCTTGAAAATTGCTAGATCTCTGCTAAATCCTTATATTTAACAAGTCTTCTTATGTCTGAAATTGGCTTGTTTCTTTTTTTTTCTCTTTTTACTTTTTTTTCAGAGAAGACACATATTAACCACTTTTAATTTTCTAGTTACTGGTTCTTAGGAAAGCCATATGTAGTACCTTAACTGATTTTTCTAACTTGCAAAAGAGAAACCAGTTCAATAAATTTTTAATTCACCAAACAGCACAAAAAGAGTGGGCAGAGGGGCACCTGGGTGGCTCAGTCAGTTAAACATCTGACTTCAGATCAGGTCATGATCTCGCGGCTCATGGGTTCAAGCCCCGCGTCAGGCTCTGTGCTGAAAGCTCAGAGCCTGAAGCCTGCTTCTGTGTTTCCCTTTTTCTGCCCCTCTCTCGCTCACGCTTGTCTATCTCTCAGAAATAAATAAATATTAAAAAATTTAAAAAAAAAGAGCGGGCAGAGAAAAATTAAATGAATCTATATATTTTTCCATTTATAATTTATACTATGCAATGTATAAAACAGTTATACATTCATTACCTCATGACTCTGCACAAAAGCTCTATGAGGTAATAATTATTTTCCCTAACTTACAGATGAAAACATATGTACAATGATTTAAGTAATCTTTTCAATATTACTCAGCTATTGAATTCTAGAGTGAGAATTTAAACTCAAATTAGGTTTATTTTTTAAGCTCTAGCCTGCTGTCAAACCTACTTAATACAAATACTTCACCCAAATTTGGATGCTTTAAATTCTTTTTACTGAAGTGTGGCTGACATACAGTATCATATTAGTCTGAGGTATACAACATAGTAATTCAACATCAATATACTTCACAAAGTGATCACCACGGTAAACCTAGCTACTATCTGTCACCGTGCAAAGTTGTTACCTATTATTAACTATATTACTTATGCTGTACATTGTATCCTCATTGTCTTATTTTATAACTGGTAGTTTATGGGGTTTAATTCCCTTCTCTCCTTTTGCCCATCCCTTTTTTACCCTCCCCTCCATTTTGTAACCATCAAATTGTTCTCTGTATCTAGGAGTGTGTTTCTATTATGCTTGTTCATTTGCTTTTTAGATTCCACATGTAAGTGTAATTATATGGTATTTTTCTTTCTCTGCCTTATTTCACTTAGCATAATACCTCTAGGTTCATCCATGTTGTTACATGTGGCAAGACTTCTGTTTTTATGGTGGAGTAATATTTCTGTGTGTGTGTATGTCTGTACATATGCCACGTCCTTTTTATCCTTTAATCTGTTGATGATCACTTAGGTTACTTCCAAATCCTGGCTATTATAAATAATGCTGCAGTGAACATAGTGGTGCATATTATAATGTTGGATTAGTGTTTTGTTTTCTTTGGATAATTACCCCAAAGTGAAATTGCTGGATCATATGTTAGTTCGATTTTTGATTTTTTGAGGAAACTTCATACTGTTTTTCATGGTGGCTGCAACATTTTTTATTCCCACCAACAGTACATAACTGTTCCCTTTTCCTACATCCTCACTAATACTTGTTATCATCTTGTTGAGAATAGTCATTCTCCACATGGTGTGAGGTGATATTTCATTGGGGTTTTAGTTTGAGCTTTCCTGATGGTTAGTGATACTGAACATGCTTTCATGTGTCTAATTTTTAGTCATTTGAATGTATTCTTTAGAGAAATGTCTATTCAGTCCTTTGCTTATTTTTTAATTGGATTGATGGGGGGGAGGGTTTTGACATAAAGTTGTGTGAGTTTTTTATATATTTTGGTATTACCCCCTTATTAGATATATGATTTACAAATATCTTCTTGCATTCAGTAGGTTGCCTTTTTGTTTTGTTGATGAAAAAGCTTTTTAGTTTGATTTGCTAGTTTTTGCTTTTGTTGCCATTGCCTGAGGAGATAGATCCAAAAATATTTGCCCAGACTGATGTCTAAGAGCTTATTGCCTGCATTTTAGTCCAAGAGTGTTACAGTTTCTAGTTTCACATGAGTCTTTAATCCATTTTGAATTTATTTTTGTGTATAGTGTGAGAAAGTGGTCCAATTTTTTAAAGAGGCTGTCTCTTCCCTATTGTATGTTCTTACCTACTTTGTCAAAGATTAACTAAGCATGGGTTTATTTCTAGACTCAATGCTGTTCCATTGATCTATGTGTCTGATTTTTGTGCCAGTATCATACTGTTTTGATTGCTATAGCTTTGTAATATAGCTTGAAATCATAAAGCATGATACTTCCATTATTGTTCTTTCTCAAGATTACTTTGGCTATTTGGGATCTCTCGTGGTTTCATACAAAGTTTAGGATTATTTGTTGTAGTTCTGTGAAAAATGCCATGGTATTTTAATGGGACTGTGTTGAATCTGTAGAATGCTTTGGGAAGTATGGACATTTAAAAAATATTCTCCCAATCTATAAACATGTATATCTTTCCATTTATTTGTGTCATCTTCAATTTCTTTCCTCAATGTCTTATAGTTTTCATAGTACAGGTTTTCACCTCCTTTGTTAAATTCATTCCTAGGTATTTTAAATTTTTATGCAATTGTAAATGAGATTGTTTGCTCAATTTCTCTTTCTGATAGCTCATTATTAGCGTATAGAAATGTAACAAATGTATTCACTTTTGTATCCTGCAAATTTACTGAATTCTTTTATTCTAATAGTTTTTTGATGGAGTCTTTAGAGTTTTCTATATATAGTATCATGTCATCTCCATATAGTAACAGTTGTACTTCTTTTCTAATTTGCATTTCTTTTATTTCTTGTCTGATTGCCGTGGCTAGGTTTTCTAACACTGTGTTCAGTAAAAGTGACAAAGATGATAATCCTTGTTTTGTTTTAATCTTAGAGGAAAAGCTTTCAGCTTTTTGCTATTGAGTATAACGTTAACAATGGGTTTTTCATAAATGGCCTTTATTATATTGAGGCATATTCCCTCAATATCCACTTTGTTGAGATTTTTAATCATAAATGGATGTTAAATGTTATCACTTTTCTACATCTATTCAGATGATCATATGATTTTTTTTTTTATTTGAGAGAGTGTGTGCACAGAGGAAGGGTAGAGGAAGAGGAGAGAGAGAGAGAATCTCTCTCTCGATCCCATGACCCTGGGATCCTGACCTGAGCTGAAACCAAGAGTCAGACACTCAACTGAATGAGCCATACAGACACCTCAGATGATCACATGATTTTTATTATATGTGTTGTTACTGTAGTGTACCGCATTGATTTGTGAGTATTGAACCATTGTTCCATCTCTGGAATAAATCCCACTTGATCATGGTATAGGATACTTGTAATGTGTTGTTAAACTCAGTTGGTTAATATTTTGTTGAAGATTTTTGCATTGGTATTTATCATGGATACTGGCCTGTACTTTTCTTTCTTTCTTTCTTTCTTTCTTTCTTTCTTTCTTTCTTTTTATGGTTTTTGGTATTGGGGGTACTGCTGGCCTCATAGAATGAATTAGGAAGTATCCTTTCTCTTCAGTTTTTGGAATAGCTTGAGAAGGATGGGTATTGGCTCTTTAAACGTTTGTTAAAATTCACCTGTGTATCTGTCTAGTCCTGGAATTTTGCTTTTTGGGGGGAGTGTTTTGATCACTAGTTTAATGTTATTACTAGTAATTGTTCTGTTTAGATTTTCTATTTCTTCTTTATTTAGTCTAGGAAGATTACATGTTTCCAGGAATTTATCTGCTTCTAGGTTATCCCATCTGTTGGAATATAATTGTTTATAGCAGTCTTTTTTAATACTCTGCATTACTATGGTTTCAGTCATTATTTTTCTTCTTTCATTTTTGTTACTTATTTGGTCCATCACTTTTTTTTATTGATGAGTCTGGCTAAAGTTTTATCAATTTTGTTTATCTTTTGAAAAAAAAAGCTCTTAATTTTATTGATCTTTTTTATTTTGGTTTATTTCATTTCTGGTGTGATCTTTATTTTATTTATTCAATTTATTTATATCTATTTATTATGTGTTTATTCAAGACCAACTTTAATCTTGCTTTTTTTTCTTTTTCTAGTTCTTTTAGGTGCAAGGTTAGATGGCTTGATACTTTTTTCTGTTTCTTGAGGTAGACCTGTATAAACTTTCCTCTTAGAACTGCTTTTGGACTGTTTTGTTTCCATTTTCATTTGTCTCAAGGTACTTTGTGATTTGCCCTTTGATTTCTGTGTTGACCCATTGGCTGTTTAGTAGCATTTTGTTTAGCCTCCACATGCATGTTTATGTTTTTCCAGTTTTTGTTTTAATAATTGATTTCTAGTTTCATACTGTTTTGGTTGGTAAAGATGCTAGATAGGATCCAAGTTTTCTTAAATTTATTGAGACTTGTTTTGTGACCTAATGTGTTATTTCTTGAAGAATGTTCTATGTGCATTTTGTTTTATTTTTTCTTTTAAAGTTTTTTTTTAATGTTTATTTAATTTTGAGAGAGAGAGAGAGAGGTGGGGGAGGGGCAGAGACAGAGGGAGACAGAATCCTAAGTGGGCTCCAGGCTCTGAGATGTCAGCACAGAGCCTGACACGAGCTCAAACTCACAGACTGCAAGATCATGACCTGAGCCAAGTAGGATATTTAACTGATGGAGCCACTCAGGTGCCCCCATGTGCATTTTAGAAGAATGCATTCTGCTATTTTTGGATGAAATACTCTGTGTGTCTATTAAGTTTAAAATTATTTCTTTGTTGAATTTCTCTCTGAATGATCTATCCATTGATGTTAAAGTCCCCTACTGTTATTATATTACTGTCATTTTCTCCTTTTTTGTCATTAATATTTGCTTTACACACACACACTCCCTTCTCTTGGATGCATGGATATTTACTAACATTATATCTTCTTGTTGGATTGATTTCTTTATCATTAGGTAATGCCTTTCTTTGTAACTTGTTACAATCTTTGTTTTAAAATCTATTTTATCTGATGTAAGTACTGCTACTCCAGCTTTCTTTTTGTTTTCATTTGCATGATATATATTTTTCTATCCCTTTATTTTCAGTCTGATTGTGTTTTTAGATCTGAAGTGAATCTCTTGTAGGCAGCATATAAATGGTTCTTTTTTAAATCCATTCAGTCATCCTATGACTTTTGATTGGAACACTTAGCTCATTTATGTTTAAAGTAATTATTGATAGGTATATATTTATTGCCATTTTGTTATTTGTTTTCTGGTTGTTTTGTGTTTGTTTCTTCTTCTCTTCCCTTGTGGTTTTATGGCTTTCTTTAGTGTTATACTTGGATTTTTTTCTCTTTACTTTTGTGTAGAGACTTTTGATTTGTGGTTGCCACTAGTTTAATATATAGCATTTTATATGTATAGCAGTCTATATTAAGTTGATGGTTGCTTAAATTAAAATACATTGTAGAAGCACTAAATTTTCACTCCCCTCTCCTATGTTTTGTTTTTGATTTGTTTTTGACATCATGTTTTACATTTTACTTTTTTTCTGTATCCCTTAACTAACTGTTGTAGATCTAGATGATTTTACTAGTTTTGTCTTTTAACTTTAATACTAGCTATATAGGTGGTTGATCTTCTACCTTTACTATGTGATTAACCTTTATGAGTTAGACATTTTCTCTTATAATTTTGTTATTTCTAATTATGGTCTTTTCTTTTCCATTTAAAAGCCTCTTTAAAATTTCTTCTAAAGACAGTTTGTGTTGATGTACTCTCTTAGCTTTTGCTTATCTGGGAAACTCCTTATTTCTCCTTCAATTCTGAGTATGAATCTTGCCAGGTAGAATATTTTTGGTTGTCAGTTTTTTCTTTTCAACATTTTCAACTCTTCTGGTTTGTAAAGTTTCTACTGAGAAATCAGCTGATAGTCTTTTCAGGGTTCCATCGTACATAACTAGTTATTTTTCTCTTGTTGCTTTTAAGATTCTCTCTTTAACTGTTGACACTTTAATTATAATGTGTCTAGTATGGGTCTCTTTGGGTTCATCTTATTTGGTCTCTGTGCATATTGTTTGCATCTTATGCTCTCTGTGCATCCTAGACTTGGATGTCTGTTTTCTTCAATATGTCAGAAAAGGTTTCAACCATTATTTCTTTAAATAGGTTTTCTATCTCTTGTCTCTCCTATTGGGACCTCTATAATGTAAATGTTAGTATGCTTGATGTCCCAGAGGTCCCTTAAACTATCCTCATTAAAAAAAAAATTATGTTCTGTTTGGGTAATTTCCACTACCCTGTCTTCCAAATTGCTGATCCATTCTGGATCATCTGATCTGTTGTTGATTCCCTTTAGTGTGTGTGTGTGTGTGTGTGTGTGTGTGTGTGTGTATAATTTCATTTGTTATTGTATTACTCTACTATGATTGGTTCTTTTTTATATTTTCTCTTTGTTGAAGTTTTCATCATGTTCATCCATTCCTCTCCTAAGTTAGGGAAGCATTTTTACGACTACTACTTTGAATTCTTTATCAGATATTGTTTATCTCCATTTCTTTGAGCTCTTTTTCTGAGGTTTTGTCTTCTTTCATTTGAAACATACTCTTCTGCCTCTTCATTTTTCCTAACACTTTGTTTGTGTATATGTAGTAGGTAGATCAGTTATGTCTCCCAGTCTTAAAAGAATGGCTTTATGCAAAATATGTACTTTGGGGCCCAGTATTGCAAAACCTTCTGGCCACCTAGGCCAGGTTCTTTCAGAGCATCCCCTATGTGGGCTGTATGAATCATCTTGTTGGGGCTGCATAATGTTTGCTGCAACCTTGCTGGTATGTGGAATTGTTCCCTCATACAGCTTTCTGTAAGGTCTGGCTACAACTGCTACAGGCACACTGGTGAGCAGAGCTGTCCCCCAGCCTATCTGACTGAGAAGCCAAGCTGTGACTGTTGTGGGTATGCTGGTTTGCATGCCTGGCCCCTAGTACAGCAGGACACTAGGCCTGGCTATGACAGCTCCATGTATGTTGGTGGGTGGGGCAGTTCTCTGGCATGGCTTACTATAAGGTCTGGTTGTAACTGTTGTAGGTATTTGGGTGTGGCCACACAGGACAGGGACACTTGGTGAGGCTTCAGTGCCAGCTGAGGGCATCTACCAATTATGGTGAGACAGTGCATGCCAAGTGGCCCACTAGCTGCGATAGTGTGGGGAATCCCTTGGGAGGATCTCTGGGCAAGTCAGGTCCATAGGGAATATTGGGATGGGGTAAGTGGTGCTAGCACAGTAATTGGAGTGTGTCAGAACTTGTTCTTGATGGTATCAGGCCAGCTAAGTATAAGGTGAGTGGAAAAGAAACATGGTGCCTACCAGTGCTTCTGTCCCCAGAAAATGTTCCAACAAATATCTGCACCTCTGGCATACTCCCTAAAATTAGTCAATGGATTTCCTTTGTATGTAAACCAGGCACTTTTTAAACTGCTGCATTTGTGCTGAGGCTCAGAGTAAGTGAGACTGTGTATGCACCCTTTAAGAGTCTTAGTTTCCTACTAACTCCTGACTTTCCTAAACATAAGTCCCATTGTTTTTCAAAGCCAGACATTATGGGTAGTTGCCTTCCCAATGAAGACCCCCTGGGCTGTGGTGCCTGATGTGGGGCTTAGACTCCTTGTTCCTAAGTAAGGGCCTCTATATTATGATATCCCTCCTGCTTGTGGGTCACTATGCCAGGGTTTTGGATCCTAATGTTACTGCATCTACCCCTCTCTTACTTGTCTTGATGTGGCTTTTTCTTCATATCTTTTGTTGTGTAGGATTTGTTTTGCTAGTCTTCAGTTTGTTCTCAGAGATAATGTTATATGTAGTTGTAGATTTTGATGTGTCAATTAGAGAAGGCGAGCCCAGTTCTTCCTCTTCTGTATTTATATTGAGGATCTGGATTTTTTTTTTAATATTATAGCTTAAGAATCAGTCTTTCGTACGTTTTGTAAACAAAATGCAGGTCCGTGGTAAGGGCTCAAGTAGTGCTTCTTGTTCATTTGTTTGTTTGTTTCCTGTGAATTTGTAGGGTTTAAATACTTTGAAACCCAAGCCCAAATCATTCCAAATCATAGAGGTAAGAAATAAATGTAAATATAATTTGTTGGTTATATTATAAATGCATGTTTGTGTGGTTTGTGTGTAAAAAGGTATACTACAGTTACATTTTACATTGTTAACTATTGAACTTGTAAAACTATAGTTGATCTGTTTTGGCTGTTTGTATATTGGGTCAACGTGAATACAAAAATTGATATGTTGACAAATTGCTTTTGAGCTTTCCTGTTTGAATCATCATAAATTACATACAATGACTATTAGAAAAACTTGAAAATGATATCTACATATTTGTTGTACATTTTGAGCTTTCAGATTAGGTACCCTCCTAGGACTGGTCAGGACCAAAGAACATGTAAGCATTCATTTTCAGGTTCATTTATTCCAAGATGTATATGAAAGTGTACAGGTTAGAGAAACCTATTTGGAAAATGTATCTTAATTCTCCATTTCCCAGTTATACTGATTACTTTTTCTTTGACATTTTTTTTTTTTGGCCATTGACTATTTACCAAAATATTAAATACTAACAATATCTGCTAATTTTCCAATTTTCACTATCCAAGAATCAAATTAGAAGACCCATAAAAACTCCCAAGCTATAATTGAACATTAGGAATTCATGAAATGAAATTCTGATGTCTCAGTAAATCTATTGTACATGCAGGCTGCCTTTCAATGATTTTAGGAGTGAGTCTGGGTATTGTTCATATGATATAATATTGTTAATAGGATGATATGGTTTAAAGAGAAACAGATTAATGAATCAAATATCTCATGTTTGTCTTCTAAGAGAAAATTTTGTGTAGGAATAATAATATACTATCCCCACTAAAATATTGTCAATTTATTTAAAATAAATCTTTCCTCCCTTAAAAGATCAAATGGCCCAGAAATACACAATAGCTAAAATTTCTCAATACATGGAACTTCTGTTCTCTCTTATGTGAAGGTTCTATTTTTCCCCTTGATGTTGTTGAAGAAAATGACATTTGTGTGATTATGTTTGCGGTAACTATTACTGTACTATTTGCTGTGGGAAAACCTGGCCAGTGAGGTTCATCAGTTATAAAACCAGTCTTAATAAGACACTACAAGAATTTATATAGGTAAAATTCTTTAGTTCAATGTCCTTTTATACTTGCTTACTAAAATTTTGTAGTACCCAAGGAAGTTGACAAATGCAGCATTTATGATGACTTCTCCCTTTCAGTGTATATTCAAAACTTAATGCTAAAATTTGATTTCAAGGATGAGCACTCATGGCATCACCTGGAAATTTGTTAGAAATGCAGGATCTCAGGCCCCATTTCAGACATACTGTGTCAGAATTTTCATATTTATGAGTTCCCCAAGTGGTTCACATGCACATTAAAGATTGAGAAGCATTTTTCTAATACATCCCTTCTCATTACCTTTCTACTAATGCTGAAAAATACATTTCCTTTGGTTACTTTGAACATTTGTCGAGAATACATTGAACATGTGCTGGTTTTTTAATATCTGCTTTATTGTGATTGAGCAAAGAGACTATTTTGTTTTAGCTATAGTGTAGTATCCTGACTATTGTATCCTTTATCCCCTTTAATAATTTTTGGAGGCCTGTCTAAAAATTGTGCCTGATACCTGTATTTAAGATGAAAAATACTTGCATCTGAGTGCATATTTTTTTGTCTTAGAATATAAATATTGCCTTTCAAAGATTGAGTTCAAGCTCCATAAATAATTATATTTGCTGAATCTTTTACCTGGGTGACTTAAATTTAATACTATGAAAAATATTGCTATTATTATCCCCACTTTGTGGATGAGAAAACAGATTCAGTAATGTGACCATAGTCAGATAAAGATTAAGAACTAAAAATTCAACCGAGACCATATGACTCCAGGAAAATTAATCTTAGTCACAGTGTCTTGATACATTGGAAACACATGTATAGAAATGACCTTTAAGATTCTGGAAGTTACATATATTTATTTCCAATGTATTTTTCTTAAGTTATTAACTTATATGACTTTGACATTTTATCTCCCCACTTCTAGCTTCCTTTTCTAAGCTTCCATATATATTTCTTCTTTTCATATGCTTCTAGATTTGTCTTTCTTTTGTGACTATTAATGATATATTTCATACAGTTTGCCATAAGTTTTGCTAACCTAAAAAAATAGGGGTGCCTGGGTGGCTCAGTTGGTTAAGCATCTGGCTCGTGATTTCCAGTCTGGTCATGATCTCACAATTTGTGAGTTCAAGCCCCACACTGGGCTCTACACTGGCAGCGTGGAGCCTGCTTGGGATTCTCTATCTCCCTCTCCCTGCATCTTCCTTGCTCATGCGCTCACTCTCTCTCTCTCTCTTTCTCAAAATTAATAAAACTTGAAAAAAAAATTTAAAAACAGACTGCCTGTTATTTTACCGGCAAAAATTCAGAGATAACAGAGAATTGCAATCTGGAACAAGCAAGATATGGCAAAACCATAAGGAAGTGCACAGAACAAAGGACAGGAGTATTCTTTTATAAACGGAGAGGGGAAGTTGGGAAGGCTGTTTAAAACAAAAAGCCCACTGGAGTAAACTGTGAGTTTGAAGTATAGTGGCTTTCCATCGGCTGAGTGGTGGGTCTCTTTCATTGCCTGGGCTATTGCTGAGAGTTGAAGAAAGACTTTCTTCCACTTACTGGGATAATAAAGTAGCATCCACATGCAAGGTACTTCTCTTCTTTTTGGGTCTGCAATTGATATTGAGTGATAGGTCATAAGGAGCTCTCCAGTGCCAGTCTCCCAACTCCATTCTAAATGAGACTTCCTTTTATTAATTTTCACATTTCTTAAACACTTGTAAATTATGGTGCCAATTCTTTGTTCTTGACCTAAACATATTTATTCATTTCCTCAGCAAATCACTACAGGATGGATAGATATAGAAATAGATAGATAGATATAGATATAGATATAGATATAGATATAGATATAGATATAGATATAGATATATATATAGATATAGATATATAGATATATATCGATATATATATATAAGTATAGATATATAGATAGGAATATAGATAGATAGATGGATAGATGGACAAACAGACAGTGTGTGTGTGTGTGTGTGTGTGTGTGTGTGTGTGTGTGTGTATGGTAGGCCCTGTATTAGGTCCTGGCATTATAATAATGGGAAAAGAATTAGAGACTCTGCATTTAGATAGGTTCCAGCCTATTTAAAGAGAAATTATTGATCACATCATTGTTACACTGACGAATATATAAGTACAACTGATCAGAGATTCATAGACCAGATATGAAAACTCTTACAACATACAGAAGGGGACTGTGCGGGATTTAAACAAGTAAAAATTGGAGTGGATATATGTAATGTTGAAAAAATATCTCAAGCAAAGAAAGATGGCATGAAGTGTAGGACCTGAGGGGAGGCTTGATAATGTGCTAAATGCCTTAGCTCAGACAAAGTGCCAATACCTACTTTCACCCTTCTAAATATGGTTGGGTACTGTTATGGGTTGAAGTGCACACCCCACCAAAAAAAAATTGAAGTTATAATTCTCAGTACTTCAGAATGGACCTTATTTGGAAATAGAGTTGTAGCAGATATAATTAGTTAAATAAGATGATGCCATCCTGGAGTAGGGTGAAGCTTTAAACCAATATGATTATTGTCCTTATAAGAAGCCAGCCATGTCAAGACACAGAAACATCCAGAATGTCATGTGATGTTGAATGCAAAAGTTGGAATTATACAACTGCAATCCAAAAAAAAGCAAAAATTGTCAATAAACCAACAGAAGGTAAGAAGAGGCAAGGTAAAATTCCCCTACAGGTTTCACAAGAAACATGGACCTACCAGCATCTTGATTTTTAGACTTTTAGCCCCAGGCCTGTGAAACAACAAATTCCTGCTCTAAGCACCCAATTTGTGATATCTTGTTACAACAGCCCTAAGAAAATAATTCAGCCCCTTCAACTATAACCTAGAAAATCCGCTTCTATTTTTTTTCTACTAAAGTGTTACTAAGCAAAAATCTGAAAATAGTCTAATGTATGAAAATCATTTTGGAATTTAGTATCAAATGAGCAAAGGAAATATTCTTTACTGAAAATGAAAAGTTAATATCTAAAATGATGAATCAGAGCAATAGTTTAAAATTTGGGATTAGCATTTTTGTTTTCTCATGTGTGTATGTGTACGTGTTACATTAAATGTGAATGAGAAAAAATAAATAAGTGCTTTCAACATATTGTTAGCACATCAAATTTAATTGCATAATGGACATTGCTTGCAAGACTTTTCAATTATCATTTAAAGCCCAGTTATTACAGAGTCATTCATTTGGAAAAGCATAATCAAGAACCAGAAAATAAAGGAACCAACCACCAAAATCCTTTTTAATTGTTCTCATTTAAAACTGCATGTGCTTTTCAAAATCTTGCTTTCATGTTTGAGAAACTAATTACAAAATATATCAGAGTACATCTAACTGCAAGTTCTACTCCTCCAAGAAGAATGTGGCTATTATAATTTCCATTAGGTAGTAGAAAAAATAATTTCCTGACATCAGTGGTATAGTCCCATTATTAGAACCAAAGATAACAAAGTTAGAAGATGGGTAATTTTTTAAAAGAGTATGATTGCATTCAGGGTACAAGTGGCCACATTATTTATAGGATTGTACATATACCCACACTGCCCCCCCACACCTGCTCTCTTCTGTTGGGCACATGGATCTTAACAATAACATGTTACCCGTCAATATTGTCATAATGTTCTTTTAAAGTTATATGTCATAACTTCTGGTAATTAAGCTAATTCAGTGATGCATTGTTAAATCAATTATTAAAAATCAACTTATACCAATTTTCTCTCATCTTCTCAAAATTTGTAATATGAAACTTTCATATTGATTATGTAATCAAAAATTATTTATGAAAACAAACTGCAAAATAGTGAATATGCCATCATCTTGCACTTAAAATTATACTTCTAATATTCTGGACTACATGTTTATATTTTAAACCGTTTCTAGTAATAACTTTAAAAATAAAATACCAATTTATTTTTCATTCAGTGCCCGGCACTGAGGATAGATTTTATATTGCCACACCTTTTAACATATGAAGTTTAATATCCATATGTTAAAAACATTTTGAAAGTTATTTCAAAGCTGAAGATATATTGTTAAAATGACATCCATCTAGTAGGCACATAAAATCACACCGTATTTCCATGTAAGATGCCTGTAAAGAAAGAAACAACAAAAGTATTTACATAGTTGAAAACTAAAACCACTAGCTAACACTGTATCCTATTGGAAGTCTCCTTCTACTCTTATATCAGCAGTGCCATATTAAAAAAACAAAAAACAATAAAATAACAAAACACAACTACCAGGCTTCTGTTTGTATAATCTGGGTCCCACTCATGAAATGCACATAACCTGTTAAAAATGTGTTGTCACTCCCCTAAAAGTTGGAGAATCTTAAGAATAGTCACTCTCTAAATGCCTTCCAATGATAATTGAAAATAAGGTAATGTGTTTGGGGAACATAGGGAAAACCAAAGAGTACAAGAATATGTTAGGGATGATCCAGGAATTTTCTGACAGCATATGAACATCAGTGCTGATATCTGGCTTTTTCTATCATCTGTCTTGCACTTCCAAGTTACTCTCTTTCCAATACTTTATGCAAAACATTTTACAGTGCAAATATGTGGTACAGCTACATAAATGAAATCAAAAGTTGGTAAAAGAGGGGCACCTGGGTGGCTCAGTCAGTTGAGCATCTGACTCTTGTTTTCAGCTCAGGTCATGATCCCACAGTTGTGGGATTGAGCCTCATGTCAGCCCGTCCCCCCCACCCCCCACTGAGTATGGAACCTGCTTAAGATTCTCTCTCTCTCTCTCTCTCTCTCTCTCTCTGCCTGCCTCGCTTCCTCCCTCTTTCTCTTCCCTTCTGCCTCTCTCCTCTGCTTGTACTCTCTCTCTCTAAAATAAAAAGTTGATGAAAGAAATATATTTAAAACTCAAAGTTATATAGATAAAATTTATCTGCCTAGGAAAAAGTTTATTTATAAACAAAAATTGTTTATATTTAAGATGTAGAGCATAATGTTTTGATATAGTGAAATGATTATTATAATCAAACTAAGTAATATATTTCCTAACAATTTTACCACTATAATTTTGTGAAGAGTGCACCTGAAATCTACTCTCAGCATATTTCCAGGGTTCGGTATGGTATTAAGTATATTCATCTTGTTTGTAAATTAGATCTTTAGACCTATTCATCTTACAAAATTGAGAATTTATACCCTTTGACCAACATTTCTCAGTAACATTAACATTCCCAGTCCCTGCCAAAAGCTGTTCTATTCTCTACTTCTAAGAGTTTGACTTTTTCTTCTTAGATATTAGTTTTTTGGCCTTTTTTGGTCTTTCGAGATTCCATATAAATTTCTTTTTTTATATAAAAAATGCCATTAAATTTTTGATAGGGCTAAAATCTGTACATTGCTTTGAGTAATATGGACTTTTCAACAATATTAATTCTTCTAATTCATGAACATGGGATATATTACCATTTTTTTGTCTTCAATTTCTTTTATTAACGTTTTATAGTTTTCAATGTACAGGTCTTTCACATCATTCATAAAATTTATTCCTAAGTGTCTTATTATTTTTAATGCTAATACAACTGTTTTTTTTAAATCTTTTAAATTTATTTAAACAAAAACAAAAGCAGTTCTTTTCTCCTGCCCTGCCTCTGGCAACAACCAATCTGTTCTCTATGTTCATAAGCTAGTTTGTTTATCCATTCATTCATTCCTTCATTCCACATACAAGGGAGATCACATGGTATTTGTTTTTCTTTGTCTGACTTTTCTGTTTATAATGCCCTCAGAGTCCATTCATGTTGTCACAATTGGCAAGATTTCATTCTTTTTTATGGCTTAATAATATTTCACTTAAAATATATACACACCACATTTTCTTTATCCATTCATCAGTCATTGGGCACTTACATTGTTTCTGTATCTTGGCTATTGTAAACAATACTACAGTGAATGTAGGGTTGCATATATCATTTTGAGTTACTATTTCCTTTGGATAAACATCCCAAAGTGGAATTTCTAGATCATATAGAAGTTCTATTTTTAATTTTGTGAGGAACCTTTGTACTATTTCCCATAGTGGCTACACAAATTTATAGTCTCCCCAATGGTGCGTGAACGTTTTCTTTTCTACACCTGCCTACACTTGTTATTTCTTGTCTTTATTGTAGTAGTCATTCTAACAGATGTGAGGTGATGTGATACTGGGGCTTTGATTTGTATTTCCCTGGTGATTAATTATATATAACATCTTTCATGTACCTTTGGGCCATCATAACTTCTGCTCATTTTATGTGTGTGGGGGGGTTTCTGTTTGGTTTTGTTTTTTGGTTTTTTTGCTTGTTTGTTTTTGCTATTGAGGTCTATGACTATTTTGTATGTTTTGGATAGTAAGCCCTTATTCAGATATATGACGTGCAAATATTTTCTCCCATTAAGTAGATTGCTTTCATTTTGTTTATAGTTTCCTTTGCTATAAGAAGCTCCTTAGTTTGATGAAATCTCACTTATTTTTTCTTTTGTTGCTTTTGCTTTTGTTGTCAGGTTCAAAAATTATTGCCAAGACCTATGTCAAAGAACTTTCTGTATGTTTTCTTCTAGGAATTTTATGGCTTCAGACATTATATTTATTTATTCTATTTTATGTTTTTAATATTTATTTATTTTTGAGAGAAAGCACAAGTGGGGCAGGGGCAGAGAGAGAGGAAGACAAAGAATCCCAAACAGGCTCTGTGCTGTCAGCACAGAGCTTGAATCCACCAACTGTGAGATCATGACCTCAGCCAAAATCAAGAGCCAGACACTCAACCAACTGAGCCACCCAGGGCCCCTGAAGACATTATATTTAAATCTTTAATCCATTCTAGATTATTTTTGTGAATGGTATAAGAAAGTAGTCGAGTTTCATTCTTTTGTGTGTGGTTGTCCAGTTTTACAGGACCATTTATTGAAGAGACTGTTCTTTTTCCATTTTATATTCTTGGCTCCTTTGTCATAAATTACTTGGCTATATATATGTATATGTTTATTCTGGGCTCCCTCTTCTGGTCCATTAATGTGAATCTGTTTTAATGCATGTACTATCCTGTTTTAATTATAATAACTTTGTAATATAGTTTGATATCAGGGAGAGTGATGTGTCAAGGTTTTTTCTTAATACTTTTTTTTTTTATTTTAGAGAGCATGAGTTGGGGAGAAGGGAAGAGGGAAAGAGGGAGAGAATCTAAAGCAGGCTCCACACTCAGTACAGAGCCCGATGTAGGACTCAGTCCTACCACCCTGAGGTAGTCCTATCACCCTGATCCTCAGGGATCATAACCTGAGCCAAAATCAAGTGAAATGCTCAATCGACTGAGCCATACAGGTGTCCTTATGTTCTTATTTCTTGAGACTGCCTCAGCTAGTTGGTTGTGGTCTTATGGTTCCATTAAAAAAAATCTATCTCTGAAAAATGCCATTGGAATTTTGTTAGGGTTTGCCTTAAATCTGTATATTGCTTTGGTAGAATTGACAGTTTAACAATATTAAACAATATTGGGGAGACTGGGTGGCTCAGTCTGTTGAGCAACAGACTTTGGCTCAGGTCATGATCTCCTGGTTCGTGGGTTCAAGCCCTGCATCAGGCTCTGTGCTGACAGCTCAGAGCCTGGAGCCTGCTTCAGATTCTGTGTCTCCCTCTCTCTCTCACAACAACAACAACAACAACCAATATTAAACAATATTAACCAGTCCATCTGCATTGAATATATTTCCATTTATTTGTGTTTCTTTTTTCAGTTTCTTTTATTAATGTCTCATAGTTTTCAATACACAGGTCTTTCATCAGCTAGGTTAAATTTATTCCTAGGTATTTGATTATTTTTGATGCAATTATAAATGGGATTTTTTCCTTAATTTCTCTTATTATATAATAATAGTTTTCTTTATGATAATACTTCATTATTAGTATATAAAAATGCAAAAGATTATTGTGTATTGATTTTGTATCCTGCAATTTTAGCGAATTCATTTATTTCAATAGTTTGAAGTGGAGTCTTTATTTCTATATATAATGTCCTACCATCTGCAAATAGTGGTGGTTTTACTTCTTCCTTTCCAATTTGGATGATTTTATTTCTTTTTCTTGCCTATTGTTCTGGCTAGCACCTCCCATACTATGTTAAATAGAGATAACAAGAGTAGGTATCCTTGTCTTATTCCTGATCTTGGAGTTGAGTATGATGTTAGCTGTGGACTTGTCATATATGATCTTTATTATGTTGAGGTGTGTTCCCCCATACTTGCTTTGTTGAGAGTTTTTATTGTACATGGATGTTGACTTTTGACAACTTGTTTTTTTTCCAACACTCATCAACACTTCTTATTTCTTGTCTTTTTGATATTAGCTATTTTTACAGGTATAAGGTGATAGCTCCTTATGGATTTGATTTGCATTTCCCTGATGATTGATGATGTTGAACATCTTTTCATGTGTCTGTTTGCCATCTTTGTGTCTTTTTTGGAAAAATGTCTATTCATGTTCTCTGGCATTTTTATTTATTTATTTATTTTTATTGTTTATTTATTGTTGAGAAAGACAGACAGTGTGAGTTGGGGAGGGGCAGAGAGAGGGAGACACAGAATCTGAAGCAGACTCCAGGCCCTGAGCTGTTAGCACAGAGACTGACACGGAGCTCAAACTCATGTACTGTAAGATGACCTGAGCCGAAGTCAGATGCTTAACCGACTGAGCCACCCAGGCACCCCTCTGGCATTTTTAATTGAAATACTTTTTTTCAGTATTGAGTTGTATACATAAATTTTGGATATTAATTCCTTGGATATATTTCCATATTGGAAAATATGTGCTTAAAATAAAATGTTACTGCATAAAATGTTCTCCCTGTGTATTATGTCCATTTGATCTGAATGTTGTTTAATTCCACTGTTTCCTTATTAATTTCCTGTCTGGATGATATATCCATTGTTGAAAGTGGAATATGGAGGTCCCACAATGTTATTGTATTGCTATTTCTCCCTTTAGTTCTATTAATTGATTTACATATTTGGGTACTTTGGTGTTGGGTGCATATATATTTACGGTTGGTATGTCCTCTTTATGATTTGACCTCCTTATCAGTAGATAGTGACCTTCTTTTTCTCTTCTTACAGTCTTTGTCATAAAGTCTATTTTGTTTGATATAGTATAGCTACCTCTGCTTTCTTTTAGTTTCCATTTGTTTGGAATATATTTTCCCATCCATTCACTTTTAGCCTAATATGTCCTTAAAGTCAGTGGGTCTCTTATAGGCTGCATATTGTTGGATGTTATGGGTGTTTTTTAATCCATTCAGTCGATCTATGTCTTTTGACTGAAGAATTTAATGTATTTACCTTTAAAATAATTATTTATGAAAAACAATGTACTGTTGCCATTTTGTTAATGTTTTGTAACCATTTTCCTTTGTGATTTGATTTTTGTTTGTTTCCCAGTGGCATGCTTTGATTTCTTTCTTTTAAACTTTTTTGTGTTTACTATGGATATTTTTATTTTTGGTTATCAGGAGACTTACATATAAGATATCATATGATAGCCAAAAATAAATCATAACCATGATAACCAAAAATAAAATATAACCACAACCATATATAACCATATTTAATATATATCAGTCTATTTTAATCTGATAGGAACTTTGTATACCAAAAGGTTGCATTTTGATTTCTCTTCCTATATTTGGTGTTACTGATGTCACAATTTACATCTTTTATATATGGGGTATCTGTTAAACATATTATTGTAGCTATAGTTATTTAAATATTTAAAAAAAATTTATAACAGAATTAAAAGTGATTTACATATTTCCATTTAGTATTAGAGTATTTTGAATTTGTCTATATTCTTATCTTTACAGTGAATTTTATATTTTCATGTTCTTAGCATTCTTTAATATCAACTTGAATAACTCTTTTCAGCATTTTCTCTATGGCAGGAAAAGTGTTTGATGAACTCTCAAAGCTTTTTATAATTTTTTTCTTTTAATTGCCTGAGAAAATCTATCTCTTTTTCATTTTTGGAGGGAAACTTTCCTGGGTAGAATATTCTTGGTTGACAGTTGACAGTGTGTTGTTGTTGTCTTTCCAGTACTTTATATATGTAATTCCACTTTCCCTGGCTTTCCACGTTTCTGCTGATAATTTTTCTGATGGCCTTATAGAGGTTCCCTTGTATGTGAGCACTCTTGTTTCTATTGTTGCTTTTAAAATTTACTCTTTGTCCTGGAGTTAAATAGTCTTAGTATAATATGTCTTAGAGAAGATCTTTTTGAGCTGAAACTTTTTGGAGATCTATAAACTTCATGTACTTGGATGTCTAAATCTTCTTCCCTTTTTGAATTTCTCAGCCATTATTTATTTAAATAAGCTTTCTGATCCTTTCTCCCTCTCTTCTTCTGGAATGCCAATAATTTATAATCATGTGTCTTGATGGTATACTATAGTTCATATGGGCTTTCTCCACTCTTTTTTATTATTTTTCTTTTACTCCTCTGACTGGATAATTTCAAATGTTTTAAGTTCATTTATTCATTATTCCTGTTGGTCAAGTTTGTTATTGAAGCTCTCCATTGAATTCTTCAGTTCAATCATTATATTCTTCAACTCTAGGATTTTTTTAATGATTTCTATTTCTGTGTTAAACTTCTCATTTTCTCATGCATTTGAAAAAAACTATGTAGTTCTCTATTGCTGTTTTCTTGTAGTTCACTGCATTTCTTTTCTAGTATTATTCTCAATTCTCTGTCAGATGGTTCATAAATCTCCATTTCTTTTTTTTAATTTTTTAAATGTTTATTTATTTTTGAGAGAGAGAGAGAGAGAGAGAGAGAGAGAGAGAGACTGAGAGAGTGTGATCAGGGGAGGGGCAGGGAGAGAGAGAGGGAGACACAGAATCTGAAGCAGGCTCCAGGCTCTGAGGTGTCAGCACAGAGCCCAACATGGGGCTCAAACTGTGAACCATGAGTTCATGACCTGAGCTGAAGTCAGAAGCTTACCCGACTGAGCCACCCAGGCACCCCATAAACGTCTATTTCTTTTGGGTTAGTTTCCTTTGGTAGTGTAATGTTTCCTTGATTATTTGTGTTATTTGTGGCTCTGAATTGGCATCTGCACATTTGAAGAAACAGACACTTCTTTCAGTCTTTATAGAATGTCTTTGGCATGGAATGCCCTTTACCAGGCAGCTCATTCAGATATTCTAGGTGGCACAACTGATATAGATCTCAGGCAGGCTTGCTGCTAGAGTCTCTGGATGGGAAGGTCTGTTGCCTAGGTCAGCTAGTAAGCAAGACTGGTGCTTGAGTCCATAAGGGTAGGCCTGATGTTTGGGTCCACAGTGCAGATCTGGTGTTCACTTGAAGTAGCAGGCCTGGGATCTGATTATGTGTAGGTCATGGATAGTGGATCCATGGGATTTGGCCTATGGGTACCACCTCAGATTTGGGGTCAACAAAGTTCAGCCTTGCGCTGGGACTGGCCATGATCCTTGGTTCCTGGGAACTGGACTGCACACTGGGGCTATGTGGGCCAGATGGCTTCTGGGGAAGGCCAGGAGTCTGGAGCCTCTGGCACTGGGTTAAGACTAGAACCCAGGTGCATGGGAGCCATTCTGGTGCTAAGGTGGCCTGAAGCTGGATCCTCAGGAGCCAGAATGGAAAACCTGGGTCTATTGAATTCATCCTGATACTGGAGTAGATCACCAGCCTGGATCCTTGGGAGCCTATCAGGAGACTGGGGCCATGGAGGATGTCCTGGCACTGATGTGAAACTGGCATTTGGAGCATGGGGCTGGCCTGGCATAGGTACAATTCTAGTGCTGTGGTTCATGGTGAGGTTTAGAGCTTACTACATTTTCTTTTTTATATTTTTCTTATTTTTTAAAGGAATCTTTATATTTGAAATGTGTATTTATTTTTGAGAGAGAGAGAGAGAGAGAGAGAGAGAGAGAGAGAGAGAGAGAGAGCATGAGTGGGGGAAGGGCAGAAAGGAGGGCAGAGGATCCAAAATGGGCCTTGTGCTGACAGAAGAGAGCCTGATGCAGGGCTTGAACTCATGAACTGTGAGATCATGACCTGAGCCAAAGTCTTACACTTTACCAACTGAGCCACCCTGGTGCCCCCATTTTCCTTTTTAATAACTGGAGAGTGTCCTTCCCCATACTGGGCTGCCTGGCTTTGGAGGAAGGGTGACAGGAATAATGTGAAACTGTCTTTCTTATCCTCTTCAATGTATCTTTTATTGTTTCCGTTCTCCACTCAGATGATATAATCCTTCACTTAATATTTTTAGCTCTTGTGAAGGTATTTTTGTGCATGGACAGTTGTTCAAATTGATGTGGCTGTGAGAAGAGTGTGGGATAAAATTTGCTCTGCCTCAAGGGATGTGAAGAAGGCAGAATTGACATGCCTTAATATTCAGTGAGGGCGGCAGTGAGGAAGAAGGAGCAATCATGACTTCCAAATTTCAGGCCCGGATAACCACAGGGGGTCTAAATATTGTGCCTGAGCCCTAGGTCTTTCTGTGGCCAGATACCAGAGAGAACACAGGTTTGTTGGGGCATTCATAACATGCCATTGCGTACATGAAAACTATAAACCTACCATTGTGTTTATCTTAATGTAAATATTATGTCCCATAGAAATGATCAAATCCCTGTGTTCACTCCCTAAAGACTTTTATATCTAATTGTTGAAATAATATTTTGGAAATTCAAAGTCAAATTTGAATATTAAGACCCACTTCTCTACATGCCAGCAGAGTCTGGTGCATGGATAAGAGTAATTGAATATGGGTGAAAAATATAAGTATTCTTTGTGCTTAATAATTTAAACACTTTACCCAAGACTTCAGTTTTCTCTGATTGATAACCACATAGGCATTTAAGATAGAGGCTTTCAAGACAGAATTATGAAGAGGAAAAAAATCTCATATTTACCTCTGAATATGCAGAAGAAACAAACCATAAAAGATCAAAAAATGGAAAACAGTAATTTTTGGTTTTGTTTCCAAAGGGCTCTGTTATGTTTCATTTGTATTTTGTCTTGTTTTACTTTGTTTTTCCATCCAAGCCTTTTGATGTGCTGTTAGATCTCAAGATCACCAAACACTAGTAATGTACTGTCGCATGGTTTAGTATTACAAAAGACATACACAACTTTACACACACACATGCTCTCGGAATATTTTTTAAATCACTCATGAAAGACATAAACACTCCTTCTATCTTCTTTAATAACTTTATTTTTAACTCCTGGTAACAGAATATTCTGACAGAAGAGAAGTTATCGTGGACATTGTACAAAACAGGCAAACTGTTTCTACAAACCTAGAGCTGTGAGGATATATGCTAAGTGTGTGTCAAGACAAAAGCTGCAGCTAATTAGACCTCCAATGAATTTCCAGTGTTCTTCTTTTCCCTTAGAAAATTCTAGTCAAGATAACCCAATTAAATAATGCTACGCAGCCTCTGCTGCTGTGTTTCAGATTACTTCTGAGACAAAGAACAGCAGCTCATAAATGGTGCAGTTCAACCACAATTTCTGACCTCAGCATATAGATCAACAGTGCACACAAATCAGATCTAATTTTATCATATTCCTGGGGGTTTTCTCTTCTTTCCTGGCTGAAACCCTCAATTATGATTCTTCTGATGGATTAGTCTCCTATAACTGACATTTAGATTTCAGTTTTAAGCTGTATTTCATTATATTTGGTAGTGAGCACTTAAACTTGTTTTTTTTTTCTTTTTTTAATATAATGGAATGCTTGTTTTTAGGTGCAGGTCTGTTGGCAAATGCTTTTCCTAGTTTTCAAGGTAATATCAGAATTCAGATATAATGACATTAGAATGCTACACAACTGACCAAAACATGTCTTGCAAAACATGTTCAGTCTTGCAAAACATGTTTAGCCTTAGATTTTAGTGTAGTTCTTTTCCTTAGTATACTCATGCTTGAATTGAAATTCAAGCTACTCAGAAAGAACAATTCAGAGAGAACATGTTAAGTTCCCTTAAGGTCCTTCACGACTTTGAAAAACATGTAGGATGAAAATGCTACACTCAAACCTAATTCAGGATGTATTTTTTTTTCTAAAAAAGGAGAAATAATTAATTAAATTTATTAAATAGTAGTAAGTTTATCTGTCAGAGTGAAATGAGTTGACTACTATAGGGATGTGAGTTTAATTACTATAATTATAATTATTAGATTATATATGGGCTTGTATTTTTATAATTTATAATTGGTTCACCAAATACAATTACTAGTACTTTTATTTTTGTTAATCTACAGCTATGAATTTCAAACTTCAAGAAAAATTCATACACTAAATCAACATTCTTGAACATCTATTATTTTTCAGGAAGATGATAAATGCTAAATAAATACAAAATAATCCCTGTCAAGAAAGATTTAACACAATGGGGAAAAAAGTGTTCACAAAAACTACCATGTATGATTCTATGTGACTAGTGTTACAGTGATAGGAATGTATGGAAATTCTAAGATAAAGATACTTTTTTATCCTGGGAGCATTAAAGAAGGTAGAAGACTTTGTGGAGAATGTAATGCTTCTATGGGCCTTGAGTAAGGAGTGTGTTTCAATAGATTAAAGCTAGCACAGTCTATAGATAGAGGAAGAAGGAGGGTGGTGGGAGACTGTTAACCTCAAAGGGCCATGGACCTGGGGCAGCGAAGGAACTGAGAAAAAGAGAGGACACTATAGCAAGGCACAGGGGACCCTGAGCCAACAGCCCGAGGCACCGAGGTTTATTGTACATATTCTTATATACGTTTTCACGAAAAACAGATCAGCAATGATTAAAAACAGAAGCTTAACAAAGCATATCAACAATGTACATCTGATTCAGCTATCGTATGTATCTCGCATACGAGAGCAGTCGTGCAGATACATATGTTCTGATAAGAACCATTACGATAGAAGCAAAGACAAAGAAGGGAGTGAATGCTCTGTACTATATACAGCTGGCTTCCTTTAAGCAAAACATCCCTATATGTGTAGTAAAGAACAGACCACATTTTCCACGGGCAATTCACTCAGGTCCTTTCAGGTTATTTTTAACTTTACGATGTTGTTTTCTTGGAGATCTCGGAGCCTAAATGAATATGTGCCTATGGTCATTGTGGTGTTCTGTTTCCCACAGCTGCCCCTTTCTTTTTTCAGTGCTGCAGCTGCAGTAAGCATCTTATGATGAAAGTGCTGTGCATTCATTCGCCTTCTGAGGGTACAGTAACTTATGTGAAAGATAAGACAACATATTAAAACAGCCAAAAAGGAGACACCAAGGCTGTGCGTGATGCTTTGCCACCACCCTTGGGGGTCCAGTCCTCCTAGGGTGTAAGCAATATCAGAACCTAGTTGCCCATATCGGGTTTGGGGAAAAGAATCCTTAAACTTAAGTATGGAAAATTTTCTGTTGAAGTGCTCAAATGTCTAAAGATAAATTTCCCTGAATATTTTATAAATGATATACTGGATTTAGTTGTTTCCAAGACTGTTCTGCATGTTGTGTGAGATTCTTCAGTTGTCTCCATGTGGGAGGAGGGATCAGAGCCATCTTCCGTTTCCAGGGTCTCTTCAGGGTCAATGCTGCCATCTCTCTCACCAGGGGTTGGGTTATCAGGCCTTATAGCAGTGGATAAGTGACCTTCATTTTGCTGATGTCTAATCCTCGGCCGGTCTTTCCGAAGAGGTATCCATATTGGTCGACTGGATCCATTTGGAATGACACAACCATAACCAGGACCTCAGGTGATCAGATTCCTGGGCTGCCACTGATTATCTTCATTTTTTAACCAGATAGGGGTTTTTCGAGTGTGGGAATCTGTTGGAGTAAAGTGCTTATCCGCACGGGTATATGGCTCACCCTGCGGTAAATTAAAAAAATTTAAGGTAAATAATTCTTGGGCCATAATATCTTGATGGGGGGAGAGTTCCCCCTTTTGTTTTTTGTAGAAATTTTCACAATTGTTTTTTGAGAGTGCAATGGGCCCTTTCTATTAAAGCTTGCCCTTGGGGATTGTAGGGAATACCGGTAACATGTTGAATCTGTCAGTCATGGAGAATGTCCCGTAAAGGCTTACTAATATATCCAGGCCCATTATCAGTTTTGATGGTAGTGGGTAAGCCCATAACAGAAAAACAGGCAAGCAAATGGGAGATGACATGTCCTGATTTTTCCCCTATAAGTGGGGAGGCATAGAGAAATCCAGAAAAGGTATCAATAGTAACATGAATGTAAGAGAGGCGCCCAAAAGCTGGAAAATGTGTAACATCCATCGGCTAAATACAATTTGGAGAAGTACCTTGAGGGCTAACCCCTAATGGGTGCCCAGTTAAATGCAGAGGTCTGCAAACGGGACAAGAGGAAATTATCTGCCTTCCCAGTCCCCTTGGAATTCTCCTGTATTAATCATTAAGAAAAAATCAGGAAAATAGAGGCTTCTTATAGATCTCAGAAATGTTAATGCCATCATGGAAACTTTAGGTGCCTTACAACCAGGCTTGCCCACCATGGCGATTCCAAAACAATGGCTTCTAATAATTATACTGGTTTTTATACTATTGCAATACATCTTGATGACAAAGAGAAATTTGCATTCTCTGTTGCTAGTCCAAATAATAAAGAACCCATGAGATGATATCATTGGACAGTCCTCCCCCAAGATATGACTAATTCTCCTACTATGTGTCGATACTTCGTTGAAGGGAAGGCACAGAGATTTCGCATATACCCCTGTCCCATACATGCACAGCCTACCCATTATCAACATCTCCCACTACAGTGGTACAGTTGTTACAATCGATGAACCTACACTGACACCACATTATCACCCAGAATCCATAGTTAATATTGCATTTTACTCTTGATATTGTGCATTCTAATGGCTTGGAAAAATGTATAATAACATATATCCATCATTTTGGTATCATACAGAGTATTTTCATGCCCTAAAAATCTTCTATGCTCTTGTTATTCATCCTATTCTCCCAAATCTCCACCCCGCTCCCCGAGCCCCACTGATCTTTTTATTGTCTCCACAGTTATGCATTTTTCCAGAGTGCCATATAGTTGGAATCCTATAATTTGGAGCATTTTCAGATTTTTTTCACTTTGTAACATACATTTAAGTTTCTTTTATGTCTTGTTATGTCTTAAAAAAATTTTTTTAACATTTATTCATTTTTGAGAGACAGAGACGGAATGCAAGCAGGGGAGTGGCAGAGAGAGAGAGAGAGAGAGAGAGAGAGAGAGAATCTGAAGCAGGCTCCAGGCTCTGAACTATCAGCACAGAGCCCAATGCGGGGCTCAAACCCATGAACCATGAGATCTTGACCTGAGCTGAAGTTGGACACTTAACCAACTGAGCCACCCAGGCACCCCCTGTTATGTCTTGATAGCTCATTTCATTTAGTGATGAATAATATTCCAGTGTATGGAAGTACCACAGTTTATGCATTTGTCTACTGAAGGATGTCTTGGTTGCTTCTAAAGTGTGGCAATTATGAATAAAGTTGCTATAAGCATGCATGGGCACGTTTTTGTGTGAATACGAGTTTTCAACATCTTTGGGTAAATACCAAGTAGTGTGATTGCTGGATCATAGGTTCATTTATTTGTTTGTTTTACAAAAACAAACATAAAACCTTCCCAAACGAACTTCCAAAGTGGCTGTGCATTTTTTATTCCCACCAGCAAGGAAAGAGAATTCCTGTTGCTCTACATGTTCATTAACATTGGTGTTGACAGTGTTCTGAATTTTTGGCCATTTTTAATAGGTGTGTAGTGGGATCGTACTGTTGTAATCTGTACTTCCCTGATGACATAGTATGTGGAGCAACTTTTGATAAGCTTTTTTGCCATCTGTGTATGTGAAATGTCTATTAAGTTATTGGCCCATTTAGAAAATATAGTTATTGGAGCACTGGGTGGCTCAGTTAGTTAAGCATCCGACTTTGGCTCAGGTCATGATCTCATGGTTTGTGAGTTTGAGTCCGACATAGGACTCTCTGCTGTTAGCATGGACCCCACTACAAATCCTCTGTTCCCTGCTTCTGCCCCTCCCCCACTCATATTATGTCTCTCAAAAACAAATAAACAGTTTTTGAAAAACAGAGGCACCTACATGCTTCAGTAGGTTAAGCGTCCAACTTCAGCTCAGGTCATGACCTCAGGGATTGTGAGTTTGAGCCCTGCATCAGGCTGGGTGCTGATAGCTCAGATCGTGGAGCTTGCTTCAGATTCTGTGCCTCCCTCTCTACCCCTCTCCCACTGACACTCTGTCTCTCTTTCTCTTTCTCTCTCAAAAATAAATAAACATTAAAAAAATAAAAGTAAACTATAAAATATGAAGTGTTTTCTTATTGCTGAGTTTTAAGAGTTCTTTGTGTATTTTTAATAACACTCTTTTATCAGATGTGTCTTTTGCAAATATTTTCTGCCAGTCTGTGGCTTATTGTCTCATTCTCTTGAAATTGTTTTTCTCAGAAATTTTTAATTTTAATGAAGTCTATCTTATCAATTATTTCTTTCATGGATGGTGTCTTTGTTGTATCTAAAAAGGCATCACTATACCCAAGGTCATGTAAATTTTTTCCTTACATTATCTTCTAAGAGTTTCATAGTTTTGTATTTTACATTTAGGTCTAGGATCTTTAATTTCGTGAAGTGTGTAAGATCTGTGTCTAGATTCATTTTTTTTTTTACATGTGGATGTCAAGTTGTTTCAGTACTACTTATTGAAAAACCACATTTGCTCCATTTTACCAGCTTGGCCTTTTGTTAAAGATCAGTTAGATTTTTGAGTCTATTTCTGGGTTCTTTGTTCTTTTCCACTAATCTGTTCTTTATCCAATACCACAATGTGTTGATCATGTAGATTTACAATATTACTTGAATTTGTATAGCATCGGTCCTCCAACTTTGTTCTCCTCCTTCAACATTGTATGTCCTATTCTGGATATTTTGCCCCATATAAACTTTAGCATCAGTTTGTTGATACCCATTAAAGAACTTGCTGAAATTTTGACGGGGATTATATTGAATCTAAGAACTAACAGCTTGACAATATTGAGTGTTCCTATTTATGAACATAGGTTATCTCTCCATTTACTTCTTTTTAATTCCTGTATCAGGATTTTGTAATTCTCCTCATAGAGATCTTGAATCTACTTTATTAGATTTATGCCTAATTATTTCATTTTGGGGGTTGCTAATGTAAGTGGTAGTGTGTGTGTGTGTGTGTGTGTGTGTGTGTGTGTGTGTTTGTGTACGTTTTTATTATTTATCTTGAGAGAGAGCACAAGAAGGGGAGTGGCAGAGATAGAGACAGAGAGAATCCCAAGCAGGCTTCACACTACTGTCATGGAGCCTGAGAAGGGGCTCAAGCTCTCAAACTGAGATCATGACCTAAGCCAAGATCAAGAGTTGGACATTTTACCACCTGAGCCACCCAGGCATCCTGGTATTGTGTTTCTTACTTTCAAATTACATTTGTCCATTAATGATATATGGGAAAGTGATGGACTTTTGTATATTAACCTTATATCCTGCCATTTTGTCATAATTTCCTATTCCAGAATTCTTTGTTGTTATTTCTTCAGATTTTCTACTTAGATAATTATAACATCTGTACACAAAGTTTTATTTATTTCATCCAAAATTGCACACATTTTATTTTTTTGTTGTTGCTTTATTGCTTTAGCTAGAATTTCTATTATAGTGTTGGAATGGATTGGTGAGAGGGGACGTTCTTAACTTTGTATATGATCTTTATGGTAAAGCTTCAAGTTTCCCACTGGTAAGTATGATGTTGGCTATGGTTTTTTTTGTAGATATTCTTTATCAAGTTGAGGAAGTTCCCTTTTCTTCCAAATTAGTTGAGATCTTTTATTATGAATGTGTGTTTAATTTTGTCAAATTATTTTTCTGCATCTGTTGACATGACTGTATGGTGTTTTTCTCTTCCAGCTTATTGATGTGATGGATTATATCAATTGATTTCTGCATGTTGTACCAACCTTGCATGCCTTGAATAAATCTCATTTGGTTGTGGTGTATAATTATTTTATACCTCATTATATTTTATTTCCTAATATTTTGTTGAGAATTTTTATATTTATGTTTATGAGGGAGGAATATTGATCTGTAATTTTCTAGTAATATCTTTGTCTGGTTTTGATATTAGGCTAATTTTTACCTCATAGATTGACTTTGGAAGTATTCATCTACTTCACACTTCCAAGGAGATGGTGAAGAATTGATACAGTTTTGTCCTTACATATTTAGTAGAATTCACCAGTGAACCTATCTCGGTTTGATACTTTCTCTCACAGATTAGAAATTATTGATTCAATTTTTAAAATAGATCTTGGCCTATTATTCAGATTGTCTATTTCTACATGTGTGGGCATTGGGAAATTGTATTTTTCAAGAAATTGGTCTGTATAATCTATGTTATCAAAAATTTTTTCATAGTATTTCATTATGCTTTTAATGTTCATGTGATCATAGTGATATCCCCTCTTTCATTTATCATATTAAAATTTATATTCTCTCTCTTTTTTCTTAGTATGGATAGAAATATATAAGTCATTTTGACCTTTTCAAATAAATGACATATGGTTTCTTTGATTTCCTCTATTAATATCCCATGTTCAATTTCATTGATTTCTGCTCTAATGTTTAGTACTTCTTTTCTCTTTATTTGGATTTAATTTGCTTTCTTTTTCTAGTTCTCTAAGGCCAAAACTTAGATTATTTATTTTATATATTTTCTAATAAATGCACTTAATATTATAAATTTTACTCATTGCATCCCACAAATTTTGAGAAGTTGTGTTTTTATTTTTATTAGAATATTTTCCAATTTATGTTGATATTTGCTATTTGCCTATGTGTTTAGAGGTGAATTTTTTAATCTCATAGTTTTGTTTTTTCCAGTTATCTTTCTGTTATGGCTTTCTTGTTTAATTCCACTGTGGTCTGAGAGAAGGCACTGTATAATTTTTTGTGGGTTGGGGTGCTGGAGTGGCTCAGTCAGTTAAGCATCTGACTTTGGCTCAGGTCATGATCTTGCGGCTCATGAGTTCAAGCCCCACATCAGGCTCTGTGCTGACAACTCAGATCCTGGAGCCTGCTTCAGATTTTCTGTCTCTCTCTCTCTCTCTCTGTCCCTTCTCTGCTCATGCTGTCTCTCTCTCTCAAAAAAAAAATAACCATTAGAAGAAATTTTTGGTATTTTTATGGCCCAGAACATAGTTTATTTCTGTGAATGTTCCATATGAGCTTGAAAAGAATATATATTCTTCTATTATTAGATAATTTGTCTATAAATGTCAACTATAACTGGTTGATTGATGGTGTTGTTGAGTTGAAGCATGTTCTTTATGATTTTGTCTGTTGGATTTGTGTATTTCTTTTTTTTTATGTTTATTCTTTTTTTTTTGGTGGGGGGAGAGAGAAAAAAATAGAGTGCTAGTGGTGGAGGGACAGAGAGAGAGAGAGGGAGACACAGAATCTGAAGCCGACTCCAGGCTCTGAACTGTCAGAACAGAGCCCAACATAGGGCTCGAACTCACAAACGATGAGATCATGACCTGAGCCGAAGTTGGACACTTAACTGACTGAGCCACCCACGTGCCCCTGGATTTGTGTCTGATAAGTGTTGATGACTCCAACCATGATAACATGTTATCTACTAGTTTTTGCTTCTACTAGTTTTTGCTTCACATAGCTCATTCTGTTGCTATGGACATATGTGTTAAGGATTGTAATGTCTTTGAGAATTGACCCCGTTAGCATTATCTAATGCCCTCTTCATCTCTGATGCTGCCTGCTCTGTTCCAAACCACTATAGCTACTCCTACTGTCTTTATTAGTATTAGCCTATTATACTTTTGTCCATCCATTTACTTATAATCTATATGCACTTATAATTAAGGTAGGTTTCTTGTAGACATGTGTTGTTCTTTTTTATCCATTATGACAATCTCTATCTTTTAATGGGTACATTTAGACCATTGACATTCAAAGAGATTAATTATGTAGTAGGATTAATATCTGCCATCTTTGTTACTATCTTTTTTTCCCCTTATTCTTTGTTCCTATTTTTATATTACACTATTTTTCTGACTTTCATGGTTTTTACTGAGCCTTTTTTATGATTCCACTTTCTTTCCTTTTTTAATATGTTGGTTGTACTTCTTTTTTTCCGTAATTTTTAGTGATTGCCTCAGAGTTTGCAATATACACTTACAGGTAATCCAAGTCTACTTTCAAATAACCCAATATCACTTACAGATACTGTGAGTTCCTTATAGTGACAAATAATCATAATTCCTTCCTCCTGTCTTTGTGCCACTGCTGTCATTCATTTCGTGTATATACATGTGTGTTTATAAAATCAAGTACCTTGTTGCTATTCTGATTTTGAACAAATTTATCTGTTACATGAATTAGAATAAGAAAAATTTTAATTTTATATTCACTTTTATCAATTATAATAAGAAAAATATTTTTAATTTTATATTCACTTACTCTCTCTTCAGTGCTCTTCTAAGTTCATGTGGATTGAATCTCTGGCATATATTATTTTCCTTCTCTGTAAAGAACTATTTTAGTGTTTATTTATTTTTAGAGAGAGTGAGAGTGTGCATGAGTGGGCACAGGGGCAGAGAAAGAAGGAGAAAGAGAGAATCCCAAGTAGACTCTATGCTGTCAACCCAGAGCCCTACACGAGCTCGATCTTGTGAGGTCATGACTTGAGCCAAAATCCAGAGTCAGACACTTAACCTACTCAGACATGTGGATTCCCCAAGAACTTCTTTCGATATTTCTTGCAAGGTAGGTTTACTGGAAACAAATTCTGTCACTTTTTATTTTTCCAATAAAGTCTATTTCTCCTTCAGCTTTCAGTATAATTTCACAAAGTACAGAATTCCAGGTTGGTGGGTTTTTTTCTCTTAATATTGAAATATTTCCATGCTTTTCTTGTATGTTTTTTGAGAAGTTAGATGTAATTCCTATATTTATTCCTCTACAGGTAAGGTGTTTTTCCTTCTGTGGCCTCTTTCAGGACTCTTCTTTATCCTTAATCTTTAATAGTTTAGAAATTATAAGCTTGGTATAGCATTTTGGACATTTTTCCTGCTTGGCATTCTTTCAGCTTCCTAGATTTGTGGTTTACTGTCTGCTTTAACTTGAGGGAAATTTTCAGTCATTATTGCTTCAAATATTCTTCTGTTCTTTCTTTCTTCTTATTATTCCCATTATGCATATATTGCACATTTTGTAGTTGTCCCATAGTCCTTGGATATTATGTTTTTGTTTGTTTGCGTGTTTTCAATCTTTTTTTTCCTCTTGTTATTCAGTCATTGAGGATTTTATTGCTATATCTTCTAGTTCAGATATTCTTTCCTCAATTATATCTAGCCTACTAATAAGCTCATCAAGATATTTTTTATTTATTTTATAATATTTTTTATTTCTTTTTGAGTCTTTCTTAGGATTTCCATCTCTCTGCTTACATTGGTCATCTGTTCTTGCATGATGTCTACTTTATCCATTAGACCATTTAACATATTAATCATAGGTGTTTTAAATTCCTAATCTGGTGATTCCAACATCTTTACTGTCTGCTTCTAGAGCTTCTCATGTTTCTTTTAAAGTGTGTTTTGAGACACCTGGGTGGCTCAGTCAGTTGACATCCGACTTAGGCTCAGGTCATGATCTCACAGTCTGTGAGTTCGAGCTCCGCGTCGGGCTCTGTGCTGACAGCTCAGAGCCTGGAGTCTGCTTCAGATTCTGCATCTCCCTCTCTCTCTGCCCCTCCCCCACTCATGCTCTGTCTCTCTCTTTCTGTCAAAAATAAGTAAACATTAAAAAATTAAAAACAAATTTAAGTGTGTTTTTATTCTTCTGTTAAGGATTATAATTTTTTCTTTTGGTAGCCAGACATAATGTACCTGGTAAAAGCAACTGCTGTAAATAGGCCTTTAGTAATGTGGTGGTAAGTTGTGGAAGAAGGAGAAGCCTTCTATACTCCTATGACTAGATCTTAGTCTTTTAGTGAGCCTATGAGTCCGGCCTGTGAATTTCACAAGTGTTTCTCAGGGTTTTTTGTTTCCCTTCCTATGTCAGACAGGAACACTAGAGCTAATGGGAGTTGGGTATTTCCTTTCTCTCAGGTTAGTTAGGCTCTAATAAAACCCCAGCGGGTTAGGTTTTGCTTAACTGGTTTCTTCTAAGCTCAGGTCTTATTAATAAAAGCAATGCTCCGATAGATTTCAAAATGGTTCCTTTTCCACTACTCCTGTTGGAAGCATGAGAGAAGTATTCTCCAGTATTTATTATGGAAACCTTGTTAGGCTCCTGGAAGTTAATTCCACCAAATTGTTGTGGTCTCTCTGGACTAACTCCATCTGGAATTTTGACTCAGAGTTGTGCACACAGAGCATTCAGTAATTCATCAACTACAGTTTAGGTTTTCCTACTTGAGCACTGGTTTCCACAGTAGTCTCTGCTTCAATAGGCTATGACTCTTCATATTTACCTTTTGTCCATCAAATATTGGGGACAGCAGTTTGTTGTCTGTTCTCTTCCCTCCTATAGATTCAAGAAAAGTTGTTGATTGTTCAGTCTGTTCAGCTTTTTGCTTGTCATTAAAATGGAGTGTGAAGTTCCACACTATTTACATGCAGAACTGGAAATTAGAAATCTCCTAAATTGGGGCATAGGGGGGACTCAGTTGGTTAAACATCTGACTTTGGCTCAGGTTCTGAACTTATGGTTCCTGAGTTCCAACCTGTCATTGTGCTCTTGTGCTGACAAGCTTGGAGCCTGGAGCCTGCTTGGTTAGGATTCTGTCTCCCTCTCTGTCTGTCCCCTACTCACACTCTATCTCAAAGATCAACAAACATTAAAAATATTTGGGAAAAAAAAAAGAAATCCCCTGAACATTTATTTTAATGTTGCTTGGCCATTTGCATTTCTACTTTAACACACCGCTTATTTATGAATAGTGTACCTGTATTTTCTTTATTTGTAGAAGCTTTTAAAAATTATGAGTTTGAATGCTTTAATAATAGTATTTTCTCCAATAGGTTAGTTTTTATCACTATTTTTATTATACAAATATGTTTAATTTTTATACTATGAACCTAATATATGTTTTCTGACTCTGGAAACTTACTTTTAAGACATTGTCCTTTTATATACACTTTAAACTCATGGCCCACTTTTAGAAGCATACAAAGAAAAAGTCTGTACTGAGTGTGATGGTCTATGGTTATTTATGTGCTTTTCCTTTTAACTTTTTAAACTTTGCTTTGTATCACATCCTCTTTGCCCAACTCTGTCCTGCTTGAAGTGGATTAGGATTTATTACAGAAAGAATCAAAGGAAAAGATTCAGCTTCTGACATTTCAAAATGTTATTTGGAAGAAGTCAATAACCTTGAGAACTAGGATATTGCCATGAGGAATGATTGGCAAACCTCCTTATCTGTCTCTTTAGCATATCAAGAGCCAGATGTGTGAGCTAACCCATGAAGGTCCAAATTAAAAAACAAAACAAAAACAACAACAACAACAAAAAAAACAAGTAGGAAAGTCATTTCCTTTCCTGACCCAGGGAAATTAGAGGAGGAGTGGATTAGAAGCAGAGGTCTTGAAGATGACTAAAAATGGGAGTCCTGAATTTCTTCTTCTAGGTGTTTTTCTAGAAAGTGGCATTTATGTTAGAATGGAACATATTAGTTAGGGCACCACTCATTTGGGACTCTGGAGAAACTAGAATCAATAACCTGGCACCAGACTCATCAAACTAATTGACTAAGATCAATGACATTTGCATTCATTCTGATTACTTCATGGACAAATCTCTACGTAGATGAGGCTCATCAGGGATGCTACTAGGGCTATTTCTTGATCTGAAGGTAGAAAAAAGGTTAATGGACACAGACTTAAGCATTAAAAGCTAGGAATACTTAAAGACAAAGCAGAAAAATGAAGAAAATGGTTATGGTTTTATTTGTGCCTAAGTTATAGAAAGTTAATTTGCAATTCAACTGAGTTTCTTTCTAAAACCCAAATTACTAGAAGGCCATCAGAGTTTGAGAAGAAATTTTGATAAAATTGTCAAAGTATTTTGTGTGTGTATTTTTAAAAATGAAGTAGAAAGTCAGAACTTTCAAATTTTGTTTTAATATGTGGAAGGAGATTAATAACCAATTCAAATTTTCTTTTATCAACCTTTCCTTGTAAAACAGGTACAGAGGAAAACAAAAGAGCTTTTACTACTAATCTAATATGAATCCTTATGATTATTGGTGGCTCTTGTAAGAAACTCTCAAAATCACCATGAGTTATGAGGGAGGAAAATCTGTGTATTCCCATTGATACAGAATATACTTATATTTAAGTGGATTTTCTTATACATAATATTTCTATGTAACTAGGATTTCTAGTAATGAAAAAATGACTCAGTTAATGGGTGAGAAATATAACACACATATGTGTTTCAACACATTAAAATCTAAGTTTTGTATGCAAATGTTTGTATGCAATTATATCACATTCAATATTTCCTGAACCAGAAACTCAAAGTGATTCTGATATTATAATTATTTATTTTCTCTTGTTCTTAAATGTCAAAAAAGTCAGTATTTAAGTTTTCACCACTGGACACAAAAAGCAGAATGATTGAAATCAAGAAAAAATGTCTTTGAGTAGCTGGTGTGTAATCTATGGTTCTTTGATATACCACTTACAACTCCATAAAGCAAAATTGGTGCGGGTGAATTTTCCTTTTTTTAATTTAATTTAATTTTTTTGTATGTAATTTATTGTCCAGTTGGTTTCCATACAACACCCAGTGCTCATCCCAATAGGTGCCCTCCTCAATGCCCATCACCCACTTTCCCCTATCCCCCACCCCCCATCAACCCTCAGTTTCTTCTTAGTATTTAAGATTCTCTTATGGTTTGCCTCCTTCCCTCTCTGTAACTTTTTTTCCCCCTGCCCCTCTCCCATGGACTTCTGTTAAGTTTCTCAGGATCCACATAGGAGTGAAAACATGGTATCTGTCTTTCTCTGCCTGACTTATTTCACTTACCATAATACTCTCCAGTTCCATCCATGTTGCTACAAACAGCCAGATTTCATTCTTTCTCATTTCCAAGTAGTATTCCATTGTATATATAAATCACAACTTCTTTAGCCATTTGTCAGTTGATGCACATTTAGGCTCTTTCCATAATTTGGCTATTGTTGAAAGTGCTGCTATAAACATTGGGATACAAGTGCCCCTTTGCATCAGCACTCCTGTATACCTTGGGTAAATTCCTAGCAGTGCTATTGCTGGGTCATAGGGTAGATATATTTTTAATTTTTTGAGGAACCTCCACACTGTTTTCCAGAGTGGCTGCACCAGTTTGCATTCCCACTAACAGTACAAGAGGGTTCCTGTTTCTCCACATCCTCTCCAGAAACTATAGCCTCCTGATTTGTTCATTTTAGCCACTCTGACTGGCATGAAGTGGTATCTCAGTGTCGTTTTGATTTGTATTTCCCTGATGAGAAGTGACGTTGAGCATCTTTTTATGTGCCTGTTGGCCATCTGGATGTCTTCTTTAGAAAAGTGTCTACTCATGTCTTCTGCCCATTTCTTCACTGGATTATTTGTCTTTCGGGTGTGGAGTTTGGTGAGTTCTTTATAGATTTTGGATACTAGTCCTTTGTCCAATATGTCATTTGCAAATATCTTTTCCCATTCCGTCGGTTGCCTTTTAGTTTTGTTGATTGTTTCCTTTTCAGTGCAGAAGCTTTTTATATTCATGAGGTCCCAATAATTCATTTTTGCTTTTAATTCCCTAATGCCTTTGGAGATGTGTCGAGTAAGAAATTGCTGCGGCTGAGGTCAGAGAGGTTTTTTCTGCTTTCTCCTCTGGGTTTTGATGGTTTCCTGTCTCACATTCAGGTCCTTTATGCATTTTGATTTTATTTTTGTGCATGGTGTAAGAAAGTGGTCTAGTTTCATTCTTCTGCATGTTGCTGTCCAGTTCTCCCAGCACCATTTGTTAAAGAGACTGTCTTTTTTCCATTGGATATTCTTTCCTGCTTTGTCAAAGATTAGTTGGCCATACTTTTGTGGGTCCAATTCTGGAGTCTCTATTCTATTCCATTGGTCTATGTGTCTGTTTTTGTGCCAATACCGTGCTGTCTTCATGATTACAAACTTTGTAGGAGAGGCTAAAGTCTGGGATTGTGATGCCTGCTGCTTTGGTCTTCTTCAAAATTACTTTGACTATTTGGGGCCTTTTGTGGTTCCATATGAATTTTAGGATTGTTTATTCTAGTTTCGAGAAGAATGCTGGTGCAATTTTGATTGATATTGCATTGAATGTGTAGATTGCTTTGGGTAGTATTGACATTTTAACAATATTTATTCGGGGCACCTGGGTGGCTCAGTCGGTTAAGCAGCCGACTTCAGCTCAGGTCATGATCTCATGGTATGTGAGTTGGAGCCCCGCGTCAGGCTCTGTGCTGACTGCTTGGAGCCTGGAGCCTGTTTCAGATTCTGTGTCTCCCACTCTCTCTGGCCCTCCCCCTTTCATGCTCTCTCTCTCTCTCAAAAATAAATAAAAACGTTAAAAAATTAAAAAAAAAACAAAACAGTATTTATTCTTCCAATCCATGAGCACAGAATGTTTTTCCCTTTCTGTATATCTTCTTCAATTTTCTTCATAAGCTTTCTATAGTTTTCAGCATACAGATCTTTTACATCTTTGGCTAGGTTTATTCCTAGGTATTTTATACTTCTTGGTGCAATTGTGAATGGGATCAGTTTCTTTATTTGTCTTTCTGTTGCTTCATTATTAGTGTATAAGAATGCAACTGATTTCTGTACATTAATTTTGTATCCTGTGACTGCTGAATTCATGTATCAGTTCTAGTACACTTTGGTGGAGTCTATTGGGTTTTCCATGTATAATATGTCATCTACAAAAAGTGAAAGCTTGACTTCATCTTTGCCAATTTTCATGGCTTTGATTTCATTTTGTTGTCTGATTGCTGATGCTAGAATTTCCTACACTATGTTAAACAACAGTGGTGAGAGTGGACATCCCTGTTGTGTTCCTGATCTCAGAGGAAAGCTCTCAGTTTTTCCCCATTGAGGATGATGTTAGCTGTGGGCTTTTCATAAATGGCTTTTATGATGTTTAACTATGTTCCTTCATTCCTGTCTTTCTTGAGGTTTTTTTATGAAGAAAGGATGCTGAATTTTGTTAAATGCTTTTTTCTGCATTGATTGACAGGACCATATGTTTCTTATCTTTTCTTTTATTATGATGTATCACATTGATTGAGTTGCGAATATTGAACCAGCCCTGCAGCCCACGAATGAATCCCACTTGATCATGGTGAATAATTCTTTTTATATGCTGTTTAATTCGATTTGCTAGTATCTTATTGAGAATTTTTGCATCCATATTCATCAGGGATATTGGCCTGTAGTTCTCTTTTTTTGCTGGGTCTCTGTCTTGTTTGGGAATCAAAGTAATGCTGGCTTCATAGATGATTCTGGAAGTTTTCCTTCCCTTTCTATTTTATGGAACAGCTTGAGAAGGATAGGTATTATCTCTGTTTTAAATGTCTGGTAGAATTCCCCCGGGAAGCCATCTGGTCCTGGACTCTTATTTGTTGAGATATTTTTGATGACTGATTCAATTTCTTCGCTGGTTATGGGTCTGTTCAAGCTTTCTATTTCCTCCTGTTTGAGTTTTGGAACTGTGTGGGTGTTTAGTAATTTGTCCATTTCTTCCAGGTTGCCCACTTTGTTGGCATATAATTTTTCATAGTATTTATTCCCTGATAATTGCTGTATTTCTGAGGTTGTAATAATTCCATTTTCATTCATGATTTTATCTATTTGGGTCTTCTCCCTTTTCTTTTTGAGAAGCCTAGAGGTTTATCGATTTTGTTTATTTTTTTCAAAAAAAAACCCTCTTGGTTTCATTGATCTGCTCTAGTGGTTTTTTTAGATTCTATATTGTTCATTTCTGCTCTGATCTTTATTATTTCTCTTCTTTTGCTGGGTTTGGGGTGTCTTTGCTGTTCTGCTTCTAGTTCCTTTAGGTGTCCCATTAGATTGTGTATTTGGGATTTTTCTTGTTTCTTGAGATAGGCCTGGATTGCAATGTATTTTCCTCTCAGGACTGCCGTTGCTGCATCCCAAAGCATTTGTTTCCATATATATTTTAATTGCTTCTCTAATTGCCTGGTTGACCCATTCATTCTTTAGTAGGGTGTTTTTTAACCCCCATGCTTTTGGAGGTTTTCCAGGCTTTTTCCTGTGGTTGATTTCAAGCTTCATAGCATTGTTGTCTGAAAGTGTGCATGGTATGATCTCAATTCTTTTATACTTATGAACGACTGTTTTGTGACCCATTATGTGATCTATCTTGGAGAATGTTCCATGTGCACTCGAGAAGAAAGTATATGCTGTTGCTTTGGGATGCAGAGTTCTAAATATATCTGTCAAGTCCATCTGATCCAATATATCATTCAGGGCCCTTGTTTCTTTATTTATTCTCTGTCTAGATGTTCTATCCATTGCTGTAAGTGAACTATTAAAGTCTCCTGTAATTACCACATTTTTATCAATAAGGTTGCTTATGTTTGTGATTAATTGTTTTATATATTTGGGTGCTTTCAAATTCGGTGCATAGACATTTTTAATTGTTAGCTCTTCCTGATGGATAGACCCTGTAATTATTATATAACGCCCTTCTTCATCTCTTGTTACAACCTTTAATTTAAAGTCTAGTTTGTCTGATATAAGTATGGCTACTCCAGCTTTCTTTTGACTTCCGATAGCATGAATAGATGGTTCTCCATCCCCTCACTTTCAATCTGAAGGTGTCCTCAGGTCTAGAATGAGTCTCTTATAGACAGAAAATAGATGGGTCTTGGTTTTTTTTTTTTTCCCATTCTGATACCCTATGTCTTTTGGTTGGAGCATTTAGTCCATTTACATTCAGTGTTATTATGGAAAGACATGGGTTTAGAGTCATTGTGATGTCTGTAGGTTTCATGCTTGTAGTGGTGTCTCTGGTCCTTTGTGGTCCTTGCACATTTCAGTCACAGAATCCCCATTAGCATCTCTTGTAGGGCTGGTTTAGTGGTGATGAATTCCTTCAGTTTTTGGTTTTTTTTTTTTTTTTTTTGGCAAACCTTTATCTCTCCTATTCTGATTGACAGACTTGCTGGATAAAGGATTCTCGGCTGCGTATTTTTTTCTGTTCATCACATTGAAGATTTCCTGCCATTCCTTTCTGGCCTGCCAAGTTTCAGTAGATAGGTCTGCTACTACCCTTATGTTTCTACCTTTGTATGTTAGGGCCCATTTATCCCTACCTGCTTTCAGAATTTTCTCTTTATCCTTGTATTTTGCCAGTTTCACTATGATATGTCACGCAGAACATCGATTCAAGTTACGTCTGGAGGGAGTTCTCTGGGCCCCTTGGATTTCAATGCCTTTTTCCTTCCCCAGATCAGGGAAGTTCTCAGCTATTTGTTCAAGAACACCTTCAGCCCATTTCTCTCTCTCTTCTTCTTCTGGAATTCCTATGATACGGATATTGTTCCATTTGATTGCATCACTTAGTTCTCTAATTCTCCCTTTGTACTCCTGGATGTTTTTATCTTTCTTTTTCTCAGCTTCTTTTTCCATAATTTTATCTCTAATTCACTTATTCCTTCCTCAGCCACTTCAATCCATTATGTGGCTGCCTCCATTTTATTTTGCACCTCATTTATTGCATTTTTTAGCTCCTCACGACTATTTCTTAGTCCCTTGATCTCTGTAGCAATAGATTCTGTTGTCCTCTATGCTTTTTTCAAGCCCAGTGATTAATTTTATGACGATTATTCTAAATTCTTGTTCCGTTATATTGCTTAAATCAGTTTTGATCAATTTGTTAGCTGTCGCTACTTCCTGTAATTTCTTTCAAGGAGAATTCTTCTGTTTCATCATTTTGGCTAGTTTTCTGTCCCTTATGCATTTTAAAAGCTTGCTCTGTGCTCTGCACCTGTGAGCACTGCTATATTAAAGGAGGGTCATACACTGTCCAGGGGCTGGCCCTTCAGGAGGTGTTTTTTTTCAGAAATTGTTACTTGTTCTCTGTTGTTGACTTTGGTTATTTTATTACCCTACTCATAGTAATATTTTGGACACTCCACCAGGTGTGGTTTGATTTGCTCCTTGGAGTAGTCCTGTAAAGGAAAACAGACAAACAGGAGGCAAAAACAGGCAAACACAAAAACAAATAACACAAACAAATAAACAAAAAAATAAAGAACAAAAACATAAAACCAAAAAACATCGACTATAAGTAAAGAAGAGTGTGGAAGAGCATGTACAAAGAGAAAAATGATGCGGGGGCGGGGGGGGGTAGAAAAAAACGTTGATTAGGTAGAGAGACTAAAAGGCTTAATCCAGAGAGAGAGAAAGGAAAATAAAGAAGGAGGCAGGGAAAATGAAGCGAAGATAAAGTCACCCAGACAGAGAAACTATATGGCTTGATTATTCCAGAGAGAGAGAAAGGAGCAAAAAGAAGGAGGTGTAGAACATGTATCAAAACAATGGGTTAAATATGTCTGTTTAGACAGACCAATAATCAGAGTAAGCAGCTTAGGGGAGGGAAGAGATAAGGAGGAGAAATGGGGGAGGGGAGAGAGAAAATATCTATATATCCAGAATTGACCTAGAGTTAATCCAGGCAATGCTGCATCGCTTGTCAGGAGTAGCTATCCTCAGGGTCTGTGCCACTCCAGTGGATACGCAGTTACCCAGTGCAAAGGGGCGTGATTTGGTGTTATCTGGACCCACCTCCACTATGGGCTCTGGGACTGATCCCTGAGGCCCCACCTTGGTGGGGTGGTGGGGGCAAGGGATGGGTCCCCCAGTCTCTTCTCCATGGAACCGGACTGGGTAGACTCAGTTTGAGTCGTCCTCACTGTGCCGCAGGTGCAGATGAGGTGGTCCTTCTATCTCGCCAACTCACCTGACCCTGCGCTTGGCTAGGATTCAAAGCCCCACTCTGTGCAGTCTGGCACCGGGGAAGCGCCTCTCAGTGCTACGATATGTGGTCCCAGCTGGCTTTGTCTGTGCCGTGGCACTTCAGGGAGGACTTCCTTCTCCTACTGAGGACGGAGCTGCCGCCCTCGCCAAAAGCCCCTGGGGTGGCAGTCGCAGGCAGGTTTTGTCTTTTCTCACAGCACTCCAGGGAGATGGCTGTCTTTTCCTCCTGCAGACTGTGCCCTTGGCCCAGCCACTGTGCCCAAGGTGGCAGACGCAGCCAGGTTCTATGCTATGGTGCAGCCCTCCAGGGAGGGAACCACTTCTCCAACTGAAGACTGAGCCCCTGACCTACCACTGCACCCAGGCCTGGCTCCCCTTCTTCCCAGGTGTGCGAGCAGGTAGCCGGCTCCAGTCTGAAGAAAGCCCCACAGTTAGAGATCAGATCCCTCTCAGTCTCAGTCTGACGTCTTTCTCCTGTCCAGATATGGTCCTACACTTCCCTAGCCGGTCTTTCTCTTCCCTTTGTCTCTCTGCAGAAGGGGGTCCATCCCCTCCATGTTCACGTGGCCTTTTTTATCTCCCCCAGTTCACAGTTACCCACCTATCTTTTTTCCAGCTTTCCCATTTTCTTCCTAGTAGATTCAGTCTCTTTTCCTCCCAGGCTCTGGTGTTCAAAGTCCTTTGGCTTCTACACTTCTTTGAGAGATGCAGGAAGTATGGATTCCTCTTCTTCTCTGCCATGTTGGCTCGGTTTTCAAATTTTCTTTACATTAAATAATACTGGCCAAGTTCTTGGTATTAAGTACTTAATGGATAATACAAACAGTCCCATTAATTTATTTTAGAATGTACTTCTGATCATTGTCATTGCATCTGTCACCCTTTCAGGCCATTCTAAGTGACTCACAGGTGATATTCAATCATCTCTGCCAATATAAACTTCACATTGTGACTCAAAACACGCAAGGGCTATAATGTGGGAGTTTAACTCCAATTATTCCAAGATTGCAGAGTAAGGTTGGTAGTTTTACCTTTTTATTCAATTTAATGGCACTAATTATATATTATTTTCTTTATTCTAGGAAGTCTAAAAGAATAGCATTGTTTTGCAGATCTTAACAGCTTTTTAGAATCTAAGGAACATTTATCTGGCCTTATCAAATCTTGGGTAACAACACAACTTACATGAAGGATATTTATTGATTGAAAGGATGGTTCACCAGCCCTCTCCTATAAAAGACTCTTATTAATTAGGACAGAAGGTTTTCAAAGGTCAATAGCTAACATTTTATACTGCTGACCGTTCTTCCGATGACTCCTCATTTTGATTTTTGTTAGTTTTCTTTACTCTAATTATTTCCCCTTTTACTATTGGAGAGGTGGTAGAAAAAAAAAAACCTTTACAAATAAAAAAGAAGTCTAAAAAAATAAAAAGTAGCCTGTTTTCAAACAAGGCAGAATTGAAACAAATTCAAATTTTGTATTCACTACTTGCTCAATTCAAATAGCAGAATCAAATTTTCTGGCCTTTTTTCCATGTATTTTATCCATTCCAGGAAGCACTGAATTTTCTTCCCTAGTTGTTGTAAAGGATGAATTCAATAGATCATTTTCATCTCAAGCTTAACTAATTTATTCAGTAAAGTGATGTTAATTCTGAGGTACTACTCTAAGAACGTAAAGTAGTATTCATTTTAAAAGTAACACAAGGGAAACTATTATATATTTAGGCATAGTTACTTAAATAGTCAACAAAGGAATACTTAGAGTAATTGCTCTTAAGTTATAATTTTTGCATGATATGTATGCCAATCACACAGATTTAATCAGTCATCCAGATGTTCACTAATTAACTTACTTACAATCTTAAAAAATATGCTAACCACTTTTTATAAAAGTATAGTTTCCTTACTTTAAGATGCAAAAAAAAAGTAATCAGTTTATTTTAGATTTTTAAATTTTAGATTGGTTAATTATATTGTTTCCGTTATCATCAAAAGATCATTGGTACTATTTTCCTTCCCCAAAAGTGTTATTATTACACATCAGCATAACCTTATTACCTTATTAGAAAATGGTAGAAAGTGTAGGGGGTGCCTGGGTGGCTCAGTGTCTTAAGCATCCAACTCTTGATTTTGGCTCAGATCATGGTCTCCCCTTTGTAAGATCAAGCCCTGCATCAGGCTCTACAGTAGGCCTGGAGCCTGCTTGAGATTCTCTCTTTGTCTCTCTTTTCCTCTGCCCCTCTCCCCTGCTCTCTCTCTCTCTCTTTCTCTAAAATAGTAAGTCAAAAAAGAAAATTATAGAAAGTATAAACTAATAGGCTTATTAGGTTTTAAAAGACACAACTTATTATAACATGGTAAAGTTCTTTTGGTTTTGTTCGTTTTTTTTTTAAAAGCTGAAAACAACTTTTTTTAAAAAAAAAACAATGTTTTTAATGACAGAATAATTTTTGTTTAGGGAACAAGCTTAATAAGCTCCTTATGGGGAAACAGAGGAGATCCTGAGAGGCACAAGACATAAGTTGGTGTAGAGCAAGCAAAAATATGGTGGAACTTCCCTTCATGAGGAAATTAGGGGTTTGGGGAAAGGCAGAGAGAAAGGAAGGGAGCAGAATGATGAAGAGTTGGAGCTCTGTATAAATTCTCCATCTTCTAACAACCTTATATAAAGTGTTTAATATACATAATTGCATTTAAACATAGTTTATTTTGTGCCACTTGAGCTCTGAGTATCATTAAGCCAGTGTACAGAAAACATGAAACAGAAGGTATCATGATCCATAAACTAAGTTAGATAATTCAGCTTAGTTCTGTGCAGGATCTCCAAACCAAACCAGATGTGAGCTAAATTCTCATTGACTACACACACACACACACACACACACACACACACACACACACACATACACACGGAGGGAGTATGGGATGGTGGGAGGGGATGAGAGGCCAACACAAGTCTTTTTAAAATACCCATTTATATATATAGTTCCTGCCTGGGGAAAAAAAATCTGGTCCCCTTATTGTCAGCTAGGAAAACAACACTACTAACTAGTAGAACCAAAAATCATATAGTTTACCCTATTGTTGTATTTTGTTTTTATTATGTTCACCAGTACACAAAAACTTCAGTGTATATGCGTTTACTACAGTTGTGCAGTCATTTGTAAACAATTTTAGATAATTTACACAGTATCCATTTTTTGTTGTTAAAATTCCAGATTTGGGGTTGCCTGGGTGATTCAGTCACTTAAGTGTTCAACTTTGGCTCAGGTCATGATCTCATGGTTTGTGGGTTCGAGTCCCACATGGGGCTCAGTGCTGACAGCTTAGAGCCTGGAGCCTGCTTCGGATTCTGTGTCCCTCTCTTGCTCTGCCTCTCACCTGCTCATGCCCTGTCTCTCTGTCAAGAATAAATAAACATTAAAAGAAAAAATTAAAAAAAAATTCCAGATTTAGTGTTAAAATTCCTAACCCCATGTTTGCTTCTGAAATTGTACAGAACCTCGCAGATATGTGTAAAGGTGAAGCAAAGCTTCTTTAATCTTTAAGCAAATAATAATTAGCAACATACATTTTCTGATTTCTATGAAAGGCCATACTATCGATTCTAAACCCAGATAGAAATAATTTTGTATTTGGACTATCCCAACATGCCACTTATAGCTTATCTATTTTCTCCTTAGACTAAATAAAAAAAAACATGAAAGTTTTTCTTTGATTTTTTTATTCAGAAGGAATTCAATTGAAATCTGCAGAAGTATGGTCTTTTCAATTCTTTCACTCTTCTTAAGTATTCCCAAAATGCTGAAAGGCAAAAATCAGAAGTTCAAAATAAACACCTTTTTCATGACAAAAAAAAATCCAAAGCTACTTTTTTGAATTTTATCAGTTTTAATTGACTTGAGGCCTTGAAGAACTGTATCTGGCCTGAAACCACTCTGCGATATCTCCTAACTTCACCCTGAATTCTTCCCCCTCTCCATTTCTCTGCAGATACACTAAACATATATACAAGTGTGTATTCTGTATGTAGGGCAGCATTTTATTATTATAGATAGAACAAGAATACATATTAACTCAATGGGAAAAAAAACTTTCTACTTTCACTCATCTGACAATAGACGTTGTGTCCATCTGTGCCAAGTATTGTGATAGACACTGGAGATAAAGAAAATGAAAGAAATGATTATAAATAATCATTTATATGATTTATATGAATCCTACATATGATGAGGATGTACCAGGAGCAAGAACAAAGTATCTAAGTCTATGCAGAGGGAATGAGGGAGCTACAATAATGTTTTCTTAGAGAAGGTGACTTTTAAACTGAGCTGAACGATCAATAAAAGTTAGCCACATAAATAGAAGTGAGGAGAATATACAGGTAGGGGGAAAAGCAAGTGAAGATAGAAATCAATATAGAATATGGCCTATTCAATGAATTTTTAAAAAGTCAATATAATTGGAACAAAGAGAGAAAGGGGAGTAGCAAGAGAAAGGCTGGAGAAATAGAGGTCAGAGCTGGTAGGTTTGGTTTTCATCCTAATGGCAATGAAAAGACACTCAAGAGTTTAAATAAGAGAATCAATATAATAAAATACCTTTTTAAAAATGATGATACCTTCTTTGTGAAGAATCAATTGAGGAATGTAGTGCTGGGTATCAGTGAAGGCAAGGCTGTTGTCGCGATTCAGGTAAGAGCTGACAGTGACTGCTATAATGGTACCATGACCTGTTACCATGAATTCTTGGTACTGAAGGTAAAGATAAGTGAAAGCATTGAGTAGTTATTTAGAAGCTTGAATGGGTAGGAAATGGTTTCTTTGAGTATTAGGGGGAAATGTGATTGTTGATGGCATGAAGGATGGCTGCCAGAAGTTTGATATGGATAACTATGGACGTTGGATTAATTTTTTGAGTAAACATTGAGATGACAATAAAGATGTGTGTGTGTGTGTGTGTGTGTGTGTGTGTGTGTGTGTGTGTGTGTGTTTGTGTGTCGGAGGTGTAGTGAGGGGTTCAGTTTTGGATATGTTGATTTGAATGCCCAGCAAGATACCAAGGCAGAAATATTGAAAGGTAGTTGGACATTTGGGACATGAGTTGGAAAGTAGTTGGAGTAGGTCATCAGTACATAAGAAATAACTGGACTTGAGAACAGGCAAAGCCACTGAGTCAATGTAGAGTAGAAAGAGAAGAGAACCTGGTGTAGAAGGCTGAGGGACACTAACATTTAAGGGTTATGTAAAGCAGTGGAAGAAAAGAATATGGTGGTTTCATAAAGCCACAATGAGTGTGTGCTTTCAGAAATGGAACTTAAACAAGAATTAGAATTGTCCTTTGGATTTATTAATGGGGGGTCACTAGGGCCTAACAAAATGTTTGTACCTCTAATGGTAAAATGCCCAACAACAGGGGAATAACAAGAACAATGTGAATGATGAGAAAAGTAATGTCTTCAACAGTGACAGTGGTAAATACTGGTAAAAACATCCATTTCCTAGAAAGTATCAGCAATGTCCAAAACATGAGGAAGTGGAGAAGAGTGTAGACAGAAGTTTTACAGAGACTTCAGTAGTTAACAAGTAGCACAGATAGGGCCTATGAGCACATAGCTTGCAATGACATTTATGGTTGTTATTGCTTCTGTGGCCCTATACTCTCAATTGTCGTCTTAATGGTGTAGACAGTTTGAAACTCAGTGAAACAGATTAGATATGATGATTATGATAATAGCACGATTAGAGAACTCTAAAGTACATCTTAGAACTACCTGTTAATAATTCATATTAGGAAAACTTTCATTTTGAGTAAGGTGAGAAGGAATTGTAAATAAAATATATGAGATGGAGACTCAAATCTCCACTAGGCACACAACTTCACATCTCAGGGAATTCTTGGGAGACATCGCATAACACTAGCAGAGACCAGGGTCAGGAGGTGTGGATGCCAATAAAAATTGTGCACTGCCTATCTGAGAGGCATGAGGGATGCGACTGTAGTTTACAATTTTGATTCTATGTGCATCATAGAAAGCATCTCCAATTAGAATAGAGTGTACCTACTCCCGAAAAATGAACAGCAAACCAAACAAGGCCATTGGGAATAATTAGATGCACATCTCCTATGCATATCCATTGTCAAGTATATAGAAACTGAATGAAGAGATATTTTTACATGGAGGGGTTGCAGATGGAAGGTGTCTTCTAAATATGCAGTAACTCACACCATTAAAGGTGCTTCTACCTTTCTTTGTCCACAAGTGCTCCTGCTTTGTCATTTCACATAGACCCCAGCTTAAAGCTGATTGGTAACACCTATCTAGTTTTCCTATATCCACAGGGTGAATTGTACCTAATTTTCTCTGGATAATTTTATTATTTTGGTTGAAAGTTATAATATATCACACTACACTACTTTAATTTTTTTGGAGGGAAATATAACAGCAGCCAAAGATCTTACTCTAATTTTCAAAGCATATAAGGAGTATTACTTTTAGGAAAAGCAGAATAGTTACAAATAACTGTGTCTCCTGGTGGTGTGGATTGTTCTTTTTAACTTCAGTTGTGGTTATAAATAATATTTTCTCAAAGCTACCTTTTTGAGCTGTTACATTTTTTAAATGGTCACACACCCTTATAGCTTTCTCCAGGCCCCTGCAACACAAAGCTAGTTGCCGCTCAGCCTAACTGACCACTTGGGGGAGGATTTTGTAGCAGAGCTATATTTAGCACTGGTTTCTCAGTACCATGGACAGCACACTCCAGATTACTATGACCATTCAGACTTCTGCAGAGATTCATCACATCTAGAAGAAGGTTGGGTGGTATTGGTAGCCCCTCCAGGAGCTGGCCCTTCATCTAGTAACATGACATTCTTTGGGAAAAATGAAAAGGGAACAAATCTTGTTTTATCTATAGCACTATGTTATTAATAGCATCTCAAGTCTTGTCCTTCTTACTTTTATATGACAATATACATCAAAACCTGAGAAGAACTGATAGTCACAAAGGCAAGCCAGATTTAGAGGATGAGATCAATTCTAGGCCATTCTCACTATGCCTGCTTGGATGAACCTATCTGTACCGCAGGTAGATTCAGGGACAAAGGGGTTTGGGAGATGATTGCAAAAGGAGAAACAATCTATGAAAATATGGGAAAATTTTACTAAGTCTTTAAGACTATTGAAGCTATGTGATATGATGAAAAAGACACTGGACTCAGAGTCAAGATTCCTAGGAACCAAGAGACAGGTATTGTGTGTAAACTTTAGAGAGCCATTTTATCTCTTAGACTTGATTCTTCATGAGAAAAATAAAGGACTAGACTAAGTGATAATAATATTATTATATAGTTTTCAAAAGGAATTTTATACATATATCATAATTTAATATCCATGTAATTTTAGTGTATTGTTTACAATATATTTTTTTGTATTCTATTCTCCCTTGAGTGAGAAATTGCAGAGAAGAAAAAAAATCCCTATTATTATTAGGACAAAAAACTTGGATGACAAGCAATTATACAACTGGAGCAAGTAATTACACTCAAAATTAAAAGCTTTCATTCTGCATATTTTAGGCCATTAGACTGAATAACAATCTGTCATCTATCTGCATCTGTTCTATCATTTAGACATAGCAACATCCTTAGAATTTATCATATATTCTGGGAACCAAAATTCACTGAAAAAATTAAGAAATAATCTTTATCCCTCATTAGGCAGAAGAATACCAGGCTATGTGTCTGGTGTGCTCATGTAGGGGAATGTGAACATTCATTTACTAGCCATTCCTTACCAGAAGATACCAGGTACAAACTTGTTCCTGGGGAGGGGGGTGGAAAAAACCACAGTGAAGGATTTTGGGTAGTTGAAGATGTATGCTTTAGGGATAGGATTTTCAAAACAAAATTTGGGGTAAAGAGACCTCAAAGGAATAGAAAGAGACTTTGATCCAGCAAGAGCATTTATGCGTGGGATTTGGTGACAGCTAAGCCATTTTTTATGCCTAAATTTTTATGCATTTTCACTTTTATTATCAACTCTAATAGCAAATAAAACATATATTCATGTCTTCAAACCCAGACTTACTGAATCAAAAGTTATGGTGTTGATGCCCTAGTGAAATTCCTTGAAAAAATTGAAACTGGTATAAAAGAATATGGGGAAATCAGAGTTCAAGGTGATGCTGGCAGCTAACTCCAACCAGGAATCTGAGAAATGTTAGGCAGGAATTGACAGAAAATGAAAACAAAACTCCTGGAAGAGGAGCTGTGATTGCTGTTGGCTTCTCACCTGGGATTACCCTCACACTCTTTGCTTATACTCTGAAACTTGTAAAGAGAAGATTCTCTCATAGGAAACAGGTAAAAATCCAGTTTTGTGATAAATATATTCAGGTGAGGAGAGAGCAGAAGTCACTCAAGCACGCTGAATCAAGGTATTAAAAAGCTTAGGGGGTTAAATAAGTACAGTGTAACTCAATTATTTGGAAGATGGTTAAGATTCTGTTGGGAAATAGTGAGAGATGGAACATCATCATAAAATTATGTAAGACCACTTTGTAAAGAGATGTTTGCCATGTTAAGTTGTATGGATTTAATTTGATGGTAATAAGGAGAAAGATCAACATTTTATAAATGATCTTCAAATTTTGTTTTTGAAAGTTAACTGGTACCAGTGTGAATACTGGTTGGAGTGGGGAAGGGCTGAAAGAGATGAGTTAGAGAACCACTGCAATGATCCAGCTTAGGTATGGAGAAAGAAAGGCATTAAGGCAGTGGTGATAGTAAAGGAGAGGAAGGGATAAATTGGACAGATATTTGAAAGGTAATCAATTACTGAAAGATGGTGTGTAAAGGTTATAAAATTGCTGACGAAGGCTCTAAACACAAGAGCTTGAAGAATTGGGTAAATGATAATTTTATTAACAGTAGTATAGAATTCAAGAACAAAATTATTGTAATTTTCATCCAGGCTGGGTCAGGCTGCAGGATATCCAGGTGGAAACACTCCTTGAGTAAGTTTGGAGCTCAGGAGACCGTAAGGGCTATAGAATATAAAGTTTATCATAGATAATCTATAGATATCTCCTACTATAAATGTTCTACCATTGTACACCCATGTCTTCCTCTAATCTCTTGAACATCCAAAATTAACCAAAACCTTATGAGATCAGGTTTGTTTTTTGTTTGTTTGTTTTTGACTGTGAAATTGTGCTAGAGAATTCGTGAAAGCACCAGCTTAAACCTATGTGGACACATTGAATATTTAAAAAAAAAAAGGAAAGAAAACATAAAATCTTTCTAAAATTTAAGTTTTAGTAAATTACATTTAGTAAAATGTATTAACATTATCTTAGATTCCATTAAGACCTATGACAAATACTTTCAATTTTTCCAAAATCTTTAAACAGTTTTCTGCCAAATACATCCAACTTAATTTAGATATCTTTTATTCACACAATTCACACAACTTCAGGACCATGATGTATCCTATCACACCTTAATTTAAAATGCAAATAAAATGTCTTCTGTTTATGGAGGTATGAGCTCAGCATGATAATTCAATGTTCTATCCAGTTGCTAAAAACAGTGTGTTACTTGTGTGTTGTTCAAAAAACCATGTTCAAGATGCCCTTCTGTGTAGCTCTTTCTATGATAATAGGTAATGATTTCAAATGAGCATATCTCTAGGCAGTTTTGTCAAATAATAAATAAATGTTATACAAATTAATAAATAATTTAAACAAGGTTAAGAATGCTTATATGTACTTTAAGTCATTAAAATAAATACGAAGAATTAAACATAAAGGTCTATTGACACAGATAATGAAATTAAAAATGTAATTTTTTAATTGAAGTATAATTAAAAAACAGTATTAGTTTCAGGTGTACAATGAGTCAACAATTTATACTTTGCTCAGTGCTCATCATGATAAGTGTAGTCTTAATCCCCTTCACCTATTTCAACCATCCTTCCACCCACCTCCCCCCAAAAAGTAAAATTTACATCACATTTCATACTCTTTTTGGGCTCACCAAGAGTTCTCAGAATAAACTAGATGAATCTTTTTTTCCCATCCATTTTTTGTTTTCATTTTTTTATTTTTTTAAATTTATTGTTTATTTTTCAAAATTTACATCCAAATTAGTTAGCATATAGTGAAACAACGATTTCAGGAGTAGATTCCTTAATGCCCCTTACCCATTTAGCCCATCCCCTCTCCCACACCTCCTCCAGCAACCCTCAGTTTGTTCTCCATATTTATGAGTCTCTTCTGTTTTGTCCCCCTCCCTGTTTTTATATTATTATTGTTTCCCTTTCCTTATATTCATCTGTTTTGTCTCTTAAAATCCTCATATGAGTGAAGTCATATGATTTTTGTCTTTCTCTGACTAATTTCGCTTAGCATAATACCCTCCAGTTCCAGCCACGTAGTTGCAAATGCAAGATTTCATTTTTTTTGATTGCCGAGTAATACTCCAGTGTGTGTGTGTGTGTGTGTGTGTGTGTGTGTGTGTGTGTGTATTTATACACCACGTTTTCTTTATCCATTCATCCATTGATGGACATCTGGGCTCTCTCCATACTTTGGCTATTGTGGATAGTGCTGCTATAAACATGGGGGTACATGTGTCCCTTCGAAACAGCACACCTGTATCCCGTGGATAAATCTTTTGATGGAATACTTAGGTTTACCTAAATAATTACAAGTTCTGGTTTTTACTTGATTCTCTTTTTTCCTCACCTGCTTCCTCTCTAATATTCATCAGCAAAGTCAACAAAAACATATTCTTATTTTTTCTTCTTCTTTTCGGTAATCTCCAAATGCACCTTAACCCAAATAAAAATCATTTCTTATGTGAGAGAGAAAATTATCTCTTTCCTTTCCCTCTTGCCCACCCTTAAATAGATTTTCCCTTCAAAATAATCTTTTAAACAAAATGTGTTTACGGGGCACCTGGGTGGCGTAGTCGGTTGAGCGTCAGACTTCAGCCAGGTCACGATCTTGCGGTCCGTGAGTTCGAGCCCCGTGACGGGCTCTGGGCTGATGGCTCAGAGCCTGGAGCCTGTTTCCGATTCTGTGTCTCCCTCTCTCTCTGCCCCTCCTCCGTTCATGCTTTGTCTCTCTCTGTCCCAAAAATAAATAAACGTTGAAAAAAAAATTTAAAAAAAAACAACAAAATGTGTTTACTTTTTTTAAATCCTCAAAAGGTCCCCATTACACATAAAAACTAATCACCTTACACTGTTAATGTCCTTCATAATCCTGTGCCTACTTCCAACCAAAATTCACTCTTTCTCCCTCTAGCCTTTGTGCTTCAGCCATCGTGGGCTTCTTCTGATTCCTCAAATGTGCCACATCTATTCCATCTCAGGGTCCTGGCATCAAGTCTTCTTTCCACTGTGAACACTGTTTCCCTGGTGTTTGTTTAGCCTGTTCCTTATTGTGTTCCAGATCTCTCAACTTGAATAGAAAAGTCTCTATCATTGTCCACTTTCCTCTGTGTAATATTAAAGTCCAGGACTGTTCTGTCCATGGGAGAGATGGTCACAGTGGTGAAGAGCCATCCAATGGCCAAGGTTTGAAGCTGTGGTTATATTCATATATCATATCTCTGGAAAATTATTAAAACTTGCTTTGCCTCAGTTTCTTATCTGTAAAATAGGGGTAACATTAGTGATTACCTTGTAAAGCTCTTGTGAATATTAAATGCATTTAACTAGGGCTGGTGCAATTTAAAGATCTGAGAAATGATCTATTGTTATCCCCTGGACCTCACACCTTGAACAGCACTCGGTACAAGTGGAAATCTAATAAATATTGAAAAAAATGAAAAAAAGCGATCACGCTATACTCCCTATTTATATTGAAGTGATTTTTTTTCTTTTAGAAAAGATTCATTATCTTCTTTATTTCTGTTTCAAGATATGGGTATATATCCAAAAGGAAATTTATTTTTAAATTGTAATCTAACTTATCATAGATGTTAATATTAGATTATGCTTAAGGCTCACTGGTCTTATAAAATGGAACTAGTAATCCCTGACCTTTAGCAGTCCATAGAAATGTAAAGAAAAAGAGAAATGAAAGATAGCAATAATTTGTTAGCTGTTTGTTAATTTAGTCGCTGTCTCTGTGTAACCCCACAGCTGCAATATAAGGCAGTTTTGATTGTAAACTGGGAAGAGTATAAATTATGGCTAATTAAAAGTGCCACGGAGATCTGAAATATGACAGAATGCAGTTACCCAATTTGGGCATGGGCCAGTCCAGTACTGGTTATCTGCTCTTGGAAATAATGTGGAGTTTTATGTGGCTAGAACAACTTGGTAAAATATAGCTGCTACACTTAGCTAGTATCTCAGTTTCCCACAGTCTCTTCATAGGTCTGCATTCCGAGGACTATGTACTACTTAGACAGGAGTTTGTGGAACTTTCTTTCTCACAAATGACCACATATATGCACAGATCTAACTTTATATTGGCTACAGCTCAAGAGTGCCATGGTTTCCTGGTCTGGGATATCTACTGCCCTCAGAAACCACAGGCTGTTAATTTGGTTTTGAGTCAGAAACTGCTACTTTCTTAGTCTTGGGGATTGAATAAAACACAATTTGGTCCTCTCTTCAGCCAAGAAGATGGAATTTAATATAATATTTTTTCTTTTATGTATCTTTTATGTGTCTTGGGCTTTAATTTCATGCATATAAAGAATACTTGCAAGATTTTTTAATACTTTTTATTAGGTTTGCTTTCATTCTGAGCTGTGAGTATTATGAGTTCATTAATTTATTTCAAACGTGGAAGGAAAGTAGGTTTCGTTCTAATACCTACCTGCCTTATAGTAGTTTTCATTATTTCCACTTAACACAGTGTTAGAGAAGTTAAATTCCTTCTGTAAGATCATTCACCTTGTCCCTGGCTAAGCAGGGATTCCAGCTCAGATCTAGGTGATTACAGAACCACTACTTTTTCCACAATACGCCCCTAGTTTATAAGGACAACTAGATGCAAAATTATAAAGAATGTTGAGAAAATGGATCTGACATTATCTAAGGCCTTAAAATTTTACCCTTTGGTTATAGAAAATGCATAATTAGTGAGGACATCGCCTCCTACTGCTTCTGCCCTTTTCTTAGAGGTCAAGCTATGATTATTGCTGGGATCCATGCATATCTGGCAGTATCTGTGCCCTGGTAAGTGAGCCTAAAGGAGACCATGGGCTTGAAGGGCTGAGTGGCTAGAAGAGGAGTTATCATTTCAGGAAAAGAATCACACATGACAAACTCATCTCCAGGAGTTGGAGCTGATTTCAGCCTCCCTGCTGCAAGTGTATTTCTTGCTCCTCCACAAGAACACATTCCACACTGTGTGATATTTGACAATCATTGCATGATGTGTTTGCTAAGAGACTGTTTGACTTCCTTGTGCACCAGCAATGTCTTGCATAGGGCTTGAAGCAGGACTTCAAAGTCTGTTGCTAGTGTAATAGCTAAAAGCCCTACCTCTGGGGTCAGCTCCGGGTTCCAATTTCTGTGTCACCAGTTACTATCCGTGTGACTTTTGACAAATTCATTAATCTTACTGTGTCTCAGGTATCTCGTCTGTAAAATAGACATACTAATACTACCTACTTTTGACCGCTCAGTATAAGGATGAAATGAATTAATATCTGTAAAATACATGGAAGAGCTTAAATAATGGATTGAGCTTAAATATTCCCCTATCATGGTCATAAACCTTTGTTCTTTAGTCTTGCTGGGGCCTGGAGAGGAGCTTGGTTTGGCTTGTACAGTGTAGAGAGGAGCAAAAACTGAAATAGAATATGTTCAGAAATGGCACACACTCTTCACTTTTACATAGTCCCTACTGCTATGTGTTTTCTTACATTCTGCACCCTACACTCTTGTCTCATATGTCACACCTCCAGTAATTTGTTCTAAGACAGTGATAAAATCATTAAGGAGGACAGGACAGGGATTTGAATTCATTAGGATGGCACCGAGGTTTCATTCAATCCTTCTTAAATGCAACTGTTCAAACGGCTGTGAATCCATGTTAATGTACATCATCTAAGCTACATTTTCATATACACATATTACTTTTTAAAGCCAATACTTTATTTAAAATAGTGCTTGTGGAACAACTATTATCTTCTAGTTACATAAATATGCATACAACTGTCAGGTTACATATCAAATGTTAACAATTGCTGATGTTTGCTATAAATAAATTTTCAATTTTTTATTTTAAAATGGTAGTAGAAACGTTTGAAAATTTAAAAATATTGTTTCATGTGAATAGATACTTATTTTTATTAATAGTACTAGACTAAATCATATTCTATCATGTACTGTCTCATAATTTAGCCACACTTGTATTAATGGACATTTTAATTTGTTCCAGTTTTCATGATTATTTTAAAAAATATTTTTGTAAAAACATTCATACATAAATTTTAATGCCCATCTCAGATCATAGCCTTAGGATAAATTTCTCTAATGTTATTGCTAGGATAAACGTTTTGCTGTTTTGGGGGCTCTCTATACATATTACCAAATTACCTCTAGAAAAACTGTACAAGTATATACTCTATATAAGAATGTGTGAGAAAGTCTGTTAAAAGGGCTTTCTCCCACTGAAGCTAACAGATCTTTCACCAGATTTTATAAATGAAAATATGGTATATCAGTGTAGCTTCAATTTGCATTTCTTTGAATATTAGCAAGGGTGAATGTATCTCCAACTTTTCATTGGTTATTTGAAATTTTTCTGTTATGGGGCACCTGGGTGGCTCTGTTGGTTAAATGTCCAACTTTGGCTCAGGTCATGATCTCATGGCTCGTGAGTTCCAGCCCCACAGTGGGCTCTGTGCTGACAGCTCAGAGCCTGGAGCCTGCTTGGGATTCTGGGTCTCCCTCTCTCTCTCTCTGCCCCTCCCCTGCTCAGGCTCTGTCTCTCTGTCTCTCAAAAATAAATAAACATTAAACAAAATTTTTTTAATAAAATTAATTTTTTCTGTTATGAATTACCATTCATATTGTAATGTAAGTTTTCATTTTAAATTGGGTATTCATGTTTTCTGATAAATCTGCCAGAATAATGTGGATCCTAAAAAAAATGTGTTTTTTCATAATAATACTTTGCAAAGTATTTCCTGGCAGGTTATTTACTTTGTAATCTTGTTTTTTTCATGTTTATATGGTCAAATCAGGTGTTGGTTTCTCTGTATTTTCATGCAATTAGGTCAACTTTACAGAGTCCATTTCCCTTCGAGTATTCATTTGTTCTTCTGTATATTCTTAATTTTTACTATATAGATTTCAATCTACAGTCCTAGAACTTATTTTGAGAACTATAAGGATACATGTTCCTTAGGCTTCAATTTGATTGTACCATCTACATAAAAATCAGCTCCACCTTTTGTGTATTCTAGAAGAATATAGGGTTAGCTTTGTGTGGGTGTGGGTTTTTGACGATTTTTTTTTTCATCTATTGCTATTTGTCTCTTTGGGGTTTTCCACATCCGTTTGCATCTGTCTTCATAATTTATATTTTCCTAGAAAACCAATTCTTAGAAAAATTTAAATATTTCCTGAATATTGAGCATGTTTTTCTCTTAATTTTTTTTCATATTTAATTAATTATGTATTTTACTTCTCTATTTTCCTAGAGGTTTGTCCACGTCATCTTTTTAAAAATTTAGCTCTTGGATTTATTTATGAATTGTAATACTTACTTTGTTCTACCTTATTCCTGATTTTATCTTACTAAGTATTAATTTCTTAATATTTTAACTTAGGTTACTATTCTTTTTCATGAGGAAATGCTTGGAATCTTTTCATTATTTGTCATTTAATAGTAAAATGATAGAAAGTAGAATTTTTCAAACTTATGGATTATTTTCTTTTCCTCTCTCTGTCCTGTGTTTTGTCCTATTTATTCAAAGAGTTTAGTAAACTTTTCCTACCAGTCCCTGTCTCTAATCCTTGTTCCTACCTCTAAGGACACGATTTGGAATTTTTAATCCAGATATTATTACATTATTTTGCTATTGGAGAGCTTCTCCTCTGAAAATTTTAACTTTAAAACTATGTTTTATAACAAGATTTAAGACAAATTCTCTCTCTTTTTTGTTGTTGTCATAATCACTGGTTTTAGGAGTTTTTACTGAGCTTTCTAAGCCATAAATTTCTTATTCATAAAGAGACGCAACTGCTTTCACATGGGAAGGTGACACATGGAAAGAGGCAGGGAAGAATGAGAACCTTGGTAGGGTACTCTTCCTGGGTTCTTGTTTTTGAATCACACTGTGCCCTTGCCCTTTCAGAAGTTGGGTTTATCAACAGAATTCTGAGAACCAAAAAATGTCATTATTTCTAATTTATGTAGTGTTTTTGACAGTTGCAATAAAAAAAGCCTGAGAAATGCCATTAACACATTTTCTGAATGTATACATATCTTAGAATGCCTTTCTGTCCCCTCACAAGCAACAACTTAACCATGTATAATATTGTCACCACCTAATTTCTTCAACATCCCATGTGTTGTGCTTATCTTGGACATAGTTTTGTAAAGGAGAAGTTAATATCAATTCTTTTTTTATTCATTTAAGTAAGCTATATGTTTTTTACCTGGATGTACATAACATTTTTCTCTTTTATCAATGAATTTAAAATTTTTTCCTCAAGTACTGATTAGTGAGCATTTGCATAAATTGATTTTATCTAGAACAGAATGAATCTTTTAAACTTACATGCATATCCATTTCTTTTTTCTGGAAATGTCCCATTATATACTTGTCTATTTTTCCTATTGAAGTTACTCTGAATCTTCCTTCCAGAGTTAATGTTTATTTTTGTTTGACTTTACTGTGCTTTAAAAAATGGCCCCTAGCCTCAGTAATTTATTTACAAAACAAGCATTTATATCTTGTTTACGTTTTATGTCACTTATGTTACAACTTATATATTTTTTATTCTGTGATCTAGGTTGATCAAAAAGGAGTAGCTCCTTTTTGGAGTTTGCCATTCCTGTGGCAGAAGGAATAGTAAGGGAGATGGTAGAAACATGGAGTATTGTCCAGAAGTTCATCTTGGAAGTTACATACTATTATTTCCACCATGTTTTCTTAAGCCAAGCAACCCATGACCAAATTTGAAAATACAGAAGCATACTCCACTCCAGGAAGGCACTGTAAGCCATGTTGATTTGGGTAGAAATATATTATCTTCTTACAGGGCAGGGAGCACCTTATTGTAAACAGTAGTAAAATCAATGACAACATCTATGCTATTGTTGTCCATCCCCCAATTTTATTAGCTTTTTTTTAAATCACATACATTATTTTGCTTTTTTCCTCTACATACATGAAAACTGGTCAATTGTATCCTTTACTTTACTGATCCAGAGTTCTATGGCACTAATTTTCCTTTTACCATCATTAACAGGGGTCCGGTTGTTTTAATTTCCTTGTAAACTATCTTCTCATTTACTTTAGTTACTAAGTTTCTTCTTCATCATATTCTATTCTTCTTTTATAGAGGCCATATACTCTTAAAATCTGCTTTAGATAAAAATAGTCACAAAAATTTTTTTCTCTTTCCCTTGCATTTACTCACTGTTAAACAGGGTGAGATTTGTCCATACTCAATAATTGCCAACACACAGAATATATACTCTTTCTTCTTCTTGTTTTAACCTCTGGGTTATGTGCCAAAACCTCTTCATAAATCAGTTGGAGAGGACATTGATATAAACATTTTAATACTAAATTTCTGTGATGTATTCACCTGTTTTGTAGTTATTTTTGCTTCTTGTCTTCTCTTAATGGCCATCTACTCTTTGGGCTCCTAAGATTTAGGGTTCTCATGAATTATATTCCTTTTTCCACCTATAGAATACTGCTTTGGGGGATGACAGCTGTCAGATTACACATTGCCATTTAAAGTTCTCATTGATTATTGTTGATCATTTATTCTGTAAATATGAAGTGTCCCCTTGGTTTCAAGAAGATAGTATGGGAGGAGTAAAAGAAAAGAGGAAAGATTGGTGATATTTATAGGGCAAGAAGATCAGCATTTCTTCTCAGAGTAGTTTCTTATGAGTGGGAGGAAGCCCCAGAACCTCCACACACGATTGTGCCCTGCATAAGGATGGCCAGTGATGAACATTGGCAGGAGCTAAAATTCATCCCTCTCCATCAACCAAGCCATATGCTCTTCATCAGCCTGAAGAAAGGGTGCCTTTTGGCTGCTTGCACAACAATGTTACATGTGCTAACAGCAGCCCAGTTTTGTTTTGTTTTGTTTTTCTGTTTATGCACTTAATACAAATAGGGCCCTAAATATATAGTCTTTTGTGTCTGGCTTCTTTCAATATTATTTTTTTAATCTTCATTCATATTGTATGTAGTTTTGGTTTATTCTTTCTCAGTGCCAAGTGGTATTTATGCAATTTATTCTATTATTATTGTTCATTTGAATAGTTTTCAGTTTGGAACATATAAATATTTTTGCTATGACAATTAGAGTAGATGTTTCAAGGGAATATATTTGCTTATTGTTAAATATATTCTTAGGGGTACAATTGCTATATTATTATGTATGTGTTATATTGTTATATAGTCTTATGTATATATAGTTTTAGTAGTATGAGCATCTAATTTTCTAAATTGTTGGGGCGCCTGGATAACTCAGTTGGTTAAATGTCAAGCTCTTGATTTTAGCTCAGGTCATGATCTGAGGGTTCTGTTGGTGAGATCTAGCCTCGGGTCCAGCACTGCATTGACAGTGCTTGAGATTCTCCCTTTCTGTTTTCCTCTGCCCCTCCCCACCTCCAGCTCACTTGCGCGCATGTGCTTACTTGCTTTCTCAAAAATGAATAAATAAACTTAAAAAATAAGTGTTTTATTAGCTGATACTCCCACCATCTGTGCATTGGGGTTCTGGTTATTTCGTATTTTTGTCATTGCCTAATACTTCTATGTTCTTCTTTTTTCCTTCTGATGGGTATGCAGTGGGTTTTTATTAGGATTTAATTATCAAATCCCTAATACTTATCATATGTATTAACATGTTGAGCACCTTTTAACATATATATTAAACTTTTGGATATGCTCTTTTATTAAGTGTTAATGTCTGCCCATTTTTCTATTGAATTATCTTGTTTTCTTACTGGTAGGGGTTCTTAATACAGGCTTTTGTTGAATATTTGTTTTATGAAAATGTTTCATGATTTGCAGATTTTTTATCACTCTCTGAAAGGTGGTTTTTGATAACAGAAATTCTTAATTTTATTCTAATACAGCTGATTAAGTTTTTCTCTTGTGATTACTACCTTGGAGTCCTATTTAAAAAATCTTTGCATTACCAAGTTCACAAAGATTCCTTTTTAATAAAAACTTTATTATTTTACCTTTCACTTTTAGATATGCATTTTGAACTGGTTATTTTTATATGTAAGTGGCCAGACACATTTTTCTTACAGATGCCCAATTTGATCCTAGGTCCTCTATTGAAAAGTTCATCTTTTGCCCACTGTAATATAGTATCACCTTTCTCATAAGTTCTAGGCAAATTTTAAAGTTGAAAAGCATTTTTTAAGATGACATAATGTGTAATAAGTGCTCAGTATGAACCACATTTTAAATGGCTTTTCTTTTTCTGGAGTTAAAGTATTTTACAAACTTCTTACTTATTCTTATTCAACTTAGTAAGAAGCAGTCCTGATACTTCCTTGGGTGATCTGCTGATTTTTATTAAGCTTTCTTGCCATGTGCAAATGACAAATATTAAAAAAAATGAAGTAAAAGATATTCTTCTGCTCATCACGACCTCTACTCACTACAGTGGTAATGCACTCATTAATAGACCTTTTATACAGTCAGAGAAATTTCTATCTCCAAGTAACCTTAGAAATGTACTGATTTTAATATAAGAAAATTTTAGTCCCAGAAAAATGAAGTGGCTTGTCACAGTACTGGTTAGAGAAGGAGACTGAAGTTTAAACCCAAAAAATTCTGGGGCACCTGGGTAGCTCAGGTGGTTAAGCATCCAACTCTTGATTTCTGCTCAGGTCATGATCTCAGGCTTCTGAATTCAAGCCCTGCCTCATGCTCTGTGCTGGCAGCATTGTTCTTGCTTGGTTCTCTCTCCCCCTCTCACTGCCTCTCCCCTGCTCCTGCTCTCTCTCTCTCCCTCTCTAAAAAAATAAACATACTCTAAAAACCCAGAAATCTTGGGTCTTTTCTAGAGACTCATATTTTTTTAAAAAACAAATAAAAGAAAAACCTGACTTACCTAATAATTGTTGAAAACCTCACAACTCAACAAAAACATAATTTCACTAGCTTCTTTGCTCTCCATATGATTGGAGATCACTGCGTCTCTGAATTTTGAGCTTAAGACAATGGAAGCCCTATTGCCAGGTTCCTGAGGATACTTGTTATGGGCTGAGTGTTTGTGTCCCCCCCCCCAAATTCACATGTTAAAATCCTAATCCCCAAAGATGATGGTATTAAGAGGTGTGGGACCTTTGGGAGGTTCTTAAGTCATGGGAGCAGAGCCCTCTTGAGTGCTATTAGAGAGGGGCAGTAGGGGGATGGATTAAACGGGTGATGGGGATTAAGGAGTTCACTTGCTGTGATGAACACCAGGTGTTGTTTGGAACTGTTGAATCACTATTGTGAACACCTGAAACTAATATTACACTATATGTTAGGTAACTGGAATTTACATTAAGGAAGGAAGAAAGGGAAGGAAAGGAAGGAAAGGAAGGAAGGAAGGAAGGAAGGAAGGAAGGAAGGAAGGAAGGAAGGAAGGAAGGAAGGAAGGAGGGAAGGAAGAAAGGAAGGAAGGAAGGAGGGAAGGAAGAAAGGAAAGGAAGGGAAGGAAGGGAAGGAAGGAAGGAAGGGAAGGAAGGGAAGGAAGGGAAGGAAGGGAAGGAAGGGAAGGAAGGGAAGGAAGGGAAGGAAGGGAAGGAAGGGAAGGAAGGGAAGGAAGGGAAGGAAGGAAGGAAGGAAGGAAGGAAGGAAGGAAGGAAGGAAGGAAGGAAGGAAAGTGCTGAAAGACCTTTGGCTGTGTGAGAACTGAGAGAAGGCACTGGCTGTGAACCAGAAAGAGAGCCTTTACCGAAACGTGACTATGCCAATGCATTGATCTCAGACTTCCAGCCTCCAGAACTGTGAGAAATAAGGTTTCGTTGTTTGTAAGTTATTCAGTCTGTGGAATCTTGTTACAGCAGCCTGAACAGAATAAGACAACACTTAACCTCTTGGTGACAAATCAAGGAAGCAACAGAGAGTGGAAACGAGAGGCCCTGCCTGTGTGAATTCTTGCTGATATTTAGACTAATGACTCTAAGCTATCATTCACTGTGTAGACTTTGGAAAATTATAAAACAATTTGTGAAGAAAACCAAATTTCATTCTTAATGTATCTGTATCTGTATATATGTGTGATAGGGTATTTATACTTTCTGTACGTTGTATAATCTTTCATATATTTTTCTTGATCTTTTTAGTTGGACTTTATATAAATTTTTAAAAAAATACAAATTAAGTCTAATTGAGAGCCATTCCATTTTTTTTATCCAGAAGTCAATATATAATGTAGCCACACATTTCCTCTTTTTGAAAATTGAGTCATTAGCTTCTTTCTGGTTGTCCTGAATTTTTCTCTTCCTGCATAATTAAAATATTTATGGCAGTGACTCTGAGATCATATTTGTACATTTCTACGGCTCCCTAGTGTATAAATCTTCTGTTTCGAGACTTGGGTTAATTTAAAGTAACTAGGGAGTGTCTCAGACCATTTACATATTACCTCAAGCAGTAATATCTTTTTTATATTGTTCTAGATTTTTAGCTTGAAAGTCATTTTCTTTGCTACAAAAGATGGAATTCAAGGAATGTTTGAATATTCTTCCTTCTTTTATTTGTTATAATTTTCACTAAGCAGTATGTCCAGTTTTTCTTCTCATCTCTACAAGTAACTTTAGAAGAGTATAGATTTTTTTTATTTTAAAATTGGTGTCATAATGGACTCAAGAACACATGGATGTGAAACTTAATTCTGTTTTGTTTATTGGTTTGAGTGACTTTCTTAGCTTTTAGAAGTTTTCTTCATCTGTAATTCTGAAAAAAAAATACATATAACCATTTAAAGTTTGTTAAGCACTTAAGGAACATACAATGTAAATAGAAAACATTTAGCATAGTGTTTGGCATATAGTATATAAAACACATTGTTAATTTCATTAAGTCACAAATTCATTTTTTCTGTGTTTTCTTGGAGTCATCATCACAGAGTAATTGAGAGTGACTGTGTCTGAGTTGTGTCTCTGGGAAACAGACCATGAACTGGATTTAGGAATGCAGAAGTTTAATTAGGGAGGGAGGGGGTGTGCAGGAAGAGGCTTCAGAATGCAATCCAGATCTGTCTTCTGTGAAAAGAGAAGAAAGTCTTAAACTGATATAGAATTCTGTCACATTCTCATCTGGCCAAAGGAGCTTTGGAGCAAAATTACCCATAGAGCAGACTCACAATAGGTAGAAATGCCAGACTCCAGCATCTCTGCCATGCTCCTCATTGGCTGGGGAAAGCCTGGGAAGAGTGTAACATTGGTTCAAAAATTTAGATATTGTAATGAGGCACTGTCAGCCAACTGTGTTTCTTGCGGCCAAACAGCCAACTTTCTTGGAGGGAAATCGAAGCAATGCCTCTCAAGCTGCCCCATAGGTTTCTGGAACATGCTACCTGTGTTCATTCAAATATGTCCCCTTCACTTACTAAATGGGGGGTTGTAAGGTACTTAACCATTCTGGTCTTGGTTTCTTCATCTGTAAAAAGAAGAAAGTAATGGTAGCTATCATAACATTATTGTGAAGGTTAAATTAAATAACATATAGAGTATTTTAAATAGCATCTGAAGTGCTCAATAAATACTTGCCATTATTACTGTCATATTCTTACATATTTTGCTACTTTGATTTACTCTTGCCTACATACTCCCTTCTTGCATTTTATGTACATATTGTTTTTAAAAAACAGGTTTTGGGCACCTGGGGGGCTCAGCCGATTAAGCATCCGACTTCAGCTCAGGTCATGATCTCATGGTTCTGGGGTTCAAGCCCCTCATCAGGCTCTGTGCTGACAGCTCAGAGCCTGGAACCTGCTTCAGAGACGGTGTCCCCCTCTCTCTCCCCCACCCCTGCTTGTGCTCTGTCTCTCTCTGTCTTTCAAAAATGAATAAACATTTAAAAATAACATTTAAAAAAAACAGGTTTTGCTGTGAACTTAAAATTGCTCTTAAAATCATCTTAAAATAACTTTTCAGAGAGTCCCCTGAGTGAATATTCATTGTTTATATGCTTTTCCTTCTCTGATTTCTTCTTGTTCATTGTTATCAGTCCAGGTAATTGCACATATTAATATTTAATTTAATAATCCCATTTGGTATAGGTAAGAAGAGAGTCTACATGAGATTTTCATGTCAAAAGCTTGCAGAGTCGATGTACTAGTTCCACAGTATGAACAAAATAAGTTTCTTTGAGAGAAAATCATAAGCACTATGTGCTATATCCTTCCCAGATAAAAAGGAGCTATTTTATATCCATCAAAGTTGAAATAAGGTTTAGTTTAGTGGACCAGAAAAATATTACCTGTTTTGACACAAATACAATAGAACAATTCCAAAGAAATCCAATTTTGAACAGCATTGCACGCAAGGATTAGAAAGTTTCAGAAGATTTGGATTTTCTGAATGCTTTTTGTTGTTTGAGGTGCTCTCCTAAGATTAACTGAGCATATTATGTAAGGATGAACCAGCTTTATCGTTGTGCTTTTTCAATCTCTTCGAAAATGAAAATTTAATCACAAGCCATCATATTCACAGATTCTCATCCATTCCAAGGATCTAAGGTTTTTTTTTTTAAGTTGTAGTATATTTTATTTCTTAAATCATTATAAAAAATGTCTAAGTTGTGAGATTTAAAACTATTCTGAAGTTTTTTATTTTTATTTTTATTTTTTTATGTAGTAGATACTAGTAAAGTGATATGCCAGTGTGAGCCCTGGATTGACAAGGGAGCCCCATAAAAAGCTTTGGTTCCCGATTAAATTGTCTTTTAAATAATAACACATAAAATCTCAACAAAGGTCTAAGGTTTTAGATGTATCATCCTCTTAAGAAGATATTCCTTGACAGCTGTCCCAAGGCCACTACTAGTATTCTTACATAATGATATAAACTAAAAACTATAAACAATGGGTGCAGAAAAGAAATTGGATTATTTCAGCCGGCTTAAATGATCATGTCTTTTTTTTTTTTTAATTTTTTTTTCAACGTTTATTTATTTTTGGGACAGAGAGAGACAGAGCATGAACGGGGGAGGGGCAGAGAGAGAGGGAGACACAGAATCGGAAACAGGCTCCAGGCTCTGAGCCATCAGCCCAGAGCCCGACGCAGGGCTCGAACTCACGGACTGCGAGATCGTGACCTGGCTGAAGTCGGACGCTTAACCGACTACGCCACCCAGGTGCCCCGATCATGTCTTTTTTAATGATGTTTTTAAAAATCATGTAATAGTGATAGCATGACATATAGAGAAAGTAAGTAATGGATCTGAGTTCTCTTTTCATATTTTAATCACCACTTTTCAAACATTGCCTTAGCAATCATGTATTCACTGTAAATACTTATTGAGTAACTACTTTGTGGCCAGCCTACTTCTAGGTACAGTGATATAGAAGTGAACAATTGACTTAGGATTTATTCCCCAGCTTAAGATTCTCCATTATAATTAAGAATTCTTACATTACCTGCAAGGCTAAATCAATACACAAGTCTTTACATCTATGAGCTTAAGTCATACAAGATCCCCTGAGTTTATTCCCCTGTAAACCCACACTGTCCTACTGCCCTTCTCTTTGTCTTTGAACATGTCAAACATTTTCCTGCCTCAGGCCATTTGCACTAGTAGTTATTGTTATCTGGTATGCCCTTCCTTAAGATCCTATGGTTTCTTCTCATTATTCAGATCTCTGTCAAAAGTGCAACTTCATAGGCCTAAATAAAATGGGTCTCAACCCCACTCTCTAATCACTATCCTTTAATACTGTTTTTTTTAATCTAAAATAAGAATTATTGGAAGTTATCTTACTTATTTTTAAATATATGCTGATTTTTACAAATCGTTTATGCCCTTTCTGATATTGTGACTCCATTTGACAGCCATTTCCCAATTTTTTGCGCTTTCTCCGAGAACCTACCATGTGTTGTTCCTGGATGACTTTGCTCTTTGTTCTATTATAGCACTGAGTACTCTCTGTGTTATAGTGCTCTTTGTACTTGACTGCCCCTAGCACTAATATGTGCTTCACGTCCATATATACAGCTCCTGCAGCAATGCAGTACACCGTGATTTCTGGGGAAAAGAAAAAACTTATTGAGCAAATTAATGAATTAATTTTTACATTTGTACAATATTTACCACTTAATTACTACATGCTGTTTCCACCGTTTCACATAAATAAGGGGAAAAGGGTGTAAGCTTAATATCTCTTCTTTATTAAATGTTGCAGTGTTATATTCTTTTATTTTTTTAAGTATTTACTTTTGAAAGAAGGAGAAAATGTGAGTGGGGGAGGGGGATAGAGAGAGAGAAAGAGAAAGAGAGAGAGGGAGAGAGAGGTGGGAGGTTAGAGACAGAATCCCAGGCAGGCTCCACACTGTCAGCACAGAGCCTGAGGCAGGGCTTGAACCCATGAACCATGAAGTTGGATGCTTAACCGACTGAGCCACCCAGGTGCCCCAAAACAGTGTTATATTCTCACCCTAAAATTCTCAGAGTCATGCATTCTTACAAGCCACTTGTGAGTTCTAAAGTATTGAATCTTTTTTTCATTAGAGGTCTATAACAGAAAGCAAGTACCAAGAACTATGAATGTTTGGGGTACTACCATTTGAAATTTCTGTTCTAGGTCACATAATTCCCTTAAGCTAATTATGGAGAAAATCTCTGACATTTCATAGGAAGGAACTCATTTGCATATATGCATGAGAGGATAGGAGAAGCTTTATGTACTAATATTTTAATTATTCTTTGGATGTTTTATTTCTATAACCATTTTAATATATATCCCTTCTGTAGCAAAGAGCATATTGAATTTCTTCCAACAGTGACAATATCATTGGAATTTCTTTCACCAATGATTATAGTTCTTCAGTATCCTGAAACTCAATTATTTATTAATTTCTCAAGGAGAAGTATGCTTCCTACTTATTAACATCATAATAGGTAATTCCTCCTATTCAGATAGATTTTATGGAGTAAATCTTAGATAAGAAAAAACAGAATACTTAATGGCCTGATTATATGCAGAGAACAAAATATATATCTATTTGATTATGCTTATTTTCATAAGAATTCTGTTTCAGGGTACCTGGGTGGCTCAGTCACTTAAACGTCTGACTCCTGATTTCAGCTTGGGTCATGATCTCACAGTTTGTGAGACTGAGCCCTGCATCAGGCTCTGCGCTGACACCCTGGATCATGCTTGGGATTCTATCCCCCCCACCTCTCTCCCTCAAAATAAATAAACATAAAAAAAATAATTCTGTTCCAAAATGGAATTTAAGTCCCCAAATACTCATAAGAAAACAAAATAAAATAGATCACCAATTAATGTAGCTATAATGTGTGCCACTGAGGTAACTTCCTCATATATCACTGGAATCAACCAGAATAAAGACACTCTTGCTAGACTCATACAAAGAGAAATAATTCAGCTTTTATATTCAAATATTATTCTTCCATATGTGGTTAATATACATATCAATGACAGGAACATCAGAATCTTTATTAAATAACTAAACTGGGTCAAGTATTAATTTAAAGGCATTACTTAATTCTCCAATAACCTTAGATCTAGAATCAAGTTTTTAAAAAATATTAAACTAATTCCTCATAAAAGGATACCTTTCATTACTTTATTTCAGAATGTTGTTTTATATAACATATAACATATTTCTCTAGAGTTATGTTCTCAAGAGTATAGTAATTTTTATGATCTGGAAAAAGGTATGGGCTGGCATTGCTTTTGCTTTCTATTTTATTGAAGCAGTCAACTTGAACTGAAATTAATGCAAGAGAGAAATAAGCATAGTTCAATGGAAATTTCCATGCCCCACGGTCTGTGGTGTTCTTTGTAGAAATCTAGGGTGAAATGGCAGTGATTTCCATTCTAAAATTTTTTTCCAACATTCTTTTCAATGCCTTTGATAGTGCGTGCAAAGAGGTATTGCAGTCACTGGCAGCCACACTTGCCCAAATACTCACGATGATTGCACTTTACGTAGATTTATATGTTGAGGATTTTACACACTGAGATAGTCAGGAATTCATGTCCACATTCTTCCAGTGCAAAAAAAAAAAAATGTGCAAACCACATGCCAATTGATTATGTGTAATACCTCAACTTGGTCAGCACTGCTTTAAAAGAAAGATGAACTCAGGAGCATACTGGAAAAAGAGAAAGTGTGGCCTAGAAGAAAGGAATAAAAGAGAAAAATGGTAGATGGGCTAGATTTTTATCTTGGAGTCCTACAACAAATTTAGGTTGATTTTCTTATTACCTTCTCCATTTCCCCACACATGTGTCATACTCAGTCCATATTGTTTTCCAAATCATTTTATTTTTATTAATCTTTTACAACCAGTACAGTAATTAATTCCAGAAACAGGCTTTTTGGCTTCCTGACTTCACATTAGCAAAGATAGTCCTTTAGGACTGAAAGAAATGATCTCTGGCATGCCATGTGTACAGTTTTAATTTTAAATTAGTAAAATGTTTGGCAGAAATATTAGGGACAAGTGAGGGTGTACAATGAATGAGATAACAGTTCCATTTTTCCCACACACAAGTGAAACTACTTGCCATGAGGGCAGGTAGGATGTGGCCATGCTTCCCTACCATGGTGAGGGAATTTCTCTCCCACAGTGCATCCTGGGAAGTGATCTTGTTTTATAAACCCTCCAAAGGCTTATGATTATGACAAGAGCCATGTTGGAAAAAAAAATAAGCAAGCTGACCATGCTGTAACCATAATGCTTTTCCTATTCCATGTCTATATACTGAAGATGATCCCTCTGTAACACGTGCATTTTCCCCATAGTGAGCTCCACTCAGCTGATGTGTCAACTTATGGTCTAAAATGCAAGTATATCTGTTGGGTAAACTATGGCCCTAATTACAGAAGCATGAGGGATGAAACTGATTTGTGTTAACAGTTATTATGTTCACCCTTCTACAACCCTATGCCCTAGATTTTAATGTAATTTTTAATAAATAAGGACTCCCAAACTTGGACCTTTCCTGTTACTCCCATTAGAACTTTTAACCCATTAACCTCTAACCTTTCCCATTAACCTGTTTTTTTTAGAACATGGACCTTTAAACTGAGCAATAAAATGGCTTTTTCTAGAATAATTCATGTGCTTTTTACTCATGAGAATATGCCATACAAATGTAGGGGATTGAAAGTTCTCCACATTTTTTGGGATGAATACTTGATTCAAAATGAGACTTTCTCATAAGGAATCAAAATGGAGGCTTTATTTCTCTTCCTTTCTGGAGGCCAAGAAGTAATAATTGTATTATATATTTTTCAAGTTTTTATTTAAATTCTAGTTAGTTAACATATAGTGTGATATTGGTTTCAGGAGTAGATTCAGTGATTCATCATTTACATACAACATCCAGTGCTCAACACAAGTGCTCTCCTTAGAACTAACCCATCACTCATTTAACCCATGCCCTGCTTACCTCCCCTCTATCAACCCTCAGTTTGTTCTCTATAGTTGGGAGGTTTGCTCTCTTATGGTTTGCTTCCCTCTCTCTTTTTCTTTTTCCCTTCCCCTATGTTCATTCATCTGTTTTGTTTCTTAAATTCCACATATAAGTGAAATAATATGGTATTTGTCTTTCTCTGACTGACTTATGGAAATAATAATTTTAAAACATTGTGTTGTATTCAAAACAGAAAAGGATGATAGGTTGATTTAAGTAACTAAACAAACTCAAGGACAGCAACAACAGAACAAGAGCAATCATTGTGCTCTTTTGTGATTAGAACAGAGATTATTTAGTATACCTCCTCCCTTCAAAGATCTGCATTTGAAAGTAATCATCAGTTTAGCCAGAATGATATTTTGCTCTTTTACTTGTATTACTGACATTTTATAGTCTCCCCCCATTTCTCCTTTAGAAACTGTAATCTCAAAAGAATGATTTAAACACTGATGCATTTAGATAATACAATGTACATGATTGAGAAAATTTTAAATACTATAATTTAGACACTTAATGCCACAGTTATTTTCATATTAGTTACACCCTCATGCTAGTATAATTCTAATCTAAATTTCTGGCTCGACATGTTTGATTCTGTGGGCATAATCTCAGGTGTCCAAAGCCTTAGGTACTTTTCCATTTCATTTTATTTTTAGCCTTTGTTTGATTTCAATAATGTAATTATTGAAACAATTAGGAAAAAAGCACAGTGAGCAAACTTTCAAAACCTAAAATTCTATGAATCTGTAAAAATCACCATGCCACTGACCAAATTTAGAAGCTATCAAATAAGCTTAAATCAGGTCATTTTGATCTAGACTATTTTTATCCTCAGAGAAATAAAGAGGCAACTTTTCTGCCAATGAGCAGTTTTTAAAATATTTTTAAAGAGATTTTATTTTTAAGTAATCTGTGCATCCAACGTAGAGCTCAAACTCACAACTCCAAGATCAAGAGTTGCATACTCACCTGACTGAACCAGCCAGGTGCCTCTTTAAAAAAATGAATAAATAAGATTTTATTTTTAATTCATGCCATTAAGTAGTTTAAAAAAATGTAAAAACTCCTTTTTCACAGATTGATTATCCCCTTCCCATCTCACCTGTTGGTCACCTGTCACATTAGTGAGAGCATGCATACCTTCTCTTAGGAACATAGCAAAAGTTACAGCTTTTCTTCCCAGCACAGGTGAAGCAATGAAAGTGAGGAAATTTGGAAGCCTTGTAAAGATCAATGAGAAATAAACACGAAGTTACTTTGCAAAGTATAAATTACTATTTACATATAAATACGGCCATTCTTTGCCCCATTACTATTATTATTGGTGCCGTTACTGCTGCTACTACTACGACTATAGTTAATAATTGGATTTTACAAAGCCTGAAAGAATCTCAAAGATCCTATTCGTCCATGAGAGGAGGTGAACTGCCATCAGTTGATAATAGGCCTTGTCACAGAGATCCATATCTGAATTGTGGCTCAATATTCAACATCTATGTTATCTGAGCCAAAGTACCTTAATTATCTGTGCCTCAGTTTCCTTCTCTGTAAAGTGGGAATACAAATTGTATCTGACCTTCAATTAAAAAAAAAATGTATCTGAGTAATTCTACTTCGGGTCATGATGGAGTAAATGGTACTAGACTTTTCTTCTGTGTAAATAACCAGATAAATATGTACAAATAACCTGTGTGTCTCTTTCCAGACATTAGGCTATACCCAGAGCCGACTGCCCTTAAAGAGAGGAAAAAACATGCTAAGACCTACAATTGTTTCAGCTTTCTGCCTGGATGTGTATTCCAGACTGTGGAGCAGGGAGAGAGAATTTATATAAGGGTGGCATTTTTGCTCAGTTGAGGAGTTAGCAAGCAGAAATCAGTGAAGCCTAAGCAGCTGGAATTTTTAGGGTGGAACTGTAAGGGGAGGAAGCAACACAAGAAAAGGCACTAAAATTTACAGAGGGGTTCCATTGGTCTTTAACTATGGAACTGTCACATGTGATCAGACTCCATGAGGCCATCACAGAATAATTACTGGAACAGGACAACTTCTGGGAGCTATTTGCTGAAAGATCACCAAATGAAATTTTTAAAGAAGCTGAATATATTCGAGGTCTGACCAGCCAGAGCAGAGTATCTTACAGAACATTCAGTAGAGAATCTACTATACAGTTAAAAACAAAACAAAACAAAACAAAAAAAAACCTTTAAGCAATTTAGTCTGTATTGGTTATCTTCATTGAGTCCTTCTTGTTCCTGTTTCATTTTCTAAACTTTGAGGTGAGGATGAGGGTAAATTTTACTAAAAGAGAGGTGGAGATGTGACCCTCTTCTTACAAAAGGAAAAAGGAATAAGAGAGAGATAAAAAAAATAAACATGAGACACATACACATGAATCCAAAGGAAAAGGGACAAATGTCATAAAAATAAGAGTTCTGAATCACTTTAATACTCATGACAAAAACTCTTACCTCTCAGCGCCATGACCTAATAATATTCTTCACCATGACCTCCATCAGCGCTGCTTTTTCTTGGGGGTAGAATACAGAGGGCTTCAATTCAGCTAGAGAGTCTGAAGTTTTCCATTAGTATCATGACCTGAACTCCAGTGATAGCAACATGGAAAAGGAAATAAATTGAGAGATGCTGCAGAGCGATAAATACAGGAGTTTCAGTGATTAAAATGAGGGAAAACGGTGGCACCATAAATAGGATATGGGCCATGTATATAATAGACAAGGATACAAAAAGTACACAATGCCTTGAACATACGGAGACAAGTCTAATTTTGTGTATACAGAATCGGGCTGGTGTATCACTGAGGTGAAGCTGTGCAGCTGATAACAGAACAAGGAGACATATTTTATATGAGCTGTGGAAATAAATATATAGATTTCAAAGTGATCTGTTTGGAGGTGACTATAGACTTTTAGAAAATAATTAAGGAAGAAGTTGACATTAAGGGAAATAAAATAAGTTTAGATAAAATGTGAAGTAAATGGAAGATGAGCCAGCCAACATAGATGAAGGGTGAGAACACAGATGAAGTGAGAAGTGAGATTACCAGTGTTGAATGGGTAAATTAACTTGCTAGGGCTGTGTGATATTGCGATTATAGGAAGAAATATATGTTTACTTTTTGACATCCTTCCAGCACAGACCTCCTAAAACCATTAGGATTTCCTAAGGAATGGAAACAATAAACATGTTTCTGTTGTCAATGAAGTGACTTTTGCAACAAACCTAAGGATGAGGGCTGGTTTCCAGGAGAGCCAACCTGTGATTATAGACTGTTGAAACTTTCAGTTCCATTCCACCCTTAAACAAACATACTGGGAAGAGAGGGGCTGGAGATTGAGTCCAGTCACTAACAGCTGATGATTTAACCAAGCATGCCTATATAAAAAAACCTCCATAAGAACCTAAAAGGGTGGGATTTGGAGAGCTTCCAGGTGGGTGAACATGAGGAGATCAGAGGAGAGTGGCAAAGTATGGTAGCTCCACATCCTTTTCCCAAGCCTTGCTCTACGCATCTCTTCCGTCTGTCTGTTCCTGAGATCTATTGCTTTATAATAATCTGGTGATCTAGTAAGTAGTCTTTCTCTAAGTTCTGTGAGCTTCCCTAGCAAATTAACCTGAGGAGAGGGTCTTGGAAATCTCTAATCTGTAGTCAGAAACCCAGATGATAACATGGGCTTACAACTGGCATCTGAGAGGAGCATGGGGGAGGAGGGCAGTCTTGCAGAACTGAGCCCTTACCCTGTGGAATATGATGCTAGCTTTAGGTAGATAGTTGTCAGAATTGAGTTGAATAGGGCACCCAGCTGTTGTCAGAAAATTATTGGTGGTGTGGGGAATCAACACGCGCACACACACACACACGTGCACACAAATAACTGAGTGTAGAACCCTTTTGCTGCCATAACAAAATACCATAGACTGTGCAGCTTAAACAAAAGAAATATATTTTCTTACCATTCCGGAGGCTAATTGTCCAAGATCAGGATGTCAACAAGTTTGAATTCTTCTGAGACTGCTCTCCTTGGTTTGCAGGTAGCTGCCATTAACTGTGCCATGCAGGGTTTTTTCTCTGTAAAGAAAGATCCCCAGTGTGTCTCTGTAGGTCATTAAGAGCCCTCTATTATAAGATCACCAGTCAGATTGGATTAGGGTCAACCCTAACAGCCTCATTTTTACTTAATTACCTCTTTAAAGGACCTATCTTCAAAGAGAGATACATTCTGAGGTGCTGGGGGCTAGGACTCAACATATAAACTTTGAGGGAATACAATTAGCCCATAACAATGAGAGAGAAAGAAAAGGATTTCAAGATATTTACAATAGATTAGAAACTGTCTAAAACTAAAACTAAACTATCTACTGAAAGATATCTACAATAAACTATAGAGTGAGGATAGAGAGATTACAAAACATGAGCTGTGGAATTCATAAACAAAATAGTATGAAATGGATAGAAGACAGAATGTAAAGGATTAGGATTGAGTGTTTGAATGGGCATTGAAGACAGATATTGCAATTTGAGGGTATAACAAGAATGGAAGGACCATTTTTTCAAGTGCAAAGATCTGTGCACTTTCAGTTGAATGGAAAAAGTTGATGATACATGATGTAATAGATATGGTTGATGGAAAAAAAATTGTGAAGGACGTTGGAAGGAAATAGATTAGAAGGAAAAGGTGTTAGGGGATTTAATTTGCAAGATTTTTTTTAAGTCATGGAGAGAGAAGTTGAATATGCCCGTTGGTTTCAACCTTCATTAAAGTAGGTAGCTAGGCCATCTTGAAAAAAAGGAAAGTGTTTGTCCTTCTCTGACTGACTGATTTTACTTAGCAACTTGTGTGATGTATCTAAAATGGTCAAACACAAGGAAGCAGAGAGTAGAATACTGGTCATGAGGGGTTAGGGGAGTAGGAAATGGGAAGTTTCTATTCAAATGGTATAGAGTTGCCATTATATGAGATGATTATATTCTAGAGATCTGCTATCCAACATTGTTCCTATAGTTACAATACTGTATTGTACATTTAAAAATTTAAGAGGGGGGATTTCATGTTAAGTGCTCTCACCACAATAGAAAAAACAAAAGTGGTGCAGCTCCAGCTTACTAGTAATGCAAACACATAGGAAATGATGGAGAAAAAAGAAGTTAATGTAATAGTGGCATTGAGTAGGTTTAAGAGGAAGCAACAAATGAGAGGTTGAAGATAGGTAATTGTATTTAAAGATGTGTTTGGTGGAATGCTGGAGAGATAATAGGAATGGAACGTTCTTGTGCTTCAAGAAGAAACAATGCTAACACTAGGTTTCAAGGATTTCAAATAAAGAAAAGTAGTTTAATTTCACTGAAGAATGGATGGGAGATGAGCTAATATCAGGCAGCTGACATTAACAAAAGTAATCTTTTTTTTTTCCCTGTCACTCTTAGTGGCCCTGCTCACATAATAAACCACATTAAGAGCTAAGGGGTTATTTTAATTCTGTAACAATGCCTCATCTTTGAATTATCTGAGTGGTTCTCATTATAAACTTTTGTTGCAAATTTTAACAGGCTGAATATACACAGCCTTAGGAAAGCTAATTTGTTTCAAAGGAATTCTTTAATAGCTATTACAAAAACTAAGAAAAAATAGACCTTAAAAAAAGGATTAAAGTTGATTTATCTATGTTTCAGAAAATGCAAGCTAACTGAAAATACAACATGCCTCAATGCATGGAAATTGTTGTCATAAAAATAAATTATCTCAGTGGATATGCATTCAGAAAGTGGTAAATAATGCTGTTCACTCATAAGAACACATTTTAAACTGGAAAAAATTACAGACATCTCCCATTAAGAAAGATAGCCTCTTATGTTCTTGTAATATAGACACACTAAATGGTATAAAATCACAGCAGAGTCAGCAAGTCTGAAAACTCATGAGGTCATGTCTACATAAAGATAGTAGTAGGATCCAGGTTCAAAAATTATATTGTGCCCATGTTGCCTGTTCTCATTCCATTACAAGATAATGTAACTAAAATAGATAAGTGGATTTTTTATCTATGGTTTCATAGGATTCAGAAAAATTTGGTACATAATCACACTCACAAGGAGATAAATTTGGCAGGGTAACATATTCACTTCCATTGCAGTTCAAAGGAATAAAAGAGTGCATTGACCTCTTATTCTTTCTATCTGATCTGCTCTTCCTGAAAAGCCTCCAACCCCAGTGGACTACTGAAGGAAGGAAAACTGAATTTACCTAATCCAGTAATCTTAGTTTGAGTCGATAATGTCAAACGATCCTTTTTTTGGGGGGGGGGGAGGGAAGGGGAGAGAGTAAAAGCTGGGGAGGGGCAGAGAGAGGGGAACATAGGATATGAGGCAGGCTCTGCATTGACAGGTTGACAGCAGCAAGCCCAATGTGGGGCTCAAACTCCAGAACTGCGAGATCATGACCTGAGCCAAAGTCAGACGCTCAATTGACTGAGCCACTCAGGTGGCCCACAAATGACTCTTTAATTCCATTTCTTTGGAATAAAAGGTTTTCTTTCAGATGTCTATCTCTTACCTTTTGAGAGAAGGTGACCATTTATGAATTCTCATGTCAGCAGAAGAGACTCAGGTTGTAAACCCACATGTTTTATGTAGGAGTGCTGGCAATACTGACTCCATCTTGTTCATATCCCAGCAATGACCTCCTTTTGAGCTAAGTGTTCCAGACCCCTTGGAGGTTAATGTATGCCTGACTAGAATGCAGGTAGGCTTGTTCTGATTTTCCCTAAAGTTTAGATAACTAGTAGAGATAACAGATTCTTTCTCTTTGGCACACAGATGATACCACGTTAGATGACTACCCTTTGACCTTATCATAATGCCCCTTGCTCTATAAAATCTGGGCATTTTTTTCTTCTTCCAGATTTTTATTTAAAGTTAGTTAATATATATTGCAATATCAGTTTCAGGAGTAGAATTTTATGTTTCATCACTTGTATATAATACCCAGTGCTCATCGTAACAAGTGCCCTCCTTAATACCCATCACCAATTTAGCCCACCCCCTCCTCCATCAACCCTCAGTTTGTTCTCTATCAATAAGAGCCTCTTATGGCTTGCTTCTTTCTTTTTTTTCCCTTCCCATAAATTCCTAAATTCCACATTTGGGTATTAAGCTACAAACGCTGTGTTGCATAGTTGTGTTTTGCCTGGATTATTGTCCATCCAACTCCCCCATTAGTAAGTTACTCTGAACAAAACTCTGTAAATGGCATGGTGTGGCTTGATTCATTTTTTGGTCCCAAAGTGACTTTGCAGTCTGGAGGATACTTTACTGTCCCTCCTCCACCTTCTAAGAATGCTCCATGCATCTTCTATGATCTTGGCTGTGGGGAGTCTTGAACTGGTCAGCTCTCTGTTCTGGTTAAGTATGACTAATCATATGTTACTCTACTTGTGTTGTTCTGGCAGCCACTTCTGGACTATGGCTACAGATACTTGTCCTATGTCTCGAATTTCCAATCTGTAATAGCTCTGTCATGAAACTGCAAGTTTGACAGGATGCCTACTGTCCCACTTTGCACATCTACTTTTCCTCTCAGGGTGTATCTGTAGGCCCAGAGCCATAGCACAACAAATAAAGGCTTAGAGGAACATATGCATGCACATCTTCAAGCCTATCCACATGCCTCTGGACATCACCACTGGCACATTGGATCCAGAGAATTTTCCTAGGGATTTGCAAATGCCATCACAATTTCCATAGAATTATGCCACTTGCCACTACGTTTCCAAATTCTAACCTACAAATATGGATGTTTCTCAAAACCCTCACCTTAAAGTTTTGGTGCTCAGTGATAAAGAAGAAAGGAGTTTTGACATTGAAACTACCTTATTTACCTTAGGAGAGCAATACTTATGACCTAATCATCATAAACAGATGGGAGTGTCTTCTCTGCAATATGAAAGAAAATATATGACTAGAGTCTGTTAGGCTTATCTCTTCATATACTAAAAAGATTTAGAAAATCCTATCTCTGGAAAAGCTTAGATATCTAGGTAATTGTATTTCATGAAAATACTATTTCTAGCATTATAAACCGAGTACAGCATTAACTCTTAAGCTCCCTTTTCATTCCTGCTCCATCAACTATCACTCTCCACATACACACTGAAAAGGATGCCTTAATTCTGACGGACTAGTGAGACCATCACAAACCCATTAAATAAAAAAAAAAGGTGCCTTAATATATTTCAAAATATCATATTCCTTATATTTAAAAAGGAAACTGTAGAATTATGCTAGAATTTATTTGAATTTGGAATCTATTATCTACCAGTTTCCTCCAGGCTTTCCACTAACTTCCTTTGAAATGAGAGAACCAAGAGAGCAGGGCTTATATTGTATTATTTCCCTATTATCCACACATTCGTCAGGCCAAATCGGAAATGGATTCCCTATGTAAACATGAGTTATCCCTGAGAACCCATAACTCTGAGATGATCCAGTATCTGATGAAAAAACAAAATTATAATACTCCATTTTTCGATGTGTGGTAGGATTCTATTAATATCTGCTTATTGATTGTCTACCTGATTACTGTAAGAAGCATTAGTTTCTTGCTGGCTGTTAGAGGCCTCCATTCCTCACCATATGGGCCATAGGAAAGCTTTAGTGTTCTCCTGACATGGAGATAGCTGCATACCTTTTATGATCTGGTCTTGGAACTGTGAGACTGGCTGTGATTTTCACTTTCACCATATTCTGTTTGTCAGAAGCAAGTTATTAAATCCAGCCCACTTTTAATATGGGGGGAATTAAGCTTTACCTCTTGAAAGCACTGTAAGATAATTCGTGGATGTATTTTAACATCACAACATCCTCCTACAGAGAACTTCTTTTCTACCATAATAATATATCTGACTTTCCTGGACCCAGAGGTCTGTAACCAGATCAGGCCAATAACTTCCATCCACTGGACAATTATGGTACAGAGTCTATTATCTTTTACTCTCCAACCCAAAAGCTATAGATACACTTACCTATCATAATCCCCTCACCAACATACTCTCTGCTCTCCAGATCTGTATATTTGTCCACCAGATTTCTGAAATACATTTCTACATAATTTCCTCATCTTACTATATGTTCTTAGTCTTTGCATATAAAAATCATAATGTATCTCTGAACTCTAGCTCAAATGCTACCTCATGTTAAAGTTTTCTTTATTAAGAATATCTTGCTCCCCTTCCCATCCTCTTACATTCTTTCAGTTCATCTTTTGATTTAATCATTGCTGAGGCAAGCAGCTTTGTACAGATGTGACCAGACAGCACCTCCCATTAGCTGTACCAGTGATCTTTTTGCTTTCTGTCCCGAGCTTCACTGACACAGGACACTTGTGGGAACCAATATGGCCACTTATATGCAACCTGGGAGTGTGGGAGAGTTAATGTCCCAGTGGGCGATTATTTATAGAGTAGAAAGAGAATTGCTGTTATTAAGTTCTGACCTCTTTTGTCCTTAGGCAGTTCTGGAACACACTTCCATGGTTCCATAGAAGGTCCAGGGAGAATCAAGCCAAGATGCTGTTAGTAGTGACCTATTCAAGAATATACCCTGGAGTTGGTTTTTTTCTCCTCCCCTATATCCCTCAGCCTCATCTGCCACTCCTTTTCCCTGCAACTATTTCTAAAAATAAACTACCTGCCTACTAGCAATATTCTCTCTCTCTGATTCCAGGTCAATAGCTTGAGGAAGACATTCTCTCTGATCATGATTAAAAGCAATCACTTCTTTCTTGTTTATCACAGTAGGTCTTCTATGTTGTCTTTATTATGCCTCCTTGTACTTGGCTGTACAATTTTTTAAAGTGAAAACAGTGTGCTATTTATCTTCTTGGCCATGATGCCTACCCCAGAGTTTTTCACATCATGGGTTTTCAATCATCTCTTTTTTTTTTAAATGTTTATTTTTGAAGGAGAGAGAGACAGAGTAAGTGGGGGAGGAGCAGAGAGAGAGAGAGAGAGAGAGAGAGAGAGAGACATAGAATCTGAAGCAGGCTCCAGGCTGTGTCAGCACAGAGCCTGATGCAGGACTCGAGCTCACGAACCTCAGTATCATGACCTGAGTTGAGGTCGGATGATTAACCTATTGAGCCACCCAGATGCCCCTTTCAATCATTTCTTGAATGAAAACATATCTTTTAAGCTCCTAAAAAGTAGATGACATAGTGATTACATATGCATGTTGTCCACAAAACCAGATAAGTAACATCTCTGTGAAATGTGCACTATAACATTTGGTCAATGAGACAAATCAATTTCAACTTGTTTAAATTTTCAAAACAGATGCAAACTCTGCCAATTTGGATTTTGTGAGGCATCTCTTTTAGCAAATTATAGCTATAGATTTATGGGGAACTTTCATCAATTTTAAGGACTGAATAAAACCCAAGCATCTTGGGAGGATCATCTGAGGCTATGTTGTATGATATCAGGAAAAAGAAAATAACTTACAGAATAGTCAGATTAATGTAAGATGAAAAGCATTACATTAACATAAAAAACAGCCCTAACATTTCCCTTTGCCTTTATTTCATAATGTTCTGCAGCATTGAGGGAGACTAGCAAAAAATCCTTCTTATCTATTTGGTTGGTAAGTTTCCCAAATCTTCACAAAGTCAACATATTTCATTTTAAAGAGTTATAAAGTATAACTGTTGTCCCCATTCCTATTTGACTTTCTTAAAATTAATTTCCCACACACAACAGCCAAAATATTTTTGAAAATCCCTATCAGATCATGTCATCACCCTGCTTAAAATATGAGATGTTAGGATTAATCTGCCTTCTTACCCTGAATTACATAGCCCTATATATTATGGCTCTTACCTGCTTCTCCAACTTTTCTTACCACTTTCACTCTTGATTACAGTGCTCAGTACACAGTCCAACACTCCCTAACATTCAAAATTTTTTTTTTCATGTTGAGGTCTTCACCCTACTTCCCTCTATCTGAAATGTTGTTCTGTTTTCTTTCTTTTTTTTTTTTTTATGTGAGTCCTTATTACCCTTCAGTATCAGTTCAATGTTACCTTCTTAAGATAATTCTCCCCTAATAATCCTATCTAATGAAACCATATGTGAACATTTCTTTCATAGCACCTTTTATAATTCAACATTAAATTATATGTTTGTTTATTATTATTTTTTCCTTATCTCGCTCTTCCCCCATTAGGTCCATGAAAACAGTGACCTTGTCTTTTGCATGCATTGCTATATCCCTAGTGATCTGTCCATAGCAGGTGGTATTCAATAGATCTCTATTGAATAAATGAGTGAGAACATTATATAGCATGGTGGGAGGAGCATAGGGCCTTAGAGTCAGATTGACTGGTTTTGGATATCAGCCCCACTGCCCACTAGCTATATACCATGAGCAATTTAGTTGATCTCATTATGCCTCAGTAAAATAGAAATGATGAAAAGCCAATCTCTACATTATTGTGGAGATTAAATGCCTAGAACACAGTTAAGCATAAAACATACTTAATAAACATTAGCTTTATCAGAGTGGGAAGCAACATGGTCTTATTTAAAGAGAAGGAAACTGCCTATATGTCCACCACTCATTTTTAAAATTAGGAACCCTAATATTTAGAGGAAAGGAGACTGGTAGTGGAGTGGACTTTGTTCCCTTCATGTAGAAAGGGAAAATTTAAAACTTTTCCATTAGCATATCCCTGAAAAAACAGGCCACAAGCATGGGGTGACTTAGCCAGCTAAGAAAAATGTCTAGGAGGCAGTGATTGTTTTTCATAGAGTACTACACATAATGACGTGAAAGATTCTCAGAACAGGCAAAGTGGGTAAATGCTATAATTTCCTATGATTAACTCATGAAAAGATTGAATAATTTTCCAAAAGAGACTTTATACAGATGAAAAACACTATTTTGAACCAGGAGAAATGGATAAGCTAAATTTAAGGTTTATTTTTTGTTCTTTATTCCAGTCTTTTGAAACTAGGGTTAGATAGTAAGATGAAATCAGTAATAGGAAATAAAATTACAAATTCTGCGAATTTGACTTATAGTGTATACCTTTTGAAATTCCAGACACACACATACACACTCATTTAAAATGGTTTTGAATAATATTTTAAAACATACTATGAAAAAATTCATCAATTATGCCGTGTCTGACGCCAAGGAAAAAGTCCTTGAACTTGAGTGTGCAAAAGAATCGGCATGGTGATGTTATCCAATTACAGATATTCAGTCTTTAACTCCAAAGAGTCCGATTCAGTAGGGTTGGGCGGGCCTGGAGATATGCATTTAAAAAACTCATAGATGACCAGTCATATGGCAGGCTGCATGAGGAATAAACTTCAATAAAACTCTTTGCTTTAAAGACTTGTCAGACTGGTAGTTTCAGCAAATTAAGAACACACTTTCACAGGGCTTAGTCCATAAGGAAATAACAAGCCCAGACTTTAGATTGTATGAAAAGAGGGGGAGTAAGTCATTGAAAATACAAATGCCATCTGCTCATAATCTGAAAACCTAATAACTATCATTGGCCATATCAACTGATAACCAGAAAGTGTTGAAATACGTTTTTAAAAAATACTTTAAAGTGGCCAATTAGCTCAGTTGGTTAGAGTGTGGTGCTAATAATATAAAATACTTTAGGGAATGCAAACTCTGTATAATTAAAAAGGTTAGGGGAAAAAAAGTCTTACACAGAAATGAAGACAAAATTTCATTTATTCTTCTACTCTTCCTAATTATTTCATTTCCAAATAGCTTAAATTATAACCTGAAGTCAAATATAAGGTGTGCCAACTGCTGACAAGTACCCTTAATTTTATACCCTTAAATGCTGATAATCAAGGGCAAATGCATTCCCATTGGAGTCTCAAGTGGCTTGAGCCAATATGTCATTTAAAAAAGAATTTTCTTCCCACTTTGTGGTTCCATCTATGTATTACATTCAGTGACAGGCAAAACTAATCCATGCTGTTAAAGGTCATGATTGTAGTTGCCATTGAGGGAAGAGGAGTGGTAGGGACTGGGGATAGAGGACTGGGGGAAAATGAGGAGGTTTTGATGGTGCTGGTGATATTCTATTTCATGATCTGGGAGGTAGATATACAAGAGTTTAAACAACAGTGAGCTATATACATAGGACATGTACCTTTTGAAATAACTTTTTGTAAAAAAAAAATTAAGTTAAAAAAATAAAATGTTTTTGTTGTTGTTTTAGAATACTTTTAGATTTACAGAAACATTGTAAAGATAGTCCTGAGAATTTCCATATACCTCACACTCAGTTTCCCCTATTATTAACATCTTACATTTGCCACAGTTTATTCAGATTTTGTGTTCCAGGATTCTAATCCAGGATTCCACACTGCATTTAGATATCATGTCTCCTTGGCTGTGATGGTGTATCATCAATTTTTGATGACCCTGACAGTTTTGAGAATATGGTCAGGTATTTTGCAGACTGTCCCTCAATTAGGATTTGTCTGATATTTTTCTCATTATTAGACTGGGGTTATGGGCTTGTGAGAGGAAGTGGCATTCTCATCACATCATATCTGGAGTACATACTATCAACATGACTTAACACCGTTGATGTTAACATTCATCACCTGTCTAAGGTAGTTATTGTCAGATCTCTTCACTGTAAAGTTACTGTTTTTTCTTCCTCCTTTCTGCACTTTGCTCTATGGATGGAAATCACTTATGCAGCCCACACTCAATGTGTAGGAAGTTATGCTCTACCTACTTGAGGTTAGGATACCTACATAAATTATTTGGAATTCTTCAGCACAGGAGAATTTTTCTGTTTCTTCCTCTTTATTTGTTTATTCTCGTAGTTAATTAATATGATCTAATAAATATTTATATTTTACTTTGGATTGAACTAATACTGCTTCATTATTTGTTCAAATTTTACCAGCCCTGGTCACTGGGAACCATTTTACTTCCTGAGTTCCTGAGTCCTTTTGATGTATGCACACACAGTGCCTTTTTGTTTTGTTTTTGTTGTATTTGTTCGTTTTGGCAAACATTCCCTTCCTTTCAGGCACTACAAAATGCTCCAGGCTCCTCCTACACATTTCCTACTTCAGGCCTAGAATCAGCCATTTCTTCAAGGAGCAACTGGCTCTTTTTATTGGAGAATGAGAAAACCAAGATCTGAGTACTGAGTGTGATCACTGCCACTAGAATGTTGTTGATTCTATGCCCTGTCAGCTGACAGATCAAGAAAATATGTGTGCATATACTAGCTCATGTATGTTTAAATATCTATACATATCTCTATATGTCATCACCTGCTTCTATATTAAGCTGAATATAAATTTACATAAACTCGGGGCGCCTGGGTGGCGCAGTTGGTTAAGCGTCCGACTTCAGCCAGGTCACGATCTCGCGGTCCGTGAGTTCAAGCCCCGCGTCAGGCTCTGGGCTGATGGCTCAGAGCCTGGAGCCTGTTTCCGATTCTGTGTCTCCCTCTCTCTCTTACCCCTCCCCCGTTCACGCTCTGTCTCTCTCTGTCCCAAAAATAAATAAACGTTGAAAAAAAAAAATTTAAAAAAAATTTACACAAACTCTACTCCATCACCCCATGAATCCTTCTAGTTCTTCTTCTCTATAGCCCCCCACTCCAACAACAAGAAACCTGGTATGCAACCCATGAATTTAATTGTTCAGTTGCAGTAGACATGTAAAACATTAGCAAAACTGTCAACCAGTTATGCTGTGCAAAACAGTTTTATCAACCAGGGTATAGTACTTACAAGCAGTTTCTTCTGCCTTTAGTCTTACAGACTCCACACATCTCCCAAATTACTTCAGTCAGCACCTTTCACTCCCTCCCCTTTAGTGAAGTTGTTTCACATTCATTTACTCTTGTAGTCTGTCCTGTGGTATCTTTTTAAATATTTGAATTGACTTTTTAAAAGTTTACATACCTGAAGGTTCATTCTTTGTGCTGGAAAGTTCTATGGGTTCTGACAAAAACATAGTTGCATATAACCATCATTACAGTATCATACTGAACAGCTTTGCCTGCTCCTAACATTCCCATTCCCTCTAAGTCATCCTTCCCCCACAACCACTGAACTCCTGGAAGCCACTGATCTGCTAGTTGTCCTGACGGTTTTGCCCTTTCTAGAATGTTATATAATTGAAAGTATATGTATGTGGCCTTTCAGACTGGCTTCTTTTCTTTAGTAATATGCATTTTAGATCCATCCCTGTGTTTGTGTGGCTTGATACTTTGTTTCTTTTGAGTAGTATTCTGTTGTATGGATGTAAACGAGCTCGTTTATCAATTTACCTATTGGAGGACATCTTGGTTGCTTCCAGCCTTTGGTGATTATCAATGAAGCTGCTATAAAAAAAAATTGTGTGTGGGTTTTGCGTGGATGTATGTTTTTAAATTATTTGGGCAAATATCTAAGAGTTGTATTGCCGAATCCCAAGTGAAGATTAAGTTCAGCTTTGAAAGAAACTGCCAAAGTGTCTTCCAAAGTAGATGTACCACTTTGTATTCCTTCCAGAAATGAATGAGTTTCTGTTGCTTTATATCCTCACCAACATTTGGAAATGTCAGTTGTTTGGATTTTAGCCATTCTAATATGTGTATAGCAGTATCTCCTTATAGTTTTAATTTGTATGTCCCTAATGACCTGTGATATTGACTATCTTTTCAGGTGCTTATTTGCTATCATTATATCTTCTTTGATGAGGTATTTATTCAGTTCTTGTGCTCATTATTTACTGATTTAATTTATTTTTGTGCTTGAAGAGTTCTTTGTATAATTTTGGTAGGTTCTTTCCTATATATGTTTTGCATATATTTTCTCCTAGTATGTAACTTGTCTTTCATTCTCTTAATAGTATGGTTTGCAAAAGTTTTTAATTGCATTAAAGACTAACTTACCACATTTTTGTCTTTTATAGATCACGCTTTAAGTGTTACATCAAAAACTGATCACCAAATTTAAGGTCACCTAGGTTTTCTCATATATTCTGGCAGTTTTAAATTGTTTCATTTTACATTTGGTATATGCATTTTATATGTAAGACATACATCAGTGAAGAACTCTTTTTGTTTTTGTTTGTATTTTTGTCAAGATGAATCTTCTATTCCAAGATACTATTGCCAAGTGTTCACCCACTGGCCTGAGCTGGATTAAAGAAAAGTTGTCTCCTGAAGTGGCCTGGCCTCAGTTAGATAGGCCAACACTTTGGTAACCACTCCCCCACATGCCATAACTCTAGTGGCTACCAAGATCAAGCTCTACCTTGGTGCTATGGTATGTAGTGTTCTAGTGTGTTACTCACTTTCCATGCTTCCAGGTGTAGATAGCTCTGGATCTTGGGTGAACTTGAAGGCTCCTGAAATCTTAGGTTGAATTTTTGAAAACGTATTATGGAGAAGAAGGGCAGAAGGTAGTGGTGGGTTGTACCTGGCATCCTCTTATATCCTTAGTTGCCATGTTTGATGTTGGATCCTGTAATGTGTTTTATGCTAAAGAAAAGACACAGTAACCCGACTTGATTATATAAACTAAAATTACTTTGTTCTTGTGCAAGTCTTATTTCAGTAACTGATACCGGGAGGTCAGATTGATAGCTCTTTGGAAACCATAGCACAGTTATCAGAAATGCAGGCGGGTGGGCATGGCTGACATTTTAAGAACTAGATTTATTATACAGCTAATTCTAAGGTTGAAGTACTCTCCCTTGGGTTGGAATCCAGTTTTTGTTAATTAAAAATCCATTTATCTAAATTGTGTTAGGTTTCCCACAAATCTAAAATGTGAACACCTGCAAGTGATATTGACATTCTAAAGCCCCGACTGCATAAGGATGGGGCGGTTATTTTTCATTGTCAGAAATGCCCTTTTTCCAGATCTCTCTATGAGGAAAATAAGTATATGGTAGAGAAAAAAAATGAAGCCCAGCATTATCCTCTGAGAAGATGGATACTTTTTAGAGGAAGGGAATGTCACTATATTGATAAATCCTTATTCTGAATTATTTTGCAGTAGATATTTAGAAGCAGTAGAACATTATGATAAATGAAAGCTCTGATACCAGACTACATGGTCTTGTATCCCAGCTCCAAAAATGATTCAATAGGGGAGCCTGGGCAGCTCAGTCACTTAATCCTCCAACTTTGGCTCAGGTCATGATCTCATGGCTCCTGAGTTCAAGCCCCCATAGGACTGGGCTCTGTGCTGACAGCTCAGAGCCTGGTGTCTGTTTCAGATTCTGTGTTTCCATCTCTCTCTCATCTCTCCCCCATTCACATTCTGTCACACGCATGCTCTCAAAAATAAACAAACATTAAAAAAATTTTAATGACTGAATAGTTGATCTTGCACAAGTTTCTTAATCTCAGTTTCCTAATGTATGCAGTACATAATGATAGTGACTCTATACTCACAGGGATATATTCTGGTTTAATTTAGTGCTGCTTTGGTCAGGGATGAAGTTCTTTCCTCAGCCCTATTTCCATTAGAATCTTCAAATTTCCTACCATTTTTTCAAGAAGGAGCTTACAAGCATCCAAACTGTGGAAAATCAGGTTCTTTGCCCTTGATAGATTGGTGAGGGTAGGGGAAATTCATGACCCATCACAGTTTCATCTTAGAAGTGTCTCCAAACCATCCAGTCTCTCCTTTACATTTTACATGTAACATCATTTTTTCCTCTCATTTCCACAGGCTATTTCGTCTACGAAAAAGTCTTTTTCTGGAAAGAAAACCATGTTTTCCCTATATATTGGCAATTTCTTTCAATCTTTCTTTTCCCTTTAGTATAAGATACACAGAAGGAAAATAGCCCCTGGGTTACAAATGCCAGAGAAGAGGTTAGAGAAGTCGGGAAGATAGCTATATTAATTAATACTTCAGGATATAATTCTACCATACATAGAACACCCAAAGCCTCATGCCTGACACTAGTAAGGGACTAATAACAGACTTGTTATTATCTAATCATAATCAACACTATAATCATGACTGTCTTAGTTCGGGCTGCTATAACAAAATGCCACAGATTGAGTAGCTTATAAACAATAGAAATTTAGTGTCAGGTGGGGGCCCTCTTCCAGAGCACAGACTTCTTGTTGTGTCATCACTTGGAGGAAGGGGCAAGGGAGCTCTCTGAGGACTCTTTTATAAGAACACTATCCCATTCAGGAAGGTTCCACCCACATGACCTAAGCAACTCCCAGTGTCCCCACTTCCTAATACCATCATTTTGGGGCTTTAGATTTTTAATACACACACACACACACACACACACACACAGAAATGACCCAGAAAGTTTTCCTGATGTGGAGTTTGGAAAAGATTATAAATAAGAATGCCTGACGAGAGAGAGAGTTAAAAAAAAAAAGAAAGAAAGAAACTGTCCTGACCACTTCAAATAGCAACTAAACCAATGATAGAGAACAAAAAGAGAGTGATCCAAGGGATGAAAGGAATCAGAATTGCCCTAAATGCTTTCTTGGACTAACTTGTACTTCACTCTAAATAGCAGCACCTTGATCTCAGATCCAGGGAAAACAGAGTCAGTCCTGTGTGGGGACCCACATATGTATTGGCAAGTGCCAATAGAACATTGTTCAGTAAACAGCAAGATGGGCAACACATTGCTCTCGTATCAGTCTGGACTTGGGTACTGGTCTCTCCAGAGCCTCAGGTTGTGCTAAAGCAGGACTCCCTGCAGGGCCCAGTCTGGGTGACCCCCTAATATTTTCCTTTTCTTTTCAGTACAAATGGTTTCCAAGTCACTTGGAATAAAAAAAAATGAATAAATAGGAAACTTGCCATTAGCAAGAAATAATGATGTAATTAGAAGATTGATCCCAATATAAAGGCGTAATCAATTTGAGAAGTCATTTTTTATTTCTTAAGCTGTACTTGGGTCAGTTTTACATGTTGTATTCAGAAGCTAGAATTACTCCTGTTCCTAAAATCATCAAGCATATTTATTTTCTTTCCATTTCTATGATCCTCTAGGATATTCTCTGAAGCTACTCTGTGGCTAAAGTGACTTAATCATTACTTTTTATTTGTTTTCACTAAACATTCAGATTTTTAGCACTGAACCTCAGCTTGACTTTTACATAATAATAGCCTATTTGCATATGCTTTACATGTTAATTGTTGTGCTGCTAATCTCTTTGCTATAATTAAAGTTAGCACTTCATTATAAAATCCTATTTTCTAAGTTTTATAGCATGACAGTAAACATTTCCTGAAGCTAATATTAACCTACCCACTTATTGCAGCTCCTTTTTATGTATTGAGATATGTGTGTGTGTGTGTGTTTGTGAGTGTGTATGTGTGTGTGTTTTCCCAAGTGTGGGGATGGTAAAAGCTTGGAAAGTTTTGCATTTTTGTTTTATTTTCATTTCTTAGCCTGAAGTTAAAGTTTACTCGAGTTTCATGATTGAACATTTCCATTAATAGTTGTTTTATCATTGCTACATTAGTTTGGGTTGCAAATATTGATGCAACATTTCCTATATCAAAACATTTTGTATTAAATCAATCCTACCATCTTACGATTCGTGGGGGTTCTGAATAATCTAAGTATACGAGTGTCTTCTTGTAATGGAAATAGATTCTACCAGAACTTTGCTAAGCGCTAACACCACTATTGAGTCAGCTGGTCTTATTAAGTTTAGACACTCGAGGAAAACCTCAAAGTACAGATATCATTTACTTTTCATCTACATTCCAAAACATGGAGCCACATCTATTTCCTCCTCTAAATCCATCTTTAAGTAACTGTGAAGAAATACTCTGAAAAGAACATGTGACAATATGGATTGGTTGTCAGGCAGTCAAAGCTTTATCTGGAAGTTTGACCAGGTACATGTCTCTTAACTTCTCTGGTATTTGGTTCAAAATATGAGGGTTTTGTTGAGATAATTTCTAGGCTCTACATGCTTTAAAATTCTGAGATTCTGAGAACTGAAAATTATAGAAGGCTTATGTTCAAATCTCAAATCTACTGTGATAAACTTTATTGTTCAGTTAATCTCCCTAGAGTTAGGCTTCTCATCTATGAAACAAAACAAAGAAAGTATCTGATATCTGTAGGCCTTTTCAAGTATAACCTTAAGGATCACAGATTACTAGTGCAGCAAAATAAAAAATGAAACCACAAATAAGGGCATGTTGAATGTATGTATTATGTTCTACTTTTTGCTAAAATCCCATTAAATGACACCAAAAGAATGTTTATAAGTTTTGGAGATTTGAAGATTGGGAGAGAAAATTTTATAAGAAAATGACAAGTACAGTGAGAATGGGAGGAGACCCAATAGCTACCAAATTTGGGAGCTAGAATGTTGAAGCAAAAGGAGGAACAGACTTGGTGCACCCAAGAAAACAGGAGCCAATGGTAGGGAAAGCAGAACAACAACCCTTCAAAAGGCTCCAGAATTCACTTTACTAGTTACTTCTGGAAATGGGGCAGAAAGTAGGGTTATACAAGGCTGACTGAAGATCCCTTTAAGGTATTGGTAGACCTCCACATATCCATCTCAGTTTTGCAACTGAGCAATGGCTCTTCCTCTATCCAGAGAGTGATTGCAGCTCTTTCTGGATTGACTCAAACTGAGGATTCTTGAACTAGGACACAGCAGACCAAATTGAAAGAGTCCATACAGAAAAGAAGGAGTAAACTGAAGTGCACGTACTACTTAAGTCTTCAAACCTTCTCTTTCACTTATCCCATAGAATGCCAGCAGCCAGGTCAGGAGACAGAATAAAAAAATCTCCAAGTACTCTGAATCAATCAGTCAAGAGGAAAGACCCGATGACATTGACAGAAAATGCTTCAATAAATAAATAGTCCAGATGAACAACCCACATTAAAACTACACTCAATACAACTTTACCTAGATGTTCCTATCACTGTTTTATTGTCTACACTAAAATGTAAATGGACAGCCAAAGGTAATCATGCATTTTAGACATGCATTTAATATGAAAGACAAGGCCAAAGGTGTACAAAAAACAGTATAGGAGGGTAACGTGGGAGAACCATTTTTTTAAGTGTTTTTTTTAATGTTTTCTTTATTTTTGAGAGAGAGAGAGGGAGAGAGCTTGAGTAGGGGAGGGGCAGAGAGCAAGGGAAACACAGAATCAGAAGCAGACTCCAGGCTCTGAGCTGTCAGCACAGAGCCCTCTGTGGGGCTCAAACTCACGAACCGTGAGATCATGACCTGAGCTGAGGTCGGACGCTTAACCCACTGAGCCACCCAGGCGGGGGGAGCCATTTTTTTAAAGCAAGGTGACAAAGAATTACCAAAAAGATTTGGAAAGATGAGGGGAAAGGGTAGGGATGGAGGGATGAAGAGCAGGAGGAGAAGAAGGAAGAGCCACTCTGTGGATAACTGATGCAGTTAACTGAGCCAAATTTCAACCAACCAATACCCAGAAAGAAAACTTTGTAAGTTATTTACCAATTAACTTCTTTCTTTAATATGAAGAAATCAAGAGGTAAATTCAGGCTTTATTCAAAGAAACTCCTAAAATGAGAACTTAACAATGACCTCTTATCTAAAAGTCTCTTTTAGTCGTGTTTGTTTGCATTCATTGCCTCAATTTTCTACTCAGTTTTCCTAGCTGAATTCTGACTGTAGTGACAGAAACATGCTGAATGTTTTCTTCTTGCTTGTTTTAGAACTGATTCAGAGGGAAGTCACGAACAACCCTTTCACATCTCTAGAGGTCCTCTGGGGGACCTACAAGGGCAATCCCAGAGGCTAAAGCCACACGTACACGGGGGGAACCAATGATTTGCTCCTGTCATTCTCAGCACATTGCAGTAGAGGTCTGTGTTAGAGTATGAAGTGGAAGGGATTGAGGCAGATCTATCTGAAACAGTCACCAGGTAGAAAGGAGGAACTCTCAATGGTCTGGGACCCCTGTGGAGAGCTCATGGCTGTGCTCATGAAAGGAAATCCACATGTACATTGATCCATATGTTTGATCTTCTTTCCTATGGCATTATCCAAGGAAAACCAGGAGCCCCAGCTCAGCTCAGCACTTTCTGTGCTTAATCCATCATAGGAGACCACTTGGTATGTGCATTTCACAAGCTGAATTGCCTACTTTTCTCTCAACTTTGTCTGTGTCCAGTTTCCATGTTTTAACCCAGTGCTTGGCCAGGCCCAGGAGCTCCCAGCTAAGAGAGGAGGCTATGCTGTGTGAAGTAGATTTGAAAGCAGCGCAAGAGGCAGAACACAGCTCTTCTAACATATTTTGTAGAGAAAGAAACCAATATGCTTCCTGTGTTTGTTTCTCTGTTACTCCTTCTTTATTAGAATGCAGGAAGATAATTATTCTGAAAACACCAATTTTTAATTTGAGAGGTATTTACTTTGTATTTTTAGGTGTGGAAATAATATTTAACTATATAGTATGCCCATGGTATCTCTTCTTGTTACAATATTCCCTACCTACTTCACAGAGGTGAAAGACATTGTCACACTTCAATGAAGGATCCTTCATAAACTGCAAGTGCTAGTTTGAGAAAGCTGGCATTTGAGAAGTCATGCTGTGTTTCCATGGAAACTCCTTGCAGTTTTAAGAAAAACTCTTAGAGCCAGATTTTAATCTCAAATGCAAGAAGCACAGAACCACATATTCTAAATGGAGAAGAGGAACGGAGTGACAGAAGAAATGCTAATTTGAAGGCACAGAGTGACAGGGTTTTTGTTTGTATGTTTGTTTGATTGTTTTCAAATTTAAAACCTCATCTAAAAGTCATACTTGTTGTATGTACATAGTTTACTAATAGTGCATCCATGTTTATTTTTGTCAGAGGTCCAAGTGCATTGAAATGAAGCATTTTTAGTATGAGACTCTCCTCTTCAATTTTGGAGGGAATTTGAGAAAGCTGTTTAAACGGAAGAACTCTATGGACAAACACTTTTGCAGTCATGCACGATGAGGCTATGAAAGTTTGGCACAGACTCATCTCTGCAAATATAGCATCATTCTTAGGCACTAAATGACAAATTGGCTATGTGTTAAAAATTTATTATGAGGATGGGCAGGTGTGTGAGAAGCATGTTAAATAAAGACTCAGAAAAAAGGAGTAGGATTCTTTTATAATATTTATAATGAAAAAGATGGGAAAAAGGAAAAGCTTTGTGACGGTCTCAAAAACATACAGAGGTATGTTGGCACATTTAAAAAGTAAGTTGGAAGGAGATATGAGGCGTTGCTAGCTAAGACAAAATGTCTTTCAAAAGTTTTGAACGCTCTTTTGAATGTTTTTGCCATCTGTGAAAGATCAAAGCTAACTAGAGGATTACTGATTAGGTAATTAATGTTATAAAATGTCCTAAATAATTCTTTTTTTCTCAGTGAAATTTGCAGAAAAGATTCAGTTAATGAGAATTTCTTAAAAGCCTAGACAATAAAGACTGCTATGAGAGTTGAACAAGGAAAATGGAGACAAGATCCCCTATTTCCCAGAGAGAAGAAAAATGAATCTATCAGATATGTGATAAGATCATCAAAACCACATAAATAGCTACAAATAAATTGTACCACTATGCGATGAATCTATTGCATGACAGAAAATTCTTCATCACGATATAAAAATTTTAATGAAAGACAGACTTTTCTATAATTCAACAAATGGTGATATTGTGATACTTTAATTTTTACGATTTGCTGCTCTGTTCACACTTCACCTTCGCCTCAGGAACTTGTGTGCACTTCAATACAGCAGTGAGTAAACAAAGAGGACGTACCAGGACACGGAGCCTGAATTCCAGAAAGGATCACAGACTGTAAAAACAGCTGTATAATATTGTCTTTTGGTAAAAGATCCTTGAAGAAAAGTGACATAGTACAAGGGAATAGAGAGTGATATGCCTGCTATTTTAAATAGTATAGTCAGGGAAAAATTTGAGACTTTTGGACAGAAGCAAAAATGAAATGACGGTTGCAGGGAGCCTTACAAATATCTTGGGGAGGATCATTCTGAAGAGGAAACAGAGGGACAAAGAAAGGAGGAGCCTGAGGAACACACCTGCATAGAGTGCTGTAGAGAAGGCAAAAAGGTCTTTGTGGCTGGGGTGGAGTGAGCAAAGAATAACGAAGGAAAGATGATCAGGACTGAAGCAGGGGCTAGATCATGCAGGCTTGGGCACCTACTGCAAATACTTCGGATTTTATTCCTACTGTTGAGGAGAGTCATTGGATAGTTTTATGAAATATCATAATGTATAATTTAACATATTAAAAAGAATCACTCATGGGCATCTGGGTGGTTCAGTCAGTTAAGTGTCCAACTCTTGACTTCGGCTCAGGACAATGGGGAGCCTGCTTAGGATTCTCTGTCTCCCCCTTTTTCTGTCCCTCTCCCACTCATATGCTCGCCCTCCCCCCTATTTCTCTCTCAAAAATAAACTTAAAAAAATCACTTAGCTACTAAGAAGGAGATAGACTATATGTTTCCAAAAATAGAAACACGATGAGAAGTTACAGTCAGGGAAGAAAAGGTGGTGGCTACAACCAAACTAGTCCTAGTTAGTGAATGGAGTGAGAAACTTTCATATTTGGGACACATTTTAAAAGCCGAACTGGCATATGCTCCACAAAGGAATGGATGTAGGATGTGAAGTAAAGATTGATTCTAAGCATTTTGGTATGAGGAACAGAAAGTATGCTGATGCCACTTGCTGGGAAAGCAAATGTTGGTGGGATGTAGGAAATCAAATTCAGTTTTTTAAAAGTTAAATTTAAATTACTTATTAGAAACCCAAGTTCAGATTAGCTATATAAGCCTAGACATTTGGATGAAAAGTCAGGGCTTATAAACACACTTTTGGAAGTTATATCCTATAGATATAGTTTTGGAAGTTACTTGCATATCTGTGGTACTAGACAAAGTTGCCTAGAAAGAGAATGTCGATAAAAAAGAGAAGATAAGCAAGGACAGAGCCCAGAGCCTTGTAACCTTCAGTGGTTACAAAAGGCAGGAGCATGCAGCAATGTTGACTGAAAAAGAACTTCGAATGTTACTTTTTTTAATGTTTATTTTTGAAAGAGAGAGGGAGACAGAGCGTGAGCAGTCAAGGGGCAGAGAGAGAGGGAGACATAGAATCCGAAGCGGGCTCCAGGCTCTGAGCTGTCAGCACAGACACAAACACAGAGCAGTGAATGTTAGAAGGAAAACCTAAAGTGGGTGATGTCACCAAACTAAGGGAAGAAAGTTCTTCAAGGAGGATGAAATGATGAACTGAACTCACTGCTGGGAGTTTGAATAAGATGGAGACTGAGAATCACCTTCTAAATTTGGCAATTTGGAGGTCATTAGAGACCCTAATAAGAGCACTTTTAGTGGAGTGATAGGAAAGAAAGATTTAACTGGATCCGAAAGAGAAAAGCAGGAGTAGAGAGTATAAACAACTCTCCAGAGATATTTGCTGTATAAAGGAATAGAGAGCTGTAACTGGTGGGAGATAAAGTCAAGGGAAGATTTTGTTGTTGTTTTATGATGGGGATATTACACATTCTTCTATACAAATGAGAACTCCCCAATAGATAGAGAAAAATTGATGATGAAGAGGGAGGAAATAATTCTAGAAACAGAGTCTTTGATGTGAAGAGAGGTAATTGGATTAAATGCACAATTCAAAAAATGGCATTAGGAACACAGAAAGTCTATACATTATAATAGAAGAGGCAGTTGAATAACGAAGAACAAACTGTAGGTAGATTGGAATACTTGATGGATGTAGAAATTCTCTTCTGATGGCCTCTATTTCCTCAGTGAATTCTAGAGATCATAGATAAAGAGTTTGGGGGGATTCAGGGGTGTGTTAGTTGCATATTTCTGTGTAACAATAATATCACAAACGTAACAGCTGAAAACAGTGCAGATTTATCATCTTCCAATTTCTTTGAGTCAAAAGTCTAAGCATGGTTTGTCTGGTCCTCTGAAAGGCTGCAGTGAAGGTGTCAGCCAAAGCTATGCTCTCAACACTTGACTAGGGATGGATTCACTTCCAAACTCATGTCGTTGTTGGCAGGATTCAGATACTTGCAGACTGATGGATTAAGGGTCTTAGTTTCTTGCTGCTGTCAGCTGATTTCTCTCAGTTCTTTGTCATGAGACCTTTCAAGTAAAACTACTTGCTTCATCAAAACCAGCAAGCGATAGATTCTTCTAGCAAAGCAGAAATTTCAATCTCAGATCATAACCACGGATGTGACATCTAGTCACTTTTGCATATTTTATTAGTTAGAAGCAAGTCCCAGCACCGCCCCCCCCAACCCACACACAAAAGGAAGAAATTACACAAAAACTTGAGCACCAGAAAGGTGGGATAACTGAGGTTGTCTTAGAGTCTGTAGGCCACAGGAAAGAATGGGAGCTTGAGTCAGATTAAAATAATGTTTAGTGCCATGTGAAGGTAAATTGATAAAGGATATGAAGTTTGGACTTTTTGTCAGGGAACTAAGATAAACAAGAATATAGGACACAATAGCTATTTGTATTGATGGTATCTTATGGGGATATGAATGATTAAGTCTAATTATAGACCCATCTTGGAACTGGTTCAAGATAAGTTTGAGATGATTGGAGGATGGGAAGTCACAGTCAGACTGAAAGTAAAGCCAAACTCTGTCATATCCCCTCCACTCACCACTTCCCAATCCAATGGAGAGCAGTGCAGGAGCTAGTGGAAGGGGTTCTTTCCAGGAGCAGTTAGCCTTCAGTATGTCATTATAGCACAATTAGGCACATAAACTATAGAGTTGAACAGGAAAGGTTTAATCCTGGTCCTAATCTGTTAGCTCTGCAACCCTGTGTAGGTTACTGTGCAACATTTTCCTCAACTAATGGCACATAACTCCAGGAGTTGTGTGCTATTATCATTTGCATTTTACAGATGAGGAAACTAAAACTGGAGCTAAAGTTAGCTCCTTTGCCCTACAAGGCTGTTTTGAAGGTTCATGAAACCACCAACCTAAAACATAGTCAGTAGATATTCAAAAACTATTAGTCATAAATATCATCCTCATCTATGATGAATCAACGTGCTATAATCAAAATATATGTAGGGAGTGATGCAAGTTCAACTATTATATAATTGAGGGTTTGTAATTTATGAAAAACGTGATGACCATCTCCACTAAAACTTACTTTTGAAGTCTACAAAGTTCAAGACAGATTATAATATGTAAAAATCACTTTGGAATTTAGATTTAAAAAGTGAAGAGAGAATTTTAAAATGTACATCATCATATACTTTGTATCCCAATAGTTCCACCTGTTAAAACACCTGGTCTGAAGAAATGTTATTTGGAGCAGTTAGCTTTTTTGTAGAAAGGAAGTAAAGAAACTGGCAAGGAAATAAAGCAGGAAGGGAGGGGGAAGGAAGGGGGAAATATAGAAAGCAAGGAAGAAATGAAGATAAAAAGAAAAAAACAAAAAAAAAAAGAAAGAAAAAGAAAAAGATACCCTAGAGAAATTTTTAAAAATATGAAAATGAAAGATTTAAGCTTATTACCAAGTTGATTATCAAGTTTTTCGTGAAAGTGTCACTATAAATTGTGGGCTCACTTGAAGCTAGTTAGGTAAAATAGGTTTCTCAAATTCATAGTTGGAAATATTTTATTTCCTAGAGCATAGTAATTACCATTAAGAAAGCATGATGCTTAATGATGCTTATAAATGGTGAATAAAAATACATTTCTCTGGAGCTGTTGGAAGTCAGTGCACAGTAAAGAAGATATATTTCAGTTTAGGATCCTTGGATTAATGCCTACAAAAGTTAAAAAGTCAAAAGGACTGAAATGTTGCAAGGCATCATTAAAGAAAATCAATATTTTCTCAGCTATCTTAATAATATATGATGCCATAATGCTGAGCAACAAAAGAACAGTTGTCAGTTAGTGAAAGATACCTTATTTAAAGAAAAGTTTTGTGTGCTTCACCAATGATAGATTACTGAGATCAATCTGCATGGTGTTACAATCACATCTGTAGAATGTCAGATATTATTTGAATAAAGTGAATATTTGAAAATGTGGATAAAAGGAAACCATTGTGCATTGATGATAGGGATGTAAATTGCTGCAGCAACTATGCAAATAGCATGGAGGTTTCTCAAAAAATTGAAAATAGAACTACCATACTATCCAGCAATTCCACTTCTGGCTATTGATTTGAAGAAAACAAAAATACGAATTCAGAAAGATATATGTACCCTATGTTCATTGCAGTATAATTTACAATAGACAAGATATGGATATATCTATAGTCCATATAGATAACGACAGAAAGAAAATGTAATACACACACACACACACACACACACACGAATATTACTCAGCCATAAAAAACAATGACATCTTGCCATTTGTTATGATATGAACCTAGAGGGTATTATGCTAAATGAAATAAGTCAGAAAAAGACAGATACTATATGATTTCACTTTCATGTGGAATCTAAAAAAGCAAAATGAACAAATGAAATAAAACAAAACCAGGCCACATAGATATAGGAAATAAATTGATGTTTGGAGAGGATGAAGAATGGGTGGAATAGCTGAAAGGGATTAAAATGTACAAACTTCCAGTTATAAAATAAATATATAAAGTACAGCATAGAGAATATGGTCAATAATATTATAACAATTTTATATGATAACAGATGGTAATTAGACTTAAGCTCCATAATTTTCTAAAGTATTTAAATTACCTCCATTAAACCAAAGTAAGAACACTTGAAACTAATGTCATATTGTATATCAGCTATATGTCAATAAAAGTAAAATTAAAATGAAATAAAATAGAATAAAGCCATGTTTAAGTGAATCCAGGTCTTAATCATAACAGTATGGAATTTTAAGTTTATGAACACTTAGGTAATGTAATAAGTACAGATAAAGAAAATTTAGTAAATATATCTGAAAATAAGTTATTCAATGTGATTTCATATAATTTTCAAATACTGTAATAACCATGAAAATTTCCAAATATGAGTCTGTGGCAGCTGGCATTGAGAAAAAATAGAAAATAATGTGTTCTCATTTATTAGGCATCTCTGCACAAATATATTTTATTTTTTAATGTTCTCAATTTTATAAATTATGGAATGAAACTTTACAGAAACAGCTAATTTCGTGTGGACTTTAATGATAAAACAACACAAACTTAAGCAAATTATCTGCGGTATGGTTTTGTTATTCAGTCCTTACTAGCAAATTAATTTAATATTCATCAATACAGTCCCCTTTTAATATAGGCAGAAAATATTGGGTTATATTGTAAGTGTAGTGTATTAAGAAAGAATGTCCCTATTGAAACTAAACAAGACATACTTACTTGAAGCAGCAAAATCAACATACTTAAATAATATGTTTTTTCTTCTATGTAAAAATATATAATGGTTATATAAATATATCATGCATAATTTACATATTAAGCTTAAAATGGTTTTATAAGAGAAATATTCATAAGAAAAAGTTCAAGAGGCTGCAGCATATAGAAAATTCTAGATCACTTGGTGTTGGATGGTATTAGATTTTGTTAGCAAATAAAATAAATCTGAAGTTCTGTCAAAACTGTCAGTTTTTATAGGGCTATTTATGCATTCTCAAAAATATTTGTCACTCTTCCTCATAGAAATTAACATGTTTTTTGTAAAAATTATTTTGCTACCACTCAGAGCTAAAGCATTTTAGAAGTATCACATTTACATGTCTCAACTGTTTTTGTTTGCTTGACTAAATTGCACTCCTGGAGAGAACACCCACTAACTCATCCAAGCAGTTGTCTCCAGCTCTACTTGACTCAGTGGTTCAGCCGCACTAGGGGAAATACTTGATTCCCATAAGAAGTTGTTCATAATTGTATATGCTTAGAAATAACCGCTCCACTCAGGGGTTAGTAGCTAACAGGTAATAAACCACTGGTCTGTTTTACCCATTGGTCCTTAGTATATTGTTCACCTTTATAGAAAATCCGGTCCACAACAAATAAGGTTTATTTATGTATTTATTTATTTTGGAGAGAGAGCATGTACATGTGTGTGCAAGCTAGCACAGTGTGGGAGGGGCAGAGACAGAGAGAGAATTCCAAGCAGGCTCCACGCTGTCAGCGCAGAGCCTAATGTGGGGCTGGATCTCAAAACAGTGAGATCACGACCTGCGCCAAAATCAAGAGTCAGATGCTCAACTGACTGAGCCATCCAGGTGCCCCCATCGCAAATAAAGTTTTTATGTATTAGTTAGTGATTTCTTAGAACATATGGGAAACATTTCAAAAATTATATATCATAAAACCCATTTCCCCAAAAAGATCATACAATGGAATTTGGCTGCTGCTGGTTCAATTACCAGGTGTAAACTTGGCCAAATTAGTAATTGCTTTCTCCCTTCATTAAAAAATTGGAGACAATAACAGAATCGATTTCACAATATATGTGATATGCTTAAGACCATGCTTATCTCATAGTAAGAACTCAGAAAATCATTAACATATTTTCTTGGTTTGCCCAAATGTTGGGTTCTTAGACTTTACAATTTAAGAGTGACTCCTCTGTGAATGTTTCCTTAGCCTTTCAGAGAGGATGGACTCACTCTTTGTAATGTCTTTTCCATATCTACCTCTACATTGAGATTTACAATACTATATGCAATTGTATCGATCATGACTCTTTCAGTTCCATGAATTAAATCTAACTAAAATTAGCTTAATCCAAAAGAAAGGTTTACTGGCTAATGGAATGGAGCCAAAAGGCGGATGTAGTTTAGGGTAGAATTTGAGGGGTCCAGATATGTTATCAAGACTCTTTTTCTCCACCTCTTGCTTTTTGCTTCCTCCTGTATATTCGATTTTTCTCAGACAGATTTCCATGTGGGGGAAAAAATGTTTCTAGGGAGTGCTCCAAGGCTATATTATTAGAGATCAACTGAGCTTGGTTCACATGTCTAGCCCTGGAGCAATCACTGTTGCAAATGGAGTAGATTCATTTGGTAGTTTCTACCATATGTCCAATCTAAAGATTCTGGGATTAATAATCCCACCAGGACCACATAGAATAGGGAAAGGTTGTTCCTCAAATACAGACTTTTTATCATAAAAACTTAAGGGACACTGGACAAGCAGAAACAATGATTACCTTGTGAAGAAATTATTCTTTTGTTTCTAGCCTGTGAACTACTTGTGCATGGAGATATTACCTTCATTTTATTTCCTTATTATCTAAAAGTAAGTATGCTATAAACTTGTGTTCCATGAAAATAGTAGGTGTAATCTAAAATAAAATAGAATCGTCAAAGAAGGACTCACTGGAAAGTCCTCACTGATATTTCAGCAAAGACCTAAAAAGGTGAGGGACCACCATGGTATATTTGTCAAGCCTAAGAAACTAACACAGACTGCCTCAGACTTTGTTCAGAGTTCAACAGTTGTTCCCTTAATGTCCTTTTACTGTTGCAGCGTCCAGTCCCAGAAACCACTGAATTTAGTTGCCATGTTGCCTTTGTTTCTGCTGGCCTATGACAGTCAGCCTTTCCTTGTTGCATGATCTTGACAGTTTTGTGGAATTCTGGTTAGGTATTTTGCAGAAGGTCCCTCAATTTGCGCATGTCTGATTTTTTTTTTTCTCACGACTAGACTGGGGTTATTGTTTCTTGGAGATGATACCACAGAGGTGGTATGTTTTGTGAAGCCAGAAGAAACTAGATCCTTTTTGATGATGAAATGAGTCAGTAGAGAAGGGGGAGATTTAATGATTTCTGAGTAAGAGAGTACCACTGTCAGTTTTGTGCCTTTGATCACAAAGGGGAAGTAAGCTTTAGAACCCAGAGGGAGAAACTGGACTTAGATGAAATAAGGATGGTTTGTTCATAATTAAGAGAAAGGCTGACAGAGTTTATGATCCCAGATGTGTGCAGGAGAATGCATGTGGTGGTGGCGGCTTATGCACATTTTCTTTTGACTGTGTATTAATTTTCTATTTCTATGTAACAAATTATTAAAAATTTAGCAGTTTAAAACAACAAATATTTTATTATCTCACAGTTTCCTTGAGTCAGGATACCTGGCACGGCTTACCTGGATTCTCAGCTCAGGGTCTTACAGGGTGGTAAATAAGGTGTCAGCTGGTGCTGAGGAAAATGTAATGCTGAGTCGTCTTCTCAGCTCATGCAGTTGTTGGGGGACTTCATTTCTTTGAAGCTGAAGATTCATGGTGGTTTGCTTCTTGTCAGTAAGACAGTGTCTCTAATGTATTGTCTCTAACCTCTGGCCTTTTTTAAAAAGCATTCAACTGATTAGGCAGCCAACCAAGAATTATATACCTTTTTGATTAACTTAAGGTCAACTGATTAGGTGTCTCAATTACATCTTCAAAATCATTTCACCTTTGCCATATAATTGCAGAAATGCTAACACGTTAACTTTGATGTAGTCTGTTGGAAATAAATGAGTATAGATTATAGATCCTACTCACACTTATGGGGAGGGGATTATATAAAGGAATGGCTCATTGGGCATCATCTTCAATTTCTTCTACTTTCTTAGTTAAGTAGGAAGCAAGATCACAAATTGGACAGAGAAGGTAGTGGAGGTTTCAGGAAGTGGGAAAAGGGCTGACCTATATCTAAGAATGTGTACCTTTTGACTCAACAACCTCCTCAAGATTTTTCCAGAATGTGGTTTCCTAGGATAACTGTTTATCCAACCCAATCATCATACTTTATAAATTGCTAAATATGCTGTATGGTATCTGTGGGACTTTGTCACCGTAAGAAAGAATTCACTCTACTGTCTTACTTAAAATTGAAAGATCTAGGAGGAATTATGATTAATGGAGAAATGAGGTTAATATTCAACACATGGTTTTCTAAATCTTAATATTGATTGAAAAGCATGTCAATATTTACTTTTTAAAAATTTCTGGTGCATGTTATGTTTTAATAGCTGTGTTAAATTTAGCAAAACATTTAGTGGGAAGAGCACAGGGATTATGCAAATACCTCAGAAGCTATGACTATCTCAAACATTATACTGTTAGAGAAAATGACTGATTATAAATCTGTTTAATTGGGACACTTATGGAATTTCTGCCACTAATGTATTTAATTAACAAAATAGCTTTACTTTTCTGTAAGCAATGGAGTTTTTTGTTTATTGTTTTTGTTTGCATTACAGAGCTTTCCTGAAATTGACTTTGTATGAAACGGTCAGAAAAACAACAAAATAAAATTTGTGAGATACAACTACAATTTTATTTATTTATTTTTTAAATGTTTATTTATCTTGAGAGAGAGAGAGAGAGAGAGAATGTGTGAGCATGAGCAGTGGAGGAAGAGAGAGAGAGAGAATCCTAAGCACGGTCCACACCAGACACAGAGCCTGATGTGGGGGCTCAGTCCCATGAACCATAAGATCATGACATGAGCCAAAATCAAGAGTCGGACATTTAACTGACTGAGCCAGCCAGGTAGCCCGCAACTACAATTTTATTTTTAAAGTTTTAATTAGTGATTATAAAAATAAATTATATATACCAATATTATTTGGTTTAACCATCAATTCATGGAACACATCTACAATTTTCTTGCCAGTAACTAAGAGGACAAGAATAATAAGAAATGTTCATGAGAAGAAACCTTTGTGTAACACATTGTTTTGTATATGCAAAGCTTCATATAAATCTGTCTTCAGTTCAACAAGTATTTAATTTGCACCTAATCTGTGTCACACTGGGAGTGTAAAGATGGAAAAGACACACTCCCTGAGGTTTCAGATTTATGAGGAATGCTACATTTCATTAAATTTAGTGCTGGGTCCATGACAGCCTTTTAAAAAAAAACTAAATATCTATTATGTTCTTTTTCTGTGTATGACATATTTATATTCTTAAAAAAAAAGTGAAACCAAAGATATTCCCCACCCCCAATGTGCTTATTTTAGAAAGATATCACCCATGAAGCTTATCTCAATACAAAGTAGTAAGTGCTAGGATAGAAGTGTAGTTGGAGTATCTAACCTATGTGAGTAGGGAAAGTGTTGGCAAATAGTTCTAGGTAAGTTGGCCCTATAGTAGAATGACATAGTTTGTTCAGACCCATCTCTACTCAAGCGGCTGTAGGACATTGACAAATTTTGTAATATAGTATCAGTTATAAAATAAATAAAAGCTACCTCAGAATGTTAGACGATTATCACATGAAATAAAATGTACAAAACTTTAATGCAGTGTTTGACACACATTAGATACTTGTTAGAAATGTCTATTTCCTTTCTACCTATGCTTTCCTGTTACATTCTTAACCTCTTTCAAGTAGGAGTAAATAAGTGAGGAACAATGAAAAAGACATCACACACACACACACACACACACACACACACACACACACACATCTTCATGGGATTATGAAATAGCAAGTTGTGTTTGACAATCTCTCTAAAAGTAAAATATTGTAGCAAAAAGTTTGAGGGAAAAAACGACCCAGGAGATGAGACTGTTCCTATAAGCACTGAAGAGTAATGAGACATCTAACATAGCTTCTGAAGTTTGTGCTTTATTCTGTAGGAAATTGGCAATCACTTAAAAGATTCGAAGCAAGAGAATGACCTAGACTCTGGGTCTAGAGAGTGATTTGAATTAGATACTGCTCCAAGTATATAAACTAGTTGAGAAGATCTAATAGGCTAAGTGAAAACATGATGATGTCTTAAGTATGATCAGAGATTATACAGATGGTGAATAGCATAAATATTTAGGAAATATCTAGGGGAAAAAGGTAGCAGTACTTAATGGCTGATGTGGTTTAGGGCACTGAGAGAGTGTGGTAAGGCACAGAAGGATCACATTTCTGGTTGTGTGGCATGAATGACAATGGCATGATTTGAGATTGGGAAAAGAAAATGAGGATTGAAGATGAGAAATTCTGCTAGTGGAAGTGACATTGTTGGTCATAGTGTAAAGATATGTCTAGCTATATAAGAAATTGCCAAATGTTTTTGAAAGTTGGTGAAGTATTTTATACTGGCACCACAAAAGGATGATTGCTTTAGCATTCTAAGTCTTCTTAAATTTTTGTCATTTGTATGAATATCTAGTAGTACCACATTATAGGCTTAAAAATACTAATATACAGAAAATTAACCTGTTTCTTTTGTGTGTATGTGTTTGTTGAGTGGAAAGCAGTTGTATAGCCCCGTGAATTTTGACAAATGTATAGCATTGAGCAATCAACAATTATTTTGTGCTGCTCCTTTGTAATCCAGCCCCTGTCCCCAACACCTAAACCATGGTGACCACCAATGTATTCTGCCTGTAGAATTTTGCCTTTTCGAGAATATCATATAAGTAGAATCACAATGTATACAAATGCTTCTCTTGCTATCAAAAGTTTGCTTTATGCCATTTTTGTTTCAGGAAAGAGCTATAATAGCATCTATTTTTGCTAACCAAAAGAAATCCGAAGAGGATTTTTGCTTTTGTGAAATGGCAATTGTTTCTTTGCTTTACATGATTTTAGCTCATAAAAGATTTCATAGGAATGTTTTGCTTTCAGGTAAATGGGGAAAACCTGTAAGTGGCAGCTGACGTCTTTCACTTAGCATAATGCGTTTGAGATTTATCCACATGGTTGCATGTATCAGTGTTTTGTTGTTTTTTAATGCTTAGTAAAAATGAATGTACCAGAGTTCATTTATCCTTTCGCTCACTGACAGACATTTGAATTGTTCTTGAGTATAAAAATTACAGGAATGTCCAGCATTTATGAATATTACCATGTATCAGTACTATTTTAGCACTTTATTTGTATTAACACATTTAATATCTACAACAATATTATTTGAAAGGCAGACATGAGAGTAATAAAATCCAGAGTGGATGACAGATATTAATTTTAACGTTTGTATGATTTTATCAAATCGTTTTTTTTCCAGCTACCATTTATGTCTTTATTATGGATATGCAGACCTTGTTTCTCTCTCTCTCTCTCTCTCTTTTTTTTTTTTTTTGGTTTTGATGCTATTGATAACATAAAAATAATTTTAGTTCCAGATAGCGGTCTTAGTTGTTTTTCAGCCCAATGCCTCCATTTTAAAGATATAGAAACCGGGCAGATGAGTTATCAGTAACCATTTTGGTCTCCTTTTTTGTAAATGAACGGTGATCTATGGCTAATGTACAACCAATTCAGCAAATGTCAATTTTTTCTGTATAAAATTCTATATAATTTCATTTTCCCTTCTGGAACTAATATATATTTGACTCAGCCTTTTATTTTGATTATTTATCAGAAAGTTTCTGTTATGAATATAGCTGATTAGGCATGAGGAATCAAAAAACATAAACTGCATCACCTAAAACATAATGCTTTGTTAAAAACTTTAAGTATCTTGAAAGCAGGTAGCTACTGTTTTATTCATGTATAATCCCCATCACCAGTTTCTGGCAAAACTTCAAGAAATTTTAATTAACAAATAACTCAAAAAATTATGGGAAGAATTGCTTGAAGGATATATGGACTATCCACTTTTTGAGATAAATGGATGGATAGGTATTAAATGCTTTCAGTGACTGTACTTTAGCATGATACTGAAATCACATATGTAAAGACATTTATAAGAAAAAGCCCTATGAAATTTGGTCTTGACATATTATAAGGAGAGTGTTGATAAAAATATTGTTCATTAGGGGTGCCTGGGTGGCTCAGTTGGTTGAGCATCTGACTTTGGCTCAGGTCATGATCTCCTGGTCTGTGAGTTTGAGCCCTGTGTCGGGCTCTGTGCGGACAGCTTAGAGCCTGGAGCCTGCTTCCGATTCTGTGTCTCCCCCTCTCTCTGCCCCTCCACCACTCGTGCTCTGTATCTCTCAAAAAGTAAACAAACATAAAAAATTTTTAAAAAGTATATTGTTCATTATATTATAGTATCCTCTTTATAAGAACCCTCCAAAAGAAATTCCTCTTTCAATACTAAGCTCTCTCTCTCTCTCTCTCTATGTATACTCTCTCTATATATACACACACATATATGTATACATATATGTATATATACACATACATATATATATACATACACATACACACAATTATATATATGTAATTGAAATATAGTTGACATACAATGTTACATTAGTTTCAGGTGTACAACATAGTGATTTGACAAATCTATACATTATGCTATATTTACCACGGGTGTAACTATCATCTTTTCACTATACAACACTATTATATCATTGATATACTCCCTGTGCTGTACCTTTCATCCCTGTGCCTTCTTTATTCCCTAACTGGAAGTCTATATCTCCAACCCATTCTCATTTAGGCATTTTGCTCATTCCCCCACTCCTCTCCCTTCTGGCAACCATCAATTCGTTCTATTTATGGATCTGTTTCTGCTTTATTTATTCATTTTTGTTTTTTAAATTCCACATTTGAGTGAAATTAAGGTATTAGTCTTTGTCTGACTTACTTCACTTAGCATAATACCCTCTAGGTCCAGCCATGTTGTTGCAGATGGTAAGATTTTATTCTCTTTATGGGTAATACTCCATTATATATATTTACCACATCTTCTTTATTCATTCAGCTATAGATGGACACTTTGCTTCCTTATTTGGCGACTGCTGAATAAACATAGGGGTGCATATATCTTTTCAAATTAGTATTTTCATTTTCTGTGGGTAAATAGGTAGGGAAATTACTGGAACATATCTATTTCAACTTGTAATTTTTCAAGGAACTTCCACAGTGGCCGCACTAATTTACATTGCCACCAACAGTGCATGAGCATTCCTTTTTCTCTGCATCCTTGCCAACACTTCCTGTTTTTTTCAATTTTAGTCCTTTGGTTAGGTGTAAGATGATATCTCATTGTGGTTTTGATTTGTATCTCCTAATGGTTAGTGATGTTGATGGGTCTACTGGTCATGTGTAGATCTTCTTTGGGAGAATGTATATTCAGGTCTTTTGCCCATGTTTTTATCAGATTTTTCTGATGTTGAGTTATAGATGTTTTTTATATATTTTGGATGTTAACCCCTTATTGGATTTTTTTTTGCAAATAGCTTCTCCCACTCAGTAGGCTGCCTTTTCATTTTGCTGATGGTTTCCTTTGTTGTGCAGAAGCTTTGTATTTTGGTATAGTCCAATAATTTGTTAATTTAGTTTAACAGTTTAATTTTCAGGCAATAGTCCTTTCCTAAGGAGACATACCTACAATTACATTGCTAGAGTTGAGGTCAAAGAGATTACTTCCTATTTTCTTCTAGGGGTTTTATGGTTTTAGGTCTCACAGTTAGGTTTTTCCTTAATCCATTTTATTTTTTGTATTGTGTAAGATAGTTATCCAGTTTCATTCTTTTGCATGTAGCTGTCCAGTTTTTCCAGCACCTTTATTGAGGAGACTGTCTTTTTCCCCATTGTATTCTTGCCTCCTTTGTCATAATTGACCATATAAGCATGGGTTTATTTCTAACCTCTCTATTCTATTTATCAATGTTTCAAGTTTTGTGCCAGTGCCATACTGTTTTGATTACTACAGCTTTGTGTAGTATATCTTGAAATCTGGGAAAGTTTTGTTTTTCTTTTCCAAGATTGATTTTGCTACTTGGGGCTTTATGTGGTCCCATATATATCTTAGTGTCATTCTGATTCTATGAAAAATACTCTAGGTATTTTGATAGAGATTGCAGCAAACCTATAGATTCCTTTGGATAGTAAGAACATTTTAGCAATATTAATCCAATCCATGAGCATGGTATATCTTTCCACTTGTTTGTGTCATCTTCAATTTTTTCATTGGTGTTTTAGAGTTTTCAGAGTACAGATCTTTCACCACTTGGGTTAAGTTTACTCCTAGGTATTTTTCTGATGCAATTTAAATGGAATTGTTTTCTGAATGTCTCTTTCTTTTGTCATTTGCATATAGAAAGACAACAGATTTTCTATATATTAGGTTTGTATCCTGCACCTTTAGTGAATTCACTTTTTATTTCTAATAGTTTTTTGGTGGAGTCTATGGTTTTGTCTTATATCATGTCATCTGCAAATAGTTTTATTTCTTTCTTACCAATTTAGATGCCTTTTATTTCTTTTTTGTTGTCTAATTGTTGTGGCTAGAACTTACAGTACTAATTTGAGTAAATGTGGTGAGAGTGGACATCTTTTTTTTTAATGTTTATTTTTTTAAAAAATTTTTTTAATGTTTATTTTTGAAACAGAGAGAGACAGAGCATGAATGGGGGAGGGTCAGAGAGAGAGGGAGACACAGAATCTTAAATAGGCTCAGGCTCTGAGCTGCCAGCACAGAGCCCAACATGGGCTCAAACTCACGAACCGTGAGATCATGACCTGAGCCGAAGTCAGACGCTTAACCAACTGAGCCACCCAGGAGTCCCTGTTTATTTATTTTTTGAGAGAGAGATAGAGTGTGAGAAGGGGAGGGGCAGAGAAAGAGGAAGACACAGAATCCAAAGCAGGCTCCAGGCTCTGAGCTGTCAGCACAGAGCCTGACATGGGGCTTGAACTCACAAACCATGAGATCAAGACCTGAGCTGAAGTCGGAGGCTTAACTGAGTAAGCCAGCCAGGCGCCCTGAGAATGGACATCCTTAAGATAGCTCTGCTTTTCCTCAGAAATTTATTTGTATTTTATGCTATGGACATTACCCAATATGTGGATGATTAGATGCTTTACCATATTGGCTACTCAAAAGCTTAAAGTTAAATTTGTAACCACCAGTATAGCAGTGTATTTACATTAATACTGTTTTCCTTTCAATGCTAGCTTCATGTATATTCCTATTCTTGCTCCATTTCAATGGACACTTTTTGTCACATGTTACATATTCTAACAAATCACTAGTATCCTTTTTGAAACAAAACAGGAAATAACGAAACTAAAAGGCAAACTTTGGAATGGGAAAAGATATTTGCAAATGACAAATGATGATGAAGGGTTAGTATCCAAAATCTATTAAAAAAAAAAAACTCAACACCCAAAAACCAAATAATCCACTTAAGAAATGGGCACAAAACCTGAATAGACATTTTTTCAAAGTAGACACACAGATGACCAAAAGACATGTGAAAAAATGCTCAACATCATTCATCAGTTTTTTCATTTTTTTTAAAAATGTTTTTTTTTTTTTTTTTTTGAGAGAGACAGAGTGTGAGCAAGGGAGGAGCAGACAGAGAGGGAGACACAGAATCTGAAACAGGCTCCAGGCTCTGAGCTGTCAGAACAGAGCCCGATGCAGGGCTCAAACTCACGAACTGTGAGATCATGACCTGAGCCAAAGTCTGACGCTCAACTGACTGAGCACCCAGGTGCCCCACTGATACAAATCAAAACTTCAAAAGATGTCACCTCACACCTATAAGAATGGTTAAAATTAACAACACAAGAAACAACAGGTGTTGGTGAGGATGAAGAAAAAGGAGAACCCTCTTGCACTGTTGGTGGTTGATGGGAATGCAAACTGGTACAGTCACGAAAAAAGTATGGAGCTTCCACAAAAAGTTAAAAAACAGAACTACCCTATGATCCAACAATAGTACTATTAGATATTTACCTAAAAGATACAAAAATACTAATTTGAAGGGACACATGCACCTTGATGTTTTCAGCAGTATTATCAACAATAGTCAAATTTTGGAAGGAGCCTAAATGTCCATTAACTGATGGATGAATAAAGAAGTTGAATACACATGTACACACACACACACACGGAATATTACTCAGCCATCAAAATAATGAAATCTTGCCAGTTGCAATGACATGGATGGAACTAGAATATTTTATGCTAAGCAAAATAAGTCTGAGAAAGGCAAATCCCATATGATTTCACTCATGTGGAATTTAAAACAGATGAACATGGGGGGGGCGGTTGGAAAGAGAGGCAAACCATAAAACAAGACTTTATGTATAAAGAACAAACAGGGTTGCTGGAGGGGAGAAAGGAGGAGGTTGAGCTAAATCAGTGATGGGTGTTGGCACTTTTGAGGAGCACTGTGTTATATGTAAGTGATAAATCACTAAATTCTCCTGAAAGTAATATTACATTATATGTAAACTAGAATTTAAAAAAAACAAACAGGAAGTTGAGAATAAGACTGAATGGCAGGCATCAAAAAGTCAGAAGTGGGGCTATAATTAAATGCAATTACTTATAGTGTTTTCTATTTATTTTTGAAGTTTCAAAAATAGATCCATACCTAACAAACAATAGAATAAAGCCTTCCAGGACCTTAGTAAATAAAATTCACATCAGCTATTCAAAAATCAAGTTAGGTTAAATAATAGAGAAGACTGGTGAAGAGATACACATCTAACTCATTTTGAGGTGCTTTATTTCTGATCTTGCACTAGATAAGATCTGGGAAAAGCTATCATATAATCAGAACCCTCATGGATTCACTTTCCCTGAGTTTTATTGTTATATACCTGGAATTTATCCAATAATCATCACAATAATTTGATAGATGAAATCCTCTTAAGTGTAATAAAACATTATGACAAATATTCTCAATAGTTTTACATTCTTTATATCAGAGGTCACATATTAGTGACCCCCAACCAACAAATATTTTTAAAATCATCTGTGATATTTGCCAACATGTTATAATTAGAAAAACTTACACACACATGGACATAGTACCTAATTCTTCATTTTAGTGATGCCTAACTACAAAGTGAACATTGACAAAATGAACATTGACAGAGCTGATTAGCAGCTATTCCTTTTAGGAGTGGTCCACAGTTCCTAGGATTCTCTCTCTAGGGTCTTAGACCTGATGCATTTTATTTTTATTACCTGACAGGTTCCTGTAGGTTTTTACACTTTTGACACGAGGTATAATGGCCATTTGAGAAATTTATTTTTCTGAAATTTTTTGCATGGTTGATATACATTAGTTTCAGGTATACAACATAGTGATTCAAAAACTCTATGCATTATGCTGTGCTCCCCATAAATGTAGTTACTACCTGTCACATGCAATACTATTATAGTACTATTGACTATATTCCGTATAACTTTTATTTTAAATTGTGTTGACAAGGTGAACTTTACCTTGGAGAGGAAAGGAGGTACTTCTTTTCTGGCAGTAAGAAACATGTAACATTTTATATTAACTACTCAAGCTCAATACCAAATATGTAGTCAACCACGTATGCTAGCACTGTATATGTATATTCTTTTTAAAATCTCATGTTTCATTGTTCAGATTAAAAAAATGTTAATGTTTATTTTTGAGAGAGAGAGCAAGTGGGGGAGGGTCAGAGAGAAAGGGAGACAGAATCCAAAGCAGGCTCCAGGCTCTGAGCTGTCAGCACAGAACCCAATGCAGGGCTCGCTCATGAACTGTGAGATCATGACCTGAGCCAAAGTTGGACACTTAACTGACTGAGCCACTCAGGCCCCCCCTTTTTGCAGAAAAAAATGTTATGTCAAAGAGTACACATATTTGAAAAAAAGGAAATATTACCTACACCCTATATAAGAATGACTCAAGTGAAAATAGTGAAATAGTGTACATTAAAAGAATATTTGGAGATTAAGTCTTTAGCTGAAAATACATACTACTCATGAAAAATAAAACAGAATTTGAGCTCAGCTACTTATTCATAAAGTGATTATCATTCAACATTTTTTACAAGATGGCTAAAAAGTCGAGTATTTTCAAGACACATGTACTTTAATTAAAATGAATATAACACCAATTTTCAAGTGAGAATTTAGCAGATTTACAGTTAACTTTTTACATGAAGCCAAAGATCAGATTGCTCTACTTTAATATTAATGGCTTAATAGTGTGCCACATGGCTAATGAATCTAAGTAAAAAACAATATATACAATGGCAGTCTTCAAAATAAACTTACTACATACAAAAAAAGTTCTGGCACACTACATTTAGATGACTGTTTAAATATATAAATTTCTAAACTTTATTGCATTTATTACAATTGAATTTCTTCTAAATTTTTTTTTGTATTTTCAAAATCAGGGTAAAGAGCGCATTACATTAGATATTATCAAAAGAGTGAGTGTCTTCATAATGGCTTTTATAAAACTGATTCAAACATACTTTTATGCATGAATATAATTGTAATGTATTTTAAATGTGATTGAATAGCTAAGAGTGTCACTTTATGTTGTTTACAATCTTTTCTTGGATTTTTAACCAATTCTCTCAAGTCAAAAACACGAAGCATGAGGATCCAATCATATACCATAAGTTGAATCGTATATAGAATTATAATAGTACACTATTGTTTTATGTCATGAGATATTTATTTCATGGGTATTTTCTGAAAGTCTCTTTATGGTTAAATTCATGGTTAAATTTTTTTACAATTTAATATAGAAGATGCTTTTAAATGGGATCTAGAACACTAAGAATAAAAAGTGCTACTCTTTTAATTTCAGTAAATTTTAGATGTATGATCATTTGCTTACTAGTTTTTAAATTCTTTTGATATTCTAAATTATGTAAAACCAACAAAAACTAATCGCATTGAAAAATGTTCCTCTCTCCACGGATAATTGAAATGTAACAGCACTACTACTAAGTTCTTTAGACTAAGGATAAGTGAGTCTTTGTAATTAAGCCAATGTAGTACCTGAATTCTCAATGATAATTTTACAGTAAGCATACAATAACATTTAGACTTTACGTGGACATGTAACAAAGTCAGTATAAAATTCAATTTGGAGTTTATTTTTAAACAGAACATGTGAGCCAAAAAACGTTTCTGCCTGTGGCTGTGACTAGGTCCATTTTTCATTTTGAAATTGTAGATATTTATGAAAGTAACTGGACTTTTTCTAAATAAATATTTATTAATAAAGTAACAAAGTATTTAATAGTAATAAAGTATTGCTTTATACTTTAATAGTATTGCTTTATACTTTATACTGTATGCTTTATACTTTAAAAGTATTGCTTTATACTTTAATAGTAATAAATAAAGTATTGCTTCTACACTATGGGACATGGGGGTGTTTGACCTTAATCCAAAATTTAGATACAGAGTTTTAAGAGCTGTTTCTGTAGGGACTATAGAGTTCACACATGTCATCGTGTTTAAACTGAGTAACTGATTAGTTTGAAAAGTGCATGGTTAAAAACTGGGTAGACTTTCTGGTAGCTTGTTACGGTAAGACCAATTTCATAAGAGTTAGAACATGATTATGCCTAAAGAATAAAAAAAATAAAACATCTCCCAAATAAAAAAAAAACATGTTTAGCAAATTTACACTTAAAATGTATATGCAGTTAAAGATAGACTTTGTGAGTGTTGCGTATTTCAAACAGAAAATAAAGAGTGCTGAATGAATACTACTTTCATCTGTTAATCATCAGAAATTAAATATTTCATTAAGTAGAAACATTTTTATATATATTATTTCATGTATGCTTTTATTAAATGAAAGTTAATATAACAAAATAATCATTTTTAATTTCAAAACAAAAAGTTAATGTACAACTTAAACACTAATAACAGCAGTTTTTGACAATATTAGTCCTTAAGGGGACAATAAAACAAAGATTTTCTATACAGTCAAAACAGACTGATTAAACCATAAAAGAATTATGATTCATGCATTGCATATATTACACTGTTTATTGAATTTACACCTATATAGTTTAGGCAATCAGTTCTTTGCTTTCATTTACTTGTGATTATAATGATATAAACTGTGTTGTAAGTCAAATGATGCAGGCAGCTGTAATGAATACCTGAGGAAGGGTTTTGAGAGCATTTTTGAGAATAATTATTGGAGATGATTCCTAATAATTTTTTTAACAGGTGAAAAGACACACGATGTTCATATAAATTCTTAAACCATTATATCAGATTCCAAACATTCTTCCCTTGAGAATAACTTTCTGCACTGAAGACAGAATCTGTTTTATCTTACTTTGATTGTTACTGGCTGGGTGGGGTCAAGTTCAGAGGTAAAGCATGCTGTTGATTATCTAGGTCTGCAATGAGAGCAAAATAGGAAGCGATGGTATTTGTGTTGAGGATTTGCTGACCTTGTTTTTATCCACTTTCCCTTAATCAGAACCATTTCACAAAACTTTTCTGTCACAGTAGGTTCAAATATATAGTACAAGCAATGTCAAAAACTCCTCTATAGTATTCTTCAAAATTTAATACAGTGTGATTATTAGGCATGATGTATTTAGAATTCATCCCTAGGATAGCATACAGTGGCTAACTGGATAGAAGAAAAAAAAATCCACAGGTTCTATCTGTATGAGTGGTCCTATGAAGATGCTTGCTTACATCATTATAGTAATTTATTCTTGTCATTTTCTGAGAAAGTGGATTACTATTATTGTACTAATTTCCCATCGTCTGATCATTCTGAGAAATGGCAAATTAAGTTGTAAGTTTAACACTAATCTTGCCTCTTTTCAAAGAAATTTTACTTCAAAATCACTGATTGAAAATAAATTTCATCACCTGATGGACTATTTTATGATAAATTGTTAATTTACTGTTAATTCTACTGTTGTTAATTTATTTCTGTATGAGTATCTCTAAACCCTGAAGATTTATATGTATTTTTGATTAGTACTGCCCAATTGCTTCTCTTTAATAAATAATATTCATGTAAGCATATATTTTTTACTATATTTCTAATTACAAATATTAACTATAAGAAGTGGAGAATGACATACACTCTATTATTAAAGAGATTCATTGTTGGGGCGCCTGGGTGGCTCAGTCGGTTAAGTGTTCGACTTTGGCTCAGGTCATGATCTCATGGTTTGTGAGTTTGAGCCCTGTGTCAGGCTCTGTGCTAATTGCTCAGAGCCTGGAGCCTGCTTCAGATTCTGTAGTCTCCTCTCTCTGCCCCTCCCCTGCTCGTGCTCTCTCAATAATAAATAAACATTAAAAAGAAATATTCATTATTAGCATACAGGTAGATTAATTTGTCACAATATGACAAACAACTGATCACAACATTAAACGTGATAGGTACCATGAATGTATGATGTTTTTACATGGGGATGTTATTACATACAATAAAGTATTTTAAATGAGATTATTTCAATCATTAAATTGGTAAAAGTAAAATGTAGGAATGGATTTAAGATACAAAAATATTTTCACTTCCATGGCCTTAAAGTGCTAAGTAATTTTCTTTATTTTGGTAAAAATAGTTAAAAACAAGAAGGAAATCCGATGACAGGTAAGAAAGAAAAAAAATTGATACTAACAGTTGGTCTCTGATTAACATTGAATTTTAAAAACATGAATAACAATTGTGAACTATGTTTTCTTAATAACTGATAAGCAATTGTTAACTTTTATGAAACAACTTTCCACAGCTTCTAAAATCTGTAATTCATCGATGTGAAGCAGACACATTAGACGGACAAAACACCAAGCGTGCTATGGTTTATCAAAATTCCTCAAAGGATGATGCAGGCCTTCCTCACACAATAGGATTCACAGTAAGACTGATGTTATGATTACATTCCCTTAAGTATTTTTATTGGAGACTTTAGTGTTCAAACTCTGGATGACTGAATCACTGAAAAAATTCTCCATGAAACATGTACACTATCGTTTAAGCCTTATTTTCCTCAGTAGACACACCAAATATGCACACAATCTATTTCTTTGGGCCCAGAATACAAGTTTGATGTAACTGTGAACTAATTATGTAACACAAGCATTTACTGTGAAATGAAAGTATCAAAGTAGAATTTCAACTGCAAATTCAGAACATTGTGCACTTTTCTCTCATTTTTTCAGTGCAGCATTGTGAAGGGTGGCAATGACATTACCATTTTTAAAAAAGAACAAATTCTTTTTATTAAGTGTATCAGTGTACACTGATTGACAGTTATTCCTAAAACAAAAAATATTTATTGATTTCTAGAATTATAAATGCATTAAGAAAGAGGCAGCTCATGATCGAAGGCATAAGCAGCTCTTTCCTTACTGTATTTTTCAGACCACTTGCGAGTTAGTTCTAGATAAAGACTTGGTTTATGAGGTCGGTAATCTAGGTATACTGTATTACTGGCTCTTTTGGGAACAGCTTTTTCAATCTGAGTTCCTTCGTGCCACTCATTAAAAGAGGTGATGGAAATTACACTGGGGTGGGCATGGAGTGCAGCACCCAGGGCAGTTTCATAGTACTTCCCGCTGATTCGGTTCCGAGTATTTTGAGCGTTCCACGGACGGATGCTGGTGTCTATGTATCCTGGGCCCACACTTGGGATAAACAGTAGGTTGAACTGATCACAAAAAAATTTTAGCCCTGCCCAGTTCTCATAGGATGAGCCGTAAGTAAAGCCGTTTGTGGCAAAATATGTGTAAATTCCATCAAAACCACCTTGTAGAATATCATACCTATGTTTGCTTTCTACCAGAAGTGCAATGAACAGTCCATCATAAGGAGAGTTGCGAATGCTTTGAGACCCTGTGGTGGTTAACAGATTGGCCCATTTTTCAGGCTTTGTGATATAGGAATCATAGATATAAAACATAGGAAGGGCATTGCCAGTCTTAGTCTTGTACCTATAAAAGGCTGGATGATTTCCATACCTAAAATACAAAAATATGTAAAAATGAAATGAATATCTGCAACTCATTTTCCATAGACCATAACTGTTTCTATATTGAAAATGAAGGTAATGCATGCAGTTTAATAAGCACATTGTTCACTTTCTTTGAGGGGGATCAGTTGTATTATGGGTAATGATTGGAAAAGTATTTTCAATTTTGCAGATTAGAAAAATGACATACTGGATACATCAAGACATTACGTAACAACAAATTAATTATCTTATATTGAGATTTACAAATAATGACCAATACCATAAAAAGCCCATTTTCTACATGAATATGTCAACTGCTTCCTACTAATCAATGTCTCCCTGTTGCTGATGAGTTTCTTTTTAAGAGTATATAGTATCTGTCACAGTTCTCACCAGTAAAATCCTTGAACAAAATTAATAAATGTTTCCTTATAATCAGATTAAATATAAATATTAGATGTGAGTCCACTGATAGAGAAGCAGTTCATGTTTCACAATTAGACAAAACTCAATATTTGTGGTTTAATAACATCAATTTAAAATATTTTATATCATTTATATGATATGAGAAATCATAAACAGCTTAATAAACACAAACAGTAAAGTGAACAATTTACACAGAAAGTGAATTATAAGGAATTTCATAAATATTCCTCAAAATGATTAGTTTTAATGTATCAGATAACTCATTCAAATCTCTCAAATACATTTAAATTTACTCTTCTTATAACTGTAATTATCACTGGCTCATAAAAAATAATTATAAACACAGAAGAAACTCACTTGTCTATAATATATTTGACATTTTTGTACATGTTTTGATCATCCCGATTGCTATATGGCTCGATGTGAAAAGTGACCTAAAACAAAAAATCGATTAGAGAAATTATTTATAATGTAAAAAAGGTTATTAAAACGTGGAATATACTTTCATTAATTTAAGATAACGTTTATGTTCAATAAGTAGTCAACAGAGAATTCTAAGGGAGAAAGCTCTTAGTCAATGTTGTTACTGTGAAATAATATGCTCAACAGTTTATACTTTTTACCTCCATTCTCATGACTCCCTAAAGTAGTTACTAAGTGAGTCAGACACTTGGAGTCAAAATGGGCAATCTGAATTCAGAACCCAAATGTCCGACCACCATCCAATATGTCTTCCTATATTTCTTATAAAGAATAGGGATATATTCTACATCCAGACATAGGTTTCTTTAAAAGAACATGGTCCAGAAAAATCTGGATGGATTCTGTTCCCAGGTATGACCAACTAAGTTTACATTTAAATGGAGTCAATAGAAAATATCTTTTTAAAGTTTATTTATTTTGAGAGACAGAGTGGGGGAGGGGGAGAGAGAGAGAATCCCAGGCAGTCTCCACGCCGTCAGTGCAGAGCCCCACAAGGGTGTCAAACTCATAAACCATGAGATCATGACTTGAGCAGAGATCAAGGGTCAGATGCTTAACCGACTGAGTCACCCAAGCATCCTAATAGCAGGTATCTTTAAATGACAAAGTCTTCTATCATTAAAACAATATTTCACAAAATAATCTATATATGTGTACTATTACTCAAAGGATTTATTCCAAAATTACTGAAAAAATAATATGTGCTAGTACTATGAATGCTTGTTGATAATGGTTTATAGATAGATCTCAACCATAATTGTAGAAAGCAGTAACCAAAAGTATTTTTTAAATACTGTGCACAGAACAATCATTTTGTAAACTGAAAAACATTACTTATATACAAATTTAAAAAAACTAATTATGGCTAGCAAAACCATTTTGAATGCTACTTCCAACTAGTACTTAAGATGTGAGTATCAAATAATGTGAAAATTTTCACTTTCATTACTAATTTTACTGACTTATCAGTAGTCCTTAAACATCTTTATGACAATCGAATAACATCAAAATGTTTATCTTAACTTTAGGGTTTGGTCTCTATGAAGCATGCACGTAATTAGAAACTTCTAGGGGGTGTCTGGGTGGGTTGGCCAGTTGAGCATCCAACTCTTGATTTTGGCTCAGGCTATGATCCCAGGGTGATGGGGTCAAGCTACACATTGGGCTCCATGCTGAGTGAGCATGGGGTCTGCTTGAGCTTCTCGCTCTCTATGTAAAAATAAAAATAAATTTCTATGCTACTGCAATATAAAGTGCCTTTGTTTTCAATTACCCAATTAAAGTAAAATGAATTTTACATAAATCAGTGCTAACAATTGTCACAGAAGTTTAAAGTCAGAGAGCATTTAATGAAAATATTCCCTACATTGTATAATATTATCGAGACTTCATTTTATTAATAGGAAGTTTTATCATTAAGATCAAATTCAATTCTGTGTGTTGTAAGTATTGCTAGGATAGTCATAGTCTTCAGTAGCTCTGGTATTTGCTTTTTAACTTCAATGAAAGCAGATTGGTAAGGATATAGGTATTCTTATGTAATGTTACCTTGGGTAATTCTCCCTTTAGATGGAATGTTGTATTTTCTAAGTTTTCATTTTATAAATAAAGGGTACCATATTAAGCAAACAGCCTATGTCAGATACAAATGACATCCTTCCTTCTTTTGTAAAGTATAGCTCAATATATTTACAGTAATTAAAAAAGCCATTATTGATAAATATATAATATTTTCATTTTCCCTCATATATTTCAAACTTTTTAATTATAATATCACTTTGTAGGTTTAATGATGTAACCTAGTTACTATTTCTCATTCAATGGGAAAATCCTATTAGACCAATGCTAAAATAACCTTATAAATGATAGAATACTATAAATAAAATGAAATGCAATGCTTTAGATTATGGAGTAAGAATCATGAATGTTTCTTCATTTCAGGCTTCTACTTCTGACCTCTCCAGCTCTTCTCCACCCTGCAGCCAAAGTGAACATTCTAAAGTGAACATCTGACAGTCCTGGTGAGGTCAGCAACATGCTGGCATAAAATGTTTCTCCTACTTATCCCCCTTTTTAATCAAAAGATTTGACATTCATACATAAACCAAAGCACCCTCGTGGGTGTTTTCAGACCTATCACCTTACTCCAAAGAACCTGGCAGGAGTCTCACCCACCAGTGCAGCCAGTAAGAGACAAACCAACCTCTGTAAGAGCTGGGGAACCAGAGAAGGCAGCCAAACTGCCTAGACCCCTCTTGCCACTATGGGACAAAAATCGGGTGACTGCAGATCTGAACAGGCACTCACACATCAGAGAGAGAACATGCTCCTGAGTCTAGACTTCCCTAAGGCAGACTCTAGCACACTACCCTAAAGGGAAAAATATAGGAGTTTGGTTGCAGAAGAAGCAGTAAGAGAAACGTTCCAGGCTAAGAAAACACTGAAGGGTGCTGCTTTATCTGGTGGCAGTGACCTCTCCTGCAAGGGAAAAGAAATCAGTGACTGCCTACTTATGGCAACTAGAGAAATCCATTTTCTGCCTCAGCACATGGAGTACTAAGGTGGGAGCTCTATAACTGGAAGTTGGGAGGATAATGGAAAAGAAGCAGGTAAGAATTTCAAATGGTGTGAGAAGGACTGTGCTTAACAAGAAGTACCACTCCTGGGATCATCCTACTGGGTCTGTGGGAGCACCCAGTGCTAAACCCACACCTCCCCTCGAGGTCTGTTAGTTCCTTGTGCAGGATTCTCAAGTGCCACCGTGAGAGTAGTCTCTAGTAGACAGCACAAACTTGAGCTATAGTGCCACCTTCTAGAAAACAAAAGAAATGCTTGTAGTCTGGTAAAGTATAAGAACCAGAGAAAACCTAAAAGCTTTAGAAAACTGCCCCAAAGGAGGAACAAGATGACAAGAAGGTTTCTTCAAAAACACAGAGGAAAAATACAGTAACAATACTATAGAACATAATACCCCATCTGAAGACAGTAAGCAGAATTAAGGAGGTATCTTCTACTTCAAATGTGAAAGCACCAATAAATATCTACAAAGGTTATGAAAATTCAAGGAAATAGGGCATTACTAAGAGAAAATTATATTCTTCAGCAATCAAGCTCACAGGCACAGGGTATTCTGATCTAACTGATAAAGAATTTAAGATAGCTATAATGAAGAAACTCAACAAGTTCTAAGAAAATTCAGAAAGACAATTCAATGAAGTCAGGAATTAAAAATACAAACAAAATGAGTTTTTGGTTTTTTTTTTTTTAACCAAAGAGAATGAAATTATAGAAACAGAACAAATTCTGGAGCTGATAATTCAATAAAACAGAGAGCATATATAACAAGGCCCATCACATAGAAGAAAGAATAATTGACACGGAGAATAAGAATTTTGAAGTAACACAAAAGAGAGAAATTAGAGTTAAAAAAAAGTGAAGAAAGCCTATGTGAGTGGTGATTATCCATAAAGAAGGCAAATATCAGAATAAATCAGGATTTCAGAAGAAGAGACAGAGAAGGGGGCAGAGTTTATAAATAAATTTTTAAAAAGCTGAGAACTTCCCAAACCTGAGGAAAGTTATGTATGTCCAAGTCTACCAACTAATAGATCACCCTTTTATCTCAATACCCAATGACGTTCTATAAGACATAACTGTCACAAATAATAAAGAATATTAAAGACATCCAATTAAAAAAAAATGTAACTTACGTAGGAATTCCCATTAGGCTATCAGTGTACTTCTCTGCAGAACATCTACTGGCCAGGAGAGAGCATGACGACATATTTGAAGTGTTGAAAGACAAAAAATTGTCAGCCAAGAATATTTAATCTGGCAAAGTTTCCCTTCAGATATGAAGAGGAAATAAAGGCTTTCCCAGACCAATGAAATAAAATTCACCACCACTAAATCTGCCTTGCAAGCAACCTGATAGAGTTCTTCAAGCTAAAACGAAGACATGCTAATAAGCCACATAAAAACATTCAAAAGTACACAACACACTAGGTAAAAGTAAAAATATACCTTAGAAAACTGTAACTCTATATTAGGATGGTGTGTCAACTCTTCAACTACAGTATAAAAGTCAGAGGAAAAGCAGGAAAAATAAATACAGCAACAATAAGTTGTTAAAGAAAAAACAGGAGGTCAATTGGAACATCAATAATAAGACAAAACCCACAGCAAATTGACAAAGGAGGAAAGAGAACATACCACCATGAAAAATAACCAATTTACAAAGGTAGGCAGAAAGAGAGGTAAAAAGAAATAATGGAAATATAAAAGCTATTGATGGTTAAGGACTTACTAAAAACTCACTCTAAACATAAGTGGTTTGAATTCACCAATCAAAAGGCACTCTGGCTGGCTGGATAAAAACTAAGACCCAAGTATTTGGTACCAACAATGGATACACTTCCACTTTAAGGATGCATGTAAAACTTGAAGAGATGGAAAAGATACTCCATGCAAGTGGAATTGCAGTAGAACATCAAATTTCAGAATATAAATTCAAAGAGGGCTGAAAAATTAAGCAAACATCGTTAATTTTTTTATGGCAATGTTTCCATGTGCTGTGGCAATGATGCTGTATTTTAAAAGTATTTTTGTGTTTCTTCTGGTAATACTTTCCCCTAAAATATCAACAGATATAATTTATTGTACTTATGCTAATTATGGTTAACTTTCCTCTTTACAAAATTGTGTCTCTGTGAGTGTTAAACATTTTTGTTTCTTTGTAGTTTTACTTTATAATTTATTTGATATAAATGTTAACTCTAGTAGGGAAAGAAAATAAAAAACGGTTCCAATTCAAGATAGTGACGTAGGAAGAAGATCCTGCACTCACCTAACATGGACATACTATATCTATAGCTATATCTATGGAATAATTTCCTCTGGAAAAAAAAAACCCTAAAACCTGGCAGCATGAGCTCTTCACATCTGGCAAACATGGGAAAAACCATATCAAAGTATATAGGAAAGACTGAGACAATCTTATGATAAACCCACCCCCGATCCATAATCAGAAGGGGATTCAAAAGCCGGAGCTTCTCCCAGAGAAGCAGAGTGTTTGATCCCACATTGGGTATCCCACTTTTAAGACTGCCACCTGACAGAGGAGTCCCCAAAACATCTGGCTTTGAAGACCAACAGGGTTCATACCCATTAGACTGATGGTTCTTAAAAGGTTCATGTGCCGACTCACCTGCCCCAGGGCCCAGCACAGAAGCAGTTCTTTGAAAGGTGCCCAGACTTTATGTCAAAGAGACTCATTTGCTAATGTTAAAGCATTGATCTGAGAGGCAGGGGCCTATGGGAATACTCTGGGGAAGAAGGCCGGTGGGAGAATTCTTCCTGATCTCTCTCTCTGTTGTGCTCTAGAACACCAGTATCTCCTAAAGGAGAGCTTTTACCCATGTCTGGTATCCCGGTTTTTATGTCTGGTGACCCAGTTTTTGTGTCTGCCACTCAGGAAACACCCCTTGATCACCTGGCTCTCAAGAACAAGGAGCTTATCATCTTAAGGGACCCAGGAACACAACAATCAGAGAGGCAGTTCTTGGCAGGCTGGCACTCCCCTGGGAGAGTATTGATAGCAGACTGAAACCCAGTCCCAAATGGAGAAAGAGGCCTATTTGCTTGTCCAGGAGCTCTGACCAGAGGGTTTGACCTAAGGCTTCTGATTTGGCACATTTACAGATATCCAGAGAATTGCTCAGTGGATGCAGTATCTACGTTCTCCATCTGCCTTGCTCAAACTTGCCCTTATCTTCAAGAAAGGAACTTAAGTTCTTGGCTGGTGCCTTGATTTGTACAGCTGCTTCCAGGGGACACCTCCACATCATCTGGCTCTGCTGGCCAGTGGAGTTAATGCTCACAAATGCCACAGGACTGTAACACACAGAAAAATAATTCTTAAACAGATACCACCTCTTTGGTATAGCAACAGGTAACAACTAGGAGCTCAGTCTTTTTGTAAAAGAGGCCTAATAGTTTGTCATCATTGCAATCTGAGAGGCAGGCTTCTAATTAAACACATTTACGGGCTGACTGTAAACCTTTCCTGGGCCCTCAGAGGGCCAGGCACTATCTCTGGTTCTCCCTCTGCTGCACTTCAGAGCATCAGCATCTCTTAGAGGGGGCATCTTACATGTGTCTGGTGCCCTGATTTTTGCAGCTGCAACCAAGAGGATAACCCTTGAATGCCTGGCTCTGGTAGCAGCAGTGCTGGAGTTCTGGAGTCTCCCAGAAATGCACTAACCAGAGACTTGGTGGCACAGGTACTTCGTGGCACAGCACACAGCAGACTGAAACACAGCCCCATTCTGTCAAAAAAAAAAGGCAGACTTGCTTGTCCTGGAGCTTCGGCCTTAGGGAAAGATTTCAGGTTTGGCACACATCTGGAGCATACAGAAGTGCTTTCAGGGAATGTAGGCCAGAGGATGTCGTCTTTGCACTCTCCCTCTGCTTCACAGCTTGTGGAGTCTCCCAGAAAGGAGCTAATAAACTTGTCTGGTGCTACAATTTTCACAACTGCCATGCAGGCAACACATCCAGATTGCCTGGCTCTGATGGCTGGTGGGTCTCACGTCTGTGGTCCCACTGGACTGTATTTATTTGTATTCTTTAAAAAGCTACTGCTTGGGGCGCCTGGGTGGCTCAGTCGGTTAAGCGGCCGACTTCGGCTCAGGTCATGATCTCGCCATCCCTGAGTTCAGGCCTTGCATCGGCCCTGTGCTGACAACTCAGAGCCTGGAGCCTGTTTCAGATTCTGTGTCTCCCTCTCTCTCTCTGACCCTCCCCCGTTCATGCTCTGTCTCTCTCTGTCTCAAAAATAAATAAACGTTTAAAAAAAATTTTTTTTTAAAGCTACTGCCTAACTAAGGCTCTGGTTTATCAGCCTGAATCTAGGTGCTGATGGAGGCTCTCCCTTGCTTTGTATAACTATTTGGAATACCCCAACTACAGGGATCTATTAAAAATAAAATAGAGGGTGCCTGAGTGGCTCAGTAGGTTGAGCATCCGACTTTGGCTCAGGTCATGATCTCACAGTTTGTTAAGTTTGAATCCCACATTGGGCTTGGGCTCACTGCTGTCAGTGCAGAGCCTGCTTCAGATCATCTGTCCCCCTCTCTCTCTCTCTGCCCCTCTCCTGCTTTCCCTCTCTCTCTAAAAAATAAACATTAAAAATAATCTTAACAGACAGCCAAAAGCTAGGGCAGGGTTGAGTTTTAAGGTTCGGCTCCTGTATAAGGCCAACCATTCAAGACGGGGAGAGATGGTTGTTTCATCTAATGCATAGAAACCAACAGAGAGTCAAATAAAATGGAGATAGTAACTTACCTGATAAAGAGCTGAAATTAATAATCTTAACTATGGTCACAAAACTCAGAAGAATGGATAAAAAAGTGAAAACTTCAACAAAGGGATAATATTAGAAAGTACGAAATGAAAGTCAGTGCTAAAGAATTAAATAGCTGAACTGAAAAATACACAAGAGGGATTAAATAGCATGAAACAGAAGAAAGGTTCAGTGAACTCGAACACAGGGCATAGGAACTCACCAACCAGAACAGCAAAAAATAAGTAAGTAAATAATAAATAAATTAATTAAAAAGAATGGAAAAATAGTGAACCTAAATTAAGGGATTTTTATAGGAGAACATCAAGTAAACATTTGCATGACAGGGGTCCCAGAAGGAGAAGAGAGAGAGAGAGAAATGGAGATGTAATGTAAACATAGTGACTACAGTTCCTAATACTGCACTGCATATTTGAAATTTACTAAGAGATTAGACCTTAAAATTTTTATCACAAGAAAATTTTATAATCATGCATGGTGGTAGATGTTAACTGGACTTAGTGTGGTGATTATTCCACAATATATATATAAATATAAAATCTTTACACTGTACACCTGAAACTAATATAATGTTACATGTCAATTATACCCCATTAAAAAACAAAGGAAATCAAAGAATGTCTCAACACAAATGAAAATGGAAACACAACACACCCAAACCAACGGAATGCTTCAAAACTAGTTCAGAGACAAGTTTATAGATGATAGATGCACATATTAAAAAATGAAAATGAGAAAGGTCATATATAAACAGCCTAACTTTATACCTCAAGAAACTGGAAAAAGAACAAATTAAGCTTAAAGTTAGCAGAAGGAAGGAAATAATAAAGATCAAATAATAAAGATCAAAGATCAAATGGAAACCAGAAAAGCAATAGAAAAGAGTAACGAAACTAAGGGCTGTTTTTTTGCGAAGATTAACAAAATTTACAACTCTTAAGTGAGAATGAGACAGAAGACTCAAAAAAGAAATTACAACAGACACTATCAAAATAAATAGGATAAGAGACTACTATGAATAATTATATGCCAACAAATTAGATAACCTAGAAGAACTGGATAATTTCCTAAAGACACAGAAAAAGAAAATCTAAGCACACATAATGAGATTGAATCAGTTATCAAAAGCTTCCTGATTCATGAAACCCCATGACCAGATGTCTTACTTAACTGGGAATTCTACCAAATATTTAAAGAGTTACTGCTAATACTTTTCACTTTTTTCCAAAAAATAGAAGAGCAGGAAACACTTCTAAACTGATTGTATGAGGCCAGCATTACCGTGATTCCAAAGCTGGATAATGATGCTACCTGGGTAGAAAACTATGGACCTTCTGAAAAGACAGGCACAAGTTCTCAACAAATATTAGCAAACTGAATTCAAGAACTCATTAAAAAAATTATATACCATGACCAAGTAGAAATTATCACTGGGAATCAAGACGGTTCAACATACTTAAATCAATGAGATACATCACATTAACAGAATGAAAGATAAAGATCATATGATGATCATCTCAATAGATGCAGAAAAAGCATTTAAAAAAATACAACATCCTTTCATCATAAAACCCGCAACAAATCTGATATAGAAGGATCATACCTAACAATGCTCTAGACTGTGGATCAGGTTCAGGTCTGCTCTGTGTGCCTTACCATTCAGGGTCCTAGGCACAAAGAGCACCTGGTGCATGCTGTTCTCATTGAAGAGAAAGGAACATGACCATGGACAATGCTTATGCTCAGACATGGTATACATTATGTTTCTTCACATCTCATCAGCCGAAGTAAGCCATGAGGTCAAGCCCAACATCAGTGGGGCAAGAGGTACCCTTACTCTTTTCTACAAGGGGAAAGGAAACAGGAATAGTGGCCAAACAATGACACAAATCTACCAAAACATGTCTCACTCAAGTACTGTTTCACTGCTATGTTCATGAAGATATAGGAGGGCATGGGGCACCTGGGTGGCTCAGTCAGTTAAGTGACTTTAGCTCAGGTCATGACCTCACGGTTCATGAATTTTAACCCTGCATCAGGCTCTGTGCTGACAGCTCAGAGCCTGGAGCCTGCTTTGGATTCTGTGTCTTCCTCTCTCTCTGCCCCTCCCCCTTTCACCTTCCCTCCTTCTCTCTCTAAAATAAATAAACATTAAAGACAATTTAAAAAACTAAAGATCAGAGCTGGATTTTTTTCTATCCTGTCTTTGCCCTCCTATACCTTTAAAAAAATTTTTTTAATGTTTATTTTTGAGAGAGAGACAGAGCATGAGCGGGGGGCGGGGGGGAAAGAGAGAGAGGGGAAGACAGAATCCAAAGCAGGCTCCAGGCTCTGAGCTGTCAGCACAGAGCTCGATGTGGGGTTCAAACATGAACCATGAGGTCATGACCTGAGCTGAAGTCAGAAGCTTAACTGACTGAGCCACCCAGGCACCCCTGATTTTTACAGTTTTTACAAAACCAACCTACTCAGTGACAGTTAAAAGTGATATAGCTCTTATTCCAGTGAATACGCTGACAAATATATGAGAGAGCAGATATCTCTCTTTGAAAACTCATGATTTATATTTTAGTTTTACTCATTTACTTTGCCCCCCCTTGAAGAAATTAATCCACATTTGCTAAAGATAATGCAAAACAAGTAACTACAGTGTCAAACATTTTTATTATTCTTGCTTGTTTGACTTAAAACGCACTAACCTAAAATGACTCTTGGTTGAAGTTAATAAAAATTGCAATTACTAAGTACTTAGTGACTGATACTAGTTATACTATTATGTAATGAAAACTAATGAGCTATGACAAAAGCTTAACTATGAGACAAACTCATTTTTGAGCAAACTCTCTTTCATAAACAAAAAAAAAAAGAGAATAAAGGAAAAACATTTTCAGCTCAGAAAGTAGCAAGAGAGGAGTAAAATAAACCCAAGCAAAGAATGAGAAAAATATCAATCAAGGTTGAATACAATTAATACATTAAAACTACTGGAATATTTTAGGGACGCCTGGGTGGCTCAGTCAGTTAAGTGACTAAACTCTTGATTTCAGCTTGGGTCATGATCTGGTTCTTAGGATTGGATCCCACATAGGACTTTGCACTGATAGTGCAGAGCCTGGATGGGATTCTGTCCCTCTCTCTCTTTCTACTCCTCCTCCACTTATGTGTTCTCTCTCTAAATAAACACTAAAAAAAAACTGAATATTTTAAAAATAAAATTGATAAATTGAAGAGCTGCTTTCTTAGTGGTAAGGGACTAATACTAACTCTATACTAATCAAATTGGAGAAAAGGGGAGATTACTTCCTGGGGCTGAAAATTAGCAAGCAAAAAAAGTTTTTACTAATAAACCCATTTATTTTACCCTTAAAGCTTCAGGTTTGGTGACAAATGTGTATTGTGGGCCCTAGTTTATTAGCACAGAACTCCGAGAATTACTCCTCCTTTGTATCATATTGCTTTAAAATTTTAATTTTAGTAAATTACTGTCATTATTTAAGCGTTAACTTTTCTTTGAACTAGAAAGCAAAGTATCCATTCTTTATAAAAACAGGATATATTACACTTTATCCATTTACAAAAATATCCTTTAAACAATATTACAGAAAGCACACAAAAATCCAATAAATAAAACCATCTTATGGTTTCATGTCATTTCATGACACTTATGATGTCATTTTAAAATGAGGAAGATAAGCCAAGAAGATGAAGTAAGTAACATAAAACTCCAGAGCTAAGAACCCCAGTCTCATGGTTCCCGGTCTACTTTTTTAAAGCACTGCATAATTGCTCCCCACATACAAATCAAAAAAAATTGTCCTAAAAAGTTTGTAAAATATTAGACTCTCTGGTTCCAAATTTTTCTGATCATCAGATATAAAATTTGAGACACATATTTGCAAACAACATGATATTCTATTAGAAAACATGAAAGACCACCAAAAAAATTGCTAGAATACATGAACTCAGCAAAGTTGCAAGACATAAAATCAATGTACAGAAATCTCTTGCATTTCTATATGCCAACAATGAAGCAGCAGAAAAAGAAATCAAGAAATCATTCCCATTTGCAATTGCACAAAAAAACATAAGATAACTAGGAATAAACCTAACCAAAGAGGTAAAAGATTTATACTCTGAAAACTATAGGAGACTTATGAAAGAAATTAAAGAGGATACAAAGGAATGGAAAAACATTCTATGCTCATAGATTAGAACACTGTTAAAATGTCTACACTACTCAAAGCAATCTACACATTTAATACAATCCCTGTCAAAATACCACCAGCATATTTTACAGAGCTAGAACAAACAATCCTAAAATTTGTATGGAACCACAAAAGACCTTGAAGAGCCAAAGCAATCCTGAAAAAGAAAAAGAAAACTGGAGGCATCATCATTCTGGATTTCTAGCTGTATTACAAATCTGTAGTCCTTGAGACAGTATGGTACTGGCACAAAAACAGACACACAGATCACTGGAACAGAACAGAACCCCCAAAATGGACCCACAACTATATGGTCAACTATACCCAATGGAAAAAAATGGTACTGGGAAAGCTGGATACTAACATGCACAAGAATGAAACAGGACTACTTTCTTACACAATACACAAAAATAAATTCAAATGGATGAAAGACTTAAATGTGAGACAGGAAACAATCAAAATCCTCGAGGAAAACCCAGACAGGAACCTCTTTGACCTCCACTGCAACAAATTCTTACTGGACACGTTGCTGAAGGCAAGGGAAACAAAAGCAAACATGAACTATGGAGACTTCATCAAGATAAAAAGCTTCTGCACAGTGAGGGAAACAATCAACAAAACTAAAAGGCAGGCTACAAAATGGGAGAAAAGAGGGGAGGGGCCGACATGGTAGGGAAACGGGGATCTGAAGTTCCCTTATCTCACAAACAAACCAGTGCTGAAGCTAAAGGACTTTGAACTCTGAGAGTCTGGGAGGAAAAGAGACAGTCGTGCTTCCAGGCACCCACTGGGACAATCCGATGGGCCATAGGTGCATGATTGCAAACCCAGAGAGAGAAAACGAAGGAGGGGAGGGATCCCCTTCTGTGGAGAGACAAAGGGAAGAGCAAGAGTGGCTGAGGAAGCTTAGAACTGTATCTGGCAAGAAAAAAACAAAACAAAAACATGGATCAGGAAGGAGAAAGAGCCAATCTCTAACTGAGGGGCTTTCTCCAGACAGGGGACTGGGGCTGGCTGCCCATATGGTGCACCTGGGGAAGAGGGGAGCCAGCCCCAGCAGGCTCAGTGGCTAGGTCAGGGGTGCAGTCCTCAGTAGGAGAAAGCAATCCTCTCCCTGGAGTGCTGTGGGACAGGGCAGGTCCCCCTGCACCCGCAGCTGGGGACCACATATTGGGTGGCGCACAGCTGTGCTTCCCCAGTACCAGGGCACACGGACAGGAGTTTGAATCCCAGCCAAGCACGGGGGCTTGGGAGTCGGTGGAGCAGGACAAACTGACTCGTTTTTGCCCGTGGCACTGTGAGGACGGCTCGAACAGAGTGGTTTGGCTCACTGGGTCCATGGAGGAGAGACTGGGGTGTCACTATTTTTCTCCCCATCACCAACAAGGGGGGACTTTAGCAAAGGGCCAGTGGGGCCCACAGAGGAGGCGGGACCCACCTACACCAAACCACACCCCTCTGCGCCTGCTGACTATCTACTGGAGCAGGATTGATACTGATGAACCAGACGGCCTCTTCTCTAGACCAGCGCTGTTGCATTGCCTGATTTAATTCTCGGACATTTATTATATAGATATATTCTTCCTTCCTTTTCTCCTTCTTATCTCTTCCCTCCTCTACTCTGGTTACTCTAAATATGTCTTTAAACAAACCAAAACCAATCTATTCTCTTGATACACGTTCTATACCTCCTTCTTTATTCTCCTTTCTCTCTCTCTGGATTAAACCATATAGTTTCTCTGTCTGGGTAACTATTTTCTTTTTCTTTTTCCAAGTGTCGTCTTTATTTTCCTTTCTCTCTCTCTCTGGATTAAGCCATATAGTTTCTCTGGTCAATTCTTATTCTTTCTTTTTCCCTACCCCTGTCGTTTCTCTCTTTGTATGGGATAAGGCCTCTTCCATCAGCACCACCTCCACCCTGTTGTTTACTAGTAGCTGGTGTTTCTGGTTTTTTGTTTTTGGGTTGTGTGTTCAAGTGTTTTTGTTTTCTGTTTGTTTTTGTTTGTTTTCCTTTCCAGGGCTACTTCAAGGAACAAATCAAAGCACATCTAGTGAAGGGTTCAAAATATCACTAAGAGCAGGGGGACAAAGTAGCCAAACTCACAACAATAGAGAGCAAGTAGCACTCTCCAAAAAAACACCTCCTATAGGGCCAGGCCCTGGACAATGTATGATCCCCCTTTAATATAGCAGTGCTTGCAGATGCATGACACATACAAAGCTTAAAACACATAAGGGACAGAAAACTAGCTAAAATGACAAAAATGGAAGAATTTCCCTCAAAAGAAATTCCAGGAAGAAATGACAGCTAAAGAATTGCTCAAAACAGATATAAACAATATGACTGAACAAGAATTTAGAATAATAGTCATAAGATTAATTGCTGGTACTTGAAAAAAACATAGAAGACAGCAGAGAATCTATTGCTGCAGAGACCAAAGAACTAAAAAATAGTCATGATGTATTAAAAAAAATCTGTAATGAGGTGCAAAATAGAGACGGCAAAAACCAGAATTGAAGAGGCAGAGGGGAGAATAGTAAAATTATGGAAAAAGATGAAAAAAATTCTGGATCACAAGGGGAGAATTAGAGAACTAAGTGACTCAATGAAACAGAACAACATCCATATCGCAGGAGTTCCAGAAGAAGAAGAAGAAGAAGAGAGAGAGAAGGGGGCCTAAGATGTGCTTGAACAAATCATAGCTGAGAACTCCAATCTGGGGAAGCAAACACGTTGAAATCCAGGAGGCACAGAGAACTCCCTTCAGACGTAATCTGAATTGATCTTTTGCAAGACATATCAGAGTGAAACTGGCAAAATACAAAGATAAAGAGAGAACTCTGAAAGCAGCTGGGGATAAATGGGCCTTAACCTGTAAGGATAGACAGACACATGAGGGTAGTAGCAGATCTATCTACTGAAAATTGACAGAAAGGAGTGGCAGGAAATTTTCAAAGTGATGAATAGGAGAAATATGCAGCCAAGAATCCTTTATCCAGCAAGACTGTCATTCAGAACAGAAGGACAGATAAAGGTTTTCCCAAACAAAAACTGAAGGAATTCATCAGGACTAAACCAGCCATACAAGAGATCCTAAGGGGGACTCTGTGAGTACTGCAAAGACCACAAAGGACCAGAGACACCACTACAAGCACGAAACCTACAGATAACATGATGACTCTAAATGCATATTTTTCATTAATAACACTGAATGTAAATGGACTAAATGTTCCAATCAAAAGACATAGGGTATCAGAATGCATAAAAAAAACAAGACCCATTCTATTCTCTGTCTATAAGAGACTCATTTTAGACCTGAGGGCACCTTCAGATTGAAAGTGAGGGGATGGAGAAGTATCAAGAAAGCTGGAGTAGCCAAACTTATATCAGACAAACTGGACTTTAAATTAAAGGCTGTAACAAGAGATGAAGAAGGGCACAGTCTATCCATCAAGAAGAGCTAACAATTAGAAATGTTTATGCACCGAATTCAGTAACACTCAAATATATAAAACAATTAATCACAAACCTAAGCAATCTTATTGGTAAGAATGTGGTAATTGCAGGGGACTTTAATACTCCACTTACAACAATGGACAGATCATCTAGACAGAAAATCAATAAGAAACAATGGTCCTGAATGATACACTGGAGCAGATGGACTTGACAGATAAAGTTAGAACTTTTCATCCAGAAGCAGCAGAATAAACATTCTTCTTGAGTGCACATGGAACATTCTCCAAGATAGATCACATACTGGTTCACAAAACAGCCCTCAATAAATACAAAAGAATTGAGATCATACCATGCACTTTTAGATCACAATGCTATGAAACCTGAAATCAACCACAGGAAAAAGTTTGGAAAACCTCCAAACGCACGGAGGTTAAAGGACATCCTGCTAAAGAATGAATGGGTCAACCAGGCAATTAAAGAAGGAATTAAAAAAATATATGGAAACAAATGTAAATGAAAACACAACAATCCAAACCCTTTGGGATGCACCAAAAGTAGTCCTAAGAGGAAAATAAATTGCAATCCAGGCCTACCTCAAGAAACAAGAAAAATCCCAAATACAAAATCTAACAGCACACCAGAAGCAGGACAACAAAAAAAACCAAAACCCAGCAGAAGAAGAGAAATAATAAAGGTCAGAGCAGAAATAAACAATATAGAATCCAAAAATAAAAATAAAAATAAAAATAAAACAGAACAGATCAATGAAACTAAGAGTTGGTTTTTTGAAGAAATAAACAAAATTGATAACCCCAGCCAGACTTCTCAAAAAGAGAGAAGACCCAAATAGATAAAATCACGAATGAAAATGGAGTTATCACAGCCAATCCCTCAGAAATACAAGAAATTATCAGAGAATACTTTGAAAAATTATATGCCAACAAACAGGACAACCTGGAAGAAATGGACAAATTCCAAGACACCCACACACTACCAAAACTCAAACAGGAAGAAAGAAAAAATTTGAACAGACCCCAAACTAATGAAGAAATTGAATCAGTTATCAAAAATCTCCCAACAAATAAGGGCCCTGGATCAGATGGCTTCCCTGGAAAATTCTACCAGACATTTAAAGCAGAGTTAATACCCATCCATCTCAAATTGTTCCACAAAATAAAAATGGAAGAAAAACAGCATTACCTTGATTCCTAAACCAGACAGAGACACCACGAAAAAGGAGAACTCCAGGCCAATATCCCTGATGAACACAGATACAAAAATTCTCAACAAGATACTAGCAAATCAAATTCAACAGCATATAAAAAGAATTATTCACCATGACCAAGTGGGATTCATTCCTGAGCTGCAGGGCTGGTTCAATATTTGCAAATCAATCAATGTGATACATCACATTAAGAAAGGATAAGAACCATATGATGCTGTCAATAGATGCAGAAAAAGCATTTGACAAAATACAACATCCTTTCTTAATAAAAACCATCAAGAAAGGAACATACTTAACATCATAAAAGCCATGTATGAAAAGCCCACAGCTAATATCATCCTCAATGGGCAAAAACTGAGAGCTTTCCCCCTGAGATCAGGAACATGACAGGGATGTCCACTCTTCACCACTGTTGTTTAACACAGTGTTGGAAATTCTAGCATCAGCAATCAGACAACAAAAGGAAATAAAAGGCATCAAAATTGGCAAAGAAGTCAAATTTTCACTTTTTGCAGACAACACAATACTCTACATGGAAAACCCCAAAGACTCCACCAAAAGACTCCTAGAACTGATACATGAATTCAATAAAGTTGCAGGGTACAAAATCAATGTACAGAAATCGGTTGCATTTTTATACACCAATAATGAAGCAACAGAAAGAGAAATAAACGATCCCATTTACAACTGAACCAAGAACCATAAAATACTTAGGAATAAACCTAACCAAAGATGTACAAGATCTGTATGCTGAAAACTATAGGAAGTTCATGAAGGAAACTGAAGAAGACACAAAGAAATGGAAAAACATTCCATGCTCCTGGATTGGAAGAATAAATATTGTTAGTATTTGTTAATAACATATTTGTATATTAATATTTGTTATTATATTTGTATATTGATATGTGTTAATATTGTTAATATTTGTCAATACTACCCAAAGCAATCTACACATTCAATGCAATCCCAATCAAAATTGCACAGGCATTCTTCTCAAAGCTAGAATGAACAATCCTAAAATTTGTATAGAACCACAAAAGACCCCAAATAGCCAAAGTAATATTGAAGAAGAAAACCAAAGTAGGAGGCATCACAATCCCAGACTTTAGCCTCTAGTACAAAGCTGTAATCATCAACACAGTATGGTACTGGCACAAAAATAGACATATAGACCAATGTAATAGAACCCAGAATTGGACCCACAAATGTACGGCCAACTAATCTCTGACAAAGCAGGAAAGAGCATCCAATGGAAAAAAGGCAGTGTCTTTAGCAAATGGTGCTGGGAGAAATGGACAGCAACATTCAGAAAAATGAAACTAGCCCACCTTCTTATACCATGCACAAAAATAAACTCAAAATGGATGAAAGACCTAAATGTGAGTTAGGAAACGATGAAAACCCTAGAGGAGAAAGCAGGCTACCTCTTTGATGTCAGCCGCAGCAATTTCTTATTCGATGTATCTCCAAAGGCAAGAGAATTAAATGAAAAAATGAACTATTGGGACCTCATCAAAGTATCTGCACTGCAAAGGAAATCATCAACAAAACTAAAAGGCAACAAACAGAATGGGAAATGATATTTTCAAATGACATATCAGATAAAGGGCTAGTATCCAAAATCTATAAAGAACTTAACCAAACTCCACACCTGAAAAACAAATAATCCAGCAAAGAAATGGGCAGAATTCTATAGACATCCAGATGGCCAACAGACACATGAAAAGATGCTCATCGGGAAACACAAATGAAAGCCACACTGATATACCACCTCACACCAGTCAGAGTGGCTAAAATGAACAAATCAGGTAACTATAGATGCTGGCGAGGATGTGCAAAAACAGGAACCCTCTTGCACTGTTGGTGGGAATGTAAACTGGTGCAGCTGTTCTGGAAAATAGTGTGGAGGTTCCTCAAAAAATTAAAAATAGAGCCACCCTATAACCCAGCAATAGCAATACTAGGAATTTACCCAAGGGATACAGGAGTGATGATGCATAAGGGCCTGTGTACCCCAATGTTTATAGCAGCACTTTGAACAACAGCCAAATTATGGAAAGAGCCTAAATGTCCATCAACTGATGAATGGATAAAGAAGATGTGGTTTATATATTCAATGGAATACTATTTGGCAATGAGAAAGAATGAAATCTGGCCATTTGCAGCAATGTGGATGGAACTGGAAGGTTTTATGCTGAGTGAAATAAGTCAGTCAGAGGATAGATATATTTTCACTCATATGTGGGTCTTGAGAAACTGAACAGAAGACTATGGGGGAAGGGAAGGGGAAAAAAAAGATACAAACAGAGGGAGGGAGGCAAACCACAAGAGACTATTAAATACAGAGAACAAACTACGGGTGAATGCGGAATGGGGGAGAGGGAAAATGGGTGATGGGCACTGAGGAGGGCACTTGTTGGGATGAGCACTGGGTGCTGTATGTAAGCCAATTTGACAATAAATTCTATTCATTAAAAAATGGGAGAAGATATTTGCAAATGACATATCTAATAAAGGGTTAGTATCCAAAATATATAAAGAACTTATCAAACTCAAAATAACGTAGAAGACATGAACAGACACTTTTCCAAAGAAGACATCCAGATGGCTAACAGACACATGAAAAGATGCTCAATATCAGTCATCATCAGGGAAATACATATCAAAACCATGATAAGATACCACCTGGCACATGTCAGAATAGCTAAAATTAACAACACAAGAAACAACTGGTGTTGGTGAGGATGCAGAAAAAGGAGAACCCTCTTGCACTGTTGGCAGGAATGCAAACTGGTGAGGCCACTCTGAGGAAGAGCATGGAGGTTCCACAAGAAACTAAAAATAGAACTACCCTACAATCCAGCAATGGCACTATAGGTATTTATGCAAAAGATACAAAAGTACAGATTCAAAGGGGTACATGCACCCCAACGTTTATATAGCAGCATTATCAACAATAGCCAACAACAGAGAAAGCCCAAATGTCCATCAACTTATGATGGATAAAAAAGATGTGGTATACATACACAATGGAATATCACTCTTTCATCAAAAAGAATGAAATCTTGCCATTTTCAATAATGTAGATCGAGCTAGAATGTATTATGCCAAATGAAATATGTCAATCAGAGAAAGTCAAATACCATATGATTTCACTCATATGTGGAATTTATGTAATGAAACAGGTGAGCATATGGGAAAGGGGGGAAGAGAAGGGAGGGAAACAAATCACAAGAGACTCTTAATGAGAGAGAACAAACTATGGCTTGACAGAGGGAAAAGGTTGGTAGTTGGGCTAGATGGGTGATAGGTACTAAGGGCACCTGTTGTGATGAGCACTGGGTATTGTGTGTAAGTGATGAATCACTGAATTCTACTCCTGAAACCAATATTGCATAGTATGTTAACTAAAATTTAAATTTAAAAAATACTGTAAAATAATAAAAAAAAATCTGATGCAGAAAGACTAAGTATGTTGGCAATTAGACATCTTTGCCACATTCACCTAAACAATAAGCTTTAAACGGGAGAAATCCAAACCTATCCCCATTCATCAGAACACCCTCAGTGTACCTTTAAACTCTGAAAGTACAATCTAAAAAGCCAGCTTTCTTGGGTTGTGAAGGCCCCTTCCCTCTCATGTCCCAGGATTATAATATCTATAGTTATAGGGAAAGAAGAGTGGCCCTTGCAGCTGTTTTGTAGAAGATAAATCATGTCACTTATCCAGTTTCAGACTTGGTGCCAGAATTTGCAAGGTCTGTATATTTGCAGATTTCAAGTGCCAATGAAAGCTAACTGAATGGTACAGGGGACATGGCAAATGACAGCTCTTCCCAGTCACCTAATTTAGGAGATGCTGCCTTAAGAGCTTTAGGGTTATAAAGTAGGAGAAGGCTTTATGGACAGGAATTAAAAACAAACAAAAAAAGACAGAAAAAAGAATTTGCCTATCTAGTTGCTCCCGCTTATTTCCCTAGAGTTCCAGTTCTACTCCACAGTAAACTACTAAATCCTTAAGCTGTGAAAGAAGTATTAAAACTAAGTTTCCTCTTTTTATTTGGAAATAATTTACCTGTACCAGACAAACCAGCTGTATTTAATTAGGATATATAAACTGGAAGAAGTTTCAGAGCAAATAAAAACCCTCAGTGATTTTTAAGAGTGGTAACCTGAAAATGCAGAGTAACTAGTCTCTAGTGAAAAGATACGGATTCACATTTTCATAAAGATTTGCTAACACACTGCCTTAGAAAAACAAGAATAAACCTGAAGAAAAATGAACAACCTGAGAAGAATTATTAGACATGAAAATTACTGCTTAAGGACAACAGTGGAGTGAATAATGCAAAAAACTAAACCAGTACCAGGAAGACAAGATTATTAAAAACATTCCTTTTATACTTCATTCTAAATGATTCTTCAATTATATACTAGAATTCCACATAAAGTGCTTTGTTTTTGGACTGTTTCATTTCACTGATCTCTTTCTGTATAGTAATGCTAATGCCATACTTCTAATATCTATCATTTTATAGTACATTTTGTTATTTGGAAAAACAAGTTTTTCCCTTCGTTAATAAACATTTTTTAAGTCTTACTTTTTTCTAACATAGTTATAAACTTTAGGATTAGGTGGTTAAGTTCTATAAAATCTCATCAGAATTTTTCATTTGGATTGCACTAAATTTACAAATTAATTATATTAATATATAAAATACAAATGTTTGAAAGAATGGCCACTTGGCAATTTTGACTCTTCCAAATAAATTCATGTTTCTCCAGGGGTGCCTGGGTGGCTCAGTCGGTTAGGGGTCTGACTTCGGCCCGGGTCACGATCCCACACTTAGTGGGTTCAAGCCTTGCGTCAGGCTCTGTGCTGATAGCTCAGAGCCTGGAGCCTGCTTCAGATTTTGTGTCTCCCTCTCTCTCTGTCCCTTCCCTGCTTGCACTCTGTCTCTCTGTCTCCATGAAATAAATACTAAAAAAAAAAAAAAATTCATGTTTCTCCATTTATTCAAGTCTTTTATATCCTTTCATAAAATGCCAAAGATTTCTTTGTATATTTACTGCTATGCTATCTTCAATGTACATTTTTTCCATTCTTTTCCCTATAATACAAGAATCCTCTTGACTTGTATATTCTTTGGGTTTGGCCACCTTATTGGACTCTTTACACATAATAGTTTTTAGATAGTTTTCATGAGTTTTATAGGTATTTTCCACTTGTAAAGAATGGTAATTTTACTTGGAACACTTTTAGTTAAAATGATTTGTTCAGAATTCAATCACTATTAAATAATACTGATGATAGAAGGCATTCTTGATTGATCTTGGCTTAATGAACAAGTTTTACCATTGTTTTTCCATTAGATGTTTGATATAGGTTAGTAGAAGACCTCATTTATCAAGTTAAAAAACTTGCATTAGAAGATTACTAATAAGTTTTTATGTAGTCAAGATTTCAGTATCCGTTATGACATATTTTATCTCCAGTAAACTTTATTTACTTAACATTCATATAGCGCTTACTCTGTGCCAGACACTGAGCACTTTTCATATATTACTTCATGTAATCTTTCCAACCACTCTGCAGATTTTCTTTTTCCATTTGAAAGATGAGAAAACTCAGGCATAAGTGTTACATAGTTCTTATGTGGCTGAGTCGGGATTGAATGCAGAGATTTGAATTCAGATTTCATACTCTTGAAACCATTCTTTAGCTTCTTGCTAATGAACACTTCTTATCTGCATTTTTGCTTTAGGAATTTTGCATATATTTTCATTAGTGAGATCAGTCTATAAATCTTTCTCATGCTGTACTTGTTTAGTTGGTCTACCAGTAGATAAATCCATAGAAGTCAAAGTGATAGTTACTTCTAAGATTAGGTCAAGAAAACACTAGACTCTGTCTCAGATCATTCACTAAGGGGAAACTAGCTGCCATGTGTTAAGGGGACTCAGATAACTCTGTGGGAAGGCTTACGTGATGAAGAACCAGAACTCCCATCCCAATAGCTGAAAGGAACTGAGGCCTGTCAACCTTTACATAAGAAGCTTGGAAGTGGATCCTACAGCCTTCAGATAACTGCAGCACCAGCAAAGAAACTGACTACAACCTCTTGGGAGACCCTGAACCAGACCCACCAGGTTCAGCCACTTCCAGATTCTCAACTTTTAGAAAATGTGTGAGATAATACATGTTTGTTCCTTTAAACTGCAGAATTTTACGGCAATTTGTTATGTAGCAATAGATAACGGGTAAACTCTCCACTGTATTTTAGTATCATAAGAATCAGCTGTTTCTCAAAGGTTGACTAGAAGTAATGGGTGAAATCTGATGCTATGTAAAGATATGCTCAATAAACTTTTAGATTTTTTTCTATGATACAAGGTAATTCAGAATGAACTATCACAAGGAGAAATTAAGAAAATCCCATTTACAACTGCATCAAAAATAATAAAATACCTAAAAATAAATTTAACCAAGAAGGTAAAAGATCTGGACACTGAATAGAAGACATTGAGAGAAACTGAGGAAGACACAAATGGAGAGATACTCCATGTTTATAAACTGAAAGAACTAATATTGTTAAAACATGCATCCTATATAAAGCAATTTATAGATTAAATCCCATCCCTAGGAATATTCCAATGGCATTTTCAACAGAAATGGAACAAACGGTCCTAAAATTTGTATGGAACCACAAGAGAACCAAAACAGAGGACGAAAAAGAAACCTCGAAGTATCAAGGTCCCTAATTTCAAATTGTATTACAAAGCTACGGTAATCAAAACAATGTGGTTAGTACTGGCAAGATCAAAACCAGAGATATAAATCAATGGAACAAACAGAACAGAAAGCTCCCTCCCCCAAAACCCACACAGATATGGCCAATTAATCTTCAACAAAGGAAACAAGAACACACAATGGAGAAAGGCCAGTCTCTTCAATAAATGGTGTTGGAAAAACTGGACGGCTACATGCAAAAACCTGAAACTGAACCACTGCTTTACACCATACAAAAAATTAACCAAAAATGGATTAAAATCTTATAAATTTAGAAACTACAAAACTGGAAGATAACATAGGTGACACAGAGCTTAGCGATGTTAATTTTTTTTTTTTTTTTTTTGGATTTGACACCAAAAGCAAAGGCAACAAAAGCAAAAACAAACAAGTGGGACTATAGCAAACTAAAAAGGTTCTGCACAGCAAAGTGAAAGGCAACCTAGCAACTGGGAGAAAATATTTGCATATCATATATCTGATAGGGAGTTAATATCCAATATAAATTTTAAAAACACACAATCCAATTAAAGTTCTTAACATTTTTTCTAAGATATCCAGACAGCCAATAGGTACGTGAAAAGGTGCTCATCATCACTTACTTAACGTGGAAATGCAAATGAAACCACAAAGAGGTATATCTTATACCTGTTAGAATGGCTATTATCAAAAAGATAGGAAATAACAAGTAATGTAGAGGATGTGGAGAAAAGGGAACCCTTGTGCACTGTTGGTGGGAATATAAATTGATTCAGCTGCTATGGAAAACACTATGGAAGTTCTTTAAAAAAATTAAACATAAAACTACCATATGACCCAGCAATTTCCTTTCTGGTATTTATCCAAAGGAAACAAAAACAAGTTTGAAAAAATACTTATGCTTATTGCATCATTACAAGCATATCAGAGACATTATAGGTTTGGTTCCAGACTAGTTGAATAAAGTGAATATTGCAAAAAAGTGAGTCAAATGAATTTTTTGGCTTCCCAGTGCATAAAAAAGTTATGCTTACACTACATACAGTGTAGTCTGTTACATTTGCAACAGCATTATGTCTAAAAAAAACAATGTGTCTTAATTAAAAAATACTTTACTGCTAAAAAGTGCTAGCCATCATTTCATCTTCCAGCAAGTCATAACCACTCATCACAGATTACCTTAATAAATAACGCAAAAGTTTGAAATATTAAAAGAATTACCAAAATGTGGCAAAGAACATGAAGTAAGCAAATACTGTTGGAAAATGGTGCTGATATTCAGCACCAAAAAGTTGGTTGAATATTATTCAGCCACAAAAAAGAAGGAAATCTTGCCATCTGCTACAACATGGATGGACCTTGAGGACATTATGCTATGTGAATTAAGTCTATCAGAGAAAGACAAATACCCTATGATCGCACTTAAATGTGGAATCTTAAAAACAAAACAAAACAACCTCATAGATACAGAGAACAAACGTGTGGTTGGCCTGAGGTGGGTGTGAGGAGGCGTGAAATGGGTGAAGATGGTTAAAAGGTACAAACTTCTAGTCACAAAATAAAAAAGACCTAGGTATATAATGTACAGCACGGTGACTATAATTAATGTTGTATTACGTATTTGAAAGCTGCTAAGAGAATAGATCTTAAAAATTCTTATCACAAGAAAAAATAATTTCTAATTGTGTGGTAATAAATGTTAACTAGACCTATTTTGATGATCACAAAATAAACACATCAAATCATTATGCTGAACACCTGAAATTAATATGTCAATTTTATCTCAATAAAAAATAAATTAAATACCTTCAGATTATATTTATGAGCTTTATCCAAAATAGTTGGTACCAAATCATCAGTATTTTCTCCATTTTCATCATTTGTACCAGGTGGGTACCAAGATAGGGCTAGTACACCTAATAGAAAAAACCAAAAAGAAAAATAAATACAGGAACAGGACTGATTGGAGGTATTCCACACAGATTTTTCTTAAAAGGCAGAACAAAGACCAAATTGGCAACAATAAAAAAGAAATATATTCCCATATAAGTTATTATTTTGTTACTTAAATATTACCTATGTCTATTTAATTACTTTGTATAGTCATATTTAAACTCTATCAGGTATGAATATATTTAATAAGTTTTACTTTATAGAATTTAGGTTTACAGAAAAATTGCACTGAAAGTACAGTTTCCATACATTCTCTTCCACACCCCCTCTCCAACCCACATATGGTTCCTGTTATTAATACCTTGCATTACTGTGGTATGTTTGTTACACATAATGAACCAATATTGATACATCATTATTAATCAAAATCTACCTTTTGTGTTGTACAGTTCTATGGCTTTTGACAAAAGCATATTTGCCCACTGTTACAGTGTCATATAGAATAGTTTTACTGACCTCAGAATCCTCTGACATCCCTCTATTCATCCCTCCTCTTTCAATCCCCTGGACAATAATCGATCTTTTTAGTATCTCTATTGCTGTCTTTTCCAGGATGTTACATAGGTAGAATCATACAGTAACTTCTTCAGACTGGCTTTTGAAATTTAGTCATATATACATAACTAAGGTTCATTCATGTATTTTTGTGGATTTATAAATCATTCTTTTTTATTGCCACATACTATCTCATTGTATGAATGTGCCAGTTTATCCATTCAACTACTAGAGGATACCATGGATGCTTATTTGGGGAAATTATGAGCATTCAAGAAAAAAATTACAGTTTCTTCCTGTAGTACTTACTTTTGAAATGATAAGTTACAAAATAAGTATTAGAAACATAAGCCTGCAAAAAAAAATCACTCACTTTGATGGAATATTTGAAGTAATTCAAACCCACATTAATATATAAAGCTATAACAGGCCATTAGAAAAATGCCACTAATTTCTAAATTAATCAACATACTCTTTAAGGCATGGAGAGAAATACAATGGTACCAAAAGAGAAGCATGTGGAAATGCAGAAACTGCAAGGTTAGAAACAGCAGAGAACTAAAGTATAAGATTTAAACTTTAGAGTAGACATGCCATGTACAGAGCAGCCCCATCTAGGGAAACAAAACAGAACTTTCATTAACATTTCCAAAAGAAGAAGAAGAAAAAGAAGAAGTGGTCGTCTATGTCCTCTATCCACTCTGAAAACAAGAATAGCATTAAGAACACAAGAGGTAGAAAAAGAACCTATAATAGGCTTTAGGAAAGCTTATGGCTAGTTACAAAGGGAATCTATTATATAGAGGGAAATGATGGTAAGAAAATGGTCTGGAAACAAGTGATCAAACATTTAAGCTGCCTACTAGCCTAGTTTATAAAAAGAAAAAAAAAACACCACTAATGAAGAGTCACAATTAAAAAAGTTTCAACACTGGACCTATGAAAAAATCCTGCAAAAAATAAGAAAACAAGCATGAGACAAAATAATAAAGGAAGAATATATAAAAGATTATCCATGAAGCCTAGGAAAATTTTAAGCACAGCATTCTCCCATGAAATTCAAATCAAAAGATTCCTGTTCCTAGCAATAAAGATTAGGTTACATAGACCAGCATTTCCAATGACAAACAATTACTAAACAAAATACGGATTACAAAAAAAAACAAAAAACCAAAAAAACAAAAAAACCTCTCAAAGCCAAAGAGCTGGAGAATAAGGAATTATCTGTCCAAACTGAGGCAAAAACACAAAGAAGAGAAGTATCTGAGCAAGAACTTCGTCTGCTCAAAACATAATTGGCAGAAGTAAACTAACCCTCAAAACCAGTGGATTAAGTACCAGGTTGACATGCTTGGGAAGTCCTCTAGCTTTAAATTTAAAGTGACTAGTATTTTCTACTGTACTGAAATAGCATAGATAAAGAACATTTTCATTCTTACAGAAAGTTCTACTGGATAGCATTCCTAGATTTCTGATCCTCCTAATACCTGACCATCTCATTCTTGTCTGCTGAGTTTTCTTCCTCCCTATCCTCACTCAAGTTCTACTCTAAGGCTTGAGAAGAATGTTCTTTGTTCCTCCTCGTTACTCCGCTTCAGCTTTTTTATTCTGTCAAATTATCATTTCCACATGTCTAATTCTATACCCTTACTGTGCTCCACAGTCTAATTTATCTTTGCAGCATATCTTTTGGACTGTATCCCTCATGAGCTCTGAACACAAGTAATAGTCTGGGAAATAAGCCAATCATGGTCTTCCTCACAAGGAGAGTTGAGCCACTGACAATGGTAATGAACCTTCACAGCAATCAGAAAATTTTCTCTAACACACATAATCTAAGTATCATTTATAAATAAGATTACTGAGTATTTCTACTATTTCAACTGTATAGTGAAAAGGGATATTGAGGTCTATTCTTAGCACACTAGCATTTTATTAAATGCAGATCATGTCATATTGATCATGGTGTCCCTCCATAGCACTTATTACAGGGTCTTCAATATAAATGGTACCCAACCATTTATTTTATGAAGTAAAATGATGAATCTAAACAGGGTAATAGTTAAGAAGATATGAAATCGGACAGACCTGGAGATTCAAGTTCTCATTCTCTTATTTGATAGGTGTTTATCTTTAATTAATTTTACTTAAGTTTCCATACTTGTAAATTGGGGATAAGCTCAGTTCATTCCCTAAAAGTGTTTTTAAAAATAGAAAATGCCTTACAAAGAATAAGACCCCCAAAAGTGATTATAACAACAATAATAAAAAGACAATGGCAAGTAAATTAGGATACATTTAACTCCACAGAACTTATGATAGCTTCTCTTCGATATAGAGAACTTACTGTTTCTTTCAAACATATTAAACACTCCTTCAAACTAAAGATTTAGCAGAAACAAAGGCAAGCCCAGTTTCAGACATAAACACTATTATCACTATATAGGATGACCCATGTTCAACAAAAAGTATAAGGCATACAAAAAAGAAAAAAAAAACTGTCAAGAGGCAAAGAAGTCAACAGAACCAAACTAGATATGAAACAGATACTGAAATCATTAAATAAGCAATGTAAAATTACTATTATCAAAACATTAGAAGATCTAATGGGAAAGACAGCCACCATATGTGAATCGGCTGGGAAATATGCCAGAAATGAAAATTCTAAGAATCAAATAGAAGTTCAGGGAAGACAGCAGAGTAGGATGATCCCAGGTTCACCTCCTCCCATGGACACAGCTCTGAGACTATAGCTAACTCTAAGTAACTAACTCTGAAAATGACCTAAAGACTGGCAGAAGACCTTTCACAGTCAATCATAGACAGGAGGCTACGTCAAAAAGGGCAGGAGAGGTGGACACATGGTTGGGAACCAACCACCCAGGTGAGATTAACCACAAAAAGGACTTACACCACAAGCAAAGAGAAAGGAGAGGATTAGACCCCACACTAGGCACCAGAAGTACTGGGATATGCACTAGGAAATGAGTCCCCATCTGGCCTTGAAAACCTATGGGGCTGAACTTTAGAAGCTTTTAATATCACCAAGATTTAACTCCACATACTTTACAAGTCAACTGGGCTTAACTCCAAGAGAGTCAGATAGCAATAGGAAACTGAGTTCCGCCTTTAAAAAGCCAGCATAGTGCTCGCTTCGGCAGCACATATACTAAAAAGCCAGCATAGTAAATGACTCAACCAAAGACACAGCACAATAGTAGCAGTTTGAAAAGTGCCTGGGGTATATGTGAAGGAGAATCACTTACTAATCTCATAACACATGCTAAAGGAGTGGGAATGATCAGAAGACTTCTCCAAAAACAAAAGTACTAGGGGGTGCCATTTCTCTTCCCCTCCCCCATCCTAGATAGCTGGACATTTGCAGGAGCCAGTACTAATGCTCTACTTATCTTTCTAGCACTGTGTGCTATGTCCCCACATTCCCATGCAGACCTGCCAATCCAACCCTCCTGCCTCGGCAGGCATAACAACAAAGTGGTTCCCTGCCCCACCATAACCTGAAAGCAGCCCCAGCAGGGATCCGCCCAACTACAAAGTGACTCCTGCCCTGGGGAGAGGCCAAGTAATCTCACACACCAGCATGCCCACAATTCCAGCAGCAAAGCCTCTTCACTGAGCAGAAAGAAGTTTTGCTGTTTGGTATCCCATAGCTGTGGCAGACAGGCTAAGAGCAGACAGCCTGACTGCTGACCCTGCCCACCTACAAGCCTGCAGAGGCCTCAGACTTCTCAACTGCACGGGGACCAAACCCTGCCTAGTGTGCCCACAGCAGCAAAGTCAGTCACTGCAGCTGATTGGGCCAAAGGTAAATGAGGTTCAGGCACAATAGTAGGGTGCACACAGCCTGCAAAAGAAACACCACAGGAGCACCTGTTTCTGGTGACCAGGAGGGACTGAGCTAGAGGGTATCACAGGACCTCTTCTATAGAAGGCCACTATTTTTAAGATCAGGAGATGTAGCTGACCTCCATAATATATGGACACAGAGAGTCAAGCAAAATGAGATGACAGAGAAAGATGTCCCAAATGAAAGAAAAAGACAAAAATCACAGCAAAAGAGTTCAGTGAAACTGAGATAAGCAAAAATGCCTGATAAAAAAAATTCAAAGTAATGGTCATAAATATAGTCACTGGAAGGGCACCTGGGTGGCTCAGTCAGTTAAGTGTCTGACCTCATCTCAGGTCATGATTCTCACAGTTCATAAGTTCAAGTCCCGCGTCGGGCTCTGTGCTGACAGCTCAGATCCTGGAGTCTGCTTTGGATTCTATGTCTCCCTCTCTCTGCCCCTCCCCTGCTTATGCTCTCTATCTCTCTCTCAAAAATAAATAAATATTTACAAAAATGTAAAGATAGTCACTGGACTTACGAACAGAGTGGATGAATTCAGAACTTTTACAAAAATACACGTATAAATCAAAAGAACCAGAGATTAAAAACAAACACCTCAATAGCTGAAATAAAAAATAATTAACAGCGAATTAAAAAGACACAGAAAAACAGATCAGTGATCTGGAAGACAGGGTAATGGGAAGCAACCAAGCTGAACAGCAAAGAGAAAAAAGATTAATAAAAAGCAGTAAGACTAGGTTAAGGAAACTCATCATCAAGCGTAATAATATCCACATTATAGAGATAACAGAAAAAGGAGAGAGAGAAAGGAAGAGAAAATTTACTTGAAAAAAATCAAGCTGAAAATATCCCTAATCTGGGGAAATAGACATCAGTTTCAGAAAGCACACACAGTGCATAACAAGATGAGTCCAAGACATATAAGTAAAATGGCAAAAAGTAACAATAGAGAATTTTTAATTCAGCAAGCAAAACAAAACAATTACATATAAAGGAAACTCCATAACCGCAACAGGTGATTTCTCAGCAGAAACTGTTCAGGCCAAAAGGAAGTGGCATGATCTATTCAAAGGAATGAAAGGGAGGAAAAAAAAAAAAAAACAAAAAAAACTTGCAACCAAGAATAATCTACTCAGCAAAGTTATCATTCAGAATAGAAAAAGAAGTTCTTTCCTAAACAAAAACTCAAGGAGTTCATCACCACTAAGCCAGGCTTACATGATAATGGGAATTCTTCAAATGGAAAGAAGATGCCATAACAAGCAGGAAAATTAATAAAGAAAAAATTTCACAGGCAAAAGCACATATATAATAAAGGTAGGAGATGAATCACTTATAAAGCCAATACAGTGGTTAAGACACAAAAATTGATTTTACATCAATTATATTTACAAAAATCATTCAAAACATACATAAAATAAAAAGATAAAATATGACACCATATATATAAAACAAAGGGAGAATAATAATTTAGTGCTTTAGAATGTATTCAAACTTAAGCAACCATTAACACAACTGCATACATGTTATATATGATCCAGTGGAAACCACAAATCAAAAACCTATAATGCCGCCCCCACACAAACACATACACAAAGAATCCAATCCAAGCCTACCACTAAAGAAAGCCATCAAACCAAATGAAGATAGAGAAAAACTATACCAAAAAAATTAACAAAATGGCAATAGGTACACACATATCATTACTTTAGAACAAGACTCACCTATATTCTGCCCACAAGAGCTTCACTTCAGACCTAAAGACACATACACCCTGAAAGTGAAGAACAGCTGGAAAAACATATGCCATCCAGAAAACAAAACAAAAAGAGCTGGGATAGCAATACTAATATGAAATAAAAACAAAACAACATGAACAAAACTAAAAAACAAAAAACACTTTAAAACAAAGACTGTGGCCAGAGACAATTAAGGGCATTACATAATGATAAAGGGACCAATCCAACAAGAAGATATAACAATTGTAGATATCTATACAACCAAAGCACCTAAATATATAAATCAAATATTAACAGACAGAAATGGAGAAATTGACAGTATTACAATGGTAGAGGTCTTTAACACCCCACTTACATCAATGGATAGAAAATCCAAACAGAAATCAACAATGAAAAAGTAGCTCTGAATTGACACATTAGACCAGTTGTGAATTAACAGATATATACAGAATATTCTATCCAAAAACGTAAGAATATCCATTCTTTTCAAATGTACATGCAACATTCTCCAAGACAGATCACACATTAGGCCACAAACAAGTCTCAATAATAGTATGAAACTAGTAGTCAATTACAAGAAAAAATCTGGAAAGAACACAAATTTATGGAGGTCTAACAACAGGCTACTAAACAGGGAAGAAGTCAACCTTGAAATCAAAGAGGAAATCAAAAAACACATTGAGACAAATGAAAATACCATTCCAAATCTTTGGGACAGAGCAAAAGTAGTTCTAAGAGAGAAGGTTATGGCAATACAGGTCTATCTCAAGAAACAAAAATCTCAAATAACCAAAACCACACCTAAAAGAGCTAGAAAAAGAACAAATGAAGCCCAAAGCTAGCAGAAGAAATAATAAAGTTTAGAGCAGAAATAAAGAAAAAAGAAAAAAAAACAGGAAAAAAAAAGATCAAAGAAACAAACTGGTCCCTTGAAAAGATAAACAAAACTTATAAACTTTTAGCTGGACTCATCAAGAAAAAAAAGAGGCCTCAAAGAAATAAAATCAGAAATGAAGGAGAAAGAACAACCAACACCAAAAAAAGTAAAGCATTATAGAGAACAGAATGAAAAATTATGTATCAACAAATTGGGATAACCTAGAAGAAATGGATTAATTTCTAGAAACATATAATCTGCCAAAACTGAATCAGGAAAAAATAGAAAAATTTGAACAGGCCAATGACTAGTAATAAAATTGCACTGGTTATGAAAAAAAAAATCAAATGTTCAAATGAGATCTACAGGTGAATACTATCAAACATTTAAACAGTTATTACTTATTCTTCTCAAACTATTCCCAAAAAAACAGAAGGAAAACTTCTAAAATTCATTCTATAAGTCCAGCATTACCCTGATACCAAAATAAGACAAAGACATCTCACAAAAAGAAAACTGGAGGCTAGTATCTCTGATGAACATAGATGCAAAATCCTCAACAAAATACTAGCAAATACAATTCAACAATATATTAGAAAGATCATTCACCACTATCAAGTAGGATTTGCTCTAGGGATGCAAGGATGTTTCAATATGTGCAAAACAAAGTTTTTCCTCTATCAGGAATAAAACAAGATGTCTACTCTCACCACTTTTATTAAATATAGTACTGAAGTCCTAGCTGCAGTAATCAGAAAAGACATAAAAGGTATCAAAATTGTTAAGGAAGAAGCTGTCACTATTTGCAGATGATGTGATACTATATATAGAAAACCATAAAGACTACACCAAAAAACTACTAGGAACTAATAAATGAATCCAGTCAAGTTGCAAGATATAAAATTAATATATAGAAATCTGTTGCATTAATTACAAAGTAGCAGAAAGACAAATTAACAATTTCATTTGCAATCACACCCAAAATAATAAAATAGCTATAAACTTAACCAAGGAGGTAAATGACTTATACACTGAAAACTCTAAAACATTCATGAAAAAAATTAAAAAGAACATAAATAAATGGAAAAATGTTCCATGCTCATGGTTTGGAAGAATTAATGTTGTTGAAATGTCCTATTAATATTGTTGAAATGTCCTAAAGCAATTTACAGACTCAGTGCAATCTCTTATCAAAATACCTACAGAATTTGTCACAGAACTACAATATATAATCCTAAAACTTATACAGAACCACAAGACCTCAATGAGCCAATCTTAAAAAAGAACAAAGTTGAAGGTATCACAATCCCAGATTTCAAAGTATACCACACAAAGCTGTAATAATGAAAACAGCATGGTATTAGCCAAAAAATAAGATGCATACAAGAATCGAGGACCCAGAACTAAACCCATGCTTATATGGTCAATTAGTCTATAACAAAGGAGGCTAGGATATACAATGGGTAAAAGACAATCTCTTCAATAAACTGCACTGGTACAGCTAGAGAGCTACATGCAAAGAAATGAAACTGTACCACTTTCTCACAGTATAAAAAAAAAGAAACTCAAAATGGATTAAAAACCTACATGTGAGACCTGAAATTGTATCCCACAATATGTTTATTGCAGCATTATTTATAATAGCCAAAAATCCCTAAAAGAAAATAGTAATAATCTCTTGACATGGGCCTTACCAAAATTTTTCTAGTTAGGTCTCCTTTAACAAGGGAAACAAAAGCAAAAATAAACTATTAGGAGTATACCAAAACAACAACAACAACAACAACAACAACAAGTTTTTGCACAGTGAAGGAAACCATGAACAAAATGAAAAGGCAACCTACTGATAGAAGACATGTGTAAATCATGCATCATATAAGGGTTTAGTATTCAAACTACAAATAACTTTTACAACTCAATACCAGAACCAACAACAAAAAAAACCTGACAAAAAAATAATTTAGTTAAAAAATGGGCAGAAGACTTGAGTAGATATCTTTTCCAAAGAAGACACACAGATGGCCAAAATATGAAAAGATGTTCAACACCACTAATCATCAGGGAATTGCAACTTTAAACCATGAGATATCACTTTACTATTGTGAGAACGGCTAGAATCAAAGACAGGAAGTAACAAGTCTTGGCATGGATGTGGAAACAAAAGAATTCTTGTTCACTGTTGGTGGGGCTGTAAATTGATGCAGCCACTGTGGAAAACAGTATGGAAGTTCCTTAAAAACTTAAAAAAAAGAAATACCTAATGATCCAGTAATTCTACTACTGGGTATTTACCCACAGAAAATGAAAACTCTAATTCAAAAAGACATATGCACCCTATGTTTATTGCAGCATTATTTACAATAGCCAAAATATGGAGGCACACCAAATGTCCATCAACAGATGAATCACTAAAGAATCTTATGGTGTATACATATGTATACACACACAATGTAATATTATTCAGCTATACAAAGAATGAGGTATTGCCATTTGCAACAACATGGATGGACCTAGAGGGTATTATATTAAGTGAAATAAGTCAGGCAGACAAATACCATAAAATTTCACTTATGTGTGGAACCTAAAAAATAAATGAACAAAGAAGAAACAAACCCCAAAATATAGAGAACTGGTGGTTGCCTGAAGGGAGGGATGTGGGGGGAATGGGTGAAATAGATAAAGGAGATTAAGTACAAATTTACAGTTAAGAAATAAATAAGTCACAGAGATGAAAGGTATAGTATGGAGAAAATCATCAATAATATAGTAATAACATTGTAAGATGACAGATGGTGACTACAGTTATAGTAGCACTGAGTAATATATAAGAATTGTTGAACCAGTATGTTGTACACATGAAACTAATACACCACTGGATGTTAATTACACTTCAATAAAAAGAAGAATCAAATAGAAATACTGGAAATGAAAAACATGTTAAAAGATGAGGAATATCTTCAACAAACTCATGAAAGGACTGAACAGAGCTGAGGAAAGGGTCAATTTCCAGTCACATAAAATTACATTAAAATATAATATGACTAAGGTAAAACACACATGTAACTGAAAACTCAGAAGAGGTAGAAGGTATATATGTCAAAATAATTGCTAATTATGCAAAGTTGATGACAGACACAAAACAACAAATTCAAGAAGCTCAGAGAATATCAAGCAGAATAAATACCAAAACCAACAGATACACACGTTTAAACTACTAAAATTCATAAACAAAGAAAAAACATTTTAAAATCAGTGCAAAAAGGAAACATACAGGACGTAAAGATATAAAAAGTTTTGTAAAACTTACAGTATACTTCTCATCAGAAACCATGATAGAAGACAATGGAGCAGCATTTTTAAAGTTCCAAAAGAAAACATAAACCTACAAAACTCTTCCTGCTGACAATTGTATAGCAAAGGAGACATTCAAAACAAAGGATATAAACAATACTTGAAAGATTAATATTGGTTCCTTAATTACTTTATAAGATGAATGACTGCTTAAAATTGTCATCAACAAGCTATTGTCCATGAGCCAAATCTTGCCCTCTGTAAGTCTTGTATACATTTGTCTACATATGGCAACTTTTACACGATAATGGCATAGTTGAGTGGTTGTAAAGAGATAATATGGGCCACAAAACCAAAAATATTGCTGGTCCTTTACAGAAGATGTCAACCAATATCTGGTCTACAAGAAAAAGAACAGTAATGTACACCATTTTATATACTAGAATGATAACAATAGCAAAAGATATGGGAGGAAAAAACCAGGAATAATATGTGGAGAGGTCCTTCTGCTACATATGAAGTATATATTATTTGCAAGTACCCTGATCATATAAAGGTTTATTTGGTAAATCTTATGTCAACAACTAAAGAGATAAGAAGTAACACTAAGCAAATGTGGAGTACATGGAATCATAAAAAATGTTCAACTAACCCAAAAGAATACAGAAAAAAAAAAAAAACAGGAGAACAAAGAAATTGAGTAAATAGGAAGTGGCTAATAAAGCAGATTTCAATCAATATAATCATAAAAATAATCACACTGAGTGCAAACAGTCTAAGGCATACTATTTTAAGGACAAAATTTTCAAATTGGATTAAAAAAAAAATCAAGACCTGACAAAAGAATGATTTCCTTGCACACACACAACAGATACGTTAAAAGTAAAATAATGAAAAAAGATTCACCAGGCAAACACTAATCAAAGAGAGCTGGAATTGTTTATATTAACATCAAAGTTGATTTCAGAACAAAGAACATTACCAGCACTAAAGAGAGATACTTCATAATAATAAAGGACTCTGTCTAAATGATATAACAGTCCTAAATGTTTGTGTACCTAACAAAAGACCTTCAAAATATAGAAAGCAAAAAATGGCAGACTTGAAAGGGGAAATAAATAAATCTACAATTATACTTGAAGACACATCAACACTGCTTTATCAATAAGTGATAGAACAGGTAGATAATTGGCAAGGATACAGAAGACTTGAATACTATCAAGAACTTTAACTGACATTTATAAGACAATCCAACAGCAGCACAACAACCTTTTTCAGATAATGAAACCAACTGTTCATTTACTGAAAGGATCAATATTAAATATTAATTAGATATATTGACCAAGAAAAAAAGGAGAAAAATATTAGCAAAAGCATGGATGAAAGAGGTAAAATATACAGAACATACAGACTTCGTACACTTTAAAATCATAATAAAGGGATAACACAAGCAACTCTGCTCATAAAACTGACAAATATGATGACATTGACCAGTTATTTACAAAATATAAGGACCAAAACTCACTCAAGAAGAAATAAATGAACATAGGGGAAGTGAAGGAAAATAAGATAAAAAGAGAGGGAGGCAAACCATTAAGACTCTTCAATAAAGAGAACTGAGGGTTGCTGAGTGGGGATGTGTGGGGAGATGGGCAAAATGGGTGATGGGCTTAATTAAGGAAGGCACTTGTTGAAATGAGCATCGGGTATTATATGTAAGTGTTGAATCACTCAACTCTATTCCTGAAATCAATCAATAAAAATAAAAATGTTCTTGGAAGAAAAAAAGAGGGGGAGGGAACACCTGGCAAAGCTAATAAGCAGGCTAGCTTTCTTTATTTGCTTGCCTTTTAAAATATTCTGCTGAAACCCTGAATTGACCATTGTTTTACTTATTTGTAATCAAACATAACTGGCTGAACCATGTTCTGCTAGCACAGCTTCAAAAAAAAAGAGGAAAGAAAAAAGGTAGTAAAGGGGATCAGAACATGCCATCCCAAAATATGCCGCTCTGGCATATTGACTATTTTGAGCTGAAGGTACTTGAGAAACTGCAGATGCAGAAGGGCTGACTTTCCCCTTTCTACCTAAAAGCAGGCTGATCATAAAATTTCCCATGAGAAAGTTGCCGTCCCTGTACCAGAAAGAGAGTATCTTATCTCCTGAGACTGGGAGTCAACCCTGCAATGGACCTGCAAAAACAAACCTACTAAAATAACCCTTGAACTTCTATAGCTTCCCTCCTACATTTCCTGTTCACTGTCCCACAATCTACTGCCCTGAGCCCAAACCCCTTTGTCTGGTCACATCCCCACAACTTATTGTTCTTTGTGTAAAAAGGTCCATAAACTTTTAAGCCTACCATCTTCTTCAGGTCTTCATTTCTCTTCTGAGGACTTTCATATAAGCATCGAAAATATTAAATAAATATGTATGCTTTTTTTCTGCTAAAAAAAACTGATGACCTGAATAGTCCTAATAATGAAATTGAATTTATAATTAAATAATGAAACCACCAAGGCAAGATAGTTTTACTGATAAATTCTATCAAATACATACTAGGAAATAATGCCAACTCTACTCAATCTCTTCCAGAAAAAAAAAAAAAAAAAAAGAGGGAGGTTTCCTTAAATCATTTTATGAGGCCAACACTACTTTAATAACAAAAAGACAAAAGACATCTCAAGAAAAGAAAAACTACAGATCAGTATACCAGCTGAACATGGATACAAAATCTTTCTTAAAAGATTAGCAAATAGAATTTAGTAATATATGAACAAAATAATAAGCCAACAACAAATGGAGTTTATTACAGTAATGAAAAATAACAGTCGGTATCTGAAAATAAATCAACATAAGTCAACCTATTAGAGACTAAATGATTAAACAACCAATAGATAAAAGAAGAAATCATGAGGGAAATGTTTCTAAACATTTAGAAATGACTAAAACAAAAACATGACATACCAAAATTTATGGCATATGGATAAAATAGTGCTAAGGGAGTAAACTGACAGCTATTAATGCTTTAAAAAAAAGAAAAGAATGATCTCATCAACTTAACTTTATAACTTAAAGAACTAGAACAAGAAGAAAAAAACTAATCCTAAGGCTTGCAGAAAGAAGGAAATAATAAAGATTAGAGCAGAGATAAATAAAATAGGCAATTAAAAAACAACAGAGAAAAATCAATGAAACTAAAGGTTGGCCCTTTGAAGAAATGAACAAAACTAATAAACCTTTAGCAAGATGGACTAAGAAAAAAGAAGATACAAATTACTAAAATCAAAAATGAAAGTGGGGACATTACTAATAATTTCTACAAAAATAATGATTATCAGAGAGTACTATGAACAAATACATGGCAAAATATTGGATACCCAGGTTGAAATGTACAAATTCCAGAAGCCCAGGGGCACCTGGAGTGGCTCAGTGAGTAAAGTGACTGACTTCAGATCAGATCATGATCTTGCAGCCTGTGAGTTCAAGCCCCGCCTCAGGGTGCTGACAGCTCAGATCCAGACCCTGCTTCAGATTCTGTGTATCCCTCTCTCTGTCTCTCTCTCCCACTCACACTGTGTGTCTCTCTCTCAAAAATAAATGTTAAAAAACATTAAAAAAAAAAAAAACTAATTCTAGATGCCCAAATGCTACCAAGACTATATTATGAAGAAATAAACAGAATAGACTTGTAACTAGTAAGGAAAATGAATAAGTAATCAAAAACCTCCCAAAAAAGAAAAGCCCTAGACCCAATGGCTTTGTAAGTGAATTCTATCAAATACATAAAGAATTAAACCAATTCTTCTCAAACTATTCCAAAAAATTAAGGAAGAGGGAATACTTTCTAACTCATTTTAAGGTCAGCATTACCTTAATACCAAAGCAGACAAAGACACAAAAAAACTAGAGCACTATCGCAAATGAACACTGATGTAAAAATGCTCAACAAAATACAGATGGTACCAGACATAAGATGGTTCAAGTTAAGATATTTCATCTTTAAGATGGTGTGAAAGTGATAGGCATTCAGTAGAAACCATACTTTGAATTTTGATATTTTCCCAGGCTAGCAATACGTGGTAACATACTTTCTTTTGATGATGGGCAGCAGTAGTGAGCTGCAGCTCCTAGTCAGCCAGGCAATCATAAAGGTAAAAAACCAATACATTTACAATGTATATGTAATATACAATGTACACTTGCAATACAGTATTCAGTTAGTTACATAGACTTCTAACACTTTAGTATAAAATAGGCTTCCTATAAGATGATTTTGCCCAACTGTTGGCTAATTTAAGTGTCCTGAGCACATTTAAGGTAGGCTAGAATAAGCTACGATGTTTGGTACGTGAGGTGTATTAAATGCATTTTCGGCTCGTGATATTTTCAACTTACTATGGGTTTATCAGGAAATAAACTCGTCCTAAGATAAGGAAGATCTGTTATTACCAAACAAATACAGTAGCATAGTAAAAGGATTACACACAATGATTAAGTGGAGTTTATTCCTGGAATGCGAGGATGATATAATATGTGGAAATCGTATGCACATTAACAGATGAAGGGGGAAAAATGATCTCAGTTGATATAGAAAAAGCATCTGACAAAATTCGACTCTTCATGATAAAAATACTCAAAAACTTAGAAGGAAACTACTACAACACAACAAAAACTACACACACACACACACACACACACACCCCCCACACAACCCACGGTGCCAGCAGTGAGATTTAAAGATTTTCCTAGAAAATCAAGACAGGATGGCCCTTATACCACTTCTATTTAACATAGCATTGAAAGATCTAGACAGAGCAATTAAGAAAGGAAAGGAAAAGACATCCAAGTTGGAAAGAAGTAAAATTATCTGTTTGCAAATGAAGTGATCTTATATATAGAAAACTTTCAAGGTTGTACTAAAAAGAAAAAAGAATAAGTAATTTCAGCAAAGTAGCAGGACATAAAGTCAACATACAAAAATTGGTTGCATTTCTATACTAACAATGAAAAATCTGAAAAGGATATTGCAAAAATAATTCCAATAGCATCAAAAAGAATAAAATATTTAGGAATTAACTAAGGAGGTGACAGATTTGTACAATGAGAAACACAAAATATTGCTAAAAGAAATCAAGGGCCACAAGGAAAGACACAGGGGAAAAAATGTAACCTAAAATGGAAACACCATTAGGCTATTAGTGGATTTGTCTGCAGAAACTCTACATGGCAGTGGAGAATGGAATGACATATTCAAAGAGCTTAAAGATAAAAATGGCCAGCCAAGAACATCTCCAACAGTTATCCCTTAGATATGATGGACAAGTAAAGGTTTTCTCAAACAAAATCGGAAGGAGCTCACCATCACTAGATCTGTCTTGCAAGAAATACTGAAAGGAGTTCTTCAAGCTGAAATGAAAACAGGCTAATCAGCCTCATAAAAACATATGAAAGCACACAACATGCTGGTAAAGCTGAAAATTATACACTCAGATGTAGAAAACTCTAACTCTGTATTAGAATGATGTATTAATACTCAACTATAGTACCAAGGCTAACAGAAAGCTGGAAAACTATAGCTACTATAAATTAACAAACACACAACAAAAAGTAGATAAACTGTAATACCAATATAAAAAGTAGGAGAAAAAGGATGGAGAAATTTACAGGCAATCAGTGATAAGTTACTCTCAGCCTAAAATGTATGTGTTTGTAAGATGTTTTATGTAAGCCCAAGAGTAACCACAAGAGAAAAACCTAGAGCAGATTCACAAAAGAGAAAAAAAGATGGAAACTGACATACCACCATGGAAAATAATTTATAAAGGTAGGCAGAAACAGAAAAATAAAGCCAGAAAGCAATTAACAAGATGTCACTAGTAAGTCCTTACATATTAATAATTGCTCTAAATGTAAATGAATGGAGTTCACCAATCAAAAGGCATGCAAGTAGTTAGATGGATGAAAAATAAGACCCAGTTATGCGGTGCCAATAAGAGATCCACTTCAGCTTTAAGGATGCAGAGAAGACTCCAAGTAAAAGGATAAAAAGATATTCTATACAAGTGGAAACCAAACAGAAGTAGGGATAGCCATACTTGTATCAAAACAGTTAGAAAATTTGGAAATATGTAGAATCTAAACAAACTCCTGAACAACCAATAAGCGAAAGAATAAATCAAAAAGGGAATCAAAGAATATCTTGAAACAAATGAAAACAGAAACAAAACATACCAAAACCACTGAGATGCTGCAAAAACAGTTGAGACAGAAATTTATGGCAACATATGCATAAATTAAGAACTAAGAAAGATTGCAAATAAACATCATAACCTTATACCTCAAAGAAGTAGAATAAACAGAACAAACCAAGACCGCAGTTAGTAGAAGGAAGGAAATAATAAAGTTCAAAGTGGAAAAGACCAGAAAAATAGAAAAAAAATCAACAAAACAAAGAGCTATTTTCTTTGAAAAATAAACAAAACTGACAACCCTTTAGCGAGTACTTATGACAGAAAAGACTCGAATAAATAAAATCAGAAATGGATGAGTAGAAAGTGCAATTGACTACAGAAATACATAGACTCATAAGAGACTACTATAAACATGTACATGCCAGCAAATTATAGAACCCAGAAGAAATGAGTAAATTCCTACAATCCCATAACCTTCCAAAACTGAACCAGGAAGAAATAGAGTCTGAACAGAATGATAACATGTAAGGAGAATGAATCAGTAATCAAAAACCTCCCAACACAAAAATATCCAGACCAGATAGTTTCCCGGGTAAATTTTTGCAAACATTTAAAGAAGAATTAAAGCCAATTATTCTCAAACTCTTCCATAAAGTTGGAGAGAAGGAAACACTTAAAAAGTTATTTAATGAGGTAAACAATACTCTGATGACAAAGTCAGATAAGGATCCTACAAGAATAAAAAACTGTATACAGACCAATGTCCCTGATGGACACAGATGCAACAATTCTAAACAAAATATTAGCAAACCAAATTCAAGAATTCATTGAAAGGATTATATCATGACCATGTGGGATTTATCCCTAGGATTCAAGGATGGTTCAACAATATATGAATCAATAAATGTGATACGCCAGATTAATAGAATGAAAAATAAAAATCATATGATCATCTCAAAAGATGTAACAAAAAAACACATTTGACAAAATACAACATTCTTTCATGATAAAATTCCTCAATAGATTGAGTACATAAAGAACATACCTCAATATAATAAAAGTAATATACAACAAACACACAGGTAACAGCATACTCAATGGAAAAAATGGAAAGCTGTTTCTGTAAGATCAAGAACAATACAAAGGTGCCCACTGTCACCACTCTTATTCAACATACTGTGAGTCTTACCTAGGACAGTCAGGCAGGACAAAGAAAAAGCATCCAAATAGGAAAGGAAGAATTAAAATTGTTGCTATTTGCAGATGATGTGACATGATATACTGAAATAAAAAAATGGTTGGGTCTAATCAATGAATACAATAAAATTAAAGGATATAAAATCACAACACAGATATTAGTTGTTTTCCACACACTAACCATAATGCATCTGGAAAAAATTAAAAAAAAAAAAAACTATCCCATTCACACTAGCAACACAAATAATAAAATACCTAGGAAGAAATTTAATCAAGTAAAAGATCTATGAAAACTACAAGGCTTTTCTAAATGGCATAAAAAAAATTGGAAGGATATCCCATGTCAAGGATTTGAAGAGTTAATATTGTTAAAAGGTCCATGCTACCAAAGCCATTTATAGATTCAACACAATCACTATCAAAATTCCTATGGCATTTTTTAAATTTGTTTTTTATTTTTTAATTAAAAAATGTTTTTAAATCTTTTTTTTTATTTTTTAAGAGACAGAGTGCGAGTAGAGGAGGAGGGACAGAGGGAGACACAGAATCCAAAGCAGGCTCCATGCTCTGAGCTGTCAGCACAGAGCCCAAAACAGGGACGGAACTCATGAAACATGAGTTTATGACCTGAGCTGAAGTCAGACCCTTAACTGACACCCAGGTGCCCCGGCATTTCTCGCAATAGAAAAATCAATCCTCAAATTTGTATGGAACAACAAAAGATCCCTTTATAGCCAAAGCAATGATGATAAAGAAAATCAAAAGTGGAACCATCATACTTACTGATTTCAAAGTATACTACAAAGCTATACTAGTTAAATAGTACAACCCTGGCCTAAAAACAGGTACTTAGGTCAACAGAACAAAATACAGTACCCAGAATTAAACTCCCACATATACTATCAACTAATAAATGATAAGGGATCTAAGAACAGTCAATAGGGAAAGGATAGCTTTTCAATAAATGATGCTGGGAAAACTCGATAAACCCATGCAAAGAAAATTGGACCCCTACTTACACCACCCGCAAAAATCACCTAGAAATGGATCAGACTTAAACATTTGGATAGGATATCCAAAGCACAAATGTAAAACAAAACAAAACAAAACAAAACTTAAGTGGGACTACATCAAACTTAAAAGCTTCTACACTGCAGAAGAATTAAGAAATTAAGAAAATGAAGAAATTAAGAAAATGAAAACGCAAATGAATTATTGGTAAATAAAAGACAAATGGATAATGGGTTAATATCCAAAATATACATAGAATTCCTAGAACTCAGTAACAAACAAACAAACAAACAAACAAAAAACCCACAAAGAATCCAATTAGAAAATGGGCAAAGGAACTGAAGAGGTACTTTTCCAAAGATGACATGCCAATAGATACATGAAAAGATGCTCAACATCACTAATACAAGTCAAAACCACAATGAGATATCATTTCACACTTGTAACAATAGCTATTATCAAGAAAACAAGAGATAACAAGTATTGGCACTGTTGGTGGGAATGAAATTGGTTCAGCCACGATGGAGAACTGCATAGTTTCCCCCAAAAAAGTTAAGAATAGAACTACCATATGATCCAGTAATCACAATTCTGTGTATAAATCAAAAGGAATTTAAAATTATCAAAGATATACACTGTATACTGCAGCATTAACACAATAGCCAAACTGTGTCCATCAACAAGTGAACGGACAAAGACATGGTGACACACACATACAAATATATAAATAAAGTGTGACAGATCACATTTTATTTACATTCATATCACATTCATATACAGAAAACAGAATTATACATATATACATATATGTGTGTGTATATAAATAAAACAATACTCTTCAGCCACAAGAAAAAGGGAAATCCTGCCATTTGCAGCAACATGGATGGATCTTGAGGACATTATGTTAAGATAAGACAAATACTGCCAGACACCTCCTATATGTGAAAGGTAAACAAAACAAAACAAATGAAGAAACAGTAAAATGGTACCTGCCAGGGGCTCAGGAGTGGACAAATGGAAGAGATGTTGTTCAGGGTACATGCTTGCAACTAGTACATGAATAAGACATGGGGATCTCATACGCATACAGTGATTACAGACAGCAAAACTGTATTAAAGACATTAAACTTGCTAACAGACTAGATCTTAATTTTTCCACCACTAGAAGAAATGATAATTACGAGATGTGATAGAAAGGTTTGCTAATGCCTCAATGGTAATCGTATGAAAACATGTATATCAAATCAATGTGCTATGTATCTTTAACTTACGGCATGTTAAATGTCAATAATATTTCAATAACAAAGACTATAATTCAAGATAAGAAAATAATTTAACTGATAAGAAAATAATTTATTTACAGATGGATTATGATGTCACTTTTATTACTATCAAATGATTTTTTTTCCCAGAAAACCTACCAAAGAAAAAAAGGATTTGCATCAATAGTGAAACTGTGAACATTTATAATTAAGATTAATTGTACTGACTTTTGTTTTGAAACAATTCATGTTCACACATATTACGTAGTAGTAAAATAATATACGGGGAAAAAAGGTCTTCATAAACTTAAGATAGGCATAAAACTAAATATAAACTGAAAGTTTTCTTCCTAATCACAATTAAATTATAACATACAAAGTATGTCATTTATATATTATTTCTTTATATGAAAAGTATCTGGGGGGAAAAACACTCATTGCATTCTGTTCAGTTTGCATGAAAAAAACCTTGAAACTTCCACGGATATCAATTTTTTGTCAAGAACTACTAGTATAGTCATAAACAAATCAACATTGTAATAACAAAAAAGCCTCAAGTGTGACATAAATTCTTTGCACAAAATAGTTAAAAAGTCATTTGCAAGATCCTCTCCACAAAAGTAAATTGTAAGCAGAGATAGCAGTCAATGCTGTCTGAATGTACCAATCCTATTTTATGTCATATTTTATATCCTAGAACACAGAAACTGGAGCTGGCCAGAAAGCTAGATTTTTTAAAACCAGTTGGAAAAAAAATCAATTACAGAAGAAAGTCATCTTGCACACAGTTGATGCAGATTCACAGAATTCTACATTGTTTTGCTCATGAAAAAGCCTTGCACATCTCCATATACGTTTCAGCTCAATAAGTTTGTGCCTTTTGTACAGCTATATAAATGTGAAAACACTCAATCTGTTCTTGTGGTCCCAGTGCTATGGAGACTGGGAAGACACAGGAAACATAACAGAGAAGTTTTGTTTTTTGTTTTTGTCTTTTTTAAGGGTAGATTAACAAATTGAAGAATTCTCAGGCATCCCATTTTAATTTTTTCTTATGAATTACTTGTGAGATAATCTGACTCTATGTAAATGTGTGCAACTGGAGTACCAGAAGTTAGAGGGAAGAAAAAGCTGCAGGGAAAAAACAATACAAATAACTACAGACTTCTTATCAGTCAAGTTAAAGTGTATATTGTAAATTTTAAAGCAATCATACAATAAATAAAATGAAGGGACATCTAGTAAGTCAGAAGAAAAAATAAAATGGAATAAACATTTTATAAAAAGAAGGCAGAAAAAGAGGAAAAAGGAACAAAACAGATGGAATAGACATAAAAAACAGCAAAGAAAGCATAATTAACCATATCACTATTACATGAAATAGAAATAAACACAGAAAGTTAAAAAGAGATTGTTAGGCTAGTTTTAAAAAACAGAAAAACAAGACCAAATTGTATACTACATGTCTAAAATTTGAAACAGTACAAATGTCCATCAAGATGAATGCAGAAACAAACTGCCACAATCATACAATGGAATACTACTCAGCAATAATGACTCAACTACTGATACAGTTAACAGCATGAGTAAATTTCAAAATGATGTGCTAGGCAAAACTTCACACACACACACACGCACATGTGCGCACTGGCTGATTCTATTTCATAGAGTCATACGTAGAACATTCACAATTATTCTACAGCGATAGAAATTAGATTTAGTTTCCTGGGGAGGAATGTGGGTGTGCATAAGGGAAGCATGACAAAAGTTTCTGGGCTATAGAATATTTTACTTTATGTTGGGGTAATATTTAAACAGGTGTATACCTTAGAGAAATATCACTGAGCTATATACATAAAGTGGGAGAATTCATTGCCATCTTATGTTAACATTAAGAATGTTAAATTAGGAATCAAAACTATATCCAGAAATGTTCCAAAAGTTAGAAATTAAACACAGTTTAGAGTAGTGTTAAAAGGTGGTTTATCAGATGTTTAAGAACATATGTATTATATACAGCTTAATTTAGAATCCATGTTTAAAATTATAATTAACAACGTGAAGACTAATCAGTAACTTAAATATTCTACAAAAAATTATTTATACATACACACAATCACATGCCTAAACACACACACATAAAGTAATTACCAATTGAAGCTGAGCACATTTGTTTCATGTGAGTTTCAATGACAGAAGGATCCCGAGAGCTGTAAATTCCCAACTCAGGGTAAAAGCTGGAGCCAATGTCATCGGGGGGATTATGTTTCCCTTGTGGATAATTCTTGGTTATTCTAGGGTCCCAATGCTTCAGGATTGGATGGTTCCAATGTATATATTTACCATCAAATTGCGGATTTCCATACCAACTGTAATAAAAGACATGCAAATAATAATTCAGAGGTCGCAGCTCTTCCAGGTAAGGTTCAGAGGCTTTGGAAGGTTTCAGAGTGATTTCGACACTTTTTAAATTCTTGATATTTGTTTCACTGTTGATTTTGTCATTGTTTTGGGAATCAAGGTTTTTCCCTAAGTGAGTTTGTTGATGAAGTTCTGGAAGAAGTTCAAGTCCAAAAGGATCTCCAAAAGTAGCTTTATTTGGTCTCAGCATTTTTAAACCCATCATCAGGGAGAAAATAAACAGAATAAAAAGTGACAAAATGATGCAAGTCCTTCTTCGAAATTTTGCCATGATGACATACTTTAAACTCCAAAATGGTAAGTGTTTAGCTGTAATTTATTGAAAAGTGGTAATTAGTAAGTAGTATTGACAATATTACCCAATGTATTCAAAATGAAAACAAAAATCTGTAAAGTTCATTACATTGAAAGATTTTAAAAGTTCATCATATTAGTTGTATAATCAAAAACTGAGATCTACAAAATAGTCTATATATGGCTAGATTAAATAGCAGTATTTATTTGGAAATATCACAATTACATTTTATGTTTTTATGCTTAAGTATGTATATACATATATGTATAGGTATGTGTGTATATGTACATAGGTATATACACACATATGAATAAAATATCTTTATGTACAAATTTCTGGCTTGGGGAAAAGTTGACATTGATTTATAAAATACAACTTTCTATGATAAATCATGCTGTTGTTATTCCAAAGAATTAAGTTCATAACAACTAATCCTGATAGAAAAGACAGACAAGTTAAACATAATCAGCAAGTAATTCTGTCTCACACAAACATAAATACCTTCTATAAACTGTTACTTCCATTATGCATATATGCAAGAATTACTAAGATGAGCAAGCCTATTTCTTTTAGGGCTAAAATCAGTCTTCTCAAAGTAAAGCTTAATTGTGAAATATAACACACCTAAAGATTAATATAAAAGACATACATCTAGGTTGAAACGTATAAACATTCAAAACGGAAGCTGCCAGCTTAAAAATTCATCTCCACCTTTTGTGCACCTTGCCAATCACCAGCCCTGCCCCTTCTCCTTAACAACAACCACTTGCCTTTTATATTTACCATCCCCTCACCTTTCTTTGTAGGTTTTCTAAAACATACATGTATCTAACCAATATTCATTTTGTTTTGCCCATTTCAAAATTTTACTTAAGTAGATATGGTAATATCCATATGTACATATACACAAATAGAGAATATGCATATTAATCTTACACAAATATATCTGTATGCCTTCTATAAACTTAGATATACTATAAATATGTATAATTACATATATAATTAGATGTACAGAAGTTACACAAAAATATTGAGAAACTTTATTAAACCTTCTCTGACACTTTACGTGGTATCCTACCTCTTTTCCATCCCTATGTTCTAATTTGCATCAGTTCTTCCTCTCATAAAAAAGTCATGAAAATGGAAAGGCCTAGGTAGATAGGTCTGGAGATTTTGTTTTACAGCTATAATAATCCACTGGTTTCATGAAAATGCTTTCATGTCAAATATTCTCCTTCTTAAACTTTTGGAAGTAAAAAGTTAACACTTTATTGTTCCTAAGACTAATTTAGGGACACCCCCCCAAGTTATAATATTTTAATATTATTACATGGATACACTATGACCACACCAACGAGCTGGACTCATTAACGTAGATCATGTAACCAATTAACACTAGACATAAACTAAAACAAGCATTATGAAAGTAGAAATAGTTGACTTTTAGATGAGAAACAGGGGAATCCTTACTGTTGTTCAAGGAACAAAAATATGTTTCATTTGGTTGGAATATCAAAACAAATTCTAGACTCAGTTTAATTGAGCAACTAAATTGTGTAAAAAATAGTATGCTAAGCGCCACATGAAATAGATTGATTAGTAAGACACAGTTCTTATGTTCAAGATGCTTGGAGTCCCCAAGGAAGGCAGAAGACACGTATGCAAATAAACTATAACTCAAAGAAGAAAAGTGCTAAAAGAGAAGTGAAAGGCATATATAAAGCAATAAAATACCATATAAATTAAGGAGTTGAAAAAAACTCTTTATGAAAAAAATGTAAAATCTTAGAAGGAGGAGTACAATATGCATAGGCTGGTGGAAAAGAGAAGGAAAAAAAAAAAAAAAAAGAATGTCCCTAGTGTCAGAGAAAGGATGTGCCCAAAGATATACCAGGCATGAAAGACACATTGTGAAACACAAAGGCGTCTGTAGGCTGCAGCCAGTAAAAGATAAGAAGGAAAAATAAAGCTATAGTGCTATGTTGGAACCATACTACACCAAAGAAAGAAAACTTTTCTGGTAAACAAGGGGCCACTAAAGGCTTGTAAACAAAATATTGGCATAATAAGAGTTCAGATTAGAAGAATGGAGCCCTTATAAAAAAATAATGTTCAAGGCATCAAACTCCACCATTTTCTGAATCTAATAATCTCCCATTCACTGATCATTTTAACAACTTACTCCTTTCCTACTTCTATTACTATTTTTAGTGACTCCACCAATATGGATGATCCAGTCCCGTAGTTTAGCCGCCCCAACTCTTTGCCTCACTTCTAAAGATCTGTTCTTTCTTTCACTCCACTTCACTAACTCAGGTGTCATACTCCTACTCTTGATCCTGACATTGTCAAACATTTATTACTCCAAAATCTTTATTTTTTCCCATTTCCAAACATAACCTTCCGTGCCTTGAGCCCCTCTAGTTTAGTATTCACATTCTCACAATTCCTTGACCTTATTGAGATGTCCAATCCACTGAGTCCACTGCTTTTTTGCTATATTTCCTTTTCTTCATGTTTTGTCTCTAGTGACAGTTTATAGTCCATTGTCCAACATTATAATTCCTCACTTCTCTCCTTTCTTAATACATACTGGTAAAACCCCAAATAAATGATGTGTGCCTTGACCTTGATCCAGAACCACAGAATTATACTGGACAAAACACACAACCATGTTGACCTTTCACTATGAATTCATACTCAAGATGCTTAACAATCCTGTCACTAAACTCCAGTATGTTCACTTTTCTAACCTCAGAATTACTTTATTCATTTTTGTTTTTCATCAAACCTACGGCTACATCACCAACTTCCTTTATTATCTTCAGATATCTATGTCTTATCCAGCTGACCCTTAAACAATGCGGGTTTGAACTATGCAGGTTCATTAATATGTGCATTTTTCAATAAATATAGTGCAGTACTAAAAATGCATTTTCTCTTGTGATTTTCTTAATACCATTTTTTCCTAGCTTACATTATTGTAAGAATACAAATATCATATAAAGGACATATATAAATAACATATGTTAATGAACTGTGTGTGTTACCAGGAAGGCTTCCAGTCAACAGTAGGTAATTAGTAGTTAAGTTTTTGAGAGTACAAAGTTACAGGAAGATTTCCAACTGCATAGGAATCAGCACCCCTAACCTCCAGTGTTCAAGGTTCAACAGTACTTCATAAACAAAAACAATTTTACACAAACTCCCTTATCTTCCCATTAAGAAATTAACTTTAATATCAACTTGTTTTTATTGTCAGCAAAGGTTTCCAATTTTAATATTTGTTGTTTCACTCCTTTGATTTTCTTCTATAGAAAGCTCTATTACTTTTATTGAATTTTGCTCAACTTTTACAACTGTATTATCTCTTCAATTTTTACGTTTTTGTACCCTTTACATTTCATAGGGCATTATCTATTGTGTTTGTCTTATAATCTTCATTTATAAAATTTGCTCATTTTTCACTTTTCATAGTCATAATTTGCTTATTCATCCAAATCTCATATAGCTATTTTAATTATTTCTATTAAAATATTAGGTTATGGTTGTCATATATTTTATGAACATGTCTCTCTGGCATGCTTTCAGTATCTACAAGTATGTTCACTTCTTTGCTTATAAGGACTTTGTATGGAACCTGACTGATCTTTTTCTATTGACAAATATTACATGAAATAATTTTCTCTCAATTTTTGGAAGTGAATGCTTTATCATGATAATTTTTCTAGATTCATGCTCTATAGAACTTAAGCTGTTTTGGGGAAATCTTACAATGGCTTTGAATGTCTTTCTGAGATCAGTTGGGTTCTTCTCCATTCCCACATTTATCTGGCATTTTTTATTTCCTTGGCTTGTATGCTATTATTACCCTGCTCAATTTGAAAGCTATTTCCAGAAGTTACTCTTCAATATGGGGTTTTGTCCTGAAAACCAATATGTTGTAGCCCCTTCAGATGTTAGGCTTCAAAGTCTCCCTCCCCCGTTGCAGCTACTATTCTCAAAGTGGGCTGTCACTCTTTCAATTAATATCTATGGTTAGAAATGTTCCTGTCTTCAGTTCAAGCAGATGCACTACTGCTTTCCTCGGTTTCCTCCTGCACAGAGTTAGAAAACAAGTCTTATAGTTACTAGAGAGCTGTCCCCTTCCACTCATACTGTGAGTCCATGGGGGATAACTTGTCTTTCAGTTTTGTTACAGATTATTTGTTTTGGTTTTACTATTTACTGGTCTGCTTTTATGATTTCAGGATAATTTAAACATTATACCAAAGCTGTTGCCATCACTCCTCAACTCTTTGTACTTTCCTTAAAATGTGTTAATACCATAACTCTACTGCTAATTACATCTTTAGCAGTATCTTAGAAGTTCTGTATTCTGTACTTTTATGACCACTGAGTTCAAAATATATTCAAATTTCCATTATTTCTCCCATGAGAACTTATTTATAGATGTATTATATTTGGGAGATTTCCTAGTTTTTTGTTGTTGTTGTTATTGATTTATAGTGTGAATCCATTGAAAACATTGCCTGCATGGTTTCAGTCCTTTGAAATATGTGGAGACTTGCTTTAAGGCTCAGCCTATGATCAATCTCATTAAGTGTCCCATATACATCAGGAAAGCATATTCTGCAGCTAGTGGTTACAAGATCTATGTACCAAATATGCTATCTTGTTTATATCGTTCATATCATCAGTATTAAAAATCCCCTATATTTAGATCTACATGTTTACATTATATAATTTTAATTGATGGTATTATGTAGAGACAAATTTGAGGCTGCTAGATTTTCCTGAAATATTAAATCTTATTTTATATGATATGTTCCTTTTCTTCTCTGATAGAGTACAGTGTAAGACAAAACCTAATATTAATATAGCTACAACAGATTTCATTTGGTTGACACTGGAACAGAGGATCATTTTCATCATTTTATTGTCACCTTAAATGGTTATTTTTGAAATAAGACATTATTATTGCTGTTTTTAACCTGAGAGTCTTTGTCTAATAGTTGTAGTATACACTACATTTACAGTTCTATAAATATGGATATTTAAATCTAATTCTTGCCCTTGTTTTTCCTTTTGGCCTTCTTACAAGCTCCATTTTCTCTCTTCCTTTTTTTTTCCCCCTCTCTCTTATCTTTTTAATGGTTTCATTTTTCTCTATTATGCATTCTCGGTGCAATTAAGAGCATGCATTCCAGGGGCGCCTGGGTGGCGCACTCGGTTAAGCGTCCGACTTCAGCCAGGTCACAATCTCGCGGTCCCTGAGTTCGAGCCCCGCGTCGGGCTCTGGGCTGATGGCTCAGAGCCTGGAGCCTGTTTCCGATTCTGTGTCTCCTTCTCTCTCTGCCCCTCCCCCGTTCATGCTCTGTCTCTCTCTGTCCCAAAAATAAATAAATGTTGAAAAAAAAAATTAAAAAAAAAAAAAGCATGCATTCTTCTCAAAAACTGGTATGAATTAGAACTTTACTATTTCTCAAACAATAAAAGCACACTTAGAAGACTTTAGTTCCTTTATCCCTGCCCCAACTTTGAGCTCCTATTTTGGTGTAGATTATTTTTTTTACACATATCTTAAACCCCACCAGATATCATTTTTTTTTAATATTTATTTTGAGAGGGGGGAAGGGTAGAGACAGAGGGAGAGAGAGAATCCCAAGCAGGCACCATGCTGTCAGCACAGAGCCAGCTGGGGGGGCCCAATCTCACAAACTTCAAGATCATGACCAGAGTCGAAATCAGGAGTCCAGGGCTTAACTGACTGAGCCACCCAGGCACCCCTAGGATATCATTTTATACAGTCAACATTATTGCATTTACCCTTTTCTTTCCTCTTTAGTTCCTCTTGCATTCGCCTACTTCCATTCAAACTAATTTTCCTCATGGTGAAAAAACAATTCCCTTTAACAGGGCTTTTGGTATTACTCTGCTGCTCATAAACTCCATATTAGTTTGTTTGAAAATACATGTGACCTTCAACTTAACATGTATACATAGACTTCTATATTGGCAATTATTTTCTTTCAGCACAAACTATTATCTTCTGCCTTTGTTTCTGTTGAAAACTCAACCACTGTTTTTTTTTTTTTTCTCTTTGATTTTAAGGATTTTTAAAGGTATTTTTTTTCTCTGGTTTCTTTTAATACTTTTCTCTTTTTCTTTGGTTTTCAGCAGTTTCCCTATGGAATAATACACATGGAATATGGTTTTCTTAATACTTATCCTGCTTTTGGTCCAAAGTGCTTCTTCAATCTGGGGTTAATAGCATTCCTTAGCCTTGTAAAATTCTTGACCACAATCTCTTCAAATATTGCTTTTGCTCCATTATTGCCTTCTTGCTCATTTTGGAATACATTACACATGTTAGAATTCTATATCCTATGTGTTTATAACATTTTTTTAAAGTTTCCCTCCATATCTCTCCATGCCTCTGTACTTCTGAAATATCTTCTAGTTTCCTATTTCTCTTCAGCTGTCATTTCTTAATTTCAGTTATAATTTTACTCTTAGAATTTCCATTTGACTCTTTTCAAAGGTATCAGTTTTCTGTTAAAATTGTCCTTCTCTAATTCCTTGAATGTGTTAATCCCATTTATTAAAGTCCACCTCTAATAACCTGAATTAGACCTTAGGGATTCTGTTTCTATTGCCCGTCTTTTTGTTTTGTTCTTGCTTAGTACCTGGACAGTCACAGTCTTTCTGTAAGGTGGGTTAATTTATTATTGAATGCCAGCCCTTGTGTATGAAATGTGAAGAGGAAGATTATCTGAATCTAGTAAGAGCAAAATCTTCAAAACTGGGCTTAAGTCCTTGTGACTATTTGGACTATTTCTAATTAATCCTTATTCCTTTACACATATGGATACTGAAATTAAAGGCATGGGTTTTACCAAGATCCTTCAACTTTCTATTTTCTATATGTTTAGCTTCTCTACTTTCAAATGAGGGATTTTGAATAACCCTTCCTATCTCCCCCACAATCTCCCAAAGAATAATGCATGATGTAGGGCTCAGAGCCATTGAAATAAGTAATTCCACCTGAATTTCCTTATAACCTGAGCGTAATGAAACGCTTTAGAAGGGACTCAAAATTCAGATTCAATAGAAGTCATAATTTGTCTTTTCATTAACTATAACTTTTAAAATATGCATATCAGAACATACGGTCAACAAAGGACAACTGACAAACTGAAAATACCAAGATATTCTACCTCATTCAAAATTTTTAAAAATGAAAATTAGGGGCACCTGGGTGGCTCAGTGGTTAAGCATCCGACTCTTGATTTTCGCTCAAGTCATGAGCTCTCATGTTTGTTAGATCAAGCGCTGCATCAGGCTCTGCGCTGATGGTGTAGAGCATACTTGGGATTCTTTCTCTTTCTCTCTCTGCCCCTGCCCCATGTGCGCTTACACACTCCCAATCTTGCTCTCTCAAAATAAAATTTAAAAAATGCAAATTAAAACTACACACAAAAAAAATCATTTCTTATCTAGGAGACTGGCAAAACAAAAACACAAATATATGCTGTTGGTAAAACTGTGGGAAAACAAGCACTTCCAAACACTGCTAGTGAATGCAAATTGGTACAGCCTTTTTGTGAATTTGGCACTAACAAAATTACATATACATTTACCTTTGGACTCAGTCCTACTTCATGGAAATTACCTTAAAAATACACAACATACACAAAAAATACAAAACCACATGAACAGTACATAAATCCATATACAGCACCATTTGTAACTGTAAAATGCTGGAGTGTTCAGCTGAATGAGGAAGAGATCTTGGAAATGACATAAACTGATTTTCTGGATATATTCTTAAGTGAAAAATGGAAAATGCAAATAAGGAAATATACATTTTTCAAGTGAGCAAAGAAACAGAATAAACATTAGATAATGATGTGGATTATGTAAGGGGGTAAGGAGAAACAGGACAGAATAAAGGGGAATGAGAATGGGTAGAAGAATTGGAGGATGGAAGTGACTTCCCTTTTTGTATAGTTCTTTTTTGAGCCATGTTATATTTCACATACTCTAACAAATATAAAATGTTAAACTCCAGTTAGTAAGTTGTTTTTGCATTGGTACAGGTTAGCAATTCTTAACACTTAATGTATATTCTACAAGTAAGCCAACAAACAATATATGCTGGAACCTGGGGCCCAGGTTTTTCACGGACAAAAAAGTTATGTATAAAGTGAAGGCTAGAAAGAAACTTGTGTTATCAGACAGTAATTAGCAGTATTAGTATGGATGTGTGTTTTTTATCAGTAAATGGGGGAAGTGTGTATATACACATTAACATAACCACATTATTTCCTAGTTCTGCCCACTGGCAGTCTAGGACCAAAGAAACCCCAGCAGCAATGAACACATCTGATGCTAAGATTCTTGGTTTTTAAATATTCCTTCTCTACTTAAAAGCAGCAGTAGTTACCTTGGAGAAATGTGGATTCCCAGACTGTGGCTGAGAAAGTACAAAATGAGCCTTGAGGGGCGCCTGGGTGGCGCAGTCGGTTAAGCGTCCAACTTCAGCCAGGTCACGATCTCGCGGTCTGTGAGTTCAAGCCCCGCGTCGGGCTCTGGGCTGATGGCTCAGAGCCTGGAGCCTGTTTCCGATTCTGTGTCTCCCTCTCTCTCTGCCCCTCCCCCGTTCATGCTCTGTCTCTCTCTGTCTCAAAAATAAATAAACGCTGAAAAAAAAAAATTAAAAATGAGCCTTGATCATCTTACCAGAAAGTAAAGTACTCAAGAAGTGTTGGGGATATGTCCATTGGACACAAAAGCCAGACTGAGGGGCAATCACTGGCTAAATCCAGGACAATTTCAGCACCAAAATAAGGAATAAGTAATAAATGATAGGTATTAAAATAAGAATTCATGAATCCATGCTGATATTTTTAATTTTTTTTATTTTCATACTGATGTTTAAAATGCAAAAATAAATAAAAGGATTATAGAAGACTCATATTAGAATGCCAACTAATAAATTAAAAAAATTTGTTTTACATTTATTTTTTTTTGAGAGACATAGAGAGACAGAGTACAAGTTGGGAAGGGGCAGAGAGAGAAGGAGACACAGAATCCAAAGTAGGTTCCAAGCTCCGAGCTGTCAGTACAGAGCCCCACGCGGGGCTCCAACTCATGAACCGTGAGATCATGACCTGAGCAGAAGTTGGACGCTTAACTGACTGAGCCACCCAGGCACCCCGGCAACTAATAAATTTAGATAGAATAATGGAATACCACTATTTGGCAACCACCATAATAACAACTATTATTAGGCAAAATCATCAACAGATTTTAAATGAGGAAATAAAAGTTTGATGAGAAACAGGATATCCATATATTGGCAAAGTAGCTCTCCAAAAGACACCTAATTAACTACAAAGGGAACATCAGTAACTCAGTGCAAAACCTAGCAGACACCACCTTAAACGAGTGATCAAAATGAACTTCATCAGTTAATTTTGGCTAGGTAGATATAAGTTTCCTGAGAGGATGCCCTAAAAAGGAAACAATCACTGCTATGGTATTCCTGTCAAAATTTAATTTGGATCTAATCATGAGGAAACATCAGACATTAGACACACACATCTCCATACATACATACATTACATACATATATATACACCTATGTACACATACATGTTACATGTAATGTATATAATTATGTACAACATAATACAGAAGTGTGTACATGCATATAATGATAAAGCAAATACAGTTAAGATATTACCATTTGGCGAAATGCAGGGGAAATATATAGGGATTTGTTGTACTGAAATTTACAAATTATCAAGATAACTGATAATAAAAAAATCCTTCCCTTAAAGATAGTGAGGAATCTGACAAGCAATGAAGTAGAAAAAACAATTATGAACATAATATCTCAACAATACTAAAGATATACAAAGGAGAACATAAATAATGATTACCTCTGGGTGATAACATAATAGTGATATTTTCTTACTCTACCTTCTAAAATTAGAACTTAATACTTCCTAAGAAAGAAAATTTTAGGAAATAATGGTAATGAATATTGCTAAGTCACAGAGAATGGGAGCAATAACTACAGCATTAATTAGTAAGACATTGGTTTTTCAGAGACTGACCAGTTAAGTGGTGGTGAAGTAGGTAGAAGAGTCAGGATATGTAACAGAAAACTGATCTTGCCATCTAAAACCAAAGTCCAAATCAGCTAGGTTGATCCTCTTGTGGGACCCTCACTAAATCATTTAATCTCTTTTTAAATTTTTTTTTTTTTTTACATTTTATTTATTTTTGAGAAACAGAGTGAGACAAAGTGTGAGTGGGGGAGGGGCAGAGAGAGAAGGAGACAGAATCTGAAGCAAGCTCCAGGCTCTGAGCAAGCAGTCAGCACAGAGCCTGATGCAGGGCTTGAACCCACAAACTGCGAGATCATGACTTGAGCCGAAGTCGGACGCTCAACCGACTGAGCCACCCAAGCACCCCTAATCTCTTAAAGAAAGAACACATTAGGTGTGTTTTCTGACAAAGTAGTTCTGTGTCTTATGCAAGATGATGTTTGCAAAAGAAGTGGAAGAGGGTAATATTTTACCAAATGGATTTAAGAATAAGTGCAAAATTGGGGCACCTGGGGTGGCTCAGTCGGTTAAGCGTCCGACTTCAGCTCAGGTCATGATCCCACAGTTCATGAGTTGGAGTCCTGTGTGGAGCTCTGTACTGACAGCTCAGAGCCTGGAGCCTGCTTGGGGTTCTGTGTGTCCCTCTCTCTCTGCCCATCCCCCACTCACGCTCTGTCTCTCTCTCAAAAATAAACATTTTAAAAAAAATAAGTGCAAAATGAATATAAAAAAACACAGTTCTGAACAACTCTGAAACTTTTGTACATTTGTTAGATTCATTTCTCAGATTCGTTTCTCAGATCTACAGAAGAACACAAAACATAAAACGTCCATTTATGGAAGTTGCCTGGTTGATTCCCCACCTTTGCCTGTAAATGTAATTTTAAGTTGGTCCCTCTCTTTTTACATTACTTATTTCACTCATTTAAATGTTCATTTATTACATCATTATAGATGGTTCTTCCCAACCTCCACATCACAATTAACAGTAAGTCACCTCAAACAAAAGGCAGATCACTGTGATTGAAAGCAAGTATCCCCCAGCTGTTTTGTTTTTTGTTTTTGTTTTTCAGCTATTTCACTCATCAAATGACCTGATCTTTCTGTGCTTCTTTTCTTATCTATACAATGTTATTACCTCATTCACAGATTTGTAGGCATGAAATAAGTTGGTATTATAAAACTTCTAGAATAATTTCCTGTTTAGAGTGATGGTGATGAGGATGATGATTAAAGACGGGCATCTAGCAAGCAATTAATAACTAACACATAGTTAATTCTCTCTAAAGGTCCATTCTCTCTCTACAGGACTAACTTTTAAAATGCTACTCCTCCTTCAAGACAACGCTGAAATGTTGCCTCTTCTTGACACCTTCCCTAATGATTCCACAGTGAAAAGTACTCATTTTCTCAAATATTCTATTGTTACAGCATTACCTACTTTTTAAAGTGGCATTTATGTGTTGTATTATGCTATTTACATATATTGTATCCACTAGATTGCTTTTAAGTTCCAAAAATGGAATCCTTCTCTTTACACTGCAGTAGAGCCCCATATATCTTATACACAGCCAGTGACCATTAAGTGTTTAGCTTAAACAACTTAATGTCAGGCCCTTCTGTTTTTGACATTGATATATATTTGGGCAGTATGCGTATAAATAGATTCTACTGACTATACAGATAGTTGACTTTTTTATAGTCTATATTGAACATATTACATAGGAAGAAACCTAGATCCAATAATTTTAAAAATCCATTTTAATAAATTGCCAAGTTCAAGATAGCAAAACCACAATGACCCTTGAGATGCCCAGGGTCTAATTATCTATCAAGGAAAGAGTGGAGAACTACTTATATTGCTTCAACAAAGGCAAGAAATTTCACAAGTCTCCTGAGAAAATAATAAAATCACAACTGAAGATGTATGGACCCCAAACCAGGAATCTACTCAAGGTATTGGCTATTGAAGGCTTAAAGGACAGTTTACATTACATAATACACAGAAGTTATACCTAATAATATCTTTTAGATACTCTATCATTTGTACTTTTGTGTCTTATGCTTTTCATCTTCTGGAAATTCTAGGTTTTGACTTAGAGGTCTAGTGAGGCCTAACAGACACAGAACAATGTGAGATCAACTATTATTTCAAAAAGTGCTGTCAATCCAGTTAGAAACACCTTTTAATTACCCTATTACTAAATTTTACAGGCTTCTAGTGCTTTTTCTTTTTAGTATTGTTTTCTAATTTCATTTTCTAAGAAGCCATTGTAAATAAAAAATAATACTAGAAAACACACCTGGAACTTTCAAAACCAGTTTCTATACCAACGCTTCCTTACCCCAGTTTTAATGAAACACACCTGCTGGTTAACAGAAATTCAGTTAAGCATAATTTCACCCCTCCACTTTAACCTTCACGATGACCTAGGAAGTAAAACTTTTTTAACGCCATTTTACAGATGACACAGTAGAGGTACAAACCAATTGGTAACTTTTCAGTCTGTGTGGGCTAGTGAAGAGCTAAGTAACATGTCCGAGGTTAAGCAACTAGCAAGAAACAGGGCAAATTTGGCTCTAGAATTCAAGCTCTAGCCTTCTATTCCACCATCCTACAACATACTAGACAAATTAAGTTTAAAATTTTTTTATGACACAGATGAAAACTGCCAACATGTGGCCAAGTTTTCATTTAAATAGTACGGTCTAAGGGGTGCCTGGGTGGCTAAGTGGGCTAGGCTCCCACTCTTGGTTTCAGCTCAGGTCATGAGGTCATGTTTCTGAAGGTTCCAGCCAGAGTCCCGTTGTCATAGCAAAGCCTGCTTGGGATTCTCCCCCCCCCTCTCTCTCTGCACCTTCCTGGCTCACTCACTCTGTAATAAACTTTAAATAAGTAAATAAATAAGTAGTATGGTCTTAGAAAACAAGATTATCTGTTACCTACTCATAAATTGCAGCTCAAATTTAATCTGAAGACCGTTTACTTTCTGATCATACACTTACTGTTAACCACGTGACTAACAGCAACATCACTGGTAATGTTTTATGCATAGATAGAGCCTGAAAATCCACAAAATTCACAGCACTACACCGGTTTTAGGAGTTTACATATAGCTCAAGAAGGAGGAAATAACGTATTGTCGTGAAAGTGACCAGTAAGCAATGTGGCAATATTACCAATACCTAGATTTTATTTTGTATTTTTCTCTCAAACTGTCTAAAATACTTGAACATAAACCCATTCCAGTCCTATTCGTCTTTTTTAACATCGTATCCTATTATTCTCCCTTATTTGTCTTTAAACACTTCGAGGTTTTCCCTTAACACTTATCCAGAGGGTCTTAAAATAATACAACTAAAACTGTCCTAAACGCCTGAAGTTCAATTTGCTCCTTTAGAAAATGTAACAAGACATAGTCCGGCATAGCTGCATCCTGAAACTTAACAAAAGATAACAGTCTACGAAGACAGAGCCAAAAGTGTTTTAACAAACAAATGGAAAAACCACCGCTGCGGTGGCCCAAAGGCTCCAGGAGGTTCGTGGCCGCGACCTTCCGCCAACACCCGGAGCCCAATAGGCCTCGATCCCCCCAACTCTCCCCGCAGGCTCAAGGCTTAGCTGAGGTTTGCATACAAAAGGACCGGGCCTAGAAGAGCTTCCGTCACTGCCGGAATTCCCAACTTGCTGAGGGAGAGAAGAGAAAACAGGGGCGACGGGAGGTTCCTCTCCGAAGAAGTGGCGGACACAAGGCCGGCAGGATCGGGAAACAGCAGGCAATAAAAGGCAATAAAACTAACCCAGACACAAAGAAGGGCTAAGAGTGACAGAGTGAGTTGCCCCGGGGGGTGCCGAAGCACGCAACGCGACACCTCTCGCTCGCCGGAGGGGCGCGGGGTCAAAGGCCACCCGCAGAAGCTGCCAGCACATTGGCTGGCGGAAGAGCGCGCAGGCGCCCGGGGTAGGTCCCGTACCCGCCGCAGCCGCGTCTGCGGGGCCCTGAATCTTCCAGCTACTCACCAGGGAATCCGGCCACCAGCAGACGATCCAGCCAGAGCCGTGAGGGTAGAGAGAAGAGGGAGAGCGGGTGCAGAGAACCCGCGGCCTCCCGTCAGCGCGCACATCCAGCCCCGCCTCCCCAAAGACGCGCGCTGAGCGTTCCTGCCACCCCTAGGGGGCGGGGCTTTGACGCCGGGCTCCGCGAGCCAGCGGGGTGCAGGCTTCCCCCGCAGGGGCTCCTCTTATCCGTCAGGGCCTGAGGGGCGTGGACGAATGAGGGGAGAGCTTTTCTGGGCGTTCTCTGCGGGTGGAGAAAAGGGATGGAGCGGGTTCTAGCCGAACTCCCAACCTCCCCCTCCAACAAGAGATGACCCACCCCTCTCTTAAAAACAGGTTTCTGAGGTTTCTCTGAGAAAGTCTCACTGATCCACTGATCGAGGGCAGCTGGTCTTGATGTGGCCTTCCAAAGTTGCATTAACTGATGTACACCGGTTGTTTTCATGCTCTTTAAATTAAGGAACCGTTTTTTGTCTTTTTTTAAAAAACTAGAACTTTTCTTAAAGGTCCTAAGTAGAGAATCAAAGATGACATTTAATTTGCAAATATATTGTATAAAGTCACATTTGTTTTGAAGTAGAGAAATGATTGAAAACAATGAGGCCGGTGGGAAGAACAAGTACTTTGGAGACAGGTCACAGCTGAAGGTTTCCATCTTACATCAGCCTCAGAAGCCAAGAGAATACCGTATTTTGTTTGGTGACATGGTAACAAGGAAATCCTGACTCACAGTCTAGAACTTGCTGATGTGAACAATTTTGTAAGGGCTACCTTTAAAGTCAGACTAGATTTTTTAAAAGGAATGTTCATTGTGAAATATGCATATATGAATGTATCCCGTATGTGCACATTTTAAAGAATAATAAAAAGAATACCCTGCTACTCAATACAGAGCTGAAGATGCAGAATACCAGTATTTCTGAGACGTCGGAAGTCCCTTTCCATCTCCCTCCCAGACAGAAATAAACATTATGCTAAATATTGTATTACTTATTTCCTTGCATTTTTGAATATAGTTTTATATGTATAATTCCCTAAAAATATAGTTATCCTGGTGATGTAGATTTTATAATGAATCATACAGCATTTTCCCCCTCTAACTTCTTTTGTCACTACACATTTGGGTTTTGAGATTCATCTATACACGGATACATTTCACATGGACTAGACTGGCACATGATTATCCATAACACCTGTTATTTTTAGAGTTTAAAATTTTTTGCCTGGTAATATCCTCTTTTAATTTGCTCTTTCAATTTACATTAACCCCTTGCCAATGAAGTTGTGCAGCTTATAAATGCTTAGTGGCTATTTGGGTTTCTGTGGAATGCCTGTTCTCAATTTTGACTCACTTTTTATAGGCTTGTTGCTTTTGAAAATTAATTTGTTAAAAAAATTAATTTGTAGATAATCTTTATATATTTTTAAAGCTTAAATACTTCTCTGTTGTTAGTTATATGTGTTTAAAATAGCTTCTCTCAGTTTGTGGATTGTATTTTAACTTTCTATGGTCTCTTTTGATGAACAAAAGCTGTATATTTTAAGGTACTGCTAGCTGATAACAAATTTGTACATTATAATTTCATGCTTTTTGCTTTTGTGTTTACAAGAGGCTTCCCAACCTTAGACCATGAGATATTCTCTTTTGTTTTCTACATTTTTGAAGTTCAATTATGAAATATTTTCAGACAGAAAAATACAGATAATAACATAGTGAACACCCATGCACTCTACATAATGAAAATTTTTTCAAGCCCCTCTTTCTTATGATTCTTCTTTAAAATTGCCTTAGGTACTCTTGGCTCTTTGCTCTCTCATATAAACTTTAGGATGAGTCCATTAAGATCCATAAAAAACCCTATTTGGATTTTGATTGGAATGGAATTGACTTTATAGAGTAACTTAGCAAAAATGTCTTATCAGTGAACATGGGACAATTATCCATTTATTCAGGTCTTTTACAGCCTGTAATGCTTTGTATTTTATTAAAATTTTAAACAACTTTCATTACACAGGGTCTTAGATTTTCTTCCTAAAATTGGAGCTATCCTTCTTTAAGTTACATTTTCTAATTGGCTATTAATGGTTTATAAAAAGGGCACCAATTTTTGTACATTGGTCTCATATCCATAAAATTTTGCTGAATTTTTTGTGTTTGCTTTGTTACTTTGTTACCTCTCTGGATATTTTATGTAAATAACCATGTCATGTATAAATAAGGGTAATTCTTTTCCTTCTTTTTCATTTCTTAAACCACTTATTCATTTTTCTTTTCTTTTGTATTAACAGGACCTTCAGTACAATATTTTAAACTTTTTTTTTTTTTTTTTAGGGGAGAGACAGAAGAAGAGAAAGAAACTATCACAAGCAGGCTCCTCATTGTTAGTACAGAGCCTGATGTGGGTCTCAAACTCACGAACCCAACCGTGAGATCATGACCTGAGCCGAAATCAAGAGTCAGATGCTTAACCAACTGAGCCACCCAGATGTCCCATACAACGCTAATGGAAATAATGATAGCATCTTTATCTTGTCCCTGACTTTACTGAAGTGTTTCTAAAATTTTATCATGAAATAATGCTTGCTATGGGCTTTTGGTAGATACTTTATCAGGTTTATTAAGGTTTCTATTTATAGTTGCTAATTTTTAAAATCAAGAATGGTTATTTTATTGATTTTTTCTTCATGTTTTGAAATAATTATTCCCTCCTCTAATATTTTTATGGGAGTTATTATATTAATATTCTGATGTTGAATAAAAGAAAGGTTATTTTATTTTATAAATATATCCAATGCATGCCTACTTCTTAAAAATGGTTTGATTATGCCTGCCACCATAAATAAATTAGGGTAAATAGATTCTCATTGCATCACTTTTTCTACCCATCAGTTTCAATGTATAACAATATTTATAAATTGGATTGGGATCACAGCTAATGCCCCATCCTATAAGTCTTACTGTTCTATTGGTCCCTTATCCCTTGCTAATGGCAAGAAATGTTGAAATATCACTTATAGAGACAATGTTATCCTTTTTTTTCACATCACTTTTTTTTTCAAAATATTATTGTGTAGATTACTTACTTATTGGGAGGTATGGTAACAATATTTTGTCGTAATGATCACATATATTTTTACGTGATAAATCTTGAATTTCTCAAATATAGGATGGCTATAATTCCTGCCAAGTTCAATTGTCTATTTTTCATATATACTTTAACTAAAAAAAGTAGCACTGGAAAATATGCCATTCATTTAAAGATGGATTCCCAGAAGGAAAAACATGAGAGCTGCATGTAAATTGATTTTGTGTAGTAAAGTGACATTTTAAATGTATTGCATCAGGGTGGTCGGGAAAAATGGGGAGAAAATAATCCAAAATTTCCTTATCAAATTCTTGTTGAGAACTATTCTAACACATTAAACTAATAGTAGCTTTTGGCTTCTCTGAATTACTATTTATTATTATAATAGTCTCTACCTGACAAGATCCTCGGGGTTGATCTTATCTTGCTACTAGTGAAACAGCATCCATTTATCTTTTGGCATTAGCAGTAAAGATCCTTCTCCTTATTTCCCAGGCTTGTGCAAACTTGTATACCTACAGTCATCCTTTTCCCTGTCTCAATTTCAGTGAGCCTCAGAAATACACAAAATATACAGTGTGTGAGGAGGTATACCAGTTAAGACACGCTTTAGTATTTTAGAATACTAAAATAACAGTTCACATTTGTAAAACAGAGAAAATATTTCATAAAACTGAACTAAATAGCCTGCTTGGAGTGTACATTGTGGGCCCTGTGGTTGTGACTATCCCAGACCCTATGTGGTAATTTCTAAGGTGTTAAGGAGGTCAATATCCTGCATACGTGTAACACATTACTGGCTCCCTGAATGAGAAGCTCTTCCCTAGCTAATTAAATTCACTTCACCATAACACATCACCACATAAGGAGTCTTCAGGGAACTGGGGCTCCAGCAAGTATGCTGATGGGATGATGGAAGACACAATGCATGCTCCTGTGGCTTGTGGATAGTGTGAGAAGTCATCCATTAAGGGAGAGGACTAAGTTTGGACAATCTCCTTATCAGTGCTGTATAAGTCTTCCATAGACTAGGATTATTACTCAGTTCGGCATCTTGTAATTTTATCTTATAGCCTGGTGCATGTCTTTCTAGTTGTTTTTTTCTGTTGAAGTAATGGGGGATATGGAAAAAGGTGAGACATCAATGTCCTTTTGACCATGAGAAAGAAGTTTTGACATGTCTCTTTTATGTTTGGCTAGTGAATGTACACCACTTCATGCTTTAAACTCTATATTCTGTTTTATTACAGTCACAAGAGGAGTATCAGAATTGTAGTAATAGAATTTAAATCCAGATCTGTATATTCCAGGAAGAAGGGCTTTCTGAGAGTGCAAGTTGATTACGTGCATAACGGCAGCTGGGTCAAGTTGTAACTAGTGGGGCAGAATTTCTCACCGGTCTTTCTGTTTTCATATGTAGATTTTCCACTCCCCTCTTTTCTGTACTATGTTATTTCATGGTAAACTCATAAATTTATCATTAACCATAACTAGCAAATAGGTATGTGGCCTTAAAACAGAGAATGCTGCCCTCAGGACTGACACTCTCTTACTTTGATTTACTAGGATTCTAAGTTGCTTTAGAATTTCTAATTGTATCGATTTTTAAAATTGATAAATTGGCGGCAATAATTAGCGAGAGAGAGAGAGAGAGAGAGAGAGAGAGAGGGAGAGTTATCTAAGTGTTTAAATTGAAACAAGAAAGGAATTTGTATCCTGAAATTTGGGAAAAGGGAATTTGAATCCCTTACTGCACTATAAAAGACTACTGTCTCCTTGACAGCATGGATTTTGCCCTTTTTATATGTCCAGAGCCACAATAGTTATTGACATATAACAAGAATACAACAAATAATTTATTTGGGGGATAAAAGAATAAAAGACTAAGTGGCTACTTACTCATTATTATTTAATACTACTTTCTGAGATACACTGTTTGCTCTAGTCCTAGAACTGTCTTTACTGTGTGTTACCTGAATACTTGATGTCTTTTTTCCCCTCCAGTCCTTGAAGTTTCATTAGAATCTGCTAGATGTATTATGTCATTTTATCCCTTTGTTCATCACTCCACTTACCTGACATTTCTTCTCAGTTCTTGTCCACATCCTCTCTTCTCAATGTTAGATTTCTTTTTTGCAAGCAAGAGAAACTGAATCTGGCAAACTAAAGCACAAATAGAATACAGCAGGAAGGTAAAGACAGGAAATTAGGCAATGGGTGGGAACCCAGAAGCACTGGACTATTGGGAGCACAGCCTCACAAAACAGTACAGATTAAGGCACTGATGTTTTCAAGTGCGCACTGACCTCTCAGTATCATTGACACCACCATGAAGAATTTCTCAATTCTGCCTGCATTATTTGCCTTATTTATTCAAGATTCAAGTCATTGTTGGGAAAAATCTGATTAGCTGAGCCTAGGCTATATGTCTGTATCTTCTCAGCTTCCTTGAATGGAAGGCAGTTCTTTTGACTTCCTTAATGGGAAGTGGGGCACAAGACACACACTATAGTATTCCTCCAAAACCAGAAGGATTTTTGGATCCTAATAAACAAACAAATGCAATTAATCCCAAAACAAAAAGTTCAATTATTTATTATGTTATACTTCAATGTTCATGTAAAGTCTACCTTCTCCACGACTGTTGTGTCACACTGAATGGTCCATTTTTAATCTCTATTACATTTATAGGCAGTACTATGAAACACACCAATAATTTATTAATTAAATTGCCATGCCATTATTTACATCACATTTTGCTTTATAAAGGTTTAACTAGGATCTTGACACCATTTGGGATGCAAAGAATATAACTCCCAAGAAGTCCCCTAAATAGAGGACCAAAGCCTCCACCAGCTGATGGCAGCAGGCAATTCAGAGATCTAAACTCTTATCCATCACCCTAGTGCTCTAATATTTCACCATGTGCATCCTGAGATCTTGAGTACCTACAGGTCTTGACAACAAAGAATCCAGTCTAACTCTCACATAAATTCCTGAATTGTGACACAGGTCAAAGAAGAAACTGGCCTTGAAAGGTCATGTCTGTAACTCAGAGCTGTGTCAATTTCCTGACCTTGTAGTGGCCACAGGGGCTAAGGTGCCTTCTTTACTCATTAGTAGAGGTTCTTCTAGGATTGATTCACACCCCAGTATTAAACTCAACTGCTATGTTCTCAATGCTTATGTCCTTTCAAAATATGTTGAAACCAAATTCCTCAGGTGATGCTACCAGGAGGTGATGACTTGTGGAAGTGAAGACTTTGGAGGTGCTTAGGTCATGAAAGAAGAGCCCTAATGAATGGCTATAGTGCCTTATAAAAGAGGATCCAGAGAGACCCCTTCCCCCTTTCTGCCACATGAGGATAAAATAAGAAGTATATGACCCAGAAGAGGGCTTTTACCTGACCATACACCCTAATCTTGAACTTCCAGCCTCCAGAACTGTGAAAAATAAATGCTTGATGTTTATAAATCATCAGGTTATCATATTTTGTTATAACATCCCTAAACAGACTAAGAAACCAATTAAATAGGCTAAGTCCTTTTGACAAAAGCTCTTTTCATTTCTGATTTCAGCACTTGACCAGATCATAGCACTCCAAGTGATGGAGATGGGAGAGTTCCCATGTCATTACCTTCCATACAGAGGTAGTAGAACATTCACTTCTGGTCGATTGATGCTGCTGAATTGAATGCAATACTGACTGGGTATGGGCCATCTCTGCTGGCAAGACGCTATTCCAAATGGCAGTTGAGACAGACGCATGTCTTTAGTTGAAAGCTGGGTTGACAAAGGGGTAACAGCACTTCCTGAGTGGGGAAACTACTCCATATAGCTTGGTACAGAGCCTGTCAGTGTTTTAAGGGAAGGAGTTTCATGTGTTGTGATTGAGCATTAGTTTTATACCCTAACTAGCAAATCCCCAAATGTTGTACTACTTATAGTCCAGATTTTACAGAGTTCTTTTCTAAGGCATTAGGGTTTGGGTTTTTCTTTACCTTTCCAGGATACCATAGACTCCTAAACCACATCGACCTAACCTTTCTTCTGCCAGAAAACCACAATCTCCTGATTAAAAAAAAAAAAAAAAAAAAAAAAAAAAAAGGAGCAGTCTGCAAAGTCACTAAAGGGAAAAAAAAGGCTTGTTATTTCTTAAGATAGATGAGCCCACTCATCCTCTATTTATATAAGAGAGAACACAAGTAATTTTTCTCAGCAGTGTCTGCTGCAAGGTGATTTTCTGTGCCTGCTTATTTTAAGAAGTAGCTGGCAATTTCTCTTGCTAAAAGAGTAAAAGAAAGAACATGCATTTATTCTCTGATAAAATATTCCTCTATTAGAGAACGCAATTAAAAAGCAGGTCTGTGCCTTGTACATCTTTTCTGCCTCCCACAATGTCAAGCTCCTTGAGCACAGATGCAAAGATGTCTAATTCACTGCTGGGTCTCCAATATCCAGCATGTAGCAGGTGCATGTGGTAGGATGAGTAATGGTCCCCAAAGAGATCTAGGTCCAAATCCTCTGAACCTATGAATGTGACTTTATATGGCAAAAGAGATTTTGCAGATGTGATTAAGTAGCTTGAGATGAAGACTGTCTGTGTGGGCCCTAACTATCACCACAAGTGTCCTTTTCAGAGTCAGGGAAAGGAAAATTTGACCGAGAAGGCAATGTGGCTCCTGAGCAAAATGCCATGCTGGCAGCTTTAAAGATTGGGGAAGGAGCTGCAAGGGAAGGAAGGAAAGGAAGGCAGCTGTAGAATCTGGAAAAGGCAAAAACAAAACAAAACAAAACAAAACAAAACAAAAACAAACAAAACAAAAACAAGCAAGCAAACAAAACACAAAAACAAAAAACAAAAAACAGATACTTCCCTGAGCCTTCAAAGGGAAAGTGACCAAGCCAACACCTTGGCTTTCAGCCCAGTGGAACTGACTTCAGAATTCTGAATTCCAGAACTGCAAGAAAATAAAATGAATGTTTTTTTTAAGCTACCAAGCTACCAAGTTTGTACTAAATGGTTCCAGCAAGCAAAGGAAACTAATACAGTGTTCAATAGATGTGTTGAATAAATAAAACAATATACAGTGAGGATTCAGTAAATATTATATTAATTATAAGATATCCCGGTTGGTATAAAAATGGTGTGTGAGAAGAAAAACAGTAGATGTACTGTTTACTCTTCTTTTTATTGTGGACGTTAAAATGCTGTTTTGGATGTGAGAGAATTATCTGTCAAATGTATGTACAGAGTTAAAGTTAATCACACTGATCTAACTTGGGGTTTTGATTCATCGAATCTTATTCCGGTTGTTTTGGCTGTTTTATTTTGTTGAGATTCCTCAGTATGTTAGTTTTATAATAATTGATTTTATTTGAATATGCAATTATTCACAGTTTTGGGGATGGTGGTGCCTACTGTCAGAATTCATCAGTTCAGAAGAAACATCTGCCTTCTAGGAATTTGCTGTCTAGAAGATACAGAGACACACAGCATGTGGTTTATATTAATTATCCTCTTACCACTCTATGGGCTACTTCAATTGTATTTGTAGATGTCTATATTTTCTTTTTTAAAATCATTTATTCATTTATTTTTGAGAGAGAAAGTGCAAGAAGGGAAGGGGCAGAGAGAGAGAAGGAGACAGAGAATCTGAAGCAGGCTCCAGGCTCCTAGCTCTCAGTGCAGAGCTGGACATGGGGCTTGAACCCACGAACCATGACATCGTGCCCTGAGCTGAAGTCCAACACTTAACTGATTAGCCACCCACGCACCCCAATGTCTATACTTTCAAGAGTTTGTGCTCCTATAAGGCGGGCTTTCCTTCATTCATCTGTCTATTTTTATAGCACCTAACTCAATGCCTTTCAGATAGCAAGTCTTAAAACATGTTTTTTAATTGAAAAGAAATTAATGGCCAGAAATTCATTCTCTATTGACTCAGTAAAAAACAAAGCACTGTGTGTGTGTGTGTGTGTGTGTGTGCGCGCGCGCACGCAGCACACGCATTTATTTATTCATGTGTATGATAAAAACTTGGTAGTAACATTTTTATGTTCCTGCTTCTTTCGAAGTAAGTTATTTGAGTATGATGTTTAATCATCTTTTGGAATTAAAAAAGTGCAAAACAAAGGCAGAACTTACCAAATTACCATTTATGATCCCACAGCAAATAAAACAAATAAACATGTATTCTCTAAACACTCTCTTAATATTTCATGATTCATTAGAAAAATATAATATGCTCCCAGAAAGATTAGAAACATAGTTTTACACATATATTTTAACTGCTTTTATATGTTTAAAATTCATTTCAAAGTATAAAATATCTTTATTTTGCAACATTAACTTTTCTATTTTGTACAACTTGTTCATGAAAAGTATAGAAGAAAATATCAAACAAATTAGAAAGTACAGACTTCAAAAACTATTTTTCAAGTGAGTACCAATGATATTTAGTGCATTTAAAAAAACAAGATAAAGAAATTTTTAATTGGGTTTACCAAGGAACATAATACGTTGGCTTCCCCAATATTTTTCTCCAAAATTTCCCTTTCGATTTTGATTTTCTCCTATATGTGTTCAAACTCCCCAGATGATTCTTATCTTCCTAGTTCTCCCTGTGGTATTTTTGCCTCCAGGCCTGAGATTTCTATTCCCTCCAGTTCTTGCTGTGGGAAGCCCTGTGATATTTCCCACCTAAACTAATCTGCAGTTCTGAACATTCTGACTGCGGGTACCTGGCTTAGGCTCATTAGCTCTCCCTTTGATTACACCAGACTTGCATCTACTGGTGCATCTACTGGTGAGTGTGAGAGGATACCAGAAGTCAGCTGGACAGCAGGTTTTTAGTAGAACAATCTCTTCTACAACACTCCAAACACATGGTAACTATACTTTGCTTGGAAGGCAACAGACTCCCACAAAGTCAGGACAACTTGCTGCAAATTTTCCCTCAAAGTCTAAACGAAGTCTATCCCTTCCATACATTGATCCTAGGCCTTTTTTTTTTTAATTTATTTATTTATTTTGATAGAGGGAAAGAAAGAGAGAGAGGCAGAGAGAGAGAGAGAGAGAGAGAGAGAGAGAGAATCCCAAACAAGCTCCACACTGCCAGTGCAGAGCCCAATGTAGGGCTCAAACTCATGAACTGTGAGATCATGACCTAAGTGAAAATCAAGAGTCAGGCACCCAGATGCCCTAATCCTAGCTCTTTTTATGGAGCTGCAGAAAATACTATAATCTCTCTTCTAGAAGAAAGCCCTAAAAATAAATGAATATGTTTCTAATTTTCTGTCCAAATTTTTAGACAGGAGCATTTGACCCCTTTAAAAATCCTCTGTGACTTTGTAGCAGAATAAAGAATTAAGTTGCCAGTAAAGAATATACTCTTTTTTGGAAAGTATCCTTTTCTCACTTATCCTGAGTTGTCAGTATCTAGAGGAAAGAAAAAAATCTCTAATTCTTCACATCACCTTCTTTAAATATCAAGTTTCTGGTGAACACAATGCTGAGTGAACTAACCAATGTAGATAGCCCCCTTCCCACACAACATAGAAATGGAATTCCGAACTGTTTGGTTTTAATATATATCAGAGCAGAGAGAGAGAGAGAGAGAGAGAGAATACTTTCAAGGGTCAAAAACAAAGAGAATTTGAACCCAAACAACAAAGGCAACAATATAATGAGTAACAGCAACCACCCAGTAGGCACAGACTATTTTAGAAAATCTACTGAAAACTGTTCAAAGAAACAAGGAAAAAAGACTTAAGACTCAGGCAAATATGAATGAATTTTTAATGGATGGTGGTTACATGCATTTCATAGTTTTGAGCATATGGAAATATTTTATAACATAAAACATTAAGGATATATGTTTACTGTACTTAATAATATGAAATGCATGCACCCACAGTCTGCCACCTCCCACTCCTCAAATTGTGGATAGGACTGTTGCACTCATGCTGATTTTTACAACTTTCTTAACACCGTGTGAATGTGTGCCAAGCAAACTGAACCAGATCAGAAGAGAGTAGGTGAACAAAGATGTAGCAGCTGTTAATGTCCAAGAAATTTTCAGAAAAAAGCTGTGGTTTCTTAAAATGAGCAAAAGGGCCTACTTGGATTGATGATGCAACCACTGTGGGTATTCAGTTTCAAAACCATATGTTTATGGTAAACATTTTGCACTTTTTTCGTGCTGTGCTTTATATGAAAATGAGTTTGTACAGTCATTTAAAATGTTAAATATACTTGAAACACTTCAAAAGAAAACGAAAACAACTAAGGAAAATCTCAGAGGAATCTGGGGACACTTGGTAAGCGAGTGTAGTTTTATTTAATTTACTTTTTATTTTTTAAGTTTTTAATTCTAATTCCAGTAGAGTTAACAGTGTTATAATAGTTTCAAGCATATAATATAGTAAGTCAACAATTCTATACATTACTAGGTGTTTAGCATGATAGGTATACTCTTAATCCCCTTCACCTAGTTTACCCATCCCCCCACCCACCTCTCCTCTGGCAAGTATCTGTTTTCAGAGTCTGTTTGCTGGTTCCTCTCTCTCTTTTTTCTCCTTCACTCTTTGTTTTGTTTCTTAAATTCCACATATGAATGAGATCACATCCTATTCGTCTTTTTCTGATTGACTTATTTCACTTAACATTATACTCTCTAGCTCCATCCATGTTGTTACAAATGGCAAGACTTCATTTTTTATGGCTGAATAATATTCCATTGTGTATATATAAGTGCATATATATATATATATATATATATATACCACACTTTGTTTATCCCTTCATTTATTGATGAAAATTTGGGTTGTTTCCATAATTTGCAATTGTAAATAATGCTGCAATAAACATAGGGGTGCATAAATCACTTTGAATTAGTGTTTTTGTATCTTGGGGTTAAATAGTATTGCGATTCCTGGATCATAGGGTGGTTCTATTTTTAACTTTTTGAGGAACCTCCATCCAGTTTCCCAGAGTGGCTGCACAGTTTGCATTCCCACCAGCAGTTCACTAGGGTTCTTATTTCTCCACATCCTCACCAACACTTGTTTCTTGTGTTGTTGATTTTAGCGATTATGACAGGTGTGAAGTGATACACAAGGTGTGTGGTTTTGATTTGTATTTTCTTGATGATGAGTGATGTTGAGCATCTTTTCATGTGTCTGTTGACCATTGATATGTCTTCTTAAGAGAAACATCTGTTCATGTCTTCTGTCCACTTTGTTTTAATTGGATTATTTGTTTTTTGGGTGTTCAATTATATAAGTTCTTTATATATTTTTAGTACTAACTCTTTATGGAATATGCCATTTGCAAATATCTTCTCCCATTCATAGGTTGTCTTTTAGTTTTGTTGATAGTTTCCTTTGCTATACAGAAGCTATTTATTTTGATGCAGTCCCAATACTTTATTTTTGCTTTTGTTTCCTTTGCCTCAGGAGACATATCTAGAAAGATGTTGTTAAGGCTGATGTCAGAGAAATTATTGCCTGTACTTTCTTCTAGGGTTTTTATGGTTTAGGATCTCACATTTTTGTCTTTAATCCATTTTGAGTTTATTTTTCGGCATGGCTTAAGAAAGTGGTTTAGTTTCATTCTTTTGCAGGTAGCTGTCCAGTTTTCCCAACACCATTTGTTTAAGACACTTTTTCCCATTGCATATTATCACCTCTTTCATCAAAGATTAGTTGGCCATGTATTTGTGATTTATTTCTGGGCTATCTATTCTATTACATTGATCTATGTGTCTATTTTAGTGCCAGTACCATACTGTTTTGATTACTACAGCTTTGTAATATAAGTTGAAATCTGGAATTGTGATACTTCCAATTTTGTTTTTCTTTTTCAAAATTGCTTTAGCTATTCAGGATTTTTTTGTGGTTCCATACAAATTTTAGGATTGTTTTTTCTAGTTCTGTGAAAAATGCTTTTGGTATTTTGATAGTGGTTATATTAAATCTGTAGATTGCTTTGGGTAGTATAGACATTTTAACAATATTTGTTCTCCCAACTCATGAACATGGAATGTCTTTCCATTTCTTTGTGTTGTCTTCAATTTTGTTTCATTAACATTCTATAGTTCTCAGAGTATAGGTCTTTCACTTCTTTGCTTAAGTTTATTCCTACGTATTTTATTATCTTTGGTGGAATTGTACATGGGGTTGCTTTCCTAATTTATCTTCCTGCTGCTTCATTATTAGTGTACAGGAATTCAACAGATTTCTGTACATTGTTTTTATATTCTGCAACATTACTGAATTCATTTATGAGCCATAGTAGTATTGTGGTAGAGTGTTTGGGTTTTGTATATAGAGTATCATGTCATGTGCAAATAGAAAGTTTTACTACCTTCTTATCAGTTTGGATGCCTTTGTATTTTTTTGTTGTTTGATCGCCATGCCTTGGACTTCCAGGACTATATTAAATAAAGGTGGTGAAAGTGGACATCCTTACCTTATTCCCAATCTTAGGGGAAAAGCTGTTAGTTTTTCACCACTAAACATGATGTTAGCTGTGAGGTTTTCATATATGGGCTTTGTAATGCTGAAGTATATTTCCTCTAAATTCACTTTGTTGAAGATTTTAATCATGAATAGATGTACTTTGTCAAATGCTTTTTCTGCATCTATCAAAATGATTATATGGTTTTTAATCCTTTCTCCTAGTGATGTGATATATTACATTGATTGACTTATGAATATTACTCACACTTATATCACAGGAATAAATCCCTCTTGATCATGGTGATTGAGTTTCTTTTATTATTGGATTCAGTTTCCTAGTATTTTTTTGAGGATTTTTGCATTTATATTCATCAGAAACATTGGCTTATACTTCTCTCTTTTTTTTTTTTTTTTTTGTGGTGTCTTTATCTGCTTTGGTATCAGGGTAATACTGGCCTCAGAATGAATTTGGAAGTTGTCCTTCTATTTTTTTGGAATAGTTTGAGAAGAATGAGTATTTACTCTTCTTTAAATGTTTGGTAGAATTTTCCTGTGAAGCTATCTGGTCCTAGACTTTGATTTGTTGGGAATTTTTTGATTATTGATTCAATTTCATTGCTAGTAACCAGTCTATTCAAATATTGTATTTCTTCCTGCTTCCATTTTGGTAAGTTATATGTTTCTAGGAATTTATCCATTTCTTCTGTCTAATTTGTTGGCATATAGTTTTTCATAATTTTATCTTATAATTGTTTCTATTTCTGTGGTGTTGGTTGTTATTTCTCCTCTTTCATTTGTGATTTTGTTTGAGTTTTCTCCTTTTCAGAAGTCTCGCTAGAGGTTTTTCGATTTTGTTGATATTTTCAAAGAAACAGTTCCTTAGTTTCATTGATCTGTTCATGTTTTGTTTTGTTTTGTTCTGTTTTAGTTTCTTTGTCATTTATTTCTGCTCTAATCTTTATTATTTCTTTCCTTTTGCTGGGTTTGGATTCTGTTTGTTCTTTTTGTAGCTCCTTTATTTGTAAGGTTAGGTTGTTTATTTCAGATTTTTCTTGCTTTTTGAGGTAGTCCTGTATTGCTGTAGACTTCCCTCTTAGACCTGCTTTTGCTGCATCCCAAAGATTTTTAGATTGTTGTATTTTCTTTTTTATTTGTTTCCATGTATTTTTTTTATTCCTTCTTTGATTTCTTGTTTGACCCTTCATTGTTTAGTAGAACATTATTTAACCTCCATGCATCTGTGCTCTTTTTAGATTTTTTTCTGGGCATTGATTTCTAGTTACATGGCATTGTAGCCATAAAAGATGCATCATATGACATCTATATTTTTGAATTTATTGAGACTTGTTTTGTGGCCTAATACGTAGCCAATTATGAAGAATGTTCCATGTGTACTCTAAAAGAATGTGCAGTCTGGTGTTTTAAGATGGAATGTTCTGAATATATCCATCTGGTCCAGTATGTCATTGAAAGCCACTGTTTCCTTGCTGATTTTCTGTTTGGAAGGTCTCATCATTGATGTAAGTTGGGTGTTAAAGGCTCCTACTATTGTTGTATTACTATAAATTACTTCTTTTTTGTTTGTTATTAGCCATTTTGTGTATTTGGGTGTTCCCATGCTGGGTGGATATATATTTACAATTGTTATATCCTTTTGTTGCATTGTCCCCTGAATAATTATATAGTGTCCTTTGTCTCTTGTTACAGTCTTTGTTTTAAAGTCTATTTTGTCCAATGTGAGTATAGCTACTCCAGCTTTCTTTTGACATCCTATATGCATGATAAATGTTTCTCCATACCTTCACTTTCAACCTGTAGGTGTTTTAGATCTGAAATGAATCTGTTGTTGGCAGTGTGTAGGCGAGTCTTATTTTTTTATCCACTCTGTCACCCTATGTCTTTTGATCTGAGCATTTGATCCATTTACATTCAAAGTAGTTATTGATAGACATGTATTTATTGCTATTTTGTTACTTGTGGTTCTTTTTGTAGTTTTCTCAGATTCTTTCTCTCTTTTCTCTCTTTCATACTTTGGTGGCTTTCTTTACTGGTATACTCTAATTTCTTTTTCCTTATTATTTGCATATGTATTACATATGTAAAAATATGTTTTTGCTTTGTGGTTACCTTTAGGTTTGTATATAACATCTTCTGCATATAATAGTCTATATGAAGCTGATGATCACTTATGTTTGAACCCATGCTTTACTAGCCCCACCCCCATATTTTAGGCATATAGTGTCATATTTTACATTCTTTTATCTTGTGAATCCCTTTACTGATTTTTACAGATATACTTATTTTTACTGGTTTTGTGCTTCCAACTTTTTTATACTCTCACTTATGGTCTTCCCGTTCCTCTCAGAGTCCCCTTTAACATTTCTTGTAGGACTGCATTAGTGGTCATGAACTCCTTTACTTTTTATTTGAGAAACTCTTTAGTTCTCTTTTTATTCTAAATGATAGCCTTGCTGAATATTCTTGGCTGCAGATTTTTTTCCTTTTAGCAGTTTGAATATATCGTGTCACTCCCTTTTGGCCTAAAAAATTTCTGTTGAAATTCTGCTGATAGCCTTATTGGGTTTCCTTGTATACAACTGTCTTCTTTTCTTTTTTCTTGCTCCTTTAAGTTTTTTTTTTCTTTATCATTTTTTTTGACATTTTAATTATGATATGGTTTCTGTGGACATCCTTCATTTGGTTTTGTTGGTTGATCTCTGTGCCTCCTGGATATGGATATATGTTTCCTTTTCCAGATTAGGGAATTTTTCAGCTATTATTTCTTCAGATAAATTTTCTGCCCCCTTTTTTCTCTCTTCATCATCTGGAATCCCTATAATGCAAATGTCATTATGCTTGATGGAGTCACCGAGTTCTGTTAAGTCTATTCTTATTTTGGATAATTCTTTTTTCTCTCATATATGCAGCTTGATTGCTTTCCATTACTCTGTCTTCCAGGTCATTAATTCATTCTTCTGCTTCCTCAAGCATACTATTTATTCTATCAATTTTTTTTTTGAGAGAGAGAGCGAGAGTGTGTGTGAGTTGAGGAGAGGAGCAGAGGGAGAGAGAGAGAGGGGATCTCAAGCAAGCTCCACACCTAGTGCAGAGCATCACACAGGGCTTGATATCACGACTGTGAGATCATGACCTGAGCTAAAGTCAAGAGTCGAACGCTTAACTGACTGAGACATCCGGGTGCCCCTTATCAAAGGTATTTTTGATTGCATTTATTGTGTTTTTTTATCTCTTAATGGCTCTTTCTTATCTCATTGGTTTTTCCAAAAAAATTTTTAATATTTATTTTGAGAGAGAGACAGAGCAGAATGGGGGAGGGCCAGAGAGAGGGACACACAGAATCCAAAGTAGGCTCCAGGCTCCAAACTGTCAGCACAGAGCCTGATGTGGGGCTCAAACTCACAAACTGTGAGATCATGAACTGAGTCAAAGTCAGGCACTTAACCGACTGAGCCACCCAGAGGCCAGTTATCTCATGGTTAAGGGTCTCATGGATGTCCTCCACTCTTTTCTCAAGCCCAGTGAGTATCTTCATGATCATTACTTCAAATGATTTAATTACTTTAAATACTAAAATTACTTTAAATTCTCTGGCATATTACTTATTTCCATTTCACATAGATCTCTTGCTGTGGTTTGTTCCTGTTCTTTCAGTTGCAAGATAGTCCTCTGTCTCATTTTGTGTAACTTTATGTGTTTTTTAATATGTGGTAGGAAAGTCAGCCTGCTGACATCTTCTGCTCTTGAAAATAATGATTTTATGAAGAAGAGGTCCTATAGTGCCCTGCAGTGTAGTGTCCCCTGCTCACCAGAACCTGTGGCTTCCAGGAGTGTCTCTTCTGTATGTTACATGTGCCATGCTGTTGAGTCCTGGCCATTTTTTCCTTCAGTCCAGTTGCTTGCAGAGGCTCTCTTTGCCTGTTATGGGCAGTGTTTGGTCCCTGGCCAGGTGGGGTGCTTTTTAACAAGGTGTGCATTGGTCTGCTTGCAAAATGAGACCTGCCGTGCCACTGCCACCACTACTGGAACCGAGGTCCCACAAAGCATGCAGTTTGAGAAATGAGGTGTTGGTGACATTTCAGCAGTTTTCTGGGGATGTGCCCCACACTGCCTGGACTGAAGTAGGCATGACTGGGAAGGATGGACCTGCCAAAGCAAGGTTGGAGGGGGTGGTAGAAGCAAGTTAGGTAACAAGTGTGGAATCTGCACTGGTTCTCACAGGTGGCTATGTGTTTATGCTAGGAGACAAGGGAGGGAAAGGGCACCTACAACTCCTTTGTTCCTGGAAGGTCTCCTCATGATCTCTGCCTCTCTGGGCCAAGCTGGAGATGAGTAAATAACTTCCCTCCCATTTGCCCTTGGCATTTTCCAGACTGCTGCTTCCAGGCTTTATCCCTGCAAACCTTTTGTTATGCTGTATTTTAGGCACTTCCTAATGCCCTCCAGGCTCTCTCAGAGCCAGTCCTGCTAATCTTTAAATTTCCAGGTTTTAAGTCCAGCTAGTGGTTAAGAATTCAGAAGATTTGGCCTCCTTGCTTTCAAAGCCAAATGTTAGGGGGATTCGTTTCCCCCATGTGGGGTCCCTGGTGGGATAGCTTGTTTTCTACCCTTCTGCACACCACCAGCTCCCTCCCCACCATGGATGGTCATGGTACTCTTCGCTCCCAGTGTCTTCACACTTCTTATCTTCTTTGATATCTCATCTTCCCTACCTTTGGTTGGGTAGCTTGTTCTGCCAGTCTTCAGGTCATATTTCTAGGTTATGTGACTGTTATCTAGTTGTATCCATGGGACAAGGTGAACTTAGGACCATTTTAGGACTTTGCCATCTTCCCTGCCTCCCTAAGCAAGTGTAATTTGAAATAAAGTCTTCACAAAAAAGTCTTCTCTGATAAAGTGTATCTACTCTTTGTCTGAGGTATTCTATTTTCTTGTGAGTCCCCCATTGATCAAAGATTTACCTTAACTCGCTGCATATAAGCTGTTATTCATTCAGAAAATATCCTAAGACACTTCCTGTGTTTTTAATTAAGTTACTTAGGAACTAATACTCTCAGAACTTGGAATGGGAAGGATCATGATGGTAGGAAGAGACTGGAGAGTGGCATTGGAATTTGGGTAAGTGTTACTAACATCATCAACTGAGATATATGAAGTACCTGATTGAATGTGAATAGTTAGCTACCCAGTCAGATAAGTCCAAACACAAATCTTTGGGACTCAGGAGTATGGGTCTTTTATTCAAAATTGTCTAAATATTTTCTGAGTTAATAACTAATTTTATACTGCCAATTCATCATAGACACTAAGAAAATCTACTAGGTCAATAGGCCATTCTTATAAAATCATAATGTGTCACTTTGGAATCCATGTGAGATTCAGACAAAGAATAAATAATGGAAGTCAATAATCACAAAAGCAATTTTCGTTCCTGTAAAAGTCAAAGGCCATGGCATTAAAATGATTGATAATATCCAGTTCAGGCAAGGACATAGAATATGGACACTCTATATATTATTGGTGGAAATATTTGTTGAGAGAACCTTCCCAAAGGCTAATTTGGGTACATCTGGTAAAGTTTATTCTTTGTGTGAGCCATTCTATTTTTAGAAGTTTCTCCTACAAAATTACACCCATAATGTGTGAGATATACACATAGCAAATGGTATGAAAAGACGTCCATGTATATATTTTTTTAAGAAAAATGAAGCTGCCAGGCTATGTAGATGACTATAGAAATGCATTTATATCTGTATAGTTTTCTGTCACTATCTTATCAAATTACCACAAATTTAGTGGTTTAAACAACACAATTTTATTATTGCATGGTTCTGTATGTTAGAAGTCAGACTTGGGTCTCCTTAGGGTAAAGTCAAGGTGTCAGCAGGACTGCCTTCCTTACTGGAGGCTTTAGGAGAGATTAAGTTTTCTTCCTTATTCAATTGTTGGCAGAATTCAGTGTCTCATTTATGAATGACTTGAGGTATGCATTTTTCTGCTGGCTGTAAACTTAGGGCAGGTGCCAGCTTCTAGATGCCATGGCATTTTATGGCTCATGACACTCTTCGTCCATTGTCAAAGCCAGCAAAGGCACGTCAAGTCCTTCTCATGTCACATTCATCTGACCCATTTTTCTGCTTTCCCTTCCCACTTTTAAGGACTCATGAGATCGTAGTTGGCCCAAGTAAATAACTCAGGATAATCTCCCCATCTCAAGATCCTTAACCTTAATTTCATGTGCACTTTTGTCACGTAAGCTAACATACTCACAGGTTCTGGGGAATAGGATGTAACATCTTTAGTCCACATTTAGTAGGCTCATTAGTCTACCTACCACTATATCTATATGTGCATTATATATGTGTGTGGATGCATGTACATATATAAATTCTTTAGTGTGCATATCTATGCATATATTTATATACATTCTCCAGAGGTGAGGAAAGAGAGAGAGACAGAGGGAGGACAATATGGACAAGTACAAAAGATAAATATGTATTCATGTAGAACAAATTTTTAGAAATAAATATACCAAACACTTTTAGTTGGTTATTTCTGGGAATTGGGGTTTCAGTTTCTATATTTATATTTATGAGTGGTTTGCATTTATATAATAAGCACACATTAATTTTGCACTGAAAAAAACTAAAAAAATAATAAATAAATTGATCAATTGGCCTTGAGACACTTGATCTAAATCACTTGCTACATCTCCTAATATGAACCCTTAGGGAAAGAAACAGTCTCTAAGTAAAATTTATGCTCCTTCAATTATTCATCAAAATAAATTGGCAGACACTTCACCATAGGTGTTATATGCTCTGAATTGAAGAGATTAGCTTTAAACTAGTAATTGGCTGATTTGCTGCATATCTAAATATTCTTAGTATTACTACTAACAACACTAACTACTCCTGTAACGGTAATAATAAGGCAAAGAATAACTTGTTCCATATTTCAGTGATTTATATGCTACATCTTTTTTTTAAGTTTATTTATTTTGAGAGGGAGAGAGAGAGACAGAGAGAGAGAGAGAGAAAGCAGAAGTAGGGCAGAGAGAAAGGGAGAGAGAGAATACCAGGCAAGCTCCACACTGTCAGTGCAGAGCCAAATGTGGGGCTTGAACTCATAAATCGTGAGGTCATGACCTGAGCTGAAATCAAGAGTTGAATGCTTAACCAACTGAGCCACTCAGGTGCCCCTATATGCTACATTTTCAAATGCCTTTTTTTTTTTTAATTCTGAAAAGTATTCTATAATGTTCATTGGGCAGAACAGATAATATTATCATCACTTTTTGGAAGGGAAAATATTCAAAAGGCCTAGGTAAAACTTTGTAAAGTTCTAATAATTCAAAATTACAGTACAAAATAAGTACTTAGATGTTCCATTTTGGGAACTATGTATAATGTAAAAATAAATATAATTTCTTACCTAATGAAATTAGCAGTCTAGAAAGAGTGGTAAGACACACATGCCTACTCAAGGCAGAAAGTCATAAATATTATCAAAAGAGTACCAATGAAGTGTTATAAGACTTTAGGACAAGAAGATTGCTTGAGTATGAGATCATTAGGGAAATTCAATCAAACAGGCAGTATTTGGATTAGGCCTTAAATAATACATATAGTATGATTTTCCCAAAACAGGAACTGAAGTATAAGCCCAAGATTGAAAAAGAGTGGTCCTACTAAAAGCAATGACAAGGAGAAGCAAGAGAGAAGCAAGAGTCATTGTGCAATTAGAATTAACATCGGAAGACAAATGAGCAAAAAGAATCAAAGAGGACTCTACAGAAACCTTTCCTCACCTTTCATTCCTTCCTGAGCCTGTTGTACAATGGCTACTGCTTCCAATACTCCTCAGGAATTGCTTTTTTCAAGGTCTCCAGTGATTTTCTTCTTTAAATATAACAACAGATTTTAGTCTATACTGTATTTAATTTATTGGCTGCATTCAGCTCTATAGTCAGCTCCGTCTGTCTTGAACATTTTCTTTTTCTTGACTTTCTTGACTCCACACTCTCCAGTTTTACATAAGGCAATTCATGCAAAGTGCTTACTGCTCTCAATGGTTAGTGCACACACATGCTCAAAATATTTTATCTCAGTCCTGTGATTATTCCTATTACCTTCTTGATGACCCCACAGTCTCCCTTGTAGGCTTCTCTTCTCTTTCTCTTCTCTTTCTGGGTCCTCTCTCTTCTCATGTCATGTACTCACTGTCGGCAATCTCCAGTCTTCTGGCTTTCATAATCCTTAGTATCCTAAGAATCACCAAAGCAAATTTTCTAGTTCAGATTTTTCTACTAAACTGCAGACACATTGACTTCTTTTTGACTATTTATGCTTATAAATACTTTAGAAAACTCAAATGCAATCTGTCCAAGATGGAACAAAGTTTTCCTCTTTAACCTGCTCCTCTTCTTCTGCTCCCTTTCTCAGTGGAAGGTTGCAGTATAATAAAAGATAAATGCTTGGTATTTGTCCCCAGTCTCCAGCACACAGCTCCTAAAAACCTGGACATTTTCTCTGTGATAAGGGTTATAGGAGCATCTTTTGTTCTTTGAGGTGACTTGGATGAAACCCCCATAAAAACCCCTAATCGAGAATGTCAGGGAGATACTGGGTTGATGAACACACCGAGGCTGGGAGGGAGGTGCACTCAAAGAGGGAATGGAAGCTCCCTGTTTCTCCCCTGTACCTTAACCTATGTCTCTCTTCCATTTGGCTATTCCTGAGTTATATCCATTATAATAAAGCAGTAATGTACGTAAAATATTCTCCTGAGCCTTGTGAGTCACTGTAACAAATTCTCAAACCTGAAAACTGGAGGGGGTAGGGGGTGTGGGAACCCTTACCAGCTTAGCGGAACTTTCTAGCTTAGTGGAACAGAACTGCAGACAATCTTGTGACTCAAAACCTGCAACTAGCATCTGAAATGAGAGCAGTCTTATAGACCGAGCCCTTAAAACTGTGGAGTCTGTTGCTACCTGCAGGGTAGGTACTGTCAGAATTTAACTGAATTGTAGGACACCCTGTTAGTGTCAGAATTGGTTAGTGTCAAGAGTTAAAAAAAAAAAAAAAACACAAAGGTACCTTTATTCACCCCGTTACTCAAGCTGGAAATCTTTGTCTCTTTTTTCTTCTAGGGCCCCAATCAAATAAGTCACTAAGTCTCTCAAAGTATATTTTAAAACTCTTAGCTTTCTCCATCTCTAATGTCACTACCTTAATCAAAAATTTCATCACTTCTCATTTGATTCTAATTGATCTTTCCCCTGCCTTTGGCCTTTCAATGCAACCTCCACACTGCAGTCAAAATGATCTTTCTAAAATTCGAATTTGATCTTGTAACTTCCTTCATTATGAATTTCCAATACTTTCTCTCTCTCTCAGGAAATAAAGTAGACTCTGTCACACAACTTAAAGAGCCCTAAAGAATTTGGCTATTGATTACCTTTCCAGTCTGAAAACTCAATACTTTATACCACCTGTAGTCTAGCTGTAATAAACTATTTTCTATTCCTAGGCTTGATGTATGCCATGTTCTTTCTTACTTTCATACTTAAAATTCTTTCTACGTGTAATACTCTCTCCTTCTCCACTTTACATGGCTAAATTACTACTCAAGTTTTAACATTCAGCTTAGATGTTACTTCCTTTAAAAAGCTTTCTCTGACACCAAGTCAGGATAGGGTACCCCCTTTGTTCTTTCATCTTACCACAAGCTCATCACAACTTGGCACTTATCATGCCACCTCATATTTTTCTTCTAACCTGTGCACATGCATGTCCCTTAATTCTGTGTAAACTCCCGCAGAGAAGAGTCCTTGTCTACTCTTTTCACCAATATACATTCAGCAACAGAAACTGACACAAAGAAAGCATTCAGTAAATACACAATGAATGAATCTATAAATGAACAGATGAATGGACAAGTAAAGAAATAGATTTGGGAAGGTAGAAAATGATGAACTCAGTTTTGGACATGTCGCTTTAAAAACTTAAAGTGACATCATAACATCTAAGGCAGGAGCAGTTCATTTGGACGGTTAAACCAGAGTTCATGGAAAATACAAATGTAAGTAGTAGGATCTGAGGGTGATCCACAAAGTAGAGATAACAGAAGCCACAAAACGAGCTGAAACTGTATATAGAAAATACAGAAAAAAGAGAGAAGGACTGAAGATAAAACATTAATGAAGATCCAAATTTATTTTTAGATGAAAGCACAATGCACCTGAAGTCCGGTGTGTAAAACTCCTTTAAGGACTCCAAACAAATACAATTTGATGAGGATTTACATTTGTGAATGAGAAGATATTGGTGCTTAATTCCAGATAACTAAATGCCTAAGTATTGGTAAACGTAGCATCTTTGCCAACCTAATATTCTCATCTACCTAGTAATTAATAACAAAATCCCCGAAGAAATAGAAAAACAGTAAAAAGCCTGTGTAGTATTAGGAAACATGACTAATCAATAGACCTCAAACTGAGTTAATTTTCTGGAAACAAATCAAGAACTCATTGCTTCTTCATCCTGAGAGCGTAGTGTAACATTATAGGAAACAAATATATGAGATTCTGGCATTCACAATTTCCATCAGAGAGGGATAAAAGCAAGGGCACAGCATAAAATAAGCAGAGAGAACCTCTCTAAGATCCCTTTACTTGCTCTGATCAACAGAATTCTGAATTACCCACACTGGGAGACTTATAAGAATATAAGCTACTCAAGAAGGAAGCCAGCAGATGGTGGTTTTCTCTCTGATCCACTCTGATTCTTCCCAATGATTTGGGTGGTGGTAATACAGGAGAGACAACAAGATGCATAATAACTGTAAATTTAAGACTGGGGTAAATGGAAAATGAGACAGGGAAAGCTAGTCCCTGGAATACTAGCCTCATAAATTATAGAGAGTAAATTATGCACAAATTAATTTATCCCACTAGGCCTATCTATGTCTTAGCATCCTTCCAATTCTTTTTAGAATGGTGGATTACTAAATTTATGTTAACTGCCTTTCTAGTTTAAAAATTAGAAAAATATTCTGAAAAATACATGAAATGTACAATTAAAGACACCAAAATGTATCCTTTCATGTGCTGCTTAGACAAATACTGGGTCATAAACGATCTCTCTACATTAAAGAATAAGAAAACAGAACGAAGAAAATTAAAATTGTTTGTTTTAATAAAAAGAGTAGAATCCAACACTAAAAATTATTCTTGAAAAAGACACCTTCCCTGAAAAACAAAATTTGTTTTAACATGTGTGTCTCATAAAAACATATCTACTGCATGATCTCACTTATATGTGCAATCTAAAGATAAAAAAACCCAAAAAAGCAAAAACAAAGTTTTTGCTTAGGGATATAGAATACAGATTGGTGGTTGCCTGAGGTGGGTGGGGAAAAAGGGTGCAGGGGGTCAAAAGGCACAGATTTAAGTTATAAAATGAATAAGTCATAGAGATATGATGTACAGCATGGTGACTGTAGTTAATAAAACTGTATTGCATATTTTAAAGTAACCAGGAAAATGGACCTTCAAAGTTCTTATCACAATAAAATATGTGTAACTATTTATGATGAGAAATGTTAATTGGACTTTTTGTGGCGATCATTTTGCAATATATACAAATATCAAATTATGTTGTACACCTGAAGCTAATATAATGTTATATGTCAATTATACCTTAAAATAAATAAATACATAAATTCACAAAAAGAAATTAGTAGCACATCAAAAAATAATATACCACAACATATTTAATTCATCTCTACAGTGGAATTATATTTTGATATTTAGAAAGTTACTAAAATAACATCTTATTAATTGGTCAAATGAGATTAAAAAAATAAAAGTGTCTATTCAATCAACAGAATTTACATAAACTCTTACTCTTTTCACACAAACTCATGAAGCAAAAAACATAAGATGAAATGATAATCAGAATACTAAGTTTGAATCTTGTAACAACCATTACTATCACTTAGTTTCAAGGAATTTGGACTGAAGATGTGTGCCGTAATTGAGGGCTCATTCCCTGCCACGTGTTAATTATGAGACTATTGACCTCAGATAGTTAAAGGCAGCTAGAAAGAAAAGTATCCTGAGGGATACTTTTTGTTATGCTTTTCTTACTGGAATTTGGCTAATAGCAAAGTGTTCACTAGATGATGGATGTATAAAGCCTGCATGTGAGGTACACACAAGTTGCTTAGACCAAATATCATAAATGGAGGCCTATAGGTGAAGAGGTACAAATGTAGAGAAAATATGCATCCATGCATCAAAGACAAAGCCATTGGAGAATTTTTTTTTAATCTCTTCAAAATTCTTAATGTGGCAAGTTCACAACGAAGCAGAACAATCTATAAAACACACTCTTGCAATAGGTGATGGATATAGTACATGATAAATTAATTTTAGAAATAAAAATTCTTTGGGGCACCTGGGTGGCTCAGTTGGTTAAGTGTCCGACTTGGGCTCGGGTCATGATCTCAAGGTTCGTGAGTTCGAGCCCCGTGTCAGGCTCTGTGTTGACAGCTCAGAGCCTGGAGCCTGCTTCAAATTCTGTGTTTCCTTCTCTCTCAGTTCCTCCCCAACTCACCTTTCTCTCTCTCTCTCACACCCTCTCAAAAAATAAATAAACATAAAAAAATTAAAAATAAAAATTCTTTGGTTTTGGTGACCTGAGAGTGTAGCTCCTGTCACTCTCTTCTCTTCAGGCAACTAAACATTTGAATAGGTAATAAAACCTTACATTCTGTCAATCCCTTAAACTTAAGTTCTATGTCAATGATCAAGTGAGGCCCAGTAAATGGAAGAAGACTTAAGGAGAATTCAACCCAAATTCTTATAGCACATAAGTCACTTATGAAATACAAATCCAACTTGAATTTTTAAATTTTTTTCAGATTGAAAAAGAGAACAAACTTGATGATATCATAGAGTGTAGATAAGGCAGAACTCTTATACATAATTTAGTTCAGCCACTTGGAAGCACTCCAGAATCATATACCAAAACTCATAGTGATCCAGCCATTTTTCCTCCAGAAATAAATCTACAGGATCTAGCTGAACCAACAGATACAAATAAGGATATATATCACAGCATTGTTTATAATAGCAAAAACTCTCAACCAATCTAAATGTCCATAAAACAATTGAAAGATATATTTATATAGCTGCAATTATACTTTAACTTGAAATGTTATATAAATTTAATATACACATAAAAAGATATATACAAATATATATATAGGCTATATATATATAAATATATATATAAATATATATAAATATATTTATCTATATATAAATATATATATCTATATATAAAAATATATATCTATATATAAATATATATAGATATATATATAGCCTATATATATTTATATATATAGCCTATATATATTTATATATAGCCTATATATTTATATATATAGCCTATATATTTATATATATATATATAGGCTATATATATAAATATATAGGCTATATATATAAATATATAGAGTGATATGGAAAGATATCTATGATCTACTGCCAAGTGAAAGCAGGCTATATAACAAGGAAGGTGAAATGCTTCAGGTACCTGTAGAAAACTTTCTGCATATATGCATAAAAAATATCGGAAAAGAAAAACATGAAGATATTATTGTCTGGATTACAGAAAACTTCCATTTTGTTGTTACATTTTTTGATACTCTTTTTGTCAACAATGACCTTTTATTCCTATTATGATCAAGAAAAAAAATCTCATTTTAAATGAATAAGAATTCATCTATTTAATTGTCTGTGATCATCAAGATACTGAAATATAGGTCTTCCTCATCTTAAAACGGGATTACATGCCAATAAACACATCATAAACTGATGGGGGTGCTTGGGTGGCTCAGTCAGGTAAGTATCTGTGTCTTGATTTCGGCTCAGATCATGATCTCACAGTTCATTGAGTTTGAGCCCTGCATCAGGCTCTGTGCTGACAGTGCAGAGCCTGCTTGAGATTCTCTGTCTCTCTCTCTCTCTCTCTCTCTGCCCCTCCTGAGCTTGCATGCTCTCTGTCCTCTCTCTCTCCAAATAAAAACGTAAACTTAAAAAAAAGTATCATGAATTGAAAGCACATAATACATCTAACTGACTAAACATCACTTAACCTAGCCTAACTTAAACGTGCTCAGAACACTTGCATTAGCTTACAGTTGGGTAAGATTATCGAACATACCACCTATTTCATAAAATGTTGAAAATCTCATGCAATTTTAAAAATTTTTTTTAACGTTTATTTATTTTTGACACAGAGAGAGACAGAGCATGAACAGGGGAGTGGCAGAGAGAGAGGCAGACACAGAATCTGAAACAGGCTCCAGGTTCTGAGCTGTCAGCACAGAGCCTGTCGCGGGGCTCAAACTCATGGACTGTGAGATCATGACCTGAGCCGAAGTCGGATGCTTAACCGACTGAGCCACCCAGGCACCCAAAAAAAATCTCATGTAATTTATTGAACACTGTACTGAAAGTGAGAAAGAAAATGGTTGTCTGGGTACAGAATGGTATAAGTGTATTGGCTGTTTACCTTCGTGATCACATGGCTGCCGCTGCCCCGAGTCAGGAGAGAGTATCTACCACACAGCACTAGCCTGGGAAAAGATCAAAATTTAAACTCTAAAGTACAGTTTTACTGAATACATGATTCTGAAAAATTGTAAGTGTAACCATTGTTAAGTTGGGGACTGCCTGTATGTAGTTGCAAAAATAACTTTAATTTGGCATAAAATAAGGCAAATGACATAAAATTCCTGAAAGAAAAGAAACAACAATGTTTAAAAGTTATGGCAAGCTGTTTCAAACATGCAGATTATACAACTAAAAACTGGAAGGTGGAACCACAAGTATGCTGATTTTTTCATCTTAAAAGGAAGCAAATAAATACATCCTGCTTCAGTTCTGACATAAGTAATTAAAGAAGTATAGTTTTAAATTCGTTTTTTGCAAAGTATAAATGTAGTAGAATTTACAAGGAGTTTTAGAAGCATGAAAAACTATGCCAGACAGTACAGAATTATGAGGTAGAGCAAACGTTAATATATCTTGAGTCGGAGAGAAGAATAGTACTTAATGTGAAAAATAATAATTGACTTGGATTCAAATTTAATTAAAAAGAGAGGAAACCATACCACACTTAATGAACCGAAGAAAATTTCAGTCTTTCATCTAAAAAGAAAACACACAGAGTGTAGCTGAATCCAGATGATGTATTACAGTCATTGAGTTAATTCTCTATGTTGATTAAAATAAATACATAATCTCCAATAAATTGCTTCCTGATATTCCTTTAAGTTGTTTTACTTGAAAGAGATTTTAAGTGGAGGAAAATAGCAGACATTTAAAATAAATTCAGGACCACCTGCAGTTTGACTCTTAGAAGTCTGATGAGTAGAGATATTTTAGTCAAGTGTCTGAAGTAAAACATCACATTTCTATCATCATTTTTGATTGGAAAGGGGATTTTTGGAAGTAATCCAGCACAATGTGATAGTCAAACTGAAAGGTAACATAATGCTAATTTTATCTGTATAGTTGAGCAGTTAAAACTTAAAGAACTTAATTAATAGATGTTTACTTTTGTCAAATTCACTTAAAGTTTATTAAGTAATTTCTTTTTTCAGTCTTTGGAAACCTTTAAGCCTATACTATCAAAGAGGTAGAATAAGAAAAATTACATAAAAATTCAAAAACTGAATCCATATTGCCTATATTCATTATATTGGTAGATGGATAAAATGAAAGAATTGAAGGGCTCATACCTTTCTAAACGTTACCTAAAAATGCATATATTATGAGTTGTCAAAAGTAATGCTAAATTAATGAATGCCAATTTATGGAAAACATTGTTTCATTTAAAGAAGTCTCACCCTACACAGTAGCAAATGCTTTAGTGACAAAATTTGGCCACCTTAAACAATAGAATGCTCGTGTCTACTTCCAACAATAGGTGACCAGATGAAAAACAACAAAATAGCAAGTCACTGTTTCAACCTGTTTTCTGTAGACCATCCACAGAAGGAGTACCGGCCGTGCTTTTTAAAACTTCAGATATATAGCCCTGGTTTATAATGACCAAATCCAAATTCCTGAGGTAAAACTCAGGAATGTGCATTTTTGCCAAAACCTTACCAAAGCCTTTAAGAAGTCTTGTACAATTAAGTTCTCTAAGTCACTGCTTACAGGGTGAGAGGCAAGAATCTGCAGGAGGAGAAAAGGAAAATCATGGGTAGCCAGACAAGGGCCACTAGTTGGTTCTTGGAGACCAGCTGTCTTCACAGGTCTCATAAGCTGCAGAGGAAAACTGTAGGTTCTTGGAATTTGCATTAGGAAGACAGATGTCAGGAGAGCCAGGTGCACAGAATAGAGTGACTGTGGAGGGTGCATAAACCTGCTGTATCAGTGGTTTTGCAGACAAAACTTAGGAATGAAAAGTTAAGAATGTGTACTTCCTACCTGCTGTATGAATTTTGGGGAAAAACACACACACATTTTTACATCTATGTTGTCACCAGGTATAAAAAATTAAAAATAATGGATGCACCCTTCCTACACCATATAAATATTTATGCGAACAATTAAATGTTTCAAAGCGTGTTGGTATGTCCATAGTACTGATGCTCTCTTAACCAGGCCCACTAGTTGTCACTAAATCAAGTTTTGTCCTTTCACTGAAATATATCCCATCCCCTTTCTTCCTCTCTTCTTTCTATATATGAAGAAAATATTGATAGACTTCCTTATAGACTATTTTAATAAAATACTTAGCATTGTCACGAGGCATATCATTTATTATTAAGGAATATTTAGCATGGTTGGTAAATTGCTAACAAATCAATTTATGTTTTGCGTTCAGCTCTTTTTTTTTTTTTAATTCATTAATCAAATACGTTTGAGTCTCTACTTAAGACAAGTCACTGCTAGGCCCTATTCAGGAAGTGATATACCAAATAGATACCATCATGAAGTTTACAGGGTAACGGGAAAGAAACATCAGAGAAGTATTGAAACAAATGTGGGTTTTGTTTTTTGTTTGTTTTAGAGAGAGAGATAGTGTACGAGCAGGGAAAAGACAGAGGGAGAGAAGGAGAGAGAATCTCAAGCAGGCTCCATGCCCAGTGCAGAGCCCAATGCAGGCCTCAGTCTCACGACTGTGAGATCATGACCTGAGCCACAACCAAGAGTCTGATGCTGAACCGACTCAGCTACAAACGTGCCCCTCAAACAAATAACGTTTTGAAAAAGTCAAAAATGCTAGCAACAAAAAGTATAGGGTGCTCTCAGAGAATATAATAAAGTGATTAGCACAGCAATTAAATGAATTAACACAGTAATCTAATAGGGAGGTCAGTAAGGACCTCTTGGAGGTGTCCTATTTGAGGAGGTGCTGGGGCCTAAATTCATTAGCATTTGTCCACACGGTGAAAGTGAAAGTGTTCCAGACAGAGGAGAGGATAAATAGTATCTTCAAAATCCAGAAAGCAGTCCAGCGTGGCTGGAACATAATGATGGATAGAGAGAGAGTAGCTGGAAAAGATGCTGAAGGTGAAGGCAGGAGTGAAAACAAAAACTTAAAAGCTTATTCTAAAGCAATGGTCAGCCCCTGAAGGGTCTGAAGCAGGGGAGTCACTGGATCCTCTTAGCTCCCTCCATGGAGAAGAGATGTAAACATTAGAGTAAACAAGAGGAGAACAGAACATTAGAGGCTATTTTATTCTGGGTAAAAGATAATGGTGACTTGTTTAAAGTCACCTAGTGAAATTAGTGAGAATTGGTTAGCTTTAAAATATATTTTGCATGTGGGTTAGCTGTGGGGTTGGCTGGAATGAAAGGAAAGGAAATACCAAGCTAACTTGGAGACAAGGAGATCTTGCTCGTATGACATTTTTGCATTTTTGAGTTTGACCATGTATGGGCTAGGAAATAGGGTTTGGTTAATCCTGGAGAAATGTTGACCTAGCACTAGGCTCACCATAATGGTGAAATAAAACTTGCTGCCAGGAGCTAGGACAAATGCATTTCAGGAAGTAGAGTACCATGTTGAAAAACTTCTATGTTAGCTCTTTGGTATCCGAGGGAGCCTAGTGAGAGGAACAAGTTTAGACATTCCAAAAGGCATTCTGCAGATGCAGAAAGGCAGCCAGACAGCAGCTGATGTTCTCCTCAGATTGAGCAGCAAGCTTTGAACTTCAGGGCAGGATTACAATTCCTCACTTTGTTAACAGGAGATAAGTAAGCCCAGAGGACTTAAAGTACTGGATAGGTAACCAAGAGAGCGATTTGAACCCACAGAGGAAAAGGCAGAGCTCAGTTTTCAGAACCCACATGTTTGAATGAAACCAATGCAAAAGTTTCAAAACTATAGCAAGACCAGTGGCACCGGTGACAAGGCTTAGTGTCAGAAGGTTGGGCTAGAAGTCATTAGGCCAGTCTTGTCCTAGAACCTGCAGCACTAGCTGAGGTTTAGGAAACTCCAGTTGTAGATCAGGGACCAGAGGCTGGTAGGTACCTCCAGGTAAAAAATACATTCTGGTTTTTTTTTTTAATTTTTTTTTTCAACGTTTATTTATTTTTGGGACAGAGAGAGACAGAGCATGAATGGGGGAGGGGCAGAGAGAGAGGGAGACACAGAATCGGAAACAGGCTCCAGGCTCTGAGCCATCAGCCCAGAGCCCGACGCGGGGCTCGAACTCACGGACCGCGAGATCGTGACCTGGCTGAAGTCAGACGCTTAACCGACTGCGCCACCCAGGCGCCCCAAATACATTCTGTTTTAAATCACTGGATGATATGGTACATACAGTGTGCATTATAGAATAAATGTCACTACAAAAACCTAAAATGTGCTAAGAATGTGTGTGGCACATTTAAAGTGAGAGTAAAAGCAACAAAATCACCTCAGTTAGCAGTGCTTGATCAGGTCATTCCCAACTTCTGACTATAATATCTATGAAAAAATGTTAAAACATAAACATTCTTTCACCCCCCAAATCAATACAACCAATATTATCTACACAAATTACAATTTTCTTTAAACTGAATGAGAGACTATAATTAATGGGTGATACTGACACATACCTGGCCTTTTTGAGGGATGTATTGTCCAGAGAAACAGAACCAATAGGTTAGATAGAAGTAGATAGGTAATATAAAGATGATATAGATTTAGATATAGATTTATTGTGAAGAATTGGCTCATGTGATGTTGGAGGCTAAGAAATCTCACAATATGCCATCTTCAAGGTGGAGACTCAAAAAGTTGGTGTTATGATTCAGTCTAAGTCTGATGTCCTGAGAACCAGGGGAATTGATGATGTTAAATCCCAGCCCAAGAATAGAAGATGAGATGAAATGTCCCAGCTCCAGAGTAAGGCAGAAAAGGTACATATGTCTCTTTCCTCTTTTTTGTTCTACTCAGGCCTCCAATAGGTTAGACAATGCTCACTTTGGGGAGGGCCATCTGCTTTACTGAGTTCACAGATTCAAATGCTAATCCCACCTGGAAACAACCCGACAAACACATCCAGAAATAAATAATGTTTAACCAGAAATCCAAGCATCTCCAGTCAGGATGACACATGAAATTAACTATCACAAGAGATAGCAAATGGGTAAACCTAAAGATCATTCATCTTCACTGTTCTGCCACAGGTAAGCTCTTGGCCTCAGAGCTCAGTGTCTACCAATGACACATGAAACTTGTTTTCCTCTAACGTGGAGGAAAGAGCTGCTTTCTAAAACACACAAGATCACGCAATCCTCCAATTTCTCCCACTTCTTGTAGTTCCCAGGGAACAATTCTATGTTAGCCAGAGGCAGACACAGAAAGTGTCGGTGCTCATTAGGGATGTGGAAGTGCCAGTCGGGAAGGATTGTGATGGGAGGCCATGGAGCAGGGTGTGCCATGTGCGTTGTTGTTGTTGCTGTCTAGTGAGGGAAGATCAAAAGAATATTTTCTTTAATTTTTATTTTGAGACAGAAAGAGAGTGAGTGCGGAGAGGGAAGCGAGAGAGGGAGAGAGAATCCCCAGTGAGCTCCACACTCAGCAAAGAGCCCAATGCTGTGCTTGATCCCATGACCCTGGGATCATGGCCTGAGAAGAAATCAAAAGTTGGATGCTTAGCCAACTGAACCACCCGGGCACCCCAAAGAACATTTTCAATCGCTAAGGCACATGTGATCCTTTTTAAATGACCACCAGAGAGCTACAAACAATAAATGTCTTTTGAACATAAGAAATTTTGATAGAGGTTCTGCACATAAACTCTGTGGCTTAAAATCCATCTGAGGAAGGTTATAATAAAGTCGGATGGCCCATGAATTTACCCACAGTATATGGACAAATAATATGTTTGGATACAGTCTTCCTTATCAGAAAAGGATGATATAAAAGAGATATTGGTATTTCAGCAAACCAACATAAAAGAAGTATAATGGTGTTTAAGTTGCAAGGATATATTTTTGGAAAAAGTTTACTATCAGAAATGTAAAACACTTTTTTTTAATATGAAATTTATTGTCAAATTGGTTTCCATACAACACCCAGTGTTCATCCCAACGGGTGCCCTCTTCAATACCCCACACCCACCTTCCCCTCCCTCCCACCCTCCAAAACCCTCAGTTTGTTCTAAGTTTTTAAGAGTCTCTTATGTTTTGCCTCCCTCCCTCTCTAACCTTTTTTTGGTTTTCTTCCCCTCCCCCATGGTCTTCTGTTAAGTTTCTCAGGATCCACATAGGAGTGAAAACATATGGTATCTGTCTTTCTCTGCATGACTTACTTCACTTAGCATAACACTCTCCAGTTCCATTCATGATGCTACAAACGGCCAGATTTCATTCTTTCTCATTGCCAAGTAGCATTCCATTGTATATATAAACTACATCTTCTTTATCTATTCATCAGTTGATGGACATTTAGGGTCTTTCCATAATTTGGCTATTGTTGAAAGTGTTGCTATAAACATTGGGGTACAAGTGCCCCTATGCATCAGCACTCCTATATCCCTTGGGTAAATTCCTAGCAGTGCTATTGCTGGGTCATAGGGTAGATCTATTGTTAATTTTTTGAGGAACCTTCACACTGTTTTCCAGAGCGGCTGCACCAGTTTGCATTCCCACCAACAGTGCAAGAGGTTCCCTTTTCTCCACATCGTCACCAGCATCTTTCTATAGTCTCCTGATTTGTTCATTTTGGCCACTCCGACTGGTGTGAGGTGATATCTGAGTGTGGTTTTGATTTGTATTTCCCTGATGAGGAGCAATGTTGAGCATCTTTTCATGTGCCCATTGGCCATCTGGATGTCTTCTTTAGAAAAGTGTCTATTCATGTTTTCTGCCCATTTCTTCACTGGATTATTTGTTTTTCGGGTGTGGAGTTTGGTGAGTTCTTTACAGATTTTGGATACTAGCCCTTTGTCTGATATGTCATTTGCAAATATTTTTTCCCATTCCGTTGGTTGCCTTTTAGTTTTGTTGATGGTTTCCTTTTCAGTGCAGAAGCTTTTTATCTTCATGAGGTCCCAATAGTTCATTTTTGCTTTTAATTCCCTTGCCTTTGGGGATGTGTCAAGTAAGAAATTGCTGCAGATGAGGTCAGAGAGGTTTTTTTTTTTTTTTTTTCTGCTTTTCCCTCTAGGGTTTTGATGGTTTCCAGTCTCACATTCAGGTCCTTTATCCATTTTGAGTTTATTTTTGTGAATGGTGTAAGAAAGTGGTCTAGTTTCATTCTTCTGCATGTTGCTGTCCAGTTCTCCCGGCTCCATTTGTTAAAGAGACTGTTTTTATTCCATTGGATATTCTTTCCTGCTTTGTCAAAGATTAGTTGGCCATACGTTTGTGGGTCTAGTTCTGGGGTTTCTATTCTATTCCATTGGTCTATGTGTCTGTTTTTGTTCCAATGCCATGCTGTCTTGATGATTACAGCTTTGTAGTAGAGGCTAAAGTCTGGGATTGTGATGCCTCCTGCTTTGGTCTTCTTCTTCAAAATTACTTTGGCTATCCGGGGTCTTTTGTGGTTCCATACAAATTTTAGGATTGCTTGTTCTAGCTTTGAGAAGAATGATGGTGCCATTTTGATTGGGATTGCATTGAATGTGTAGATAGCTTTGGGTAGTATTGACATTTTAACAATATTTATTCTTCCATTCCATGAGCATGGGATGTTTTTCCATTTCCTTATATCTTCTTCAATTTCCTTCATAAGCTTTCTATAGTTTTCAGCATACAGATCTTTTATATCTTTGGTTAGGTTTATTCCTAGGTATTTTATGATTCTTGGGTAAAGCACTTTTTCTTAAAGCATCTGGTTTGTGTCCTTAATACAATTTAAGAAAACAAGGACTCTGATTTATAAGGTACAAATATGAAGTGAAAATGCAATAGATTGACAAGAAAAGTACATTAATTGAGAGGAAAGAAGACATTAAAAGCAAAACATGCAGTAACACAGACTCTTCATGAAAAAAAATTACTAAAAACATGCATAAATGCAGCTAAGAAATGAGTTCAAGTGAAAGACTAAAGAATACATAGTATTAGGCATTCAAAACAGTGATACAGAATATGTTGAATTAGATGTTATAAACAGGTTATGAGAAAAAATACACGTAAAAAATACAAGTAATTCTTGAAATTGTATATATAAAATGTATAAATAACAATAACAATTTGGACCTCAAATTCCAGATTATAACACTCCCATATTATCCAACAGTGAAGTGAAGGAGGGATGAAGGAAACAAAATAAAATAATGTTAGTATCCAGAACTACATTGAGTACTATCAAAATACAATTTTATTTGTGAAATTGATTATTATAATTCATTTTTAATGTATATATCCTCTAAATTTAAAATAAGATGTATGTTTTACAAAGCACTAGCAATAAATCTAGTAAAGTCATAGTCCATGAAAAATCAGACAAGAAAGATAGAGTAAAGGTGTATTAAAACACTTTGAAATTGAAAGGACAAACAAGATTTTCAGGCATAACAGGCTTTAAAGTTTTGAGGTTGGATGAGTCAAACTCTTCTATTAAAGAAGAAGCCCAATTATATGTTATTTCCAAGAGACAGAGCTAGGGGGCTATGACACAGAAAAGTGAAAGAAAAAACCTGCCAGAGATGTACTGGCTAAAGCAAACAAAAGAAAGAGTATAATATTAAAATCTGTTATATTATTTTGAGGCAAGTTAATCATCACACAGTCAGAAAAAAATTATGGTCACCTTATATTGAAAAATTATAAATTTTAAATCTATAATTATAAAGGATATTAGAAGCACAAACCTTTGTATGACAAATAACATACTTTTAAAATATTTACGGTAAAAACTACACTATTGAACTTTACAAGGAAAAATTCGAGAAGAAAAAAAATGTAGTTTTGAAGATACATCTCTCAAGTTTTGAAGAACAATGTGGAAAAAGTAAAAATATGAAAGTTATCTAATACTTTAACTTATAACTTATTTAAAAGACAGCTCAGTCACTTAAGCATCCAACTCTTGATTTTGGCTTAGGTTGTGATCTCACCATTTGTGAGTTCGAGCCCCACTTGGGGCTCTGTGCTGACCACATGGAGCTTGCTTGGGATTCTCTCTCTCCCTGTCTCTCTGCCCCTCCCCTGTTATCTCTCTCTCAAAATAAATACATAAAACTTTAAAATAAAATAAAATAAGGGATGCCTGGGTGGCTCAGTCAGTTAAGCGTCTGACTTCGGCTCAGGTTGTGATTTCATGGTTTGTGAGTTTGAGCCCCACCTTAGGCTTTGCGTTGACAGTGCAGAGACAGCTTGGGATTCTCTCTCTTTCTCTCTCTGTCCCTCCCCTGCTCATGATCTCTTTCTTTTTCCAAATAAATAAACAAACTTTATAAATATAAAGTCCAAATATATTCCGAAGAAGCAATATATATACTTTATTTTAAAAGCCAATGGATCGTTTATAAAAACTGAACATCTAATAGGCCACAAAGAAAAGTATTTTAAATAAGTTACAGAAAAGCTAAAATTGTGCATGCCATGCTATTAGATCAAAATGCAATAATAGCCATTAATAACAAAAGTTGAAAATTAATTATTTGGAAATAAACAATGCATGGCTCATTAACATGGACCAAAGGGGGATAGTTTACTGACTGTTTACAAAGCAATACAAATGAGAATACTTTATTAAATATTTGATACAAGCTGTATGTCTGTAAACTCTTTGGCTTAACATCAGCAGATGGGAGGTATAAGCAACTAGGTAGACAGTGATTAACACTAGGGCAATTCACCTATAATGTTTATGGCCAAATACTATGTGTGAATATTCTTTTATCATGGAAAATCAGCAGATTTTTAAAAAAGAAAAATGGGCATGGGTGTAATAAAAAATGTAGCAATCAGCCTGTGGCCAAAACAAAGTTATTTTTAAATTATTTTTAAACTTAAAAATTAACTTAGCTTAACTTAAAAATTAGCTTAGGTCTGCCTGGGTGGCTCAGTCGGTTGAGCAGCTGACTCTTGACTTCATCTCAGGTCATGATCTGAGCCCTGTGTCAGGCTCTTCACTGAGCATGGAGCCTACTTGGGATTCTCTCTATCTCTGCCCCTCCCCAACTCATGCACACATGCACTCTCTCTCTCTCTCTCTCCAAATAAATAAATAACCATTAAGGAAAATTAACATAGCCAAATTATTTTTAAAGGCTTTCAATACAAAGAAATACACAAGAAAGGAAATAAGAAATAAAACTGAATATTAAAAAAATCATTCAAATCATCTGCTTATTTTATTTTTAAAATTTTTTTTAATTTCATTTATTTTTAAGAGAGAGAGGAAGTGGGGGAAGGGAAGAGAGAGAGGAAGACTGAGGATATGAAGCAGGCTCTGTGTTGACAGCAGGGAGCCCCACTCGGGGCTTAAACTCACAAATGCTCCAGAGATCATGACCTGAGCTGAACTTGGATGCTTAACTGACTGGGCCACCCAGGCACACCCAAATCATCTGCTTGTTTTAAAAGGTAGGTTTCATTCTGCATTCTGTATTCTGTAATGTGAGCCCAACAGCAAAGGAGATGAGTGCCATGAAAAAGATTGTTATTCACAGTTCCCAAGAGGAGGGGATATGCCATTCCATAACGGGCCACACAGGGAAGCACCAGGGTTGGTCAGAAAGCAGAGGTTGCAAGGGAAAAACATGGGCAAGAGCCTTTACTGTGGTTTCCATGGGAAGGAACAGACATGGCAGGGTAAGCAGGTTTAGGGCTGACTGGTCTGAGTAATTTCAGTAGTCTCTGGGGTGCAGGAGCTATCTCAAGCTGTCTATTACCTAACTCTGGGTGGGTGCGGGTGATTCGAACAGGGAGTTAGTGGCCCTGAAAGTGAGAGAGAAGGTGATGGGGTGTGAGGACTTTGAACTGGTTGGTTTGCATATGAAAGGCATGCTCCTGGCCTAATCATTTATTTCCTCTAGGAATCCGCTAGCACCTTCAAGGCACAGTCTCTCCAGGGTCAGCAAGGCGTCAAGATGTCAAAGCAGTGGAATCACAACAAACAAAAAAGTGATTAATACGCTGATGATCTCATGAGATGGTCAGAAGCAGGCTTCCTTATCTCCCTTCTGCAGCCACTGCAGATGCTGGGATGCACTGCTGCATTCCTAGAGAGATGAATGACTTATCCCAGCTGCTGGAAGTGCTGTCCACAGACACCTCTCAGTTGCATCACTCTCCTTTCCTACGTGGGCCCACATCCAATGACTGATTTGTGTAGGACAGTTTTACTCAACCCTGGTATTATTGATATTTTGGACAGAATACTTCTTTGTCGTGGGGGCCTGTTCTGTGTGCTGTAGGATGTTTAGCAGCATCCCTGGCCTCTACCCACTTAGATACCAGTGGTATCCACCCTCAGAATGTCCCCAGACATTGCCAAATATCCCTGAAGGAGAAAAATCACCTCTGACGGAGAACCACTGACCTAAGAGCATAAAAGCCTACCCACTTATCCTAATGCTGGGCAGCTCTACTGTGTTGTCCTTTCTTCCTCACATCCCAGCTGAGCTCCATATGAAGCCCACAACTCTGGTCACACTACCCACCCCTTTGGGGCTAATTCATTCATTTCCATGCATCCACTGTCATGTATACACTGACAGCTTTTAGATCCATATTTCCAGCCCAGATCTCTTGCCTAATCATCAAATCTGTATAGTTAACTGCCTATTGGCTGTGTCTTTTTATCAAGAAACATTATGTTTTTCTGCTTAAGAACATGAGCTCTAAAAAAATAAGAAGAAAACAGAAAGAAAAACAAACAGAATATAAGCTCTAGAAGCAGCTACTTATGTAAATACCTTGACTCACCTACTAGTTTTATAACTTTGGGATACTACTGAGCCTCTCTTTGCTTTTTCTTCATCTCTAAAATGGACACGAGAATACAACTTACTTTATAGGTTTGGGTGGGAATCAAATGAGTTAATGCAGACAGAGTATTTAAAACAGTTCTTGGCAAATTGTAAATTTTCAATGAATGTTAGCTTTTGCTACTAATCACTAGATTGTCTTGCCAGTACCAAAGGAAGTATGTTTAAGTCCAAACTAAATTCTCCTTTTACTAACTTGGGCTTTCTTGTATTTATTTCCATTAATGACATCACCAACTGTCCACTCAAGCCAGGTGCTTACTCAGTATTATTATTGATGTTCCATCTCCTACAGAGACTACTTCAAATTAACCACCAAATCACAGTGAATCTACATTCTTAGAACTGGTTTAATCTGTGCATTTTCTTCTTCTCAACTGCCACTACCTTAGTGTAATCCCATATCTTTTATTGCAAGAGCCTGGTGAAGAAATGAATAACATGGACTCAGGAGTCACAGCTGGGTTAAAGCCCAGTTCTACCAGCTGAATGATATTGAGTAAATTATATTTCCCCTCTCCATCTTTTTCTTTATCTGAAAAACAAAGATGATCATGCCTTGAGGATTGCAAAGAATATTGCAAGAGAAACATTGTATTACCTTCAACTTGAAATAACACAAATGACCGTTAATAAAAGACTGGTTTAAATAAATTAATATTTTCAAATAATGGAATACTACATAGCAATGAAAATAAGGAAGGTACTATTGCACACTACAACATGGTTGAATCTTAAAAGGATAATATTGAGTTCCCGTACCAAAAAAAAAAAAAAAAGAAAAGAACAAAAAAAGAAAAAGGCAACTCACAAAATAATACATACAGAACTTATAACATTTAAAACAGAAAACTCTTAATTGTATTGTTTAGCGATATATACCTAGTAGTAAATCCGTAGAGGAACACATAGTTGTAATTACTATAAAAGTCAAACTCATGAATGGAGCCGGGAAATACTGAGGAAGTTGCTTTGAGAAGTGACGATCTGGTGGATTTTGAAGTGCTGACAAGGTTCATTTTCTCAACCTGGAAGGTGGTTGCCTGGGTATTTAAATATAAATACTATTTAATACATTGCGGATTAAGATTTTATGTTCTTTTTTGTATGATAGTTACATTTCATAAATTAGAAAAGGTTAAATAAAAGAATATAAATAAATGAACACTAAATATAAGCACAGAAATAGAAAAGTATGAATAACACATTGACACATATATTGTATGTAATATATATCATACAATTATATATGTTATATTATATTATATTATATTATATTATATTATATTATATTATATTATATATAAAACTTTTGTGAATAAAGAGTTACTATCAGGCCTGAATTTCAGGCCTGTTTCAGAAAGATCTCTAATTCTCATGGTGCTGTTTCCTTGGAAACAGTAGAGTTAAGATAAATGAGGAATATTTTGTTTGCCTCATTTGTTGTGTGGAACACACATCTGCCTCAGGTTAGGGAACTGTGAGCTGGCATTGGGCCTATGTGTCAAGTATGGTATAAGAGCTTGGTGGGAAAGAGATGCTGACGTTTCCATGTGTCAAGGTCACCCACACGTACTCTGGCTCTCATCTGTGGCAGCCATATGTGTCCATGGGGGTGAAGCCTCCTCTTTTGCGTACTTAAGTAGCTGCTGAGAGGAGATGAGGAGACGGAGATGCTGAACCTACCACATGAATGGCTTTATTTTCTCCTATAATGCCAAGTAAACAGAGCTTTATGTTAAATGTTGCTGTGTCTCTTGAGTGTGATTGTCAATTCACACCCATAACTGCAGCTGTGATTCCAGACAATAGTATCAAAAGTAGGCTCGGCTTTCAGATCCTTGAATGTAAGCACTGTGGGGCGGCATGCCCAACTGGGCAAGGGTGGGGAGGAGACTGACGAAAATTTGATTCCATAGATTTATGTCTTGGGTTACTGATAAAATAGATAGTCAAGGAAAGGCAAAGTGCAGTGGGGAACAGCTGAAGAAATAAAGAAAGAGTGAATCAGATAGACCTATTTTTAGGTGGCAGTTAACACAAGGGATGAAAAGAGAAGAAACTTAATGGATTCTTTCAAAGATTTACTAGCTCATTATCAGTAGTTGGAAAATCTGTTCTATATCAGGCAGAGTCCCTCGTTAATGAATCCCATGAGATATACTTCCTTTAAGCCAGCCTGGATAAATTTAAATCCAATGATGCTTTAGGGAACAATAACAAAAGGTGCTAACTAACATTGCTAAGTGTACTCTGTAGGTTGAGGCAATAGAAACCAAAGAGGACTGACCTAAAGGCTGGAATATTTTGCCCTACCCCTCAGTGGAAACTCCGAGGCCAGGAACTTTGGTTAAAGTAAAATATCCTATAGTTGGTAAAACTTTTGGGTTAAGTGGATACTGATACATACTGCACTATAAGTTTCCATGGAGCAAAGAAGCCAAAAAGGAAGGTAGAGGGGAATGGAGATACTGAGATAGGAAGTATCATGGTCCTGGTAAAAATCCAGTTAGAAACATGATAAAGGAGGACATATCCAGTAGTGCTATAGCCTTTGCTTGAATTGTATATATTTCCAGTATAACTGGAAAGGATGTGATGGATGAATGGAAGGTCTTGTCCTTACTGGCCTATAGCTGAATGTTGGGGACATCTGCCCTTTGCCAAGTCTTAATTGGATCAGTTAAATGGGAGCCCTTACAATTGCCCTAACCTTCTTCTGTAGTAAAGACTAAACTGTACCACTTTCTAGGAGGGCAATAGGAAATCTTACTCCTTATTAAGAAGTCATGGAACCAGCTGTCTTTCTCAAACACCAATTCTCTCCATCTTTGTCCTGTCTTGCCTAGGAGAAAACTCCAGAGTTAAAGAAAGCAGTACTCCCCAAAGCTTCTGCTGTGCGAGACATGGTAAAAACTGTCAGGAAGTTCAGAGGGCAATAGTAGGCTGTCACAGACTCAGAATCTTGACAACGTCAAGCACTGGAAAGACTCCATTATACATACTTTGACTATATTTCCTTCAAGTTTACTCATGTTCTCCAGGATTCAGTTACTACCCTGTCTGGTGATTCATGAAGTTGATAATATAATGATATCTCCCCTTCTCAGAAAGGAAGCTGGGACTGGAGGGAAGGGAAATTTAAAAAGCTGTAGTTGCAATAGTACTAGGCAAGGATGCCTGAATTATCTGGCTAAGAGTCAGGACCCCTTACCTTTTTCTGGGAATAATCCAGGCTAGGGCCACTAGAGAATTTCACAAACAATAAAGAGCAAACTGTCTCCCTTCTGATCTTTATTAATAAGAGAGAGGAACAAAACCTCAAAGGGTTGTTTGGACTCTAGAGGACACATATACCATATCTGGGAAAGCTGTTGGCCCAGATATAGAGAGACTAGAAAAAGAAATGGGTTTGAATGCAGACCAGAGCAGAGGGTAGCCCAAGCTATCCCTCTGGGATTTTGTAATCCTGACATAACCAGTGGATTTAGAGAGGTCTACCACTAAATCACATACAGACTCGAGTCTCTGGCAAAAGCCTTCGAATGACACTTATAGGCAAATGTTAGACTTCTGGACTAAAATCTTCCTGATACTTTTTCTAAGAATAGCCCCTGTGAGAGACAAGTACTGGCACACTATTTGACTCTAGTAAAAAAAAAACACTCATACCCCAAGAGCATCAGATTATACTGAGGCTTCAGTTATCTATGACATCAAGGCAAATATCAGAAAGAAATTGCAATAAAGAATGAGCTGTACAAGTTCTCTGATAAAATATAAATGTTATAGTTGGGATCATGCTAAAGAGATCAGCTCTGAGGGAGTGCATTGTATTGATGAGCAGATAGCATCTCCACCCCTACATTAGAGCTCCTGAAGAGCTACCCCCTCTTATTGCCAAAGGATCTGAAACCTTTAAGGCAAAACATCTACCTGATTTGTTGAAGGGAGTTCTGGTAGTGAACAGTGGGACTTTGTATGGAAGGCTAACGCTATCTGAGAGTGGTCTCTGAAAATCTTAGCAGCAGAAGGCAATAATAGGTATACATGGTGGGCTAAATTGAGAGCAGTATATTTGATGGGCATGTAAAACTTGGTTTTTGGCCTTGGGGAAATATCTGAATATATGGAGACTCCTGGGTCATGCCCATGGCTGTGTTGCATGGGCAGGCAGAAAAATGGTTCCTTAATGAATAAATACGTAAGAAAAGCCTGGTGTGAAAGCATAAAATTGTGGACATTCCTACAGAAATTCTTAGGGAGAATTCCATTCATAGATGTTCACCAAGAGAACCTATTTATAGCTCAAAGGGACACTGGAAAGCCAAGGCCATTGCCCTGGTCTGCCCCTGGGGAAAAACAGCTGCGTATGAGATAAGCTGGCAAAGCGGTGCTCAAACAATGTCACAGTGGATGAAACAATGGCATAAACCAGTATCACTCTGAAGAGCCAATAATATGGTGACAGACTGTCTTGACTCCTATCAAGAGAAAAAATGTCCAAAAATGACATTGAGAGAATTACATGAGGTCAAGGACCAATATATCATGGACAATGAATTACACAGAACACTGCTCATGGATCCTGGAGTATTTCAGTGGGTCTTTTCAGGAGTATTTGGGGTGTCCTTTATATGCCTTATAGGAAATACATTTCACCATAGCCAGTTGACCAAAATGGGACAAAAAGCACAATGTAGAATGGACATGTATTTCCACCAGTGGCATGGGAATGACTTCATTGAAAAATGGAGTGGGCAGTTAAAACATTCCTTTGTGAGTGACAGGGTGCTAAGGATGATAAGAATGAGAAAGCTTGGATAGCAAGCTCAGTGAGTGTGTGATTCATCCAAATACATGAGGTATTGAGAGAGGAACAGCCATAAGGAAGATTTCTGTGTACTGAGACTAAGGGGGTTGGAAATGATGCTGTGGTGCTAATCTTTGTCTTTTGCAAATCACAAGGCTTTTTGGGGGGAAGAAGGGGTATCAAATTTAGTGGTTTAGATTAAGATTGCATTTGCCCTATTTCCAGCTGAAGGGGGCATTACTATTTAAGATACTGTATTCCTTTGAACTTAATTATATTTATTCTTAAGGAAATCTTAGAGTAGGTGGTCACTTTGCTTAATCTGGTCAGGCTAAGACTAAATGCTGCTTTAGTGATAGACAATGACCTCTTACCTTTTATTTTTGCAAACCTACCATCTACTTCTAGGAATGGAGAAAGAAGGACCTGGTGATGCTGTATTGTTACCTGAAGGTGAACAAACAAACAAACAAAAGCCATTTGAGACATTATGCCCTGCAACACCTCCAGGAAGGGGCTGCATCCTCACCCAGGAAGGGCTGATTGTGATTGTGGTTGATTGCTGTTGTGTTTAAGTGTGTTTTAGAAACCCAAGCCAGGGAGATACACCTACTGAAATGCCAAGAGCCATCTAAATTATAGCACGATGTCACTAGAACATGTGGCCCTTGTTATCATTCTCTTATTGCATATGTACAAGGAATTTAAAAGGAGGTGTCATTTCTTGCTATACAGTTAGTGGGTATTGAGCAGATAAAAGACCAAGGACGTGTCCTCTTTATAGGGTAAATAGGTTATACTCTACATTAATATGTAGGAATCAGTGTCAGTAAAATCTATTCTTTCATAGCCCCCAGGCTAGAAGGAATCCTGAATTTACTGAACACTCTAGTGACCATCCCTAGTGCTGAAAACATATGGTACAAGGTAAGCGATGATTCTGTTGGGAAGGATGGGGAAATTACACTGTAATAAAACCAAATATTTGGTGTGCTAAGTATTACTGTAATAGCTACTGCTATTTGGTGTAATATTAACAGGTAGTTTGTATGCTAAGCATTATTTTAATGTCTCACCTACTGTTATTTGATACAATAAAGCATTTTATGGGCTTATATATGAAAATTAAAGAAAAATAAATGTATACTGATGATAACCCCCAGGATGGAAGATATTTTGGGAAACTGGTTTAAAACCTCCAACTGATATTAACCCAATGGAAACTGATTGTCCAGACAAAATGGTAAATTTGGCCTTGGAGAAACTAAACACAAATATAAATGTCTCTAACAACTTTTAAAAGATGCAAGTGATTGTGAGAAGAGAGAGACCCGAGCAATTGATAAGAAAGTAAGAGAAGACTTATGAAACATGTTGGTCAAGATTAACATGTTTTAGGAAGAGGATACCAACACTTTATTGGATAGTACAGATCTTGGTGGTTGCAGGTGTGTTGGCTTGCTTTTTCCTCTGTATGAAATATTAGAGATGTGCCTGTCAGAACAAATATCACAGAACATTTAAGGAGTATGTTTTGTGAAAATATCGGCGCAAGGTCATGGAGGTGAAATTGTGAGAAAGAATTTAACATCAGTCTGGTCCAATTCAGCCTTTCAGAGGATGACCTTAGTTTCCCTCAGCACTTTTTCCTTGGAAGGAGTGGAGCTAAGAAAAATGAGAAATAGTGTTTCTGTGGAGTGAAATCAGCATGTTGTTGGGAGAGCTACCAGTTGGGAAACACGTTTGGGGCCTATGGATTTGAACAGTCTAAAAGATTCTTAGAAAATACATTTTGTAGTTTTTATGCATCATGGTGGCCTCCACACACCTTCTTTTTCTTATTCCTGGAACCCTAACATCCCTGTGGTGGGATAGACAAAAGTATCTACATATGTGTGAGTTGCTGACAGAGAGGAAGATGTTATAGTTGCTGTATTTCCTGACTGGTATCCTGTCATAAAGTAAAATGAATATAAAGCCTATGATATTTTCAGGAAAATATCCAGGTTTTTTAGTGTAGTATCCATTCATTTCATGACCATGCTTCATCCTCTCTTGCTCTCATTCATAATCTCTATATATCTGTTAGTCTATACACAGATATTTTAAAATACTTGTATTTCCAAGAAATAATTTTCTGTTATCTCTATTTGCAACATTTTTCTCCTTTGTTTGCAATCACCCGCCTACATTGTAAACCTTATCCCATTCCTACTCACCTCGGTCTTCAAGGACGTACTTTGATATAAGACAATAGTAATCATTCAGGCTTTATCATGGCATAACTAAATTATATCCCAAGGCCCACTACTTCTCTTAGGTCTAGTATCATGGCCAGCATGAACTCTTCTAATTAGCTTTGATTTATTTTTCAAATATTTCTTCTAAGCACCTTGATGTAATACAGGAAGAACCTAGAAGGTGGGCACCTGAATTCTGGTAACTGATCTGGTAGATCAGTGTCCATGTATTAACATTCCGAGTTAAACATCAGTGTTTCATGACTTTATTAATGTCAATTAGCACCTGAGGACTTTATCAATATAAAAGAACTAAGAAATTTAAGTTTTTTATTAACAAATCTAAGGATGATGCTACTGACACTGAAGCATTGCAGCTAGTGAGGCTACCATTTTATGCTGTCTCTCACTGTAATAGTCAAGCTTATGTTCTAGCTAATGTATCTCTCTATAATCACAATATTTTTTCTAAAATAAAATTATGTTTTTATATTTATTATATATATTATATATATACTTATTTGTATATTTATTATATATATATTTATATATGTAATATATATATATTATATATATTATATATATAATATATATTTATATTATATAAAATATAATGTTTTATATCCAGTTAGGTCAAAGAGAGCTTTGCAAGTAGGTAAACATAACTTGATATTTAAAATAAATGATTACTCAAGAGAATGAGAAGATAAGTCACAGATGGGTAGAAAACGCTTGCACAAGACATATCTCATGAAGGACTGTCATCCAAAATATATGAAGAATTCTTATCAACAGTAAGAAAACAAAATGCACCATTATAATGGTCCTAAAGACCTTAACGCACACCTCACCAAAGGAGATACACAGATGGCAAATAAGCATATGAAATGATACTACACATCATATGTCATCAGAGAAATGCAAAAGATATATTTTTGGTATTAGCTTCCATTAGACTGATCAGTCAAGGTCACTGGCTCTTAGTAGAATATTAGCTTTCTTTGTCAAGTGAAAGGTACAATGTAATATCAACCAAGCATTTGAAATACACCATATTGACTAGGACATGCAGTAATGTCACTCTGTGTAAGACTGTTGCTCTGGGTAAGACTGTAAATAACTTTGTTCAAATCGCTATACAGAGAGTGAGTTATAAAATTAAAAAAAAAACATAAAGAAATGTGTCTCAATGAACAGCGATGTAATAGTTGATTTCATAATTTCAAGAGTGTTGCCAAAGATTTCTAGCATTTCAAAAAGACAATAAGGAACTTAAGAGACACTTGTTTAGGTACTAGCAGCTACAGAGTCAGGCCATCATTCACTAGACACCTCCCTACTTCTCACTTGTCCAATCCAAATTGTTTCTGTAACTCCAAAATGGCAACTCTCTAACGAATAATCCCCACATTATTATCTGAAACTCTGTCAGAATGAGTTTCACCAAATACAAGTTTTCCCGTTTTGTTACCCTCCTTCAAATCCTTATTCTCCCTGCTTCTTATAAAATAAAGTGAAAAGTCATTATGGCTGTTGCCCCAACTTTCTTGGCTCTTGGAATCCTTCATGTCTCAGTTTTTCTCTTCAAAGCACCCCTCAGGCAAAATAAATATCCAGTGGATTCTTTTCTTTTTTTTTTTTTTAAGTTTGTTTATTTATTTTGAAACAGAGACAGAGATGATCTGGGAAGGGGCAGAGAGGAGAGACAGAATCTCAAGCAGGTTCCATACCATCAGCACAAAGCCCGATGCGGGTCTTGAATTCAGGAACTGTAAGATCATGACCTGAGCCAATATCAAGAGTCAGATACTTACCCAACTGAGCCACTCAGGTGCCCCAATAGTTTAATTTCTTAAATAGGTAGGTTCCAACAGCTCAATACTGGTGAACTGTATGCTATTCCACAGATGTTGCTGTTTTTCCTTCTGAAGTGTCCTATGGCACTCCTATGAATTTTCTGTTACACCATGGGGTATACTGGTGTACAGTGTAGTTATGATGACATGATGATAGATATTTTTCCAACATATATATATATATATATATATATATATATATATATATATATGTATGTATATCAGTACTCACTCTAAACGTCAATGGACACAATGCTCCAATCAAAAGACATAGGGTAACAGAATGGATAAGAAAACAAGATCCATCGATGTGCTGTTTACAAGAGGCCCACTTTAGACCTAAAGACACCTTCAGATTGAAAATAAGGGGATGGAGAACCATCTATCATGCTAATGGTCAACAAAAGAAAGCCGGAGTAGCCATACTTATACCAGACAATCTAGACTTTAAAATAAAGACTGTATCAAGAGGTGCAGAAGGGCATTAAATCATATTCAAGGGGTGTATCCACCAGGAAGACCTAACAATTGTAAACATTTGCAGCAAATGTGGCAGAACCCAAATATATAAATCAATTAATCACAAACATAAAGAAACTCATCGATAATAATACCATAATAGTAGGAGACTTCAACACCCCACTCACAGCAATGCACAGATCATCTAATCAAAAAATCAACAAGGAAACAATGGCTTTGAATGACACATTGGACCAGATGGACTTAACAGATATATTCAGAATATTTCATCCTAAAGCAACAGAATATACATTCTTCTCCAGTGCACATGGAATGTTCTCCAGAATAGACCATATACTGAGACACAAATCAGCCCTAAGTAAGTACAATAAGATCGAGATCATACCGTGCGTATTTTTAGACCATAACACTATGAAACTTGAAATCAACCACAAGAAAAAATTTGGAAAGGTAACAAATACTTGGAGACTGAAGAACATCCTACTAAAGAATGAATGGGCTAACCAAGCAGTTAAAGAGGAAATTAAAAAGTATATGGAAGCCAATGAAAATGATAGCACCACAACCCAAAACCTCTGGGATGCAGCAAAGGCGGTCATAAGAGGAAAGTATATGGCAATGCAGGCCTTCCTAAAGAAGGAAGAAATATCTCAGATACACAACCTAACCTTATGCCTTAAGGAGCTGGATAAAGAACAGCAAATAAAACCCCAAACCAGCAGAAGACAGGAAATAATAAAGATTAGAGCAGAAATTAATGGTATCGAAACCAAAAAAACAGTAGAACAGATCAATGAAGCCAGAGGCTGGTTCTTTGAAAGAATTTACAGAATTGATAAACCACTAGCCAATTTTATCAAGAAGAAAAAGGAAATGACCCAAATAAGTAAAATCAAGAATGAAAGAGGAGAGATCACAACCAACACAACCGAAATAAAAACAATAATAAGAGAATATTATGAGCAATTATATGCCAATAAAATGGGTGATCTGGAAGAAATGGACAAATTCCTAGAAACATATACACTACCAAAACTGAAACAGGAAGAAATAGAAAATTTGAACAGACCCATAACCAGTAAGGATATTGAATTAGTAATCAAAATTCTGCCAAAAAACCAGAGCCCAGAGCCAGATGACTTTCCAGGGGAATTCTACCAAACATTTAAGGAAGAGTTAACACGTATTCTCTTGAAACTGTTCTAAAAAATAGAAATGGAAGGAAAACTTCCAAACTCTTTCTATGAAGCCAGCATTACCTTGATTCCAAAACCAGACAGAGACCCCACTAAAAAGGAGAACTATAGACCAATTTCCCTGATGAATATGGATACAAAAATCCTTAACAAGATATTAGCCAAGCATATCCAACAATACATTAAAAAAATCTTCACCATGAGAAGTGGGATTTATACCTGGAATGCAGGGCTGGTTCCATATCCACAAAACAATTAATGTGATTCATCACATCAATAAAAGAAAGGATGAGAACCATATGATCCTCTCAATAAATGCAGAGAAAACATTTGACAAAATACAACAATTGTTCTTGATAAAAACTCTCAAGAAACTAGGGATAGAAGGAGCATACCTAGAGATCATAAAAGCCATGTACGAATGACACGATGCTAATATCATTCTCAATGGGGAAAAACTGAGAGCTTTCCCCCTAAGGTCAGGAACAAGACAGGGATGTCCACTCTCGCCACTGTTATTCAACATAGTATTGGAAGTCTTAGCTTCAGCAATCAGATAACACAAAGAAATAAAAGGCATCCAAATCTGCCAGGAGGAGGTCAAACTTTCACTCTTCACAGATGACATGATACTCTATATGGAAAGCCCAAAAGATTCTACCAAAAAACTGCTAGAACTGATTCATGAATTCAGCAAAGTTGCTGGATATAAAATCAATGTACAGAAATCGGTTGCATTCCTATACACCAACAATGAAGCGACAGAAAGAGAAATCAAGGAATAGATCCCATTTACAGTTGCACCAAAAACCATAAAATACCTAGAAATAAATCTAACCAAAGAAGTGAAAAATCTATACACTGAAAACTATAGAAAGCTTATGAAAGAAATTGAAGAGCCACAAGGAAATGGAAAAAGATTCCATGCTCCTGGATAGGAAGAACAAATACTGTTAAAATGTCGACACTACCCAAAGCAATCTACATATTCAATGCAATCCCTATCAAAGTAACACCAGCATTCTTCACAGAGCTAGAACAAATAATCCTAAAATTTGTACAGAACCAGAAAAGATCCTGAATAGCCAAAGCAATCTTGAAAAAGAAAACCAAAGCAGGAGGCATCACAATCCCAGACTTCAAGCTATACTACAAAGCTGTAATCATCAAGACAGTATGGTACTGACACAAGAACAGGCATTCAGATCCATGGAACAGAATAGAGAACCCAGAAATGGACCCACAAACGTGTGGCCAACTAATCTTTGACAAAGCAGGAAAGAATATCCAATGGAATAAAGACAGTCTCTTCAGCAAGTGGTGCTGGGAAAACTGGACAGCAACATGCAGAAGAATGAACCTGGGCCACTTTCTTACACCATACACAAAAATAAACTCAAAATAAGACCTAAATGTAAGACAGGAAGCATCAAAATCCTTGAGGAGAAAGCAGGCAAAAACCTCTTTGATCTTGGCCACAGCAACTTCTTACTCAACACGTCTTCAGAGGCAAGGGAAACAAAAACAAAAATGAACTACTGGGACCTCAATAAAATAAAAATCTTCTGCACAGTGAAGGAAACAATCAGCAAAGCTAAAAGGCAACTGATAGAATGGGAGAAGATATTTGCAAACGACCTATCAGATAAAGTGTTAGTATCCAAAATCTACAAAGAATTTATCAAACTCAACACCCAAAAAACAAATAATCCAGTGAAGAAATGGGCAAAAGACATGAATAGACACTTCTCCAAAGAAGACATCCAGGTGGCCAACTGACCACCTGGAAAAATGCTCCACATCACTCATCATCAGGGAAATACAAATCAAAACCACAATGAGATACCACCTTACACCTGTCAGAATGGCTAACATGAACAACTCAGGCAACAACAGATGTTGGTGAGGATGTGGAGAAAGAGGATCTCTTCTGCATTGTTGGTGGGAATGCAAGCTGGTGCAGCCACTCTGGAACACAGTATGGAGGTTCCTCAAAAAACTAATAGAACTACCCTACAACCCAGCAATTGGACTACTAGGCATTTATCCAAGGGATACAGGTGTGCTGTTTTGAAGGGACACATGCACCCCATGTTTATAGCAGCACTGTCAACAATAGCCAAAGTATGGAAAGAGCCCAAATGTCCATCAATGGATGAATGGGTAAAGAAGATGTGGTATAAAAATATACAATGGAGTATTACTCGGCAATCAAAAAGAATGAAATCTTGCCATTTGCAACTACGTGGATGGAACTGGAGGGTATTATGCTAAGTGAAATTAGTCAGAGAAAGACAAAAATCATATGACTTCACTCATATGAGGACTTTAAGAGACAAAACAGATGAACATAAGGGAAGGGAAACAAAAATAATATAAAAACAGGGAGGGGGACAACACAGAAGAGACTCATAAATATGGAGAACAAACTGAGAGTTGCTGGAGGGGTTGTGGGAGGGGGGATGGGCTACATGGGTAAGGGGCACTAAGGAATATACTCCTGAAATCATTGCTTCACTGTATGCTAACTAATTTGGATGTAAATTTTAAAAAATAAAAAATAAAGTTAAAAAAAAAGAAATACACAGAAAAAAACACAAAGGGAATCGTGTAAATGTTGGGTAGCTTTTATCCAATATTAATTTGACCATTTGTTTATTTAAAAACATGTATTGATTGTCCAAGTTATCAATATATAAAATATGCATGTAAAAAATAGTATGTTTTAATTTCTTAATGTGAGTATAGGTCTTCACTTTCTAAACACTAGCTTGTTGTTTTAAATATATATACTTTGATAATGAGTTGATCTATAAAAAGAAATGTCTTGGCTATGTCCCCAGGAAGCACTTGCCTTTTATAGATATGGCCAGGAAATGAGAGCAGATGTAATTTCCGTTCCAGTGTTATAGGTATCTCTACTGAGGTGTAGTATAATAACTTCTGCTTTCTCCATAGGGATACTGAGTTTTCTCAATGATTCTTTTCAATTTAGCAGGTAATTCAACTGCCATTATAGTTTCTTTTGTCCAACATTCTCAAGAGAGTCTTTGCTTCCTAAAGCTACTGACTCTTACAACATCATAGATTATGTATTATCAACAATTCATCACATATTTAATAATAACAGTACTCTCATCTCGTGCACTTTAAAAAGATTCTCTTTTTTCCAGTAATGCCAAAAGCAATCTTGTGAGGGAGAAATGTTTTTCATTATTTTATGTATTTGACAAGTGTAAGAGCTCTGGCCCAGAGGTTCAATTAAGGTCACAAAAGTCACTGGTGCACTAAGGCATGGAAATTCCCAAACTGATGACTTCATGGCCCTTGCTCTAAACATTCAGTTGTAAGGTATATAATTATATGTGCTTGAGGGGAAAAAGAGACAGGGGAGAATACTGCTACTTTTCCCCTATCAGAAGACCATTACATTTTCTAATCTAGGCTTTATTTATAACAGTTTTAAGGGTACTAAAAGGAGGGGACTGGTATTTGATGGCAGTCTTCTATGTACTTGTGACTGTGGCAGGCATTTTACAATAGTATCTTGTCAGATCTAGCTAGAGACTGTGTAAGGTGGCTATTTCTTATCTCCATTTTATCAGAAAGAACTAATCATGGGCACGTGGATGGCTCAGTTGGTTAAGTGTCCGACTTCAGCTCAGGTCATGATCTCACCATTAATGGGTTTGAGCCCAGCGCTGGGCACTATGCTAACAGCTTGGAGCCTGGAGCCTGCTTTGGATTCTGTGTCTCCCTCTCTCTCTGCCCGTCCCCCACTTTCAAAAAAAAAAAAAAGAAAGAAAGAAAAAGTACTAAGTCATTCACTTAAAGTCACACAGCTATTAAGTATCAGATTTGGATCACAAACAGGCTGAGCTCTGAAGCTCATTCATTCCTTATCTGAAGATACTTCCTTCTGAATATAACTATATAAGAACTGAGAAGTGTATAGAATTATGAGAAAAAGCTAATATTAATAAAAGTACATTCCAAAGGCCAAAATTATACAGTTAGAGTATATTAAATATAGAATTATTTTCAAATCATAAATTTAATATAAATGCTTAATCTGACTCATATTACAGTTGACAAAGCCAGCCTTAATGTTCCCCTCAGTTTCATTAAACTTTAGACAGGTTTCTGACTATAGGTCCCAGACTTCCCTTTCCTTAGAACATCGACTTTATAACTCTTGTAATTGTAAACTCTCTCTGTCCTTTTGAAATGTATGTAAATCTACTCCCAGCCTGTTGTCAGTGTTATTACCAAGGCATATCTTCCTCATGGATCTAGGAGTCACCCTTTCAAAATCATCACCCTTCCTTGCAATCATCAAGGAAGAGAGTCCCTATCTCCTAGTTTCTGTGAGATGGAAGTAGCCTAACTTCTATGAGCACCAATTAGCAAACACAGATGGCCTAATCCCAAAGAAAAACATTTGCAAACTCAAGAATAACTCAATGTACTTCTCAACATGTCCTATTAGTCTACCCCCTAACTAACTTCCTCTGTCCACCAGTTTTCTCTTGACTCACTGCAGTGCTTAAAAACCCTCCAGCCCCTTGGATAATAAGCTGACTATCCAGAATTGATCTATGCTCTCTCTCCTATTGCTATCAATGTATTGAAATAAATCAATTTTTGTCTGCACATCTTGTCCATTGTGATTTTATTTTCGTTAATAGAGTAATTCCAGTTCCGTGCATTTTTTTTCAGAAATTTGCCTATTGATGAAAGGTCATACTAAATAACATCAAATTATATTTTATATTTCTATTAAACATGTTTGTAAACAAGCTGTATCTATTTCCATGAAAATGGTATTTAAAAAGTTTAAATGAAATACTATTTAAGAAAAATTGTTCATATTTCACTAGTAGTAATTTAAAATGCTTGATATTTGCCAAGTAAAAGAGGATTACCCAGTTTAAGCTCGTTTAAAATTAAATTGATATGGGGCGCCTGGGTGGCTCAGTCGGTTGGGCGTCCGACTTCGGCTCAGGTCACGATCTCACTGTCCGTGGGTTTGAGCCCCATGTCGGGCTCTGTGCTGACTGCTCAGAGCCTGGAGCCTGTTTCAGATTCTGTGTCTCCCTCTCTCTCTGACCCTCCCCCGTTCATGCTCTGTCTCTCTCTGTCTCAAAAATAAATAAATGTTAAAAAAAATTAAAAAAATAAAATTAAATTGATATGTCTTCAAAATACACATACAAAATATGTCTGAAGGCAATGCTTTTAATGGCTTTGCCCTCTCCTTCCTTCGTCCCTCTCTCCCTTCCTTCCTTCCTTCCTTTCTTCCTTCCATCCTCCCCACTCCCTCCCTCCCTTCTTCCTTCCTCATTTTAACTTAATTATCTTTCTAAGAGTCTGTTGCCCAAAAGCAGTTACATTTTGAGGTACTAGCAGTTAGGACTTCAACATAGGAATGGACATATTCAGCCCATAACACCTCTCATTCCCTAAACTCTCTCTGCCTGGCTTACTATTCTCTGGCATGACTGTAATTCTTTATCCTGAAAAATGTTACCTCAAGACTTCTGCTGTTTCTTACCTTCCCTAGAATGCTCTTCTTTCAGACTTGCCTAACTTGGTACTTAAAAAAAAAAATGTTTACTTATTTTGGAGAGAGAGAGAGAGAGAGAGAGAGAGAGAGAGAGAGAGAGAGACTGCACTTGGGAGAGGTAGAGGGGCTGAGAGAGAGAGAGGGAGGCAGAGGATCCAAAATCCAAAGCAGGCTCTGCACTGTCAGCATAGAGCTCCAGGCCAGGCTCAAACCCAGTAACCATGAGATCATGACCTGAGCGGAAGTCAGACATTTAATTGGCTGAGCCACCCGGCTGCCCCTTACACTTTTAATTCTTTCAGAGATGGCTTCCTGACATCATGGCAGAAGTAACCCTCCTCACCTGAACACAAACTCTTTTACTACACTCAGTTTCTCAACTTTTCTTCATAGCACCTATCACTACCGGACACACTATGGTACATATGTTAGTTTGTCCACCTTGACCCACCATTTTAGAATATAATGTTCATGTTGCACTGTTAGTCATGCTTATTGCTAGCATGTCTTGTACCTATTAGGTGCTGTATTGGTTAGAGTTCTCCAGGAAATTAGAACTGAAAGATATAGAGATAGATAGAGAGATAGAGATAGATATAGAGATAGAGAGAGATAGAGATATAGAGATAGATAGAGATAGATAGAGAGGTTTATTATGAAGGATTGGCAACATGATTACAGAAGGCTGAGGTTATATGGGCCGGGAAATCCACAAATGATGTCTGCAAACTAGAGGCCCAGGAAAATTGGTGCTATAATTCCAGTCTAAACTGGTGGTGTAATCTCAGTCTGTACTTGATCCTAGCCAAAAGGCCAAGAAGCAATTGTAGTCTCCATCTGAAGGCCAGAGAACCACGTGAGCCAATAGTGTAAGTCCCAGTCTGAGTCTGAAAGCCCAAAGGCCAAGAATGCTAATGTCTCAGGATAGGAGCAGATGAATGTCCTGAGTCAAGCAAAGAGAGCAAATTTGCCCTTCTTCCACATTTTTGTTTTATTCAGGACCTTAGTGGATTGGATCATACCCAATCGCATTGGTGAGGTTGATCTTTTTATTACTTATTATATGAATTCAAATGCTAATCTCTTCATAGACATACCCAGAAATAATATTTTATGAGCTATCCGGGCATCTCTTAGCCAGTTGACACATAAAGTGAACCATCACAGTGCTTAATACACTTTTTGTGAAAGAATGGATTTCTTCTAGATGTGCATGAAATTCTGGGTAGGGCTAAAGACAAAGGAAGACAGAATGAGTCCTAGATGAACTGGGTTTAGAACACTCAAGTCAAGTCTAGTGGTGGACAAGCTTAATTTATTCCATCAGTTGAAGAACCATGAACTAGGTTCATCATGACTCATTAGGATTTAGGAAACTGAAAGTTTTCTTTGGTGAGAACTGCCATTACCAAGGCACATAAACATTTTACTTTCAACAAAGCACACACCTGTAAATTTAAAAAACTCTAGGTCAGACTATAAAAATTCTATTTTCTTATTTTAGAAAATATTCAAAATATACCTCTTTAAGAAAAAAGAGTTACATCCTACAATCTTTTGAAAATGTACATGCACACATTGGTTTTGTTCTATGATTGATTTCACTTCTAAAAGTTGTAAAGCCGCTAAATTTGGAAGCCTAATTATTAATAATTAAAGACTGATTTACTTTTGACAAGGAGTTAAAGATTGATTGATTTAATCACTATAAAATTCAGGATTTTATGTAGTAATTTCATAAAATTTAGGGTATGGAATGACAGATTTAGAGCAGTCAAACTGTCTCCTCACCAAAATACTTTTCTTAGTTCAGCATATTTTCTGCCTACCGTTTCTATTAAATATATTTGAAAATTCAGACTCTCAAAATACTGAAGACTATGATTCATATTTTTAAAACATGAAATGTTTTTTTCGTGATTTTAGAGAGTGGTTTTCCTACTGGTAAAAGGCTGTATTCCTTTGAATAGAAGAATGTAATTGCTGACTGATAAAATTATCAATACGCAGGCAAAAAAAAAAATAGGACATATTCAGTACAACAGAGTAAGGGTAATAACATGATAACTTCTTAGGGCAGATGTTTCCAAGTACACTGATGATTGGATGGGCAGATTGTACATGGAATGAGATACCTGAGGATAAGAAACAGCTGGGAGCATTTTAGATCTAGGATCCAAGAGAAAAATTATCTGAGAAGTATGGTGCTATGGGCCAACTAAACATTAAAGAACACTAAAAAAAAAGACCTCCATTGGAAGATATTTTTAAAGAATATTATATCTTCGCTTAATAAATTTACTCTTGTATGACCAGAAGAGAAAAAATTTTATGTAAATTTTACCTACATGTACCCACACAAATGTTTTCTGGTTTCTAATAAAAGACCAACAAACTTAGACAAAACTGTTTAGGATCAGAGCAGATGTCTTCTTGCTGGGTGATTTTAGTTATTTTCTCAGAAAACAAGGTAGTGAGCAAACTGAGTAGTTTTAATGCTGCAGTGCCTTTATTTTCAAGGTTGAGATTTTTCTGTTTACAGAACTCCAGGAAGTATTCTCAAGATTCAGTCCTCTCATCATTTTTCTTATTAGTCTTTGTGAGACAAAGTTCACTATTATACAGTTCACTCCTTTACAATGTATGATTCAATGGATGTTAGGACACTCACAGATTTGTGCAACTGTCACGGAGATCAATTTTGGAATATTTTCATCACTTCCAAAAGAAGCCCATTTGATTTTAATATGTGTTTTAATAGTTATTTTAATTTATTTAACTAATAATCAAATAAGTGATTAATAACTTAGTGATTCACTAATGTAATGATGAATTAAATAATCTCAATGTTTGAATAATATGTCAGCCTTTCTCTTGCAACTGTCCTAAAGGAGGATAAAGGGGGAAGCTATTTATTGATTGATTGATTGATTGATTGATTGATTTAGAGACCACAGGAGGGGCAGAGAGACAACATCCCAAGCAGGCTCTGCACAGTCAGTGCAGAGTTGGATGCGGGGCTCAAACTCACAAATCGTGAGATCATGACCTAAGCCAACAGTCCAACGGTTAACTGACTGAGCCACCCAGGTGCCCCAAGGGGAATCTTTATGATTTGATATGTCCCATGTTTCAGCGACTTGCCTCTTCCCCAAACTGAGACAAAGCAGGTTTATAATTGACACAAAAACAAAAGGGTAAAACTAATTCTAGATCATTCTTACAATGTTCAAGCACAACTGCCAAATAATGGATCTGAATTCATGAGCAATTTGAGAATCAGTCTATTCACACTCACTTCCAGAACACATGGTTCTTTGCATCTATTTAAATGTGAAATGTCTTGGGGCACCTGGGTGGCTCTATTGTTTAAGTGTCTGGCTTCGGCTCAGGTCATGATCTTGTGGTTCATGAGTTCAATCCCTGCATCTGGCTCTCTGCTATCAGTGCAGACCCTGCTTTGGATCCTTTGTCATCCTCTCTCTCTATCCCTACCCCGTTCTCTCTCTCTGTCTCAAAAATAAATAAACATTAACAAAAATAAATATGAAATGTCTTATGTCTTCTCTCCTGGAGGGAAATAAATCCTGTTGAATTTTATTCATTTAGATGCTAAAGAAATGTCAAGTTTTTTTCATTAGTTTATTGAAGTCCTTAGTGAGATTCAAATATGTTCTACCTCAGAAAAGGAATAAAAATAGTTAATATTCCAGGATCAGGAAAACAGGTGTCTTCCATTATCCAGCTGATGTATGGATGGATCTATTTCACCTTCTGTCTCTTGCACACATACATGTACACACATATTACAGAAAATAGTATGAGTTAACGCTGCTTCATTTAGTATTTTTTTTTCCAGCAATTTCCAGAAGTAAGTTTACATCTAGGGATTATTTTAGGTAATTATCTTACCTTTGTGTTGAAATTAGTAACAAAGGATCTGTGAATTTATTTTTATTCATTGCTTTCTTTTAGGTAAAATTTTATAAACGTATTACAGAAAATTTGAAAACAATAAAAATTTACTTTGCCATCAAAACAACTTTCCTGTTCTGGCTCAGGCTCTACTTTTAACATCTACTTCTTTACAACTTCTTACCATCCATGTTTCTAATATAAAATTAATTATAAGCAATTTCCACAGAATTAATTACTCTTCATAGATAGCATCTTTTAATGCCCTAAGGATAAGATTTTTGAGGAAACGACTCTCTCGGGAACTGATAGTGCACGTTAGAATTAAATGTTGGACAAGGCTTAGAGTGAAGATTCCCACACAAGAGAATCTGTTAGGACTTCTAGGGAAGATAGCTGAGTGGGAGTACCCTAAGCTTACCTCCTCCCCAGGATACAACTAGACAACACTCACATCAGTGTAAATAACCCAAAAAACAATCTGAAGACTGGCAGAATAAACTCTACAAATAAATGTAGAGAAGAGGCCACATCAAAGAGGATAGAAAGGGTGGAGTTGTGGTCTGAAACCAAACAAACTCAAAGACTGTCTGCAGGAGGGGGGGAGCCACAGGCATGGAGAAGGGAGAGAAACAACCCCCACACTGTGGAGCCTACCTGGGGTAGAAGAATCCCCATAACATTTGGCTTTGAAAAACAGAGGGGCCAAATTTAGTGAGTTCTTACAACCAGCGGGATTTAAAACCTGGAATTTTAAAAAACCAGTGGGCCTGGCTCTGGGTGAGCTGGTAGTCTAGAGGAAACTGAGGCCCTGCCCTTAAAGAGACAGCACAACAAACAGCCCATGGAGATCACAGCAAAGAGTAATAGTTTCAAAGGTGCCTGGGGCATACAGGAGGGAGAGTTATTTATTAATTTCAGAGTTTGTGATATATATTTCTGTTCACAAAACCTTTTATCCAAATAACATGAATTATCATACTATGGAACACACTTTGTCAAGATTTTGCTTAATTGTCCTCTTACTGATGATCTTTATATTGCTTGTGGGAAGAATATACTTGGGAATACAGTTTTTTCCATAATTTGGGTTAAATTTCTTTTTTTTTTAAGTTTATTTATGTTTTATCTTGAGAGAGAGAGAGAGAGAGAGAGCACCCAAGCAGAGAAGGGGCAAAGAGAGAATCCCAAGCAGACTCCGTGCTGTCAGTGCAGAGCCCAACCTGAGCCTCCATCCCACAAACCACGAGATCCTGACCTGAGCTGAAACCTAGAGTCGGGCGCTTAACCCACAGAGCCACCCAGGCATCCCCATAATTTGGGTTAAATTCTCAAGATAGGTTTCTTAAAATCGAAATAATGAATTGAAATTATAGATACTTTTAGAGGATATGTACAGATATTGCTTAATTGCTTCCAAAAGGGTTCTGTTGGTTCAATGTATTTGAGTTTGTTTCTTGTATATTTGCCTGCATTTGTATTGTCATATTTTAAATCTTTACTAATATAATAGGGGAAAACCATATTTTACTTGATTTCAATTTATTCTATGAAATATCTAAATTTAGATATCTGAGATGTTTGAAAAAACTACATGTCATACCTTTTATTAATCTTAACATATTTATTTTTTCATACATTTTTATTCAATTTGAAAAGTATTACAACATCTGTTTAAAGCTTAGTTACTGTGGCCTAAGAAATGTTAATATTTACTTGTGCTACCTTCAAGACAAAAAAATTATACTACTTTCTTTTTTTATCCTTCCTAACATATTTCAAGGTCATTTTCAATGGTCAAAAAAAATTCAAATGAGAATTTTACTTGAACTCAATGTTAGCAGTCTCTCGTTGGTTCCATGGAGCAAAAACTGACAGGAGCTATTTTAAGGAAAACAGAAGTTTTCATAGAAACAACAAGGTATTAATAATTTGGTGGTCTACTGGAGTATCTCTCAGAATTCAGTTTTTGAATAATCAAGCCACAGAAAGGCCATTGATAAGTCAAGTTCACTATATTCACACATGCCATTCTGAAAGGAAGTCAAAGCTTTAATAAGACTTTGCCTCAACCACTCTGCACTTGTAACAAAGTCCACATCTCAGATTCACTGAAGAGATAAATTGATTAGCCCAGCTCTGGAAAGATGTAGCTGACAATAGAGGGAATATTAGTGACACCTTTCTGACCATAACTTTTTGGGTTCCCTGTAAGAACTCCTGGCTCTGGAAAAGTCAAAGGATCAGGTCTCAGGTCAACAGAAAAAGCAGAAAGATATGCCAACTACAGTCCTACCTTGTGGTTAGAGTCCCATCCTCTTCTTGATTTGTTTCCCATCCCTTCATACTCTGAGCCCATCACCAGAAGTTGGAGTCTGCTCTATCGATCCTCATTTCTCTCCAGGGATTATGTATATGTACACAACTTGAAGATGGTTATATCGGAGTTAGGGGCTGATTTGAGCTAGTTTAACTGAGTTCCATTCTTTATGCCTTCATTCATTCTTTCATTGTTTAATCTTCTACATAAAATTAGTTGTATGTTAAATCTTTAACTACACTTCTGTTTCTAAAGAAAAAAAATCTCTAGACCAAATTCAACCTGCAGATGTGTTTTGCTAGGCATGCAGAGTTTTGTTTTGTTTTGTTTTGTTTATAATGGCAATATATATATATGAATATTCATATATGTTCATATATTCATATATACGAATATAAATGAATATATATGAATATAAATTTTACCGTTTTAATCATTTTAAAATGTACTTTTCAGGGGTGTCTGGGTGGCTTAGCCAGTTGAAGTTCTGACCTTTAGTTTTGGCTCAGGTTGTGATCCCAGGGGTGTAAGATTGAGCCCCACATTGGGTTCCACATTGAGTGTGGAACCTATTTGGCATTCTTTCTCTCCCTCTGTTCCTCCCCCCTGCCCTGTGTATATGCTCTCTATCTCTCTCTCGCTTTCCCTCTAAAAACAAACAAAATAATACTCAAAAAATGTGCTATTCAGTGCTATTACGTATATTCACATTGTTGTGCAACCATCAACACTATCCATCTCCAAAAGTTTTTCATCATCCCAAACTGAAAGTCTACCCATTAAATAACGATTCCTCCAAACTCCCATCCCAGCTCCTGAAGACCACCATTGTACTTTGTGTCTCTATGAATTTGATTATTCTAAGTATATCATATAAGTGGAATATATTTGTCTTTTTGTATTTGGATTATTTCATTTAGCATAAAGTTTTCAAGGTTCATCCATGTTATAGCATGTGTTAGAATTTCTTTCCTTTTTAAGACTAAATAATATACCATTGTATGTGTATACCACATTTTGTTTATCCATTCACATTATAAATTTATCAATATTTGATGAATATTTGGGTTGTTCCTCCTTTTGCCTATTGTAAATAATGCCAACATAAACATTGGCATACAAATATCTATTTGAGTCCTTGCTTTCAATTCTTCTGGGTATGTACCTAGAAGCATAATTGCTGGATCATATGGCAATTCTATATTAACATCTTTTGAGAGCTAACAAACAGTCTTCCACAGCAGCAGTACCATTTTATGTTCCTATTAGTAATGCACAGTGGTTCCCATTTCTCCATATCCTTGTCCACACTTGCTATTTTTTTTATTATAGCTATCCTAATAAGTGTGAAATAGTAACTTATTGTGGTGTTGATTTGCATTGCCATGTAATATTTTGAAATATTTGTTAAAAGTAGCCGATATTGAAACGTTTAAAGTTTTTACATAGAAACTTACAATTGTAGCTACTTTTGAAAAACGAGAAGCTGTGATAATGCACAGTTCCACCTGGCAGCCATGAGCCAGAGCTGAGGAGTGGCAACCTCCTTCAGACAGAACACACGCTTTCCTACACCAGATAGGCCTTTGTTTCAGGCCACCCTCCGTGGCCCGTTCATTTATGTTATTTGCATAGCCCCTAAAAAAGTGAGTTCACAGTTCCCGTCATCAAGTTGTATTAGACAATACATGTGCTCATCTGGATTTTGTCCGTAAATATGCTGATGTTCAGCTGTCATGAGGTTGAAGTGCCAACGGTTGACTCAGAAGGAAGAATTTAGTAGGCTGAGTGAAATGACTCTATTTCAGTTGTCATGACCATCTCAGATCCTACACCTGAGCTTAGCCCAAAGGCCAAGAAAGATGACCATCTTAGATCTACAAACATGGAGTGTGTGGGCAGGTTTTAACTGGAAATATGTCCTAAATTAAAGTGATCTTCACAAGTGTGGCTATTTTGAGTGTTTAAAAAAATTAATTAAATTCAAGAAAGATTTGGAAATTGCCCAAAAGTACTTAAGGCAAGCAGTTTGTAAAAACAAGAAAAAGGAAATAGCTATTTTAATGGGAAAAACACTGAGCCATGAGGATTGATTTTCTAACTTTTGACTGTCACAAGGCATGCTTGGCTGGGGTCTATTCACAGCTACTACAACATCTCCAGCATCAGCACCTTTACCCTCTTTCTGGTGTCTGCTTGAATCCACTGAAACGTTTCCTTTTTAATAAAGAAAGGAGACAGCGAAGAGCATGACAACAGTGATGTGATGCATTTGGTTCCCCACATGGCTTGCTTTTGAATTTTGATTAAGAGAGGGGTTAAAGGCAGAAACAACTAAAGGTATCTAAAGTAGTGCACACTGACATCTCCCACAGGATACCAGTATTTGATAGCAAAGCAACTTCCTCTTCTCCCCTCAGCTCTGAACCACACAGGGGAAAGCAGAAACCATGGAGACAATCTAAAGAAAATAATCACTGAATGAACCTGTAAAAAGAGTTAGCTTCCATAGGAAAACCTAGAAACAACCTTGTCTCAAGACCAGGGAGGGACAATGGATGAAACACGAACAAGAGCAAAAGGAAAAGAAAGCAAAGCCTTTGGGAACTCAGAGGGTCCTCATTATGGCTTCAGATTCTGTGTCTCCCTCTCTCTCTGTCCCTCCCCTGCTAACGCTCTGTCTCTGTCTCTCAAAAATGAATAAGCATTAAAAAAACAATAAAAAAATAAATAACTGGCCTTACATAAATGCAAATAGAATTAAGAACATATATAGGGTGATTTTTAAACTTTCTATCACAATGTGTTTCAAAAAATATTTGGAATATCCACAAAGTCATATAGTTTAATTAGTAAATGCTTCCAGAGGAAATAGAGTTTGAGACCAGTATTTGGAAAGCATCTGCCTGGCCAGGACTTAAGTTAAAAGTGAAGTAAAGGGAAGTCCTTAAAGGCAGAAAGTGGCCTGCAGTTATGTGAAGTCAAGGACAATGATTTTTACTATTGGGAGGAAAGCAAGAGAATTTATTTGGTGCAGTATAGGAATTGTGGTTCTTGAGATGATAAGAAAGAGGATTTCAAAGGAACATTGTACTGGGGCGCCTGGGTGGCTCAGTCAGTTAAGCATCCAACTCTCTTGATTTCAGCTCAGGTCATGATCTCTTGGTTTGTGAGATCCAGCCCCATATCGAACTCTGCACTGACAGCAAGGAGCCTGCTTGGGATTCTCTCTCTCTCTCTCTCTCTCTCTCTCTGACTCTCCCCCATGCTCTCTCTCTCTCAAAATAAATAAACAAACATTTAAAAAAGTACTGAAGGTACATTTAACTAAATCTTCATCATGACTGACAGGTTACAATTTTATCTGACGATGATATTTTCAAAGTTACCTGAAAATAAACTAATTACATTTTCCTAAAAAAGTTTTAAAATGGCCATTAATTTGTGCACTTGATTTTTTTTCTTATCATCCATAATTATTCTGTCAAGGTGATAAATACACACCTGTAATTCTTCCTATGCATAATGAGCTGCTACGTTTACAGTAGCTGAATCTGAAATTTGAATTTCAGTGGCAACACTCCCATTAGAAATATTTGTAGTACTTGTATCTCATTTAAAAGTTCTTTAAGTTTAAAATGTTCCTGGCCATAAATATGTGATCATTATGAGAAGTTCTACATAGAAATGCAAGTGGCCTATAAATGCCTTCACGTTTTCCATGCTAATGTGGGTGCTACTAATAAAAATGGAAAGTATACTGCAACAATTTTTATCCAATTTGCAGTTCTCTGCCTTTAACATTGGTAACACATTGAGTGCACATAAGGCTCCCTTGCTCATCTGATGAAAACATCACCATATCTAGGTCCCAAACTACTCAATTCAAATGTATGCCCTAGCATTTTATAGTTAAGTTGTTTTTTAGCCCAAGAGGCATAGAAAATAATGGGAAATTGCTTTTAAAAAACTCAAAGTTACACATTTTAAATTCATATATTATTAATTCAACAAATATTTATTTCCCACTCACTCTATGACAGATTGTCTTGTATTGGTTGAAAAGATAAAAAAGATATGAATCCTAAAATTAAATTTGCATATAGAAGAAAGAAAGAAATCGCTAGGTTTTTCTTAACTTTCTTAACACTTTGACTAATGATTTTTCCTTTCTAGTCTCATGAAAACTATTTTTGAAAAATGTGTGTGTCTGTAAGTGGCCGGCAATATCATGGTCCTTGTGGCACTACAATGTGGTCACATTATTTTGTAATTTGTCCCATCAAGAAGTGGGATCTATTCTTCCACCCACTGAATTGCAGTTGGACTTAGGAAATTGATCTGACCTATAGAATAAGGTGGAAGTGAAAGTTGCATGAGTTCTGGAGTTTAAGCCTTAAGAACACTTTGCAGTTTGGAACAATTTTCTAAAAATGCCATGTTAGAGATCCAATTTGACTTACAAGAGGTTAAGAAGGCAGACAGAGGAAAACTGAAATGCCCAAGCTTCTCTCACACACTGCCAGACATGTAAGTGAGGCCACTTTTCCCATTCAAGCCAAAGTGGAAACAACCAGATACCTATAGTCACATCACATGTCTTAGTACCCAGGCTTTTCTGAATTCTCAGAATGCACTAGTAGGGATGGATGTAAGCTGGGAAAGCCAACGTAAATTATCTTCTTTATATCACATTATCACAATTTTAATCTCAACTCCTATTTAAAGGCAGCATTGTATTTAATACATATTCCTCATTCTGTAATGTTTCTAAATTTCACTTTTCTTGCAAAGTGCTCAAGGAAAAGTTATTCTCTCTTTTGCTTAAAACCTGAAATTGTTGAAGCTAGAATCAACCAAGGTTTCCACAGTTACCATAAAAAAAAATCACTACTACCAAACTTTAGACCAATATTTTACAAGTATTCCTCTGAAATCTTCAAATTTAGTCTTAAATTTTTGAATTTTCTTTTTATTCCATCCCTTTGAAAATGTACCAAAATTTGTAAAAATAATCAACTAACTAAAAAATAACAATTCTTATGAATAAATCTATATACCACAGATAACCGATAAGCACACTTTTCATAATCTGGAAACTCCATTGGGAGCATTAGTTATCTCCAGCCCCATATTCTGAAATCTTGCAGATTTCAAATGGCAGATTCAAATTATTTCAATGGCAGATTTGTGTGTTGAAATCAAACACTAAATTTACCTGAATTAAAGCCAGAAATTGGTAACAACAACTGCAAGTTTCTTAATTATAAAGGCCGCGATTTGTATTTCATTTTGATAAAATAGTTATTTTTAAATTATTTTATATTAGAGATTAATCAATTAATTACATTAGAGGTTGCTTAAGAATTTTCTAAATATGCCCGATTTAACATATTGCAACATACCAGAGGTAGTACAGAGTAGTTAAGTATTTGAAAGAACTTTACATTGAACTTACTACGTTAATTCTTTAAATAAAAATAATGTAATACGTCAAATTAATATAATATATACATATATAAATTTATATTTCAAGCACTATACCTCAAGGAAAATAAAATACCACATCCTAGCAAATTATTTTAGTAGAATGTTTTTATGTGCCAATATTATGGTAATTCTTCTATCTACTAAATTGCATGGCAAAGTATTACTGGTTAAGCATAGAGACATAATATGAGAATTTAACAATGACATAAAATTATTGTTCTATAAAAAATGTGATAAGTACTACCAATCAACTAAAAGCATATTAGCAACAAACTTCCTTATATAGCTTGGGAACTATCTGTACTTCATGAAAATGAAGGAAGTTGCAAAGATATCTTGTTCAAGTTTCATAATGCTGATGCTTCAATAAATGCATCATGATAAGAATCTTCTAGTATAAATAAAGGAGATACTCATGATAGATACTAACCTATATTTTATAGATTCATTATTTAAAAGCAAAAGACTTTGATTTAGGCAGACAGGACAAAATTTACTTCTAATAAGAGATGCTAGGGTAAAGTAGAGTTGAACAAAGAAAACAGAAAACTATTAAAGTATTTTCAGTTGGGTAAGTGTCCAATTTTAAAATTCTACCTCTTTTGTAGACTTAAACGTATTTAACTTAAATTGAGTAAATGTGTATTACTCAATTATTACTTAATTCATTAAAGTTAACCAATCTATTAACATATGTTATATAGATTAAAAATGTAGTACTTAATACTTCTCATATCCTAGAAAGGACATAATATAGTCAAATTTATATTTCCACATACATAGTTTTCAAAACTTAATACAAAATAAATGAGTAATCCTTTAAGATTGTAAAGGCTCTGTTAATGGGAGGGTTAATTTAGAATGATGAACAAGATGGATTGATGGAGTTATACTTTTGATAGAAATAAAAAAGTCTGAGATGTTTGATCACTTTTTTGTTGAACATTCTGAAAAAAATAGTTTCAACAATATATTTTCAGGTTCCTGGCTTCAGTTCTTTTAAATGGTAAGGATTAGTTTATAATGGAAATTTTCAAAAAGAACACAAACAAAAAGAAAGTAAAAAATCCAAAACAGTAGAAAGTGAAAGGAAGAAAGATAGAGAAAAAACAAAATGAAAAGAATAGGAAAGTATTTTATCCCTGTCTAGAACTGCAGTAGGATAATAAGCACTTTAGTGTGGGATAATTTTGGACTAAGATACTCTTTAGAAGAAAAGGTAGACCCTAAGTATAAATTCAAAAACATAAATTCAGAAGATATGTATGCATCAATTCAGATGACTCAATGCAAGATATTTGACATGAGAAATAGTATATTTTTTGGAAAAGTTTAATCAGTGAAAAAGGAACAGGACCCCTGGGAAATTTTAATGGCATTGTTAACTTAGCAAGAAAAGTATCAAGATTTAACTAATTATTTTTTTACAAATTAAATGCTATATCGAAGAGAAATTTTAACAGTGATTTTCTAATTCTAGAAAAACTTCCATTTGGGTTGTGTTTTATACTCAAAATAAGCATGAAATACGAGTAACGAAGGTTGAATTTATAAACAATCTTATCCTACTATACTGTGTGAAGATGAAAGTGTATTTGTGTCTTTTTACTGTTTTTCTTTTTTATTTTAATTAAGTAGGTTCCATACCCAACATGGGGCTTGAACTCATACCTTGAGATCAAGAGTTGCATACCAGGGGGTGTCTGGGTGGCTCAGTTAGTTAAGCATCTGACTTCGGCTCAGGTCGTGATCTTGTGGTTCACGGACTCCAGCCCTGCATTCAGCTCTGTACCCTGCATAGGGCTCTGTGTGCTAACAGCTCAGAGCCTGGAGCCCATTAGGATTCTGTGTCTTCCTTTCTCTCTGCTCCTCCCCAACTTGTGCTCTCTCTCAAAAAATGAATAAACATTTAAAAAATTAAAAAAAAAAGATTTGCATGCCAGGTGCTCCCACAAAAGTGTTTTAAGTACAGGAAAATAACACCATAATGTTTTCTATAGAAATAGGGTCTTCTGTAATATTGTTGTAAGGAAAAGGAAGGCCTATATTTTAAGCAAAGCATGTGTCATAAGAGAAATAATCTTAAGGGTTATAGCTTCTGGCATACCAAATAAAAAAATTAAAATAATTTATTTGATTAAATCTCCTAAATTTTTCATTTAGGAGATTTAGCTATTTCATTTAGGAGATTTAGCTATTTCTTACTACCCAACTCAATTGACTGCATGAGAAGAGAAAAATGATCAAATGAGCTCAAGGAGAAAAATGAACTAAAATGAAGCTGGGATGCAGAATTTAGATAGGGGTAGAGGGAGTTTTACACCAAAGAGAAAGAGGTAAAAGTTTTTTCCTGATGAGAGACACTTATGTAAGAAGAGCAAACTCCTCATGAACTTGATAAAGAAAGGCTAGACATCCTATTATTTGTGCCTCACAATGCTTTCAAGTTTAAGATGCTTAAATCAGCACCTTTCTACCTTATTAACTCTTAATTTAGATCTGGCATTTAATTTTTGTCAGAAGTACCATCAATGTCCAGTTATTTGTATATTCCAGACAGAGATGGCAAGTGGCTTGGACAAGAATGGTAGGTGCAGAGATAATAAATACTCAGAATTTGGAGATACACCAACACACCATTTTATTTCGAATTTAATAAAACTCACTCTTTTCATCATAAATATCAGGAGTTTTGATAAATGCATGGTCACATAACTATCTGCACAACGAATACTTCTATCACTTCCCCAACCCCAAATTTCCTCACGCACCTTTGTAGTCAATGATGAGTCTACTCATAAGTCTGCCAAAGATGTTCTTCGTTTGTTAACTATTTATTATTTCTACCCTTTGCATTTGACTCCTTTTTAAAATTTTCACCTCATTGCTGAAATTTATGCATGTTGCCCACATTTCCACCAGAACTTTCAATGTATTAAGGATAGCTATTTTAATCTCCCTATCTGGTGTTTTCAAAAGACTATCATATCTGAGTGGGGTTCTGTTGTTTTCTGTCTCTTAACAGTTCCCCAACCCCCTCCCCCTTCCTTTTTGGTATGTTCTAGTTTGCCACTGGAGGTTTGTCATTGTCTGTAGGGCAGAAGTTAGAAATAAAGTGTATTTATGCTTAGAAATAGTAATGTCACTTCTGCTAAACCTTTAATATGGGAATTAAATCAACCTAATCAGAAATTAATTTTAGTTTGGTTTTTGTTGTACCATATCTTCAATTCTTGTCAGTGTACTTTGTGCTTAGGGTGTGATATGGAACCCTGGAGGATTTTTCTCATGGTTTGTATTCCACTTTCAGTGTTCATCTTTCCCTGTTGGTCCTGGATTTTCTTGTATCTGTTCCTCCTCTGGAGATAAACTGCTGGTACTTGCTACTCTCTTCCTGCAGGCTTTGTGGTGAGGAATGTGGGACATTCTCTTTGTCCTTGTTCATTTTCAGTCTCAGGCAGGCCTGATGGCTCTCTGTGTGGGTGGCTTCCTCCGTTTCTGTTTCCCTCCCCAGTGGGAGGAAATTGTTAATAAGCCCGGGACCTTTCCCTGCCTTTCCTCAAGGATTTTTGTTTACTGTTGTTCCTTTACTCTAAACACAGTGGCTGTTTCCTGTGCCCTAAGGGTGACAGGTTTTGCTGCCTTCCTTCCAGAGAATTAATTTTGTTTTACAGAAAGAAAAGCCAAAACTCCCTGCTTTTTCTTCAGCAGAAAAGGAGGCTTTCCTTAGTTTTCTGCTCTCTTCCCTCCAAAACCACTTTTTTGGGGGGCACACCATGAGATCCATGAAGTAGAACATGAAAATAGGTGCAAACTTGTCTAAGGTGTTCAGGAGTTTTGTACTCTCCTCTGAGTCCACACTTGGCAGCCTTTTCTTTCTTCTGTTCTCTGCCCCAAATAAGCCAGTGTCCTGTACCTCCATGGAGACCTTCAACTTCCCTTAGATTTCAGGCTAGTTGATAATTCTGTGACCTCAGTTAACTGATATATTTAGCAAAAGTTGTAGTTTTCTTTAATTATCTTTTCCCCCCTTATTTTATGGTGAGAGTGTTGGAAACACTCTTTCCAACCCTCTACATCCTAATTGGAAGCTGAAAGTCTGACTTTAGATACATTTTGAAGATCAAAAGAATTTGTTGGTAGATTATAGGTTGAGAGAAACAGAAGAGCTCAGAATGTATAAATATCTTCTAATTGATGTCAAGGAATTTATTATAAGATTAAATGTATTTGATATTTTTGTGTAGGCAAAGAATTGACAAGGTAGTTATGTGAGAGGGATAATAAGAAATTTAAAATATAGACAATGGAGAATGGATGAAAAATAGAATACCCTATCCTCTCCAAATTGGACTACCTAAGTTATAAGGCATCTACAAAATGGGTATCATCCATTTCTGCAATGTTTTTAGAGTTTGTAATGTGGAGAAGTAGCTAATGGTTTTTAAATGAGAAGGCAAGGCAAAAATGTATACGTAATCACAATTCCATAAAAATACATTTAGCAAATGACACAAAGAAAATGTGACAGAATGTTAGGTGATTATGTAGGAGTGATTTGCCTTTCTCTTTCTGTTGTTATGTTGTTTCCAGATATTCCATGATAAAAATATTACTTTATAATAACTAAAAGTAATTTTACAAAATTAGATTGCATTGAAGGAAAATGTGGCTGATAGAAGATTTCCTTGTATAAGCATTTCAGGAGAAGGAAAATGAATAGGAAATGATTGAAGATGTAATTCAAAGCAAGGATATAATTAAGGGGAGGAAAAAAAAAACATGAAAGCAATGTCCCAGCTCAAGAAGTAAACAGCATGGTCAAAAAATGAATTCCATTTGTCTTCTCATTTCTCTGGCTATCCCCGATTTAACCTGAATTTGTCCTCGGGACAACTTTGTGCTCCCCTTTACTTCATTTTCTAATCACCACATCTGGACTGCAAGTCACATTAATATTCTTGCTAACTGAATGAAACTTCCTGTATTCAGCTCTCTTGCCTGTACCAAAGCTATGGCCATCCAGGATACCCAACTAGCTAAATTACTTTCTAAATGCCAGATACACACTTATGGTATATTAACTAGAAGACAAAAATAGGGGAAAGCATATTTAATTATTTTTGGAATGTTAAGAGCTCTCGATCTCTCAGCAGAGGTATTTGAGTGCTCTAAACTGACAGAGGATTAAAACAAAATGTGGAAGAAGAGGAAGCAAAATCAGGTTCTTAAAACATGTTTTTGAACAAACTGCTCATATAAATGTACTCTGGAACAGTTTTAGATATTTTTTCTCTCCCTCAGCTAAAAGTAAAGAATATTTACTTTCCTTAAATCAATGTTTACAGTATATAACTTTAATTTAGATTTGTCATATGCATTATTAGTAATAATAATGGTAAGCGAATAAAATTCTAGTGACTTAAAATACTTATATTATTATAGAAACAGAAAAAGATTGACCTGCATTCTTCCCACTTCTAAAGAGACTGATAAAATATAATAAAAATTTAAGGTATATTAAAAGTAGAAATTTCTTCCACAAGGTATTATCTCATAGGTACAGAAATTATATAATAGTTACTATCTATGCATTATCAACACTATGATATTTTGCAAAGTGTAGATAGCCACTTTATGATTGTTTTTCTAAATGTCACTGTATACTTTTAAGCAAACATAAACTTTGCTATTTGAGATCATTGAATTAAAAAGGACTGATGATTTTCCTGAAAGAAAACAGTATCAGAGAATAAATGTACACAAAATTTGGACAAGAATCCAGTTCAATTTTATAACCACTGAATATATAAAAATGCTGCCATAAACATTCTTGACCAGAAAGGAAACAAAAAATAATAGGGAAAAAGCCCACCAGGAGGTCAGGTCTTCTGACTTTAAATTCTCAGGTAATTTAGATAGAAGCAGATACTTTTTATCCAATTACAAAATGGAACTTACAAGTGAGCTTTTTATTGAACTTGCGATTGCATTTTAGGCTTCAGAGATAAAAGAAAATATTAGGCAGAGTCCAAACAGCAAGATGTTCAGGCAAAAAAAACCCAATAAAATAAAAATTAAAAAAAATAATAAATAGATTTTGATAAGCTTAAAATTATGTTATATATATTTATAAGTTGATATATTGATAAATTTACCAATATGTATCTATATATAATATCATATATTATATATAACGTAATATCATGTATATAAATACCACTATATAAAAATATGTATATTTACTCGTATGAAAAAAATAGATCCCAGCCTTTTGGGCTCATTGATTCATTAAATTATCTAACAACTTTGATTGATGCTATCACAGACTAATAATATTAATATTAGAACTCTTCCCACTTAGTAGTTTAAAACATATTTATAAATATAAGAAATAAAAATTATTTTCAAAATATTTGAGAAATAGCAATTGAAGATGACAATAAATGGTATGAATCAATCATTAATTCATGTGACAAATATATATATCATCAGGCAGCATATGATGACTAGGCATTAAATACGTGAGGTGGAAGGGTGGTGATATTCTAGAAAAGAGACACTAGCTTACACTAGAATGACCAGGCAGTTGTCATGTTAGTAGCGATGTTTGTGCTGTATTAAAATATGGGTAAATTTAGATAGTTGCCATACAAAATATTGGTTCACAAACAACAATAAACTTGAAGAAGGCAGAAGACTTCAAAGAAGACAGTATAGGTAAGGCACATTCAGGTGATTCTGAACAAATCTGCATGTATCACGTTAGCTAGAGAAATTATTTTAGAGAATGGTAATAAATGAGGCTGGGGAAATAAAATGTGGCAAAAATTGTGGAGGACATCAAAAATTCTGGAAAGCATGTTAGCCTTTTGTGTAGGTAGCGTGAAGTCATTTAAAGCTGGTAAATAGAACAATGTCTGCTGTGTACAAAGGCCATAAGAGAATGGTGCCTGAGTGGGTGGATAAGTTGAATGGAAAGGATAAATAATATTGCATGACCATTGCTGCTTTAATAATAATTATTCTGGAAATATTTTGATTGAGATGAATTGCATTTTTCATGTGACAATGTTGAAAAAATTTTACTCATATGACAAGGCAATATCTAACGTAAACGAGCATTTGTGTATGAGAAACTTAAGATGCAAAGATATTAACAAGTATAATAGAACACTAAAATGAAAGTTTTATGTCAAGCATATTGCAAAGTAGGGTGTTAGGCAAAATGCAGAAGTTTTCAAGCTAGGTTAACAAAAAGCAGTTGAAAGAACTTTTCATCTCTCACCTTTTTGGGGACACATAAAAGTCCATGATGCTACTTATAATCAAATTCTTTGCAGATTTTAAAATGTATAATGCTTATTCTATTCAGTTATCCAATCAATAGACTGCATTAAAGTATCTGGAAAATTATTGTAAAATTAAATGACCATTGAAATGTACTGCAACAGTGCAAATCTTTTAAAAGAGTAATTGTAAACAAACAAGAGATAAGGAACATCCATAAAACCTAATTGAAAGCTTAAAAAAAAAAAACAAAACAGATTCCAGGACAATTAAAAGAGTTAATGTATAGTAAGTATGGTATTTTCAATCAGATGCAAATGGAGAATTTGGGAATATTTATTTAGATATTTGTAAAAATATAAGGAATTTATTTACACTGTATAAGAGAATAAATTTCTAATCAAAAATAAGCAAACAAAAACCCCAGGAAATAGCTAGAAAAATATGGATTACTTTTATTTTTCCATTATCATGCCTTACGACATGGTATATAATGTTGATGAAATACTATTGAATAGAATGTTAGATTCAAGAAGACAGGCCTTTTATTTACTTGTCTTTATTTACTTGACTTTTATTGTCTTCTCCATACCTGGAACAGTTCCTGGTATGCAGTAGAGACTTGGTATATGTTTTTTGAATGCTGGGAAAATACTGAAGAACTCACAAAAGATTGAGAAGGTTCACGTCACAATAAAATGCTACACTATGTAACAGAAAAAACTAAAAGCCAAATGAGAAAATGAGAAGATAATTTTACATGATGATTAGTATAATAAATAAAAATCACTGAAAAATAATTACCATCATATTACAAAAAAGAGGATAGGCTATGGACAAATCATTAAAAAAAAAAAAAACAAGTTGTGAATACACAATTAAAAACAAGTACTGATGGAAGTGCCTGGGTGGATTAGTCAGTTAAGAATCTGACTCTTGGTTTCAGCTCAGGTCATGATCTTATAGTTTCGTGGGTTTGAGCCCCACATCAGGCTCCATGATGACAGTGCAGAGCCTGCTTGGGATTCTCTCTCCCTCTATCTCTGCCCCTCCCCCACTCATGCTGTCTCTGTTTCTCTCAAAATAAATAAACTAAAAAAAAAAAGAAGTACCAATAAATGGATAAAGAAGATGTGGTGTGTGTGTGTGTGTGTGTGTGTGTGTGTGTATAAAAATATATATATGTATATATAATATTACTCAGTCATCAAAAAGAATGAAATCTTGTCATTTACAACAACATAGATGGAACTACAGTGGTATTATGCTAAGTGATATAAGTCAATCAAAGAAAGAAAAATACCATATGATTTCATTCATATGTGGAATTTAAGAAACAAAACAGATGAACATATGGGAAGGGGAGGAAGAGAAGAGAGGGAAGCAAACCACAAGAATTTCTTAACTATAGAGAACAAACTGAGGCTTGATGGAGGGACCTGGGTGGGAGATGGGCTAGATGGGTGATGGGTATTAAGGAGGGCACTTGTTGGGATGAGCGCTGGGTGTTGTATGTAAGTGATGAATCACTGAATTCGAGTCCTGAAACCAATATTACACTGTATGTTGGCTAACTAAAATTTTTTAAAAAGTACATACATACTGTTTATTTTAATGGTATGAGAAACAAATTTTTACTACTTACATAGCCAAAGATTTTTTTAAGTTTATTTATTTTCTTTTTTAAAAATTTTTATTTAGTTTATTTTTTAAATTTATATCCAAGTTAGTTAGCATGTAGTGTAACAATGATTTTAGGAGTAGATTCCTTAATGCCCCTTACCCATTTAGCCCATCCACCCTCCCACAACCCTTCCAGTAACCCTCTGTTTGTTCTCCATATTTGAGAGTCTTTTATGTTTTTGTCTCTTTCCCTGTTTTTATATTATTTTTGCTTCCCTTCCCTTATGTTCATCTGTTTTTGAGAGAGAGAGAGGAAGTGCACGCATGAGTGGGGAAAGGGCAGAGAGAGAGGGAGGGAGAGGATCTCAAGCAGGCTCTGTGCTGCCAGAATGGAGCCTGATATGGGGCTCAAACTCACAAACTGTGAGATCATGACCTGAGCCAAAATCAAGAGTGAGATGCTTAACCAACTGAGCCACCCAGGCTCCCCTCATATAACCAAAGATTTAAAAATTACCTTCTTGGGTCCCCTGGGTGGCTCAGTCGGTTGAGCGGCTGACTTTGGTTCATATCATGATCTCACAGTTCATGGGTGTGAGCCCCACATTGGGCTCTAGGCTGACAGCTCAGAGGCTGGAGTCTGCTTTGGATTCTATGTCTGTCTCTCTCTGTTCCTCCTCTCATGCCCTGTCTCTCTCTCAAAAATAAATAAACATTAAAAAAATTAAAAATTACTTTCTTAGTACTGATGAGGGTATGTTGGAAAAATATATACTTTCAACATTTTAGGTGAAAGTATAAAATGGTACAACATTTTGTAGGGGCAAGTTGGCAACGTGTATCAAGCCTCCTAAAATTTTTCATAATTATGTAATATAATTATTTAAGAATTCAAAGAGACAAATATATAAATATTTCACCATAGAGACCGCTTATTTTGGCATTAGTTAAAATTGTAAAGCTTAAGGACAGTTTAAGAATTTAAAATAAAGAATTGGTTAAATAAATTATAACACACCAGTGTAAAGCAAAATGCAGTGAATGCATGTTGGTGTAAACAATTACTTGATTACACACAGCCACACATAACAATCCTTTTTGCTCTTTATACGTAGAATCAAATTCAATTTTTACCTACATAACCCGTGTTTTCAAAGAATCCCATAAAGCTAACATATCTGTAGCTAATATATCTAAGTATACAGGATGTACTGTTGTCTAACCCCGTGTTTTTCTTCCATTATCTTGGTTAAATGCAAACAGAGGAATGTAAATATGAATGAAATTACAAAGGCAAATTGGAATACCTACAATAATAATGAAATATTTTAATGATTCCTCTTTCAATATTTAATAGACAAACTAAAGGGAAATATAGGTATAGAATACTTACATAACACCATTAATTAATAATGCTGATTAACATTTATTGAATAACGCATATTAACATTCAGCTGACAGACATACAAAACTTGACACCAAAAGATGAGGCAATGCACATTATTTTCGTGATATCTATTTCAGTAACTTCTGCGCTTTTCTTCATTATTTCCTTTTGCTAGTTTCTTGGGTTTATGATGAAATACATTCTCTAAATCTTTTTTATTCTCTAGATTCTTGCATTGGATGTTCACTTCATTATTTTTGATGATTTTTTTGTTAAAAACTAGAACTTACATACCATGATAGAATTATAAACTGATATAACCCTTTGGCAAACAATTTACAATATCGAATAACATTTTAGCTGCACATGTAATAGGACTCAGAACTTCAGCTTAATCCTTAGAATTAAGAGAAGCTAGCACATATACACAGGGCATTATGTACAAGGCCATTTATTATAATTTTATTTGTAGTAGGGAAAAATGAAAAAAACACTCAAATATGCATCAAATGGAAAATCAGTAAATATAGTGTATATTAATACTCTATTAGAATACTACATAGCAGTAGAAAGTATTGAGCTAGACCTTTATGTATAGTTAAATACATGGATAAGGATTAAACAAAAAAGTGAAAAAAGCAAATTGTAGAAAGATGTATAGTATGATAGTAGGTTATGCAATTTATAAATACATATATACATATAATATGCCTGTAAATATATCTGTACTATATATAATACACTGTGTGTGTGCATGTGCATGCATGCATTTATAGCAAAACTATCACAACATGCTTTGCGATTATGCACACAAAACTTAGAATAGTTGTCACTTCTAAGTAAGCAAAAGTGATTGCGGATGCTAGAAGAATGGACTTAATGTGTATCTATAATATTGTATTCTTAATTTGAATGATATAAATTTAAAATACAAAAAAAGTTAAGAATTCACAAAATTGAAAGGAAGAAACATACGTTTTTGATATATTATTCTCTCTGTATGTATTTAGCCCTGGAATGTTTAATAAGTTTTTAAAAAATAAACAAGGTATCCCTGAATCCTTTTATATTCTCCTTGTATTCTAAAAACCCTCTTGTGTACCCTCATTATCACTTCCATGGCTTATCATTATAGTGTACTTTCTTCCAAGTTAGACTAAAAACCCTCTGAGTTCAGGAACAATGTCAAATAAGTTTGTGTCCTAAATGAGGTAATAAAAATTTCTGGAGAAACATAAAAGTATTGCTTTCTTAGCAGTTATAATTTCTATCGTTTAACTACTTAACTGCAGCTCCTTGCACAACAATCAAAAATAACCACTAAAAAGCCATGATCATCATAAAAGGACTTAGACACATGAAAATATTTATTATTGAGCCAAGAACATTTTGTATACAATTGTCACACAGAGCGCAGTCCTCTCTGTTATTTGCAAATTCAGTCTCTCTTGCAGACATTTCTATATATTTTAGTAAGGTGTAGACATAAAAACATCTATAAGTATAACATACATTTAAATGTTAATTTACTTTTCAGAGAGAGAGAGAGAGAGAGAGAGAGAGAGAGAGACAGCATGAGCCAGGGAGTGGCAGACAGAGACAGGGACAGTGGATCCGAAGCAGGCTCTGGGCTGACAGCATAGAGCCATTATGCAGGGCTTGAACTCACCAACCACGAGGGAACTGTCCTAACGCCTTTAGTACAATAGGAAACATTTTGGGAAGTGTGAAGCGTATGGAATAAAAACATAGTATCAAAGATTATGAATCTGTTTCTATTTCTTTGTCTCCATTTTTTAATACTGTTTCCTTACCCAGTCAGGGAATTTAAGGGATAAACTGTTTTCATATTAAAGAGAAAAATCCCACTGATTCAAACTAGTCAGTATTCCTCTGGGTATTACTTTTTACTTCTCTCTGCTGATGGATTTTTGGTTTGCCTCTAAAAGAATTTTAATGTTTTATAACAATACCTTTTGTTATGTGGGGTTTTTTTTTTAATTATTAAGCAAGACTTTTTTTTTCCTCTTTCTTTCTCTTTAATCACTTTTTCTCTCACTCTGAGTTATGTGCTTGATCACTTGATATTTCCTGCCTGGGACTTCCCAGAGCTTTAATCCAAATCAAAGGATGGTAGCTATTCAGGAACACAACTTTAAATGAGTTTTGAGTCTTAAGGGAATTATGGTGTTTTAATTCTGTTTTACGAACAATAAAAGAAAATGGTTTTGCAATTTTATGTCTTGAAACATGTCTAATTGAGATTTGCAAACTTTTAAAACGTATCTCACCAATGGGAAAATAATTTGAAACATATTTTCATATTGATGCTTTCTTATCAATGCTTATGAGGCATGTTTATCTTTGAACTTTGAACAATCATAATACTCTGGAACCTATGTTTTTCTTTAAACAACTTAAAATACAGTATTTGTCTTAGGGAATCCATTATGCTAAATAAGACATTAATGTAAATTCTAATATATTAACTTCATTTTCTATACTTGAATATTTTTGAAACTATCTATTATCATATTTGAGAAATACCAGAAGTCCTAAAAATGTTCCTATCATTTGAGAAAAATGCCATCTGTGAGAGTTGTGTCATTCAATACAGTTTATAATTATTTTTAAGTATTTATTTAAGTTCCAGTTAGTTAACATACAGTGTAATATTAGTTTCAGGTGTACAATATAGTGATTCAAAACTTCCATACAATACCTGGTGCTCATCTCATCACAAGTGCCCTCCCCTAATCCCCATCAACTATTTAACCCATCCCCCCACCCACCTCCCCTCTGGTAACCATCAGTTTGTTCTATAGAGTTAAGAGTCTGTTTCTTGGTTTGTATCTCTCTTTACTTTCCCCTTTTGACATTTCCAGAAGAGGCATAAGTATGCCACTTCTTTTTTATCCATTCCCCAATTGACGGACACTTGAGCTGTTTCCATAATTTGGATATTGTAGATAAGGTTGCTATAAACATTGGAGTGTATGAATCCCTTCGAATTAGTATTTTTGTATCCTTTGGGTAAATACCTAGTAGTGCAATTGCTGTTACTTATAGCATTGCTCTGATCAACTCCTTGAAGAGATCATAAATGGGTGTACTAGAGTTTGAATTTACATTTATTATAAAGAATTTACAATAAAATTATTCCAGTAAAATTTTTTGAATGAATTTTCATCTATTTCCTAAAATCTAAAGCTCAATATGGATCCCAACATGAGATTTCACATTCCCACCAGTAAGAGGAATCTCCACTGAGCTTCAATTCATTTTATCCAATTGTCAAGGGCCTACAGATTCTATTATAAATAGGTTTCAGTTTAAATGTTCAGTTTTGGGTGCCTGGTGGCTCAGTCATTAAGTATCTGACTTCAGCTCAGGTCATGATTTCATGGTTCATGAGTTTGAGCCCCACATCAGGCTCTCCACTGTCAGCACAGAGCCCGCTTCAGATCCTCTGTCCCCCTGTCTCTCTACACCTCCCATGCTTACTCTGTCTCTCTCTCTCTCTCTCTCAAAAATAAATAAACATTAAAAAGAAAAAAAAGAAAAAAACTCTTGAATTGCCTTTATGGACTAATATAGAACACATTCCTCACTTTCTGCCACAGCTGAGTCTGGGATACATGGCACCTTGTTTTTGAAATTTCTGGTAGCTTTGCCACTGTTGAGATGAAGGAGGTGCTGCTTATCAATCTGTCTGCCTCCATTCCTATTTTCCCTTCCTCCCTTCTCTTTTTACTTATTTTTTTAACAAATATTTGGGCACTGACCCAGGGATGATTCTGGTGACATGAATGTAAACAAGATATGAATGACACTTGGCTTCAAAGAGTGTCTATGCAGGGATGATATGAACAAATAAAGAGGTTGTATTATAAAATGTGACAAATAGTGTGGTATAGGAAGTTCAGGTGCTATACAGCACAAGTGGTGGGCTCCTAACCAAGATTTGTCTTCCTGGAAGAAGTAATATCCGAGCTGAAGTTTGAGTGATCAGCAATAATAAGTAACAATCATCCAGAAAGAAAGCTTAAAAGGACAGGGAAGCAGTTCCAGAGAAGGATCAGTATAAGCAAAAAGCAGAGGAGTGGGGGTGGAGGGGGGAGGAGAATACAAACTAGTCGAATGCTACTTAAATTTCTCATTTTGTTTTTTACAGTATTAAAGATAGCTTATTCGATGCTTCTTTTCCTGGAAACAGGTTTGCTGCATCCCTTGAAATCTGTTCCAGAATCTTTTGAACATTTTATTTTAACTGGAGTCTGGCTTTATAAATCTTCAGTTTATAATAAACCAATTCTTTATCTTTGAGGTGACTGATTATGCTTTTGCACTTTATAATGCTCAACACTAGTCAAAAAGTCAGAGTAAAAGCATTTATTATTAAGTTACTTTCATCTGAATGTGGACACCACCTGTGTCTGCTTTAAGCAGGGAGGAGCAACATCTTCCAGTATGAGCATCTTCCAGGGTTTATGTCTCTACGATGTGGTTTTCATCCTTACTGGAACCTTATGAGCACTAGTCCACATGGACTATTATAAAGCAGCTGCATTTAAGGGAAAAGATTTCCTCAAGAAAAAGACATGTATAATGACATGTACTCTCCTCCAGCCTGGTGATTATGTTGACAATCTGAAGTAGGAGAGCAGAGAACGTGCATACACACACAGAGACACGATTTACAGTGACGTCTTGGATGTTTCCTGTGAGACATTCTATGCACATGCTACCAGTGTTTACCTAAAAATCAATTCTCCAAATTTATTATTTATTTATTATTACCGTTCTCTTTATTGTAACATCAATAGCTTAAATAAATTTAGAACTTTCTGTGTGCCAGGTATTGTGTCTTCTCACTGCTTTTTTAAAGTTTATTTATTTTTGAGAGAGAGAGAGAGGGAGAGAGGGTGAAGGAGAGCCTACAGAGAGGGAGAGAATCCTTAAGCAGGTTCCATGCAGAGCAGAGCCCAACGTGGGGCTTGATCTCATAAACTGTGAGGTCGTAAATAACCTGAGCCCAAATCGAGTCAGAGGCTTAACCAACTGAGCCATCCAGGTGCCCTTCATCTAATTAAAAAAAAATCTGAGACTTCCAGGGAAGATGGTGGGGTAGGAGGATCCTAGACTCACCTTGTCCCTTGGATTCACCTAGACAACACCCTAGAAGAGTAAATAACCCAGGAAATGACCCAAAGATTGGCAGAATAGGCTCTCCACAGCCAAATGCAGAGAAGTGGCCACATTAAAGAGGGTATGTCAGATTGACATGGAGTCGGAGCCAATCTGACCTGCGGGACTATCTACAAGAGAGAGGGACACATCAAGCATGGAAAAGGGAGAGAAGACCCCACAGCAAGCACCCCACGCCTGGGGGACCTGCACTGGGAAGATGAATTCCCATAGCATTTGGTTATGAAAATGAGAGGAGCTTGAACTAGCAAGTCCTTAAAATCAGTGGAACTTAACACTTCAAACTTTAAAAAATCAGTGGTTGGGGTCTGGGAGAGCCTGAGAGTGATAGGAAACTGATTCCCCACCCTTAAAGAGACAGCATAACAAACAGCCCCACTGAGATACAACATAGAACCAGAACTTTGAAAAACATCTGGGGAATATGGGATGGGGGAGATTAGTTTTACAAATCTCAGAATATGTGCTGTAGGGGCAAGGATCTTTGGGGGACTTCTCCAGGAACAAAAGAGCAGGCAGGCACCTTTTCCCTCTCCTGCCCCTTAGTCTAGATATATGGACATCTGTGGGAAACAGTGCAGCCTGTGAACACTCTTTACCTAGCGTGCTAACAGTGTGCCCCACTGCAGCATTCTTCTGCGGACTTCTCCCCTGACAACTTGCTCTCAGCAGCTCTCCAAAGCTGCTCCAGGACCCCCACTCCCACAACACACCTGTACAAACCTTGCTAACACTGTGCACCTCACCCTCAATGTGTCCTTGGCAGCAGTCCATCCAAAGTAATGTTGCAAGTGGTAGTGTGCAAGCAGCCCTGACAGGGGTCAGCACTACCCTAAAGTGAGTCCTGACCCAGGGAGAAGGGTAGAAAACCACATATAGCAGTTTGTCTGCAGCCCTAACAGGGGGCCTGAGGCAGACATCAGGTCTGGCTGCAAGCCTTGCCCACTAATGAAAGCTTCTCAGAGGACAACACAGGAAACACACCAGCAGTTTGGTGCAACTACAGCTCTGGCAAATGCATGGCCTCACCCAATTCAAGCCCAAGGAGGCCCCATTCTGGCCCATTAACAACAAAGGGACAACAGACAAACAGACAACAGGCAAAGATAACCATTGAAGAAGACTGGACTAAAAAGGCAAAGGTGGTTTAGCCACAACAGTAGGACCCATGAAACACACAGAGTAAATAATCTTGAAGCATCAGTTTCTGGTGAACAGGGGACACTGCACTGCAGGACACTACAGAAACTCTTCTTTTTTTAAGTTTATTTATTTATTTTGAGAAAGAGAGAGTGAGCAGGGGAGGGGCAGAGAGAGAGAGAGGGAGAGAGAGAATCCCAAGCAGGCTCCATAGTATCAGCACAGAATGTGATGTGAGGCTCAAACTCATGGATCATGAGATCATGACCTGAGCTGAAATCAAGATTCAGATGCTTAACCGGCTGAGCTACCCAGCTGCCCCCAGAACCTCTTCTTTATAAGGTCACTGTTTACAAGAGCAGGAGACATAGATGGCTTTCCTGACACATAGAAATAGACACAGAGATTTAATCAAAATGAGGAGACAGAGGAATATGTCCCAAATGAAAGAACAGGACAAAATCACAGCAAGAGAGTTAAATGAAACAGAGATAACTACTATGCCTGATAGAGAATTTAAAGTAAGGGTCATAGAGGCGCCTGGTTGGCTTAATCAGTTAAGCGTCCAACTCTTGACTTTGGCTCAGTCACAATCTTGCAGTTTATGGGCTTGAGCCCCACATCAACCTCTGTGCTGATAGTGCAGAGCCGGCTTGGTATTCTCTCTCTCCTCTCTCTCTCTCTATGTCCTCCCCAACTTGCTCTTTCTCTCTCTTTCTCAAAATAAATAACTAAACTTAAAATAAATAAAGTAATGGTCATGAAGATATTCAGTGGACTTGAGAAAAAGGTGGAGGATATCAGTGGGAACTTCAACAAAGAGATAGAAACTATAAAAAATAACTCATCAGAGATGAATAACTCAATAACTGAAATTAAAAACATACTAGAGGGAATAAATAGTAGAACAGAGGAAGCAAAAGAACATATCAGTGACCTGGAGGATAGAGTAATGGAAAGCAATCAAGCTTAACAGAAGAGAGAAAAACAGTCTAATAAAAAATAAGACTAGATTAAGAGAACTCAGCAACTCCATCAAGCATAACAACATTCACATTACAGAGATCCTAGAAGGAGAAGAGAGAGAACAGAAGGCAGAAAATGTATTCGAAGAAGTAATGGCTGAAAACTGGCTAAGTCTGGAAAAGGAAATAAAAATCCTGATCCAGAAGGAACAGAGAGTCTCTAACAAAATCAACCCAAGGAAGTCCACACGAAGACACATAGTAATTAAAATGCAAAAAGTAGTGATGAAGAGAGAATTTTAAAAGCAGCAAGAAAAAGAAAACAGTACAGACAAGGGAAACCCCATAAGGCTATAAGTTGCTTTTATAGCAGTAATTTTGCAGGCCAGAAGGGAGTGGAATAATATATTCAAAATGCTGGGGGGGGATAAACAAACAAACAAATGAACAAACAAACAAACAAAAAACAACTACTACAGTCAAGAATACTCTATCCAGCAAGGCTATCATTCAGAATACAAGGAGAGATAAGGTTTCCCAGATAAACACAAGTTAAAGGAATTCATGATGACTAAACCAGCCCTACAAGAAATATTAAAGGAGCCTCCAAGTGGAATGGAAAGACCATAAGGAAGAGAAAGGAAAGTAGGAAACACAAAAGTAAAATTAAGTCTATAAATCTGATCTATAAAAATAAGTCAAGAGATTCACAAAATAAAAGGATGTAAATTAGGATACCACATACCTAAAACATGAGAGACGGAGTAAAATTTTAGTGCTTTTAGAATGAATTCAATTTTAAGTGACCATCAACTTAATTAGATGGCTATATGTATAAGATGATGCATTAGGCTTATGTAAGCCTAATGGTAACCACCAATCAAAAAGTGGTAATAGATATGCCAAAAATAAAGGGAAAGGAATCCAAGTATATTACTGAAGAAAGCCACCAAACCATGAGAGAACAAGAAAGGAACAGAGAAGAACTACAAACACAACTGTAAAACAAGTAACAAAATGGTAATAAGTAAGTACCCCTCAATAATTACTATGAATGTAAATGGACAAAATGCTCCAATCAAAATAGTGTGATGGAATGGATAAAAAAGAAAGGTCCATCTATAAGATGAAAGAGCCTCCAAGGCTATAAGAAAGAGCCTGCAAGACACTCATTTCAGACCTAAAGATACATGCAGATTCAAAGCAAAGGGATAGAGAAGCATTATCATGCAAATGGAAGTGAAAGGAAAGTTGGGGCAGCAATATGCATATCAGACAAAATAGACTTTAAAACAGACTGCGACAAGAGACCAAGGGCACTATATAATCATAAAGAAAACAATCCAGCAAGAATATATAACAATTATAAATATTTGTGGACCCAACATGAAACATCCAAATACATAACAAAGTTAATAACAAATATAAATGAAATAATAGATATGCCAATAATAGTAGGGGATTTTAACACCCCACTTACACCTATGAATAGATCATTCACACAGAAAAGCAATAAGGAAAGAGTGACTTTGAATGACACATTGGATCAGATGGATCTAATAGATATATCCAGAACATTCCATTCAAAAATAGCAGAATACATATTCTCTTCAAGTGCACATGGAACATGCTCCAGAATAGATCATGTTAGGCAAAAAACCCAATATGAACAAATTCAAAAATTGAAGTCATATCATGCATCTTTTCTGATCACAATGCCATGAAACTAGTAATCAACCACAAGAAAAAATCTGGAAAGAACACAAAAATGTAGAGGATAAATAACATGCTACTAAACAATAAACGGATCAACCAAAAAATCAAAGAAGAAATTAAAAAAATGCATGGGGACAAATAGAAATTAAAATACAATGGTCCAAAATCTTGGGGATATAGGGAAAGCTGTTCTAAGAAGAAAGCTTATAACAACACAGGTCTACCTCAAGAAACAAGAAAAATCTCAAATAAACAACCTAACCTTACACCTAAAGGAGTTAGAGAAAGAAGAACAAACAAAAGCCTAAAACAGAAGGAAGGAAATAATGAAGATTAGAGCAGAAATAAACAAAATAGGAACCAAAAAAATAAATAAATAAAATAAAACAATCAATGATACCAGGATCTGGTTCTTTGAAAAGATCAACAAAATTGATAGACTTTTATCCAGACTCAAAAAAAAAAAAAAAAAAAAAAAAGAGAGAGAGAGAGAGTGGGAAGACTCAAAAAAAAAAAAAAAAAAAGAAGCAAAATCAGAAATGAAAGAGGAAAACTAATAATGGACACTACAGAAATATACAAAATTATAAAAGAATATTATGAAAAATCATATGCCAACCAATAGAACTACCTTGAAGAAATAGATGAATTCCTAGAAACAATTAATCTCCCCAAACTTAAACAGGTAGAAATAGAAAATTTGAACACACCCATTACTAGCAATGAAATTAAATCAGTAATCAAAAAACTCCCCCAAAATAAAAATTCCAGGACTAGATTGCTTCACAGGTGATTTCCACTAAACATTTAAACAAAGGTTAATACTTCTCAAAGTATTCAAAAAAATAGAAGAGGAAGGAAAGCTTTCAAATACTTTCTATGAGGCCAGCCTTATCCTAATTCCAAAACCAGATAAAGACACTACAAAAAAAGAGAACTGCAGATGAATATCTATGATACACATAGATGCAAATACTCAACAAAATATTAGTAAACTGAATCCAACAATACACTAAAAAAATTATCCACCACAATTAAGTAGGATTTATTCCTGAGATGCAAGTATGGTTCCATAGCCACAAATCAACCCACATGATACGACAGGCTAACCGATAAAAATCATATGATCATTTCAATACATGCAGAAACAACACCTGACAAAGTACAACATCCATTCGTGACTAAAACCCTCAACAAAGTAGGTTTAGAGTGAGCATACTGCAACATAATACATGCCCTATATGAAAAACCCACAGCTAACATCATACACAATGGGGAAAATGAGAGAGCTTTTTCCCTAAGATCAGGAACAAACCAAGGATGTCCACTCTCACTACTTTTATTCAACATAGTACTGGAAGACCTAGCCACACCAGACAAGAAAAAAGAATAAAAGGCACCCAAATTGCTAAGGAAAGAGCAAAACTGTCACTATCTGCAGATGGCATGATACTATATAAAGAAAACCCTAAAGATGCCACCAAAAAACTACTAGAACTGATTAATGAATAGAGTAAGGTCACAAAATAAAAAATCAATATGTAGAAATCAGTTGCATTTTTATAAGCAATGAAGCAGCAGAAAGAGAATTTAAGAAAACAATCCCATTTACAATTGCACTAAAATAATAAAATACCTAGGAATAAACTTAACCAAAGAGGTGAAAGACCTATACTCTGAACCTAAAAATCTAATGAAAAAAATTGAAGGTGACATAAAACAAATGGAAAGATATCCATGCTCGTGGATTGGGGGAACAGATATTGTTAGAATGTCCATATTGCCCAAAGCAATCTACATATTTAATAAAATCCCTACCAAAATACTAACAGCATTTTTTTGCAGAATTAGAACAAATAATCCTTAACTTTGTTTGGAATCACAAAAGATCCAATATAGCCAAAGCAATCTCGAAAAAGAACAAAATGAGATGTATCACAATCCTAGATTTCAAGATATACTACAAACTGTAGTAATGAAAACAGTATTGTATTGGCACAAAAATAGACATATAGATCAATGGAACAGAATAGAGAGCCTAGAAATAAACCTACGATTTTATGGTCAACTAAATTTTAACAAAAGGAGGCAAGAATATGTACTGGAAAAGAGTCTCTTCAGCAAATGGTGTTGGGAAAACTGGACAGCTCATGTAAAAGAATGAAATGGGACTATTTTGTTACACCATATACAAAAATAAACTCAAAATAGATTAAAGACTTAGATATGAGACAGGAAATCATAAAATTCTTAGTCTTAAGAGAGCACAGGCAGTAATTTTTCTATTATTGGCCACAGAAACATTTTTCTAGATATGTGTCCTGAGGGAGAGGAAACAAAAGCAAAAAATAAAGATCAAAATAAAAATCTTCTGTACAAGAAAGAAAACTATCAACAAAACTAAAAGGCAACCTACTGAATGGGAGAAAATATTTACAAATGACATACTGGAAAGGGGTAAGCATCCAAAATATATATAAAAAATATACAACTCAACACTCAAAACAAATAATCCAAGTCACAAATGGGAAGTAACCATAAATAGACATTCCTCCAAAGAAGACATACAGATGGCCAACAGACACATGAAAAGATGCTCAACATCACTTATTATCAGGGAAATGCAAATCACAACCACAACGAGATATCATCTCACACCTGTCAGAATTGCTAAAATCAAACACAGAAAAACAAGAATTGTTGGCCAGGATGTGGAGAAATAGGAACCCTTGTGAAATGTTGATGGGGATGAAAACTGGTGCAGCCACTGTGGGAAACAGTAGGGAGGTTCCTCAAAAAGTTAAGAACAGAATTATCTAGTACTTCCACTACTGAGTATTTACCCAAAGAATACAAAAACACTAATGTAAAAAGATACACGCATCACCATGTTTATTGCAGCATTATTTATAATAGCCAAGTTATGGAAGCAGCCCAAGTGTCCATCAATAGATGAATTGATAAAGAAGGAGGTATATATTTACAATGGAATATTAGCCATTAAAAAGAATGAAATCTTGGCATTTGCAACAACATGAATGGATCTAGAGAGTATAATGCTAAGCTAAATAAAGTCAGTCAGAGAAAGATAAATACTATATGACTTCACTCATGTGGTCTTTAAGAAACAAAGCAAATGAACAAAGAAAATAAGGGACAAACCAAGAAACTCTCTTAACTATAGAGAACAAATTGATGGTTACCAGAGTGAAGGTGGGTGGGGGGATAGAAAAACTAGGTGAAGGAGATTGAATACACTTATCATTACGGGCACTGAATACTGCATAGAATTATTGAATCATTGTATTGTACACCTAAAATTAACATAACCGTATGTTAATTACACTGGAATAAAAATAATTAAAAATCATATAAAACTATAACTTTAGTTTTATAGATGTTAAAACTAAGACCCAAGAAGTGCCTTGTCTAAAGTCACAAATCTGAGCTATCAATGCAGACAGTCTGACTCTAGGATTTATATTCTAACCATGTGCTATATTGCCTCTCAAAGAGGAAACAGGGTGAAGTAAGGGAATCTGATGACAACCAAAATTGCAATCATGATGTAGATGAAGAATTTTTAGACTATGATGACTGAGAGTTGCTTATATGAAATTAAGCATGATGAATAATTAAAACATTAGTTTGCCTTCTGTCTACCAGTATCATTTAATTGTAAACTGTCTTTGTATTTTCTTAATTTGTATCCTTTGTTACACCAAGCATATAAACCCTCTGAATATGTAGGGTTTTTGTTTTTCTTATTATCAACAGAGATTTGGGCATTGGTGATTCCACCTTTAAAGTATTCAGGAAGCTTGAGTGGCATCTTAAATATATCCATGTGGTAAATGATTTTCTGGAATCCATTTATAGAATCAATTTAGAGCTGTGCACACTATAATTCTGAAGTGTTTTCATTCCTGGAAAATGATAATTTTATTTTGGATATTTATGTATGGAATACTTTATGATTGTATGATTCCATTAGTAAATGTACTGCTTCGATCTTGCCAACATTTATCACAAAGATGCCTATCATTTTGGCATTTTTTATTACTCAATATTTATTATGATTATTGCTATTGATTTTATTAATGCAGCAGTATTCTGCTTTTATATAATTTTTGAAACATTCAGAAAAGTTAAGTTGAAAATATAAGCGAGTAAAAGTTACAAATGCTTTTAAGTGTTTCATTTGTTAAAGCAAAATACATTTACTGAGACCTTTTGATGTCGGAGAGGGGTAATGTATTTGATGCTTTACACATAATTAGAATACAGAAAAGTGGTTCAGGCAAATGTAGAAGCAGGAATTTTATTCTTCTTACATCTTGTTTTCCAAAGCTTTCAGAAATTTCCCTGTCTAAAGAAAATTATTGATCTCTTGTTGATTTTTGGCATCCAGCACTACATCTAAAAGGTTGACTCTCCTCATGTTTAAGAGGATTCCTTCCCTTCTGCTCCATATTAAACCTTACCTCTTTCTCCTAATCCCAACCAATTAGTTTTCATAGCAGAAAATTCCAGATAATACAAGTAGCTAATGATTTCATGAATTGTCTGCCCTTATATCTTGTATGGTAGCTCTTTATTTTAACACACGCTCTTGGAAGGCAGCTATGCTCCCCACTATACCACCATGCTGACACATGCTCTTGGAAACGGGAATAATTTATCTATGTGAACAAATGTATAAATGTGCTATAATAACTAACATCTGAGTGTGGCTTAAAATTTTTGGCTATGGGTGTTTCCATAGTATAATTTTTGTATTAGTATTCATAATTATATGATTCCCATTATCCCTGAATATAAATATCATACAATCAAGAGATTTGAGGACCATGTTAAGCAGGGTTAGAACAATGTTGAAGCAGGAGAGGCACATGGCTTGGGTGCAAAATTTAAAGGGACACCAAGATACTTGTAATGCAGATACAAAAATATTCAATGCAATATTTTTTTGTCAATATTAATGCAAGAACATCCATGAAGAACAAAATATCAAACTTGTAAATAAAGACAGGACTGATGTCACTGAATTTTTCTTTTGCATCAGGTTCCACATAGCACTGGAGTCAAACACTCACTACAAAGACTTAATATTTCTAAAATGTGAATATTTAAGTATTCATTATCAATCAAAAAACCCAAGCAGAACACTAAAAATGACTTAACCTTTTTTCTTGAGCTAGTGCATAATTAAAAACCAATAATATACCAAAACAGCAGACTGAGTGCAGGCATTCACCTGGTAGGGCTGTTAGGCCACACTGAAATGGAGAAGATGAATTAGAACAGAACAATGTAAGATGGTTATGGGAAGAGAGTGCTTTTTTGAAAGAAGAATGTTGGAAATATGTGACAAGTGTTGAAGTAGGGTGGAGGAAGCAGGTATGCAAGAGCTCTAAGGGATCCCAGAGACTAGAAATTGGAGTCAAAGTAGCCTGGAGTGAGAACAGGGGCCCAAACCAGATACATATAGAACACCTTTGACTATTTTCCAACTCTACTATCCTCACCCTATCCCGAAACATGTGCATAGCAAAAGGGCATCAGACATTTATTCTAAGACCTAAAAACTCGGTGCATTCCTCCAAGAAAGTGATTCTGGTTTACATGATTATGCTTCTAAATTCTAGCATGCAAGGGGGCTCAAAGCTTGATGGACTCTTGCTTGGTAATGGGAAGCTATTCTTCAACCAACTCCATATAGACAGGCATTTCAGTAGTTAGGCGCCTACTAACTACTGGGATTCTGGGACCAGAGTGCCTGGGGTTCAATAGGGCTTATGAGAGTGAAAAGTTTCTCAACAATAAGTGCTCAATTAAATTAGATGTTATATTAAATTTCACTCAAGGAAGATGTCTAAAGGAAAATAGCCCTAACTGCACAACTATATGGAAAGCACACTAGTTTTCTAGAACAGGGTTCAGCAAACTTTTTTGTAAAAGAGGTCAGAAAGTAAGTATTACTGGTTCTGTGTGCCATAATGTCTCTGTTGCAATTACTCAACTCTGTCTATGTCATAAAAGTATCCATAGGCAATACATAAACGGGCATGGGGTGTTTGAGTACATTTTTATTACAAAAATACAATGTGCCAGATTTGGCCCTTAATTTGATGAATCCCACTGAAGAAAATAAAATGGCTTGACTTTCATATATAAGAGTAATACAAAGGACCATTAGACACATGAGTTGTGGAAGACACTGTGAAGAATCTTTCAGATACTTCTCCCTCAATGAAGGACTTAGGGCCTCAGATTCTGGGAGGGTTGTGGCAGATGGACTTTAGCTGACAGCCTCTTCAGTAATTGCCTCACCTGCAGAGTCCTCATCCCAAATCACATCCTTTCCTGGGGTGACTTAATCCAAGAACTGATAGATGTGAGAGTATATATGTCTGACCATCTCAGTTCACCTGAGGATATTATAAAGGATCATTCTAGTTCTAGAGCTGTCCATGAGGTCAGTGAAGGCTGGCTTTGCACTTACACTGAAGATCAGCTTCTTCCACTGCTCAGCTCTGCTTTCTTCTCCTTTCCTCTTCTGGTGTCGATCCCAAAGGCACTCCTTAATAAATACTTTGCAAGCTAAACTCTATCTCATAATCTGCTTTCCCAGGAGCCCAACCAATGATTTGAGGAAAACAGGACTTCTGAAACAGAAAGACCAAGATGAATCCACAGAAAATTTGGCCATGCAAGAAAAAAAAGAGAATTGAGAGAATAGAAGGGTAAGCAAAATATTAAATAATAAATACAGCAATTACACAGATTTTAGAAGCTATTGACAGCCAGAAAGTCATGAGAGATCTGTTAAAAAGAAAACCATAGGCTAAAAATGGGTTGGGCCCAGTCAGTAAACGAAGACTTAAAATTCCTAACCTAACCAAAACTACAGTTTCAACTCCTCAGGATTGTAACTTTTAACCAGTAAACATGGAATTTCCTGGTCAATTCTAGGAAATTTAATGATTGACCCTTTCTGCTCCCCTGAGGAGGACAACTTTGTCTAAACAATGCATTCTTTGCTAATAAATTTCTTTCTTATGCCCTCTATCTTTAAGAATCTTTTATTGTTTAGCTCAGTAGAAGTCCCCTCTACTTTGTCAGATGTTGCCTGACTCATGAACCATTTAATGAAGTCAACTAAATCTTCAAATGGACTTGGTTCAATTTTTTTTAGCCAGATCTAAAGCTAAATAAAATTCATAGAATAAAAAACATAAAAGAACACGGGGCACCTGTGTGGCTCGGTTGGTTGAGTGTCTGACTTTGGCTCAGGTCATGATTTCACAGTTCCTGAGTTTGAGCCCTGCAATGGGCTCTGTGTTGACAGCTGGGAGCCTGTATCCTGCTTCGGATTCTGTGTCTCTCTCTCTCTCTCTGCCCCTCTCCCACTCACGCTCTGTCTCTTTTGCTCTCAAAAAATAAATAAACTTTAAAAAATTAAAAAAAAAAACATAAAGGACAGAATATAATAAAATATCTGAGGATATAGGAAAAGTCAGAGAGGACCTATGCAGCAAGATAGTATTTTTTTCAAGAGGAGTTTCAAAAAAGAAAAGAGAAAATGGAGGGCACTAAGACATTAAAGAAATAGTATCATGTATATAAACGGAATCAGCAAACCAAACAGTGGAACATATTTAATTTTCAATAACAACTTAAATTTCCGTTTAGTCTTCACTTTGCAGAAAACCTTAATTGGGTATGAAATAGAAAATTCTAGTGGCTTTAATTAGCAGTTCCTGATTTCTAATGAGATTTAGCCCCTTGTCATTGGCCATTTAGAAATCTTTTGTGAATTGTCAGTTCAAGCTTCCTGCACATTTTTCTTTTACATTACCTGTCTTCCCTTTATTGATCTATATGTTATTTAAATGTCTTGGATACAAATTCTTTGTTGGTTATGTGTATTGCAAATAACAGGTCGCTCTCCGGTTTACCCTTTCATTTTCTAATAGTTTATTTTGATGAAGAATCCAATTTAACAATCTTTTTCTTCATAGTTAGTAGGTTTTCACATGTAATATTTCAGCATTTTGCCAACTCCAAGCCTTGAAAATATTCTTACATTTTCTTCTAGAAGTTTCAGTGTTTTACTTTTTATATTCTCATCTAGAACTGACATTGTGTATGGTATGAATTAGAGATTATATGGGTATGTAAATGATCCAAAGCCATTTATTTATTTATAAGTCTGTTTATTCCCCCATTGTGCTGTAGTACCACTTCTGTCATAAATCGAGTGCTGAAACACATGTTAAGTCTCTTTCTGGACTCTCTATTATATGCAGTTCAAATATTTCCCTGTCATTGTATCTATACAATACTACCTATGTCCTCTGAACTTTTTTTTTCAAGATTGTCTTGCTATTCTTAATCTTTAGGTTAAACTTGCAAATTTGCATATATAGACACATATACACCAAACTGTTGGAATTTTGATTGATATTCCTTTAAACTATAGGTCAATTTGGAATAATTTGGCAATTTTACAATTCTGCGACTTTGATTTATAACTATGGTATATACCTCAGCATTAATTTCTCTCAGTAATATTTTATATCTATTTTTTTTTCTGCAGGGGTACTGTATATCTTTTGTATATTTAATTCTAAGAATTTTATGTTACTTGAGACTATGGCAAGTAATATCTTTTTTAAAAATCATTTTCTAATTTTAATTACTAATATATTGAAAGGTATTTTATTTTTCATATTAAACATATACAAAATGACTTTCTTAAATCTACACTTGTAGTAAGATTCTATATATTCTTGGGGTTCCTGGGTGGCTCAGTTGGTTGAGAATCTTAATCTTGATTTTGGCTCAGGTCACGATCCCAGGGTTATGAGATTGAGTCCTACATCCAGCTCTGTGCTGACTGTGGACCCTGCTTGGGATTCTCTCCCCCTCTCTCTGGCCCTCCCCCACTTATGTTCTCTCTGTCTCTCTCAAAATAAATAAACTTAAAACATATTCTATACATTCTTTTAGATTCCTATGTACAAAATTATGATCCTATGAATAATTTTATTTTTTTTTCTTTCTTTATAATCCTTATACCTTTCCCCATCTTGTCTACTATGCTCAAGTTCTCTTCAGAACAATGCTGGATAGAAGTGGTGGTGAAGATCCCCCTTATCTCATTCTTCATTTCAGGGGCAAGTTGCTCAGTATTTTACTATTTCACCATCTACCATGATGTTAGGTGATTCTGTTTTTTGGTTTGGTTGGTTAGGGTTGCTTACTTTGTTTTGTTTTCAGACACTTCATCGGATATTTCCTAGTCTATTATCAAACGGCTTCCCTGCATCTGCTGAAATCATGTTTCTATATTATTCTTTTACTATGTTGAATTACATTGAATTGATCTTTAAATAATAGGGGTCCTTAAATATTTAAATGAAATGCTATTTGTTTAGCATATATTGTCTTTTGTATATACTGGTAATTTATTTGCCTTTTTTTTTAAATTTAGGATTTTCATACTATGTACAGGAGAGGGGTATGGTGTTTTCATTGCACCTCATTTCCTGTTAGGATTCTGTAGTGTTGGGGTTGATCTTCGGTTTCTATCTTGCTATTATCAATATTTGTTTTCCTAATATTTGGTCCATTTTCATCCCTTTGGATGCCTAGTGATTTTTGTTTGATGCCAGATATTGTGAAAACTTTTAGGAAAATACTGAAGTACCAGATTATATAATCTTCCAGGAGAGAAATGCACTTTACAGCAGCAGTTAGGGCAATGCCAGATTACTTTAATCCCATCATGGACTGAGCTTTAATTGGAGTTTAGTTCTCTGAGAACTGGTCTAATTCTTATTCTTATTTTGATCACATAGCCTTTTTCTAAACCTAGACTGTTCAGTTTACCAGAAACTCTCCTTATTATTGGGCTCTGATCGTTGATTTTTGTCCTATTGCTCCCACAAATTGCTGAAAGCTTGATAGTACTTTTGCTCAATTTCAAACTTTCTCAGCCACATCTTGAGGATCATAAATTCCTTGCGGAGTAAAAGCAGTACCTAATATATGCTCACTTCTATGGATTTTACTTCTCTCTTGGATTTTGCCCCTCAAGTCTTCACAGACTTTGTAGCTTCCTTACACGTTCAGATTAATATTTTAAGTATTTTTCCAGTTTTCTTAGTTGTTTTCTGTAGGTGGCTTGTTTCCAAACAAGCCAGTTATCCATTTTTGAAAATAAAAATTGAGTTGTTACATCATTGTAGTAAAATTCATAAACTTCCTTTAGTAGTTTGATGCTAATTTCAGCTTATTGAAAGAAACCTTTTCTATTTAAAGGTAAGAATAATATTCTCATTTATTTTTGGCTAAAGTTTTAAAAATGTACATTCCATATTGAAGTATTAACCTATTGGTAACTAACTTTTGTGATCACTGTGAAGTACAGAATCAAATTTATTTTCCTCCAAAATGAAAACTAATACTTCCAGTACCATACTATGCTAGTCCATCCTTCCAACACTCATCCAAAATACTATCTCTGTTCTGTATCAAATTAGCACATAAATAACTGTTTTCACAAATTGCTCTGTATTCTCTTCCTCTGGTTTTCTTTGATCCTATACAACATCCTTTTAATTATATAATTTAAGATGAGATATTTGTAACATGCTTGTATTATTATGGGAATCATTCAATAGAAATGAATTAGATGATTCAGGAGAGCAGGAGAGTACTTCAAGAGTACTTCAAGTACTTTGAATAAGGGCAGGCCTAATTTTGACAGAATGGCAGACTGCATATGTGGGTACAGGTAGACATTGCTTGGTGGATTTAGTGGTGAATATTTGTTACTTCCTATTTTCTTAGTAAAATTAAAAGGAAGATCACCTCAGATGTCAGGATGGTCAAAGAGGGATGAATGTTTGAGAAGACAGAAGAAGATACAATAAAATGATGTGGCTAGTGGGAAAGGGGGGACCGAGGGCAATACAATAGACCTGTTGATTTCGCAAAGCTCATTTAAAATTAATGGTCATGACTTTGGAGGGTGACAGTCAGCATAGTTGTGAGTTTTCTCTAGCCACTATTAGATGCTCAGTTGTAGCATAGTCTCGATGGAGAGTTGGATTTAACCAGGGATGTGGTGGTAACAGAGATGATAGAAAAGAGAGAGAGCCAGGGAATGGGAACAGGAAGAAAGAGTGATCTGAGAGGGAGGCTTTTGGTATAAAAAGAGATGTTATGAAATATTCTGATTATAAAGGCAGATACATATAAGAATATGATAAACACATCCTAAACTTTTACCCACAGTCACACAGCATATACATAAAATAATTAGAAACTCCAGGAAAAATCAAACCCTATGCAAAACCAAAATGCAAAAGTTCTAGTTAATAAAACCATGTTCTACATCTGGAGTAAATAAGGGTTTTGTTTCATCATTATAATATATCAATGGAATGCTACAAATGAGAGTGTCAGTGATCTTGATGCTAAAAGTATACTCCTTTTAATATTCCAGTGTCATGACACTGGGATACTAACACAACATCTGGCTTTAATAAATAATGTCTATATGTTTTACTTGTATACTATTTTTCATGAGTTTTCAACTTTAAGAATCAAGAGGAAATGTAGAAGACTTCATTGTAATTTCCTATTGAAGCACACACATTGTCTTTATATAAAAGTGATCATTGAATAAGGTTCACGATAGAAGGCAGGAAGAAAGGGCAAAGTCAAGTTACAGTATGAAGAACGTTCATCCATAAATAGAAATGTATTATTTAGTGTTAAAAAGAAACACTAGTGTAAATAGATTCTGTCTGGTAATGTAGTACAGTTGTTCTGTCCTGAATTGCTAGAACTAATTTTTAGATTTTCAGGAATTTTTCAAGTTAGTTCTCCAGTAGTTTGAAATTAGCCATGGGAGTTAGCAAATGCTACAAATTGGTGTCTCTTCACCTCAGCGAATCCATTGTTTAAATGTTACCAGTATATCACTGGTATAACCATGGAACAATTTTAGTGTGGAAGGAAGTGGCTTAGATTTAAGTAAGCTAATCTCCCACTTTGAAGTTTTATGGGGGAGTAATTCGATATTTTTTGAAATTGATAATAAATCAAAAAGTAGAGCTTTAAGCTGTTAGAAAACAGGAAAAGAAATAAAAACAGAACGCTGAAAAGAATTGATTCAGTATTTACAACCGGGATTAGGAAGACTGGAGTGAGAGACTGAGATTTAGTTAAAACATTTTCTATTCTAGAGCCTGTTCTGGAAATGCTGCTGGTTGTAGCAGTGTTATGGCTTCCAGGTTACTTCGCGGAGTTGAAGTGCTGTTTGGAGCAGCCCCTCAGGGCTGGTGGTCTCAATGAAGTCTTCGGGGTGTGCTCCAGGGCATCTGAAAGTGGTGCTCCTACTGAAGAAGAGCAGGTGGATGGGCTGGAGAGGGAGGTCATGATGGTGCACGGAAGGGACTGGATCCATACAGTATGATAGCCCCAAAGGCAGCTTCAGACACTAAAGAAGACCCTAACTGAGTCCCATCTGCGAATAGTGAGCTACATCTGTGGAGAGGACAATCGTGCTCTCATTGGGTTCTGGGTGTACAAAGGCAAGACCTGGCCATGCCCTAGCTGTGGAACCGTTTACAAGCTGTTGCCCCATCAGTTGGCCCACTGAGCCTTTGCACTGAGTTGCTTAAAATGTGCTGTAAAGGTTCTTCTTTCCAATAAAGACTAGCCATTGCATTGGCTCTTTCTCAAAAAAAAAAAAGTCATTTTCTGTCCTATCTGCTTATTAACTACAGCACACTGAAATTTCTTTAATAAGTTTAAATATATTTACTGTGTAATAAAATATATAGATTTATGAATTAAATTTAAAGCTATTTTCCTAGATCTATGAAACATTCCATGCATCTGAGTTTACTTTCTCATTATTACTACCAGTCATAGTTTAGAATAAAAATTGAGAAATGCACATAAATATGAAATATAATTGCAAATGGTATCTACCTTCACAGTTACCTAAATCTTTTCAGTGGGTTAAGTGCTTTTAATTCACTGGATAGCCACTTATCAGGCATAAGCAAGATGTTCCCAACATTCTCTGGGGGATTCTAGTCTCTCCGCTACCTGTGGAAGTTCCCATTCATTTGTCTTCCTAGATGCAGAAGGTGAGCTGTTGTTGAAGGGCGGCTGTCTTGAGGTAAGTGGAACAAGTCACAAGCAACAAAGAAATTACACCCTTTCCACATTTCTGTAGGGAGAGAAACAGATCTTGAAGTTCTGGCTAAATTTACTTTAGAATGGTATGAAAACTTTACTGTATCTTCCTTCTGTCCAATCTGGATAATTATTTTCTTGCTGTCTTCACAAATTATCTGTCCTCTTCCCCTTATTTTTATTTGCATTAATATGAGACTATAGAACCTGTTTCTTACAGGAAGAAATTTATTTGCATGTTTTTCTCACTTTCAGGTCAATTCCTAAGCAACTTTCAGTGTGAACTTAATAACACAGCAGAGTTTTAGAGAGGGATTCTTTCTGGGGAAACAAACAAACAAACAAACAAATATTGGTTCAGATAGGAGTCTAGATGTGTCAAAATCACATAAAAAGGGGAAAAACTTATTTTTGATGTATCTTTTACAGTTATAAAAATTATAATGTGCAATCAATTTTGCTTATGAATATATGTGACTTGGAAGAAACATTAGTACTTGAAAAAGGGATAATTACAGGGAAAATTTTTAAGTGGACTTAAAACTTTACCATTTGGGGGAAGAAAACTTTCATATTTAAAATAACTTAAAAATTTGAAAATTACCTATGTGTTTCCCTAAAAAGAAATATGTCATAACTGACCTTTCAAATCTGTATCATAAGAAAATAATTTCGAATCTGTGTTCACAGTAAACAGAAACCTGTCACATTCAGTAGAAAAAATTAGGTTTTATATTTGCCTGTCAAAATAGATAAGTGGCAACTGTGAGGCAAGATTAAATTTTATCTTTCCTTGGTGTACAATAACATAGCTAAAATTTATAGTCTAGGACTATGGTGGAGGTATTATCTATCAATTTTTAGCGTTTAAAATATGATCATATAACTGAATCAGAATATATTAAAGATAGAAGGCTTCTTAATCATAATTTAATCACTCTCCTCCAATTTAGATGTAATAAAATTGACATAAATATACAATTTCAGTGTGTGATTAGTTCTCTATTGTGGTACCACAGAAAGAGAGGAGAAAAGCAGCTAACTTAGGCTGAGGTGGTTTGGGGAAAAAGTTTCACATGTGCAGCTTTGGTAGTCTCCAAGATAAAGAATAAATAAAATACATTCCAGGTCGAAGAAAAGCTACATCAATAGTTATTGAGATAGAGAAGCTGTACCATTTATGTAACGAGTGATAGAAATCCCAAAGACAACTAACTGGCTTTGACAATAAAGTCATATTTTATGTCACTTAACGAAATGTTACAAAACATAGTCTCCTCTATTTCTGACATGAATTAATCTCTGGCTCTGTTCCTTAACTGTTTTCTAAACTTTGCGAGTTGGTTTCTTTCCTCAACAGAAAAGATCTGGCTGCCCACGGCAGCTGGAAAATTTGTTTCTGTGTTGAAGTCTAATAAAAAAAGAATACTTTTCATACAGTATTGGAATGCAAGCCTTTGGATTGATTAGGCCATGTGTTAAACTCTGGATTTGCCAGGGGAATGTTATGAGTTAATTGGATCTAGCTTGGAATTCACTGAAATTGGAAAGGGGTTTGAGATTATCATGACTGACCTATACAAATAAGTGTCCCCTTGAATCTAGTGATGGAAATGAGCTCCCTATGAATCAGAGAAATTTAGTGGAAAGGGGAGGATGCCTTGGTAATGCAGGTACTATAGGAAGTTTACATACCTACACATTGTACTTCCTATCCCCCTCTGCTCTGTTTTATTTTGATCTTTTTAAATTATTTTTATTATTTTAGAGAAAGAGTGAACATGAGCTGGGGAGAGAGGCAGAGGGAATAAGAGAGAAAATTTTAAGCAGGCTCCACACTGAGCATGGAGGCTCGATTCCATGACCCTGGGATCGCAACCTGAGCAGAAATCAAGAGTTGGACACTCAACCAACTGAGCCACCCAGACATCCCTATTTGGTTCTTACTTTACTAGAAGACCTTATATATTATTTTTCTATTTGTTTTCCATATTTCCACGATTAAATGTGAACTCTATAAATGCACATATTTTTTTGTCAGGTTTCTAATTGATAAATCCCTAGTTGATAGTCCATAAATATGACCTGAATAAATGAAAGAATAAATCAAGGAAGAGAAAGGAATCTAGGGTTGCTTTCACAATATGTATGACTATGTGGATTTCGTGACTTCTAAATACTCAGGAACTGGGTCAAAGATCATATAATCAAGGTCGGACACCTCCAGGTTACCAACTATTCCGGAAAACTAAGCTAAGAGGTTTCCTAGGATATAGAAATTTTGGTGATAAAATTGGGACAGTGTCTGGAAAACTGGGATGATTGGTCACCCTACTAATGAGGTGCCTGAGAGAAATAAGTCCAGAGAGTCAACAGGCTACGGGTTGTAGAGTTTAAAAGAAAGATCTAGACTACAAATATGTATTTGTTGAGTCATGGACATTTAAATACATGATTTTAAGAAGGTAGCTGAGTTTTCCCAAGGTTATGTAGATGTGGAAGAGATAATTACATTTCTGCCTAATGCCCAGGGTATAGGCTTAAAGACCACGGTGCATTTTGCTTTGCAGATGAAATGTGAGCTCTAGAAGAATGGTCTAAAAGTTTCATAGATCTATCTCTGTTCTTGTTTGAAGGTCAGAGTTCAATGGGGTTTTGAAGTGTCTACTCTCTCAAGATCAGCTAATTAGGAAAGAGTCCAGGAAGAAGCCTTGGTATGAAAGAAAATAAAATATGATGGAAGGGATATCTTAAGAGACAAGAGAAGTGGTTAACAAGCAGATTTGGTTTCTTGGAAAGGTAAACAAACTTTTTAAGATGAAGAACCCTAAGTTTCCCTCAGTTCCATACTCAGAAATGAGCCACGTTAAAAGCAATGTTTTCTTTGCACTGCTGGCAGTGGAGCCAGTTGTGGTCGATCCCCAGTCTTCAAGTTGCATTGTAGGTTTGCCAATAATGTGAGCATTTAATACTAGAGTTGGAGGTTATTAGAGTCTATGAAATACTGTCAGTGACACTGAAAGGGCCAATGGATATATGGGCCTCAATTATATCATAAAACACTGTCTGGGATTCTGTGGGGGAATGCATTAGTGTAAATTATTATATTTTTGAAAATTTGTCTTTGTCTACCTTCAAGAATTTCTGAAAATTGTCTGATAAGTCTTGTGTATGTTTTATACAATTCTGTTCGGTATCGGACTCTGTTTAAATATATTGGATTTGGCCACTCTCAGATATATATTTTTTTCTTCCAGTTTCAGAACTAGAAAGATTTAGGTTTTTTTTTTTTTTTTGGTTTGTTTGTTTTGTTTTGTTTCCATAGAATAGAATGAGAGTTGGGAGAGCAACTTGAAAACCCCAGTGGAATTTTTTTCTGAACCACAGAAGTAGGGATTGAAGCAGAAAAGGCTATGATTATTTGAAGTACTTTACATCCATGTCTCTCTTCAGAGAAATGTTTTTTTTCTAACCTGTGCTGTCCAATTTAGCAGCTACTAGCTACCAGTGGCTCCTGAGCCCTAGCATGTGGGCTAATTCAAATGGCAAGGGGCTCTTAGTATAAAATACACACTGGGTTTTGAAGACTTAGTATAAAACAACACAAAATACCTCAGTTGTATTTAATATTCACTTGATTTAAGAAATTACAAAAATTAGAGTATTTTAAATGTAAATTTAAAATTAATTGATATGTTGATTACTATTAAATTATTTAATTTATTTATTACGTTTAATTCAATGTTGAAAGAATATTTTGCATTGTGTTATAACAGAATATGAAAATAAGTTTCACAAGACTTTTTTTGCTACTTAATGTATCTCCTAGAAAATGTAAAAATATATAATTTATATTTGTGGCTCATTTTATTTCTATTGGACAATATTGCTGTACATTTTACTCCTTAATCTCTCTCAGTTCAATTACAAACAAAATGAGAGAACATAATGTGTGTGTGTGCGCATGTGTGTATGTTGATAGTATGATTAGAGTTATTAACAGGTTAGTAATCATGTTGTTTTCCCTCATCTATGTAAAGCTTTTATCTGACCCTGAATTTAAAATATTAAACACCAGTCGGGGCGCCCGGGTGGCTCAGTCAGTTAAGCATTCTACTTCAGCTCAGGTCGTGAAGGAGCCCCGTGTTGGGCTCTGTGCTGACAGTTCAGAGCCTGGAGCCTGCTTCAGATTCTGTGTCTCCCTCTCTCTCTGCCCCTCCCCACTCACATTCTTTCTCTCTCTGTCTCTCAAAAATGAATACATGTTAAAAATAAATAGATAAAAAATTAAAATACTAAACAGCAGTGATATAACATGAAAGCACCTTTTGCATCTTTATACACATAAAGTGAATTAAAAACATTTTTTTTTTTTGGTTAATGTTTATTTATCTTTGAGAGGGAGAGAGACAGAGTGCGAGTGGGGGAGGGGCAGAGACAGAAAGGAAGACAAAGAATCCAAAGCAGGTTCTAGGCTCTGGGTTGTCAGCACAGAGCCCAAGCATGGCTCGAACCCAGGAACCATGAGATCATGACCTGAGCCAAAATAGGACGCTTAACTGACTGAGCCACCCAGGTGCCCCAATACACATAAAGTGAATATTAAATAGAGGACATTATGAAATGGAATTGCTATTTCATCTTTAAATAGAGAACATGTTTTGCAGGAGTATAAAATAAATCTTAGAACATTTTATCCCTTTATACAACATTCTCTTAAGAAGAAAAAACAATTTAAAGCATACATTGCACATATTACAAGTATTATTATTATTTTTAAAAGTTTTAATGTTTTAGCTGATCTATTTTATTTTATTATTTTATTTCATCATGATAAGTGTACTCTTTAATCTCTGTCACCTATCTCACCCATTCCCTCCACCCACCTCCCCTCTGCTAACCATCAGTTTGTTAGCAGACTACCAGTTTGTTAGCAGTTTGTTAGCAACTATAGTTGAAAGTCTTTTCCTTGGTTTGTCTCTCTCTCTTTTCCCTTTGCTCAATTGTTTTGCTTCTTAAATTCCATATATGAGTGAAATCATATGGATTTTGTCTTTCGTGACTGACTTATTTCACTCCGTACTATACTTTCTAACTCTATCCATGTTACTGTTTCCAATGGCAAGATTTTCTCTTGTTTTATGGCTGAGTAATATTCCATTGCATATATATGCACCACTTCTTGATCCATTCATCTATCAATGGGCACTTGGGCTGCTTCCATCATTTGGTTATTTTAAATAATGCTGCAACAAACATAGGGGTGTATGTATTCCTTTGAATTAGTCTTTTGGTATTTTTTGAGTAAATACCCAGTAGTGCAATTCCTGGATCCTAGGGTAGTTCTATTTTTAATTTTTTGAGGAACTTCCATACTGTTTTCCTCAATGGCTGTACCAATTTTGCATTCCCATCAACAATGCAAGAGAGTTCCTTTTCCTCCACATCCTCACCAACACTTGTTGTTTTGTGTGTGTGTGTGTGTGTGTGTGTGTGTGTGTGTGTTAATCATTCTGACAGGTGTTTTGCTTTGCATTTCCCTGATGATGAGTGATGCTGAATATTTTATGCTATTCTATATTAGAAAATATAGAGATTGTCTTCAATTTTATAATGATAACAAATATTTACATCATTCTTTCCATGAAAGGAATTATTTTTTTTAAGTAGGCTCCATGCCCACAGTGGAGCCCAATGTAGGGCTAAAGCTCATGACCCTGAGATCAAGACGTGAGATGAGATCCAGAGTCAGACGCTTAACCAACTGAACCACCTAGGTGTCCCTGAAATGCTTATTAAATGCTTATGTGCTAGGTACTTTTCTAAGTTGAATTCTCACAACAAACCTATGAATTGTTGACTATCAATTCTCTTTTTTACAGATCAGGCAACTGATAAATATAGAGGGTAACTAACTTGTGTAACTAACTTGGGTCTCTCAGCTAGAGAGTAGATTGGGAAAATGTTTATTCAAGTCTTTGGCTCATTTTTAAGTCAAGTTTTTTTTTTCAGCGTTAAGTTGTATAAGTTTTTAATATATTTTGGATATTAACCCTTTATTGGATGTATAATTTGTAAAAATCTTCTGCCATTCATTAGGTTGCCTTTTCATTTTGTCAATGGTTTTCTTCACTGTGCAAAAGCTTTTCAGTTTGATGTAATTCCATTCATTTGTTTTAGCTTTTGTTGCCTCTGCCTGAGTTGGCTCATCAAAAAAAAAAAACATTATGAGAACTGGTGCCAAAAAGTTTACTGCCCATGTTTTCTTCTAGGGATTTTATGGTTTCAGGTCTTACATTCAAGCTTTCATCCATTTTGAATTCATTTTTGTATATGCTATAAGATAGTGGTCTAGTTTCATTCTTTCACATGTAGCTGTCCAGTTTTCTCAAAACCATTTATTGAAGAGACTTTCTTTTCCCCATGGTAAATTCTTGCCTCCTTTGTTATGTTGGCTATTATGAAATCTATAAAAAATAACAAGGGCTGCAAGTATGTGGAGAAAGGGAACCCTTATGAACTGTTGGTGGAAATGTAGATTGGTGCAGCCAATGTGAAAAACAAGGTAGAGTTCCTCAAAAAATTGAAAGTAGAACTACCATAGGATCCAGCAATTCTAGGTCTGGAATTCTGAAGAAAACAAAGCACTCAATTCAAAGAGATTTATGCACTCCTACAGGTACAGCATTATTTATAATAATGAGGATATAGAAGCAACCCAAGTGCCCATTGATAGATGAATAGATAAAGATGATGTTATTTACATACACACACACACACACACACACACACACACACACACGAGGGAGTATTATTCAGCCATAAAAAGAAGGAAATCCTGCCATTTGCAGCAACATGGATGAACATAGTATAATGCTGAGTGAAATAAGTTAGACAGGGAAAAACAAATGTGATATAATTTCACTTCCTATAGAATAAAAAAAAAAAAAAAAAAAACCTGAACAAATGACCAAACAAAACAAAACAGAGGCAGACTCAGAGCTACAGGAAGCAAAGTGGTCATTACCACAGTGGGGCCGAACTGGTGTGCAGGCATAATAGGTGAAAGGGATTAAGAGGTACAAACTTCGAGTTACAAAGTAAATAATCCATGGGAATACAATGTATGGCATGGAGAATATAGTCAATAATATTGTAAGAATTTTTCATGGTGACAGATGGTAACCAGACTTAACATGGAGATCATTTTGTAATGTATAAAACTATTGATTCACTATGATGCATACCTGAACTAATTGGATATTATATTTCAGTTATACTTCAATACATTAAAAAAAAAGAGTAGATTAGGGATTCAGCCCTGGAACTAAAGTCTCTACCTGATCATCATGATATACTCTCTCTCCTAAATGATATTTTGATATTTTATATCTAAACTATTTTGATGTTGATAAAATATAGTCCACTATAATTAAGTTAAACTTTGTACATATATACACAATTTTATATATATATATATATATATATATATATATATATGCGCATATGTGTGTATATACACACACACACACACACACAACTTAAAACAGGCTAACATTGCTAACATTTACTGAGTACTGGCCATGTGCCAGAGACAGTATAAGAACTTTACATTTATTACCTTGTTAAACTTTACAACAATCCTTGTGAGAGTTGTGATCCCTATTTAAGGGTGAGGAAATTGAAAACTCCACAGGTTGAAAGCACAGCTCGGGCTCAAGCCCTGATTGTGCCTGAAGCCAAAGTCCTGCTCTTTACTACCGTAAATCTGGAGACAAGTTACAAGATAAAATCTTGGATCCTTGGAGACAACCAAAGGTATAGCGGTTATGTGAAGTTAAAATACAGGGCTGGCTGCAAAACTTAATATGAAGTAAAGAAAGACAAGCCACTGGGTGTAGGAACAGAGAATTAGATGGGAAATGAGTGAAAAGGTACAAATAGGATATAAGCTACTTAAAAAAAATTTACATGTAACTACACAAATGGGGGTAAAAAGAGTAGAGACATGACCAGGTGGTAATGATAGAGGAATACAGGTAAAAGTCACAGATATCACAGTATATTTTCCTTTGAAGTTACTAAATATAGAGCATCTCTATAATGATCATCTTCACAATCTTTACACTAGCTTGAGATATTCACATTTGTTTTAACTAGAAAACCACTCTAAGCACCTTCTTGAATATAAACTGCTGTTGATTCTTTAAAATATGTGTCTGAGGCCCTAAAGCAGATTTTCACATCAGTAGCAACTATAATGCTCTTGTTACTTTTGTTACCTTTTGGTGATTTTCACTTGTAGGTTGGTTGAGGCATACTATACAAAACAACTGCCTTCTAGAAGAAGATCCAGTCCATTGGGGAATTAGTGAGATAGGGATGTTGGAGGTTAGTAGAATAGACATTTAAAGATATTCATAGGTTGTGCAGTATAGAAGGTTATAAAACCACAGACAGATCTCTTCACTCTATCATTTTTTCACATGGTCATTAGGACACTGTGAACTAATCACTCTGTAGCATAGAGGATAAACTCAGATTATGAGCAGTCTACAGCAGGTGTGTGCAGCTATGTGCTTACACTTACCAAAAGTTTAATTAATAATGGCAAAGAAATGAAATGAATGTTACTTATGAGGACTGTGTTAGGTTTAGATGCTGAATGTATTATAACATGGTACCCTTACCGTGACTCTATGAAGTATATATTGCCCCCTTTTTGTATTTGGGAAACTAAGGCACAACAGATTATACAACTTGCTATAAAACAGATTATATAACAGATTATATAACTTGTCAAATATCACATAGCAAATAATTGATGAAGCTGGGTTAAGACACCAGTCTTTTTTATGTCAAAACCCAATTGTTGCAAAGCAGTGGTTCCCCAGGGGAGTAAAACTTAGCCAGAGACTTGCTGATTTTCATGCATTTAGTCCTTCAGAAAGCTCTTATGGTATCAAGTTTACGGCTGGTTCCATTCTTGATACATAATGGATTAAAAGCTGCTGGTATGGGGCCCCACTTTTAGAAACACTATTATCATAACCAAAAAGTATTTATTTTGACCTTGTCTCAGAATGATTAACCAATAATAATTACCAGATACTTCAAAGATGAATAGCATAGTGGCAGATACGGGCCACAAAACTGAATGTTTTCTACTGTTTAGTACAAAGTGTATTTTCGGATAATACTGTCTTGTCTTTATATTTTAAGTAACTGTTGGGATGAAAGCTTCTCCAACTTTGATATGTTTTTACAGTGGAAATTTATATTAGCTTCACACCCCTTCTACTCACTCTGTCTCCGGGACCTGGGGGGCAAAGGCGGGGGGAAGTGACAAAATAGGCAGTGAATTTAGGAAGAGTAATCTGTGCATGCTTGGCTTGGCATTGTCCTTTCCTCTTGGGGAGCTGTTAGCCTGCAGAAAGCACACTTTCTCTTATTCCCCAGAGCACAGCTTCCTGAATAAGGCCAACCCTGCTGTGACTGGAGGATTGTGATTGCCCATTTCTGGGCTCAAATATCAGGTGCATTTCAATCTCATATGAAGTTCTGTCTCCCAAACTAAACTCAATCAGCAACAAAGATGATATTTTAGTCCCTACATTATTGGGCTTTTTCTTTTTCTCTCTTGGTTCAGAAATTGAAAGAATAATATAGGTGGTATTTATTTTATCATTCAAAGCCCCCAATATTTGGTATATTTTCTGAGACAACCAAGGAATGAAAGAGGCAGTGAAATTTACAGACATAGCATGTGGAGAGGCTTTGGGCTTCCCTGTATGAACAGCAAACTGATTTTAGCAGCTTTTCAATACTTATCAGAGGCTAGGTGGGATTTTGTAGTTGTGAGGGTTAAGAGGGCCACCTGATATTTGATCTCGGTGAGTGACTGTGCTCATATTGACTCCATACATAGGTCCATGACTTTTTTCATGGAGACCTCCATCCCCATAAACAAGTACAAAATATCATTCCCTGAGACCAAAAGTTAAAGAATACACAATCTGTCTAATCTAAATGCAGCATAGGGGTGAGAGCCCTGAACAAGATTTCCAGCTGGCTGGCTGTGCCTCAGATTGCAGCCTAAGCTGCAATACAACTTTTCTAGGAGGTATTGACTTATGCTGAGGGTGGACTGAAGGGGAGAAACTTTAGGATAAACATGGTGGGGGGGGGGATTTTAATGAGTTCCTTAGAGGGATCTAGGGGCACCTGGCTTGCTCAATTGGTAGAATATGTGACTGTTGATCTCAGGGTCATGAATTCAAGCCTTGTGTTGGGTGTAGAGCTTCCTGAAAGAAAGAAAGAAAGAAAGAAAGAAAGAAAGAAAGAAAGAAAGAAAGAAAGAAAAAAGCAAGAAAGCAAGAAAGGAAGGAAGGAAGGAAGGAAGGAAGGAAGGAAGGAAGAAAAGAAAGGAAAGAAAGAAAGAAAACCTCTTTAGAGAGGTCTATGAGTATGGGAATTAAATGGCCAGGGGCTGTTTTCCCAGTTACTAGAAAGCAGTAAGACTCTACCTTTTATTTTGTTAGCCCCAAGAAAAGCCTAGCCTGACTGTGTAAAATTAGGGGCCCCAACTTCTGTCCTTCATTCAAGTACAGGAAGAAAACTTTGGAAAGACCGACCTTAAATTCAAGGGAATAATTAGTGTTGGGTGTAGGTGTTGTCCATTCCCTGAGGGAATATACCTGAGAAAGCTTCAAAAATGAACACAGACGTAAAGACCATGACCTCAGGAGCACACAGCAGGCTTACTAGTTCTCACAGCACCCATAAAGACAAATTTCAGAAGCATCAGTAGGAACTTCCAATCAGAAATCTGCTGAAAGTGATTTTGCAGTTAAGCAAATGTGAGACAAAGAGAAAGCCTGTATCTCAGGCTTAAACAATTCCCTAACAAGAGACAATTATAGACATCTTTGTGGGGCACACACTAAATTTTTTTTCCACTAAGCACTTTAAAGTACTTTTCCACTAATACTTCAAAGTAATAGACAGAGCTCAACTTCAATGAGGACTAAATAAAGTTCCTGAACCCATACCTCACAGGAGGTAGTTTGAATACACTGAATCAAAAGTATATTTCTTGGCTCAGAGACTCTTCCTTCATCTTCAAAGCACAACATTCCACCTTTGCTTTCATTATCACGGCTCTCTTCTACTTTGAACCTCCTGCCTCCCTCTTCTGTGGACACTTGTGATTATACTGAGTCTACCTGGATCGTCCAGGATAATCTCCCCATCTCAAGACTATTAATCAAATCTACAAAGTACCTTTTGCTGTATAAGTAATATATTTATAGGTCCAGAGATTTGGATGTGTTCATCTTTGGGGATCATTATTTACCCTACTACAGGAACAAAAAGTGTCTCAAATAAGATCTTGTGAATAGTGTTGTCATATCTACAATGCAACTCTTCAAGAGGAGATGAATATCTTTATGCATTTTGTGATTAGACATTTTTAATTGTCATTTAATCTAATTAAAGAGATTTTGATATATTAGTGAACATGGTTGGGCATAATTTGGGATAAAAAATAGAATAAGGAAACATTTTTCATTCTTGACTAAAGAACGGCCTTGGAGGGATGCCCAGGTGGCTCGGTTCATTAAGTGTCTGACTTCAGCTTAGGTCATGATCTCACAATTTGTGGGTTCAAGTCCCATGTCGGCCTCTGTGCTGACAGCTCAGAGCCTGGAGCCTGCTTCGGATTCTGTGTCTCCCTCTCTCTCTGCCCCTCCCCTGCTCACACTCTGTCTCTCTCTCAAAAACAAATAAACATTAATGGCCTTTGATTTAATGTGCTATTATGAGTCATTTCTGAAGTTTGGAGGCCAAATGTGGAAACAGGAAGGGCTCCAAAGAAGCAGTGACCTCATGGATAATGTAACACGGATCCCCTCTCCCAACAGGCCTGAGTACACACCAGGATGATCTAAGAGCAAGGATTTTTCCAATAGGTTAAGAGAACTAAAAGCTGGGGGATATTAAGAAAGACTTCTTCCCCAGTTCTAATAAGTATTTCCTTCTTTGCTTAAGATGTATAACACATGGTCTTTTTCTACTCATTTACTCAATACACCTCCTCTGGGAAGCTGGAGTGTTTTTTCTGGATGGCACATTGTGGGAGAAAAACTGGGAGGGCTGGCTCGACGTCAGCCTTCTAAAGGCTTTGGAAGCTCACCGGCTCACATAGAGCAGTGGTCTCTTCTTTCCTTCCAGGGCCAGTTCTCTCTGTGTGGTAAGACACCTGCTGTACTCCAGCACTGTTGTGATTTGGTAGGTATGTCTGTTTAATTCTATGATTCAATTAGTGTACCTATTGATATTAACTTTAAATCCCATACTCCAAATAACTTTTAAAACTTATGGGTATATGGAATAATTGTAATAACTAATGAAGACCATCACTATGGGAAAAATACAGACCTATACTTTCTGCATTAGTGAAAACACTAAAAAACAGATTAAAAAATATATATATTAAGTTTGTAAAGTATGATGAAAACTTGGCTAATAAATTACCCAGTACATTTAATCTCACACGTCACAAATCTCCAAATGAGAAAATGCACACTACATTTAACCTCATGAGCTAAAAAACTCCAAATGAGTTTCTCTGCATTGGCAATGACACAAGGAAAAAATGCTTTGTTGTGCATTTGCTAACTGTGGGATATTACTTCTTGTTTCATAATGAAGTCAGTTGATATAGTCTTTTCTCCTTTGCATTTTGGATTTCTTTAAAAAAGTGTCAAGAAGGTACAAAAAGCATATTAGGTGAAGCTAAAGAAAGTAGCATCAAAACAGAATGATAATGATAGAAAATATAACAAAAATTATCAAAAGATAAGAGCATCAAATAGATGAAAATTATCAAAACCAGAAGTTGGTTATTTAAGAGACCAATAAAATAAATAAATTATATTCAATATAAATCAGAAGAAAGAGAAGTCACAAGCAGAGAATGTTTTTTAAGGGAAACAAAGCTAAATGGAAAATAAAACTAAAGATTACAAGTGCATACAAAAAGGAACTTTGTGTCACTAAACTTAAAAGATTAGATTAAAAGATTAATTTCCTTGGAAAAATAATCAAAAAATCCCCTTTTAAGAAGAATAAAAAATGGGTGAAGGCACTCCTGAGTTCAAACTTCCCCTAGCCAAAATTCCAAAAACAATCTTTTTATAGACAGGCTTATATCAAGAAAGATATGAACCTTAAATTTGATAAGCAATCTAGATAATAGATAAAGTGGAAGAGTCACAAATTCATTTACTGGATATAATAGAACTTTGAAACAAGACAGACATTGAATTGGGAAAGGAAAATTATAGGCTAATATCACTCAGGATATAAATGCAAAATCCTATAAACATATTGACAAAAGGAATTCAGGATTAGCTCAAAAAAAAAGATACATCACTAGATTTACTTGTAAGCAATAGATGACTCATTAATATGTGTCAACATTAAAAGAAAAATCATATAACCAATTTGACTGTAATGATTAGATAGTTGCAAAAACCAGTTGATAATATTCAAACTTCATTGGTGACGGATAAAATGAAAAGCAAAACTTTTTGTAAACTAAAATGTAAGGCTTAACATCCTTAACTTATCATACAAGTGAATCTCTCTCTCCCCTTAACCATTCTCTGTATTTCTATTTTAATAGCTCTTTCAACATCATACTTAAAATAATTGTTTTTCAATTCATTTATTAAATTGAAGTTAGTTAACATACAGTGTAGTATTGGTTTCAGGAGTAGAACCCAGTGATTCATCACTTCCACAGTAACACCCAGTGCTCATCCCAATAAATGCCCTCCTTAATGACCGTCACCCATTTAGCTCATCCCCACCCCATCTCCCCCCAGCAAACCTCAGTTTGTTCTCCGTATGTAATAGTCTCTTATGGTTTGCCTCCGTCTCTGTTTTTATCTTATTTTACCTTCCCTTCCTCTATGTTCATGTGTTTTGTTTCTTAAATTCCACATATGAGTGAAATCATATATTTGTATTTCTCTGATTTTGCTCAGCATAATACACTCTAGTTCCATCCACTTTGTTGTAAATGACAAGAATTCATTCTTTTTGATCACTGAGTAACCCATTGTATATCCATTCTTTATCCATTCATCAGTTGATGGACATTTGGGCTCTTTCCATAATTTAGCTATTGTTGATCGTGCTGCTATAAACATTGGGGTGCATGTGCCCCTTCTAATCAGCATTTTTGCATCCTTTGGATAAATTCCTAGTAGTACAATTGCTAGGTCATAGGTAGTTCTATTTTTAATTTTTTGAGGAACCTCCATACTGTTTTCCAGAGTGGCTGCACCAGTGTGTACTCCCACAAACAGTACAAAAGTGTTCCCCTTTCTCCACATCCTCGTCAATATCTGTTGTTTCCTGAGTTGTTCACTTAATGGAAGCAATTGACATTAGGAGTGATTGATTTGATTTTGTAATATTGCAGAAATTCTTGCCAATACAACTTGTCAGTGAAATAAATCAAGACAAATAAATAAAATATATGACTAAAAAAGAAAAAACCTCAGATAAGTAGTTGAAAAGGATATACTACCACACTTTACTACCTAATAAAGAAACTGAAAAAGGTTTGGTGGATGAAAGAACAATACTTAAAAATAAATCATTTATCTTAAATTGGGAATAAGTTGTTAAAATATGAACTTTTTTAAAAGATAAAACTCTTTATAGCAAATTTGGTTATCCAGAGGTAACTTTTTGTAAAACTGTACAGACTTTGGGCAGTAAAAATCTAAGTTTTAAATTAATTTCTATATCATTAACCATTTTTGTACCATTTATTAAACAATAAATGATACTGTTGAGAGATACCTTTATACTTAATAAAAATACAAAAACTCATTTTGAAATGATATACATCAGCTTCAGAACAGTATTTATTTCTAGAGAAAGAACATATAGGATGGAGCTTGAGGTGACAATATAAGTTTTAAAAACTTTTAAAAGAGAACAGCGTGCCTGAGTGGCTCAGTTGGTTAAGCATGGGACTTCAGCTCAGGTCATGATCTCATGGTTCATGGGTTCAAGCCCCATGTAGGGCTCTGTGCTGACAGCTTGGAGCCTGGAGCCTGCTTCAGGTACTGTGTCTCCCTCTCTCTCTGCCCCTCCCCAGCTCACACTCTATCTCTCTTGAAAAGAGATCAATTTACTTTTAAAAGGGTTTGTTAGACATATTTTGAAGAAATCTGCACTTCCTGATGGCACCAGGAGCAATTGTATCTAACTGTTTTAAATTAGTTTTATTAAACATCTTTCTTTGAAGCCTCACTTCACCATGTTAAGAAAAACATAGAGTATTTTCCTTTTTTTTAGTGTTTATTTATTTTGACAAAGGGAAAGTGCAAGCAGGGGAGGGACAGAGAGGGGGAAAGAGAGAATCCCAAGCAGGTTCTATACTGTCACCACAGAGCCTGACACGGGGCTCAATCTCATGACCATGAGATTATGACCTAAGCCAATATCAAGAGTCTAATGCTTGACTGAGCCACCCAGAGCCCTAGAGTGTTTTAGTTTACAGTATCATTGGCACAATGTGGTGCAAGGCACAAGTGTGGACTCATTTTTAAATTTTCTCCAGAAATATAACCGATCACACTCCACAGTCGCTTCAATATCTTTTTAGCCAGAATTAGGCAAAGTGTCATTTGTAATTGTGAAACATGAAATAGCTGACTAGTCTAACTAGTCCAACTAGTCTATCTTGGTGTCCCTGTGATAATATTCAAATCAAAATGGACAGTAAACTTTTTGGTTTTGTGATAGCCCTATCTTCTATAACATAGGTTTCAGAAAATAATATTTTAGGGGTGTCTGCGTGGCTCAGTTGGTTAAGCATCCAACTTTGGCTCAGGTCATGGTCTCATGGTTCATGAGTTCAAGCCCCACAACAGGCTCTCTGCTGTCAGCACAGAGCCCACTTTGGAGAGAAGTGTACATTTTTTATGAGGCTTCATCTCAATTAAATTCTCACATGAACTACATGATGCTTATTTCCATTTTACAATTAAAGAATAATCAGTTTAATAAAGGTTAAGTAACTTTCTCAAATGTACATAGGCAGATTTTTAAAAATGGCTCTTAAATTGTAGCAGGGATTTAAAGCAGATTTGTTTGATTCCAAATTCTGGAGTGGTTCCACTGTATCTTACTAAACACTAAAACACACCAGTGTTAGGTTATAGCGTCTTAGGTTGGATGTTGAGCTGCTTTGGAGGGTCATTATGCAGAACAATTGATGAGTGACAAAGTACATTTCAACTTATGCTGGGAAGTTGCCATAGTTTCCTGCTGCTTTCGTCCCTGCTCACTGCCTTTGAGCCATCAAATTCTGCTGGAGAAATGATTCTGGCCATAAAACCTGAGATGCACCACTCGGGCTGATACACTCTGACCTAAAACGGGCGGAGGTATTGGTGCACACTGGCAGCTCTATCCACTAAAGTGTTGAATTGCTTCCTCGTGTTCTTGCCCTTAATTTGAATGCAGTCCCAGCTTTGCTTGCTCTCTTAGTTTCTCTAGCTCTAGCTTTCCCTTTGCTTTCTTTCCATCCATTTTCTATGACATATGTCCTCTCTGATGATAAATTTTGATGGAATACACATTTTCATAATTGATTTTTCAGAAAATTCCAACTACCTGCTTTCTAAAATGCAAGTATCCGCAGTGATACTTTAAACATCGCAAAACTTATCAAGATTAAGGAGGTCAACACTATAGGTTTCAATATTTTTAAAAAACTCAGTGTTCACATTTAAAAAAAAATCATAGCTTCATTTGATCTCTACCTATGGCTTCAGAATTATCCTAGGTTTGATTAATGTAACTATCATTTCAGATTTTGGACTTGGCATAATCAAAATTAAGGTCTTATTTTCATAAGATTTTATATATTAGTGAAACCTTACATATCACATTTATCTCCAAATTTTATATATTAAACTCTAAATATTAAGAGGTTCTAATATCATATGAAAATGACCATATGATAATTTGATTATAAATCAAATTTATAATTTATTTTCATTATTATAAATCGCTATAAATTCTGCTGTCTTAATGCTAGAAGATAGTTTATCATGTTGATTAAATACTTGAAGATGTGCTGGGTCTAGGACTTAGGGAACTATGATATCTCTTTCTCTTCCCCTTTGTCACCAATCCTTCTTACTGCATTTTTTTGAGGAGAAAGGATAACATTAAAAATAAGCTCTCGAGTTATTTCTTCTTTCCTTTTTTTAAAGAATACCTTAAGAAGAAGTGAAAAAGAAAGTGTGATGAAATGAATAAAGTGGTTATTTTAATTTTTTTTCCCTAAGGTAGACCAGGATAATTCAGGAAAGTCATCATAATCAATGGAAGTGATGGGAATCCCTATTGTGGACTTCATATATGACCAGCATCCTCATTTAAGCTCATGTAATCTTCACAGCAAACCACATCGTCACAGTTCACTATCATTGTCACCACCATTTTCCAGGAAACTATAGAAGTTGTTGTTCGCTCAAGTGTGCAAATGTGCAGTGAGAATATAGACCCAGACATCTTGGACTATGAGCCTATGCTTGTAATTATGCCATAATACCATGGGGAATTTTAGAAAGCCATTTGCTAAACTGGATTAGCATTTTATACATATGATGTGCACATTGTTTAGTTTGTAAGATATGTGAGACAAGAGCCAACATGCCAATCAGATAGAAGCCACAGAGTCTTGGTATCTTCGTGAAAACCAGGTTAGAAGGTAATTGGGGAGATAAAGGATCATTTGTCGTTTTGACTTAAATATAAAAATAATGAAATACTTGAATTTGAGAAACACCTACACAATATGAATGAAATTATTATTAAATTACTACACTTATAGCTTATAGATCAACTGGTAGAGAAAGTTATATTAGCATATGAATTCTTCTGAGAAACATATTTTTCCTAATTTTATGTAACATCTTTTACTTCATTAGTGTCACCAAAACATTACTCCAAAAGCTGATACTTTCACCAAAGTTGTCCTAATTTTTCAAAAAACCAACTTATTTTTAATATTTGTTTTAACATTTATTCATTTTTGAGAGACAGAGAGAGACAGAGCATGAGTGGGGGAGGGGCAAAGAAGGGGAGACACAGAATCTGAAGTAGGTCCAGGCTCTGAGCTATCAGCACAGAGCCCGACACAGGGCTCAAATTCATTGACTGCGAGATCATGACCCGAGCTGAAGTTGGATGCTTAACCAACTGAGCCACCCAGGCATCCCAGGAAACAACTTATTTTTAGTATGGAAGAAAGATATAAATGACCTGGCATGATTTCTCCTGGCCTGACAGCTGTGAGTTTACCTTCATCTAAGATCCAGAAATACAATAGATATGAGTCAACTGTATGGATGTAATCACCCAGGCATTTAAAGTATTAGGCTTTCTTATTGTATAGTCAGCCCTTCTTTTTCATTAGGACAGCAACTGTAGAAGAAAAAATAATTTACATTCCAAACTGAAGGAAAATAGAGGTCATAGACCTGTTTGAATGAAAGAAAAGCCTGGAATAAGATGATAACAATTTTACCTGCAAGTTTCTGCATTATTCCTTAAAATGGGAAATTTGGGAAGCTTAATCCTAGTTAAGGAGCTGACCAAAGCAGACTAGTGTTAGCATTCAGATCTTTAGTTGCCCAGGAATGGAATGGGCCCAACAGAATATGTGTGATCTGGAGACAGGCATGGAGTGAGAACCTGGACAGAAGTGAATGGAAGCAGACTTGGCTCTATAGTGCATTTGGTCCATAGTGCAGGGGTAGGGTATTTTGACTAAAAGAAAGGGTCAAAATACATAAGAAAGTATGCTGGTAAATATAAGGAAGTCACCTATTCCTAAGCAATCAAGTAAAAATAAGTATAAGTAGGCAATAAGAGTTCTGAAATGAGATTCTAGCTGTAAAATTAGATTTTATAAAATGTATTCAATGAATTCTTGGATTCATCCATCCATGTATCTATCCATTCAACAAAAACCCTTTGTAAGACAGTAAGATGCTAGAGATTCTGCATGAATAAAACAGATATGGTTCCTGTCTTCATTAATGTTAGAGTCTGTAGAAGAATAAATTAAACAAATAATCTTATACGACTAGTTATAATTGAGATACATGCTATAAATGCCAAAATACATGTTATAGGATTAAATGACAAAGAATTAGCAGCATAATTTAATCTATATGGAGTTTTGGATAATGAGTGAATATATCCCTGAGCAAGTGTCACTTAACCTGGAAAACAAGGAGGAGGCCAGGATATGGAACACAGAAAATGAACTTCCCTGCAAACATCGTGATTGTATGAAGAAGAGAAACAAGATCATTTGGGGTTGACTAAAAACAGAGGGAATGGAGTGACATGAAATGATTTTGAAATTATTTTGAAAATGTAAGCAGTGGTCAGATCACTCAGGGAATTTTAGAGCATTTTAGAATAATTGAACTTTGTTAGCTAAAAAATTTTCAAAAGAAGATAGACCCCAATCTACCTATAAAAAAATAACACAGTGTTTCAGGAAAATAAGACTCATAATGCTCAACTTTAATAAATACTCTAACTAAATTAGTAACTATCAAGACAGAAGAAAATCCATTAACTTCTAGGTAGAAAGAAAAGAGTCCCCTCTGATTAGAACTGAAGACAACCACCCTGGGTTTAGACTTCCATCCAGAACATTCAACACTAAAAGGGAAAATAATAATATGCACAAAGTTCTAAATCACAGGAGATATTAACAAGTAATATTAACCCAGTCTCAAAGTAATTCAAGGATAATAACAAAGCAGATATTTTCAAACATCAAGGTAGTTAAGGAATATAGAATCCACGAGCTCTTAAAAAAATCCATTGGGTGAGAAAATGTATTCAGGTATTACACTGAAAGACATTTGGGTTGTTTCCAATCTGTTTCTATTACCAATAATGCTACAAACATAATTTTGCAAGTCCACAAATATGTCTGTAGGATGAATCTTTCAGAGTGGAATTAGTTCCAGAATATTTCGATCCTTAAATTGATATCTATATTTTAAGCTTCATGTAAATTTAGCATCATAGTGACATTCATTAATCCATTATATTTTTAAGCTAGATTTCAAATTTGTCTCATATATGATGGAATCTGTTTTCTTTCTGCTTATGTTTGCGTTTTTTTGTCTTGCAGGGGAGCACACAGTATAATAATAAAGAGAATAATTTCTGATTTTGGACCAGGTCATTAACATAGTGGCAAAAAGAGTTAACATTTTATTAATAGGCAAGTCCTATATTTAATATACAACACTTCCTAGTCTCTTGAATTTTTTGGTTATAAATGTTTTTTCCTTCTAAATTTAAAAAAGAAAAACTCTGCAATGCATATGTATTTGACTTTTAGATTAAGAAACAAATATATCTTTACAAGAGAAAAACATATTAGACTACTACTCTATATTATGTATAACCTGAAGTTTTATGAGAGTGCTAATATATGATCATTTTTAATCTACAAAATGGCAACTGAATATTGTTCAATCTGATACATGAACAAGAAGGATCTTTTGTACCAAATTTAATTTTTCTTTAACACAGGAGTTACTTAATATTCTAAAAATCAGTCTTCTTTCAGCTCTTATGTTATCTCTTTTCTGAAGAGTTTTTCATCTGATGCAAAAAAAATTGTCATTTGTACAAATGGACTCCCATGACATTTTAATATGGTTATACTAATATCTTTTGCTTGTTTTGAAAATGATTTTCTGATTGCAGACACATTTTTATCATTTTACTTTTTAATTATCAGCACTTAGGTTTGTGTTTCCCATACAATAGATACCTAACATATATTTATGGAATAAATAAATGAACACATTGGCATATGTGTGGGACGATATAAATAAAATTAGCTTTATGAGTTGGTCTATATAACTAATGTTATTAAAAGCTTTCTTGGTCCTAAATAATTTCCACATATGATTTATTAATTAACAAATTAAATATTTAGAGTGTCTGTTCTTTGACTTAAACCAACAAATCATTTTTTGAACAAATGCAAAAATAAATAAATATTTTTTTCATTAACCGGCATGAATTGATTTTGTTGAGAGTTTGCTAAGAACAAGTTTTAATTTGTATATAAAAGTATTAGTTTGATGGTAAATTTAATAATATTAGAAATAGAAGACTAATGGGTAATGAACAAATAATTAAAAATTCCACCTATTTATTAGATTCACTTCAGGTAGACCATAAAGATAGCAAAAGATAGACAAGAAAACCAGAGAGTTTTATTAGTGATATCATAAAATAATAAAAATAACCAATCCTTCTTAAGTGTCTACTATAAGATAGGTATGTCTTCAGTTTTATACGTGTTCCTTCATTTACTCCTTATATAGTGTCATAAAATAATTCATACCATTGCCTGCTCTTACAAATAGAGTAAATGAGGCATAGGGAAGTTAGGCCATTTCCCCAAGGTCATGAACGGAACCAAGTAGTAGAAGAGCCAAGACTCATACCCAGATATCTACTCCAAAGCTTGTTGAATCACTATTAGTCAAAGCTGCTCTTCTGGGCTAAATATCTCCTGCCTGACTTTCTAAATCTATCTTTATCCCTCAGAATAGTAACACTACTGACTTGCTGTCTAGGGTTTGGCCAGTAAAGGCTCAATTGCTGTCTAGGGTTTGGCCAATAAAGCACACCAGCAGGAGATGAGATGGTGAGAAGAGAGTGAGGTCAGTGCTCAAATTAAACTATACAATTTTATTTTAAATGTGAACATTAACTTTAAAACAATAACAATGTTGAAACCTATGATGTCCTCTGAATCTTGACAATTTTTTATGTGTTTAAAGTTTTACTGCAGATAATTGAATTTTGGATGGTATATATTTTTGAAAATTCTATCACAAAATTGATTACTCCGGCTCTCCCTTTGCACGTTACTGTGAGTTGGTTTTGCAAAGACCAGAGTTCCTTTAGGTGACATCTCCATGCTATTACCTGCTCCATATTCCAATAACAATTGCCTCCCTTGTACCTTCAGGTTTAGGGATGGTGAGATCCTCAATGTTATTAGCCCCAGGGGTCCTACATTGTCCTTTTTTGGTTTATTTGAACCCTGTACACACTTTGTAAATAGTTTTTTTTTTTAATTAAACTCTTACCAAATTATCTAATTTGGTTGCTCTTCCTCCTTCCTACCAGAAGAATCATGACTGAGAAATCCTTTAATAAAACATTCAAGTATATTTTGAGAAAGGTTATCCCATCATGTCATATGATTATGCTTTTGTTGCCAATACATTAATGCTTAGCATATAGTGACCAGTTTAATTAGATAAGTGCTTATTGACAGTCCATGGAACTTTGAGGCTTTTAATTTAATTAAGATGTTAAAATAATATGTAATTATTTTTAGAGTTCATCATATTATTTCTGTGATGCTGGATGAAAAACTATAGATCTTTCAACAGGCATGCTGAAGAACCATTCTTCAAAATAAGCATAGTTAATCACTGTGACATCATTTCATAAAGTCTGATTTCCATAAGGGTTTAAAGTCAAAATAGGCTATATAAAAGACATATTCACATTTTCCCAATAGTGAAAGACACTATTATCAGTAATTGCTTTTAGTGTTAGCTTAGATTCACCTTACAATCTGGAAAACCCTATTATAAATCTATGATGGAGAACTCATTGTGGAAAAAATAAATACTTGCCTAACAAGTGATTGAAGGAATTAGATATTATTTACTTAGATATTATTTAATATGAAATTATTATTCCCTGAATTCCTGAAAAACAGAGTAAGTACAAAGTTTCCTGGACAATAAAAATATTATTCTTTCCATTATGTCCCACCACTCTAATGGACAAAATGCCAACGAGTATGCATGTTTCTGTAGAATTTTTATAAATGGTATTGTTAAAAAGTTGTGTACATTTACATTGTAGGTAGTTACTAAGGCACAGTGAGAGATATCTCCTTAAAGAGAAACTCCCTTATGACTATAAGGGGCCAAAAAACTGTGGCCTCCTGACCAATGGAAGCCTTGAATGCCACTTCCGTGACTGGCTATAGAAGCTTCCAGGTGATCTCTATATTCTCCCTCTTTTTGCTTTGTGTCTCTCAGCCAATACAATAGTGAAATAGTACAACTGACACCACAAAAAGCAAAACTGAGGATAAGGGTGGGGTGTGCCTTTATTCTCAGTTTTGCTTTTTGTGGTTTCAGTTACCCTCAGTCAACTACAGTCTGGAAGCAAATTATCCTCCTTCTGATATATTGTCAGAAAGTCAATAGTAGCCTAATGCTATGTCACAATGTCTATGCCATTCACCTCACTTCATCTCATCATGTAGGCATTTTATCATTTCACATCATCACAAGAAGAAGAGTGAATACAGTACGATAAGTTATTTTGAGAGAAAGACCACATTCACATAGACTTAATTACATTATATTATTATAATTGTTCTATTTTATTATGTTATTGTTAATCTCTTACTGTGCCTAATTTATAAATTAAACTCTTTTATAGGTATATGTATAGGAAAAAACCTAGTATCTATAGGGTTTGGTACTATCTGTAGTTTCAGGCATACACTGGGGTCTTGGAACATATCCCCTGCAGATAAGGGGGGATTACTGTATGGAGATTGCAACAAAGTGTTCCCAAGACCTAAGGAATGGAGGAACCACTAGATAAAATACCTTAGGGGCACCTGGATGCCTCAGTTGGTTAAGCATCCGACTTTGGCTTAGGTCATGATTTCAAGGTTTGTGTGTTTGAGCCCCGCATTGGGTTCTCTACTGTCAGCACAGAGGGCTCCTTGGATCCTCTGTCTCCCTCTCTGTCGGCCCTTCCCCCACTTTCATGTACTCTGTCTCTCTCTCTTTCAAAAATAAACATACAAAATAAAAGAATCCTAGATCATTGAATGGATGTGTGAAGAAGAGCCACTTACACCAAACAGCTTTGAACTGTGTTCTGTACAAAAATTTGCTATCTTAAGACATTGGGATTTGGGGTATTTGTTGTATTATATTTAGGCTTCTCTGATTGATACAGAAATTTAAGGTACTTTCTTAACTTGATATAAGTGTTCTGCAGGATAATAATAATAATGAAAACATTACAAACTTTTACCAATTATGAAATAATAAAAGCATCCTTATTAAAACTCCATTCAAAATTTTATTAATAGTCCTCAATAATGCATTTAGTCAAGAAAAATAATATATAATAAAGAAAGGACAAAATCAAAATTGTTATTATTGACAAAAATAAAAATTAACAGAATATGAAGAAAAATTTCTAGATAATAAACTTAGTACATAAGTATCAGCTGTACTTCTATGCTACAGCAGCAAGAAGAATGTTTGTTATTTTACCCCAAACGCGACATACAGAAGGTATGAATCTAAAAAAAGAACAACAGAGGACTTAATTTAACAAAAGGTATATAAGACTTTTCTGTTGAAAAATTTACAGTAAAAGAATTTAAAAAAAAAGCCTAATAGAGATATAGGCAATGCTTATGGGAAAAAAATACTTAGTATCCTAAAAATGTCATTTAGTCTCATATTGATCTCTTGATTCACTGCATTTTCAATAAAATGTCAATATGGCTTTAAAGGATCTTATCAAACGGATTCTCAAATTTATGCTGAAGAACAAAAGCCAAAAATTGTCAATAATCCTGAAAAAGAAATTACCTGCTTAGGAAATAGAATGTCCAACTAGTTACTGATTTATTATAAACCAATACTTTCATAAAATTATTAGCATAAGGATATGGAATTAGGACAGAATAGAAATCCCAGAAACATATGCTATGACACAGCCAAATTTGCAGATTTATGGGGGAGATTCACTCTTCTATAAGTTACACATTTGATTGATCATATGGAAAACAATATAGAATAAATTCGGAAAAATATTTAAAACATAGAATATTTTTACCTTCTAGAGTAGGGATTCTTAATATTCAAATAATAAAAACCTTAAAGAAAACCATAAAGAAAATATTGAAACATATGATAATTTTAAAAGCTAACACTTCTCTTGATTAAAATACATTATAAATATGTGAAAAGGTAAGACATAATCTGGAAACTGGCATTTGTAACCAAAGTAACTCAAAATGGAATAGCATACAGAATATATAGAAAACTCCTAAATTTTTAAGCCTAATAATTTAATAGGAAAATGAACAAAAGTCATGAACAGATATTTAGAGTAAAGGAAACATGAATGAACAGTAAAAATATGAAAAGATGCTCAACCATATTAACACAGAGAAATGCAAATTAAAATTGTAATGAAATATTTCACACTCAATAGATTTGCAGAAATGTAATAAGTCTGACAATGCTAAATGTTAGCAATTATGTGGAACAGCAGGAATTATAATACCCTGTTGTTGGGGAGTGTAAATTGACTCAGCCACTATGAAAAACATCCTGGCATTACCAAGTGAAGTTTAATACATACACACACACACACACTCACACAATGACCCTGAAATTTCATTTTTATATGCAAAGTCTAGAAAATAGGCTATACAAGCATCTGAGACATATACAAAAATATCAATAATGATAGCAGTAATAGTAGCAAAAAATAGAAGCAACTTAAAATTTTACCAATAGTAGAATGAATAATATATTAATAATTAATTATAATTAATAATAATTATATATTATTCATTCTACTACTGGTAAAGTTTTAAATATATATGTATTTTATATAAATATAAACATACATGTATGTATTTTAAGGCTATTCAAGTAAAGCAGTGGGAGTGAAGAAGAAACAAAGAAATCAGTAATGGTCTGTGATCAATGTATTGTAAACACTGCTGTGCTTGGACCAGGCTAAAACAATATTTTAAAGATAACAAACAATGGAATACTACAGAGCAATGAAAATAAAAGAATTACAAATAAATGCATCCACATGGCTCAACTGCAAAATTTATATTGAACAAACGTGCAAATAGTAGAGAAACATAGGTCTGATATGATTCCACTTATAAATGAGTCCAGCATAAAAAGAAAAGAAAATGCTTTTAGGGAGGATATACATGTTTATATAACTATATAGTTTGTAAAACTATAAAGAAATGGCAGCGATGATTATCTTAAATTTCAAGAAAGTAGCTTCCTATGAGATTACAGAAAAGCATATATATTCTAAAATTTTTATTACATAAATTTATAATGTATGCTTTAATAAAGCAATGCTATGTACTATAAATTGATGCTTATATACTATAAAACACTTCTACATAATTTAGCCCCTTTGGAGGCTTTCACAACTGTTTCAGTATCTATCTGTACATTTCTGTACCAGGATCACACTAGCTACATTTTTGTTTATTTGTGATAAATGTATATATTTTGATGAAACTAGCCCCTTGTTATCATTTGTATTTTATAATATATGTTACTTCCTTGTTAATTATGGTTTAATAAGGTATATAAAACTAATTTTTAAAATTTCACAGATTTTAATTGGGGTGGCCAATATATAAATGCATTAGTTATTTTCATTTCACTTGTTGACACCTTAATTTATATTTATCAGTAAAGTTTAATGTTAAAGTTGCTTGTTAGGTTAATTAATCCAAAGTTGGCACTGACTGCTGTTATTACAAATCTTATGGTAAGTTGTATCTGATTTGTGTTAAAATCTTAGAAGGCTTGATTAAATTTTTAATACTTTATCAGTCAGTTCTTTGGGTTTGTTAGTAAATGTCATATCATCTGTTAATATTAATGGTGTTTCTTTCCAAGTATCTTCTTGGCTAACGCATGAAGAACACTGTTAAATAATGATAAGTAAGATTATTTGTTGTGTTGTCCCTGACCTAAATGGACATGTATTACATGGCTCAGCTATGCATCATATTGCCTTTGATTTATTCCAGAACTTTTACATGTTTTTATCATGTTAATAGATTTCTTAATATTAAACAGCCTTTTATTTCTGGAGGAAATGATACTTTTTCTCAGTGTGTTTAATTTACTTTTGCATTCTATTTACTAACATTTCAGTGAATAAGTTTTTAAACTTTGTATTTGAGATTGGTCAGTACATTTTTAAATTTATGTTCCCTTTTTAGTCTTTAGTATTAGGGATGCTTGACTTCATAAACATGGGATTATCTATTCATTAAGAAAAGTCATGCACATTAAAATGTATGAGGTATATGATCCAACTCTGTGTTCAGACTGGCCAGAAGAACAGTATGAAGGAGCTGGGGTAGGGCAGCTGTGGAAGAAGCACTAAATAGTAGGGGCACAGGAACTGATTCAGGTTCAGCTCTGAGACTGAGAGGAACAAGAAATGGCAGCTTACATGATTATCATATATAGAGGCTTTAGGTCTAGCTGGATGAAACAGAGCTTAACAATGAAAGGTCAGAAAGTGGTGGAGCGCTGCCATGAAAATATGTAACGTCAGAAGTGTATTTGAAGAGTACAAATTACTCAGAAAATTCCAAAATGAGTAACATATGTAAGGAGTTTTGAACAATTGACACTTAAAAAAGAAAACACTTTATTGAGGTGTATTTGACATAAAATAGCTGCAGTGTATTTAACATACACAACTTAAATGAATTTGGAGATATGTATATATCCATGAAACCATCACCACAATCTACCCCATAAGCTAATTCATTACTTCCAAAAGTTTTCTTTCTTCCTCTGTCTTTTCTTCCTTCCTTCTCTCTATTTTACTTTTTTTCTTTCTTTCTTCTCTTTCTTTCTTTTCATATATTGCATTATATTGTGTATATATGTATATATATATATTTGTTATTTGTGATAACAATAAGGAATCTTAAAGTAAATCTTAAATCTTAAGATATGTTAATCTTAAGAATTAATTAATTAAGAATTAATCTTAAATTCTTAAGAATCTTAAAATAAGATTCCTTTGGCAAACTTTTAAGTAAGTAATACAATATTGTTTGCTAGAGACACTATACTGTATCTATTCATCTATTCACCTATAGATCTAACTGAAACTGACTAATCCCTCCTCCGTCTGCTCAGCCCTTAGCAACCACTCTTTCTCTCCCTCTCTCTCCAAATTTGTTAATTAATCAAAAGTGAAAAGTATTCTTTAAATCATGTGCAAAATATTTAAATAATTATGTATCAAAAATCATTCCTTTGGGGGAAAAAGACAAAATGAAACGCATTTATAATTGTAAATATACCTTAGGTCCTGCTATAATTTTTAAAATCCAATTATGAGAACCATATGCTACTTTAACCCACTTAAAATGTAAGTTAGTTCTAACTAGGTGTTTGTTATACCTCACAAATGATGATGATCATCTTCTAGAGAGAGTCTGTGGTCATTTGCTTTGTATACAGTTTTATATAAAATATGTTCTTCATTTTACTGGAGAGTGCTGCCTCACTGTGGGCAGACTAGGAATCATCGACGTTTGACAAATGATTAGTTTGGGAAAGTATGTCTTCATCAGATTTTACATACACATTTTTCTCACAGATAATATGAAGATATATCTACCCACATTACAAGAAATGTTATAAAAGATGGTATCTTCTCCTGGGAAAACTACTTAAATATAACAAAAAATAGACCTTTTCTGAGTTACAACATCTCCTGGATTTTGCTTCATAAGCAAAAGTATCAAGGTGAAGTAGTGGAAAGATAAATTGTCATAATCATACTCTCTTCTCAAATAATTTAGCACATTTAATCTCTACTAATGAAAAATTCAGAATGTTGTCTATCATAACAAACTCATATCATCACAGACCATTTTTTTCACATTATCTTGACTGATTTTAAAGCTGTCAGTATTTAATCTAAATTGTGAAGATGATGAATTAAATTACATTATCATGGCTGATTTAATCAGAGTGATTATACAAAAAGTTGATGCTAGTAATAGAAATTGTGATAATAATTCAGTAAATGACAATGAGGCCATTACCTATTTCTCTTTTTATTTTAGTACACTTATATCTTCCTTCATAGCATTCAAATAATTCTCCTCAGATTATAAAATTAAGTCACAAAGGACTGTCTAACACATTTTGTCTCTGAACATTAGAAACATGTTATAGAATCATGGCTATTGGTAGGACTCTTAATTCATTCTCTAACATACCTCCACAACCTTTATTTATAGATGGAAAAACTATCTTCATTCTTATCCTCTTCTTATTATCCTCTAGATTTATAGATCACAGAGTTCTTATATAGTGTCGCATAGTGGAAGCAAGACTGGGAAGAAAATCAGAAAACCAGGAAGGACTTTGCCCCATGTAGGCCAACTAATTAGTTGCACATGCTCGTGGGTTTCATTTCGATGTGCATTGGATTCACCTTTCATCAGAGATCATTAAATTAGGCAATTTTCCAGACTTTTTTGAAAATTATCTAAAATAGAATTAGTTTATCCAGCAGTTTAGACTCTGTTTGGTTTGATGCAAATCAATTCAACTCACATCCATTCAATTCAATTGCATTCAAACCCAAGAGCATCCATCACTGTTTTCCATAGGCCCAGTCCTTTGATAAGCACTGGGCTGCCAGAGACCAACTGTAAGAAGCAGGAACGAGAAAAGATTTATAACAACCAGTTCATGACTTCAAAGTCCTCACATCTCTTCCATTAAATTTTATCCCCATCACGGATGTGGATCCTAAGAAATGGCAAAGTCAGAAAAGGTAAACTTGCACGTCTTCCTCCACCTCACCAGGTCCCCTGATAGCTAAATGTGCCCTAATTCTACACCCAGGCCTCCCAGGATGTATTTATTCTAGGCAAAATTCCCAAATCATGACTTTCTCAACTTTCTCTATTATATCAGCCACATTTTTCATTTTCTCTGTGCCTTGTTCTCAACTAACTTTGCTATTGGATTTGGATCAGATAAAACTCTAACTGATTTCTAATTAAAATGTGGTCACTTACTGTCTGTTATTTACATTGTGGATGCTACATTCAGTTTGACAGTTTTAGAATCCCAACTCCTACACTGTCAGTATAGGTTTCCTCCCCAGGAAAGTGTGAATAATCAAGCCAAACTACCAGTTTCATTATGGTGAGTAAATCATTAAATGAAGAAATTTGTAAAATGCTCAGACCTTGGCACTAACAATCTCTTAATAAATATCCTAGTTGTTATGCTTATAATTACTGCTGTTATCTCAATTTAGGCCATTTGAGAAGTAAGAAAGTTTGAGTTTTAGGGACTTCCAAATAGTTGTCAAGGCATGGCCCTCAGACGTGGACTCCTCCACTTTGCCTCACTGCTCTTTTTCCACATAAATATATATGTCAACTCCATGTATTATCATATTTCACCTCTAGCCCTATGAGACACTGATCTGGTACAATCAAAAAACAAATTACAGTAGGTTTGGGAAAACACTGTGTGTGATAACCTCATCTTGAAGGTTTGAGTTTCTATTAGCATATTAAACATACTGAGAAAAACTTTAATAAAGAAATTATATAAATGTTATTATACAATGAATCTAAATAATGTGTTACATCAAATAGTATTTGGGTGAGACTGGCATACCAATTATATAAACACCACTATTAAGTCCATAACTCTTGATGAGACCCTTAAGTGAATAAATATATTTATTTTTATAGAGATTGTAGTCTTATATAACAGAAGTATGTATTTCTTTTATAAATTTAGGCAATGTTTATTTTGAAATATTAACTTACTATCAAGAGACTCATTGTTTAGGATGACAGTGATTTGGGATGTAATTAAATAGCTCCTATGATTTTATGGTAAAATATTTTAAATATGCATATACATAATAAAATAGTAAAAATATTACTTAGTAGAGATTACTTGAGTGTGTGATATTTTATAAGCAAGAAATAGCAATTCAATTTGATCTAGTTTGGCCCACTGCTGGAACAGGTGTGTAACTTGGGAATCAAGGAAGAGTTAAGTACTAATATTTAAGAACAGCAGGGAGAATACTGGACCCAGGAATACCTAGAGTTATTGGCTTCATGACGAAATGTCCCTTTTCCCTGCTTCTTTCAAGACTGGTTTTATTTTATTGCAGTGTGGAGGGTCTTGCTCTATGGGCTAGACCAAACCTCACTGAGAGCTCTTGAGCTCAGCAGTTTAGATTTTAGCTAAGAAAAGACTCTCAAAAATTCAGTTCTCAAAACCTTGGGAAGGGCCTTCAAGGTTTAGTTTCAGTTGGGTGTCCACCATTAGGCCAGAAATCAGAAAACAAGTTCACCCTGTGCAAATGTGTTTATGCCTACAAAACTCCCACCATGAACAGTGCCCAGAAGAGAAGGGTTGATGGGGTCAGCATAGATATTCACTGTACCAGTAGTAGATATCATTATTCACTGAGAAAAGGGGCATGAACTTTAAAATTTTTTAAGGCCAATATCAGCAGGTATTCTTTCCCTGAAAATTTAGATTGCTTTACTTGCATCTGGTGTTTTTTTTTTTAATTGGTCAAAATCCAGAGCCTTTCTATACTTTCTCTGAGTTCCTGGTAGTTTATGCACTCCTTCTCTCTACCTCTGCTTTTGGGCATTCTTAGCCATCCACTCTTGTCAGAAAGCCCAGACTCTTCACTTCTTGGGCAAGGATGGGGTCCACTGGCACAAAGCTGTGTGTGTCAGCAGAGAGTGGGGATTGAGTTTTTCTAAAAGTTTATAGTGCAGCTGCAAGGAAAGACTAAACTGCGTAATATAAGCACACTGCCCCTATAGCCATACCTAATTACATTCCTCCTCTCCCCTCAGTCAGTTTTGAGGAAATCCTCTCCTGTGCACTTGCATAACACCCTGTGTTCACCAACCTTCCCCCTTCCCTACCCATAGGGGCTCATTTTCTACAAGTCTGTATTCATTTATTTTCCCAAAGTCAATTTATTTTTTGAGAAAGGAATTGTAATTACTCAAGTGTTCTCACTATCTTTATATCACTATAGCCTTCTACTTCCACAGTTGCTGATGTGTTGCTTTAGTAATCTTGGTTCTAGGCTGTGGTTTCCAATCTGTTTGATGTATTAGCTATATACATATTTATTAAACATATACTGTGAATGAGGTTCCATGGGAGTTATTATGAAGGTAATGGAGGTGGGTAAAGTGGAGCTTTAGCAGATTGCAGTGTTATACTCATGGAATGGTATAATAATAACGCCAATAGGATTAATAGCTGGCACTTGCATAGCCTCACAATTAGTTAGACACTGTTCTGAGTATCTTATGTGTATTAATTACTCTTATTGCTACAATGACCTCTGAAGTAGCTACTATTATTATCTCTATTACACAGGTAGAGGAACTGAAAAACAGAGAAGTTAAATAATTTGTTCAAGTCACACAGCTCATAAGTGGGATTTAAATCAGGTAATCTAGCTCTGAGTCTCTGCTCTTTAAGAAATATAAATTAGCATAAATATAAGAAGATGCAAAACAATGTTAATCACTGGAGTCCTTACGTGATAAAGGCAGGTGACCTCGTAGGTCTGCTCACTGCAAGTGAAGATGCTATCCCAGGAGACAGGGCTGCATGTCTTAGGGTAGTGGCTGTGGTGGAGGTCATACAGCAGGACTGGGATTTGGGGAAGGGACACAGAGCACGGTGAGTAAATGAAAATGATGAAGGATCTTGAGTAGGGAAAGATATGTTCTTTCCCACAGTTCTTCAATACTTCATTACAGGTATAAAAGACACATCTCTAAAAGAATAATTAGTAATTTCTTATGGAAAGTGGCCACAGCTAGCAGAATGGCCGCTATGAGACCAAAAGATAGAACTCACTTGAATTAAGTGTGGGCACAGAGGAAACTCAGATATTTTAGATATTTGGATATATTCAGTGCAAAATTTGGAATATATATCAAAAGAAAGGCTAAACATTCTGATATATATTTTTTAAAAGCTGAGAATTTTGTTCATGCCAGATAATCTTATGAATAAGTTTGTACATCAATCTAAAAGGAACAAGTAAATGAATAGGTGATTTACTATAGAACCTCCCTAGAAAGCAAGCCTTACACTCTGTGAAAAGCCAGAGAACCCCCTTGAATTCATGCTGTCAGTAAAACTAATTGGAAATGAGCACGTGGCGGGGGGGAATAAAATAACGTGGAGGAATCTGTCTACATTTGGGAAGCTGGATTAGCCATGGATACCACTGAGTGTGCAGAAGTGACATCTGGATAAGTAGGTATATTGGGTATAGCACTAAGTAGATCTTTCCTTTTTAGTCAGGGGTCTCCCTAAAATAAGCCATGGCTGTGAGGAGAGACCCTGATTTGTCTCTGCTTGGTGAAAGTCAGACATAAATCACACATGTGTGATGTCCTGGAAAATTCAAGTAATAGCTAGTTACACAGCTGTAGCATGATTTATGAAGTACCATGGAATTCACAGGAAGGAGTGGTTTCACTCCAAAGTCAAAAAAAGACTTCATAGATGAAGGGGTATTTCACTTGAATTAAAAGATGGAACTAGAGTGTATTATGCTAAGCAAAATAAGTCAGTAAGAAAAAGACAAATACCATATGATTTCACTCATATGTGGAATTTAAGAAACACAACAGATGAACATAGGGGAGGGGAAGGAAAAAATATGATAAAAAGACAGGGAGACAAACCATAAGAGACTCTTAAATACAGAGAACAAACAGGGTTGCTGGAGGGGTGGTGGGTGGGAGGATGGGCTAAATGGGTGACGGGCATTTAGGAGGGCACTTGTTGGGATGACCACTGGGTGTCATATGAAAGTGATGAATCACTTTCAAATGTGATGAATCTATTCCTGAAACCAACACTACACTGTATGTTAACTCATTTGAATTTAAATAAAGAAATTTTTAAAAAGGGGTATGATTTCAATACATGGGAATGTAGAACTTTTCCATTCAAGGGAACAACCAGAAATAACATAAGAAGGAAAGGAAATTGGTACTGGTGTAGAGAATGGTGAAGTGTGAGTTTAGCTAAAACATGGGCTACAAGTCAGGAGGGAAGTCGGTAAGTAATAAAAAGGAAAAGATATGTCCAAGTTCTATTATAGAGAATTTAAATATGAGGATATGAAATAATGTTGGTGTCTTTCTAATTGTGTAATGAAGTAGTAACTAAATATTTTGAACAGAATAGCATGATTGTACTTTAATAAGCTATCTCAAATTCAGGTTGTTCCTAAAATAGTTAAATGCTTAAAGTAATAGTTATAAAATATTTTAAGAACTTACTCTATGGCTTAGGAATTAACTGACTAAGTATATTTTTTAAATCCTCTTATTTGGTTGAATAAAAGACAGATTTATTCTTTTAGAACAGAAGGTTGAAGTATCAAAAGTCTATATATATAGACACACACACATAAAATACTTTTATAATAATAATATTCATCTTGTTTTAATCTTTCAGTTGCTTAATAATCAGTTATCTTTAATTGGGATCATTAATTAAGTCTGTGCTTTGAAAATTATATATGTTTTCCTTCATGAGTTTATGCTTCATAATTCAAGTTGCCAGTAATCCTATATTTTCTCTCATAAGAACAATGAGACTTTGTTATATATGTACACTTATATAATAGCACAAACATATCAGCTTATAAAATTTTACTCGATTATTGTTGGTATAATTTTTATTAGAGATACATATAGTATAAAATACCTATAGTAAGATACCTAGTTTATTATGGCATAATATGGCATATAGATAGTACCTATACTCACAAGACATGAAGTATACATCTTGGTGAATTTTTCTGCAAAGAAAATACAGCTCTGTAACCACCAGATCAAGATGTAGACATTATTGGAACCCCAAATGCTTCCTTGTTTCTCTCCTGATCATTAACCTTTTCCTACAAATGGAGCCATTATTCTCATTTTATAATCATAGATTTTTTTTCTTTCTGCTTTTGAGCTACATAAATAGATGGAATCATGCAGTATGTATTTTGTTTGTTATGCAACATAAGCCTGTAAATTTCATTCAAGTTGTTGCATGTAACAATAGTTCATTTTGTTTTCTTTTTCTTTTCTTTTCTTTTCTTTTTCTTTTCTTTTCTTTCTCTTCCTTCCTTCCCTCCCTCCCTCCCTCCCTCCCTCCCTCCCTCCCTCCCTCCCTCCTTCCTTCCTTCCTTCCTTCCTTCCTTCCTTCCTTCCTTCCTTCCTTCTTAAATGTTTATTTATTTTGAAAGTGAGAGTGCACACATGTGTGAGCAGGAGAGGGGCAGAGAGACAGGGAGAGCTCTGTAAGTGCTGAGCCCCACGTGGGGCTTAATCCCACAAACTGTGACATCATGATGTTGGACACTTAACCAACTGAGCCACCCAGATGCTCCAAACTGTTTTTTAAGTGTTTAATTTCTTTTTTTCTTTTCTGTATGCTAAGGCACTGTGTGACTATATCAATGTCTACTTAATTACGATATCTTTAATTATCCTTGATATTATTTCCAGATCTTTATTAGTATGCAAAGCTGCTAAGAACAGTCTTGTATGTGTTACGCCACGCATAAATGCACTCATTTGTGTTTGGTACTGCAGGGAATGGAATTACTGGAACATAGACTATGCATATGTTCAGCCTTAGTTTAATCTGATTCTTTTTATCTACTCTGTCTAGGGGTGAATTTGTTATTATTCTGGCAGAACAAAAATGACTACTGTGGTTGCTCAGCCAACATCACTGGTACTGTTGTATTTACTACTTCTTTTTAGGGCACTATAGAAATTTCATACATACACTGGGAAGTAAGGTCAGCAAAGTATAATGATCTCATTGAAATTATTTATGAAGGAAGAGGCTTGGAAATATAAATTAGAATTTGCAAACCCTCACATCATGATAAAATTCAACTTAAAAAATTGAATCAAAAGGCAAAATATTCTGGTGGAAAGAGCATGGTTTAGAGATCAGAAGAACTAGCCAAATTCCCAGATTTGTCACGTAATGTCAAGAACTCTGAAAGGTCTGAGATTTTATCTTCTTTGAAAGATAACAATTTATCTGAGTCTAAGTGCATAGACAGAAGATCTCTGGTAAAGCCAGAGACAAAGGAAAGTTTATTACTCACAGAAACACCACTAGCCAGAATATAATACATGTGCTAGTTCCCCAAGCTTTAATCTCTAGAGAGTGACATAAATAGGGCAAGATGACACCTGCACACACAGTTGGTTGCATTTCCCTTAGGGAAATGCTTAGAGAACTCGCATCTTTCATAATGAGCAATAAGCATGCCCTCTCTTTGCTCCAGATAGACACAGTATCTATATCTTCAAAGGCTGTGAGAAAACCTGCCTTTTGCTCCAAAGCGAGACACTATTTCTATCTTCCAAGACTGTTACTACATACAAATGTCCTAGAAAAAATAATTTCGGGAAAAAGTCAGACAGTGACTTGCTAACGAGATAGGCAAAAATGCAGCAGACATAAGGGAGAATTGTCTCCCAACACTGCCCACCCTTTGTTTTTATGCCATTTTGGCTTTTGACAAATTTTCTCACATATACTCTACTCTGTTGGCCACTCTGATTCATCTGACTGGCAGGAGTTATGACAAATTCTGTTCAATTTATCTTCTATAGCATTTACAATCAATAGGACACCAAGCAGCAGAATGAAGCCAGCTTACAGAATTGACCTTACTTGTATCCCTCAGAACCCTGGATGCAACCAGGTCCAAACTGGTAGACTAGACAGGCTAGCCTAGGGTTTCCTTTAGGAGAAAGAAATAGACATCATTTCCAGAAATAGGGTAGAGTACCATTTCAAAATAGGTCTATATAAACCTCCATCCCTTATCTCTTAATAATTTATCATCTAGCAGCCATGACAAGGTAATCTCATTCTGGGAATATCATATTCAATGATTAGTTACCTTATTAAGGAGTATGGACCAAGAAAGAAATAAGTGATAAGGATAGCAGAGAGTCAGACTGTTTTGTGTCTGCTTTGAGGAGGCTGTTCCAAAGCTCAATAGTACTAAATCCTAATGATGATAGGGAGCATGGAAGGCCAGTTGAATACCTTGAATATCATCTCAGTGTTGTGCAGAGTTTGCAATAAAAGTCACATCTTTGTGAATCTGCAAAAGGTTATAAAGCTTACAACACGATAGAGATTAGTTTTAAAAACCACAATGGTATGGCCAAAGTCCATTGTTCCCATTGGAATAGGAGCATTTTCATTTGAAAAAGCATTAACAGTGGTTTGGATACTGGAATATCCTGAGAGAGGGTTAAAGGTCCAATATAGGGAATTTTCCAGGAGTAAATTTTTCCTGGAGTAAGTTTCCTGGAGTAAGGCAACACATCATACAGTGTAATCTTTCTCACCACCAGGAAAATGGATCCACTTTTGGCACAAGACATAAATCCAGCATACAATTATAGACTCTGCTCAGAAACATGGAGTCCTTTACTTTGTGTCCAGGCTATGATGGTGGATGTATTGCCCACATGGTGGCAATCTGGCTAGTGCAGACACATTCAGAAGTTTGATTCCAATTGGTTCCATCAGAGGCTGGGCTACGTGAATGATCTATATGGTACATTTAGAATCAGAAATTTATTTTATAGTTTACAGCCTGATAGAAATTATGTTTAATCTTTCAGTAGTTTTTCAAGTTGGATAAAAAAATAACTTGACTATTTATCGGCAAGAGCCCAAGAGCCAGGAAAAAGTAACAAAGTTCATCACTGAGAGTATTGGCCAGAGCTATAACAGCCTGAGTGTTGTCCACTGAACAGAATGACCATGTCCATTTTCATGAGATGAGCCCAACAATAGCAGCCCACTTTCAGATTTCAGAAGAGTCAGATCATTAGGGAATCAGGCCCAGACATTTAGGGGAACTTCTCTGAGTTGAAGACCCTACTAGTGTAGCACTTGTGCTTCAGATGATGGAATAGGGAATAAAGTTTCCCCCCAAGACATAGCTACCAAGCTGATACTTCATATGAAACCAAAGGCCACTGGGGTGAGGACAGGTGATTGAATATATTATTCAATTTGACAAACAGAGCTTGTTGGGCCTTTCCTACATTGTTTGTGATGAGTCCAAGTTGACCCACCCAAAAATGTCTGGTAAGTCACAGGGGTCACAGGGGTTAAACATTCAGTTTTCATAAGAATCCAGTAGCAACTGAATAGCTGTTTTTCTAAAGTGTTGTGCGTGGTCACTGTGTCTGGATGGTGACAAGTCCAAAAGAGGTACTTCTGTATGGAGGTCCTCTCTTTGCCAGAGGCTCTAATCAGCACAAACATCAATCATAGACTATAGCTCAAAGGGGTGATTAGAGTGTGGTCACAATGGTAGAAAGAATACCACAGTTTGCTGGAAAGCTTTCAACTCAGTTTAACTCTAAGATAATATATCAGGGTAGCTGATATAAAAGCCCAAGTAAAATCCCTAAGTGAGGCACATCCATCTCCAATACATAGAGTCCAATCAGATGCTCGGCCTCCTTTTTCTTGGTTGGGGGTGAAACATACAGCAGCTTTTCACTGACTCCAGAAACACAGGAGATTGGTAGAGAACTGTCTCCTTACACCTAGCAGTTGTAAACTTTAAGAAAGATTCCACACATTTCTGGCCTTCAACGTCCTTCTACTACATAAAATGGAGACATAAACTTTGGAGCAGATGTCTATACAATTCCTATCATCGTATTTGTTCAATAAGTTGAGCAGAAAAATTGTGCTGAAGAGAGAAAGTTGTATGGATACATACAATAATAAAATCTCTGTGTGGATTAAGTATTGAAACTTTCAGTTACAATTCAATATTGCTATTTAAGTAACTGATCAATTATTCCCAGCAATGAAAATTTATTGTATCATTCACGACTCAGTGCTGATTAGAAAAAAAAAAACATTTAATTGATGGGGGGTGGGAGGGAGGAGAGGGTGGGTGATGGGTATTGAGGAGGGCACCTGTTGGGATGAGCACTGGATGTTGTATGGAAACCAATCTGACAATAAATTTCATATTTAAAAAAAAGAAAAAAAATCTCTCTTTAAAACAAAATTTTAAGATCTTCTCTTAAAAAAGAAAACATTGCCCTGCTTGTATGTTTTCTTTGGTTTAAGTGTGTGTGTGTGTGTGTGTGTGTGTGTGTGTGTACATATATATATACACATATATGTATATATATATATATATGTATACACACATATATACACATATATCAATAAAAGCAGGCACAACTTGTGATGAATAAAAACAAAAAAATCAAGTCTGTTTTTTTCTAAGTTCACCTGATGTGCTGGGAAATATTATTTGTGCTTTTGTGTTTCCTTATCTTTATTAAAACTAACAAGCACTTAGAAATAATTTTGTAGATTCTTAACTGTTAAACTTTTTCACTTCTTCATATTAGTTTGTATAATTCATTCATTCATGCACTCATCAAGCATACCAATGCATCACCAGCCATTCCTGGATTCCACCCACCTATCAGAAACTTGGAATGATCATATGGAAATATAAGGAATAATTGTCACTGACCAGATATTAGCAATATAATGATGGAGACCAATCCATGGTGGTGCAAGTAAGAATGCTAAGTGTAAAATGATGTTAAAGAGAGGAAGGATGAGTTAATGTGAGCTAGAGAGGTTAAAGAATGCTACAAAGGAGAAAGTAAAATTTAAAGAAGAGTTAAATGTATAAAAGACAGAAAAGTGGAACTTGGAGAGCATTTCACGTGAAGGAAAACATACTCTAGCTCAAAGGGTGTATCACTTGAAGAGTTCTGTGATCTGTGAAGAGAACAACATGGCTTTAGGAAAGCTGCTGCCATAACACTGGCCCAGTTTAAAAAAAATTTTTTTTAACGTGTATTTATTTTTGAGACAGAGAGAGACAGAGCATGAACGGAGAAGGGTCAGAGAGAGGGAGACACAGAATCTGAAACAGGCTCCAGGCTCTGAGCTGTCAGCCCAGAGCCCGATGCGGGGCTCAAACTCATGGACCATGAGATCATGACCTGAGCCGAAGTCGGCCGCTCAACCGACTGAGCCACCCAGGCGCCCCTACACTGGCCTAGTTTAAATATCCTTGGATCATGAGTAAAAACCTCATGGTTGATCCAGATTTGAATTTGGAAGATTGTGGAACACATATTTAATAAATACTTCCATATAAAATCAGCTGTCAGATATGGCATTAATTACTACCTGATATTTGTGTTCCACTCCCATTAAACAGTTTTGCTCTAAGAAGTTGCTTGTTATCTCTCATCTGTCACCACCACACCCTTACATCTAAGTAGGGGTGTGTAATTAGTTCCTGCCAATGGAAGGTGAGGGGTAGTGATGTGTGTTACTTTCAGACCATCTAGATATGGTTAAGAAGTGAGGATACCTGTATGTGTTTCCCATGGTCTCTTTCCCCAACTATTGGCTGAACAGATGATCTCCAACCTCTAGAAAAAGGCAGAGGCATGAGACGGAAACCTGGTTCCCTGAATGATCATGTGAGAAAGAGATATATACTATTGGGTTAAGCCACTGAGATTTTGGAGTTTATCTTTACAGCCACTAGCTAATACAACAGTACATTTGTCTCAATTTACCAGACAACTAAATTTGAATCCCAGTTATATTAAAATGCCATATTTTTATACTACCTTAAAAAGAGAGCAACCAAAATGTGACTTAATACAACTTAATAATATAAAATTCCTTTTAATATTCCATTCTTTGAAAAGTACTAAAGCAATAGATCAACCTTTTCAGAAATAACTTTTTGTATAGAGGCAAAAAAAATATCATGTAGCTTAGGAAAGCCTTATAATCTGATGAATGGTGTGCTGGAATTGTAAGGGTAGACAATGCAGGGAACTTTGCCAAAAATGTTTATTTCAAACTCCACTGCAAGGTGATTTAGGATGCATTTCCTTTTTATAGCCTCATTGTAGGCAATGTCCAGTGTCTTTTAGCACACAATTTAGCTGCTTCAGTAGATTTTATTGCTTCTTTCTAAATTTGTCAAGTTGTCCTTTGCCTTTGGCATCAACTAGAATGGATGGCAAGAGAATTGCCTCCAGTTGTGATTGCTCTGTTTCTTTGGTGACACCCCACCCCCCTAGTGTTAAAGCTTTTCCCTAGTGCTGTATCAACACTCAGATTCAAAGATTGCTGTGTTTTGTCCTTATTTGGCTAGGGTATCATACCCTGCGCTCATCATTTCAGACAGCTGATCCTTTGTCATAGCGCCCTTATGTCCTAAACACTCAGTGCATTATTTATATTACCAACAAACAGAGCTGATTTCAAAATGTGGCACTCTGCTTTATTTTACTCTCTCTCTTTTTGCCACTTAACTAGTGAGAGGCACAACTTTTTAGTATCTGAAAAGGTGTGAGTATTTTTAGCTTAACCGGGCACATTCAATATAGACTTGTAAATTTAAAATCTGCAATATTTTCTCCATTTGGAAATGTAATAATGCATATATTTAAAACTGAACATATGTCTTCATTAGGTCCTAAAAATTAAATACGTTTCAAAGTAGTGCGTAGGTGTAAACAGCAGTTTAAAAAAATGTGATTTTTTATGGGTATCTTATAAATAATGACTATTCATTAAGGAAAACAGTCTAGGCTTTGCTACACTAAATTAATGCTAGGTGACCTTATGTAAAACTGTTGAAAGACATTATATCCCTGCTATAAAATCTTCTTAAATTGCAAATACATATTTAAGGATTTTACAAGCAGTGTGTGTGTGTGTGTGTGTGTGTGTGTGTGTGTTATGTAGCTTTTTAATAAAAGACTTGAAGAAACTTTAAAAAAGACCTATTTAACAAAACGACTAAATGGAAATACAAAGGGAAATTAAGATCAAGGAAATGCAAGCACGTATTCTAACTATAGCTAGCTCTGAAGTTAGTTACAAGGATAAGAGTACAATTTGTGTCTGGGCTACCATAAGACCAAGCCAAACTTAGCCATGTTATGACAGAAGCACCAGCCTGAAAATTGAGGCTCTTCAGAAGCCTCCTGCTCAAATTCCAGCCCACAGGGCAGAAAGATTGAGCAGATCACATTACTTCTGCAAGCCTCAGTTTCCTCATATGGAAAATTATCAGTTAAATTAGGTCACTTCTAAGGTGTCTTCTAGATAGAAAATCAGTTGCTGTGCTTGCTAATTAATAGAAGCTCATAGCTTTCTTAGAATTGAATTCATGAGAATGCTAGTTCAGGAATCTACTCTTTGTTTCCCTGTTAGGCTTATGACCCCCTATTCTCCCTGCCACCTCATAACTGCAAAACATACTCATAAGTGTCAGAATATTGAAACTAATTATGGAAAGCAGTATTCTGTTTTAACCGATGTGTTTTCTATGAATATAGAATGAATTTAGAATGTGAATGAATTTAGAAAAAAAACAGACTTGGTTGAATTGGCAGTAAAGGAAAATGGGGAATAACCCTACATCTGGTTAAGTAAAAACTTGAAGACTGAGAAAAAGAAACCCAGCAAGATCGCTATGTATATAAAAGGAGATCTCACTTAACTAGTATTCATCATTCAGAAATGGAAGAACTTTGGGAGGATATTTTTCCTTTTGTATTGCCTTTGTCGAAAAAGACTACTTGAACAAAATAGTTTTTAAAAAATTAAGTATGTATTTCTTAAACCAATGGAGGAAATGTTTTTTGACATCTTAGAAATGTTTACTTATAAACAAATGTTACCACATACAAATGTGACTAAACTTATAAATAGGCTTTTCCTAAGGTGTTGCTTACATAGGAACAAAGTAATGGTTTCCACATCCCTACATATTTCATCAAAATTCTGTGTCACCTCGCTTTAAAAAAAATCCACTTTGTTTGAGAGAGTTTGACCTTCTTGAATATTTAGCCTAACTACCACTCCATCACTATTTATTTGGTGGCCTTTTTCCATTAGTACCTGTTTCTTCTTGTGTTCTCTGAAAAAGGTCAATGAACAGTTTTTGATACCATGAAAATATCTCATTACTATGTTGTGGACTTTCTGCTTTCACACCAATAAGTAACAATCAATCCATCACCACCTATTTTTGAGTCTCTTAATTTTAATTGGGGAACATATTTAGTTGTGCCTTAGATATCTTTGCTAGAGGTTAAATATGCTGGATTATGTTTGTAATAGGTATTAGTAGCAGGGGTTAAATTGCATTTCTAAGGAGTTTATCCATTTGGAATGCTTTTGGTGGTGTGTAATAGAAAATATAATAATAGCAGCTGGAAAAAGTGAAGAATTTATACAACTCTTGCAGCAAGATCTGTAAGTGGTCAGACAATACTTGTGTTGTGGCTCCATAGGAACATCAAGTCCCCACATACCTTCTATCTCTCTGCTCACCTTTCCTAAGTGGGGCCCTCTCGTGTTCATAGCAACAATGAACATGGTGCTTTATCTCCAGTAAAAAACAGAGCTGAAAAGGGCAAAGGAACAAAGAAGCATACTGGCTAAAAAAATCCACTTATATCTTATTGTGCAGAACTGAACCTCATGCCAATATTAGTTAGAAGAAGGTGATTGTTTCAATATTCCATGCTCTGTAGAAGAGGGAGACAAGGGAGATTAACGTTTATGAACATCTTTTTTGGTAGCTTAGTGGCTGCATTTTTTCAGAGGATATATATTCTAGAGCACCATTTTATGAAAACATTGGATTTTAGCCATATCGCTTCCCTTCCTGCAGTTACTTTAAATGGTTAAGGGACATCTCAAGCTCCTCAACTTCTAGCTAGTCAGGTGTCAGTCCCTTTACTACAAGTTTGTGGCCTCAATTAGTAGGCTCCACTGGGGTAGGTATTGAGGGGAGTGATGATATCATTGGCTGTGAAGATAAAGGATCCAGGAGCAACAGAAGCGGTATCTTGACAGAATTTGAAAGGTAAAATTAAGGGCTTCAGGGAAGAATAGCTGTTTCAAATTTAATACTTGGAATCTCTGGAAATACATAACTCAGGGATTGTCATTAAGCACATCATAAGGAGGGGTATTACCCGACCTGTGGCTGTATCTTCCACTAAGTAGTGCTGTAAGGTGACACCAATGAACATTGATTCTATCTATGCACATGGGGAAGGACTTTTCTTGAACATTCAGGGATGCTTAATTGGTTGGACTATCTTTCTTTTTCAAGTGTCAGGCCCAGAACCAAGCTTTCAATGTCAATTTATTAATATACTGATTTTCTTAGGAGGCTCATCAGCTTTTTGCAGAAATATAATTCTGTGGGGCTTCACCAACTTTGTAAGTATTCCCATCTTCTTCTTGGGTCTCTTTGAGGATGCTTACTAAATAGAATTGTATAATTATTTTTCTTATATGATAGGTGGAGTTTCTCATAATTAATTGAAATTATAGATTTATTATAAATATTTTGAATGCTTGTCTAATATTTTTCAAGAACTTATATTTTTATTTAGAACATTCAATTTTATAAATGGTAGTGGGGTAGTATGAACCTCTCATTGTTTGACTAGAATTTTAAAAATAATATCACTGCTGTTGAGAGGATACATGTAAATTTTTCTAGAAATTTTCAGCTGTGATGACCAAGGAACTGTGTGCAAGTGGTATAAATGATATATCCAAAATGGATAATGCTTAGCTTTGTGGTTGTCCTGGAAGCAAATTTTCATATTTCTATGAATTAAGTACCCCATCAGTAACAAACCAGCCATGTATATTTAGTGTGTGTTTCCTTTCTGTGTAAGTACTCAACACAATATTTTTTGCTTTGAAATCCCAATGTTGTACAATATCTTGGTCTATATTTGACCTATGCTAAACATTTTGTGAACATAACCATACCTATGTAGGCTTATATTGCCATGATTAGTAGTGTCAAGGGTGAAACCCATTGTCTTGCTGATACAGTCTCATGACCTTTAAGGAGGATGGAAAACAAGAAACAAGTGTTTTTAAACACTGTTAACTATTTTAAGAGATAGCTGATCTTGATTCCTGAGCCTACCAACATGATTGCTACTTCAAACCCTCTTTATTAGATGAAGGGCAACGAATATATCACTGAATAACTTTAAATGTATGTGAATTAAAAAACATTAGTTCATTTGTTTTGAGAGGGAGAGAGGGCAAGAATGAGCAGGGGAGAGGCAGAGAGAGAGAAATAGAGAATCAAGCAGGCCTTGTGCTCACAGTGAAATCTCATGAACCACGAGATCATGACCTGAGCCAAAATCAAGAATCAGATCCTTAACCAACTGAGCCACCCAGGTGCCCCTAAATGTATGTGATTTTTAAAATCAGAATAAACAGGCCTCAAAGACAAATATGTGTGACCATAATTATCAAAATATTCAAGAGAAAATAAAACAGTGTTCTCATTTTTCTTACATAATACAGAAAACTATTTTTGAGAGTGTTTTAGTACACAAATCTTGACAGTTGTCAGTTTTCTGATACATTTATGGTCACGGAGACCTGATGTTCCATGCAAATTGTCACAACCAGAAAAGAAAGGCATGTTTCCTGCACCCCAAAGTTTATAGCAGCATTATCAACAATAGCCAAGTTATAGAAAGAGCTCCAATTTCCATCAACTGATGAATGGGTAAAGATATACATGCAATGGAATATTACTCAGCCATCAAAAAGAATGAGATCTTGACATTTGCAATGACGTGGATGGAGCTAGAGAGTATTATGCTAAGCAAAATAAGTCAGTGAAAGACAAATATCATATGATTTCATTCATATGTGAAATTTAAGAAATAAAACAGATGAACATAGATGGCAAAAAAACAGAGGCAAATGATAAAACAGACTCTTAACTATAGAGAATAAACTGACGTTTACTAGAGGGGAGGTGGACAGAGGGGTGGGTTAAATGGGTGATGGGTATTAAGGTGGGTACTTGTGATGAACATTGGGTGTTGTATGTAAGTGATGAATCACTAAATTCTACACTTGAAACTAATATTGCACTATATGTTAATTAACTGGAATTTAAACAAAAACTTGAAAAAGAAAAAAATAATAAAAGGGACTAAAATGGAAGAAAAATAAAAGAAAGGTATGTTCCCTATTAATGCTAATCAATAGCCCATAATGCCAATGAATGTTTAGTTGGCAAATCTATACAAAACACTTTATCACTGCCATTTTTTAGAAGATTAGAGAGGTATAGGGATTTAACTAATTTGATATGTATGGGAGGTAGCAGATCTAAACCAGCACACACCCTCTCTTATTCTCCACATTCATTTTGCTCCATTATTCCATATCTCCAGATCATAGGGATTTCAAGCCTAAATAGAAAATCTTAGGCTCTTAATGTGATGTAAGTCCTATAATAGCCATAATTTATAATGAATTCTAATTATACATGTTAGTAAAAGGAGATTGTGTGTGTGTGTGTGTGTGTGTGTGTGTGTGTGTGTTCTTAAAATGTGTTTCTATAGAAACATTTTATTGTGTTTGCTCCTGACATTCGGGAAAGCAGGCATGCCTTGAATAAAATAATTAAACCACAATGTAGAACTGTTTGCAGAGGGATACAAAAAGCTATTTAATTATTTTTACCACCTCTCTTGTCTACTTACGACACTATTCTACTCAGTCTACGCTGTCATGGAATAGCATTGACTTTCAGTAATAATTTAAACCCTTTCCCTCAGAGAAATGTGCAGTTTCCTTGTAGACAAGTGTACTGCCATTCCCCACTTCAGATAGACCCACCTCTTCTGGATAGCAGAGAAAATTAGCAGTGAGCTAATATAATTTCTCCAGCCCTAACCCAGTTTATACAAGGATCAGAATAAGCTTCAGCTATTCTCAGTCTTAGAACTTATCTACAGGCAGTGGATAGAATGAGCAAGACAACTTGGATATGCAAATCTATATTTTAATACCTACCCTGACATGGCCATTTAGCAGGAGAAATGGCATGTTTATGGTACTCAAAGTTCTTTTTAAGCCTTGAGTTAATTCTTTTAACCTCCATTAAAATTTCTTACCGTCTGTCCTTGGTCTTTTGGAATGGTCCATCTCCTTCTAAACTTCACCCCAGATTACTCCAAGGTAAAGACATTAATACCTAAGAAGTTTAAGTTTCCAACTAGTGTTTACTTCATGTCCATGTTTGCTTTTTTACATCATTATTATAAATAGTGCTGTTAGGATAAGAAGGAAAACCATGTCTGTAAGAATCTGGGAGTAACCTTGTGAACAACTTCAGCTGGAAATTAATAATACTTCATTTTACTCCCTCACTGGTCAAATAAAGGTAAAACATTTCACAGCTCTGACTTCTTTATCTCTATTTTTCTCACTCTCTATTCATTTTTCTCCTTATCAACTAACATTGATGACCTTCCTTTTCCCTGTATAATAGATTCCCCAATTCCTCTCTTGATTATCCATTTGATTATTAACTCTCTGGTGATTAGGTTGAACACACACTTTTTTATACTTAAAAGGAACTTGCTGGTGATATATAAAGCAAGTTACTAGAGCTTACTAAATCTTATACTCATTTATTTTCATTAGGGCTTATATCTCCTGAGAACTATAATTCACTTATTATATCATGCAATCTGTCTATGAGACAACACCATAAAACTTCCATTGCTTTATGTATACAGAAAAGAATCAGAACTCCCAGAATTTCAGGGGGAATATTCTTTGCCATTATCACATTAATTGTGCGTCTCAAGCAGGATGATTTACAACTGCTGTTCTTCTTGCTTTTAAAATATGTAATGCTTTAATCTTATCTTTATCTTCATCAATTTAGTTTGGATTATTTATTGAACTTTCCAATTTGTAGTAAATATATGAATTTTGATTTAAAATTTTCCAATTAACAGATTTTAAGATGTGTGTACTGAAATTCAAAGATGAATCATGCTTATTCTATTAACTAAAGTAGATAGATACATATTCGCCAACATATTGGCAGCTTCATTGATTACCTTCTACCTATGCCCTTATGCTATTTAAATAATTTGCAATAGATTATTAAATAAATGCAATAAACTGGCTAAGTTACTTTTATATCATAGCATACAGTTTTACAATAAAATTTATATACATACACATGGCCATATTCATCTCTTAAAACATTAATAAGCGACTCATATCTATAGCTAGCAACACATTTATTTCAATGAGTTTGCTTTGTTAATCTTCAACTCTTTTGTTATCATAAAGCTGTTTTTCCATGAAAGAAAGAAATCATGGGTAGGACAAGGGAAATTGGTTTTGAGTCTTCTAACTCATTCCATCTAAAAGTGGTAAAATTCTTCAGCCTCCTTGGTAGAGTTAATACTGCTAGGATTTACATATTTCAGAGGTAGCCTGAAATCTTATCTCAGTCACTTAATAGGAATTGTACACATGTGAAAATTAGAAATACAATCTTTGCTTCATATGGCTAGATTCAGAATGTGAGGTATATAATATATATAAATTATTATCCTCTATTCCCCTTAGTTTTTGACTCTGATCTAAAATTCAACTGCCTGAAATTCTATGTATGGCCCTAGTTCGTGCCTTTACATTTGAGAGGAGTAGGATTTAATCCAGTTTGCATCTAACAGATATTTAACTGTTTAAAATGGTTGCTATGTTCTCTCTCTTTCTAAGGACCCAGGGAGAGAAGATTATTGCAAGAGTCTAAAGTGGCTCTAAACATCATACAAAGAGAAACCTGCATTGGTGGTCTTTTCAGATGTGGAGAGAAAAATGGTTTGGTAATTTTGAATCATTTTCCAGCAGATTACAGTCTTAAGAGCAAGCCTGATTTAAAGCATTAGAATAATCCCATTACTTTTCCCAGGAATTTCTTTCATACTAGCCTTTCACATTCGCTAAAATTCTGCCCCTGGAATATTCTGGGAAGGCTGGAAATACCTCTACTTTAGCTTGGCTATATAATTTAGATAGGCCACTTGTATCTTTGGATATTTGTTCATCACTAAAGAAAGAATCACTGTGGTCCCTCACACCCAACATTCTTTATGATTCTGAGGTGATATCCATGTATGAAATATGTCATCTTACTTTGATATATGGATTAGAATAATGCTATTCAATGGAATCTCAGAAATAGTTAACCCATATTTTTATGAATGCAAAGCAAAAAAATACCAGAAAACTTACTTTATTTATTAAAGTTGAAAATGCAACGTGATTTTATATATTAGGGACTAGCATAATGATCAATAAATGTGTATGCAATTGAATTTTCAGAGGAAACCCCATTTTCCTTTACACACACACACACACACTCACAAACACACACATAACATCTAAATAAACAGCCATTCTCACAGTGTCATAATAATCTATATTTTATATGTCTATATATGTGTATAGTTACACATGTGTATGTGTATGCATGTATATATAGATACAACCTATTTGTATAAATGTATAGCATAAATGTGTGTACACACACACACACACACACACATATTTCATATTGTTCATACAATCATATCCCTGTCAGCTTTGTTCTGTTTGCAGATTGTTGTAGAATAGAGATAGGAAACTGCTGATGGCAATATTTCTCTTAGGTATAGACACAGCTGTGGAATGGGCAGTCTGTATTCAAATTAATCTCCCTTTCCTGGTCTGTAGCATTTTGTTTCCTTTCGGTATCTTTTAAACTTTCTCAGATATTTTTAGGTGCTGTCACATTTTACTAAACTTGTGTATAATGAGTTATTAGTGATAGAGACTAATACATTTATTAAATAAAAACATAAAGACTAAGTCTCTAATAACTGGATTTCAAACATCAAACAGGGAGTAAGGAGTGAATTCACCTGCCTCATAAAAACCTATAACTCATTTAGGTGTCTAATATCTCCATTTGTTTATAAGTCTCATCCTGAAGAGAACACTAGAAGTATAAAAATGAAAAAAAATCAATGTTTAAAAATAGCCACACTTTACAGATTTTAAATATCTGGTGTAGGAAGTATTTTATATGTTGTAAAAGAAGAAGTACACACACATTTGATAAATAACATAAGCAACTATTAATAAAACAATCCATATTTTCTTTACTTTTTGACAATTTCCTAATTCCTGTAGCATTTGAAATCTGAGCATGGGTAGACAGAGTGTTTGGTCTGGAGATCCCATATAAACTCTACAACATTTACTTGCCATACGTAAGATGGGTATCAAACTCAAAATTTCTAAACTCACTGGAATTCTTTGATCATGTAAGCTGCCTACATTTATCTCCTAAAGCCCAACAGACCTTGATTATCATTAAGCTCATCAATCTTCAACTCTCTTCTAATGATACTGCATAGCAAATGGCAATGGTGTGCCATATATAACCTGCTTTGAATATCTAAGAATGCCTGAGTAACTCTGAGAGGGAATTATCCAAATAGACAAGAATCAGAGTTTCATCTACTGCACATTAAACTTTCAGCACAAAAACTTTAAGTGTTGATTGGAATCTGGTTTTGGCTATGAATTAGTAGTAACTTTTTATTCAGGAAAGTCACTGTATCTGGATTGCAGTATTCACAATACTGTAACTGGATGAGGTAAAAACCATAAATATTATTTGTGTGTGTATGCATGTTTGTGTGTGTGTGTGGAAGACATGTGATAAGATCCTTAATTCAGACCACCTAGCCCTTATACCCCAAAAGGTACTTGAATGCTTTCTGACCAAAGAGAAAAGAAGGACATTTGAAATTTCAAAACAAATAAGTAGCAAATAACTAAATATACCTATTAAATACGTTATTTTTCTTTTGACAGATAAGGTGTCCTTGACTTCTGTAACAGAAAAAATTCTTCATGTCTAAAGCTATAAAATCAAAGCTGACCTGAGGCAAGGGAAACAAAAGCAAAAATAAAATATTGGGACTTCATCAAAATAAAAAGCTTCTGCACAGCAATGGAAACAATCAGCAAATCTAAAAGGCAACCTGCTGAATGGGAGAAAATATTTGCAAATGGCATATCCAATAAAGCATTAGTACTCAAAATACATAAATAACTTCTGCAACTCTACACCCCAAAACAAATAACCCAAATGATAAATGGGCAGAAGACACAAACAGAAATTGCTCCAAAAGGACATACAGATGGTGGACAGACACATGAGAAGATGATCATCATCACTTATCATCAGGTAAATGCAAATCAAAACCACAATGAGATATCATCTCACAACTGTTGGAACGGCTAAAATCAAAAACACAAGAAACAAGTGTTGACAAGGATGTAGAGAAAAAGGAACCCTCATGCACCATTTGTAGGAATGCAAACTGGTGCAGTCACTGCGGAAAACAGTATGGAGTGTCCTCAAAAAGTTAAAAATAGAATAGCAGTAATTGCACTACTAGATGTCTACCCAAAGAATGCAAAAATACTATTTCAAAGGGATACGTGCACCCTGATGTTTATAGTAGCATTATCTATAATAGTCAAATTATGGAAACAGTCCAAATGTCCATCAATAGATGAATAGATATTCTATCTATCTATCTATCTATCTATCTATCTACACACACACATACACACACACACACACACACACACACACACACACTGGAATAACTGGAATATTATTCAGCCATATAAAAGAATGAAATATTGCCATTTGCAACAACATGGATGGAGCTAGAAAGTATAATGCTAAGTGAAAGAAGTCAGAGAAAGACAAATACTATATGATTTTACTCATTTGTGGAATTTAGGAAACAAAACAAATGATCCTTGGGAGGGAGAGAAGAGAGAGAGAGAGAAACCAGGAAATAGACTCTTAACTATAGAGAACAAATTGATGGTTACAAGAAGTGTAGGGTGTGGGGCGATGGGTGAAATAGGTGATGGGGATTAAGGAGGGCACTTGTGATGAGCACTGGGAGTTGTGGGTAAGTGTTGAATCATTAGATCCTATACCTGAAACGAACTGTATGTTAACTAACTGGAATTTAAACAAAAACTTGAAAAACAATAAAAACAATGGGCACCTGGGTGGCTCAGTTGGTTTAGCATCCGAGTTGGCTCAGGTCATGATCTTATAGTTCACAGGTTTGGGCCCCCAATCAGGCTCTGTGCTGGCAGTTCAGAGCCTGGAGACTGCTTCAGATTCTGCCTCCCTCTCTCTCTGCCCCTCCCCTGCTCACACTATGTCTCTCTCTCTCTCTCTCTCTCTCTCTCTCTCTCTCTCTTTCTCCTTCTCTCTCTCTCTCTCAAAAATAAATAATAAACATTAAAAAATTTAAAAAAGGAAAAACAATAACAAAACCAAACCAAACCAAACCAAAGGTGATGCCACTGTCTGGTCTTCCTCCTTTCATAATGCAATCAGAGAAAACTAAGACACAATAACAATTCCTGGCTTTTGCTATTAAGTTGTAAAAGAGGAAGACAAGAAATGCCATAGATTTTTCTCTCTGTGCTTTGAACAGGATATCTTAAAACTAGAGTGTGGAATGGTGAACCCTCTGGAGACTCCAGTTTTCACTTTTAGATTGTAACTGTCTTCAAGCATTTAATATTTTTATTAACTTCCATGAGACAAAGTAAAAGAGTAAATCAGGGATATTTATCCTTCTTACCCCAATAAATAACTACCTTTTCTCATTGACCTTTCATCACCAATTATCAAATTACCAAATGGCAGGAGTAATCCTCGGTTCAATTCTGGAGGGAAGCCCTTCCTGAACATTGCAGTGATGAACATAGAAAGTGCATTTCTCCATGTAGCATGGTAGAAGAGAATTAATCACAGCAGGAAAACAAGAGTGATTCAATAAAGACATTAGGGCTTTTTTAAGACATGAACGAAGGTGATAGCGGAAGCTGGGAAGCAGGTATAACTGCTGCTGTTTTCCAGAATACATGTGAATGATTGATGTGAAACTTACTTTCTGTTCATAATATCACTTATTCAAGGCACAGACTTGACTATATATGCCACTGTTTCCTTTCATATCCATTTAAAGTATATATTAATGCATTTTAAAATTTTCACTTTTGCAACAGGTTTTTAGCATTACTAGATTGAGGATACTTAATGTTTAGACCATGGACTCTTTAATCTGATGAAAGGTATTTTTTTCTTTCCCTAAAAACATGAATAAATATCCACATTTTTACATGCAATTTTCAAGAGTTTACTGAATCCATAAAGTTTGCAGACCTCAGATTACAGATCGGAGTCTGAGATTACAAGATTTGAACTTTGATTTAAGCATTTATCATTTGTAATTATGTAATAAACTTGTGTGCAGTAAAAACTACATTTCAATAAGCCAGCATTTTCAGTGCGTTCTGCAGTTAAATAGTTTTGTTGAGTGTTAAAATATGTTACACTAAAAGTATTTCTTTGGCTCCATAGTCAAAAATGCTTTTAAGAATTGCTGAGTGAAACAAAAGTTAACAATTATAAACAGCGTTCTCTTGAACAGGGATTTCTCAGAGTTTTTAATTTTCTAATGTGTGTTTTGATTCTCCAAGGAGGGAAATAAAACCTGAGAGTTTGAAGAATATATTTACATATTGAACTTTTCTCTTTCACAGAGAAGCTCACAAAAATGTTTTTTCTCTGAATCTCAAGAATTTTGGAAATATTATAGTAACCTTTTTCAAATCAGGCAACAAAGATTTGCTTTGGAGATGCAACTACTTTGGGTAGCTCTTGTATATTGAACACAATTGAATCACATTGATTCAAGCATATTCTGATACATCTTAAAGCCTTCACAAATGAATTTAGTTATTTCAGATTTTAACTGGCACTGGTGTGCAAACTGATCAGTAGGGTATTGCTCAAATAACTATAGACTCATTGTTGTTTAAGAATATAAGAGCCTGAAATAAATGCATGGGAAGCAGTTTGAATACATTTATCAAATAAGTTCCTTTCTGTTGTCTTTTGTTTTTTAATTTTTTATTCTGAGATAGAGGGAGGGAGGGAGGGAGGGAGGGAGGGAGAGAGAGAGAAAGGGGTCAGAGGGAAAGAGCGAATCTGAGGTAGGCTCCCTGCTCAGTGCAGAGTCCCACGCAGGACTGGATCCCATGACCCTGGGATCATGATCTGAGCCAAAATCAAGAGTCAGATGCTCAACCAACTGAGCCACCCAGGCACCCCCAAATAAGTATACTTAATAAGTGAAACTGCAAACCTATTTCTTAGGAAACAGAGCCAATATCGTGTTTAGTGTCTGAGTGGAGAGTCCTATACTTAGGGGACTCAGAAGCAAATTCTAACCCCACTATGATTCTGACACTGGGTTAGAAGCTAACCATTCTGTGTGGCAGATTAGAGTCAACTTTCTGCAATTTACATTGTACTTAGTTGGTTTTCCTGGGATTATATTACGTAATATAGAAAGACAGAACATGACTCAAGGAAAACATCTAAACATGGCAGACTGTTAGTCCTATTCAGCATCCAAAAAAAAAAATATATATATATATACACACATACACACACATATATGTGTATGTATATATGTATATATGTATATATACACAAATATTATATGTGTGTATTATATATGTATATAATATATATGTAAATATATATGTATATGTATATATAATATACATATGTATGTATATTATATATACATATACATATATATGTAAAATTTAGATCAAGATGTGTCTGTTACACTATAAACTCATCCAATGGTAAATGAGTTTGTTACATTATAAGCTCATCCAAAATGAGTTTGTTACACTGTAAGCTGAGCCAGTTTTGTCTAAGTGTATAAGCTTCTTACATGGAATAACTTGATCATTTTTAAAACAAATTAATTTATGACACTTAAATTCATTACTTTAGTGACCTGATAAATTTAATGATGCTGCCAAATTACTTGTTATCTTCATTTAACAGCCAACTAGGAGAATTTGAGCCAGAATAAGTAGAAAGATCCAGACATCTTTAAATATTAGTTAATCTAGCTCCATCTTGGTCTCCATTTTTGCCTCTGTTCCTACATCCGTCTCCGTCACACCTACCTCTATATCCGTATCTATAGCTGCATGTACATTAGTGTATATCATTCTTCTCTCCCAGCCAGGATCTTGGAAAATACAGTTACTTTCCTCTCATAGATTTTTGTTTTTTTGCAAATAACTCATTCACATTTACAAAACACATTTTCAAACCGAAATTATTCCTCACTTCTAACTTGAAAATGTGATTTTAATATCTTGATTCCCTTACTTCCCAGGAGATTGTATTCAACCATAGATTAGGTACAAGCGTATTCTATCAGGACACATAATTAGAAATGAAATTGCTCCAGAATAGTTTTATCTGTGGTGGAAGCATCTTACCTTTAGTTATGTGCTTGAATGGACGCAGCCTAATTATCAGCTCTCAACTGAAAATGAGTAGTGCAGGCTCCAGCTGCTCTGGGGCCTGTATTTTATTTGTTTTATTTTTCTCATCAATGAGGCAAGTGTAGCATAAATCTGTGAGACACAAAACTGAGACAGGAGCTTCAACACTTTCTACAGCTATATTAGGCAGAGTGTTGTAAAAGCAAACACATTGCTGTCTGCAAAGTTAAGGGGATGGAGTTTATAAAAGTCCACTATTCTGGTCAAGAGAGAGTCAGTACATCACACAGGTGTGAAATTAGAGATTTCCAAAGGATTAGAACAAGATGAAAACCACAACTGTAAATGGGTAACACAATACAACTCTTCTTTGATTAACAAATGGAATTCTCTGGGTCTGAGCCATTACTAATCACTATTGTAAGAATAAATATGTAGGTGTTAATAGACATTTTAACATTAGTGACTAACACGGTGCTAGAAAAATAAGGTTTGACATATTTTATTTATTTCTCAATAAAATGTGCTCTAAAAAACAGCATACTTTGAATTCAAGAACACACACAGGCTGCTTGTGAAGAGATAGAAAGTACTATTCCACACAAATGGCATCATTTAAAGTTTTTCAGAATGCATGAATGCAGTTGGGTAACAATATAATTGAATATTCCCATTTTCTATACCCTTCCTTTAATTGGCTGGTGTAGGTGGGATAAGTAATAGTAACATTTGTTTGGGTTTCTGTATGTGGATTTATGCCTTGGGCTCTGTCAGTCTGAGGTCCTCAAATTCCAGATAACTGCAAATTCATGAGAACTGTGCCCTGAAAATTCAGAGAATGAGGAGTGTCAAGCCTGGAAATTCTGTATCATTTGCTCATAATTTTTCTCCCACTTGAGGGAGTCACTGTGGAGTGTCTTGAACAGGGTAAAGAAGAAAATCTGTGTAATTTGACGTCATGAATTGAATTTTCCTTAATGTTGTTATATGTACAACTTCTTTCACCAGGTAACTGCTTAATCACTCTATTGCTTTGGGTTGACTTAACTTGTTTTGGAAAACAAAAGCAAGAATTTAGACAATGGAAAAGTTTCACTAATGCCACATTAATGCTTTCACAGAGCAGAAGTCAAACATCAATTTTGGCTGCCTTGTTTAATATTTGCCTCCTTTATTTCTGTATAAAATTACTGCAGATCCTCTCTAATAAATTTTCTTTCAGCAAGTTATTGATTAGATTTTTAACCTTTGGAACTGGATTCCTGTTTTAGCATAATGTATCTCAGCTGAACTATATATTAATGTCATCTGATCTTCTGCAAAGTCCTCCATGGAGAATTTACATTTATGTTAGATGTGTTGGTAGGGCAATTTATTGGAAAGAAAATCCATAGTATAATTACGAAACAACATGGGTGACCTATTTTTCTCATTTTACATTTTTCTCTATTGATTCCAGTTAATGTATCTTTGTTTTGCCAGTTAAACTCCAAGGTGTCTCTGCATCTACTTTAACTGAAAGTATGATAAAAAAAAAAAAAATTACCAGCATGACTATAATGAGGAAAAAGTACTTCTGACTATATTTTATCCTAGAGGTTGATTACGGTTTTGGGGGGGAGAGGGGATACTCATATTTATCATGCAGTGGGAAGCTAGACCACTGAGGACAACTTTCTTAAAGCATTCATTCAGTTGTATAAACAATACAATTCCTAGTTAAAGAGAGCAATGTTAATATAATTAAACTATATTTGGATTTAAAGAAAGGTGATATGCGTATTCATCCCTCTAATTAAAATATATAGTGCTACTATGTATCTAAAAGTAAGAAAGTCTTTCTCACCCACTAGAATCAATCATTATTTACTGAATATATTTTAGAAGAGCAGCACATAAGTTTGGGCAAAAACCATCTTAAGATGGTTATCTTATCTTAAGGTGGTTATCTTATCTAAAAAAGATAACATTTTATCTAAATCTGAAATGTAAGTAAACCAGAAGCCTCATTATGTTGCTTCAGTTCAAATTATTTCCTAAGCACATGTAATTTGGAACAGCAAAGTGTTGGGTGATAGGTAAGGTTATTTGGAGTTGACCCTCTTCCTCCTATTGGTGAAAAGTGTGTATATGGATCTTCACGCCATTTTCTTTCAGCTGTCTAAAACAGCAAATTAAAAAAAAATAAAACAAAATAAAACAAAATTGAAGCATGGGTTATAGTAGGCAAATGAAACATCCAAATGAGAGCCATTTCAGAGAACCCTGGGGTACAGAGCAAGTTAGTGAATGACCTAGGGAAGGCTCTTTCGCACATGGTGTGCTAATTATTTCCACCTTGAAAACTGTGAGCTAAAATAATTTTAACAGGAAACGGAAACTGGATGATATGTATATAGGAAATGAGGATCTCTGAATTAAAAAGGCACTGTCTGGAAACTCTGCTAAGGAGAAAACAGAGTACCCAGCCTTTTAATAGTCTACATAGCCATGGGTACAGAAAGATTCAAAACCTTAGACATAAAAATGCCAATATGCAGTGAAAGCTAATGGTATACAACAACTGAAATGTAAAGGACATAAAGAAACACACACACACACACACACACACACACACACACACACACAAAGTGAAGAGAAAAGTATGACTTAAAGAGTTTGAAACCAGGTGTTTTCCCAACAGTGTGATGGAAACTATAACAGACCAATGGAAGAAGGACTGAAGCAGAGGGGGCCCAGATAAGAGGAAAATCTTCTCAGTGGGGTGTGAGCAGAGGTAGAGGGTCTTGGATTCCAGGGGCTGGCAGAGAAGACTCAAAAGACATGAACGAGATATCTGAATATTTAGTGCAAAGAAATGGAAACGTAGGAATAAATGAAGCAGACTAAGGATTCTTTATTCAAGAATATGTGGTGACAGGAGAGGAGACGAGACCTAACCTAAGGCAAGATTGGGATACTGATACAGGCGGGGACCGATGCTCATGCTGGATTTAGAAGTGGGGATATATTCTGTCAAAGCACAACAAGGCACCCAATTGTCTTTTTGCATCACACAATGAGGCTTCTGGATATATCTGGTAAGGAAATCTGGTATTCCAGATTTGGAAAGCATTCCAACAATAACTTTATAAGACTTCTTGGTCCATTTTAAATTCCCCATTTCCTTATGTGTGTTATTCTTCATTTCTGCATATTGAGGATCTTCAAACTACTAAAACAAGAAAGAACTTAAAAATGATTCAGTGGCTGGGAGGGCATTTTTTATGTTTCTCCATAGTTAATCCATGGAGGAAAGTAACATCCCCAAATCGGGAAGAAAGCAAATAGCTGTAGAAAGAAAAGTATAGTAGGCTGAGTGCTTCAGAGTCAGCAACATGACAAGGAGGATATAGGCTTGGAAATATCTGTACCTACCCTCTGGGAGACTAACATTAGTGGAGGACTGGCCCTAAAAGTGGTCATTTGTCATGTTTACTGGCTGGTTTCTAGATATCCTGTCCATTTCAGGGGACTTCTAGGACAGCTGGAAAACAGGCCCCTACCAATGTTCACTCCCCCAGTTTTGGGGAGCCAGAGCATGGAGATAACCAAAATGCCTGGATATTCCTGTCTAAGGCTTTGAATCCAGGACCAGTGGTGCGAAGTGTGACAGAGCTCACAATTCATTCTGGAGAGAACAAAAGCAGCATCTGGTGCCATGATGGCTATGACAGTGGTATGTTCATGTCAATACCAGCCATTGTGCAGGTGTCAGAAGGGCAGCATGGTGATTTTCTGCTATTCCTTTTGGATGATTTTGGCTGTAGTTCTGGGGCCCAGACAATTTCAGTTCTTTCTAGTTTACCAAGTCTGGACTTTCAGTCTTTGAGTGACTCTGTGAAAGACTGCCATCCTTGAAATAATTTATTTTCACCTTATATTAATCAGAGTAGGGCTTCTTATATTTGTAACAAAGAATTCTGTTTAATAAACAAATTTTCCAAAGGAGAAATTGTTGCTCTAATAAAGGAGGGAAATCCTACCCTGGGAATAAAGATATAGAAATGATGAGTTATGTGTAAGTAGCCAGAGATATCTTAAGAAGAATACAGACCTGGTGTGGGCTTGTAGGCTTCAAATACTCTCTCTACTATGTAGTTGCTATTTGAAAATTAACTCATTTCCTTAGACTTCATCCTTTATGACATTGGGATTATAACACCTACCTTACATAATTATTAAGAGGATTAAATGACTCATTTATAAAATGTTTAGAAAGAGCCTTGGAACACTGTTAATCCTTAACACTTATAATTATTGTCCTTATTTATTTGAATTTATTTTCATAAATTTTTATTGAATTATAGTTATGCACATGATAGATGCCAGACACTGATTTTGGCATGATAGATAGAGGAGTGAACATGACAGGTTAAGATCCTCATGTAATTTACATCCTAATAAAATTAGAGGGTTTCTATACTTAGAGATGGTGAGTGGAGCAGATGATAAAAATCATTCCAGACTGAGTAAGGAAGCATGAAAGGTTGAAGTGACGTCTCCTGTTTGGGGAATAGCCATAGTCAGGTGTGACTTCTCCCACATAGAGGCATATGGGACAAACAGGAAATTGTGCTGAGGCAAAGGAACCTGGCTGAATATCACTAATATGTGAATGTTTGCAAACTTTCCCCTTTCATTGCCCAGATGCCTCTGGCATCACACAAATTTTTGTTCTGTTTCAGGAATTCTAAAGTGAGTCCTCCTCAGACTGAAAAAAAGGTGATTTTATAATAAAAAGTAGAGTGATGTGAAGAGAGATTAGGAGTAAAAGTCTCAAGGTCAGAGGATGAGTTTTTATGGATTTGAGAGGAGCAGATGGTGATAAGAAGTAGTGGCAAGGTACCAGTGTGGGATTACCCAGTAGTGAAAACGTTATAAAGGTCTATGCAGAGATGAGTCAGTATATATGTCATCCTGACCATATGACATAATTTGCATTGATATGCTTTTAGCTGGTAAAGCTCGGAACATTTAAACGTGTTCCCCTGATGATGCTTCTGCTGTATGGCTCACTCTGGGAACTTTTTTGGAAAGAAATAGCTTTCGTGGGAAAACTGGATCATGCCATGACCCTGTGTTTTTTTTTATTTTTATTTTTTTATTAACCACCGCTATAGTTTTCTGGCAAATAAACCATATTTTGTGAAGATTTTTGGAGTTGTGCTCTTGTCCTGCCACATTTGAACTATTTTGAAATTACTTTTGGTTGAATGGATTACTTCTATAGATCAACCTAGATGCCATTCCAGATTAAATAGAAGAGTTCTATGAGTTCTAAACAAGACTGTTGAGTAAAGGGAGCACCAGGCTAAGGAATTTGAACTTCATTCTGTATATAGTGAGGTAATCAAACAACGATATTTGGAGTTAGCTAAATCTATGTTCAAATAAATTTTTGTACTTTCTAGTTACTTACAGGATGGGGCAAGCTGGAAGTGTCTCTATAAAAGAGAATAATAAACACTACTGAGGATTAGGATCAAATAGGATAACATATATGGAGTACATTGTAATACCTGGCATCCCAGTGTAATGTTTACTGTGACTGAAATGTGGGGCTAGAGGTGAGGAAAAACAAGTCAGGGCCACAGATATATATTTGAAGAAATGATGGCTAAAGCTATGAACTAGAACAGGGATCAGCCAACTGCAACGCTCTCTCACTTGTTTTTGTAAAGAAAATTTCACTGGAATGCAACTACATCCATCCCTTTAAGTATCTCTAGTGACTGTTATCATACTACCATAGTAGAGTTGAGTAGTTGTGACAGAAACCACATGGCTCAGGAAATCTGTAAATTTGTTATCTGGCTCCTAACAGAAAATCTTTGCTGAACTCTGGACTAGAGGGATAGATGGGCTGGATTAGGAATAAAATTTGGAAAGAAAACTGAATGGGTCTGAGTCTATGTATGAGGAATATCTACGAATAAGGATTTTTTTCTTTCATCTTTGGGATATCATTAGTGCTTCCCCTTTATCTAAAGAATAACAGGATCATCATCGCATTCTACTAAAAGGATAGTAGAGATCAAAATGAATCCTTTCATCATTTCCAAGTTTGGTTTTCTTTGTATCAAGGAAATAGAAGCAGGGGCAGGAAATCCAACTGTTTTCATCATTCAGCCTTCCTAAAGATTCTGAGTATTTCTTAGCCATAAGAGGAAACTCACAAAGGTAAAATTCTAGGGATTTCCTATAACTAAGCCCAAAGCTAAGAAAGTAGGGGTTTACTAGTCAAAAACCTATGGGCATAAGTTCTCAAACTGTCATAATATCTCCATTGTTCTAATAAAAATATATAAAAGACCGGTGATATAGTTTGACATTGTACTGTATATCCTAAGCTTTACTAAAGAAGTGAAATGATAAACTGGTTTGTGTGATAATATTTTAAATTTACCTCTTTAGACTCTAGTTTAATCCTATTACTCCCAGCCTGGAAAACAGAAGTTTAAATTGCAAAAGGAAATTTGCAGAATTCCAAGCAACTGAACTAACTATTCCAACACATGGATGTTGCTTTAATGGCTGCATCGAATACTGTCTCTACAACCCTTCTATTAAATTCAATGAATGAATAGCTCAAGAGAGATGTCTTCCCTAACTCTGTGATATGTTCACCAGAGGGCACCCTTGAGGATGGCATTTTGGCTTCAGTCCCTCACAGATTTAATATTTGTTCATAAACTTTAGCTCTCATTGGCACATCCTGACTGAGAATGTTGCTTCTCAATAATACATATCCATTTGGACATCTGTTCCTACATAAATATTACTCTGATTCAAAAAAATTTACCAAAGCAAGTTAACAAAAATTATCGTAGAGTCCAAGTGCCAGATAAAAAAAGGCAGTTTAAAGAACCAAAATTGTTATCTGACTTGGTGATTTCCTACTCAATTAGTTTCATTACCATTTCATAGTTAGTTTTTATTTAAAAGTGTCTTATTTGAATGTGTTTCACTAGAAAGACTTTTATTTAAAAACCTATAATACTTGAAAGTAACTGAGATGGGTTAGAAATACTTTAGTCATTTTATTGATATGGAAAAAGCTGGCATGACTTGAGCCAGCCATTTTTGTTTTTATTTTTCTAAAAATTCTGACCATAAAATATTTAAATCCTTTCCTTGAAATACTCAAGCATTATGCTTTTATCTATGCATCTTGATGTGTCCAACATGAAGGTTTGTTTTGATTTTTGACTACTTGCTTAAGACCACAGATGAAAGTGAAAAAAAAGTATGTGTCTCTGAGAGATTTATAGGAATAAGTTAATGAAGATTTTCCATGCAGTTCATTCTTGATTTTTCTGAAGTCCAATAGTAGATGAGTTTCAAGATGAAATTCTAGTTGAAGTTATAAAACATATAAAAATCGAAAACTCAATAAATCTTGTTTAAAGACTCCAGGAAGAACATTTATCATGCTGTTCGTACTCTCCAGTCATCACATGCAGAATCCCTAAGCAATAATACGAACTAACCACCTTCATTTGATTAAACAAAGGTTACCTATTAACCTGTCAAGACGAACTAAATAAAAGTCAAATTCTCCAAATGTCTCTGTCTTAACAATGAGTTGTGTTAATTCTACAGCCAAATTGATTCTGATACATTTATAGTAGAAAATTGCCAGTATTTAATAGTGAGAAAAATCAGAATATATTATAAAATTAAAAAAAAATACATTTTAAAACAAACAGGTACTTTCCAATCCTTATAAGTAATGTAGCTTCAATTTCACAGGACACTATTCAGCAGCCCTCCCACTGTTCTCTATTTCTTAGGAATGGCCACACTATTTAATCCAAAGCGTCCAAAGACATATCTGGGGAGCTGAACACACCATTTTCTGCAGTAGCAACACGATAGAAATATATTTCAGACCTGATATAGGTAGTTAAGTTTATCCTATTTTTATTTGCCTATGTATACCAGCTGCTACAGCTCAGATTTCTCTAAGGAGAGTATGAAATAAGAAATTTAATTTAAAAGTGTAAGCTGTGAGCAGTTGAGGTTTAATTCAGGAATTTATAGACTTACTACTGGCAATAAGCTCTAAGGAGTACATCCAATATAGTGCATTATGGCAGCATCACTCAATGTGCTGTAGTTAAAGACTTGTCAGCATTTCTATTTTAAGCTCTTCTTTTCTGATGTTTATGATTTTACCATTAAGAATTGCTGGGGCTTAAAAAAAAAAACAGTTTGTGAAGATTGAGTTCAGCAGCAAACTGTACTGTTTTCCTTTCTGACCAGTAGAATGAATGAATAGCAAAGTTCTGTGGAAGGATGGAATCGAGTCAACTAAGTTAGGACTTCACCTTGTTAAAGGAAGGGAGGGGGAAATCTCCAGCTTAGGTTCTCATGTTGATTGTGTACTAGATGTTCCAATTATGTGGTTATACGCAGGAGTACATAAGAAGTTGAGTTTGCCATCAGGAAGAAAAGCCAATTGGAAATGAAAAAATATCATCTTTTTTCAAAGCCTTGTTGTTATATGCGATATATATTTGATAAGGTATCCCTTATTTGATAGAATAATGCTATGGTGTGACATGTAGTGTTAAGCTTTTGGGAAATGGGTTATATAAAAATGGGATATGTTAACATCTGCCATCTTATTTTTTCTAGGAATAAGGAGATTTGTGCTCCTCTGTAGTGGTGGTCAATAAACTACATAGATGTTTACATGCCATCTCAGAGTGTGGACTCTGAGCTTATATGCCAGCATTAAACCAGAAAAACACACAGATAAAATTACAAAAGAAAAACAAAACAAAACAAAACAAAAACCCAGCCTTTGTGTGTTTTTATTTCTCTCACTAGAGTGACCAGAGGGGAAAGCTTACACTGGGAGAAGTGAAAGCCCATAATTAGATATCACAATATAAAAAGAGACAGAAAAACAACTCCCTAACAATGTAGTACTACAGTATGGTATAGTATAGTATAGTATAGTATAGTATAGTATAGTATAGTATAGTATAGTATTAGTATAGTATAGTAAAGTCTATTCCATAGCTCCCTTACTAGACTGTTTTTATCCAATTGTCATGGACACCACTAGGGTTGAATTGATTCCCCCTTTCAGGCAAGTACGATGACAGCAGCTCCTTAAATTTCCAGTGTGTATTCATGAAGCATGACTCTATTCCTTGGCATCAATTAATTGGTCCAGGTGGAGCCTCAGGCCTGAGCTGAGTCACCTCAAATCCCTTTTTTGAGGACTTGGAATTAGGAACAAGGAGAGGCAGAGGATACTATATTGTAGAGAGAAAGAGAGGAAGAGAATAGAGAGAAGGAAAGGCAAAATACAAACATACAGCAAAATCCTAATAGGTTCCTGCCTTTGGTTTGTTCCTGAGGCCTGCATATCTGTTCTTGGGTTCTCTTGAGACTACAGGGTCCATGAAATAAATCCCCTTCTTGTGTTAAAGCTTCTTAGCACACATTAGTTCCACTGAGATCCTAACAAATGCACAAGTTAACAAGGCGATACGAATATAGTAGCAGTTATTCCATTTCTTAAAGTCATAAGACTTGAATCATTTCTGATTTCTCATATACTCAGCTTTTCTACACTGGGGATCATATTGATGAACTATTCTTGATTTTCATGTCTTATTCAAATATAGACCAGATGTAGTGAAGCCTATTTTTATCACTATTTTTCTCATTTCCCTCTCTGATTATCTATTACTTTTTTTTCCCTACTTTGCATCTTTTCCTTTGAGATGTGGACCCTAAAGACTTATTAGTTACCTGGGACATAAAATCTCCAATTTGAGCTTCAGCTCAGGTCATGATCTGACAGTTTAGAGCCAGGAGCTGGCTTCGGATTCTGTCTCCATCTCTCTCTGTCCCTCCTCCATTTGCACTGTCTATCTGTCTGTCTGTCTCTCTCTCTCTCTCTCTCAAAAATAAGTTAAAAGTTAAAAAAAAATTAAAATCTCCAGTTTGATGCGAGTCTGGGTTTGGATACTTTTGATGATAAAAGACAAGAGTAATACAGAAATAATAAAAACTTCGAATGGGATTAAATAATAAAAACCTCAAATGGGATTAAATAATTCTTTTGATGATGAAAGACAAAAGTGATATGGAAATAATACAAACCTCAAATGGGATTAAATAAAATAAAAATGTTTTTCAAACATGGGCAAAAAACAGCATTATTTCTGAGGAAACCAGATCTAGTTCTATTTTAAGCCTCTTCTTTGGTAGCCCCCAAAAACTCTAGCTTCTTTGAAGGAGGTAGCAAATTAACTTCAGCAATTTCAGCATTTCTACAACACAGTATTTCACCTAAAGGAAAACAGAATCATTTCCCGTAGCTTCTGAAAAAGGCATGGGACCCTCGTGCCCTGTTGGTGAGAAGGTAACCTGATGCAGCCCCTGTGAAAAACAGTATGGAGCTTTCTCAAAAATTAAAAATAGAATTACCATATGCTCCAGTAATTCCACTGCTGAATATTTACTCAACGAATACAAAAATACTAATTCAAAATGATATATACACCTCTATATTTATTGAAGCATTATTTACCAATTAGCCAAATTACATAAGCAACCCAAAAGTTCATCAATAGAAGAATAAAGAAGATGGTGTATATACACAATGGACTATTACTCAGCCAGAAAAAATGAACTCTTGCCATTTGCAACAATGTGGATGGAGCTAGAGAGCATAATGCTAAGTGAAATAAGCCAGTCAGAAAAAAAACAAGTACTATATGATTTCACTCATATATGAAATTTAGGAAACAAAACAAACAGATAATAAAAAAAGAGAGAGACAAACCAAAAATCAGACTCTTAACTATAGAGAACAAACAGATGGTTACCAGAGAGGAGGTGGATGGGGGGGATGGGTGAAATAGGTGAAGGGAATTAAGAGTACACTTATCTTGATGAGCACTTAGTAACATATAGAATTGTTGAATCACCATATTGTACACCTGAAACTAATTTAATACTGTATGTTAACTATACTAGAATTAAAATTTAAAAAAAAAAGGCATGGGGTTCCTTTTTATGTTTTTCCCACACCAAGTCAGGTGACCATCTGGCCGAAAGGAATGAGATGTGCAAAATTGGCCTAAGTCAGTAAAGGTCCACTCTTAATCCAGGAAAAGGAAAATCCCACCCCAAATGCACTCCTGATAATAGGAGAGAGATAATTTCTCAAAGAATGATCACAGATACTCAGTAATATAAAGAGGGAAATGATGTAGAGCAAATGTGTAGCACCATATGTGTGCATTGTTCTCCCAAAGTGAAGTTAGTTTAAAGAACTTGGATCCAATGGTATGAATTTGGGTGAGAAGATGAAGCATGGCCAGGTCACAGAAGAAGGAATATGCAGGATATAGGAGCTCCTGTGGCAACATAGGTAGTAATTAAACAGGCAGAGAATAGTGAGAACACGGATCACTAGAACCAAGGCCGGGGAGGCATAGAACAGCTAAAGCAGAACACAGCAGTAGCCACAGATCTGGGAGAATAGGAGAATCCCAAATCCAGATCTGAGCTCCCATGACCTCAGGGGACTGAAAAAGATCAATGCCAAAGGAGAAGAGACTCTGCGAAGCTTTCACTTATTAATAAACAGAACATTAAAATTTACTAATGGAGGCAAGGACTGGTATGTACTAAAGAATGTAAGTTAAATTATACCGGATGACAGATGTCTTTACTCATCTCTTCAGTCACCTATTTCATAGGTTTTCATCTCATGCTGCTTCAGAAAACACAGATATAAAGTAGACAGGATCCTGACCTCTTGATGGTTATAGTCTAGGGAACCTACAATTACATTGTAAAAAGTACCCTAATGCATGTCTGCCCAAGTGGTTCTGAGTTCAAATAAGAAGGGCAGCTAATTCAGAGAGATTTTGGAAGGCTTCTGGCAATAGGGATGCTGAGAAGAATCCTGAGAAATTAGTAGGAGGTAGGTAGGTATGGAGAGTCGGGAAAAGTGTTCTAGACAGAGGGACTACCTTTGTGCAGATCTTTATATACATATACACAGCAGTTCAATCATGTTCCTATTTCTCCTGCTAGGGACAGAAAATAACAGCATAAAATCAGAGCATCCAAGACATGAAGTAGATCTGATCTTCATGAGCTGGGATCTGAGAATTCATAAGTATCTTACAATGGTCTTCAAGGGGTCTGTGAACTACACCCAAAGCACATCCAAAAATGTGTTTGTGGGTAGACACCTTTATCTAAACAAAGGTTTTAGAACAATTATCATAACTACAAAGGGATTGAAAATACCCAAAAAAGTTTTAAAAGATTGAGAATTTTAAAAAAGAATAGAAAATCTCTAACTTACAGGTCTTGTAGAGGAAAAATGGAGAAGATGGATGATTAGAGATTATAAAGACTGCCAAGGTGGCATCTATGCTGCACTGAGGGCCAAGAGTGTGCATTCAGGCTTTGGGCTCATTAAAGGCCCTCTGGTAGTGTAACCAGTGTGGCCCACCCCAGTGGTCTCAATTCTAGCTCCTTGGATATTACTTTATTCTGCATTCTCTTCAAAAACTTTGATTCTGCTCTTAGGACACAACTTCCTATAAACTGCCTCCATGTTCCTCATCCATTTCTTAGATTGCATTGTCTCTCTGGGACTAGCTTCCCCTGTGTTTTGTTTTGGGAGGTAGAATGAGAAAATTATAAACATCTCTTCTTGGTTGACTTTAACAACTGTTGAAGTTCATTTTGTTTGGACATGAAATGGAAGATGTCTCCAATGTGCCCCTCTGGTGAGTGGTTTGTTCCCATGCAAGTCTCCTAGGAGTCCTGAGGAGATTGGCTGCAACTCTACTGCATTCCATCACAACATCTCCTTGTTTGTCATGCAGTGTAGACTTGGCACTTCATTTTCTTCCATCCTCTATGGAGACATAATGGACCTACATTGCATTCCAGCTCTATTCCTTAGGAGCTGGGAATTTAAGTGTGGTTCTAACTCTCTTTACATCTGGCAGTGGTCCACCAGGCCAGCTGATTCCAATTCTCTTTTCTTCTGTGCTCTATGTGACAAGACTTCAGCACTTCTTCTGCCTAAGCAGACGTCCCAATAAGGAAGGATATTCCCACCCTTCCCTCTTGAAGAAAATCCCAGTTCTATGAGTGTTTGTGTTTTCTCTCCAAACCTCTTTCCAAATACTTTTTGAGTAGGAGAAGGGGAATATTCTGTCTCCTGCTCCTTGTAGAAGAAAGAAAAAGGGCCTTGGTCTGCCAACAATGCATTCTTCACAAGGTTGCAGTCATGGTGGACATGAATTTTGGTATCTCTCAATAGATCCAGTGGAGGGTGCTGATCTCAAATGCTGGTGACTCCTTTAGAGTATGGAATGTTTTGTTATATTCAGCATTCTCTTAAAACTATCTTGTCCTCTCAAGTCCTTATAGGTGGGCACACTGTTTATCTTATGTATAGATTCAAGCATGCTCAAATTCACTGGATAATCGATAAGGAGAAAAAAAACAGTATCTTTAGGTATGATGGAATTGGGGCACTTAAGATTTAAGCCTCTCTTTCTCTCTTTTTGAAGTCAGATATAGAGTCTTAGCATAGATTGATGTGTCATGGTTTCTGAGAGGCAGGCTTTTCCCAGTTGTTATAATAGAGCTTGGAAGCAATAGAGAAATTAAGTTGATGTTGTGGATACACTGCCTTGGTATTTATGGTCAACAGAGGGTCCCTGTGAGCCAGGAATAAAGGGGTGGGTAGGTAGAGGACATTATCATGGTGCCAAAGTGATGGGAGACAAAGTGGAGAACATTGAGTCCTTCTTGAGCTGGCATGGGGACTATTTAGATCCTGGTCTGTTTTTCTCTTTACCTGAGTATATTGTGGATCATCCGGAGGCAAAAATTCTATTTAGCAACTACTCTGAGTGTTATCACCAGATTTGTAAATGTGCCCTACTAGGTTTTTATCTTGTCCTCTTGCAGAGACTCAAATCCTGGCTTACTCTTGTTAGTCGTTTGTCCCTGAGTGGTGAGGATTTGCTAAGAAATCACAGACTAAAGACAGACTGCTGCTTGTTTTCCCTTCTAAAATGGCTGTTTTGCAATCAATATGTAAACTACCTCATTTTGGACTCCAGTGGAAAAATTGCCTTTTATTATTTGCTGTCCATCACTTGCTGCCTATTTCCCGTTTCTATTGTGGATGAAATCACCTTATGTCTTGGTGGAAGGCAAAACTTGCTACTCACACTCAAGGCTGAAAACACTGAATGCTCACTTTTCTCAGTGCCTCTTTGAAACCAGAGCACAATCACAACCACAACCAGTCTTGGCTACTCAGATGCACCTGCTCTGAACTTTGATGGAAAGAAGCAAGGTGGTGGTGGGTGATGGCTAAACCACTGGCAACACTGAATCTCTAGGATCAACAGTTTCTGATTTTCCAGTGGAGCTTTAAGTGTTCAGAAGTGATGACTGTGGAACCAGATGTGCTCAGCATCCAAGCTGCAGCAGCTGTGGCATCACGTCCTCACCAGACCCCCTTGGCTACTGTTCTGCCTTCTTGGTCCAAACCGATTTTGAGTCCAACATCTTTAATTGTCCAGCATTCCAGGTGATTCTGTGAACTATCCAAAATCCTATTTTGTGTATATCAGCCAAAGACAATTTTGACACTTGCCACTAAGAAGATAAACTGGAGCACTGTATTCTGTCTGGCTGTGTAAATTTCTACTATCAGCTCATGTGGCTAACTTCTCCCTCCAGTGATTTTCATATTCAGGGCTATATTTCTTCTAGAACATCTTGTTGGGGCAGGGTATTAAGCCCAAGAATGACAGAAATAAAAGATAGAAGAAATAAAATTGATATAGTAATAGTTATTAGCTAAGTAATTTTTTTGTTGGGGCGCCTGGGTGGCTCAGTCAGTTGAGCATCCAACTTTGGCTCAGGTCATGATCTAATGGTTTATAGGTTTGAGCCCCATGTCAGGCTCTGTGTTACCAGCTCAGAGCCTGGAGCCTGCTTCAGATTCTGTGTCTCCCTCTCCTTCTGCCCCTCCCCTGCTCATGCACTGTCTCTACTTCTCAAAAATAAGTAAACATTAAAAATAATTTAAATAATTTTTTATTAGGAAATATTTAAAAATTTTTGTCATACTTATGGGCATAATGGGTATATTATATTATTAGTAGAGATTATTTTACAAGTATATACCTATGTCAAAACTTATACAATGATACATTTAAAGATGTACCATTTATTTTATGCCAATTATACCTCAATAAAGGTGTTAGCACTTTTTATACCTGGAAAATGCTTATTAGTAAAACTTATAATTAATGTTTGTAAATATTTATGTTATATAAATCATGCAAAGAAAATTGTTGCAGAAGAGTTTGAAAAGCATACCAGATAATTGAAAAATGTTAAGTGATTATTTTGACAACATCTTTAATTGCCCAAACATATCACCTGGAGAGTTTGAGTCTTTTCAATAAAGCATTTTTTTTTCTGAGAAAGGGAAAAAGCAAATCTTGCCAGAAGGGACCCTGCCTGGCACTCACAGCTGGGTGGAGGCTTGTTCTTGTTTAACGTTAACAATTTCACAAAGAGAGCCACCATTTTACCATGATAAATCAAGGCAAACACATAATCAATGTGTAAGTATATATGAACACAAAGAAAACTTAAACACCAGAGAAGCCATGAAAATGACCATAGATCTCCCTGTCCTGGCTAATATTAGTAACTTCTGCCCCTTTACCAATCACAGCAGGAAACTCATTCTGTTCTTCTCAACTTCTAATTTTTGTTAATGGTTTATTTTTGAGAGAGAGAGGGAGAGACAGAATGCGAGCAGGGGAGGGGCAGAGAGGGGGAGACACAGAATCTGAAGCAGGCTCCAGGCTCTGGGCTGTCAGCCCAGAGCCCAAAGCGAGGTCCACACTCACAACCCATGAGATCATGACCTGAGCTGAAGTCAGATGCTTAACCAACTGAGCCACCCAGGTGCCCCTGTTCTTTGTAACTTGTAGAACAGAATTCTTACCCCTGCTTTCTGAAAGCATCCATTCCAGAGCAAAGCCCACTAGCGACAAGAATTCTCCCCAAAATCATCTTACACAAGTCCCAATTCTATAACAAGTCCTCCTAACACCCTCTTATTGAGACACCCCACAGCTCCCATAGTGTGCTTTCTCTGTCATGGCAATAAGTCAATCAGTACAAATGCATTCAATTACAGGTATTTTCTCATGGTCTTTGGTTGAAGGGCATTGGTAATTGAAATACATATTCTGTTTGGCTTTCAGGTGTACACTGAAGAAAAAGCATATCTGCACTTATCATTAACAATTTTCAGGGTTATTTGTCCTATCAAGATATTACATGCAGTGAGTACTATACTCCATAAAATTTTCTCAGAATTAGAAAACTTAACATTACACAATAGGTAATTATTTTTATAATTGGTTCATCAGAAATCAGGACTTAAAAACCTTATATTTTGCCAAGGGCTTTTTATAAGAGATACATTTTTCCCTGCTGCCCTATTGTTCCAGTATTAATTTCAGAACCATAAAAGCAAATTATGCTTGTCAGGAGGCAGCTGCTATTCTGTTGCCTGAATGTCATGTTGTTATTTAGATTTAACTTTAAATGTAATTTTCAAGTTGCAAAGGGAACCCAGACCATTTTTCTTTTCCATACCCCTAAAAATTGCTATTGAAACTTTTGGTCTGAAGAGAATTTATTTATACAAAAGATAAGCTCATATTTCTACTATAAAGAATCTAAAGAAAATAATTTGGCTGGCCCAACAAAACTGAATTTGATAAAGATCAATTGATATTACTATAATTTCAAGATCTTTCTAGGTTGGAATGTAAAAATATAGAAACTCTTTTCTTTGATAATCTTTAAAAATAAATATCTAGGTAGAAATAGGTATAGATTTCTCACTGAAGTTAAATTTTAAGCTGAAGAAATATGCTTTTGTCTTTCATCAATCATTCTGCCAGCAGCTATCAGCTTTGTATCAATCCTAATAAATTTTACAGAACCACAGAGTAGAAGGCCTCCAGTAGAAAGCAAGAAGGTGGGTGTGTTGCTGGGCATGCCTCAAATAGAGTGACTTATGATACTTAAGAGAATAAAGGGCAAACATTTCTTATTCAGTTTTGTTAGTCAAAGCTGGATCCTGGAAACTTATAATAGGAGGTCTTCAAGATAGACAAAGAATTTGCAAATGAATTCAGGTATAGGACTGCAAATTTATTAGTTTTTTTTAAAGAAATTGTTTTTTAAGGGGTGCCTGGGTGGTTCAGTCAGTTAAGCGTCGACTTCAGCTCGGGTCATGACTTCAGTCTCAGTTTATGGGTTCAAGCCCCATGTTGGGCTCTGTGCTGACAGGCTGACAGCTCTGAGCCTGGAGCCTGCTTCAGATTCTGTGTCTCCCTCTCTCTCTGTTCCTTCCCTGCTCGTACTCTGTCTCTCTCTCTCTCAAAAATAAACATAAATTTTTTTTTAAAAAAATCTTAAATTGATTTTTTAAGTGTGTCTATGACGTATTCTCACACATAAATTTGAAAGAGCTTTATAAAGGCAGAAAAAATTAGAATATAGTCTACATTCACAGAGAATGTAATTTAAGTAATCCAGGTATATTGAAGTGCTTTGATTCTTAGCAAATATAATTTCTCCTGAGTTATTAATCAAAGAGAGAAAGATACAATTTTTTTTGGACAATGAGAAACATCAAAGATCATTTTCTTATACAGTACAAATGGCTTGATCATTAAAAGCTTCCATTAGTGACTCCTAAAGTAACTCAGTTGCAGATTCACAATGCTTAATGCACATCAATTAATATTTTCTTTTGGGTAACTATTACATAAAGAGTCTAGCCCACAATACATTTGAATAGGAGCTAGCAAAATAGTTTTGCATTGGTTGGTAAAGCTACCTAAAGTACTTTGTCAATGAAGATCAATGGAAATTTAAAATCTTTCTTTTAAATTTAGCACTGTCAATAATAGCTAAACTATGGAAAGAGCCCAAATATCCATCAACTGATGCTGAATGAATAAAGCAGTTGTGGGATATATATACAATGGAATATTACTCAGTGATCAAAAAGAATGAAATCTTACCATTTGCAACAACATGGATGGAACTAGAGTGTATTATGCTAAGCAAAATAAGTCAGAGGAAGACAAGTATCCTATGACTTCACTCCTTGTGGAATTTAAGAAACAAAACATATGAACATGGGGGGAAGGGAAAGAAAAATAAGATAAAAATGGAGAGGGAAGCAAACCATAAGAGACTTTTAAATATAGAGAACAAACTGAGGGTTGCTGGAGGGGAAGGTGGGTGGGGGGTTGGACTAAATTGGTTATGGGTATTAAGGAGGACACTTGTTGGGATGAGCACTGGGTGGCTTATGTAAGATATGAAACACTGGGTTCTACTCCTGAAGCCAATACCACACCGTATATTAACTAACTTGAATTTAAATGAATATATTTTAAAAAACAAACTGTCTTCCTGATCGTATGCACTTTGTGCCAACCTGTTTTTGGTTTCCACTACACTAACTCATCAAGTCTCAGACCTCTTCTCAGTATTTCTCCATGTGAAGTGATACTCTCTTTTTTGTTTGCTCGGTCTTTGTGTGTTCTATCAACTGCTAGGATCCTCCTGGCTTCTACATTTACTGCAGTCTGGGTCTGTGCTTTAGCCGATATCCTACTTGCATATAACTTGTTAGCATTCTTTGACTTCTAGTTACTTGATAGGAGTTGGTTGAAAAGGTATTTACTTCTATGATACATATTCTTATGGAGGATATGTAGATAAATTTAGATTTACATGGCTGCCATTATCATATCAGAACCATGGGGCTTAAAAATAGATTGTGTTAGGATCATCTTGACTTCTTTTGAACCATAACTCAAAGACTGAGTAAATAAAGAAAAGGAATATAGATAAACAAAAATGTAAGCAATTCAATATTTATTCTCCTTTCAACAGATGCTATCCTGAAATAGTGCCTACCACAAAGTAAAGGGTCAACAAATGCGTATTGAATGTTAAGCAAATATTAAAGGAAAAAAGGATTCATCTGATTTATATTCTCATGAACATTTTTGTATTAAGTGACATTTATCAGCTAAGTGTATAAAAGGCATGTGATATTTAAGGGAAAAATAAATACCATGTTAGGACTATGAAATTCCCAGAGTTCCCTCCCTCCTTTCCCAAAAAGAGAAAAGAGAGACTCTACAAGGAAACATATACTGTAAATGTTATATGTTTCTTAGAAATTATCTCATGGAAAACAACAGATCTTTTTCTCATTAAATTTTTTTAAATTCCAAAAAGGAAATGTTCTTTTTATTATAAATATAAAGTTTCAGTGATAATCAATATAGAAAATTCTTATGATATTTAGTACACTCAAGTTTACTTTATCAATAAACATTTTGCAATCTATATGCAATCTATTTGCAATCAATATTGATATCCATGATAGTTCCACAGTACTTTATGGTTAGCTCTGTGATTCCCTTTACTATAAAGGTTAAAAGGAATATATGTTATTTAAGACATGTACTGATTTTTTGATGATATACAAGTAATTTGTTCATTTGTTTAAAAAATCCCTGTATGTCTTTTAGACATTTCTGTGAAAGCACTGCCAAACTAGGAAGATGAATCAATTTTAATGAGTCAATTTTCACTTGATTTTTAACCAGTCCTTTTTTAGAAAGAGATCTCTAATCATCACCATAAAAACTACTAATAAAAAGAGAGAAATATATTTTGTATTGACAAAATAATTATAAATTCCATGAAGATTAATATTCTAACAATTATAGTTAATTGACATAATCAGTTATCAGCTTATCTACTCTGTTCTTAGTGATAGAAACTAATACTCGCTAACTTGCTTCTGAAGAATATTGACAATAATAAATAACCAATGATCTTGTCTAATTAACCCTTAAATATCATTTATGTCATTTGTGAAGTTTGTTAATTCAGAGGTTCATCAAAGACAGACAGACTTGTCTGTGTAATGTTCCAGATCCCTTAAAGTACTATTTCCTAACTCAAAATGCTGTTGATTGTATTCATGTTGCTTCAATAAATCTTAAATAATGATTATGGTCAAACATATTTATTTTAAAGCTACCACAACTTAATTATAGATTTTTTTTCTGTGTTCTCTCTCTTGTACCTTTTTACATGGAGCTATAACTTAACTACTTTCTCAAGTTACTAATCTCATATCAAGAATAAAAAAGAAAAGCCAACAGCAACAACAAGAACTCTCTGTAGCTGGGAACAACCAATGCACTTCATCTCTTTCAAGATATTATGCACCTGAATATAATGTTATGAACAAAATTATGCTATGAATAAAAATATTTTAGTGTACTAGTTTTTTCACCTGTTAAATTTCTGATGCATTTCTGGTTTCATAGCCTTACCATGAATAACAAAATTGTAACTTTTCACATTTTGACAACTTCTTAAAGTAAATATTTATGCTCTATCTTTAGAAAATGACTTATCTATTCATGTGGTTTATTGGGGATGAAGTTCTCATTTATTTACAATATTTATTTTTTTCAGCGAGGAGTGTTTATTAAATAATTAAAAGATATATGATCAAATTGCCATAATAAGTGACTTTACTCATGTGTATCAAAAATGGCAAATTTCATGTATAAAAATGACAAAAAAAGGTCCAAAATAACATAGTAACAAAGCTGGCATAGCATTACACTAATTGTATCATGAATTACCATAAAAAAAATGTTTTTAAAGGCTCCACCCAAAACTACTAAAACTGATAAATTAATTCAGTAAAGTCACAGAATACAAAACTAATATATAGAATTCTGTTATGCTTTCTATACACTAATAACAAAGTAGCAGAAAGAGAAATTAAGAAAGCATTCCCATTTGCAATTGTACCAAGAACAAAAATCTATGAATAATATTAACCAAGGGAGTGAAATAAATGTACTCTGAAAACTAAAAAACACTGATGACAGAAATTAAAGACAGCACAAATAAATGGAAGGATACTCCATGCTCATGGATTGAAATAACAAATATTGTTAAAATGTCTATACTACCCAAAATAATCTACAGATTTAATGTAATCCCTATCAAAATACCAACAGTATTTTTTTCACAGAACCAAAGCAAACTATCTTAAAATTTCACAGAACTAAAGCAAATAATCCTAAAATGGAACCACAAAAGACTCTACTAACCAAACTGATCTTGAAAAAGAAGGGCAAAGCTGGAGGTATCACAATCCCAGATTTCAACATACACTACAAAGCTATAGTGATCAAAACAGTATAGTAGTGGCACTAAAATAGATGCATAAATCAATGGAATAGAACAGATAGCCCAGAAATAAACCCACAAATATACGGTTAATTAATCTTTGACAAAGGAAATGCAAAAGAATGAAATTGGACCACTTCCTTACAAAAAACAGAAATAACTTCAAAATGGATTGAAGACCTACATGTGAGGCTTGAAAGTATAAAGTTCCTAGAAAAAAAATGTAGGCAGTAATATAGCTTTGACATCAGCCACAGAAACATTTTTTTTTCCAGATTTGTCTCTTTTGGCAAGGGAAATAAAAGCAAAATTAAACTTGTGGGACTATATCAAAATAAAAGGCTTTTGTACAGCAAAGGAAGCAATCAACAAAGCAAAAAGACAACCTATTGAATGGGAGAGGATATTCACAAATGATATATCTGATAAGGGGTTAATATCCAAAATATATAAAGATCTTATACAACTCAAAATGTCCCCCCCCCCCAAAAAACAAATAATCCAACTAAAAAATGGGCAGAGAACATAAATAGACATTTTCCCAAAGATTTAGAGATGGCCAATGTACACAGGAAAAGATGCCCAATATCACTGCTAAGGGAGATGCAAATGGAAACCACAATGAGATATCATTTCACACCTTTCAAAATGACCAAATGTAAAAATACGAAAAATAAGAAGTGTTGGTGAGGATGAGGAGAGAAAGGGACCCTCATACACTGTTGGTGAGAATACAAGCTGGTGCAGCCAGTGTGGAAAGCAGTATGGAAGTTCCTCAAAAAATTAAAAATAGAATTACCATATGATCCAATAATTCCACTGCTGGGTATTTAAAAGAAAACACAGACACTAATTTGAAAAGACATATGCATCCCTATGTTTATTGCAGCATTATTTATAATAGCCAAGATGTGAAGTGACCCAAGTGTCTTTTTTGATAGATGAATGGATAAAGAATGTGTGGAATATACATGTAATGCAATACTACTCAGCCATAAAAACAAATGAAATCTTGCCATTTACAACAACATAGATGAATTTAGAGGGTATAATGCTAAGTGTAATAAATCTGTCAGAAAAAGACAAACACCATTTGATTTTACTCATATGTGGAAATTAAGAAACAAACTAAACAAATAAGAAAAGAAATAACAACAACAACAAAACAGTCTTAACTATAGAGAACAAATCGGTGGTTGCTGGTGGGGGGTGGTGGTAAGTAAAATAGAGGAAGGGGATTAAGAGTACACTTATTGTGATGAGCACTGAGTAATGTATAGAATTGTTGAGTCACTATATTGTACACTCTAAACTAATATAACATTCTATGTTAATTATACTTGAATTAAAAAAAAAAACATAGTGGAGTGCCTGGGTGGCTCGGTCAGGTAAGTGTTCAACTCTTGATTTTGGCTCAGGTCATGATCTCATGGTGTGTGAGTTCGAGCCCTGCGTTGGCGTCTGCACTGAGAGTGTGGAGCCTGCTTGGGATTCTCTCTCTCTCTTCCTCTCTCTCTGCCCCTCCACAACTCATGCATGCACACTGTCTGTTTCTCAAAATAAATAAATAAACTTTATCAAAAAAAAAATAGTAACATGGCTCGTATAGGAATATACTAATTGCATTATTAATTATCATGAAAATAAAATGTTAATCCCTTGCTAATCGTCTTTAAAACTACATGAGATATTTCATCAATGAATAAGCAGAAGCAGCTATAGACAGTGTTAAAGTTGGGGACAATAACACCCACCATCAACAGTCAAGTCTGAGTTACTATTTAGTTCAGTCCCTGAGGTTGGTTGAGACAAAAACCAAGCACATCTGTCTTCTGGTACCTCATCAGAGAATCGCTGTGTCAGACAAAAATGGCAGGATTTTCCAGGAAATCCTTAAATGTCACAAGCGTCCTTAACATTTAAGGTGCATGTAAATGTTTCTCCCTCTTTCTTGGTATAATTACAGGAATAGCACATTTTGATCGTATCTTTTATTGTATTAAATATAATTTTTAAATAAGTTAAATTAAATTCTGGGTATCATCTTCAGCCCGATAAATTTCACATTTCAGAACAAGAGGAACTTGCAATGTTTATCAGTTCTGAGAAAAAAATGTATTTTAAAATTGGTCTTTGAAATGTAATGTCACAAGAGAGAACTAACTGTGCATTTAACCCCATCAAACTACATTAAGACAGTTATGAGTGTATATCATTACTGTCAATCATATTGCTGCCAAAGAGAGCTATGAAAGGGCCAAGACCTCTCCTTCCTTTGAAGTAACATGTAATTATAGACAAAGGAGCTGAAAGAAAAAAAAAAAAGAGTTGGTGTTTGCTCTAAAAATAGAAATGGATTTCAGTTAGGTTTAAGCCTATGAAAAAAAAGACTAAAATAAAGAGCTGAAATCGGTGTGGTGCTATCTAAAATAAGTAGAGAATTTAGGTATGTAGTAGAGAATACAGGTAAGAAGAGTACCAATTTGGTGTGTTTCTGGGATCACATTTTGACCTGGTGTATTTGCCTCATCGCTTATTTTACAATTGATTCTCATACTTGGGCCAGAGAAGGAAGTCATCACTGACATTTGTCAAGTAATAAATAGGGAGGTGGAGGGTGGCTGCCACTGGGTTGGGAGGGAACATTATAATACAGTAGAGAATGTAAGTTATAGTAGGGAAGGAAAGTGAGAGGGATAGGCCTAGGTTCAAAAAGTAGATGAGAAAAATAGAAGAACAAAGATATGATGAGCTCTATATATGTAATAGAAAGTTGGAATGAAAGATTAGAGGCAAATTCAAGATACTTTTCTCATTAAGCTATAATTTGGCCATTTTCTTATGTTAGCAGCCCTACATTATGTATGAAATTGTCCAAAACACATTTCTTGATGATTATCACAACAGTACACAGTCAAGAATTGATAAGTCAGTTTCTTCCAAAAGATTATAACCCCAAATAATTAACTTCATGGTAAAATACAGCTGTTATCAAAGAAAAGATCTCTTCTGGTGAGTCAGTTTTATTTATTTGTTTATAGTCTAATCCTGGTATTTCTTTTGTTTGTGAGTTGGCATGCTTTGCTGAACAATTGTGGAAGCTGATGCCTAACATATTTATGATTTTCAGATAGATTCTATTCTTGATTTGCTTTGGGATGGTGCAAGGAGGAAGTTTCAAGGTTCAAGAAGACATAACTTTCCTGGGCAGGAAGATTGCAGCTGTGTGTTTGGGCAATAAGTACATAGTGATACTAACCAATGGCACTGTTAAGGACTGAATTGTGTCCCTCAAATTTATGTGTTGAAGCCTTCAATCTCAATGTGACTGTATTTAGAGAAAGGGCCTTAAGGTAAAATTATGTCATCAGGGTAGAACCCTAAACCAATAGGGCTGGTGTTTTTTTACGAAGATGAAGAGATCCCAGAATATTCTCTCTTTCTGCACTTGCACAGAAAAGAAGATTTATGAAGACACAATTAAAACAAACAAACAAACAAACAAACAAACAAACAAACAAACAGCTGTTTAAAAGCCAGGATGAGATGTCTTACCAGAAACCAGCCCTAACAGAACCTTGATCTTGAACCTCTACTCTCCAGAATTGTGAAAAAAATAAATTTCTGTTGTTTAAATCACTTAATCTGTAGTATTTGGTTAGGGCACTCTAAGCCAACTAGCACAGGGCAGAATTTCAAGAGAGATAATGAAAATTAGAAATGCCACTCAGAGTAGTGGAGGGACTATAGAACTAAGGCCCATTTAATGATAAAACTCCACACTTTGGGCTCATTAGCATCATATTATAATTAGTAAAACATGTTACTAATTATTTGGGACTTTGCAAGATTCTTTATACATAGAAATTGTTTTATTTAATTCATTAATGATTTTATGAGGTGTATGTACTTTACCTCAGCAAAGGCCAAGGCTGAGAAAGAAAGGTAAAGCAACTTGGTCATGTTCCACTGGCAATAAGTCAGTGTCTGATTTTAAATCAAAGTCTCTGGGACTCTATATTCTGAATGCTCTGGCCCTAGAACCTTTGCTACTTTGTCAACTAGTCACTATTTACAGCCACTTTAACATGTCAGTAGTTCCCAAAACCTAGAGAAGATTTAGTTGGTTAGGCATACAACTCTTGACTTCAGCCTAGGTCATGATCTCATGGTTTGTAAGTTTGAGCCCCACATCCAGCTCTGCACTGACAGTGTGGAGCCTACTTGGGATTCTGTCTCCACTTACTCTATGTTCCTCCCCATGTTTGCAGTTACATTCTGTTCTCTCTCACTTTCTTTCTCAAAATAAGTAAATAAACATTAAAAAATTAAAAATAAATGAAATTATAATTTCCAGTTATAAATTCCAATCTACTATTGCAGATTTTTAATTCAGGAGTTCTGTAATGCATTCCTAGAAGCAATTATAGAATACTCCCCCAACTATTTTTCAATCCCCTTTGTACAAAGTGAGGTCAATAATCTACTTTCTTTTTCACAACTTCTCTTTAGAGCTGGGATATCCAATATGGTAGCTACTGAACAACATGCGGTTATTGAGCATTTAAATGTGGATAGTCTGAATTGAGATATGAAATAAATGTAAAATATACATTAGATTTTAAAGACGTAGCATAAAAAAGGAACGTAAAATAACAAGTTTTTGTTAGCTGCCTTTTGAAATAATATTTTAGATGTGTCATATTAAATAAAATGTATTATTTAAATTAATTAATTTAAAATAAATTAATTTCATTAACCTCAATTCTTAAAATTAATTTCATACATTTATTTTTATTTTTTTCCAATTGAATAGCACTGCTGTAGATGGTTAAATATCAGTATAAAGTTAAGTGTTTTTTAGAATAACATCTATTAAAGAGGCAAGTACTTTGTGCAAGGATGAGGAATTCACCATTGCTTGTGTTTTGCAATGCTTATTTATGAAATGTCATCACCTCAATTGAGAGGCCACATATAGTCAACAGTAAGAACTGGATGGAATTCTCTTATGGTACTCTACTCTATACCTTGGTATTGGTCCTTTCATGATTGGAATCAATATTTCTGATGAAAACAGCTTTAGAAAAAATTTGAAAGACATCATTAGCCCTAAAGTCCTCAGCAAAGTTACTGAAATCAGAATTCTGGGGTGGGGGGGTACTTAGGTGGCTCAGTTAGTTAAGCCTCTGACTCTTGGTTTCATCTCAGATCATGATCTAATGGTTCCTGTGATTAAGCCTCGCTTAGAGCTCTGCGCTGACAAAGAAGAGCCTGCTTGGGATTCTCTCTCTCTTTCTCTGCTCTTCCCCTGCTTATGTTCTCTCTCTCTCTCTCTCTCTCTCTCTCTCTCTCTCTCTCTCTCAAAATAAATAAAGTTTAAAAAAAATAAATCAGAATTTTTATTATAACATCAAAATTTTCAAACACTCATTTCAAACACTATTTACGTATACATGTTCAAAGCAAAACTAATACAATATTTTTCTGTTTCTGCTACTGCATGATAATTACATTATTTCTGACAGAGGCAAGCTTTCATCTGAAACCACATTCTGCTGAAGGATAGAATTTCATATAAATCTTCTCAGTCACAGATTTTATATAACACTGTACACTGACTATAAAATGTCTTAGTTTTATAATATGAAAGTCATATTATTATGTTTTTTCTTACTACTATGGTTCAGAAGGTTATAAACTTCATTATCAATAGGACTTGTACCTGGTTGTAAGCTCTCATTTCTAGCTGTAGAACTTCGATCATATTTGTGTTTTAGTTCTTTTGAAAGTGTAACATTAAGATTATTCACTCTGTATGGTTGTTTATGAATTAAATGGGGTATACATCTTGAAAAAGAATTTTGACAAAGATAAATTCTGGTAATATAGTTCTCTTTCTTGTGTTACTTGTTGGCTTGTTCTTCACATTTTGTCAGTATCTAGTTCCTAGCATATGTCTTACTTTTTTAAATAGTTGGGTGTTTTCATCCAAAGAAAACAAAATCTCTGCTTCAAAGAGCATGTCAGTTAGCAATGGGGTAATAAAACCCTTCGCTACTTAGAACTGAAATCGAAACAACTACTTATTTAACTCATGAATCTACAGGCAATGCTTTAAGCTGGTGTACTAGTTCCCTACTGCTGCTATAACAAATTACCACAAATTTAATGGCTTAAAACAACAAAATTTATTATTTTACAGTTTTGGTGGTTAGGAGTCAGAAATGGATCTAACAGGGCTAAATGAAGTTACCAGCAGGGCTCTCTTCCACCTGGAAGCTCCAGAGGAAAATCCATCTCATTCCCTTCTCCAGTTTCTATAGGTCATGCATATTGTTAGGTCCACGGCCCCCTCTTCTATCTTAAAAGCAGCATGTAGTATCATTAAATCTCTCTTTGTCTCTGATCTCCTTTCCTGACCCCCCTGCCTCTCTCTTCTAAGAACCCTCATGATTACATAAGACCCACCCAGATAATCTGGAATAATCTTCCTATTTTAAGATTCACAATTTAATTACATCCACTATGTCTCTTTTGTCATTTAGGTGTTATTTACCTCTTTACAGTTTCCAGGAACTACAACATGCATATCTTAGGGGATCATTATTCTGCCTACCACAGCTGGGCACAGTTAAACACCCTCATGGTTCTCAGTGGGTTGAAAGTCAGAAGCTCTGCTTCTGGAGTTTATCGCTGGCCTTCTTCCAAGTGTCTCATCCTTAGGGAGTCTATCACAAACCTGCATGCACAAGGCCGGCATTGTCATGCTTACATGACACTAGCAGGGTTAAATTGTCCATGACATGGATTCAGAGAAGCCACTAACTAGGATCTTTGAGGCAATCAGTCTACCAGAGCAGGTCACCAGTATTTAAGTTTAATAAAAAAAATATATAATAATTTTCACAAAACAGATTAATGATCTTGAATTTGTATCTGTCTCATCTGCTTAGCTCCTGCACCATAATGGCATTTTTTTTAAGTTAAAATGTACTTAGACTTAGATAGGCATAGCTGCTACGTCTCAAGTTACCCAGGGGGTTATAGGTGGTGGTTACTTAAGAGTTCAAATTTTAACTGGGTCGTAGCGAGGCCACTTCTCAGACTGAGGCCATCCGTCTTCAAACCACAATCTAATGACTCAAATACCTTGCACTTTGTTCTTTGTTAGTATTGGGGCCCTGGACATTTACTTGAAAAGAAAAAAAATCTTTTTTGAAAGGTGTCAACCATCAGTCATAACCTCAGCTTACCCATTCGCCCACTGTGTGCCTTTCGGCAACTCACACAGTTTAAAATCCTAAGCAAACCGTATCTACTACCAATCGTCAAATAGAGTATATACAGTGTGAGTGTCCAATGATCCATGTCTCCTAACAGCAGAGCCCACCCAAAAAACTGAGAAGGAATTATAGGTCATATGTTAATATAGATTAGCATATACATACTGGTGCAAAAATTATATTGACTTTCAATTCAGCTAACCACAAGATCTTGACAGTGAAACAGGAATGTCATGCTATACACACAGCACACACATTTTGTGGTGTGACCTATGAATAAGTTGTGCTTTCAAAGTTAGGTTTTCTTTGATGACTGAGGAACTCTGTGCCAGGTACAAAGATTTTGACTTAACCCCGGCTACTAAAGTTTCATGCTGAACTCCTTTCACCTACTAGAGAGGAAAGTACCAAGGGAGCACACAGATTAGTTCAACCACTAATTTGTTTGTGAACTAACCATTTGGAAGCAGTATTTATTTGGTATTGAACATAATTTTACGAAGATGTGGTTTTGCATATGTTTCCTCTAACACTGGTTCTGAAAGAAATGGTCATGTCAAAAATTTAAAAATTACTGCACTTGAGTGCTAAATTAGCGAATATATGTAAGATAAAATTTAGTTTAATTTAGCTCTCAAAGAAAAAGAAGTTAGTCGTATTGGAACAAATTTCTACTCTTAAAACAGTCATTTTTAAACATTTTAAATGTGTACTATTACAATGAATGTGAGAGTGAATTAGTTTCATTATAATGTAAAGCTTGCCCTCTAGTGGTTCCAGGCTAGTTATAAATTTAGGGGAAACCATCTACACTAATGCAAGATGTTAATACTCAATAAGGATTTATCTTTTTATTTTCTTTCAGGAAAAGAAGTATGCTAAAAATATAAATATTATAAACAAAATGCATCAGCTCCTTTGAAATGTATATTAGCAAAGTATCTCTATTGTAGATGCCACTAATAAGTTTTTTGTAACCAAATGTATTTTAAATGAACATGGAATATTACAAGTTAAATTACAACAGAATTTTATGTTTCACTTTCCACTTTACTTGTTAATAGCTCTACTAATACTGTGGTTATTAACAATGAATAGGAAGTCATTGATGGTGTGATATATGACCAGGTATTGGATCAAATGATGAAGAAATCTCTATTAATAAGATTGAGTCTATTTTTCTAAACTTTTAAGGCTCAAGTCACCATATTTTTTAAGTTGCCTACATAATAATTACGTAGAATTGTAATGTATATATTAAAATCTGGCTTAAATATATTTGTTTAAAAAATAAAGTGCTTTAAAAATAAAGTAGTAGTTTGAAGTTTCAAAGTACATTAAGCACATTGATTTATTATCCAAATTTGTTTCTGTTGCACTTATGGACTCAGTTTCTTTGAATTAGTGTTCTCATAGGAGATTTAAAAAATTTTTATGTTCCTTTTCTTTTTTGAAGCACATATAAAATGACTTTTTAGGAAGGAACAATCATTTTTCTGACCCTGTGTTTAGAGTAATGATATCTGTTAATAAACCCATATTTTCCTTGGAGTTACATGACTAATCTAGCAAGTAATAAATAAATGAAGTCTTGGTCCCTAAAGGGGTTTCTGAAAGTAGTTTTAGAATAAAACCTAAGTAAATTACCTATATTTAGTCTACAGAAACTATTATAAGCAATTTTTGTCTGTTTAGTTTATGTTTTATTCTTATCAAATTTATGTAGCTATAATTCAGAGAGAAATACTGCATCTACCTAAACAGCAAAATTACACTACATGAAACAAGCTAGTCACAGAAGGGCAAATATTGCATGATTCTACTTCCATGAGGTATCTCAAAGAGGCAGACTCATAGAAGCAGAGAGTAGAATGGTGGTTGGCAGGGTTAGGGGAAGGGGGAAATGGGGAGTTGTTCATGGGTATAAAGTTTTAGTTATGCAAGACCAATATTTTTCTAGATCTGTGGTACAACATGGTGACTATAATTAACAATACCGTATTGTGCAGTTAAAAATTTTGTTAGGAGGATAGATCTCTTAAATGTTTTTACCACAAAACAAAACAAAAAACCAAAGGGGTGTGAAGAAACTTTTAAAGATGATTGATATCTTTATTATCTTAATTGTGATGATGGTTTCATGGGTGCATGCCTATGCTCAAACTAACAAAATTTTGTACATTAAATATGTGTGGCATTTTCTGTATCAATTACACCTCAAATGGCTGTTAAAAATCAATCAATCATTTACATGGCAATTCTAGAAATCAGATTCCTCTTCCCCAGGTTTGTTATTTTTTTTTGTTTTGTTTTTGTTTTTTGTTTTCTTTGCTGTTGTTAATGTTGCTGTTCATTTAGTGATTTTCCTGGATTAATTATGTACAGTCTGCATTGTTTGTCATGTGTAGCCACTGAAATCTATGCTTTATTTCTTTAGTGGTCACCTAATGAACGGACTGAGATTTAATGCTTAGATCAAATATGTCTCTCTTTCCTTGCTAAATTTGTGTGTTGTGGCTTAATTTCAATATTACTGGATCAGTTTATTCCTTTGCATTAGCTTTCACTTTCTGCTTGCAGAGTCTCAAGGTCAGGCCCAGCTGAGTTATTAGGGCCCTTCCATCTCTTTTCTGGACATGTACATAGACCTGAACATGGGTTTTTAGATTTCTTATAAGATTTCTGGAATATGCCTTAGCTTTTCAAGCTCCTTACAAACATCTTAGTTTCCAAATTTTCCCTTTTAAGCATTTTGGTCAGCCTTTTGCTAACCCCAACAAGTAATGCCACCTGAGACAGATGTGAAGTTAAACAATTGCTACTGGTTGTTTTGGACAAATACCCTGAGGATAGGGCCCCTCATTCAAAGGGAGAGTTTTGACTAAGACCAAATAAAGATAAATCCTGAGAATCGTGCTTTTTAGCAAGCTGCCAGACAGGTAAATTAGTGACAAATCTCTAGGAATGGGACTTTATGGGCACTCCTAACTCATTCTGCCTCAAACTGCTGGTTTTAACAGCTATTATATAGCAAGACAGGATTTTTAATGTTATTAAAAAAAATCATGGCTTTTTTTTTTTCCAGAAAAAATAGTTTTGACATTTTTGTCAGTGTTCTTCTGGTTGCTTTAATGGAGAAGTGGATCTTCAGAGGTCTTACTCTGCCATTCTGAAAGTCAAATTTCTTCAAGTTCTAAAAGTATCACTGGTCCTTATTTGGCATTACCCTAAACCTATGAGTTAATGTAACAATTTAAATTTGTAGCATTCTCATGGGGCTCCTGGGTGCCTCAGTCAGTTAAGTGTTCGACTTTGGCTGATGTCATGATCTCATGGTTTGTGAGTTCAAGCCCTGCATCAGGCTCTGTGCTGACAGCTCAGAGCCTGGAGCCTGCTTCTGATTCTGTGTCTCCTCTCTCTCTCTCTCTGCCCCTCCCCAATTCATGCACATGCAGGCACACGCTCTCTCTCTCTCAAAATGAATAAACATTAAAAAACTTAACTTCTTTGTGCGGGTCTGAAGAAAGGTTGTTGGTTTCTGTATTTTTCATATGGCTGTATAATGAACCCTTTTAATAATTCTAATAGCTTTCAGTGTACTCTCTTGGGTGTCCAGGGGGATTCTGAATTTCCATATGCAATCTCATACTTAATATTTGTTCTGTATACAGATTTTCTCATTAATTAAATTCAGGATTGAAATGGATTTTGTTAAGGGTTATTATGATTTTTAAGCTGAACATTTACCAATGACCACCCTCCCCTCATATTTGTGCTAAATATGAGTCCAAATTTTGTGGTGAGAGCAGAAAACATCTTGGTCGGTATGCTAGATAGTTCTAGTTTCTCTAGGTGGAATATGCTAAGCAAATAAGAGTATATGAAAGGTATTCTTTATATTTATCTATTCTTGCATTAGAGCTTCTATGAAACAGAGCTGGGTAGACAGAAAGGAAAGTGAGGCACTTGCCTTGGGCAAACTTTTAAAGGGTTACCAAAAAAAAAATTCAGTAATTAAGGTAAATATTTAATACAATATTTAAGAAATAAAAAGTAATGTAAAAACTTATGATGAATAAAGCATCTAAATTTTTTTAAAAAGTGCAGACTTAGTGTTAAGCCTTATTGGAGACTGAGCTGAAAGGAAAAATCAGTAACTGTCCCAATTACCTCATCCCAGGCCAACCCTTGAAATAACAGTAATTACACCAGTAAATCTTGTGTTGCATTTTATGTGATAAGAATAATGTGTCCCATCTACTAAAAAAATATTATATATAGGGTTTCTTAAACATAATTTAATTGTTGGAGAAGTATCTTTATATGGCATCCAATGGCACTTGATGCGGACAGAAATTTTTCAAGACGTTTAGAAACACAATAATGAAAGAAATCTCAAACTATTGCTCTCAAAGTCAGAAGAATCGTGTCACTTCTTTATATATGGTCTTTGTAGAAGACTGAACAGATTATAATGAGTAGGTATCTAAACCTTTGTCATTGAATACAACACACAGAAAAAAGTTCTGAATAACAACTTTGTACTTTTAATTTGTTAATTATGATAACAGTGCTTATGATTCAAGCACTGTTTCAGCATTGGACATACGGTAGTGGACCATATTATTCAAAACTTTCTGCTCTTATAAATTTTATATTTTTTGTGGACGAGGGAGGTGTAAGTAACAAATGAAATATCTAGCGAATTAATGGTAATAATTATGAAAGAGAAAAAGTAAAGCAAGAGTGTCGGCCATTAAAGAGGTTCATATTTCATATAAGAAGGCCACGGAAGGTCTTACTGAGAAGTAGCATTTGTGTAAAACCCTGAAGGAAGTAAAGGAAAAACTTATAAAGATATCAGCAAGAAAAACATTCTTGCAGGAAGAGGAGCTAGTGCAGAGGTATGAGAAGAACAGAGCCTGGTAAGTTCAGGAGATAGCAGAGAGCCAATGTGACTAGAGCCAGGTGAGCAAGGTAAAGAGAATCTGGATATGAGGCTAGAGAGAGACTAGGGGCATGGTTGGAGGAGCAGGGCATATAGATAATGAGAACTTTGTTTTGTTTGTTTGGTTTTTTCAAAAATTATACAGGAAGACCTTTGAGGACTTGAAGCAGAAACACAACATGATTTACTATCATATTTTTTTTAATTAAACTTTTATTTACAAAAAGAGGTGGCCAAACGGATTTGGCCAGTGGGCCATAGTTTATCAATACCAGTTCTAGATTATATGCCAGGCACATAGGAAGTACTTAAATAGACACTAGATGAATAAATGAATGATTTCCAAACTATTATAGTTAGAATGTTTTCAGGAAAGATACAGCAAAATTACATGATGGTAAGTCAGTTTTACTTTCTTTTGTCATAATTCTCTGTTCAAGGGTGTCTTGTTTGACATACTTACTGTGGTGCGTATAGCTCTACTAGGTATATAAAAAACAAAAGTTTACGATACAAAGTTCTGCTCTCAAAGATCAATATAAAGTCAGGAATATTAATGTGTGATTTTCATGTATCTGCACAGACATTACATCTAACTCCAAAATTACAATAATCCCTAATAGCCGCAAAAACATAAAATGCTAGTAAAAAGCCCCAAAAATACAGTTTTGAAAATTTACTGTCATAGGGTTATTAAAAAAATATAGATGCTCAAATGGTTTCAAGATATTCCAGAAGTTGATTTCTCTTTTTCAGTTAAAACATTAATACTTAGGGAGAGAGAGAACAGATGTCATGGAAAGAGGCATAACTATAAATCATTGCAAAACAAGCATATATACACAGGGACAACTTGTGGAGTAGGATATAGTGAAAAGAACTGACTTCATCTTAAAGCTGGTTCTGATTCTTTCACCTTCAACTTAGATAAATGGTAAGCCTCAGTTTTCTCATATGAAAATTTAGAGAGAGACCTATCTTTTCTAATTCATAGAATTTGGGGAGGATCAAATGAGAGAGTGATTGTAAAACACCTTACAACCCAAAAACAACAACAATATAAAGCTCAAAATTAGGTGGTTTTTTTAAAGTCAACCATTTGCAGTTCATAATGAGAGGGAGAGTTGCAAAATATTAGGTATTTAACAGTAGTAGCTGCAGTCATAAACCAAAGACTCCTTATTTACCCACAGCTAAGAAAGGGCATGTACATGAAAGATCTCCTTGACACATAGACATGTCTGTGACTGCCTCTTAGTAGATGTCTGAATACACCTTACTTCCCACTGAGATGATATAATTTTCTTGACTACAAGCATGAGAGAATGATTTCTAACACACTCCTCTCAAAAGTTTATAAATGGACACATTGGTTATTTTGGATAACTGCCAACAAAAAGCCTTACTAAGTGCTTATATTTAGTATTTATAATTGTGCAGGAAGGCTAAAAGCAAGTGTGTGGTCTTATCAAGGCAGGGAATCCTAAGTGCCTGGAATATAGAAAGGTGGAAACTGATCCTAGACACAGAGGGCTTTTATCCTTGCTTAGGAGTCTGAATTTAAACCTGTAGGTGATGGGGAATTCTATCGCCCTAGAATGGGAAGGAGGGTTTAATAAGCACTGGTCACTAAACACCTTACTAACGTTTTTTATATACTTCATGTTGTTCCAAGAAGGATTTAAGATGACTTTTAAAATGCTTGCTATATGACCACATTAGAAGTAAACAAAAGTGCTCTCTGCTCCTCCCCATTTGAGAGACAGCCACATATTCTGGTGCAGTGACAGCTGCATCCCCAAGACACAATGGTGGTTGTCAGAGTAAACAGATTTGGCAGTATTGGGCACCTGGTCATCAGGGCTGCTTTTAACTCTGGAAAAGTGAATATTGTTGCCATCAATGACCCCTTCACTGACCTCAACTATAGGGTCTATGTGTTCCAGTATGATTCCACCCATGGCAAAGTCCACAGCACAGTCAAGGTTAAGAATGGAATGCCTGTCATAGATGGAAAGCATATCTCCACTTCCAGGAACGAGATCCTGCCTACATCAAATGGAGTAATGCTGGTGCTGAGTATGTTGTGGAGTCCACTGGAGTCTTCACCACCATGGAGAAGTCTGGACTCACTTAAAGGGTGAAGCCAAGAGGACCAACATCTCTGCCATGCCTGTTCATGCCATGGTTGTGATGGGTGTGAACCAGAAGTATGACAACTCTCTCAAGATCGTCAGCAATGCCTCCTGCACCACCAACTGCTTGACTCCTCTGACCAATGTCATCTATGACAACTTTGGCATCGTGGAGGGACTCATGACCACAGTCCATGCTATCACTGTCATCCAGAAGAGCATGGACAGGCCTTCTAAGAAACGGTGGCATGTTGCCCAAGAGGCTGCCCTGAACACTCTCCCTGCTTCTACTGGCACTACCAAGGCTGTAGGCAAGGTCACCTCTGAGTTGAATGGGAAGCTCACTGGCATAGCTTTTGGTGTCCCCATTCTCAATGTGTCAGTCATGGATCTGACCTGCTTCTTAGAGAAAGCTGCCAAATATGATAATACGATGATAATATCAAGAAGGTGGTGAAGCAGGCATCAGAGGACCATACTCAAGGGCATCCTAGGCTACACTGAGGACCAGATTGTTTCTTGCAACTATTTTTTTAAGAAAGAGGGAGACAGAGACAAAGAGAGAGAACACAAGAGCAGGAAAAGGGTTAGAGGGAGAGGGAGAGAGGAAGAGAGGGAGAGAGACAGAGAGAGAGAGAGAGAGAGAGAGAGAGAGAGAGAGAGAAAGAGAATACCAAGCAGGCTCCATGCTCAGTGCAGAGCCTGATGCAGAGCTCAATCCCACCACCCTGGGATCATGACCTGAGGTAAAATCAAGAGTTAAGCACTCAACTGACTGAGCCATACAGGCGCCTCAGTGTCTCCTGCAACATTAACAGTAACACTCGCTCTTCCACCTTTTGATGCTGGGGCCAGAATTGAGGATCATTGCCTTCAATGACCACTTTTTCAAACTCATTTTATGGTATGACGATAAATTTGGCTACAGCAACCAGGTGGTTGACCTCATGGTCTACACGGTGTCCAAGGAGTAAGAGTCCCCTGGACTACCACCACAGTGAAAGAGGAAGAGAGAGGCCCTTAACTGCTGGGAAATCCTTGCCCCAACTCATCCTCCAACACACTGAGAATCTCCCGAACTCTTCACAGTTTCTATCACATAACCCCTTAAGAAGGGGAGGCGTTTGGCGTACCTTGTTTTGTACCATAAAGTATACTGTATCCAGCCCCCCCAAAATAAATAAATAAGTAAGCAAAAATGGTCAATCCAAGGAAAGATGGTAGAAAAAACAAGAAAGGTCAGGTATATTATCAATAGACAAAACACATGCTCATAAGGACATATTTGTAAATCAGAAGACATTCATTTGACTCCATTCTTCCTAGTATCTAAAGCAAGGGAGGATATAACTAGTTAAGAGGTCAAATATTCAAAAGGAAAAATCAGTTTCTCAGAAGTATAATTTATCTTGATTCAGGTAACATAAGGCATTTAATCTATAGTTTGTATTGATTATATAGAACACAACGTGATATGGTCAATATTATCTGTAGAGTAAAATACAAATCCCTGGGGTTATTGGTATCATCTTTCTATATAAACCAATTGTATCATGGCCAACTTTAGTTAAGAGCAAGTCTACAAAAATCCAGAGTCAAAAATAAAATCTTAAAGCATTTAAGGGTGTTCATGGATTTATCATGTATGTTTAACATTTAGGCAATCCCTTGTTAAGTTTATTTTTTGCTAAAAATTGGGTGGTAACACATTTAAGCAGAAAAGCAACATGATTTGATATCAGTTTTAATATTTATTTTTGCCTATTGTGTTGAGAATAGATTACAAGGCACCAGAAGCAAAACTATTGCTATAATATAGATAGGAGGAATGGTGGCATGGTCCAGGTTAGTGAGACTGGAAGTGGTAAAAAGTGATAACATTCTGAATTTTGAAGACATATCCAATAAGGTTTGCTTATTAAAGAATTGTGTTTGGGACTTTTACAGAAATAGATATATCAAAGATGGTTTCAAACATTTTGACCAAGAAATTTTAAGAATGGAGTTGCAATTAACAGAGGTGGTGGTTTGTGATGGAATTTCAAAAGCTCAGTTTTGGCCATTTTATGTTTGAGATGGCATTCAAATAGAGGCTTTAGTTGGCATTGGATATTGTAGCAGACTGAATAATGACCCCTCAAAAATGTTCATGTTCTAATCCTTAGGACCTGTAAATGATACTTTATGCTGCAAAAAGGGCTTTACAGATGTGATTAGGAATTTTGAGGTGGAGGGATTATCCTGGATTATCCATATGAGCCCATGTAAGCATAAAGGTTCTTATAAAATGGAGAGAGGAGATCAGAGTCAGTAGCAGGAGATGTGATAGTGGAAGCAAAAGGTTGGAATAATACAAACATATGGCCATGAGATAAAGAATGCAGAAAAATTCTAGAAGCTGAAAATCCAAGGAACAAATGCATTCTTTCCCCAAATCTCCAAAAGCAAAGTGCTCTATTGATACTGTGATGTTAGATTGGTGACCTTCAGAACTGTATGAGAATAAATTTGCATTGTTTTAAACTTGTTTTGTGGTAATTTGTTATAGCAATAATACAAAACTAATAGATATATTAGTGTTCAAGGGAAAAGTCTGGCTGGAAGTATAAACTTGGGCATATAGATAAACTGTTAGATGTGATTCTGAAGCAGGAAGAAAGATTAGAGAAACCATCTGAGGAATGAGCCTTAAGGTATACCAACACTTAGAAGTTGAAGACCTGATAAGTAAGACCTGTGAAAAAGAGAGTGATAAAGGGACTTGAGAGGCAGGAGAAAAGCCAAACTATGTAGTGTCCTGAAGATTTAGTAAAGAGTCAGTCACTGGTGCTATTAAGAAAGCTGTAGAGGGAGTGAGATGAAATCCTAAACTAGTGGGTACATAAAAAAATGGGAAAGGAGAAATTAAAGATTGCAAGTATAGAGAAATCTCTCAAGGAATTTTGCTGTAATAGGAGGAGAGAAATAGGGCTGTCCTGGAAGGTAAAGTGAGGTCAAAAGGCAATTTACTTTTTAATGATGAGAGAAATAGTATATACTTGTTCTGATAGAATCATCATTTATAAATGATAAAACTGTCAATCATGGAAATAAGGAGAGTATTGCTAGAACAGTATTTTTAAATAGGCAAGAAGGCATCGGGGCGGTTGCACAATTGAAGAAATAGCTTTAGCCAGGAGCATTTTCAGCCTATCTGTAGAAACAAGGAGAAAGTACATGGGCAGAGATGTAGAAAGTTGATAGATATAGTACGGGTAATCTATAAAAGTTTTTTTTTTTTTTTCCTGATTGCTTCAATTTTCTTGGTGAAGAAGAAATAAAGTCAGCAGATGAGAGTGAGCGTCAGGAACAGAGATATTGAGGGGGAAGCAGGTCTCCTTAGATATAACACTCTCATATTATTTTCCCCCTGAGGTTTTTCTAATCTTAAAATCTCCCTTGTGAATGTTGCAGTTTTTATAAACTCTGTTTAGAGCAGTTTTGGGTTTACAATGAAATTAAGAGGACACAGAGATTTTCCACACACTTCCTTCTTCCACACATGCTTCCACCATTATCAACATCACTCATCAGAGTGGTACATTTTTACCAAGGATGATCTTAAATCGATGAATCATAATCACCCAAAGTCCATAATTTACCTTTAGGTTCACTCTTGGTGTTACACATTCCATGGGTTTGGACAAGCATACAATGACATACATCCACCATGAGAGCATCAGAGTATTTTCACAGCCTTAAAAATCCTCTGTGCTTGCCTATTTGTTTCTTTCTTTGCCTATTTATCTCTTTGCCAATGTTATCTGCCACCCCTGGAAAACACTGGCCTTTATTATTTTGTCCATACTTTTGCCTTTTCCAGAATGTCACATAGTTGGAATTATATGTAGCCTTCTCACATTGGCGCTTTTTCATTTAGTAACATTCATTTAAAGTTCATCCATGTTTTTTTTTGTTTTTATGGTTTTCTGGTTGTGATAGGTAATTTCTTTTTAGTGATGAATAATATTCCATTGTCTGAATTACATCAGTTTATTCACCATCACTTACAGAAGGATGCCTTGGTTGCTCCCGAGCTATGGCAATTATGAGTAAAGCTGCTACAAACAAAGCAAAGTGTGCAGGTGTTTATGTGGACACAAATTTTCAACCCCTTTGCATAAATACCAAGGAGCATGAATGCTGGATTTTGTGGTTAAAGTATGTTTGTAAAAAACCTGCCAAAAATCCTCCAAAGTGGTTGCACCATTTTGCTTTTCCACTAGCAATGTATGAGAATTTCTGCTGTTCTACATCCTACACCAACATTTGGTGCTGTCAGTGTTTTGGATTTTGGCCATTGTAATAGATGTGTAGTGGTATCTTGTTTTAATTTGCATTTTCCTGATGACATATGATGACTTTCTCATACGTTTATTTGCCATGTGCATTATGTTCTTTGGTGAGGTGTCTGTTAAGGTATTTGGCCCACTTTTTAATCAGATTGATTTCTTATTGCTAAGTTTAAAGTATTTCTATATATTTTTGATAACTCTCATTTATCAGATGTGTATCTTTTGCAAAAATTTTATTCTAGTCTATGACTCTTTTTTTCCCTCTGATTCTCTTGACATTGTCTCTCACAATGCAAAAGTTTTTAATTTTAATGAGGTCTAGATTATCAATTATTTTATTCATGGATCATCTTTTTGGTGTTATACCTGAAAAGGCATCATCATACCCAAGGGTACATAGGTTTCTTTTGTATTATCTTCTAGGAGTTTTAAAACTTTGGATTTTACATTTAAGTGTATGGTCCGTTTTGAATTAATTTTTGTTGTATTTAATTTTTGAATTCCAGAGTTTTGGAACGAACTTAACTGGAGAGCATAATCTCATACATGGATCTGTCTCTACCTCCATCTTTTTCTGTTTTTCCACTCCTTTCATCTCTATCCTCCCCTTTTATTACCATTGTTTTTCCTCTTTTTCTCTCCTTTGTTCATACTGCCTCATATTTCAAACTTCTGTCTTTTGGCCTGTGTTTTACTTTGTATCAAATATTTTGTAGGCCTATTAAGTTAATAATTATTAAATAAAAGCTTAGAATGCTGTTTGTGATCATATGAATGGTTGAAGAGGAGCATTTGTATTTATACTGGAACAGTGTAGAGCAGGGAAAGGTAACTAGAAAATAAATCTTCATAGAATACTTTGACTTACACAGGAAAATGAAGACCATACAATAGGAATAAGTATTATCATGAAAAATGCCCTATTTATTTCTCTACAGAATTAATAAATCTGAAACTCCTAAAAGAAAAATTTTCTTCCATTTGGCATAATAAGAGTTTTCCACTGATATCTTAAGTTTATTTGAATGAAATTTGTTTTACCACTAATTATTAGAGAAGCAATATATTAATTAAAAATAATTCAAGCAAGGGAAATATAATTACTCTATTTTCAGACATTTTGTCAAAGGAGTATTAAGACAGATTTGGTGCAATGGAATTATAGAAAATGAATAATGTAATTACAATTTTTAAAAAGATATGTTTTTGGTATAAAATATGCTCCAGTAGGCTACCAAAGAGAGATAATTTGGCTCATCCTGTGCTTTGTACTCTGTATTAATTAATACTTGATAGATTTATGCTATTCCAAAAACAACAATTTTCATATTGAAAACTGTATTTACCTTGATGAATACTAAAAAAGTCATTAAATTTTCAAAGTGTATCCTCATTTAGGTTGTCTACAGAAGAACATTTTAAAGAGTCATGCATGTATTAAAAATGCATTATTATAATCAAATCTAACTAGTCATCAAATTTATTATTTCACATATATATTGACCGGGAAGAAGTTAAGTTAGATTATATATACATATATGCAAATAGTACGAATTAAGGGTACTGGTGTGTGATGCAATGTTATCTGGCCCTGATATTGAACAGTGAAGAGCAATGGCACCACGTAAACTAAATATTGTATGAGTGTGAGTTTGTCTGTTTTAGTTAACCGTTAACTATAACCAAGGTATGTTTGGTTAGCATTCACATTATCTGAATCAGGAATCAACACTTCAGAATGCTCCAATACTCCAATACTGTTATTGGAATATATATGGGCAGGGGTTAAGAATTGTTATTAGAGATGTTAGCAATATTTTTTTTATCAATGAGATGAGTGGTGTTAAAAGACATGGTAAGACTGGAAAGATTTTACCCGTTCCCCACCCTTGCATGAGTAACTTGTAAGAAATTAGCAAGTCTAACGTTCTCATACATGGGAGTCCTCACTAAATGGAGTCTTCCAACCAGCCTGACTAAAGTTTGGGCTGATCCTACCATCAGAATATTGTTACCTCTACCTCTGAATGAAGCATCCTATCAAGGTGCTCCCTAGAATGTATCAGGACAGAGAGTGAGGTTTTCATTAAACCTATATGAACACATGGCTTGGCTTTTTGAGTTGGATTTCTAGCCAATGCTTGTATGTTTGTCAGAATTGGAATAAGATTTACAGTTATTGTAGCACACCAGCTGGCAATGAGATGATGGGAGAGAATATACAGAGCTCCTACTAACCTCTAACAGCAGAGGCTACCAATATTTACGTAAAGTACTCAACAATTGATGAACAGTCAGATTGGCTTCATTCCATTCAACACAATCAGATAAGAACAAAATCTTGAAGTACTTTGCAAATCACTAAAGTTTTGGAAGCACAGACAACTTTTCCAGAAAATCTTCTGTAACCAAAGAAGTGACAATTCCCCTTTGGGATAGTCTCATGAGCATGAATTCCAATTGTTCTTAGATAAGAGATAGACTAATACCAGAATGGAATATATTTAAATACATTTAAAAATCATTGAAAAATTTCCAATCACAACATGTTTTATCTGGACTGGAAGTCAACCGAGGTGAGACAGAGCCACACATTTTTACCACAGTCTCGTACAATGTTCCAACTAGAGAGACAGAGTATTTCATGTGAACTCTCTAAGATGGAGAGGTCATGACCCCAGAAAGAGATTTGTCCAAGGATCCTGGTTTGTTCTTATAGTCCTAAATCTCATTTCAGTTCTTTGTGCAACCCAGCAATCATGCTACTCTTTACAATTCACTCTTCCGTGTGACTAGTTCCTGCTATCTCCTCTCTTCAAGGACAGTTGATCCACGCTTACCCTTACTCACTGATAAAATAGATGCAATTGGAGGAAAAATTCTCCATGTTCCCCATCATATCTACAATCTACAATTATATCTGTGCAAATATTCTGTCTTTCCTCCTGTTCCTCTGGATGAATTCTCAGTGAGCCTAGCCATGGTCATGCCCTCTGCTTGTGTAACTAGAATCCATCCTATTTTACCTACCTAACCCCGTCATTCCAGCAATTTTCTCTTTTTTCCCCCAAATCATATTTTTCTCCATTCTGCTGGGTTCTTCACCTCCAGTCTTATGTCTCCAATTTCAAAAGCAAGTTTCTCTCGATTCTGGTATTTAATGTAATAGTTAAATCTCAGTTTTCACTTGTTTGACTCATTAGCAACACTTAACACAACGGTTTGTTTCCTCTTTCTTGGAACATGGCTTTCACCTGGCTTGTAAAAAAAACAAGTTGCTTTATTCTCTCTCTCTCTTTTTTTAATTTTTTCTTTACAGGGCTCCCGTTTATAAGATACTTAAATAAATATCTTAAAAGTAACAATTCAAAACAGAATTCCTTCTTTTCACTTCTAAACCTGCTCCTCTGTCAATACTTTTCCAAAGTAACCTGTGGCAATTTTATTCTTCCAATTACACAAGCAAATCTTAACATAATCTTTAATTCTTCTCCTTCTTTCATACCTTATAATTAATCTGTCAGCAAATTCTGTTGGCTCCATCTTCAAACTATACTTGGAACGTGACTATAGTATCAATACCACCTTCCTAGAAAGAAAAAAAAAACATTTTCTAATTTTTACACTTCTTCATTTGCTTTGCACAGTGTTTTCTCAGCATAACAGCCACCTACAATCCTTCATAAGACTGTATAAGATTGTATTTCATAGTCTTTCTACTTCATATTTTAACAGCTCAAGTATTTGTAGTGGTCTACAAGAACTTCTATAATCTGGTCACTTAATTCCTCTCTGCCCATATCTCCTGTTCTTCTAGTTGCTCATTCCGAGTCTCATGTCTCCTGACTCTTGCTTGATAACACAAGGTATACACCTGAGTTAAGGAACCTTCATTTGCAATTCTCTCTGCCTAGAAAACTATTTATACACATAGCTCACTTCCTTGACACTTGTGAGTGTTTGCTCAAATATCACTATCTCTATAAGATCCTCTTTAAACAATCTTGTAAGATTTGCATACATGTCCCCAGGCTTCAAAACAGTTACCTCACTTCCTTTTTAAGGTTTTTATCCCTAGCAGTTAACACTTTCATGCATACTGATTATTTTATCATCTCCTTCAAAGTCAGGAATTTGGGATCCTTGAGAAGAGGTGTTCTTTCCTCCCTTCTATGCTTCCTTCCCTTCTCTTCCCTTCCCTTTTCAAGTACACCCATTTAATCTTCATCGCTGCCTTTTATAATGAGTACTATTATCTCATCCATTTTCTAGATTAAAAAATGGAAACACTGAGGTTAACTAAAACATTCCAGATCCTAGAGCTTATCAGGTTTGGAGCTGAGATTCAAATCTAGGCAGATTGTAACCACAGTCCATGCTCATAATTTCTACTTTATTTTGTTCACTGATGAAGAGTGACATAACAAGTATTCAAATACTTATTGGATAGGTTATCCTGCCTCATCCAGGTGGTGTGCCCTGCAGCTTCTGGCAGCATAAGCTGTTATTGCACTGTCTTCTTCTGTGTACAATGTGTGATTCTCCAGGGCATTGGTCACTAGAGAGGGAAAACCACCGTACTCACCAAAGATCTAGAGCTACGCGTCAATACAGGAGCCATTAACCACATGTAGCTCCTGATAACTTGAAGTATATCTGTTCTGAATTGAGATGTGGATAAATGTAAATGACATCCTGGATTTCAAAATTTGGCATTAAAAAAGAAGGCATATCACCTCATATTGATTATATAAGATACGAAATGATAATATTTGGAGTGCACTGGGTCAAATAAATGTTATTAAAATTAAATTCACTGGTTTCTTTTACTTAAAAAATTACATATGTGGTTTATATCACATTTCATTTGGACAGAACTGATCTAGACAATAGCTGGGCAGCAAAGGTCTGCCTGTAAAGTCAATGGTGTGACCTACCAAGGGTTAGTTTCAGCAAAGATGATGACTTTTACACCAAGACCAAAATGATTAGCTCATACTTAATGACATTTTAAAGACAATTCCTCAGGTTCACAACCACTCTTTACTCTGACACTCTAGAAAGCATCTTTTTGTTATTTATATTGTCTCTAACCATGCAAATGAAGTTTAAGGAAAGAGTTAATATATCATGAGAACAGATCTCTAGTAATATGGTGTGCCTTGGTATTTCAGCGAGCATAAAACTGAATTATGTTACCTGACTAGCATTTGGTAGAGTTGATCTTTAAATTGTTAACATCCCTACATAGAGAAGATAAGAGACTTGATTTCTGGACTTGATTTTGGAGTCTAAAGTAATTATGGCCTGCACGTGTTTTTCAGTGAAGTATATATTGACTGCTTCACACAATCTCTCTTCATCGTTGCAGATTGATATGAACAACACATCCGGCAAAATACACCAAGGATTTCTGCCAGACCATGTTTAGTTTATTTTCAAGGAACATATGTGATCTGGGACAAGAAGAAACATCTAATTTATTTGCAAACTCAAGTTGTAAAAGGTGACTTTTTTTTCTGACATAAATACATGTTTACTGTGTGGCAGTCGCATATGTTATATATTATTTTAAATGAATTACTTAATTTTCTTTGTATAATCTGAAAGCAACCAGATTCTTCTTCTATGGCATCTTTAAAACTTTGGACTACCTATAATTTCTTCACTGAAAAATATCAAGATGACTTATACTACATCCTGTGCAGAAGTGTTATACCCAGATTACAACAATAGAGGCCAGTAAAGCACTAGGCTTTGTAATTTCACAAGAAATTAACAAGAAAATTCACAAGGAAAAAACCCCAGCATTGTAAACATCTATGCCTTTTTCAATTCTAGCTATATTATCAAAATACTTTGTTTTCATATAGAAGAGAAAATGAAAGAGCTTTTAGAAATGGAAGTGTTTGGCACAAAAACTGAAGATCCTATGTGAGCTCTGAGAATATGGTAAAATTTAAACTTTCTGTTGTTAGTGAGAATTTTTACTATTTTATAAGAGAGACTTTTGGGAAAAAGAATTTTTTAATTTAGCTCCAATTTTTTTTTCTATGACCTTTGAACACTAATAATAAGAATCTAGTCACCTCCAATGAATCACTTTTATAGCAATATAATGAAATATGTGCAGCTCATTTACTGTACATTTTTTTAACAGGCTTGAGTGTAATCAGTTAAAAGGAGGAGCATATTCTTAGCTCATGAACACTTTTTTTTCCTCATCCACAGATCTGTCTCCCAAAGTAAAATTTTAATTGAATTTTGTTGGTGTTTTAGAAGGGTGAAGAGTGGATTTGTAAAAACTATTAGTGTGTTATAAACTGTTTTCAATATAATTCATAACATAACAGCATAATACAGGCTTATTTACTTTTGCCAAAATAAATATTGGCAAAACATATTGAAGCCTGGCTAATTAGATTAGCTTTTACAAATATAAGTCTATTTTCATCTCACAAATTTTAGACAGGTCAGTGGAACGACCTTCAAAGAATAACAGCTGAAGAAAAATTTTTTAGGTAAAAGTATAAAAATCTGTTCAACATATGGTAGATCTAACTGCATGGGTAATAAGAAAATAGTTATTATTATTTTTTTAATTTGGGATTTTTATATGCCTTCCTGATTTCAATTGTGATAAAATTTGGAATCGTAAATGCTAAAGAATTGAAGTTCTCTACCTTTCTGCCAAATCTAATATAACATAGTTATTTTAGTTACTTAAATCTTATTTTACTCTGATAAGTTATTTCATATAAAAGGAGGGATGAGGGAATGACCTTAGTCACAGGCTCATAGTAAACTGTATGGCACTTTCTGGTGTTTCAAATAACATGCTGTGATGCTGTTGTAATACTTTTTTGTGTTAAATATAAAACATAAGTCTCTATTCTTAAACAGAGGATAACCTTAAAAGTTTGAGTTTATATCTATGTTTGAAAGAAAATAAAGCAAGAGTCAGTTAAATTCAGTAATTTTAACCAATTGTCTGAATAATACATGATGCGAAATATTTTATTAAAGATTTATTTGCCTCCCTGCCCTAATCACGTATCATAAAGCACTAGCATGGTACCATTTATGCACACCATTGTAAATCATTTAATGCTGTCTACCTTCCAGTCCATTCGCTGTGGATTTTCTTAGAAGTCAGAAAACTATACAGATAGAAATAAGACATTTAAATAATCATTTCGGCTATTAACTTGATATTAGTGATTTCAGTCATTTTCTGGGAAATAAGCTAGAATAGTATAATTCGCCATATGGCCCTTGATAGTGACATGGCAAATGGAAGCCTTATTTATGGATGACTGCATATACGACAGTGATGATACACTCTTTGGGTCACAACCAGTTGGTTGCATATCATGCAGCCTCCCAAATAAACATAAAGTAATTATTTACCAGTTAGCATGCTTTCATTTCAATAGCATGGAGAAAGTAGATACATATTCCATGTCAGGAACTATGATTTAAATAGATCTTCACTGGGGCTAGAATAAAACTCATTCAAGATCTCAGAATCAGAGGTGCCTGGGTGGCTCAGTCGGTTAAGCATCCGACTTCAGCTCAGGTCATGATCTCATGGTTCGTGAGTTTGAGCCCCATGTGGGGCTCTACCCTGACAGCTCAGAGCCTGGAGCCTGCTTTGGATTCTGTCTCCTCTCTCTCTGCCCCACCCCTGCTCACACTCTGTCTCTATCTCTCTCAAAAATAAATAAACATTTAAAAAAAATTTTTTAAAGATCTCAGAATCAAAACCTGAGAGCCAATGTGGAAAGTCATTTATTTAGTTGTGATTTGAACTAGTCCTAGAGTAGCGAATGTAGATCTAGGGCTTTAAAACAGTAGACTTTATATTCATCGAAATTTTTATTCTTGAGGTTTTCTCACTCTCAATGTCTGTGCATAATTTTCATATTTTTAAGATATATAAATGACCAGTAGCATATTCATAATATAGAAAATGGAATTAAATATTAAAAAGAGAGTAAGAAGCTTGAAAAAAGTTATCCTATATCTTCCAGGTGGGTCAGTTTTATTTCTTCACTCTACTTGGAGCTCAAGGACAAGGACTTTTGAACTGGGAATGAGCTTATTCACCTGAAAATGCCAGTAGGGTGAATAGTTCAACAAAAATGTAATACAGCATTTTGATGTATTTGGAACCAAGATCAATAAAGAACTTTTTAAGTGTTTCACTAGGAGGTATTAATGAGGCTGTTATCATTGAGCAGTTTCTCTTGGTAACTCCCAAAGGACTAATAACATATTAATATAGAATAAAATCCTAATAGAATAATAATTTCAGCCAGCAACCTAGAATAGAAACTAACTTTTATTATGAGAGCTACAAGGTCATTTGTGTAAACGTTCCAGAGAAGTCAAGCAGTTGTTTGTGTTAGTGTCACTTAGAATTCCAGAAGCTTTCAAAAAGAAAGCAATATGTCAATTTATTTAAAACAGTTTCTGCCATATATCCACTTGACTAGCCCCTTTATCCCCTTTTAGAGCTTTGCTCAACTCTCACCCTTTCTTTGAGGCCTGACAAATTTATTTGATCCTGTGCCTTCTACCCCTCTAGTCTCCACAACCCCTTGCATTCTGATTCCCGTCTCCTTGTTCTATTTTTTCTCCTTTCCCCCATACCATTGTAAGACTAGACTTAACTAGAAAAGTATGACTTCCATTAAACATTGAATCTTTCAGCGTAATGATGGTAATTGAACTATTAATAAGATGACTATTTTCCAGATTGGGGCTTAGATATCTCTAATAAGTTCACCTAATTCAATCTTCACCTGATTCAAACTCTAATATGTTCTACCATCATTGCTGACGGTACCCTATCCCTTCCTGTCCCTTCCCATTATTGTAGCCTATCTGTGCAGCCAGATGCATTTTTAGAAGCCACGTTAAGAAACTTTAGTTAAAAAATATTTATTAAATAATTTCTAAATATAGAAAAAAGTTACTAATAAAGAAAAAAATTTCTCCTGTTCTTCCATGACCCAAAGCCATTCATTGTTAACCTCTTTGTGTGTCTCCTTCCATTAGTTCTTCTGTTCTGGTTACTATTTGATATCTATTTGGGGCTGTGATTTTTTTTAAGTTTATTTATTTATTTTGAGAGAGAGAGACAGAAAGGCGGGGGTACAAAGAGAAGGAGAGAGAGGGAATTCCAAGCAGACTCCGTGCTGGCAATGGGGTGCCCATTGTGGGGCTAGATATCACGAACCGAGAGACCATGACCTGAGCTGAGATCAAGAGTTGGCACAGCCTAACCAACTGAGCCACCCAGGCGCCCCGAGTGTTGTGATTTTTTAACAGAACATTATAGCAGAAATACTTCCTAAGTTATCTTGAGGTCTTCAGCATCTTCATTTTTAATGGTTGCATATTACCACATAAAATGCATATGCTATACTTTACTCCCTCACTTCCTTATTTCAATTTGTAGTTTGCCTGGAGAGGTTCTAGGTGTGCAGTCATCTTTTGCTCTAGTCCTATGGTTATTACCATGTTCACAGGAATCTTTGTAACTTGAAAGGATCAGGCATTTGAAGTTGCGAAAGAAAAGTGTTTATTTTTACCCCTTCCTGTTGGAGAAATCTATGCTTCAATGTCTTACAAGAGTCTAGAGAAGTTTCATTTATCTTATCCTCTTGCTATAGATTTGTTTTTGGAAATTTTCTAAATTTTTCACAAAAATTCAGATAGGGTGTATTTTATCCTGTCATTTAATTGCATTTTAAAGGCAATAAATCCTTTTTATATGTTTTTGAAAAGGTTTTCATGTTATTATTCATAATTGCTTTGTCTTTCTCTGTAGTGCAAATCAACATTGTCTCATCCCATGGTTGTTAAAGTATATCTCATAATCATTACAATCCCCAGTGATCATTCAGAAACTTTTCTATGCAGCCACTGATCTGTATGAAATCTGTTATTAACTTGTTATATAACTAAATATAACTCACATTTTATTATTTAATCATGTCTCATATCTTAGCATGAAACTACCAATGCAACAAGAATAAACATTTTATTGGAATCAACACAACACTTTTAAACCCAGCAAACCTTCCTCAATCCCCCTTTAGTTTTATAGGATAACCAGTCCTATAGTTTTTAACCTATACATTTACAAAGTTCATTGTGCATTTCTCTCAGAGAGCTGGTAATAAGATACATTCAGGTAAAACTATCCAGAAGATCCTTTCATAGAAGTGCTTAACATGGCCCAGTTAAGAAGGACCCATCCCATTTGTTCATGACCTGTTTATTCAAAAGTGTCATATTAACAATGCAATTACATTGGCCAGGATGATTCATGGGACAAATTAAAGCACTGAATAAAGTGTTATTGTAGTCATTACCCTTCATTGTAAGTGAGCATTTTCACAGCATTATATAAGTATTATGCAACATAAAGTTAATAGGGAAACAGTACTAACCATATTCCTACCTTTTTTTTTTACCTTATTTATGTATATGAGTTTCCTTTGGTATTTTAAGTGGTGAAATGAGTATAATATATTATTGAAACAATTATTACAGAGTTATCATTTCTTATACTGCATTTAGGATTCATGGCCACTTTAGAATGATTACATTTGCTGGCATGTTCCAACTCTAATCTGCCCAGTGCTTTTGGAATATAAACATTATATGCAAGAAGGAAAGTTTTGATCAAATTGTGTTGCTATCAGAATTGCTTTTAATTAGCAGACATTATGCCTATGGTATATATAGGTACTTATGACAAACATCCTGCTTACTCTCTGTTTACTGTCCACTCACTGACCATAACAGTTCTGGCATCTCTTCGCTACATCCTGACTGGCCTAAGAAGGGAACTTGGTTGCAATAAGGTGATTTGGCTGAAAAACTGGTAGAAGATTAAACTTACAAATTTGAAGGTATATATTTTCAATTTTCTGAAACCTCTTTAAAATGTTACCAGTAGTAACTATTGAAGCCATTTTAGGATGTGGTAAAATTTTAAGAAACTTCAATACATTTTCAGAAAAAAAAATTATGCATTCCTTTAACGATCTAGGTAAGGAGTTGAAGACACGCTACTCTGAAAGAGCAATATCTGACCAAAGAGCAATATCTGACAAAAAAAGGAGACAGAAATAATCCTCATCTTCTTGCTTTTTAAGTGCTAAACCAGAAAAGCGAGGATGGCCAAGTTGGAAGATTCAATTTTTATTTATTTTTTTTATTGCAAGCTGTTTGCAAGAGAGTGAAGACGCATGGTTAAGTTAAATCAAAGAATGGTTTGAAAATTAGTAGATAAGTGCAGGGGCGCCTGGGTGGCTCAGTCGGTTAAGCATCCGACTTCAGCTCAGGTCATGATCTCACAGTCTGTGAGTTCAAGCCCCACATCGGGCTCTGTGCTGATAGCTCTGAGCCTGTAGCCTGCTTCAGATTCAGTGTCTCCCTCTCTCTGACCCTCCCCGGTTTATGCTCTGTCTGTCTCAAAAATAAACATTAAAAAAAAAGATTACTAGATAAGTGCATTTGTGCTAAGATATAGCACTGTTTTCAAATACTGAAGCTTAATATATTTATATTGCAATTATGGATAGATTTAGTGTATATTTGTATCATGTTGCCAAAAAGCAAATTTATGAAATGTGCAATTGTATTGTTTTTTTGTTTGTTTTAATCTCATAGAAGCAATCTGCACTTCTTTGATAGGCAGAGTGGCTATGAGCTATGTCAGATGATAGCTATCCTAATACTACTGGAGAAGAGCAGTATTCATTCCCTCTTCTCTTCCTCAAGACATTGAAGTCTTTATTTTTTTAAATAAAAATATAATGGTCATTACATTTTAGATAAAATCCTGGATTTATTCTTATTTCGAGGTAATTTTTTATTGAAATATAACATACATATAGTTGTAGAGATCATATATTTAAAAATATATACAAAATTACAAATACACATAAATACAGACATGTATATGTATTATACATATACATATACATATACACATATTTTGGATATTAATTCCTCATCAGATATATAGTTTACCAAGATTTTCTCCTATTGTGTAGGCTGCCTTTTCAATTTATTGATTGTTTCTTGTGCTATGCAGAAACCTTTTAGTTTGATATAGTCCCATGTGTTTATTTTAACTTTTATTGCCTATGCTTTTGGTCTTGTCCAAAAAAACCATTGCCAAGGCCAATCTCAAGGGCCTTCTCCCCTATGTCTTCTCCTAGGAGTGTCAGGTGTTACATTTAATTCTTTAACCCATTTTGGGTTGGGGAGACTGAGTGGAACAGTCAGTTAAGCCTATGACTCTTGATTTCAGCTCAGGTCATGATCTTTCATGAGTTCAAGCCCCATATCAGGCTCCATGCAGACAGCGTGAAGCCCACTTGGGAGTCTCGCTCTCTCTCCCCTCTCTTTCTGTATGTCCCTCTACTCCTCTCAAAATGAATAGATAAACTATTTAGAAAAATCCATTTTGAGTTAAGTTTTGTGAGTGGTGTAAGATAAAAGTCCAATTTTATTCTTTTGCATGTGAAATAAGGTTTTCCCAACACCATTTATTAGAGAGACTAATTTTTCCCCATTATATATTCTTGTCACCTTTATCAAAAATTAGTTGGCAGTATGTGTATGAGTTCTTTTGGGTTCTCTTTCTGTTCTACTGATCTGTCTGCCTGTTTTAATCCCAGTACCATACTATTTTGATTACTATAACTTTATAATATAGTTTGAAATCAAGAGGTGTGAAGCCTCCAGGTTTGTTCTTATTTTTAAGATTGTTTTGGCTATTCAGGATCATTTATGACTTCACAACAAATTATAGGATTTTTTTTTCTATTTCTGTCAAAGATAGGGAATTTTTTTTATTTTTTTTTTAGCGTTTATTTATTTTTGAGACAGAGAGAGACAGAGCATGAACGGGGGAGGGTCAGAGAGAGAGGGAGACACAGAATCTGAAACAGGCTCCAGGCTCTGAGCTGTCAGCACAGAACCCGACACGGGGCTCAAACTTACCGACCGTGACATCATGACCTCAGCCGAAGTCGGACGCTTAACCAATTGAGCCACCCAGGTGCCCCAAGATAGGGAATTTTGATGGGGATTGCATTGAATCTATAGGTTACTTTGGATAATACAATCATTTTAACAATATTAATTATTCTGATCCAAAAGCATGGGCTATCTCTCTATAGAGTTGTCTTTAATTTCTTTCACCAATGTCTTATAGTTTTCAGGGTACATCTCTACTGTTAAATTTATACTAAAGTGTTTTATTTATGATGCTACTGCAAATGGGATTGCTTTCTTATTTTCTCTTTCAAATAGTTTTTAATTAGTGTATGGAAATACAACTAATTTTACGTGTTGCCTTTTATCCTGTAACTTTACTGAATTCATTTATTGTCCTAACAGTTTTCTTGGTTGAATCTTTGGGGTTTTCTGTATATAAAATCATGCCATCTGCACATCAATAACAAAAAAAGCAAAACTAATTTAATTTAAAACTAATGAAAAAGCAAAACTATTCAGGCAAAGGTCCTGAATAGACATTTTCCCAAAGACATACAAATGGCCAATAGGTACATGAACAAATGCTCCATGTAACTGATCATTAGAGAAATGTAATCAAAACCATAATAAAACATAACCTCACATTTGTTATGATGACTATTATAAAAAAGACAAGAGTTAAAAAATGTTGGTGAGGATGTAGAATAAAGAGAACTCTTTTTTCACTGTTGGTGGGGATGTAAATTGGTACAGCCATTAGGGAAAACAGTAGGGCAGTTCCTCACCAAATTAAAACTCAAACTACCATATGATCCAACAATCCTACTGTTGAGTACATATCTGAAGGAATTGAGACCAATATCTCGAAGAGATATTTATTCCCATGTTCATTTGCCACATTATTCACAATAACCAAAACATGAAAACTACTTAAATGTCATTTGATAGATGGCTAGATAAAGAAACTGGACCACAATGGAATATTATTCAGCCAAAACAGAAGGAAGTAAAAATAAAAGGAAGGAAATCTTGTTATTTGCAACAACATAAATGATACTAGAGGGCATTGTACTAAGTGAAATAAACCAGACAGAGAAAGACAAATAGCATATGGTAACACTTACATGTAAAGTCTAGAAACCATCCAGCCAAACAATTTTATAGAAATAATAGAATGGCAGTTGCCAGGGGCCTGGGGTAAAGGGTATATGGGGATGTAGGTCAAAGTGTACACTTTTTTAGTTATGAGATGAATAAGTTCTGAAGATCTAATATTCAGTATTGTGATTATAGTTAATAATATAGTATTACATACTTGAAATTTGCTTACAGTAGACTTTAAACATTCTCACTACAAAAAAAAAAGAATTATGTGAGGTGATGGATGTGTTAATTACCTTGAACTTGATAATTATTCTACAGTAATGTATATGTATATCAAATAATTGCATTGTATACTTTAAGTACATAAATTATATCTGTCAACTATTCCTCAAGAAAATTAGAAAATATATACTGTTACATAAATACATATATTTATAGATACATACTTTTGTGTATATATGTATTTATATTATATATTTACAAGTGTTTATGTATATGTTATCTGTGCTCATGTGTACTTATATTTCGTGTATATGAAAATTAACATGAGTACAGATAAGATATATATATATATATATACAGATAACATATATATATATATATATATATATAATATATTATTCAGTAATAGCAGTGGACTTTTTTACAGGAAAGTGGATAGGTGCTTCAGAAGCACTTGTTAATGCCATAAAGTCTTGCAGATTTGTTCAAGGCAGTGACTGTTTTGGGCTCCTTCCTAGTAGTAGTCAAAAGGAACAAATGATTGAAGGCTATCCAAGACATCGCACAGGACCACCGTGTCTTTTGCTTTGTTTTTTGGCTCTTTTCTTTTTCCACTCAGCAATTCTGTTCTTGGAAGTTTTCATTAGTATTTGCTTTAGAAAAATAATAGCTACACTCAGGGGAGAAGTTGCTATAATATCTGCTACTGAAGTTGGAGCATGCTTGTGTCTGCCTTTAGTTAACAGGCTTCTACCCTAGACATTCCTGTACCAGCACTTCCTTGTTGCAGGGCAAAAACTTTATCATCCTGATTTCATTTGTACAGATCCAGGATGCTGAGGTTTTCCTGTAAATAAAGATATACATTTAGAATATCTTTATGTCAAGGATGTTGATGCTTTGATTGTCCACATACTAAAAGTATTTATAAAAGCCTGATAAACTTTAAAAAAGGTATAAATATAGGAAAATCCAGTGTCCCTTTTACAGTGAGAAAGTATTTAGAAGATTTGAGTCCTTTAACAGAACTCTCAGATAAAATACACTTTCTATTTGAAAAACAAAATTTCTTAATTTGATATTTTTAAAGAAAAGATGAATTAGAATTATAAACGTATATCAAATAAGTGTAAAAAATTCTCCTGACTTCTCATTTGGGATGTCAGTTGTTCCATTTCTTTACTTCTTATCACTTTCAAAATCCCACTGAAATGAACAAAAGAATATTGAAGCATTGAAAAAGATGATTAATGTCCATTGTCTGCACAGGTGTGAGTATAGGCTCCCTTGAAAACAATGCTAATGGAAAGGTGAGTTATGCGAAATTAAAAGAACAGGTTAACAATATATGTAAAATATTAAATAAGAGGATATTAGAAACATACATTTCTACTTTACATATAATACTTAACAGTTAAAAAATACTTATAGAATCTCTTACCAGATTGCTCAAATAATGTATGCCTTCAGTGTATATTCAATTGCTTTAAAAATAGAGCAAATGAAGACCATAGTAAACTATGCAGCCATTTAAGATATGCGTATGCATTGAGTTAAATAAGCACTCAAATGCATGTGTGTGCCTATGTGTGTACTTTTATAAGTCCAAAAATATGTGCTAAAATTAATTTGTTTTAGGAGTTAAAGAGACAAATCATAGAGTAGTCCTACAGAGATTTTAAACTTTGTAAATTTATTTTCAATGAATAAACAGATAACTTCTATTGGAAGATAAAAGAAATGAGTTTCCACTCTAAAAGGCATAGATACATAAGCCATTTAATGTTGTTAGATATTATGCATTATCTATTTAATTTATTCATATTTTTATTACAGATCTTCCTTGCCTGTTCGAGGCCACACCAGGGTAGGTCACAGGATCAAGAAGTAAGACACTGATAAGGATGAAATACAGGACTAGGGGTTAGGTGAGGTCATTGTGCACTGGAGATTTGTAGAGATTAGTTATGGTCATAAAGGGCAAGCATGAGGCTTATTGTTTTCCATAAATATTTTCTGAGAACTTATTTTATTGATTTACTCTTTAGTCCTATGTGAATTCTTCAGCCTTCTCAGAAGTACTTAAAGTCAATGTTCAAACAGACTGAAGGCGTGGGTCATTCACAGGGTTGCAGGATTCTGTTCTACCAGGCAAGAATGTATGGAAGGGCAGAGGATCTCCATTTCTATGGTCAGTGTCCCTGGATGGCAGCTTCTCTGATAAGGTCTTTGGTGTCTAGATCTTTAAGACAATTTCTTACTAGTTTCTCTGAGTATTGAAGAACCTCTCTAATGTATGTCAGGCAAATACTCCAGAGGCTCTTGAAGGTATTTTGGACATACCACATGACTTAACTGAGGGCTATACTTGCCCCTAAACTTTCGGGCATGACAATTAAAAGGCCAGTTCACTTTGTCATTTGAGATATTATCATCTCTGGCTGCGTGCAGTCTGAATTTGAATACTGATTCTACCACTTTCTTGTTCTGAATGCTTGAGCAAATCTTCACTTTCCTGAGCTTTAGAATCTTTCCTTATTGGACGAGGATAACAATGGTATTTACCTCATAGGAGTTTTGCTAGGATTAAAATAATATATGTAGAGAGCTTAGAACTATGACTGGTATTTACAGTACATGCTTAATATTTCTTTGAGAAATATATTTCAAATATTTTTAAATAGTATAGAACAATACCTAAATAATAATTATGCTTTTAAATGCAAATAGACTTTCAATGAAAGCTATCTTATGCCAAATACTCTATGGGGCTAATTTGTCCTAATAGATATCAAAGATCAAGATCATGAAGCTGTTAATTTTTAGGGGAAAATGATGGACCATTTTTTCATTATGCCTTTGTTTTTAACTGTGTAATACTGTTATTCAGGTTATTGTTTATATAGTATAAGAAAATACAGATTATTTTATGTGTAGTCACTATGTTATTGTCAGGAAGTGTTTTAGTTGTGTAATTAAATTAAATTTGCTAAGATATTTGCAGTATATTGGATGGTACTGCCATTAGAGAAATACATCATGGAAACCACTCCCTGAGAAATATAGTGGATTAGTAAATTATCTAACTGAGATGTTGGCATAAAGACATATTAGAAAAACACATCCAAATGAATCACTCAGAAGCTATTACTGTAAAATGAAAATTAAACAGGCAATGTTTGTCATCCTTCCTCAGTCCTAATTGTACCTAATGGTCACATTTCTATATGTCCTTGGTGTTATTTGTTCTTTTCCTATTTTTAGAATCCCTCTTTTCACTCACACCTCCTCTTTCTCTCCATGTAATTTATGTTTTCCTCAATGAGGACCCTTTGCAATTTTGTTCTTTTACTTCTACTTTCTTCCCTTTATGAAATTATTTTGTTTTTGAAACCCTATGCTTATCTTTCTCTAATCAGTATCTCTTGTCAAGTATTCAATCCCAATTTCTACACCAATTTAATATATCTATATTAGCACTAGCTACTATGTCACCCAAACTCATTGTGTCTTAATCCAAATCCTTTACCTACTCCCACAAATTAGCTCCCATATTCCCTGAGTTTCTCTGTTTTTGCCAATTATAGTTTCTTATCCATTCTAGCCCCATGTGCTAATAATGACTCAGGGACTGAGGCTTAAGCCTCAAGCAATGCCTTCACTCATGGGGATTAATTCAGACAGTTCTTCCAATTGGCCAGTTATTGCCTCTACTCATCTCTTTCTCTTCATTCCTCTGTGTAAGTATTGTAACTGGTGGTTGGTTATTTTAAGTTGGCAAATGATATAAATAATGTGTTTGATACTAATATGTGCTCAATAAATGTTAGATGTGACATCCATAGCACAGAACCTGCTTGGGATTGTCTCTCTCCACCTCTCTCTGCTCCTTCTCCTCTCTCTCTCTCTCTCTCAAAATAAATTAATAGACTTAAAAAAAAAGAAATAAATTAATTAAAAAATAAATTAAATTAAAAATAAATGTTAGATGTTATAAATTTCTTTATAGCTTTTCTCTTAGTATTAACTCTCACTCCACCTCTCATTCACCTCTCCCAACATCTTCTGACATGTTCCCTCTGTTTTGCAACACTTTCTACTCAAGCAATGTTCAGTTTTGCCAATGACTTTGCCTCAATATGACCTGTGTTTTTTGGAGTAGCAACTGACAGCTATTATTATTGTTCAAGTTTCTGAGTCTTGAAACCTGGTGGACATTTTTAACTTCATCAAGTACATTACTATATATGAGTATTTATACATAAATTTACCTTTTTTTTTACTGCATAAAATCATAAGGAATTACCTTTTAAAGAAAGGATTTACTTCAAGATTATTACTCCTTTTCATGGGCATAAAACTGTTGCATATTATACGATAGATATGAGGTACATTACCCACATGAGTGCATGTATAATCTGATAAAGAGGATATAGGGGCGCCTGGGTGGCTCAGTCAATTAAGCATCCAACTCTTGATTTCAGGTCGGGTCATGATCTCAGGCTCATGAGATTGAGCCCCATGTTGGGCTCCATTCTGCGTGTGGAGCCTGCTTAAGATTCTTTCTCTCTCTCTGCCCCTCCCCCCACTAATAAAAAAGAGGACATAGACATGACTACATCTCCTCAAGTAACAGGACCCCGGGGGCTATATCAGCTTCCCTCTCCTGCCAACTGGGCTAATTCTACACAGTGATGAGTAGAGCTAAAAAATTTCATTAGATGGGGAATATAGATAAAATATATAGATTCTTGCCCTAGGAAAGGATATTTAAGGTTAGCTACCTTGATAAATTCTTGGAAAATTCTGGCACATATGTGTATTTATATTTAAGTTGAAATGAAATTGATATTAACAAGAAGCATACTTACTGCTTTTCACTTTTAGAAATTGTATAAGAAATTATTTGTTCCAGTAGAATATTATTTTAGGGTCTCAGTGTTCATACACCTGTAAAGTCCCCTCCCATTAAATCTGAGTTGGCTCATCACCTGCTTTAACTAGCAGAATGCAGAAGAATCAAAGGTATGCCTGCTACCAGCCAACCCATAAAAAGTTTTACTATCCTGAAGCTCCCTCCTCCATAGTGCGAGGAATCCAATCTACCCAATTGCAGAGACCACATAAAGAATGACTGAAGACTCTAGACAGCAGCCTCAGCTGAGTTTTTAGTTGGCAGACTGCACTAACTCTGCAGAAGTGTGAAAGAGGCCATTTAAGAAGTGGATTGTCCCAGGGTGCCTGGGTGATTCAGTCGGTTGAGCTTCTGACTCTTGATTTTGGTTCAGATCATGATCCCAGGGTCATGATTCCAAGGTTGTGGGATCAAGCTATGCATTGGGCTCCGCCCTTAGCATGAAGCCTACTTAAGATTCTCTTTCTTTCCCTCTACCCCTCTCCCCTGCTTGCACTCTCTCTGTCTCTAAAAAAGTAGTAATAATAAACTAAATAAAATAAAATAAGAAGTAGATTGTCCAGCCCCAGGAAAGCCAGCCTGTTGATACCATGAAGGACACAGACGAGCTGTCACTGCCCAAACTGCAGAACTGTAAGCAAATAAAGGTAGTTTTAGCCCTAAGTTTTGAGGAAATTTGTTATGCAGCCATAGATAAGGAAAACATTTTTTCCTGTCTATATTGAGGTATTTAAATTAAGCTATGACTGCCAGAGTTAATGTGATTTCTTTTGAGATACATTTTAAAAGTACATTTGTGAAGTTTTCAAGTAGTGTGGCAAATTGTTTTTTTGTTATTACACCTTGCCGTGAGATTTATGGCTAATAACATTTCTAGATGTATGGAGTAATTTATAGTTGTATGACTAGGACACTGAAGTAGGAGCTTGCCTGTTTAACTATTAGTTTGATATACAGCATAATTAACTAAGTGGTAGCAATAAAATTACATAGCCATGTAATAATTCATTTTGTGTTCATACAGCATGTCCAATTTTTTCTATGTTAACCTTTATCCTGTACTTTATCACTCACATTATGAATTTGTACAAACAGACGCTCATTTTATTTTTTAATTACATAATGGATCTGGCAACTATTTAAATAAGATGTAGCTTTAAACATTGTTACTGAAAAGAACAAAATATCGACTGAAAATACTTCAGTGTAAAAAAAGATTGGTACTTCAAAATAAATATATCAAAATAAATTATTAAATTTTAGCATTATTTAAAAGGAAACCATAACATATAGGCACATTCAATAATACAGAAATGAAAGGAATAAGAAAAGGCAAATAAATGTTGATAATGCTTATATACACACTTGAAAAGCATATTTGTGTAGGGTGATGTAGAAAACATTGTAATTAGCCAATGTTCCCTCATGACCAATCTGTCCTTTTTTGAATGTGAATGTACTGTTGTGTAATCAGATCACATCAATTATCTACTTTCTTTAGAATTAAAAAAAAAAACAGAGTTTGAAAAGATGGAAGGAAATGATAAAGAGAACATGATTTTTCTGATCTACAATATTTCATTTTTCATTCATGTCTATTTATATAATAGTTAAGTGGCAATGTATATAACTGAAACAAAATGAATTAAAACAATCTTATTTCAAGTTTTATATATTAAAAAAACTTGTATTCTCAATTGGGTAGCTTTTTCTTTATTCAATGAAGCAAATACATTATCAATTACAAGGGTGCATCTTCTTTTTCTGAAAATGGTCCCATTCTGTGTGTAAAACAACTAGTGTAGCAACTTAGAAGTTTTGTTTTGACATTTAGATGAGTTAATGCTAATGTAAACAGATATATTCGTATATACCATATCACTTCTTTAACTTTTTAAAAAATTTTATTTAAGGGATATTTTCCAAACATAAATGAGGCAAAGTTAACGGAAGCTGACAATACTGTAGTGTAGTGATGATCATATATATTAGATTTGTGTGCTTTCACTGTATAAATGTTCTTTCATTCTCCCTAGGGTTAGAAAACATTTACTTTATTTTATTTATTTGCCTCTTCTGTTCAAAATCATTTTACCTGTGGTCCTTTACTCTATTGGAAGAAACTGGAATGAATAATAATTTTGATTCATAGTACAAATAAATTTCTAGTGATCATAATTAAGAAACTACCCTGATTCTTGCTTGACATAGCTCTACAGAGGTTTGTTGATTGTAGCAAAAATAACTTCTTTTTCAATTTCCTTAATTTCTTGAGATTTCTATTTAGAGAGCGATACTCTTAAAAACCGCCACTAAGGCTCTATTACAGTTCTGCTGGGGGTTTAACTTATTAGATTTGGACCTAACCTTATCAAACGAGCTTCTAACTAATGATTATACTCTAAAGACCACTTTCACACTAATTGGCTTTCCCTGTTTAATTGTTTTACAAAATTGATAATTTAGTAGAAATATAATAAGCCTTTAATATTTTAGATAATTTGGCCCCTTTGTGGTCTTTAGAGGGTTCTCACTTAATAGAAAATTGGAATGCACATTGTGAAATTTAGGTCTTGCTTTCAGCACATGATTTGTAAAGACTACAGGACAGTATAAAGAAGGTTTTGATAATGCTATGGTTTTGCCATAGATGTTGAAATGGTTATACTGAATGTTATATATCTTATAATTTTGGTTTTGTCTTTGTTTTTGTTATTTTTTTTTTAGAGAGAGAGAGAGTGCACAAACAGGGGAAAGGGAGAGAGGGAGAGAGAAAGAGAATCTTAAGTGGGCTCTACATTCAGCACAAAGCTCAGTCCCAGGACCCTGGGATCATGACCTGAGCCAAAATCAACAATCAGATGCTCAACCAAGCCACCCAAGCGCCCCTGTCTTAAAATTTTAACGCCTAAGAACACTAATTGCAAAGTATTTAGTGATGGGGAGGGATTTGAAATAATAATGGGAGTTTAAAAGAGACTTTTAAATAAATTCTTAATTTTCAATCAAGGCAAAAATCTATTTCTATTTCCCACTTCATACATTAAATTTGTGTCATTATTTACCCAATTTTTCTTAGTGTAACTATAGTAGACCTTGTTTCCTGTTTTCCAGAATAATGCATTCTGCTGAACCATACTAACACAACAGTTTAAAGATTCTTGAGTTACTTTAAAATATTTTATTGGCACTGCTCATTTCTGAACCTCACTCAGATGAAGAGTTGTTCTGAATGCTCTTCCTAACATTTGCTCATGAAGTTGTAGTATGTGCTAGAAAAGTACTCAGTGCCCTGCTTTATAATAGTTTTTATGTCCATACCCCCATTAGGAAATGAGTTCTGTGAGGACAAAACCCTGGACTAGTTTCACAGGAACTGCCTTCTGTTTTCCCAGGGTGGACTGGAAATGGGAAATCAAAAATAGATGAACTCAATAATATAAAGTATGGTAAATGTCTTGATTACATTTCTCTTTCAAACAAAAAATATAGAGAAGTTTTTAAATTAGGATAGAATAGAAAACACAGAATGACTATTCTACCATCTTAGGGAGTGAGAAAACTACCACAAGTTTTGTCATGCTATGTCCATGAAATAAAGGCTGTTTGTTAAAAAGGTAATGGAATTAAAAAAAAAACCTTCATGTTCACCCTTTTCTATTTTCTTTGGTTAAGTTTCAAAAAATATTCTTTTTTGGAGTTAGGGGTGGTTACTGGATTGATTTTTCCTAAAGTTCCATGTAAACATGTGAAAGTTAATTGTACACTTAGTGACAAAAATGAAATAGCTCTTATAACCATATCTTTTATTTTAAGCATTTAATAAGAGTAAAATAGTATTTAATACTTCTAAAAGAATAGCCATATTTCATAAAAACAAATCGGATATCAAATATATTGACAATTTTAAAAGGAAATTATTGTGCTATGTAATCTTAATGTCAATTTTTGTTCTTTATAGAGTTGCCCTCAAATTTAGATATGTATTTTCTTCCTTTAGACACTAATTCTATCTACACACTCTCAGTAGCAAACTTAGTTTCCAAATACTTTAAAATAGCCCCAAATTTCAGACAACCAACATATAGAATTTTAAATAATATAACCACAGATATGATTTAGATGTAGTTTGGAATACTGTACAGCATGATCCATAGGGTACATCCCACCAGATACACCATCCAATCTCAGAACCCAGCAAATGCCATCAATAAAGCAGGAAGTGAAGTTAATTACAGGCTTCCATTCAGGGTCCTTCTGCCACTGGTGGCCCATTATAATGAATCATTCTTCAAATTGAGAAGAGATTGACAGAAATTTTATAAACTTTTCACTCCCCATGTCTTCTCAGTGTAATAAGTGCCTGCTGTACACTGGGAAAGTGATTAAATATCAATTTCACAGAAACCTGGGAATAATGTTTAAAAGACTAATGAGACACTATTTTTACTGCTTAGGTACTGTGACTCCCCCATGAGTCAGAAGAACGCCTGTCATTCTAATTAGTCATCATTCGGCCAGGATTTTTTTCCTCTTTCTCTCTTAAAGGTCCCTAATTGGGTTATTTAAGAACTTTAAACTTAGTACATCAGTGGGAGGAATTCTCTTGTAAGATCAATATGATTGCCATGTCAAAATTCTTTTGATTTTTCACACCAGTGGTAAGCACTAATTTTATTTGAAAAATATCATTTGTAATAAATCCATTTCCAACTGATTTTATTGCCAACATGAAACTTGCTTTATTAAAAATTAGATTTTTAAACACCTGAAAAAGGTGTCTTGTACCAAAATTATGACTATTCCCTTGTATTTGATATGCATTTAAAGTTATTATTCCAATTATTCTGTCTATTTGAGTAAAGGGAGCATAATACACCTTCTATAATAATATCTGAATAGGACTAGCTCCTACAAAAGTAAAAGCACACAATTTCTTTCTCCAACATGAAAATGAATTGATTACTTGCGATAGATAAAGTGTTCTAGGTTCAGGAGAATTTGAAACCTTCTTTTAAGCTTAGTTATATCATGATCATTCTGAAAGAGAGACCAAAATACTCTTTTCATGAACAATGAGTTGGTATTCACGCAGATGCCCAGGTAGACATAAAGAGCTTTACTCATAAATACTTTCGAAGCAATTCTCAAATTTATATCATATAATATGCATTATAATTATTTAACTTCACAGGTGGAAGAAACCTGAGAAACAATTTACTTTATTCTCCCATCCAGAGTTTTCTGTCTCATCTCTGATGGCCTTATAAAATTTGAACTGGATTTCCACTTTCCTCTAGGTTTTTAGTGAAATTTTACATCTAAGTAGGGGCTGACAATTATCTTTACTAAAGTTCTTCTTGTTCGAGGTGACCCACCAATCCAACTTGTAAAAATGTGTGTGTGTGTGTGTGTGTGTGTGTGTGTGTGTGGTTTCATACTATAATGCTATCTCAATGTCAGTTCTCCACTCCAGCTTTGTGCCAACCTGAACACATGTAAGGATACCACTACTGACTCAGTGAAGTCCTTGATAAAAACGTTGAAGAGATAGTGTTATGATTTCTGTGATGTATGCATAAGCCTAGATTTTAATCAATTAATAATCTATTTAAGAGTATTTTCTCCCAACTCACATTCTCCATTTTTTTCTGCAAGTTTATTACGAGAAGCTTGGAAAAACGTTTTGCAAAAAAGTCCAGAAATGCCTGTGAGTGGCCTCTCACAATCTAATTACCCTAAGAAGGCAAATGTTATCTCTCATACCAGTGATTTCTTGCGAAACATTTTTTTTTTCAATTGGGACATTTCTGTTTCCAACATTCTGACTTCTTTCCCAGTCTTTATGTATACTGAACATAGGCATAGGTCAACAAATTATCTGTAATTTTCTGTGTACTCTCCTATATGAATCACTCTGGCAAAGAGGCATGAGTTCATTCATAGGAGCTAAATTTTCTTGCAATCACCTCAGTGCTGACAATTACCTTAATGTTACTTATTTTCAAAGTTAAATCTATATGCTAAAAATACATACCAAATAACTGAATCAACCTATCTTTTTAAAAAAATATAAAACTAAATAATCATTGAAGGAAGTATAATAAAGAAATCTTAAAGAAATAAAAAGTAAAACTGAACTTAGAAAATGCAGAGTCATACTTATTGCTATCTACTTCTAACTTTCAGGATTTGGGATCTATAGTGTTCAAGTACAGCTATCAATAATCAATTTATTAGGAACATGTAAGACTGATAAGAAAAGACTAGATCAGCTTTGAAAGATAACAAAATTGTATTTATATTTCATATATAGATATGTATATAAAATGCTATATCTATCTATCTATCCCAGACCATAAATAGACTGGATCATATATTAGGTATCTCAACAGCGCTTTGGGTTATAGAACATACAGTCTAGTTACAAAACACCCTAGTGAAGACATTACATTAAGCTCGGTAATCCACTTTGGATTTTTCCCTTTTGGTTACTGCTAATTACTGAGATATTATTCTCTAAATTGGACCATTTGAGAAAATGTATGCAAAACACATGCATTTTACCAACTCATGTGATTTGGTATAGCTGCTATGTTTTCTTAAATTTACTTTATGAGAATCATTAATTTAAATAAGATGTCCCATAACATGAGTAGTTGTGTGGTTTTTTTTTAACTACATATTTCTGTTCGTTTTCATATCATCCATGGGCTGGAATAATCTACCAAATTATGCTGAATGTTGAGATGTAGGGCAGGTTTTTCCAACAAAATTACTTCTTCCCTTGAGAAATCAGATATTACAATTATATAAAACCTATGGCAAATGTTTCACACATCTAAAACGGTCAGAACTATTGAAAGACCTCTCTATTTTATTTTCTGACTCTGAGAAGCTAAACACACACCATGTTTTTGGCAAACTTACTTCCCAGTGTGCATTGCATTGCTCTTGATCCCTAAGTAGGTGATCATTATTATTTAAAAAAAAATTGGGGGGAAACTAATTCATACCACTTAGTTTTAGCAAAGTGTCATGTTCTTTGTCTGAATTAAACTCAAAATGATTACATGAAGCACATTTTCAAAAATAATATGGCAAATCAAACAGTAATGACCTAAGTATGATTATGGTCCTTGGAAAAAATGCTCTTGTTATCTTTCCTGTACCTATAATTTTAACCATCTTTTCCTTACAAAGTGAAACAATGTTATAATTTTTCAGGATATTCAGATTTATAGATTTATAATAGATTTTATAGATTTTCCTCACGTATAGATTCAATTAATTGAATCAAATTTACTTAATCAGGTACTGCCTAAGGAAATAATTGCATTCTTGCATAACTGTTCTGAATCTATATCACCTATTATTAGAGGGTTTAATAAGGGGCTATGTTTCAGTAGTTAAAACCTTACTTTTATTTTCAATGTGCAAATAATGTACAGTGATTTGATGGCTTTTCATGATCATTCTAGTGCTTGCTTAGAGATTCTCAAGAGAATATATGAATTTTTAAAGCAGTATTTACAGATATAAGGTCATTGCTAGGAAAAAGTCAGGAAGAATTGAGTAAATGACCAGATATAAAGGAATAGGTGAAGAGGAATATTTAAGTGAAAGATCAATTTTACGAAGCAATCTATCCTATATGTCTTACAAGGTTATGCTAATTGTTTGCAATTTCAGTGGTATAGAGAAACAATTCAGACAAAATGGTCAAAGATATTAAAATACAGGGGTAGATTGCTTTTTCATATGTGATTTCTTCATCTATCTATCCTCCCTTTAGCTGTTTATTCATTTCAAGGAGAAAGTCACATAATTTTCTCGAATAGGTCAATAATACTTTTGTGAAAATTTCTATCAACTGATTAATGGAGAAACAAGTGAAGAAACAAGGTGGTACATATTTGGATGGTGGCTGAGTGTTGTTTTTCTCCCTGCTCAATGCTCCAATTCCACATCTCCTTTTGTCTGTATACTATTAGAAAACACAATCAAGATGTTCTAATCGCCTTAGCATTCTTAGGCTTACTAGCAAGTGCACAATATATTATGAACAGATGTTCAGCTTAGCGGGAAGTCTCACTAAAGACCTGATATCCTGATCTTTCCAGAAAATGTATAGCATCTGGCATGTTTGAAATAGAACTGCTCTCTTTTATTCATCCATGGAATGATACTCCTGTGTGTTTAGTTACTATGACTCACTTGTCTGAGGATGACTTAACTCAATTTTTCTCGTGAGAAATAACTTAGAAGAATTGTCAGGAAAAATACATGAAATAAGAAAATGGCATCATGTGTTAAGACCATAGCTGGCAGCAGTATTACCTCTATTTTGATTTTGGGTTGATCACTGGCATTTTCAGGATACTGTATTATATTTCAGACCTGTTCCACATATAGGCTATGGAACAAGTTGAATTTCAAAGAATTGGTCATTTTACTACTGGTTCTTATCTTTCCTAAATATTAATTCCTTCTTAGAGTACATTAAAATTTGATTTAACTTATCTTTTTAAAATGTCCCTCAGGAACATATCCAAAGAACTGTGTGTTTTATAATTCTGGTGTTTTTTTTTTTAACCAGCTTCAAATATTTTAAAAATCTCGAGTATCCCTGATGACTTTTAGAGTCTCTTAAAATATCTTGGACATACAAATTATTCTTCTTTCAGATGTTCAACACATTCAATTTGGGGGCATAACATAAATGCAGATGAGAAAGAGAGAGAGAGAGAGAGAGTGTCAGAGTTTCACAGTCACTGTGACAAGACCTGGCAAGACCAGGAAAACTTGGGGAAGATGTAGAGATGTTATTGGTTCTTTTGTAAAAAGACGAAACAAAACAAAACAAAACAAAAAACAAACAACAAAAAACCCACTCTAACTAGGAAAGAATGATGTCAAAGACAAACAAGCAAACAAGAAATATGGTGGAAGCCCAAGAAAAGTAGCAATAAAAAAATAGAATAGGGGCGTCTGGGTGGCTCAGTTGGTTAAGCGTCCAACTTTGTCTCAGGTCATGATCTCACAGTTTGTGGGTCCGAGCCCCACATGTGGCCTTGCGCTGACGGCTTAGACCTGGAGCCTGCTTTGGATTCTGTGTCTCCCTATCTCTCTGCCCCTCCCTCGCTTATTCTCCCTGTCTCTCTGTCTCTCAAAAATAAATAAATATTTTAAAAAATAGAATAAAAGTAAAGAGACAAGGAAGAAAACCATTGACGTGTGATGTGAATTAAAGGGAGTAAAGTGGGACTTCGGAGGTATCAAAATTGACCAAATGAAATATCCAAGAAGTCTGTAAGATCTTTAAATGTTCAGCCATTCCTGTAATACAGCCAAACAATAAATATCAAATGTTTATCCACTATCTTTATTTTATGGTCTACCTCCTAAGCAGAAATAGTAGATAGAGCTAGCAATGGAATATAATGTGTTCTAAAATTTGTGTTTAGGATTTGGTGTAACCATGAGTGAAAGAAACTCTGGTTTAATCAAGATGAAGGTTTATTTCCATCTTACACGAGGTCCGGATCGGCATTTTCAGAACTAGTATGATCTGCATCGTTATTAGGTGCATCTTATTATCCAACTTTTTCTTTATCATACTCAAACTTGACTTTTTAGTTCCAGTCAACGTGCCTGCAATTGCAATTAGTAAGAAGGAGTAAAAGGGAAGGAATCGGATGCATCCATCCCTTTCAGAGAGGTTTCCTAGAAGTCGCATATGCCATTTGTTTCCACAACCCATTGGCGAAAACTTACTTCCACCTCCCCTGCCTGTCATGCAGATTGGACATCATAGTATTTTTCTCAAGATGGCCATACCCCCTGCTAACAATGAGGAGGTGTACTACCATAGAAAAAGAGACTAGCGCTTGGAAAACAAACAGCAGCATCTATCACACATGTATTTAAAAAATATCTGCCAATCATGAGTAAAGAGAAATTAGGACAAAAAAGGGAATAAGCTTTGGAGTGCAATTGGAGATAATCACACATGGTTTGAAGTTTGTGAAAGTAAGATTTTTAGGGATTATCATGCTGATTTTTCCATAAGTACAGAACTTAGAATGTAAAAATCTCATCTTTTTGAAAATTCTTAAGCACTGAAAATTGCCAATGAAAGTCATACTCTGTTTATGACTCATTCAGAACCCTTTTCTAAAACTGGTTTTAGGAAGGAGATTAGAAATTGTAACATCTCTGTCCCAATCTTAATTGGAATTTTCAAATATTTTTATGAGCAAATGCAATTGAATAAACCATGATTTTTCCCAACTACAATTTTGTCACTTTAAATACAGATACAATATTAGAAAGCTACTATAGTCCATCAAAAAGAATGAATAAACCATGAAGCTGAAATATAATTTTGTGCTCTTTTCAGAAAACTCATTTCTGAATGCAATCTAGACCCTGAATAGTTTTACAATGCCAGTGAGATTGGTCTATTTATGATACTTACCATATTCTAACTTAGCATTTTTTTAGGAGTTGTCTTACTAATTTTTAAGGGAGTAAGTTTGGTTTGACTACTCTTACATGCAGTATTCCATCAGATAAAATCTTGAGTTTTGCAAATGCAAGTGAGTTTAAGAGTAGCCATTCTCAGTGGTGAAGATAAAAGGCACACTCCAGAACCACCAGAAGAGTATATTTAAACTCCATATTTTCTTTCCTGTCCAGATTTTTATATACCCTCCCTTAAAGGTGTGTGTGTGTGTGTGTGTGTGTGTGTGCGCGCGCGCGCGTGTGTGTGTGTTTGTGTTGGAGGGAGGGTAGTAAAGAATGATTTAAATTTGCCGTATTTAATAACATTCACTCACTTAAAAATATGATTTGCCTTGCTCTGCTCAATTTTCACTTGATTTATCTAGTTAAGAATGATTTCATATATATTTATTGTCATTTATTCACTCATTTAATATCACTATGCACAAAAATGCATATGTATATCTTTCTATTTTTCTTCCTATCATTATCTGCATTCATGCCTTTTCCTATCATCCTGTCCCAAAGTAGTTATCATGTGAAACATCTCCTCTAATTCCTTTCCAAATCTCCTGTCTGCATTTGCCCCAGATAAACCTCACTCTTATCTCACTTTGAGGAGATCATTACACTAGGTGATCAGTGGGCTCCTTATCATGGCCTTACACTCTATCTCTCAGAAAGTCTGGTCGAGTAGACCAAAATCACTGTCATTTGGCCTAATCCTGCCTCTGCCCCTTCTTTAAAGGTTTCCGTACTTGGGCATATGGTTGTGTGTTTTCTGATTCTTGGTCACTTTCCTGTCTATAATTCACAGGAGTAGGTTGAGATGAGATTCAAAGAATATAGCAGAATGCAGCCAAAATCAGTAGTGGGCAGATGGCAAGAGTCAGGACAGATGGAAAACTGAAACCAAATTCTCAGAGACAGAATATAGCATTTGATTAATTTAAGAAAAAATTAAAGAAGGGAGGGGTTATCATTTTTTTCCTCACTATCTGTTTTTCTATTTCTCATTTTTTCTTATACATACTCTAATTTAAAGTTCAGGAAACTTACTAAGAAAGACAAAACAAAAACCCATGTGTCTGCCAACAAAAATTAAAATAGTAATGTTTTCTTGTATTTGTCTCACATTTTTTCTTCTTAAAAATATCGTATGGAGTTAAAGACCACTGTTTTGCTCCCCAGTCTCATGCCTCTCTCTTCCATGAGGCAATCACAACCCAGATTTTGTTACTGTTTGTATTCAGATAAATTTATACTTTCTATGTATTCATTAAATATAACATATTATTTTTTATATTTTTACATCTAAAGTCTTTTTGTATTGATTCTTTTAATAGTTAAAAGTTAAGAATTGTCACTATAAAGTTTCTGGAATTATCTGGGAAAAATAATGTTAGGGAAAAATTTTCATCTTTTAAAACATCTTGAAATAAAATAGCTGAAATGTGAAGAACATAAATTGGTGACAAATACCGTATTGGAGGTAAAGGCAGTGTGATGTGGCACAAAACAGGTCTGTATCATTTAGAAGGACAAGAGACTGGGCAAGGTAGATGATTCTGTCAGGAGAATCCTGATGTAGGAGAGTCCCTAGCATTGATAGGTTGAATGAAAAGACCAGACTCCCTTTTGCCAGCAGATAAGCCATCCCTATGATCCTACTTTGTTCTATTCTGTGAACCTGAACTGAGGTCCTGACCCTATCTTGATCTTTAAATAGGTTTCCATTTGTTTTATTAATGAATTTACTAGGTATTCATCCCTTTATCTTAGAGACAGTTTTTGAAGTGTGGGTCCCATATCCTATATCCCGATGTTGTTCACTGCTTGCTGCAGCTCCACTGACCGCTCTCCATCTCTTTGTTACCAACAGCACCCGATAACTGAAACCAGATCCCTGATTTTCTCCTTGTTGGATTGTTTGACACCCCTGATCCTGCCACTCTGATTAACCCTGCCACTGGGCTGAGCTCCGCAAAAAGGGTCTCGCCCCCTCCCATTGACATTGTGCTAGTGATGCAGAAATAATGGATAATGTTTTAAATGCTGCTGACAAGGCAAAGGACATTGATAATGAGAGTAGAGAAGTTAACTTTCTGAAGAGCAAGAAAATTGCTTGGAAGAAGGCTGATTCAGCCTTTGATTCACTAATTAATTTTTGAAAAAGACAGAAGTGTCACAGAGCCCAGGAGGTCATGGAGCTGAACATTCTTCATTTTAGTTCAATAAGAAAGAGGTAAATGGAAACAAATACTTGATATCAGAGACTTTCTCAGTAAAGCAAACTCTGCCTATATCCTGGAGCTAGTATTTAGTGAGCCATAAGTTCAACGTTACAGTAACCAGCACTTCAGGACAAAAATTCATGTTTATTATGAAGCCCACTGACCAAAGTGTGTTGTATTTACTAAGGTATACTAGCTGATATAATATTTTTGGATTATATTTTTCTGTCAAGAAAAGGTTTTACATTAACAATGCATACAGATTCAATCCCTTCAGGTTTCTCTTATTATCCTCTTAGAAATCCCAAGGCTAATAAATATTTACCAACATTTAAGTCACAGGATATTTTAATGTATATTCTCTAAAAAGAGTCTATTGAATAAATAATGGACATTTGCTTAAATTATATATGTCAGTTATTGTCATAATTAGAAATTCACAATGTATAAATTTTATTTACATGTATAGAATCAAATTTCCATGTAAAATTTATTCTGAAATTTAAGTAACTACTTGATACTCTCTAAAACTTTATTTTCACATTTTATTTTTAGATTAAATAAAATTTACCAAATATGTTACAAAATAATTATCCTTACAATTTTTTAGTTAAATTATTTAAGTATTCTTCTTTCTGTCCTCAAGGGTTTCAGTCAGAATTTTAGCTTCAAACTATGATTAATGAAATCTATTTTTCTCATTTATTATTTAATGGCATACTATTATTTGTCAATAAAATTTTTGAATTGAATTTAAAAGAGGTCATTTTCAACCTGATTTTAGAATGGTAACTAAAATGTCATTAAAAACACAGAATGAGGTTTTGTCACAGTTAATGGAGTCCATTAGACTATTTTGGGAAAAAGAACACAGAATAAAATGAGTACATTTTAATAGGCAGTGTATGGGAAAAACTTGGTATTTGTAAGTATAAAAAACTGTAGTTCTATTATTTTCCCTGTTGAAGACATTTCTGGTTTTGTAAAATGGCAAAGTCATATCATTGATTATAGCCAGAAAAAAAAGACTTAGTAAGGTTTCATAAGAAATATGGAATCCATGTATCTATAGAAGTATTTTTTAATCCATATTAACATGGAACAAAATAAAAATAAGCAATTAAAAACAGGATTCTTTATTCTTCTCACCACCACATAGAAGAAACTGTTAAGGGCAAGGCACTGACCCAAGTTTTCTGATGGAGACTGACTGATAGGACCTTAGGGGCCTCACATTAAAGACTCCAAACTAACTTTATAGGGAAAACTGGAGACAGAAAATTTTATCAGGGTATTTTAGAGAGGAAAAAAACCTCTTAGACATCAGTTGGTGATTGCTTGAAAGTTTGGGCTTTCAGCAGTTTCAGATAGAGATTGGAAATCCAGTAAAATTAATAAGAGTTGGGGGAACAGATATCTGCATACAACTAATAGATCACTGTGGGAATCAGAAGAAAACCAGCAAAAACCTGGAAGAAGACAAATTCACATTGTGTCTGCAGAGATGAAATTCCAAGGATGAATGGAATACACTGAACAATAATTATTCCAGACCCTCTACTAATTTCTATGCTTACCATATCTGATCGATTGCCCATTGCATTTCTATGAAGAGGTTGCTTTTATCTATACCTTATAAATTAGGAAACGGAACGTTTGAGATAGTAAGTAACACACCCAAGCATCTCATTGACAATTATTGGTAGAGACAGGGCAAATCTCTATCCCTTTTATATTTATCAAGCTTCTGTTTTTAATCCATATACTAAAGCAATTCAGATACACTCATGCCTCCTCATGAGTGAAGAAGTATTATGTATGTTTTGTTGACTATATGCCTAAGTTAATTGTATTGTAAAGTATAAATAATTCTTACAGTATAATGGAAGTTCAATCATTTTCAATTTGTGTGTGTGTGTGTGTGTGTGTGTGTGTGTGTGTATGTGTGCTGTCTTCATAAGTCTTAAATACCCTTCTAGGTATTCTTATGTATGGAATATCTGCCTGGGTCTACTCAGTATAGAAGTTAAGATTCTGATTCTAGGATAAGCAGACTTGGAAAGATGCAATTAGAACAAAATGTTACATGAATAAGGACTATTTTTTAACCTAAATTAAATTAATGAAACTTAATTTAGTCACATGATGACTCTATAGACTCTATAGACTGTTTTCCTGAAGGTTATCTACTGTATTATAGAACCAATGTTAAAATGAAGCATATGCACAAGTCTATAAAAGGCCCGGAATTGCTACTTATCACAGAGATTAAAAGTATAAAAAGCTGTATTATGAATAGATAACAAAAGTATGTATAATCGATAGACATCTAGGATGTCTCCACAATTGGGCAGTATGAAGAAAAGAATAAATGATTAGTTTACCAGTCTCCAAAGGCTGGTAATTCTGCTGATTAAAGCACAGAATCATTGGTGAAAAGGAAAAGAAAAATCAGATTCAAGATTCCAGGAATTTTTTTCCCTTGAATTAACTTTGAAAATGAGGAAGATCTCTATTAGACCTAATCAAATCATATTTAAAGACCTGTGTTTCACTACAAGAATATTTATAGAAGAAATTTATCTTTTATTTAATACTTTCAAGCTTAAGCATTCCCTTTATAGGTATGATTTTTATGTGTAAAATACATTTATGCATAAAATTTATATTCATTATTCACTAAACATTTCAGAATTATAAATGCATTTATAATAATTGCATTTGCTTTTATAATGTCCTTATGCAATATGTAGGAGATAAACTAATCAAACAGTGTCGCCCTGTTCTGGTCACCACTACAATCCATGCCACCAACATGTTAGTATTCTGATGACCTCACCGCTATTTACACTCTGACCACTCCAAACCATATTTTGCTAGGGGTAAGTTGGAGGTATTGATACAGTAAATACCGGAATTTAAAGTGATTTTTTTCCCAGAAATAGGTGAGAATTCTATTCTCTTAATTTAATATGCTCTCAATTATTTATTTAATTAAGGTAAACTGATCTTAATAAGTAAGTCAGCAAAGACAGTCACATAAATCCAAAGTTGATCTACTGTTTTCTAAAGTCTGGCTATAATTTTTAACCTATGATAATGGCTAACATTTAGTACAGGCAGCCTCACTGACAAATAGTTTGTCTCATAAACTCACAGCAACACTGAGAAGTGGTTTTATCCCACTTTATGGATAGGGAAGCTGGGTCTCAGACATGTAAAAATAATCTACTTTATTCACACAGCCAAAAGGTGGGGGAATCAGGAATAAAGTCTTGACTGAATTTGGCCTCCAGAGTTCTGCGTGGGCAACACCAACACCATGCCACCATGAGAGCTTAGCATCAGCAGGTGATGGAACAAATGGGGCAGGGAGCAGTTTAACAATTTGCACCTTATTTTTAATAACTTTTTAAAAGGGTTGCTTCATTTTCATAGATACGTAATCAAAACCGTCTCCATTTGGTGGTAGAATTCAGACTCTAGTGGTAGACTATCTGAATTCAAATTCTGGCTCAATAAATCACCTTCTTAACTGTGCTATTTAATACCTCTGTGCCTCAGTTTCTTCATCTGTAGAATAGTGACTAAATAGTACCTATCTCAAGGGTTGTTATAAGGATTAAATGAACAATTCACATAAAGTACTTGGTCAGTGCTTGGCACAGGGTAGTCCCTAGGCTACTATTATCACAAGTCATATTCATAACATTAAACTGACACTGATAAGAAATGGCTGTAGTATATTGTTAAATGGTCATTGCTGCTATAGACCTAACAGAGTTTCTTTCTTTCTTTCTTTCTTTCTTTCTTTCTTTCTTTCTTTCTTTCTTTCTTTCTTTCTTTCTTTCTTTCTTTCTTTCTTTCTCTCTCTCTCTCTCTCTCTCTTTCTTTCTTTCTTTCTTTCTATAACTTTCTATATAGAAGTAGAAATTTTGAAGGAATGGGATTATTTTTTTTTAAAGTCTGTAGGGGTGTCTGTGTGAGTCAGTTAAGTATCTGACTCCTGATTTCATCTCAAGTCATGATCTCACAATTTGTGAGATCAAGCCCGACATTGGTCTTTGCATGGATATCTTGGAGCCTGCTTGGGATTCTTTCTCTCTCTGTCTCTCTGTCTCTCTCTCTCTCTTCTCCTCCCATGCTCTTTCTCAAAATAAATAAATATATACTTTTTAAAGTCTACAATCACAGATATTTGTACACAGAGTAGACATATAATATTTTTTCTAAGAGGTTTCAAAGGAAGAAATTTAAATGTAGAATCACAAGAATTTAAGCCAGGTATTTATATTTTCTAGAATCAGTGAATATTAATATAGGCAGGACATGCAGCGAAATGACAAATACAGTGGCAGCATTTAATGTAGTGTATAGAAATTTCAGATAAAGTTTTTAAGAAATATATACTTACGTTTAATGTTGTTTGCTATAGTTGTTCAGAGCTGTTGTGTAATAATTTGAATCTATTCCTATCTGTTTTAAATGGAGTTTTTTGTTTGAAATGGAGTTTGTGAATAAGCATGCTTTGCCAAATGGTCTCTGGCTATTATCTATCAAATTAAGGGGTATGAGGTTCACAATTACAAAGTAAAAATAATTATTTGCAGGCTTGCTTCTCTCTAGAATATACACATTCACAACTATTCATGCTTACTTCCTTTTCATAAAGGATCATTGCACATTTTATGAAAATGTTCTGTTCATGCTTTCTATCTAAAATAAATACAGAGAGTAAAGATTTATATAGTAGAAAGCAGTTGTTGGTAGCAATAATCTAGATCTATTTTCCCCCTGGCATGAAACTTCAAATCACTTGGATTAGATTTAAATCTCCAGGCTTTACTGATGATGAACCTATTTTCCTGTCAATAATTTATAAAACTCCTAAAAGGATCAGGAATTAGGAGTAGAATCTTTAACTTAGTCACAGGTACAATTGTTGAATAAAGTGCATATTCCAAGTTCAAACTTCTTTATTAAAATCAGTATATCTGACTTACTGTAATAATAACAAATTTCCCCTTACTGTTCTAGTATATACTCAGAGTTTTTAAATACTTTATAACCAAATAATTGCATTTTTCAAAGAAGCAAAGGATAGTTATTTGCATATTATTAATTTCTGTGCAATACTAGACTTATTTTCTCTTTATATTTTACAGGTCCTTCAGACCACTCCCTGAGCTAATCCTGTTATCTAAAAATTTAAATAAGAAGAATCAACATATAATTGGTTAAATGATAAAATAATGGGTCTTAAGATACAGTCTGAAAGTTGAAGTCTAACCTCTTCATCAAAATTTAATTTGAGAGTTTGAGTTAAGGAAAAAATAAAACCTCTCAGAGGCTTCCACTTACCTTTCTTTATGTCCAGAGGAAGATTGGGACTTCTTTCCTTTGAAAAGTGTTTCACAGTTTCATATTGCACCCATACACACCCTCCTCATACATATCCTTCTGCAAAGGTAGGATAACTAGAAGCTAGCCAGGGTATACCTGGTGTGTAGGCAAAATAGACTGGGTCCTCCAGGTTGGCAAAATGATGTTACTGAAGTCTGGTGGGTGGCTAGCTGTCCTATTCAAGGGTGGTCTTCCTCAGCCCCATGGATACATAATGACTCTAGGAAGGAGCTCTTCCTTCAAAGAAAAGACACAGGTGTTTCAGGCCATTAGTAAACAGAGTGGGGGGGGGGCGTGGTCTAGAAGCAAAATAGGATCAAGCTGCATTCCGAAAGTTTGATTCCTCACTGAAGCAAGAACAAACTGCAAGCATTCAGACTGGGGCTTCTCTGGGATCTAGTCCCATGTGCTGTGTGCCAGGCCCTCGAACTCTAGAATGACCATGTCAGTGCCCAATTAAACTAAAGTACAAGCTTGTCCTCTGTCCTCTGATGCCAACATGTTTTTCAGTATTATACTTTGCAAGGGCAAAATTGCCTACTTTTCATTATCTCATCATGCTGCTGTGTCCAGTTTATTTTCCATTCTTACATGTCTTCTCTCTATACTGTAATATAAAATAGTACAATTACCTATTTTTTAAAAAACCTGAATTTTGAAAACTACTTACATATCCAAAGAATATAGTAAATGTAGTATGTATGTAAAAAAAAATAGCCTTTACTCTTGGTGTTAAGATGGAGGAACAGTAGGAGGACCTTATGCTTATCTCATCCTTCGATCACAGTTAGATAAATACCAAATCATTTTGAACACCCAAGAAACTGATCTGAGGACTGAGAGAACAAGCTTCACAACTAGAGGGAGAAAAGGGTTCACATCATGAAAGATAGGAGGTGCAGAGACATGATTTGGGGAATAAAAGAATCATTTTGCTATGGAAGGGAGGGAGCTCTGATCACAGAGAGAGAAGCAAAAGAGAGAGAGAAAACAGGACACAGGGGATTGCACAAGAGAAACACTTCCCCAAAATTAGACTGGGAAAATAAGAGATGCTGATTATCCAAAGTTTTTACAAGGAGCGGAGCATGAAGTCTAAAGTTTTTGAAGTTTGCACCATCACCAGGGTGCAGCCTGGTGGGTATGGCAGTGTTCCTATGGAGGAGGAAGGCAGAGGCCCCAGGCAGAAAACATGGTCTCAGAATCCCCTGGGTTGCACTGAGAGAGATAGTTCCCATACTTGGAGTGCATTTGGGAAAGGTGGCACTGCCTCTCAGGGGACAAAAGAGCTTCTGGGTGCCATTGCGCTGTCCCATTCATTAACATAGGAGCAGAGACACCTGCTGAGGGCAGCTAACCCAGGCTGGTTTTTTGCTGAACTTTACCATAAACTCCAAGCCCCTGCGGCATTCATATGACTACCCTTCAGGTACAAACCAGCACAGGCCACAGCATGGCGTGACTCTCCTCTAAAGGATCAGTGTTGGTCCAGCCTTCATTGAGTCCCTAATATTATGGTTTTGAAACCCAGCTGGTACACCTGAGATAAAACACAAGAGCACCACAACACAAGGTGGGCTGATGGCTGAGACACCGACAGGGTGAAGTCAGGGATCTGAGGGATACCTAGGGCACACGAGGAGAAATTTCTTTGCTCTTCTGTGAAGGATTCCTGAACATCAACAGGTGCAAACTCCCCTCTTTGAGGACAAGAGATTGGACTGACACCATTTTAGCCCCTCCCATCAGCACAGATGTACTTTAGTGAGGAGCACGGAGCCCACAGTGGCAGCTTGAGCCATTTATACCAAGCCTTGCCCCATGCACTCTGCAGGTGCTTTTTTTACTATAGCAAGTATGTCTGAAAACCAGAGCAGCAACAGGTCCCTCCCCTAGAGGACCAGCAGAAAACCCCCATAACCACCAAGTCTACTGACCATAAAGTGCTAGCTGAAGCTATAGGGGTTATAGGATCTAGCCTCTTTCAACAAGCAGACCAAAACACACATAGTTAAAACTCACCACACAGTTCACAAGGACCAAGCACTCCCCACTGCAGGCAAGGAGAAATCTGCAGAGGATTGACCTGAGGGAAAGAGCAGCCAAAACACAACAGTAATGTGCACACAGTACACACCAGAAATACTTCCTGAAACACGAGACTCTGGACAGTATATGACTTCTTCTTAATATAGCCATTACTCTCAGCAGCAGGAAACATAACAGGCTTTCCTAATGTATAGAAGAGAGAGACTTACACAAAATGCCAAGATGGAGGAATTCACCCCAAAAGAAAAAATAAGAGAAGGTCATGGTCAGGGCTCTAACTGAAATAGATATAAGTAATATGCCTAAACCAGTATTTAAAACAACCATAAGGATATTGGTTGGGCTTGAGAAAAGCATAGAAGACACTAGGGAGTCCCATAACAGAAAGATAAAAGACATAAAAATTAGTCAGGCTGAAATAGTAAATGCTATAACCAAGATGCGAAACTGACTGGATGTAATGACCACAAGGATGAAAGAATTAGAGGAATGAATAAGTGATATAGAAGATAAAATTATGGAAAATTATAAAGCTGAAAAAGAGAGGGAAAGAAAAATACTGGATCACAAAGGTAACCTTAGGGAACTCAGCAACTCCATAAAGCACAATAACATTCATATCATAGGCATCATAGAAGAGAGCAAAGGTGTATTTAAGCAAATTATATCTGAAAACTTTCTTAATCTGGAGAAGGAAACAGACACCAAATCCAGGAGGCACAGAGAACTCCCATCAAAATCAACAAGAGCAGGCCAACAAAACATGTCATAGTAAAATTTGCAAAATACAAAGATAAGGAAAAGACCCTGAAAGCAGAAAGGGAAAAGATATCCCTGACTTATATGGGAAGGCAAATAAAGTTAGCAGCAGATCTATCCACAAAAACTTGGCAGGCCAGAAGGGAGTGGCATGATATATTCAATGTGCTGAATGGGAAAAATATGCAGACAAGAATTGTTTTATCCACCAAGGCTGCCATTCAGAATAGGAGAGATAAAGAGTTTCCCAGACAAAAACTAATCAAGTTTTTGACCACGAAAACATCCCTGCAAGAAATATTAAAGGGAACTCTTTGAGTGTTTAAGAAAGACCCAAAGTGACAAAGATTAGAAAGGAACAGACAATATCTCCAGAAACAATGACTTCACAGGTGATACAGTGGCACTAAATTCATATGTACCAATAATCACTCTGAATGTAAATGGACTAAGTGCTGCAATCAAGAGAAATAGAGTATCAGAATGGAAAAACAAAACAAAACAAAAAACACAAGATCCATCTATATGCTGCCTACAAGATACTCATTTTAGACCTAAGGACACCTGCGGATTAAAAGTGAAGGGATTGAGAACCATTTATCATGCTAATGGACATCAAAAGAAAACTGGAGTAGCCATACTTAGAGCAGACAAGTTAGATTTTAAACCAAAGACTGCAACAAGAGATGAAAAAGGGACTATATTATAATAAATGGGTCTATCCAACAAGAAGATCTAACAATTATAAATATTTGTGCCCCCAACTTGGTGGAACTCAAATACATGAGTCAATTATTAACAAACATAAAGAAACTTATTGATAACTATACAATAATAGTAGTGAACTTTTAACACTCCATGTACAACAATGGACAGATCACCTAAACAGAAAATCAACAAGAAAACAATGGCTTTGAATGACACACTGGACCAGATGGACTTAACAGATATGTTGAGAACATTTCATCTAAAGCAGCAGAATACACATACTTTTTGAGTGCACATGGAACATTCTCCAGGATATATCACATACTGGGTCACAAATCAGGCCTTAACAAATACAAAAATATTGAAATCATACCATGCATATTTTCTGATCACAATGCTATGAAACTTGAAGTTAACCACAAGCAAAAATTTGGAAAGACCATGAATACATTTATATTAAAGAACATTTTACTAAAGAATGAATGGGTTATTCAGGAAATTAAAGAGGAAACAAAAAAATAAAAATTATCAAATGAAAACGAACTCACAACAGTCCAAAATCTTTGGGTTGAAGCAAAATTTGTCATAAGAGGGAAGTATATAGCAATATGGGCTTACCTCAAGAAGCAAGTCTAAAGTACACAACCTAACCTTGCACCTAAAGGAGCTAGAAAAGGAACAGCACATGAAGCCTAAAGCCAGAAGAAGAAGGGAAGTAGTAAAGATTTGAATAGAAAAAAATGGTAGAGAAACAAACAAACAAACAAAAACAGTAGAACAGATCAATGAAACTAGGTGTGGGTTCTTTGAAAGAATGAATAAAATTGATAAACCCCTAGGCAGACTTATCAAAAAGAGAAAGGACCCAAATAAATTAAATCACAAATGAAAGAGGAGAGATCACAACCAACACCACAAAAATACAATAATAAGAGAATATTATGAAAAATTATATGCCAATAAATATGGCAATCTGGAAGAAATGAATAAAATCCTATAAACATATGAACTACCAAAACTGAAACAGGAAAAAATAGAAAATTTGGAGAGACCCATAAGTAGCAAAGAAATTGAATCAGTAATCAAAATCTCCCAAAAACAAGTGTCCAGGGCCAAATAGCTTCCCAGGGGAATTTTACCAAATACTTAAAGAAGAGTTAATGCCTATTCTTTTCAAATTGCTCAAAAAAAAAAAAAAAAAAAAAGAAAGAAATGGTAGGAAAACTTCCAAACTCATTCTATGAGGCCAGCATTACCTTGGTTGCAAAACCAGACGAGACCCCACTAAAAGGGAGAATTATAGGCCAATATCCCTGATGAACATGGATGCAAAAATTCTCAACAAACTAGAAAATCAAAGTCAATAGTACATTAAAAGAATTATTCAATACAATCAAGTGGGAGTTATTCCTGGGTTGCAAGTGTGGTTCAATATTTGCAAATCAATCAACATCAACATGATACACCACTTTAATAAAAGAAAGGATAAGAACCATATGATCTCTTCAATGATGCAGAAAAAGCATTTGACAAAGTACAGCATCTAATCTTGATAAAAACCCTCAACAAAGTAGTGATAGGAGGAACATACCTCAACATTATAAATGTCATATACAAAAGACCCACAGTTACTATCATCTTCAATGGGGAAAAACTGAGAGCTGTTCCTCTATAATCAGGAACAAAACAGGAATGTCCACTTTCACCATTGTTATTTAATATAGTACTGGAAGTTCTAGCCTCCACAATCAGACAAGAAAAAGAAACAAAATCCATTCAGATTGTCAAGGAAGAAGCCCAACTTGCACTTTTTACAGACAACATCATACAGAAATCTATTGCATTTCTGTACACCAATAATGGATCAGCAGAAAGAGAAATCAAAGAATCGATCCCATACAATTGCACCAAAAACGATAAGATACCTAGAAATAAACCTAAAAAAGAGGTAAAAGATCTGTACTCTGAAAACTATAAAACACTTATGAAAGAAATTGAAGATGACAGAAAGAAATGAAAAGACATTCCATGCTCATGGACTGGGAGAAAAAACATTGTTAAAATGTTAATACTACTCAAAGCAATCTACACATTTAATGCAATCTCTTTCAAAATACTAGCATTTTTCACGTAGCTATAACAAACAATCCTAAAATTTGTATGGTACCACTAAAGACCTTGAATAGCCAAAGCAATCTTGAAAAAGAAAAGAAAAGCTGGAGACATCACAATTCCAGACTTCAAGATATGTTACAAAGCTGTAGTCATCAAGACAATATACTTCTGGCACACAAAAAAAGACACATATATCAGTGGAACAGAATAGAAAGCCAGAAATGGATCCACAACTATATGGTCAAATAATCTTCAACAAAGTAGGAAAAAATATCCAATGGAAAGAAGACAGTCTCTTCAACAAATGGTATTGGGAAAACTGGAGAGCAACATGCAGAAGAATGAAACTGGACCACTTTCTTACACCATACACAAAAATAAATTCAAAATGGATGAAAGACCTAAATGTGAGGGAGGAAATCACCAAAATCCTAGAGGAAAACCCAGGCAGCAACCTCTTTTACATCAGTCGTAGCACCTTCTCACAAAAGCAAAAGTAAACTAGTGGGAGTTCATCAAGATAAAAGTCAAGATAAAATAAAAAACAAAACTAAAATGCAGCCTATGTAATGAGAGAAGATATTTGCAAATTACATATTTGATAAACGGTTAGTATCCAAAATTTATAAAGAACTTATCAAACTGAAAAACTAAATGATCCAGCTAGGAAATGGGCAGAAGACATGAATAGACATTTTCCAGAGAAGACATACAGATGGCTAACAGGCACATGAAGAGATACTTAACATCACTCATCACCAGGGAAATACAAATCAAATGCAAATCAAACCCACGATGAAATATCACCCCATACCCATAAAAATGGCTAAAACCAACAACACAGGGGGTGCCTGAGTGACTCAGGCAGTTGAGCATCCAACTTTTGATTTTAGCTCAGGTCACGATCTCACGACTGTAAGATCTGTGTCAGGCTCTGTGTGGAGCACAGAGCCTGCTTGGGATTCTCTCTCTCTCTCTCTCTCTCTCTCTCTCTCTCTCTCTCTGCCTCTCCCCCATCTTCTCTCTCTCTCACAAAAGAAAAAATATATATGTATATAATTTCTAAAAATTTTTGAACTACTGGGACCTCATCAAAATAAAAAGCTTCTGCACAGCGAAGGAAACAATCAGCAAAACTAAAAGGCAACCAATAGAATGGGAGAAGATATTTGCAAACGACATATCAGATAAGGGGTTAGTATCCAAAATCGATAAAGAGCTTATCACACTCAACACCCAAAAAACAAATAATCCAGTGAAGAAACGGGCAAAAGACATGAATAGACACTCCTCCAAAGACATCCACATGACCAACCGACACAGGAAAAAATGCTCCACATCACTCATCATCAGGGAAATACAAATCAAAACCACAATGAGATACCACCTTACACCTGTCAGAATGGCTAACATGAACAACTCAGGCAACAACACATGTTGGCGAGGATGTGTGTCTTCGGCATTGTTGGTGGAAATGCAAGCTGGTGCAGCCACTCTGGAAAACAGTATGGAGGTTCCTCAAAAAACTAAAAATAGAACTACCCTAGACCAAGCAATTGCACTACTAGGCATTTATCCACGGGATACAGGTGTGCTGTTTTGAAGGGACACATGCACCCCCATGTTTATAGCAGCACTATCAACAATAGCCAAAGTATGGAAAGAGCCCAAATGTGCATCGATGGATGAATGGATGAAGAAGATATGGTAGATATAGATATAGATATAGATATAGATATAGATATAGATATAGATATAGATAGATAGATATGAAGATATGGAAGATCTATAGAAGATACCATAGAAGATATGGTGTGTGTGTGTGTGTGTGTGTATATATATATATATATAGAGAGAGAGAGAGAGAGAGAGAGAGAGAGAGAGAGTATTACTCAGCAATCAAAAAGAATGGAATCTTGCCATTTGCAACTACATGGATGGAACTGGAGGGTATTATGCTAAGTGAAATTAGTCAGAGAAAGACAACAATCATATGACTTCACTGATATGAGGACTTTAAGAGACAAAAGAGATGAACATAAGGGAAGGGAAACAAAAATAATGTAAAAACAGGGAGGCGGAAAAACATAGGAGACTCTTAAATATGGACAACAAACAGAGGGTTTCTGGAGGGTTTGGGGAGGGGGGATGTGCTAAATGGGTAAGGGGTATTAAGGAATCTATTCCTGAAATCATTGTTGCACTATATGCTAACTAATTTGGATATAAATTAAAAAAATAAAATTAAAAAAAAAGATATCCTTTAGAAGCATACAATTTCAAGGTTCTGTCACTTATTTGCAACATGACCTTAAGTAAGTTTTAGGACTTTCATTAAAATTTATTTTTTTAATTGTGGATTATAACACCACACCTGTCTTTTAGGGATTTTGAATAAATGATGTATGATGATGTTGGTAAAAAAATTATATACATATATTGTGTGTGTGTGTGTGTGTGTATGGCATATACATATTTGCCTAGAAATAGAGTCCATTTCTTCTACTCTACTTCTATTCTTCCCTTAGTTTTCTACAAATTGAATTATTATTTGCACAATTAGCTTAGAGCTATCAAATATAATATAGCAACTGCTCTCTTCAGCTGTAAACAATTGCTTGAAATAGTATTAATTTCTGTAAAATGCATCCCTATTAGAATGAAACGTTCACCATACCTTCCAAGGAAACTATATTCTCCAAGAAGAAAAATACAGTTGATTTTCCCCACTGGTGCTTTTTGATTTTCAAATTGATAGATTTCAGATGACTTTATTTTTTCATTACTTTAGTTCCTATAACTCAAACGTAAGTCACAGAAATTTAGTGACAGTAGTTTAACAGCTTTGAGCAAAACTTTCATAAAAACATTGTTTGGGTCTACTTATAAAGTACCTGATTGAAAACAACCTCTAGCATTCATTCTAAGGTATATTTGTGCTGAGTTGGTCTCTCTCCTCGGTTTTGCAAAGCAACATAATCAGAAGCTTATAGAATATCTTGAATTTGCTTTCTAAATCTCTGTAGCCTAAATAATGACCACACTTATAGTTGCATGGTATAAAATATGTGGTTTCTCTAGGAGTTTGGTTTTACTTTGAGGAAGACTCAATTATTGAAAAATAAACTTTATTAATGTGTAAGTATTATAAATGTCTAACTGAAGTACCTTAGGGATTTGTTTTCAAGTGGTCCTACACAATACTTCAGTGAAGAAAAAAAGTCAAAAAGCTTGTGTTCATGTCTCTTTTCCTTTTACTGCTATTAGGTCACAAGAATATTTTCCAAATTAATGAAAGACTGGAGCTCTCAAAAGCAATGAAGAAACCTGATGTGAAAAGTTGAAGCTAAAGTTAAACTTGGACAAGGACTTTTTAACTAAAAGCCCCAATAAATATTGCTTTCTTTTTACCCAGATATCCAATTATAAACATTTATTTATTCACCCCCAAAATAAAAGTTGTACCTGGGTAATCATCAGTATCTACTCTACTATTAATTTTAAAGTAACCTTTAGCATAATCATAGCACATCCTCACCAGCTTATACTAGGGGCCATGAGATGTGCATCACAATATAACAGTAATCAGTAAGAAAGTGAAAAATGTAAAAATATAAAGCAAGGGTATGCTGGCTGTCATGTTCCTGCTTTATATTTGCTTCTACACCCAAAGCTATATAGGTTATCCTATAATAAAGTGTTTCCTACAATAAAATGTTGGGGTGAGGAAGCTTCATACATTACTCCTTAATCTGTCACTGGCATTATGCATACAAACATGAACATGTGTCCCTGCTCTTATGTTCTAGTGGGGAAGGCAGATGTGTAAACACATTATTACAATTCAACTCTTCTAAAGAGTTGAATGGAAATAGGAGGCTGGTATCGTTGGGGTACCATAAAAAGCTAGAAGAAATTCTTCAAATCAAGGGGAACTCAGCCTAACTTGGAACATGGTAATTTGTGAATGTGCAACTGTTATGGATGAATTTATGTAGTAACAATTACATAGGAAATCAAAGTGATACAAGTTACTCTTCCCTAATAACTAAATTTAGCTTGAGTTTTCTGCTTCTGCCCAAAAAGATCCAACTTTATTAGTCTCAGTTGTATTTTGTTTTACTTAGTTCAAATATGAAAGGAGATATTTACATGTCTGTTATAAAATCTATAAATTAACCTGATATTCTAAATTCGGGGCTTAATCATTAACTGTAAACTAGCCCTTATTCTCTGCAAAGCATTGTGCCAAGTACTGGATTATAAAGAGATACAGGACAGAGCATCCCTAACCTTAAAGAGTTTAATTAATCTAATTTTAAATGTAATGTTACAATGGCTATTATACATTATAGAAAATAAAGAAATATGAAAGCACATAAGCTTATGGAATTTATAACAAAATTGAATGAAAACAGCAAATTTATTGGGTTATTACAGACATTTGGGCATGTAACCAGATTTCTGGTAATGGTGGTACCATGTCTGCCTCCCTTAAAATTACCTATGAACTTACTGGAAACAAAGTACTTTTCATATCACCCTCAGAAAAGAATAATGCTCTCTCCCTTGTGTTTTTTAAACTAAATATATTTTTAAATAAAGTCTCTATATAGAGTTTTATTACTGTATAATACTTCATTTGAGTTTCCAAATCATATTTCTATTGTACTAATGGAGTATTATTAGTATACTATACTAATATACAACTTTGGATTAAAGAATCATTTGGTAGAATAGTTTCCTTCCTTTAAAAAGCAATGTGTATGACTATATTGAATATCTGTATTTCTTTCAAAGTGTGCCTAGGAGATTCCTTGAATTTCTAATATTAAAACAGTGATGCCCCTTTTGTGTACACAGGTTATTTTAGTAACCTTTGTGTCAATGAATCTTCTCTACAGTTGTTTTAGAATAACCCTCTGTTCCTCTTATTGCTCTAAATTTGCTACCTGTTTACAGGAAAGGAAGTTATTAAGAGTAAGTTAAGTGATATTTAAAGTGATTATGTTCTATGCTCTTGAATGTGTGTGAAAATACTGGGATGTGGAGGAAGAAACAGTTTATGTAATTTTATCTAAACTCACATTTTTAACATGTTCACTTATGAAAGATTAATTGATGCATGAGTATATATGATTTCTAAGCCCTGAGAATTTACATATAAGAAAAAAAGAACAAAGAAAACATCTAATCTTGTGAAAGTCATACAACTAAAAAGCATTGAAAATAGGAAAATAATTGAATGTTAGAAGCAACACACAATAGTCTTAGTCATAATAAATGTGAATATATTAATTTCCCTATTAAAAAAATTCTAAGATTGGGTAAAAAGCAAATTCTACCTGAATGCTATATATGTAAGTGAAATAAAGACTCAAAATTATTTAAAATAAATGTGCAAAAATATATCATGTAAGGGCACATGAAATAAGTCCAATTTGCCAATATTTAATTGAGCCAAAATAAATTTCAAATTTTAAAAATGAAAACATGAACAGAACAAAGGGTGGTATTTTTTGCATTGACACAAGCTTTGAATCATCAAAATATATAATAGTTTTATGTTTTCACTCATTAAATATCATAACATTGAATTATATACAGCAAAAGTTATTACCAATACATGAAGTAAACAAAACGACATTAGTGAGGAAGATCAATCACACTTTCTTTAGAATTTGACAATTCTATTGGCAACACTATAAATTAGGATACAGAGGAAATATATAAATTACAAACAATGCTATTGATTTTATACACATGGTTATGTGACAGAGAGAAAGAGACAGAGGCAGATGGAGATAGAAAGACAGGGACAAAGAGAGAAGATGGATTATATATAGAAAGAGAAGGAGGAGGAAGAAGGACAGAAAAGAGAGGGGAGTTACTGATTGTTCTCAATCAGAGATATCTTCAATTTTCTCAAAACATTAAATTTTAAAAAATATAGATAATTTAAAATGTATAGTAGTGAGAACGAATGGGGGAAAATGCTCTCAGAATATGCAGAATTTATGGGAAAAGCTGTGTCTTTACAGTTCTGGTTAAGTTTATCCAGAGCTCCAAAAAGCAGGGATAGATGAGATACTAGTTAAACTATATATATTGCTAAAACAAAACAAATAGAAATTCCCTAAATAAAGTCCCCACAATATTAACAATGGTGTTAGGAGTCAGAGTCTAGTCAGTGAAACAAAATTCACGCTACATAGTTCAGTAAAGAGGTATTAAGATGGGGAGCTATTTACCAATAGAAGCATTAAAAACTCAGAATATGGTAAGGCAACTCAAATAGAAGGTTTGGTGTTATCAGAATCCATGGAAGGATCTGGGACAGCAGGAAGTGAGACCACAGAAAGAAGTCTGTCCAGTAGAAGCTAGAATCAAGGAGGAGGCATGGCCACTGCTGGTCACACTGCCCCCATCAGTCAGGGAAAAGCAAAAGGGAAATAACCTGTTTACTTCTTGTCACTCAATAATCTCCTACCAGTGCCTCTCGTTGGCAACTCTAGCCAGCATCTAAGTAGTGAATGAAACTAAGACACCCTGTTTGCTGGGTTAGTTCCCTATGATGGCAGAATAGGAAGCGGCAAGAAACGGGTCTTGTATGCCAGCAGGTGACAAGCATACAACGTTATCTATTTATTGAGGAAGGTTGTAAGTTTACTTTCATTTTCTCTTTATTGTACTCAGAAATGGATAATACACATGTTTTTATTATTAAACAAAATAATTGAAAGCTTATAACACCACCAACCATTTTTAAGGGAAAATTATTCTATTTTGGGAAAAAAATCTATATGTATAAAATTGTAATAGTGTGCTGTGTTGAACCAGAAAGATTTATGACATAATCTTAACACAACTGTATCTCCTGCTTTTCCCTTAGACTTTATTCACTTTGGTTACATTTACCCAGGATAAGAACTGAGATCAATATGATGGCTTTTCTTCTCATCCTTGAGTAACTGAGAATTCTACACTTATTTAAAAAACAAAACAAAACAAAACAAACCTTAGTTTAGGAATTATGATACTCAAACCCATGTAGTAATCAAAACTGCAATTTGGCCTAGAGTTAATTCTTCCATACTCCCCTAGCCCAGGTCTATTTCAGGCTGGGTAGTGGCTTGTGGCCTAGTCCTTCTGTTCATTCTTTCTCCCACTTCACCTCCACTTCTATCAGCAGGCTATTGCTTCACTCCCCCAAAAAGCTGAAGGAGTTGGAGAAAGTTGGTGAGTTGACCTGGTCAGTTTTGACTTAGCTGGTGGTTTCCTGCCTCTAAGCCTTATATATCCTGGATGAAGTTTCTTCTCTTTTGTCAACTATTCTGTTTCCCTAAGGGATCCATATCTTACCCACTTTTCCTGATCTAGACAAGTGTTTTTCTACTTCCAGACTATATACATGTGACTTTTTCCTCAACTTTTAGGCAAATTAAGGCAACTTCAGCTCCTTTTGGCTAGGGGTTTCTCACTCTCCAACACCTATTAGCCAGGGCCCTAGATGACCTGAAATAAGTCCTGTCTTTCAGTTATACACCTGATATTCATGGGAAACCTGGAAGTGCATGGCAATCCCCAATCCCAGGAAAATTATGCGAAATTTCTAACTGTAACATAAGGTAACTGAAGAACCTATCTGATGAATTAGACATCACAGAAAGCTCTTAAAAGGGGAACTCAAGTATGTCACTTGGGTTGCACCATTGGAAATAATGAATTATAATCATCTCTGTGTTCTCTGGATCACTTGGTTCAAGTTCATACACATTGGAGAGAGATTCTTATTTGCTAAACTTAAATCTTGTGCCTGTCTTTTGGCTTTATCTTGTTGAAAAAAGAAAGGATCAGGGAGAAGTATACTTTAGGAACCTTTATGTTTCTATAAGAATGTAAGGTTACTATCCCACAAAAACTACATAATGGGTGGCCTTGGTCAATGGTGGTGGAAGAGAAAGCCCCAATGTGTAACCTTACCAAGTTTCCGCTTAAATCATGTTTGTTAATGTTGCATTAGGTAAACCACGAGGCCAAAGTCAAGTGGAAAGGGTTCAGAAATAGACTCCGCCTCTTGCTGAGAGAAGAGCTGCAAAACTCAAAGCAAGGGGGATTTCAAGGATTTATGAACTTCCTTTGCAATCTGCCATATGTATGTCAAAAAGTTGTTATGTGGCCCATATCCATTCTTTCACTAGAGATTTTCAAGTACTTATTTTGTATCAAACACTATTGCAGACACTGGAGATTTAATTATAAATACAGGAAAATACTTATTCTTAAGAACCATTTACTCTGAAGGGATAAAAACAGGCAAAATACGATGACTGGAATACTATTGCTATGGTAAGAATATGCGTAGTGTTATAACCCTGAAGCCAACATTTAAGGAGTAGTAAACCCAAACGTTTAGTAGAGTACACAAAAGTTATATTTTCGGGAGAAGAGGACCTGAAGAATTTAGGTTACAAGAAGACCTATTATCACACTACTGAAGTTTCTAGTCAATTTATAAGGCAAAAAAAGAAAAAAATGGCATAAAGCCTTAAAAAAAGAACTATTTTGACTTGCAGATGATAAAATTGTATATTTAGAAATTGCAAAAGGTGGGATGCCTGGGTGACTCAGTTGGTTAAGCATCCAGTTTCAGCTCAGGTCATGATCTCATGGTTTGTGAGTTTGAGCCCTGTGCCAGGCTCTGTGCTGACAGGTCAGAGCTTGGAGCCTGCTTCAGATTCTGTGTCTCCCTCTCTTTTTGCCCCTCCCCGCTCATGCTCTCTCACTGTCTCTCAAAAGTGAATAAACATTAAAAATAATTTAAAAGAAAACCCAAAAGAGACTATAAATAAATATTAAAATCAGCATATGAACTTTACAAATTTGTGGACACAATTTCATTACTCAAAATTCACTTGAATTCTTACACTAAGAATGAATTAGAGAATAACATTTTGAATAGCATTTACAATTGTATCAGATGACATCAAACACCTAGGAATAAATCTAACTATAAATATGTGAGTCTTCAACACTAGCAAATAAAAACATTGATAAGCTAATTCTTAAAACAATCTATAATGATACATTAAAAGATGCGGAAGGGGTTGGGAAGGAGAGATTGAGTTAATAACTTACCTAGGCTAAAAAAAAAAGGCACATGGTTGGATAGTCAAATCCAGGTGTTTTTCTTTGTTTGTCTGTTTTTGGTGTGTCTCCTTCTATGGGCTTTCTCTTCCCTATACAACTTCTCAGCCTCTGAACTATGAATCACGTACATCCCTTTCTCTCCACTGTAGCCTCTCTATCACAACCCTAGTTCAGACATTCATAAATTCTTCCATGAACTACTGCACTTGCCCTCTCATTGGATTTCCTGTTCTGATCTCATACATGTGAAATACAATCATATTTGAATATGTAACTCTTCCCAGTCAAAATACATTGATGGATTTCCATTATATTCTTGACTAAACCTGAACTCCTTAGCACAGCATGAGTTAACTTCACCTATAAACCACGCACATCTTCATTTTTTTAATTTTATTTTTTATTTTTTAAAATTTACATCCAAATTAGTTAGCATATAGTGAAACAATGATTTCAGGAGTAGATTCCTTAATTCCCCTTACCCATTTAACCTATCCCCTCTCCCACAATCCCTCCAGCAATCCTCAGTTTGTTCTCCATATTTATGAGTCTCTTCTGCTTTGTTCCCCTCCCTGTTTTTATATTATTTTTGTCTCCCTTCCCTTATGTTCATCTGTTTTGTCTCTTAAAGTTCTCATATGAGTGAAGTCATGTGATATTTGTCTTTCTCTGACTGACTAATTTCACTTAGCATAATACCCTCCAGTTCCATCCATGTAGTTGCAAATGGCAAGATTTCATTCTTTTTGATTGCTGAGTAATACTCCATTGTACACCACATCTTCTTCATCCATTCATCCATCGATGCACATTTGGGCTCTTTCCATACTTTGGCTATTGTTGATAGTGCTGCTATAAACATGGGGGTGCATGTGTCCCTTCAAAACAGCACACCTGTATCCCGTGGATAAATGCCTAGTAGTGCAATTGCTTGGTCTAGGGTAGTTCTATTTTTAGTTTTTTGAGGAACCTCCATACTGTTTTCCAGAGTGGCTGCACCAGCTTGCATTTCCACCAACAATGCCGAAGAGATCCTCTTTCTCCGCATCCTCGCCAACATGTGTTGTTGCCTGAGTTGTTCATGTTAGCCATTCTGACAGGTGTAAGGTGGTATCTCATTGTGGTTTTGATTTGTATTTCCCTGATGATGAGTGATGTGGAGCATTTTTTTTTGTGTCGGTTGGTCATGTGGATGTCTTTGGAGGAGTGTCTATTCATGTCTTTTGCCCGTTTCTTCACTGGATTATTTGTTTTTTGGGTGTTGAGTGTGATAAGCTCTTTATCGATTTTGGATACTAACCCCTTATCTGATATGTCGTTTGCAAATATCTTCTCCCATTCTATTGGTTGCCTTTTAGTTTTGCTGATTGTTTCCTTCGCTGTGCAGAAGCTTTTTATTTTGATGAGGTCCCAGTAGTTCATTTTTGCTTTTGTTTCCCTTGCCTCCAGAGACGTGTTGAGTAAGAAGTTGCTGTGGCCAAGATCAAAGAGGTTTTTGCCTGATTTCTCCTTGAGGATTTTGATGGCTTCCTGTCTTACATTTAGGTCTTTCATCCATTTTGAGTTTATTTTTGTGTATGGTGTAATAAAGTGGCCCAGGTTCATTCTTCTGCATGTCACTGTCCAGTTTTCTCAGCACCACTTGCTGAAGAGACTGTCTTTATTCCATTGGATATTCTTTCCCACTTTGTAAAAGATTAGTTGGCCATATGTTTGTGGGTCCATTTCTGGGTTCTTTATTCTGTTCCATTGATCTGAGTGTCTGTTCTTGTCATGCACATCTCCTTTTATGATTGGTCTTTTTCCTCTTTCTTCTCCCCCCCACCCCCCGCAACCCTCTTGTCTTCTAGCTCTTCCTTATAATCCCTTGATAACAGGAACAATTCTTGGTAATCTTTGAAGTCATCACTCAAAATTCACCTTTCCAAATTTTACTCTGTCCCTCCTTAGCCTACTCTGGTAAGCTATCATATGATTTCTTCTGTTCTTCAAATATGTTTTACATTTTATTATAGACTGATTATATTTCATTGTTTCACACATGTCTATTTCTTTATTACATTATGAGCCACTTGAATGGCTTTACAGTGTCTGTTTTAGGGAAAGGTTCAATAAATATGTGAAACAAACCACTCAATTAATGAAATACTTTTATTCAGAATATTTTGATTAATTCCTTAGGGCAGGGAAATAAAAACACATAGTCTGAGAATTTTACAAGTTTACTTGAAATTATTAATAGATGAAAGATTTTATTCCACAACCAGAAGCTGATATTTACTCTTTGCTGACAACTAAATGATTTTCTAAAATCCATATTATTTCTCTCTTAAAGATGAAATTGTGATTTGCACGTTACAAACTATTCTCCCTGGCCCACAGGGGATTTGAATTTAAATGCTCCATATTCTTTCAGATATTAGACTTATTGCACACAGATGCATTCTATTAATATTTTGAATGACTGTGTGGCTTCTGTCACAAAAAGCCTGTAGAAATAAACCAATGTGAAACTGTGATTTTATTTAAATGAGACAATATATATAAATTACTCCATACTACATCTAAAGTATATTCTAAAAAAATATTTTTCTTCTATTTCTAAGACACAAATAACAAAATGAAAGGCCCATTACATTAATATACATCCAATAAAACATCCGTATTTCCAAAACAATACAACACTTTCAAAATTCATTGCTCTTCTTAATTATTTAAGTTATGAGATAAAAGGAAATAAGGTGAAACTTTACATTAGTAGTTATAATGTTTATGCCTTAGGCTTCTGTTGCAATATACCTTCAGTTAATGGAATTTTTTTTTAACGTGGGGATGCTAAGCACAATTTGTTTTGGGAGTTGAATTTAATTATAGAATTTTCTTTTGAAAGATGAGATAAAATTATGGAACTTAATTTTTTATGTGCACTATTTTTTGAGGTTAGACAATAGAAAAAACTTTCTACTTATAAATTATATCTGCCCATTTCTATCAAATCTGCTTACTGAATTTGGTGCTGTTTTCAATTACTAATACATTTAAATTTTTATTATTTAAAATTTAACTTGGAAATATTTAATATTGTAGGTCTACTATATATTTTTTTCTAATTATTTTATGTCCTGGAATTTTCAGAGCATGGATGATGTACATTGATTATCAGAAATAGTAAGTTTTGGATTTGGGATGCTATTTGATTATATTGAGCTAAGAAATGTGGCGTATCTGGCCAAGTCATTGATTGCTCCTATTAATAAAGGAATAATGGCAAGTGGAAATGATAACCTGTAGTTCTCATCTCTGACTGACTTCTGTCGAAAAACAGTGCTGAGATCAACTGAATCAGTTGGGAGGTTTGGCCTATTATAGAGATCAAAACAAAAAAACCCCACAAAACGAAGCCAAACCTGCATCTTAAAATGAGAGCTTTCTTCATCTAAAATAAGCAGAAATGACAGAACTAGCCATTCGATTTTAGAATTCTTATATGTCATACTTTAATAATATTTAATAAGTTATTTTTTTAATTAGGAAGTTTCTATTCCAAATAATGGCTAAGGTGAGAGTGTTCCTGGTTGCTGTGTTTAAGTATTTGCCTGAATGTAGCTTTGGTGAAAAGAGAGCTTAGATCCCAACTAATAAAAATCTAAATGGGAATTAATGTTATAAAATATTTTATCACTTTTACATTAGTTTTCAATTACTAGAGGAATTTTGATGTACTGCCAAAGACATTTTATCAGAAGAATGTAATGTACACATTTGGTAAAATCTAAGTGGTTTTGCAAAATTATCAGTTTCAGTATTTCTCATTATCTTGTCATGTTTCCATATCAGTGTGTTCTGAGCCTCCTGTTTTTACTAATAGTCCATTATGGGCATAACGTAACCAAAGTGTGAGTGAGAATGAAAAAAAAAGGTCTTTAAAGCTATTTAATGATTATAACTATGCTCTGGTTAGTGAAAGCAAACTGAATTGATAACCTGAGTAATTAATGGTGCCAGGAGTTGCCCATGTGATCCCACAAACTTGAGATTGTCACTCAATATAAGTTCATGAATTCTTGAAATATTTCATTTTAAAGAGAAAAAGTCATTAGTTATTATATAATTAATTATCTCTTTATTAATTAGGAAAAGAAATAGAACCACATGTCATTTTTTGTTTGTTTTTGTTTTTTTTAACTTGATAGTATATTCATTAGAATAAGAGATTGGACTTGTTAAACATCTGGGTTGAAATGGTTAAAAGGATTTTCATACAATTCTTAGGCACCATACACACTGTTGTTTACAATAGCATCAGTACTTGGATTTGGGGAAAGATAAATCTCATACATTTTAATGCCTTGATCCATTTGTAACATTCAAAGTAACCACCATTTTAGAAACACTAATTCAAACTTAAAGAGACACATACCACTAAATATCCCACATAATATATTTTAAAATATGTCAATTTGTTATGAACCCACTGGAACAAATCTCTCAAAGCCCTAGAAACACAATACCTAAAAACATGCAAAAAATGTACTTTCAACAACACAAAAGAAACACAGATACATTCTCTAGTAGCAACGTCCATCTAAGAAATGAGATCCTCACCAAAGGTGTTAATGCTGCACTGGTTTACTAAGAAAGAAATAGAGGCAATCTAGAAATTCGAAATGTCCACCACTCATTTAGGAATGACTCTTACCTTACTTCTAATGCTATCTGCAGCAATAAAACATTACTCTGAAAAAAATACATATTATATATATATACACACACAAACATATATATGTAGCATATAATGAATTATAATTTCATGACAAATATTGATCTGAAATATTGACAGGAGTCTACACAGTACTTTTGTAACTCAAAGTTGGCTGAAATACAAATAAAATAAATATCTGACAGCAAAGTGCATGTGGGAAAATCATTACATATAGACTTTACAGAGAAAATGACAAAAATGAGTTCCATGATCTGTAGACAGACCCTGTAGATGTAAGTTAGAAAAATGGATCAGAGTGTTGAGACAAGAAAGGACTAAGAAGGATTGTTGAAGAGACCTGTGTTAGAATGTGAATTCCTAAGAAGAGGAATGACTCTATCTCCTTTTCCTTAGGTTGGCAAAGCAATGGGACCACTCAGATTTCTGAATTACGTTTCTTGAAGTCATGAGCCACAGAAGACAAGCATCAGGTTACACAGAGATCTGGAGAACAAAAGACAGACTAACTCACTACGAAAGTAGAGATGGCAACACTTTGGGGATCAGTTGGAGTTGGCTATTGTATTGACTTGGGTTTGCAATCCCAGAATCAGCCTTTTTTTCAAAGAAAAGGTTGCATATAAATCCTGCCTGTATACCAGATATAGAAGAGGACAACCATGGCTCCTATTGGGTCCTGTAAGGCCACCTACAGGGGTGGAAGAACTACAACAGCAAGAAGATGAAGGTGAACTCCAGACCCCTGGAGGATAAAGGAGGAGTTAAAGGTGACCACCCAAAAGGAATTCCTTCAGCCAACTCAAATGATCTGCAGGACAGAGGTCCCCAGCAAATGACTCTAAAGAATCCACAAGAGAGTCATCAGGCACACAAAGCAGCGCACTCTCAGCTTATACTGCATGCAACCAATTCAAGTAAGATCTTCCCTACCTTAACTTCTTATCATGCTTCATACCCTCCCCACCACGCTTCTCATGTCCACCCCAGGTCTCAATCAGAAATGTATTAAAAAAAAAGACTATTAGAGAAGACACCAAACTTGTCTTTTGGTTTTTTTTTCTTTTTCTTTTTTCTTATCTTTTGGCAAACATTCAGGTGAAAACAGGTTCAAGAGAGGGAAAAAAGACATAAAAAGATTTACATCAAATTTGCTTTGACTACATCATGTACCTGACATCCACATGTCTTAGTCAAGATTGTGTTTGTCAGTTAAAGGGACTGAAGCATCTTGTATTAACTAAGAGTAGGCATAAAAACCATGGGCCAAACACGCAAATGGAGCGATGGCAATACAATCATCTTCAAAATCAGAGCCCTCAGCCTGCATCCTCTAAGAGCATGTTGTCTGTTTCAGAAAACTGCCATAAAAATTAAATATATGAATACTTGTAAGGAGCTTGGAAATAAGCTTGGCACACAGTACATACTCAAAAAATGTTAGGTGTTTTTATTACACAATAAACTGCTGATTTAATTTCATTTAGACCAAATATTTCTTCCGATAGAAATGATCAAGTAGTAATTTTCATACGTCAAAATTGGCTTATCTGCAAATATTTATAAATAATGGCTTCTTGTATAATATTCCATGAAACGTGAAAACAACAGATTATTTAACATACACATTTTAAAAAAAAGGTAATGCCTCAGAAATAGATTCAATTATTGCCTCAATAATAATACCTCAGATATCAATCCCAGAAAGCTTTAATTTAATTTTCATTTAAACTATAATATAGTGGGTGGTTTTATCTCTGTTCTTTAATATATATTCCTATGTCTTTTGTCTGAGAATAATATAGTCTTTTCTTTAACTTTGAATATTATTATAATTCGTATCTTTGTTTTCCCTTATCTAATTTTTTTACATTGTATAAAAATGCCTTTAGTATTTTTTGTTATTCTTTAAACTATGAGATGCAAGTCAATGGATATGAAAATGCATTTTTTTAGATTTGCCTAAAACTGTATTTTTCTTGGTTGTCATACAATGACATATTTTAAACTCTTCTAATTTCTGTCATTATAGCTTAATCTTCAGGCCGTAGAGACTTAATATCATCAGGTCCTTGAATATTGAATATATATATATATATATATATATATATATATATATATATATATTTGGTACTGAAGGTGAATATTTTAGACTTCATTACTCTATTAGTTTAAGTACTCCCCCCACCCAATTAGCACAAAGCCTCTTAACTTCCTGAATTGGAAATAAGGAACACCATTTGCACTTGATTTTAGAATGTATGCCAAAAATAATTAGCTTCTGTAACAGAGAATGACTCTGAATTTAAATGTAAGCCATGGCTATAGAATAAAAAAGTACTGCCAAAGCAAAAGGAATTCTAATGTTTCAAGGGCACTAAGTTTTGATTCAGTTCTCAGAGATGAAGTCAGGATATGCTTCATATCATACCAGAATCTGGAGATTTAATATGGTGCTAGACATTCCATAGTAGGGAAGTCAAACAGAAAATTCAACCAGCAATGCCATTACTTTTCAGATGTGGGAGCAGCTATGTGTACTGAAATCTTAATGAGATGTAAGACAGGTTTTATTTTTTTTTTATTTTTACTTTTGTAATTCTTAATTTTATTAGTCATGATAAATGGTTTTCTTTTTCTGAGGCACTTGATCTCTGGTCATCTCTACTCTTCACCATCTCTATCTTACTTTTCAATGATGGTCATACTTCTCTACTTTTTACTAAGGTCCTTAATCAACTTTGAAACTTGGAAGCTATCCATCATCCTATATGACATTTGCATTCATTGCCTGTTTCTGAAATCTACTTATTTTTTACATATGTTCATATTTGCTTCTAAATGACTTCAAGTTCCTTTGAGAAAACTTATTTTTTTTCATATGTGCATTTGTCCCAAGAAACTCAGAATCTCTCACAATATGGTAGGCATGTACCTGGGGGAAAGTATTTTCAGACATGTATGTTTTCCTATTGAGAAGTAGGTCCATTGAGGGAGTGGATTCATTATCGGAGATCTTACTAGGAAGTTCAAGGTTGTTCTGTCATCACCCAGGACATCTGGTGTCCTCAGGTAGTAGCCACTCAGAACCTGAGTTGGTTGACCATTTGTGTAAATTCTTTAGACCCAGATCTAAGTATCAGTGGCAGCAGTTTTTTATAACTTGTGAAATTGCAATACCTACTGAAGTATTGATTTTTTCGCCCTTCATATCATATTTATTTTTTAATGTATTTATCGATGAATTTAGAATCAGGGCAACTTCACATTTATTCAGTACACTTAATGAACCTGAGAAATATTCACCCACCCATGCACAATACTTAGTAAACTGTACTATCTGTTGATATTCATGCCTAAGCCTGTTAAGAAATCATCTCAGCAACATTTTTGATGTTAAGCTAAGGTCTTTGTCTTGTACTAAAGTGTACATGATAGGGAAAGTATATAGGAGGCAGAAATGCTCGACAGAATGTGAGAAATTCTGGATTAGGGGTCCAAAATGTTCTCATGATAGTAAGAGACAGGGTGCTATCATTTGTTTCAGGATATCAGGAAAAACAGCAATGTTGTATCGTGCGTGCAGGCTTTGCTAGATGGTACTATAGAAGTGGAATTGTACAGATGGCTTTTATCTCTAAGGAAGAGTCTGAGTAATCACGTGGAGATAAAAACATAAAGATGTGTAAAGGAGACACAAACAATCCTACTATACTGGAGGACAGAATTTGTGTATGGTACAAAATATTAGAGTTCCTCTTATGTGTAGAAGTGTTCTAGGAAGTCACTTATATTTCCTTTTTGGCCTATACCTGACATAATATGACCTGTACCCTTTAAATATTAGCAGGTCAGTAGCATATAAGGCCATGCTTATTTTTATTTGCCTGAAATCACAGTAAGAGATATGCTTTACCACCACCTGCCCCATATATACATATGCATGTCATAAAAAAGATACCATAAAATTACTTATACACACTTATAAGGGATATGTTTTTGCTTGTGTTGTATTTTACTTTTATTCTCTCCAATATGTTCTGTTCTGTTCTCTTTTTAAAATACTGTTTATGGCCCACTAGCCTCATTGTAAGGCCCTAACCTGGGTTATAACCAGGAATTTGAAAACCACTGGCTTGGGGCACATAACTATTAGAACAAGTGAGTTTTTAGACAGGAGGGATAGATGGAGAAAAACTCTATTAGTTCCCAAAACCAAACTTATCTATGCATGACTGGTAAAATCAAAGAATGCATCCATGGGAGAGATTTGGGAAGGGGTATCTATGAGTCTTGCACATGAAGGAGATTTGTGAAAATAAGGAAAATGAAGATAGAATAATACCAAAATTGTAAAGATGGGTGATTAGCAAGTTTAGGGAGAATAGCTGATTGAGTGAGAGAAAAATGTTGCTTACTTCACAGTCTATAGTAGTATTCTGGTCAGGCTGCTATCTTGAGAAAGCAATTTAGGGACTAATGCTTTATCTTGTGGCTCTTTCATCTTTAACATATGGTTTTATTGTCCTGGAGGTGTTCTTCATTCTAGCCAACCTGAATTAAAAAAATAACAGAGATTGCCTGTGAACATTTTTATGGACCAGGCCTGAAAAAGATGTAGATTGCTTTCACTCACATTTCCACTGACCAGAAGAGTCATTTAATTATGAGGGGGGCTGGAAACATCATCTAGACGTGCAGCCAAAAGGAAGAAGAAACAGAATTTGGTGATGATCTGCTAGTGATTGAGATATTCTATTAGTTTGCTAGAACTGCTTTGATGACATAACACAAATTAAGTGTCTTAAACAACAGAAATTTACTGTCACATAGGTCTGGAGGCTAGATGTCCAAAATCAAAGTTTCAGTAGGACTAGTCCTTTCTAAGGGCTGTAAGTAAGAATCTGTCCCATGCCTCTTGCCTAACTTCCAGTGGTTTCCTGGCAATCTCTGGAATTCCTCGCCTTATACAATCATTACCTTAATCTCTGACTTCACCTTCACATGGTGTTCTCACCATATATATGTTCAAATTTCTCCTTTTTATAAGGACAGCACTCATATTGAATTCATAGCCCACACTTCTTTAGTATAACCTCATCTTAACTAATTATATCTGTAACCATCCTATTCTCAAGTAAGGTCATAGTCTGAGGCACGAGGGACTAGGACTTCAACAATTGAATTTTGGGGAAGACATCATTCAATCCACAACACATATAAAGAGCAATTTGCAGTACTAACACAGATTTCACCTGAATGGAAATGATAGATCAATTTCATCAAAGGAGACTTCGGGGTAGAGAAAAAAAGAGTCCTGTGGCTAGGGCTTCTGAAGTTTACGGTAGGAGGGTAAGCAGGAATACAACTTAGGGCAGAACAGATTTCTTCAGGAGTGCCAGGGGTGAGGGTCAGATGAGGATAATCCAAATGAGAATGATACAGAGTCACAAAATCAAAGAAGGAGAGTGTTGTGTCTGAGGAGATTGTTTCCTAAAGGAAGAAGTCACCAATGCCAATATTTGCAGCTGTAATGCAGCTCTCAGTCAGGTGTGTGTTCATTCTCTTTGCATAATGAGGTTGTTCTCATATGGAGAACAATAGCTTGCCCAACGTCTTTTAATGAGTTACTGTCAGGATTGGGGTTGGCAATGAGAGCTCACAAGTCAGAAATAAGCCAAGTTCCTGGCTCTGTAATCTATAGATACCACCTGTCTGTTTTCACTGGAAGAAACAGTGAGAGAACACACATTTGTCTCCATAGGATTTTAACTTGTGAAATGTTTTGGATTGCTTATTCAATCTTTCTGTTATATTTTAGAGCCAAAAAGTTTTCTGGAGCTATTTCATGGCAAATCAGGATCTACATATTAATGCAGTATGATCCTGTTATGACACCAGTGTCTAGGGAAGTAGCATGGCATGTGGAAAGACTGCCAGCCTGGACATTATTATGCATCTCAGGTTCTAATTCTCACTCCAAGTGTATGAACTTGAAGAGTCTCAAGCCCTCTGAATTTCTGTCTTTTCATGTTATAAGTCCATGTTAAACTACAAAAACACTTAAGATCTAGGACCTCCCTCACTATAAGTACCCTTCCTTATAGTTCATGGCTGGATTACATAAGCATGGACTGAAAGGCTACCTGGCAGAAAAGACACTATTCTAGACATGCTCACATACATTAATTATTTAATAATCTGTTTAATTTGAGTGCTGTAAGAGTGACAGATTACCCTCTACAACTATATTCATGGAATATAATTTAAAATTGATAGACTGGTGTGAACTTTAACCACAGTATGTTTCTGAGTCATCCCACCTCTGTCATAAAAGCAGAGTGCACAACAAACACAGAGAAGCAAACCTCAGTAAGCCAGTATTCATGGATAGGTAAGAACTGCATAACTTCTCTCTACTCTCGGCACTAGAAATCTTCAGATATTGTTCACCTGGTTTAGGTTTCCTTGTACAGCAATATCTATGAGTCATTACCTGTGAACTTGAAGCAAATGTCCAAATAATCTGTGAAGGGTAATTGTAACTATATTCTCAAATGAGAAAAAAAATAAATATATATATATTTACTATATATTAAGATATGTGTGTATATATGCATTCATATTATTATGTGTAATTTTGTGCATATTTTTCATATCTATCTGCCTATGTATGTGTAAATATAAATAATATCCAGAAATGCTGTGAAAGGGGTTTTTATGTAAACATTTGTGACAGGACAATAGGTTGATCAAATATTTAATTTTTACTTTGGATAGTCAAAGTTATTCTCAGAAAAAAATATAACTGGCAAGAATAATCTGTATTGCAACTTTAGTATTCAGGCACATTAAACAACTTCTAATATACCATTTTACTTACTCATAAGTAGCATAATCCGATTTGTATTTGCTCCTGCTCTAAAAGCAGAGAATTTTGGTGTCACAGAGTGGAAAGGGAATGGATGAAGGTTTTTGGGAAGCAAGAGATAGAGACACAATTCCTAGAGCCTAGGAAGGGGGCAGAATTTCTGTATGCCCTGCTCCATGGCTGTATCCCCGGGGAAGTAGCCAACCTCAAGGAAATGAATGTTGGGCATGCTGGGTAGTGAGTACTACTGGGTGTCTCCCCATGACAAGTATTTTCACATGCTAAATATGGGACAAAAGCAACAGATCTCTAGATCAAAGGGACCATGAAGATACTCAAATTGGGTATGATGGGTGTAGCTAGTGAACACTGAGCGCCAATGGTTGAAAGATCCTCTCCAGGGCCTGGGTATTAAGTCATATTTCTGGACTTTGTATAACTCTTGGGCATAGTCTCAAGAATAAACATGCACAGTAGATTAGGGTTTTGGATTATGTTGATAGCGGAAAACATATATATATATATATATATAAACATATAAACATATATATCTATATAAACATATATATATAAACATATAAATAAAACATATAAAACATATATATATAAACATATAAACATATATATATATAAACATAAATAAAACATATAAAACATATATATAAACATATAAACATATATATATAAACATATAAACATATATATATGTGTTTATATATATATATAAACATATAAACATATATATATGTGTGTGTGTGTGTGTGTGTGTGTGTGTGTGTATATATATATATATATACACACACACACACCAGTCTATCAATTTTAAATTATATTCCATGAATATAGTTGTAGAGGGTAATCTGTCACTCTTACAGTGCTCATATATATATATATATATATATAGACACATATATAACTGATTTAATATATATATATGTTTTCCACTATCAACATACATGTAGAATATATATATATATATACACACACACACACACACACACACACACACACACACACACATAAAGAATTTATTAGTTCTTGAATTGGAAGAAATCACTTAGCCAGGGACTAAGGGAATAATATACATTCTTTTCTGGTTTAAATTCTCCTCTTACAGCTCATACTAATCCTCTTCTGTTTATCTTATGGCATTATTGTTTAATTATGTCTGTGTAAGAATCATTTACTGTCTTTATTTTATGTTCCTTACTGCTATTTTCAAAAAGTTGTTACTATTTACATCCACAAATGCTCATATTTCACTTTAAATGCTGAGCTGTTGTCAATTGATTTTCAGAGCAGCTTGATTCCTCCAATACTCCCTGTGAAGGGAGGGTGCCTGGATTGGCTTATAACAGGAGGGTGACTTTCATGAGTTTGGTTGGCTCTGCCATAACTTCCTATAACTTGAGTAAAGGGGTCACAATTCATTTACACTCCAATCTAATGTGTAAAGAAAACACTGATCTTTAATTCACTGTAACTGATTTAATTCTCCTCCCACCTTCAACCCACTCATCTAGTTCACCTAGGGGAAAACAAACTCTACACTTGTCAGGTTGTTGTATTATATTATTGGCCCTTTCAGTAAGGTCTTTCAATTCCTTTCTTGTCTTTGGTCTTTTGTCTTGGTCTTTCGATTCCTTTCCTGTCTTAGGTCTTTTGGCTTGGTCTTTCAATTATTTTCTTGTCTGCCAAATTAAGCTTCTCTCAAAGCAGGTTACCTAGGTAAAAGAACTGTCAAAGAGAAATTGCACTGGATGCTTGTTGAAAATGGCTAGGAAGAATTTGTTCAAGACTATTGCAATGCGGGAAAGAAATTAAACTCAACTCTGTTTAAATAAAAGTCAGAAGGAATTTCAAATGATGGGGAAAATTCCTCATGAAAAAGTATTGGAGAACATTAGGGGAAGGTTAGTCAATGTGATTAGGTCATTTGATAAAATTTTAATAAAGTGATATGTAGATATTTATAGAACAAATAGCAACATAAAAATAAAATTATAATTTTGTCTTTTTTTATATTATGGAGAGAATGATCTTATATTAACCATATTTATAAAATATTTTTCTTACCTTTTTATATCTGTTTTTTAGAACAGATTAGACCCATTGCATTTGAATACATGTAATTCTGAAACAACAGATTTTTGTAGATGCCAATTCTTCACCTAGGTTTTTTTTTTTTTTTTGAGAATTACATATGTAGGAGTTGAAAACAGGTGCATATATAAAACAAAGGGAAAAAAATTCATTGGAAATGCAAAACACTTTACAAATTTTGGCATGAATTTCTATGTAACACTTGGAAAGAATCAGAAAGAAAAAAATTAAGAGATTTTTTTGAATATTATAAAGTATCTTCTTAATAAGAATTAATCATAATTTTCAGTTATTTTAAAACAGACATTATTTTAACATTATTTCAGTAATCCCACTTTCTATTGGAAAAAATATCAGTAAAAATTTAAGAGACACTTTTTGAGAATTGTGTACTGCTTTCATTAAAAGAATGTACTAGTCAACATTTAAATTATTTACAAGCAAAAATATTTTAATATTTTTTTAATATTTCATTTTTCCTCTTTATTTCTTTATGCACATGTTTCAGAATAAAATGCTTACTATATGGCAAGCATTTTTTTAGGTAATAGTACATAAAGGAGACAAAGTTCCTGATTTTTTGAGACCAAAAAAAAAAAAAATTACAAAATACGTACAGACTAAAATATGCAATAGAATAAGAGTGAAGTCAGGGTGCCTGGGTGGCTCAACTAGTTAAGCACCAGACTCAATTCCAGCTTGAGTCATGATCTCACCATTCGTGAGATCGAGCCCTGAGTCAGGTTTGAAGCCTGCTTAGGATTTTCTCTCTGCCTCCCCCCAACTCTTTCTCTCTCTCTCAAAAATAAATAAATAAATTTTAGGAGAAAAAAAAAAGAGTGAAGGGTATTTTAGAATGAGTGTCTCAAAAGGCTAAGGACATACCATGCAAGCTAAGACTAAAGAATGATAAGCAGTCAAAGGATGATGTGTGGGAGGTATGCTTCAATCAGATAAACTGATGTGAATGGATTTAGGAGAAAAGGACTTGGAATGTTAGATTAACAGAATGGAGGCTGAGTAAGGGAACTGAGACAGGGAATGCTAGGAGATAAGTGTAACCTGGTTGATGTATTATTACTGTTCACTGTGATGTTGAGAATGTATTTAAATTACTCCATAATATTGCTCTCTTGGCATCCATATTGTGTGGTCATGTGGCTTGCCTTGAACTGACACTAGCCCCTCCCTCCAGCCCTAGGTAACAGCCTTCAAAGTCACAAAAGTAAATGTAAATTCCTGATATGACTCCCCCAAAATCCTGTGATAAGCAGTCTCCCCAGTGCCTTCCCCTAATGCAACCCTTAGATAAGCCTCCTCCCCTCTTGAAGCTTATCAGAACTCCTCTTGGTTTGAACTGACCAGTCCATCCTTAGGTTAGGAACTCCAAAGCACTTCACTTTTGGATGTTAATAAAAGCTTATGCCCCAGGTCCTCCCATGCTCTACCTGTACCCTGCTTTGACTTCCTCACGTGGCTCCTCCAGGTGTGCTGTGTACCTATTCCAGGATCTGTGAGTCAAAAACTGCTCTATTTCACTTGCCCTTGTGGTCTTTTGTTGAACTGTGGCTCACCATAGGCACCCTGGGGGTCTACTCAACAAGTGTTAATTTAACAAAGTTCCAGTATATAGGATGTTGGGGAGAGTCCAAGGGAAGTCCCTGGGTCTGCAGGAGATCTAGTAAATGAGGTTATTTCAGTCTTGAAGGCACAGAGTTATGAGCTGTTACCAGCCTTCAAAAAGAGCAGATCTCTCTGTCCCTCCCCTGCTTGTACTCTCTCTGTCTCTGTCTCTCTCTCTGTCTCTCTCTCTGTCTCTCTCTCTCTCTCGTTCTCTCTCTCAAAAATAAATAAACATTAAGAAAAAAAAAAAAACTATGAGCGGACTTCACAGGGTAAATAGATGAGAGATAAGGCCAGGGACATAATGCTACACATATTTCCCCTTCCCCTCCTGAATGTTGAGTTTGGAATGTTAAATATTGAAACCCAAATCCCAAAGTAATGGTATTTGGAAGTGCCACCATTGGGAGGTAATTTGGTCATGAGAGCAGAGGCCTCATGAATGGAATTAGTGCCCTTACTATAAGAGGACAGAGATCTAGCTAGCTTTCTTTCTACCATGTGAGGATACAGAAAGAAGTCAGGCCTCTATAAACCAGAAAAAGGCTCTCACCAGAACCTGACTACGCAAACACCATGGTCTTGGACATCCAAGTTCTAAAACTACGAGAAATAAATGTTGCTGTTTGAGCTGCCTAACCTGTGGCCATTTGTTATAGCAGCCTGAACTAAGACAAGGGCTGTTTTCTTTTTCCTATTTTTTATGTGTTCATCAAAATTATTTTATTGTGAGGCTGACAAGTTTTCTTGCAATAAAAATCTACTCAGATTCATTCACAGAGACTAACGTTCATTTTCTTCATAGTTGTGCAATATTCCTGAAGTGCTACAAGTCCTACGAAGGGAATGTTGACAGCAGTACCGCCCCTCAGCCCTCTTGTGCTTAAAGGAACACATTAATCAATAAGTAGTCCTGAGACATCCACTTTATATAAGACATTCTATAAGAAGCAAAATAGGAAGACAGTCTCTATTCTGCAGGAAATTTTTTTTTCTACTTGGGGAGTACCGATGCAGGCCAACAGGAAATATAATTAATGAGTTAACACAACATCATTATGATATTCATCCACTTCGTTTTAATAGCAAAACAAAATTTACTGAGCATTTACAATGTCCGGAAGTATTTGTTTCTAAGCACAGATCCCATCATCCAATCTTTATATTAATTCTATGAGGCATGTTGCTGACATTATACCCATTTTGCCAATGAGGAAACAGGGAGACAGAAAGACCAAGGAAATTGGAGGACCCACAACAAGTGTAATAGAAATTCAGAGAGAAGACAGAGTGCTTTAAGCTTAGGGAGAGGTGGAAGAAGTTGATGTGAGGCTTGAGGTACAGGTGAATTTCTGAAGAAGGGTAGAATGGGGAAGGGAAAGGAGAAGAGAAGGGGAGGGGTGCATTCTAGGCTGCAGGAGTAGGTTGGGGAAAATTTTAGTGGTGATTTCAAGGTGATTACAGGGTTATTGAGTATACCTGAATAGCTATAGAGAAAGGATCATGGAGGACAGTATGTTGAGAGATACTGAGTGTTCATCTTTGTAATTTACGTCATGGGGCCATGTTGGTGAGTTAAAGAGTCAGGAAACTATTGCAGTGGTTCAGAGGTGGAATGATAAGGACAGAATTAGTGCAGAGCCACTGGGTCTGGAAATGAGGCAGCAGATGTGAGGGGATCTTTGCAGGGAGTAATCAATAGGCTTTCAAAACTAATTAGATGTGAGAGCTGTGCAGTGTCTGGTTTTGAAGGATTGAAGTGCTTGAAGAGTGGCCACAGGATGGAGCTCTCCATTAACCAGCAGGAAATGACAGCATTGGTCTTTAGTGACAGGGATTAGAGATAACACACAGGAGAGAATTCCACAGAGGCCTATGGAAATAAGGGACTTTAACAGCAATAAATAAGAAATGATAATACTAAGATGTTAACAAATACAAATTTCTGCATTTCTACCTCCATAGCACATCTCCTAAAACAAATCAAGAACTAGTACGTGCGTAGAAATTTATTTGTACTTGGACATTAAACATCATAAATATAAAAAATTGTCTAGTCAAGGTTATATAAATAATAAAGTAAATGTATCACAAATAAAATAAAACTTCAGTGATAGCCATGACTGTGTGTGTGCACATATATTTGATATATGTTTTTTATAGTATTATCTTAATATTAAAACAAAATACAAAAACGATGCCTAAATTGCCAAAAGAGAAAATTATTTGACTTAATGATACAAAAAGATATAATAATTAAAATCATGTTTTCAAGGATATTTAATGTGATACACCATATCTATGAGGTATTATTCAATTGAAAAAATAATGTATTTAGAAATATATACAGTATGATGTATGTCTAAAATGTTTATTTTACATTTTAAATATGCATATGCATTTATACATGTATATACCCATACATATTTGTTTGTCAATAAGATTTGAAGCCTGTCTATAAACCACATTTTTTAATATATTATCTCTGGATTTCTAGATTCCTGGTTTATAGGCAAGCTTTTAGTTTTAGTTTGTTATAAATTTTGTGCCATAGGAAATCTCTAAAATGAAGCAGGCTTAAAAAGTAAACTGCTTTTGCATCAATGGTAAAGTAATTCTATACTGCAGTTTAAAATTTTGCTCACAAATGGTAAATTTTAACTGCAGGTACAACCACTGTTTGGCTCTCCTGAGCTTCCGGGGATGACAGGAAGATAGCTGTCTAGCTGTACCATCGCAAGTTAGCCTTGACTTGAAATGCTAACACTGGATGGTGTACTTGACATTATCCAAATAGGAGTCTTTCCTGCCATTTGTGGTAGTAAAACAAGAATGTTCTAAACAACTGCTACATACTAAGTTCAGTGATGAAATTAGCTCAAAACTGTTTTGTTTTGTTCTGTTTTGTTTCGTTTTGTTTTGTTTTGTAAAGGAGGTGGGGGACCTAGGAGGTTAGGAAGCAGAAAATTATCTAATTATGTTTTTATGTCTGTCAATTTCAGATTTGATGTGATGATAGAAATAGAGTGATGATAAATAATTCCCATTGATCTACTATTAAATTTCAAGTTTACCTTAGACGTAAGGATTATAGCCTTCATGATACTATATCTGGCTTTCGTCCCAAATAGCTGCCATTTTTTGCAAATTCACTGTGCCAAGTATATATGCGTATATAGTCAATTTTTTATTTATTCCATTTTTATTCTGGGCAAATGCAGTCACCTCATTTTTGCAAAAGAATGATAGCTCAGAATTGGTAAACAACTTGCTCAAAATCACACTACAACTAGGTGAAAAGAGGAGCTCTGATTGTGTTCATGCTTGTCTGTCTGCAAAGCCTCTTCCCTCACAGTCAGGCTTCTTTCTAAATCCTCTGGACACTCTCCCCAAGAATTCTTCACTAGTCCTCCTTTCTCCTCCCCAATTGTAAGCATTTCTGGACACTATTTCTTCTTTTTCTATGTTCCTTATTGAGCCAAGCTGGTGAAGTTACTTTGATAATCACTTAGGAGGGTAACTCCTTGTAAGTTACAATGTTGCTGTCCTTCTACACTTAACTCTACACTTAATCAGTTACATCTTTTTAAGTCAAACATTATGGTGAACAGTTGCTCTCTTGGCCTCCTGCTATTTACACATTTGTGTAATCTCCTCTTTAGTGCTGATTTGACCTTGTGACACGTAGCCTTGGCAATGAAAACTGTGCATAACTTTATATTAGAAAACTATTCCAGCAGCTATCCCTGGGATTTTATTTCTAGGTGCTGTGATTTGACAAAAGCTCATAAGTTTTATTTTCTACTACGTAAAGTATTTATGCTGAAGTTTCTGGGTGGTGCAGCCAAAGATTTTAAAGGATTTCTATAACCTCTCTCTTGGCTTTCTACTATAAGGGAGAGCCTCGCTGTGGGTAGCCTGAGCACACCCCCCTTGTCATAACTGCTGCAGAGTGGAGGCCTCTGCCTGGACCATCCCTCAGCCTCTTCTCTCTTTGTATCTTTTGATCCTATTTCAGCCAACATTACCTACATAAAAGTTAGGTGTCACTGTCAATATTTTTCTAATATTTTAAAAACTATTTTTCTAATCTTGTCTCTTGCAGGAACAATTAAACAATAGAGGAGAGTATAAGACTTTTTATTTCCCTTTTGGGGAGCTTGCCATGTGAGAAGTGCCATGGTTGGATGTTGGATGGATAATCTTTTCCAGCCAAATCATAAACGTGATCATGAACATCTCTAGGTAAAATAGGCTGGTGAAAATCTACAACCTTGAAAAGACTTCAGAGTAGCCTATTAGCAAGACATGGGTGATTTCCTCACAGAGCAGGAGGAGTCAAAAAGCAAGAATAATGCAGAGGCCTCAGGGCCCCCAGAATGCTGACATCCTATCCCTTAGGTTTCTAGGCTTGGAAGACAGCTAGAATTGTAAGATTCTCATCTCACCGTCACAGATTGCATTTAATTTTTCATTACTGATAATTAAACTGACTTCCTCATGTTGAGGTTAAAATTGCTTATGCATGCAAGGATCTAGTCCACATATTGCCCCAAATCATTTAGAGTCTCTTGGACTACAGAAAGGCTAGGCCTATCTGACTACAAATCTGTTTCTTTTTATTAAATAAGGTAACACAGTAATTTCTCTCAAGCTGAATTTGAATTCCAGGAGAAAAAAAATATTTTCCACAATATACTTTGAATAAGAAATTGTAAACCATAACAAAAAAGCAAAGCAAAACAAACTAATCACATAAACAAATTAACATAATGAAATTGAGAAAGACAAACAAAGGGAGTTAATGATGAGTATAGAGGAAGACAATGGATCTTACAGGTAGGACCATAGACAGAGTGATATTTTTATTGTGATTTGAACATGGGCAAGATTTGGACATAAGGTTTAGAGAAGAGGCATGGCAGTGAAGACACTGGGAGAACATTCTACAAGTAGAGATATTTTACTAGAAGGAACAGATAAGAGAAGTATAAATAATATTCAGGGGAAAGGAGATGCCCTGGGGAGTAGGGTAGATGAACAAAAACAAATAAGGAGTAAGATTGGAATGTGGGCTTTATTTTCTAGGCATTAGAGAGATTTTGCAGGCTTCTTAAAATCTGAATGACATATCAAAGAAGAAAACTGGGTGATTGGGCTGCAAAAATAAGGGTGAATGTAGATGGGAAGATCTGTTGTAAGAGTAAAATACTCTCAGTTAAAGTTAATAAAGAGGCATCTCATTTTAGTTTTGATTTGTGTTTCCCTGATGATGAGTGATATTGAGCATCTTTTCATGTGTCTGTTAGCCATCTGGATGTATTCTTTGGAAAAATGTCTATTCATGTCATCTGCCTATTTTTTAACTGGATTATTTGAAATTTGGATGTTGAGTTTGATGAGTTCTTTATAGATTTTGGATACTAACCCCCTATCGTATATGCAATTTGCAAATATCTTCTCTCATTCCAAAGGTTGTCTTTTTATTTCATTGATTGTTTCCTACACTGTGCAGAAGCTTCTGGAAGAAGTCCTAATAGTTCATTTTTACTTTGCTTCCCTGGCCTCTGGAGACATGTCTAGTAAGAACTTGGTCCAGCCAATGTCAAAGACGTTGCTGCCTCTGTTCTCCTCTAGAATTTAGATGGTTTCCTGTCTTACATTTAGGTCTTCCATCCATTTTGAATTTATTTTTGTGCATGGTGTAAGAAATGTGGTCCATTTTCATTCTTCTGCACGCTGCTGTCCAGTTTTCCCAACACCATTTGTTGAAGAGACTGTCTTTGTTTCCCATTGGATACTCTTTCCTGCTTTGTTGAGATTGGCTGACCATATAGTTATGGGTCCATTTCTGGGTTTTCTATTATGTTCCATTGATCTATGTGTCTGTTTTTGTGCCAGGACCATGTTATCCTGAAGACTACAGCTTTGTAATATAGCTTGAAGTCCAGAATTGTGATGCCTCCAGCTTTGCTTTTCTTTTTCAGGATTGTTTTGGCTATTCAGGATCATTTGTGGTTCCATACAAATTTTAGGATTGTTTGCGCTAGCTCTGTGAAAAATGCTGGTGGTATTTTGATAGGGGTTGCATTAAATGTATAGATTGCTTTGGGTAGTATTGACATTTCGACAATATTTGCTCTTCCAATCCATGAGCATCCATGGGATGTCTTCCCATATCCTTGTGTCATCTTCAAGTTCTTTCATAAGCGTTCTGCAGTTTTCAGAGTACAGATCTTTTACCTCTTTTTATTCCTAGGTATCTTATGGTTTTCAGTGTAATTGCAAATGTGATTGATTCCTTGATTTCTCTTTCTGCTGCTTCATTATTGATATATAGATATGCAACAGATTTCTTGTATCCTGTGACTTTGCTCAATTTGTGTTTCAGTTCTAGCAATTTTTTGGTGGAGTCTTTCAGATATTAAGGAGAGCACTTGTTGTGATGGACACTGGGTATTATATGTAAGTGGTAAATCACTAAATTCTACTCCTGAAACTAGAATTCACTATATGTTAACTGACTAGAATTTAAATAAAAACTTGAAACATTAAGTAGAATAAATTAAATAAGAATAAAGTTAATGAGGAAATCTATTAGGGAATTTAGAATAAATTTAGAATAAAGAAGAATTAGAATTTAGAATTTAGAATAAAGAAGAAGAAATGTTTGGGCAGGTGAAACTAAAAACCCCAGGATGTTAGGAGTTTCAAGGCAGATGAGCATTGATGAAGGTAAGGGACTCAGCTTGTTTAGCCTATTTTGAGTAGATGATATTAGAAGTAGGAAAGTGAGTAGGAAAAGGAAACCTTGAGTGGTTTGGACAATATTCAGATAACTTCATTTTTAGAGATGTTAATTCTGAAGAAACGATGACAGGCAAATTTTCCAACTGCATCCAAAAAGAGACGTCATCAGTGTGGCCATCGGTAATCGGGCCACGTACAAAGAAGTGTGCCATCATGCAAAGGCCAAAAGCATCAATGTGCTAAGTGGATCACTATATTTATAGCTTGTGGTGAGATTCACAAAACAATTATCCAGCTATGAACATTTGTAAAATGAAAAGAATGGTACTTACAAATCAAGTTTAACAGTTTCTTGGAGCCCTTTCCACAGGACATGGATGGTAATATTTTTCACCTAAAACAATGTGGTTTACTGAGAAATGAATAGATAACTTCTTTTTCCAGGACCAAAATCAGAAAGTTAAAATTGACGAATAGATGGAAAAAAAGAGTCTGGACAACAGAGTATTATAGACTATAAGTGAGGAGGACAAAGAGAGGTTAGGGAGGCCATCCAATATCCTGGGATAGGAAAGGCAGCAAAGGAAGCATCCCCATGTATACCTCCCAGTGCATGAGGCATACAGAAGAAATTAAAGAGACAAAGGAGAATGAGAAAACACAAACACAGTTATGAGGTTCTATGACAAGGGTAGCAAACCCTAGGGATGATGGAAATATCATGCTGGCACACTTGGTGAGGGAGTCGGCAGTCCCTCTTGAAATGAGGATGGAGACCCTGTGAGACGATGATCAACTCATGTATCAACTGATGGCATCAATAAGGACTAAGCAACTTCAGAAAATGAAAGACCAAGAGCATGAGGACAGATAGTAAATGGAATAAAACAGTTGTAGCCTTGTAGTCTTGCAAGTTATTATCAACCCTTAAGAAGGATATTAATCGTAGACTCTAATATATAGTATACTGCTCTCTTGGAGATATTCGTGATTCATTGTCTGTAATTTAATGATTTATTAAATGTAGTCATTTTTTTTAATTTAATAAGAAGAATTCCTCTTTCAGTTATTCCCAAATAAAAGGTGCAGGGCCCTGTATTTTCCAGTGACTGCTATATCCCCAGCACCTAGCACAAATTCAGACTATAGTGAACAATAAATATTTTTGAAGTAATAAATGAGTAGGTGAGTAAATGACTAAACTCAGTCCCAAATTTACTATGGCACAGAAGTCATGTAAGAGAGCTTCTTGGATTCAAGTAGACTCTAATGAACATCTTGTCTTCACAATAGAGTCAAAGTAGGAGATAAACCATCCCACCTCAGCTTCTACCAACATGGTAAAAGTTTGTCTCTGACAGTTACAGATTCAAGTACAATTCTCTCTTAAAATGTTTGCTGCTGAAGAGAGAAGTAGGACAGTGATTTAAAATGGTAGTAGTTTGGAGATATGTTTTGAAAAATTATCATTCAACATTGTCCTATGTACCTGGTGAAATGTAAAACTCTGCAACACATTAAAATGCTTTTAATGTGTACTTTCAATAGGTGCTAAATAATTTAATTTAAAATAATTAAACATGTTAATAAATGTATAGGTTTATAACCAGTGTTAGAAACCATTGCCCCTATCCTCCTCACAAGGTACATTTTCTGTGAACAGAAAAGTAATTATTTGCTATTATGTAGCATGTAAGATTTAACTAACTCTACTACACTGTCTAAAAGATAGCTAGATGAATAGTGACCACATACATTTCAGTGATGGTGTGTGGTAATAAACTGATATTACTTTCACATCAATCATTTTGTCTCTTCTAACATATTTTTCTAAACCCCTGTATTTTCTTTTTCTCAACTACATGCCCAAAATACAGTCCTTAATATTAATAGACACTTATTTTTTATTGAATATTCTATAAGGGCTCTTAATGTACTAGAGTTTTTGGCTCTCCATTTTGGTTCTTTATACTTAAGCCAGCTGTACAAGGTTCCATTTTTGTACATACAACTACTTTTAGCACAGTAGACTGCCAAATTTCACGGACTTTTTTTTTTCATGCTGCCTGTGCTATATTTATTATTCTCCTCAGAGTTTTCAAATTTAACAAATTCACAGATGCTTTCTCTGTCTAGGCTCATTTATGTAGATTTTTTAACAGTAAATATGTCTACTGACCCACTCAACACTTCTCTTCTTGCAGCTCTGGTAAATTCTTGGTGTTTTAATCATCCCTTCTTCTCCTCAGAAACTTGCCTTAGTATAATCATTTCATTATGTGATGTTTGAAAACTGTTCTTAACCATGATAGCATGGAGGTTAATAGGACTTAGAATATTGTTTGCACAGAATTTTATGATCTCCACACACCCATTTGTTTTTTATTAAAAGACATTTTAACCCCACCCCACCCCCATTGAGGAGAGATCAATACAACTTTATGTTTTATGATCAAGAGTGCTTGGCAGGACACCTCATTGATTTCAGAGACAAATTTGAACATATTCTTGATGATGCTGGAAACTAATATCTTAGCAGTGAAATCTTTCTTTCTTTTTTTTTTTTGGACCATGTCCAACAAAATTTCCAGAAAATTTAGTTATTATTTAACAAGAAGAAATAAGCTATATTTTCCTTTGGTAAATTTCATATTCTCCTCCCTACATATCCTAGGCATTTAAATTGTAAGGAAAAAATATAATTGGAAAAAAACTGTTACCTATTCTCTTAAAGTATAGAGATAAGAATGACCTTTAATCTTATTAGTAGCTTGAGTTTAATATGATGATCTAATATCTTTGTTTTAATTCTAAAATTATAGCTTTCCACATCTTTCTGTTGACCTGATGATTAGGACATTAGAGAATGCCTGTATAATTGAAATATTAGCATTTTTAATGATACTGGATTTGAAAGACTTTATTCTTAGGATCAGTGAGTCACATGGTAAATTCCATTTTAGTTGTTCATGATGATGACACCATTTCTTTATACTACAATTTCCATGTGTGCATGATGTTATTTGATCTGTGTTAAAAAATAAACACTCATTAAATCTCTTGTCAATCTCTAGTCTAGCACAGTTAATTCCACTCAGTAGTTACTGTTCACAATAATAAATTGAGAGAATGAATTAGCCACAGCATTTCTAATGCAAATTTTGCATTTGGTTAACAAGGATGAATGTTGAGGATCTAAGTGCTACTGAGATTATCAATTTCCCTGCATTTGATGAAAGTCTGTTTTGTTTATTTTCTCATGGACTTGTATTACCATGTTCTGCCTATCATAACTGATGCTGTATTCAATAAGGATTTTCTGTAACAACCACTTTCTTAAAGATCTTCATTCTTTTACATACCTAATCGAGAAGTTATCCTGAGATTTAATGACTCTTAATAGACATAATAGACACTTAACTAACGTTGTCTCTTTTGCTCTTCTGTTAGCACCCAGAAATTAAACCTACAATACCAATCAGAACTGAAATCTCAGACTGAGAATAGACTGATGAAAAAAAAATCTGTAATTATAGCTCCAAGAGAAATTACTAGGATAAAGTTAAACACTGTTTTGTCCATGGCTCTCAAAATGCAAATTTTGGTATGAATTTCTATTTTAATAATATATAAGGACATTTCAATTAACTTCCAAAGAAAATTAAAATGTTGTCAATAATTTCATATATTCTGTTTTCCTTTTATGCCATTGGAGTCCATTTTTCAATACTTGGTAGGCATATTTTTTAATGTATTACTATTACAGAGTGAAATCCTATTTGACATACCAGAGATTATGAACCTGCTTTAGTCTAAGGATAATTGTGTTAATTTTTCCCTTAGATTAATTTCTATAAATGGCTTTCCTTCTTTCAAATGGACATTGGATTCTCATAAAACTAAATTATTTTGTGGATTTTAAAATATCACATTTAAAGTATGCAGAATCCATTGGAACAATAGACAAGTTCTCTAAAGTTATTCTCTTTAGGGATCGTATTTTTCATAAACATTCTTTTAATAGATATCAGACTGAAATTCAATCTAGAACATATGAACTGAAAACATAGAAGAAATATAGCTAGTTAGTATTTAAAGAGAAGATTAATGGGGAGGAAAAAAGGTATGCCCCTGGCCAAATGAAACAGTGAAATTGTTTTATTTTAAACTCATAGATGAATGATTCATATAAAATACTGCGCATGTAAAAATAAAGAATTTTAGAAGAGTTATCAAACAATAATTTAAGCATAATATGTTGTCATACTTGGCAATATGGAAAATAAAGTAGACTATACTTGCCCTAACAATATTCAACACAGACCATACTAAAAATGATCAACGTAGCCATAATACTGATTAAAAAGGATGGTTTTATTTTGTACACCTCATTAAAAGTAAAACTATGGAGAAAATATAGAGGCTTAAGAGCAACCAAGTTAAAAACTAGAATTGTTCATCTGTAAACTGACCAGAACTTTACCAGAATGCCTGGTAAAAGAATAGTAAGAGACAGATCTAAATAACACTAAACAATCAGAATAGTATTTAGTTTAGAATTGGACATATTAGCTATATACTAATGATGGCAATATGGCAAAACTGATTTCACAGCCACAGAATTTTATTCTGATAGCACAAAACACATAAATCTCTAATTGGATTATTTAATAATATGCATTATCATTTAAATGTATTTTTAAACATTAAAAAATATTCTACATTTAATGTGATCCCTACCAAATACCACCAGCATTCTTCACAGAACTAGAAAAAATAATCCTAAAACTTGTATGGAACCACAATAGACCCCAAATAGCCAAAGCAACCTTAAAAAAGAAAAGAAGGCATCACAATTCCAGACTTCAAGTTATATTAAAAGCTGTACTAATTAAAACAGTATGGTACTGGCACAAAATAGACATGTAGGTCAATAGAACCGAATAGAAAACCCAGAAATGAACTCACAACGATTATGGTCAATTAATCTTCAACAAAGCAGTAAAGAATATCTAATGGGCTAAAGAAAGTCTCTTCAGAAAATGGTTTTGGGAACACTGGACAGCAACATGCAGAGGAATAAAAGTGGACCACCTTCTTACACTGGATACAAACATAAATTCAAAATGGATGATAGACCTAAGTGTGAGACCAGAAACCATAAAAGTTCTAGAAGAGTACACAGACAATAACTTCTTTGACATCAGTCATAGCAATTTCTTTCCAGATACGTAAACTAAAGCAAGGGAAACAAAAGAAAAAATAAACTATTGGGACTACAGTAAAATAAAAATTTTCTGCACAGTGAAGGAAATATCAACAAAACTAAAAGACAACCTATGGATTAAGAGAAGATATTTGCAAAGGACATGTCTGGTAAGGGGTTAGTATCTAAAATATATAAAGAACTTATGAAAGTCAACCACCAAAAAATAAGTAATCTGATCGAAAATAGGCAAAAGATAGGAATAGACATTTTTCCAAAGAAGACATACAAATGACCAACAGACCCATGAAAAGATGCTGAACATCACTCATCATCAGGGAAATGTAAATAAAAAAGACAATGATATATCACCTCACACCTGTCAAAATGGCTAAAATCAACAATACAAGAAACAACAGGTGTTGGGGAGGATGTGGAGAAAGGGAACCCTCTTGCAATATTGATGAGACTGAGAACCGGTAAAGCCACTCTGGCAAACAGCATGAAGTTTCCTCAAAAAGTTAAAAATAGAACTACCCCAGGATCCAGTAATTACACTAGTAGGTATTTACCCAAAGAATACAAAAATACTAACTCAAAGGAAAATATGATCTCCCAATGTTTATAGCAGCATTATCTACAATAGCTAAATTATGGAAACAGCTCAAGTGTCCATCAACTGATGACTAGATAAGGAAGAGGTGATATATGTATCTGATGGAATATTATTCAGCCATAAAAAAGAATGAAATCTTGCCATTTGCAACAACACGGATGGAGTAAGAGAGTATTATGCTAAGTGAAAGTCAGTCAGTCAGAGAAAGACAAATATGATAGGATTTCACCCAGATGTATAATTTAAGAAATAAAACAAATGAGCAAAGTGCAAGAAAAGAGAGAGAGGGCAAACCAAGAAACAGACTCTTAACTATAGAGAACAAACTGATGGTTACCAGAATGGAGGTGGGTGAGGGGATGGGTTAAAGAGGTGATGGGGATTAATGTGTGCACTTGTGATGAGCACTGGGTGTTGTATGGAGGTGTTAAATCACTATATTGTACATCTAAAATTAATATTATATTGTATGTTCACTAACTGCAATTTAAATAAAAACTTTAAAAAGTAGTTATTCTAATTGATATAATTCACAATAATTACATCAGAATCTCAAAACAATTCACTGTTTACTTACAGCTTCTGAAGAACTTAGAACAGTACCTAGTATACAATAAGCTATACATATTTTATTAATGCTATATATTATGTTGTATTATATAAATATTTATAAGCACTCTATACATTATTGCTATTCATTCTCAAAGACGTTTTAAAATTTATATAACCCTTAAATGGTAGCTGTAGATATGAAATCAACTGCTCTTACTAGGGAAAATTTAAAAATCAATGCCTTCAGTTAAAATTCAGAGGGTTATAAAAGTGAATAGAGAGTTCAGTTTTATATAATGCATATACAGAGTGCCTAATCTACATATAATTTATACAAATGTTTCCACAGTTGGAGACTTAACTCCTGAGAAGTTTTAAAGGATATTCTGTGTAGGCAGGAAACATTTACCATGATTCCAAATGTTTCCGAGAAGCTTTTTTTTTTTTAATGTTACTCACAGGGGTGGGTTGGGACTAGTCTGACCTCCATTGCCCACAGAGTCCCATGTCTTTGGCAGAATTCTCAATGATAGAAGGGGATGACTTGGTTTCTTTCCAAAGAGCACTAAATGAATAGGCTGCTTTCCTTCTGATTTTACAGATGATAAGTCCTTTAGAATGTCCTTAACAACTGGGCTTCTTTGGAAATAAGTGAATTTCAGAATTTAGCATCTTCTAACACTAGCTGAGGCCTCCTGTGCTCTTACACAAGAGAACAGACCCCTCAAGAGTGACACAGCTCCTTTCCCAGCTACAAATGGTGCCATAGAAACCAGAACAGCTTTGAGAATATAACCACTGGATTGCTGTGTTTAGATTAGTGGCAGTATTAACCATCAATCCTATTTAATCTTTGGACTGTCCTCAGTGATTGGTGGAAATTATAAAGCATGTGTCAGAATGCTTCTGTTTCAGTGTTGGGGGCATAGGGACCCTAGCATGAGAGCCTGACCAGGAACATTCAGGACAATTAGGCCATCTAAAAGCATAAAATATCATGAAGACTTCAGTTTTTCCATTTCATTTTCTTTTAAAATGGAATTTATTTTCATCTTGTCCATTATTTAAAAAGTCTAATGACTTAGAAGATATATATTTTTAATGTTTTATTTACTTTTGAAAGAGAGTGCGTGAGCAGGGAAGGGGCAGAGAGGAAGACAGAAGATCCAAAGCAAGTTCTGTGCTGACAGCAGCAAAACCAATGTGGGGCTTGAATTTGCAGACCATGAGATCATGACCTGAGCTGAAATTGGACGCTCAACTGACTGAACCACCCAGGTGCCCGTGACTTAGCTGATATTTTTTAATAAAAATTAAACTTTACCATATTTATAAGATAATTGAGCTTCAACAAATTATTTTTATTTCTGAATGTCTGTTTTCCCCTTCATAAAATAGTGATATTAATAATAACAATACCTGCCCCATAGAATTGTTGAAGGAATTAAATGAGGTAATACACAGAACAGTACATTTTCTGAAACACAATATATCCTCCATAAGTGCAATAATGATGGTGATCATCAATTTTTCTCAAAGAGCATTTACTAGTAATAGTAAAACAATAATTTACATGTATCAAATGCTGACAATACACCAGACGCTTTTCCAAGTATCTTGTAAGATTATTAAATTTCATTTTTTTAATTCATTCAACCTACTTATCGAGTGCCTAATTCGTGCAGGTTATGTTCTTAGTGCCATAAAAACAGACAAAAACACACCCTACAGTGATATTTTTACTCTACAGGATTGACTAGAACCTTAACTTATACTTGGATTTTTAATGTATTAATGATATGGAGAAGTCGAAAGCAGGGTAGATGGAAGGTTTATCGGAATTTCTGTCACGGAGGGCAGTCTAGAGAGGCTGTCTCTGAGAAAGTGGTATTTATGGAAAGACTTGCAGGAAGTGAGGAGTAAACACAGGGATGCTGAGGAGGAATGCTCCCGGCAAAGGCGGCGGAGTGTTCAAATCCCTGAAGGAGGAGTAGCCTAGGCATGCTTGGTAAAGCCCCAGGGAGGCCAAGGTGGCTGGCCTTGCAAGGTCAAGGTGGAAGCAAGGGAGGGTGCTACCCAGAATCTCAGAGGGGGGCTTGGCCCTGCGGGCACCCTGACTTCATACTCAGTCTCGTGAACTGTGAGACAATGAATTTCTATTTTTGTCAGCCATTCATTCTGTGGCACTGTTACAGCCGTCCTGGGGAGCTGACACACTCCCTGCTCCGTGTTCTGACTTCCTAGAGAAATACAGAAGGGTAAACTATACTACTCCAATACTTTCAGAGTGCCCTCTTTACAATAAGAAAGCAGATTTCTTCCCTTAAGCAAAGGTGTGGACAACAAAACATATCTTGAGTGACGTGATGAATTATCAAATGTAACTACAGCAGCTAAGGCCTGAGTGTTTAAGTTTTTGTTTTTTTTGTTTTTTGTGGGGTTTTTTTGGCTGACATCTATTGAGTTTACTGCACAACACACACCATGCTATGTTCATTAGCCTGTACTGCTGTCAGAGCAATTCTATGAGTTAAGGGCCATTTATAGCTCTCCATTTTTTCAAAGAAGAGGTAGAGTGACTTTGGAATTTTGGTGGCAGTTTGAACCTAGACCATCTGACCTCTCACTGCTGTGCATAACCTATGCTCCCTGCTGCATTCTGTCTCAGAACCACTACTGCATCGGCTACATTTTTAAAAAGACGATGCACTTTCTTTGGTTATTAATTTAAAACTTCCGCCACCTTGTTTTCCTGAGCCTTTTCTTTGTTTGCTACTGGTCTTGAATTTCTTTGCCTGTAGTTTGCTTTCAGTTCTATCAGCTACTTTGATGTCTGTTTAATATTGAATTAGCATTCCAGCAATCTCTCTGCCAGCACTAAATTGGCTCATTTTCTCTTCAACAGTTCGGTACACTGACCATGCACAGCAGCCTGTGTGATTTGCTAAATTGAGTCACTTGTGCTGTTATTTATGCTTACTATGAACTATTATTTACATGGCAAGCTGTAATCTTGATTTATAATGATAACATTAATTGACTGCATTTGACTGTGCACCTTAACTCTACATAATTTGCCTATAAATTTTCAGAATTTTGTGTTGTTTAGCATGGGAGGCTCATGACCATTTTTGCAAGGCTGCCCTATCGATGTTGTTCTCGCTAATTGGCTGGAGGTGGTGTAGAGCTTAACCTTACAGAAAGGTTTACGGTTTTCTGCCAGAACAAAATTCCCCTTTATCCCACCTTAGCAATGTTTTCCTCTCCTACTGCTTTCTAAATCACAAGGCCATGAGACCACTGGTTTCTACCTGTGACCAGATAAATTCACCATTCAGTCACAAACATGAATTCCCATGAAAATCTAACTGAAGCTAATAGAAAAGGCAGAGATCAGTAGGAAGTTACAATGGCTTTTCCATTAAGCTCTCTGCATCTGTTGGTTTTAATAACTGGCATTACCTACTTTAGTCTCCACACCAGTGTTCTGCACCTAGGCTTTGTGTCAGAATCACCTGTGGAATTTTTTAAATGGTACGTGGGGTGAAAAACTTTTTATTTCATTGTCTTTCTCAGGGGGTGGAGGGGGCGGGGAAGGATGCTGGCAAATCTGTTTGTAAATCACAGCACATCTAATGCACCGCCCAATTGAGAAGTTTCTCTCTCCACGGTCAGAAGGTAAATGAGCAAAAGGATGGGATAATACACTTTCAGAGCCCCACTCCATTCTGGGAAACTGGTGAACAGACCATATTTAGAGAGGTTCCAAGTCTGGTTTGAATCACTTTGGGTCACTTATCCTTTCTCACTCTGCCCTTTCCGTAAGACACACCTTTGTGTTTAACCTCAAATGACTTAGTAAAATAGCTCAGGGAGGAAAGGGAACCAATAATGCTGAAGGCAAAATGAGAAGCCCCACAGTTTCATGAAGTCAATGGTTCACCTATAGAGTTAATTGGGAACTACCTCACTTTCTTCACCAACTGCCTCTCTGGGCCCTCCCAAAGGCCTGGTCACCATAGGGCAATTTCTATTCTTTGTCCTAATCTGGAGATGGCAATAAATAGGTACTGTTATGCTTTCAAGATAAACTGCATTCCACTTAAAATATTTAATATCCCCAGTAATACTTCACACACATTGTAGATCAATTCATTTGTCTATTATCTGGTTTTGAACAGAAGATAAAATAATCACTTTGTAGAGTAAAAATAAACAAAATGCAAGTCTATCTAATGTTACAATTATTCCAATTTGATGACCTACCCCCTTTGCAGCTTTACCCATTGATAATGCGTGGTGCTTTGCTATGACAGAGCCCTGGTATCTAAAAAGCAGAACTGTTAGCAAATTAATGGATTGGAAGATTCAAGGAAGTAAATATGATAATTCTCCCCGAATTCATATAGGTTTGAAGCAATTTCTGTCAAGATCAGAACATAGATTTTGGTAGACATAAAGACGTTTATTATTATGTTTACATGCAAGGGCATGGGACCTCGAAAAAGAAGAATAGGGGCACCTGGATGGCTCAGTTAGTCAAGTGTCCAATTCCTGATTTTGGCTTAGGTCATGATCCCAGGGTCATGGGTTGAAGCTCTTCATCGGGCTCCGTGCTGAGCGTGGAGCCTGCATGAGATTCTCTTGTCTTTGTCTCTCTGTCCCTGCCCTGCTCTCTCTCTTTCTCTAAAATTAATTTAAAAAATAAAATACACATAAAAAGTAAAGTGGAAGGAATCACTCCATCCAATTTTAATATTTACTATATAGTAAGCATAATTAAGACACTGGTATTACTGGCAGAATAGATATAATTTGTCTGATTTAATTTTTCTATCTGCAACCAAGGAAAGAATATCCTGTTCTTTGAATAGCTTCGTTTTGGCATTTGTGACCAGCATGGTTTAGGAGTGATGCGTGGACAAAAATGTTCAGCCGTTAGGACCTATTATGTCATTCAGTAAACTTCCTTTTTTTTTTTTTAATTTTTTTAAGTTTATTTATTGACTTTGAAAGAGTGAGCAAGCAGAGGAGGGGCAGAGTGAAGGAGAAAGTCCCAAGCAGGTTCCACACTGCCAGAGTGAAGCCATATGCAGGGTTCAAACTCACGAGAACATGACCTGAGCCAAAATCAAGAGTCAGAGGCTTAATGGACTGAACCACCCAGGCACCCCAGTAGCCTTTCCTTTTCTTTCAGCATTTTATATATTCAATTATATAAATTGAATATATGATTGTTTCAATATTACAGTACTTTTCTACCTATATGTAATTGTTACTAATTGTTATTCTTTGATGATTTACATATAATTGTAACAAATTACAGAAATATACTTTTTTAAAATTAATTTTAGGGGCGCCTGGGTGGCTCAGTGGGTTGAGTGCTCAACTTTGGCTCAGGTCATGATCTCACTGTTCGTAGGTTCAAACCCCACGTTGGTCTCTGTGCTGACAGCTCAGAGCCTGGAGCCTGCTTCAGAATCTGTGTCTCCCTCTCTCTCTGCCCCTCCCCCACTCACGCTCGCTCTCTCTCTCAAAAATAAAGAAACATTAAAAAACATTTTTTAATAATAATAAAATTTGAAAACAAAATTTGAAACTCATTGGCCATATTTAATTTGAAATTATAATGGGGAATGTTGAAAATTCTATTACATGAAGCCACAAATGTAATTTTATAAATTTCTCTCTTGGTAAAATTTGCCAATATATATTTCAGTTAATAAAATCCTAAATTGAGGGCGCCTGGGTAGCTCAGCTGTTAAGCATGTGACTTTGGCTCAGGTCATGATCTCATGGTTCGTGAGTTCGAGTACCACATCAGGTGAGCTAGTGCCCTGCTTTAGGTGAGCCCCACTTCCCACTTGTCTCTCTCTCTCTCTCTCTCTCTCTCTCTTTCTACCCCTCCTGAGATTCCTTCTTTCTCTCTCTCTCTGCCCCATGCTCACTTGCACTCTAAATAAATAAATAAATAAATAAATTCCTAGATTGACAAGTTTCAAATGTTTATTTTGCCCCACTCTCTCTACTCCAAAAAGAGATGAGATCACTTATCTTAGGTCAAAATAATCTGTGAATTTAACCAAGTATGATTGCCTCTCCATCCTGTGTTTTTTCTACTTTGCTTAACTGCTACAAGTTAGATTTTGGATAAAAGAACAATTCTGATCCTGTTTTTTAACCTTCGTTTTTGAAATTGTGAGATATGGTCACTTTGCAAGCCAACTGCATGGAAAAGTTTCTTCAGTGCAGATTTCCAGGACCCACTTCAGACCTACTGAATCCAAATCTCCGCACGTCGGCCCCAAATCTGTGTTTTTGAAAGTTCTCCATATGATTCTTAACCTGCCACAAATTTTTAGTCTTACTCCACAGAATGTTTTTCTCTAGACTCCATACAAAATATTTTCTTCTCTGTAGACTCTATAGCACATATTAGTAAAATTATGCATCCTAAAATCACTTTGACAATCACTATTGTTATTTCCTTTCCTTTGTTGAAACAGTGGTTCATTTGTAACACCCACACGCATTTATTTTGACAAAAATCATACCATGAACATGAGATGAATTAGACATGATTTCATCTGCAAATGCCCATTTGCTTTTATTATTCATTTGTATTAATTCAATCCAGACCAACCTATTTTCCTAAAATAACATGAGAAGCATTAAACCCAGAGAAAGCAGTGAAAGAACTGAGATTATTTTGCTTGAAGCCTAGTCTGCTATAAAGCAGGCACAATGTATCTATGTTAGGAGATCCACGTTCTACTCCTTTCTCACCAAGCATTTTCATTTTCCCCTGTGATCTTCAGCAGTTTTTGTGCAGATTTATTATTATACAGATACTTAACAGAGTAAGTAGAATTCTTAGAAGCATAAGGCTTTCATGGTCACTCCATACATTGTGCCTTGTGCGCGCGCACACACACACACACACTTAAATACAGGCTCAACAATAACCCATTAGTCTCCAACTTTAAAGGACAGGATATCAACAAATTGGTGTGAAACTGCGGCAGAAGATTTTCATAGCTATGCTCTGAAATGGTGTAGCAATAGGCAGGATTATTTTACAATTGGATTAAAAAATTTATTATTTAAAGATCACTGACCCTGCCCTCCCAGATACTATGCCACCTCCTGTTACCACAGCCTCAGTCCTTCCACAATTGGTCATGATCTTGATGCCTGTTTTTAAACTTGTTTCTTTCAATATTTACTTCTCCACTCTGCGTTTTCATTGTTTCCCTCCATCAAAATCATTCCTGCATTCAAATATGCCCTGCTATACTTCTATATTAAATAATAATAATAATAATAATAATAATAAGTAAAAACCCCTCTCTGACAAACCTTACATCTAACATATAAAACCCTTCTGCTTTTCTTCATGTAAGTTTCTCAAAAAAGCCATTTAGGATGACTGTTTTCATTTAATCCAATTTCCTTTCACTCCAAAGTGTACTCCAATCTGGCTTCTACTCAAATTGCTACAAGAAAACTGCTCCCTCATCAGTCCTTAATGGCTAATGGATTTAAATGACCCCACATTTTAATCTCTAGCCATGAACCTGCTAACAAGATGCAAATTTATGTATGCACCTACCCAACTGACACATTCACCAGAACGCTTCCCGATGATAAACTTTTATGTTCCAAAATTTACTTTTTGCTCTTTTCGATCAGATTTTGCTTAATTTCTTGCTTTGTTTTTTCTCTTTTTTTTTAAATGGCACCTCCATGATGCAGATACTCAAAATAGATATTTTTAAATCGTTCTTGTCACTTCTCTCATTCTCTGCTCTTGCTCAGTCTGTTCTCATTCTGTGTAATTCCTGACTTGTAGTTGTTTGCATTTCTATTGGCATCACTAACTCACGACACTATCATTTTTTACTACAATAGACTCCTGTTTTGTGTGCTTGCTTTTTTCTTGCCCTCAAATATGTCATTATTCATAAATTTCAAAATGCTATTTTGCAACTGGACACTTAATCATGTTATCACCCTACTAAAAACAAAATTCAATGGCATTCAATGAGTTATTCCAGGAAGTAAAACTGACCCTATAGGATCTTGGTTTGAATACCTCCCCAACTTCATCTCTAGACATTTCCTCCTCAACTCACTGTGTCAGTAACACTGTCCTCCTTCCAATTCCTTGAATTTACTGACTTCCTACACCAGGCATTCACACATGCTATCAATTCTATGAAATGTCCTTCACTTGTCTACAATTTCGTCAAAGTCCAGATCTTAATTTAAATTCCATGTCCTCAGACTCTGCCTTAATTCTCTTAAAACTTATAAAATGTGCTTCTTTGGGATAGGTGATTTTTCAAAAAAAATGTGCTCTTGTATTCATTTCTTTATTTTCAGTTTGTGTTTCCTACTAAAGTGTAAGTTTCATGACAGCATACCTTGTGTGTATTTTTTTTAACACGTATACCTGACACTTGTCATAGAACGTGGAAATATAAGGTGTTCAATAATTATTTGTTGAATAAATAAATGGATTAAATGGTAAACAACTGTGATAAACTTTACTTCTTTCTTTCCAGATCTCAAACTAGCATATGATGATGCATCTATGACATGTGTTACATGATATAAAGCCAAATAATATACAACATTTAGGGATTCTGAATTTGTTTTAGCAAATTAATGTAACCTCATTATAAATTGCTTGGAGCTATCCATTTACAAAATAATGCTACAAATGTGTAAAATGAAAGCACTGAAAAATGATTCCAATTTTAGAAAAGAACATTTTGAATGAGAACATTAACATTTGCAAAAACATTTATTTTCAATTTTTAGCAAGATGACTAAATGGCAATATGTGCTTTTGCTTTCTGCACGAAGGTGTAGTTGGTTGATTTTACGTATATGCTGGAGTATATTACATACTAAAACAACATGTTGAATCCAATTGCTCTCATTTCTCAATTTCAGCCCAGGATATGTTGTAATAGAGTCACGATCTGCTTAATGACACTATGACTTCTGCTTAATATGAGTTATAAATTTTCATTCTGGCATCTGTGTAAGGTGGTGCACCCTACCTGGTAAGTGACAATTCTCTAAGGACAAAATGATTAAAAGGATTTTTCAAGGTGCCAAGTTCAAGGGTTGGGTTTCACGGGCATCTGATTCCAATTCACATACTCTGGTCCACTAAGCCATTCTGCCGTTTCTTATAAGGATCACTGAAACCATATATACTTAAGTCCTGAACTCAAGTGAAACGTCGTAAGGACTTTTCTGGGCTTTATACGTTAACCTTTCTATGTTTTCAAGCTTAAATTATCAACCTTGGTTTTCTCTGTCAAGAGAGGCCAAGTGAGTACTTGTGAAGCTTTACAATTTTTTTTTTTTTTTGGTAGATAACAAGAAGCCCAGTGGCAGGGAGCATTTTGGAGATTTTTTTTATTAGGTCTTTGTTATTCAAAAAGCCCTCTACTAAATAGAAATTTCAGGAATTTGGCAAAATTTGGAAGCCTAGCTATCTTGAAGGTATGAAATCAGGAAGCCAAATTAAAAGTTAAGAATTTACAAAAGCCTGTTAATGATTGTCTTGATATCTTAGAAGAATATAGGGTGCCTCCTGTAAAATTGGAAGCATATTACCTTTCATGATCTTTCCTATTTCTTCTTTCTTGGGTGTCTGTGGTTTATTCCCTATCAAGCAAAAAGGGGGCTGAGAGAGAAAGATTGCTTAAAGCAAAAAGGGGACTAAGAGAAAAAGATTGCTTACTAAAGACCTATGTCAATTACTTACAAGGGTGGTTGGAAATCTGCATTGTCTCTTTCTAATTTCATTCTACTTGCATGGATTTGATGTACAGCCAAGAAAAAAAATATTTTCTCAATTGTGGCAGATTTGATCATGGATTGACAAAGTGATGTCTGTTATGTAACAGGAATAGAAGTATTATTTGACCAACTAACAAACTAAAAGCGCTCTATTGGTATTTTGAGATTCATCTACAATCAAATGCCCCGCTTATTAATAATGAAGTATTTTTTCCTCCATTGTAACTGCTAGACTATTGATAAAGTGGTGAAATAAAAAACATAAATGCCCACTTATGTATTTATATATTTTTAGTGCTTAAAAATTTTCAGTCTGGTATAATTGACAAAATTATAAGATCTTTAAAGTGTACAACATGATGATTTCATATACATAAACATTGTGAAAAGACTCCCCCATTGAGTTAATCAACACACCATCACTTCATATATTTTACCTTTTTTTTTATGGTGAGAACATTTAAGTTCTATTTTGTTAGCAAATTTCAACTGTACAACACAGTGTAAATAACCATGTTTTATGTTAGATTCTCAGACCTTATAAATCCTTTTTTTTCTTTTTTTTTTTTTTTTTAGATTCCACATATAAGTGATACATTGCAGTATTTGTCTTATCTTTCACTGTCTGGCTTATCTCCCTTAGCATTATGCTCTCCAGGTTGTTCTATATTGATGCGTAGGGCAGGATTTTCTTCTCTTTTTAAGGCTAATATTCCATATTGTATACATTACATTTTATTCATCCATTCATCTATAGATAGACACTTAGGTTGTTTCCATACATTGGCTATGGTAAATAATGGTTCAATGAATATGGGAGTGCAGACATTTCTTTGAAATAATGCTTTTGTTTGCTTTGAATATTGGTTCATTTTAAAATGGACTTTTATTTTCTTTACTGAATTTAAAAGTTTGTTTTAGTTATCACAAATTGATCTTTAAGTCACATATGACCAAAACAATTGTCTCTATAAACCTGATTTTTGGCAGTAGAAAATGATGAACTATTTCATCTGCCATAAAGCTCTCATGACTTGAAGGAGGGTTAGAGGTGAGTGATGAGCAGACAGCATGAGGAGTTGAGGAATTTTTAAATTGTCATTTTACTTCCTTCTGGTTCAAATCTAACTAAAGAATTTTGAAGGAAACTACTTCCAACATATTTCTAAATTTTACTCATTTCCAGTATTGATCTCTGGAAGCTTGTTTTTTTTTTTTTTTTTTTAAGATTGGAAGCTTTCTTAAGGGAAAATGCCATAAAAGTGCAAGCACTTCCATGAGATTGTTTTAAGTAGTCTTAATTGTTTTGGTGATAGCAGAAGAGAAAAATCAAAGGAGACGGAATTTGGAAATGTGTTTATGAGTATGAGAGAGCTACCAACCTTATATAGGATGTTATAAAAAAGATTTATCTGACCTGGATTGAGACACTGGATACAAAGTTGAAAGATACTCTTAGCCATCATAAGGTCAATAAATTGTCCCTATGCTTGTTTTGTATTTTCTACTTTATACTAATCAATACCACTACCACTTATCCCATCTCTATTACCACTAGGATTGCTACTATCAAACGAACAATAATTATGTTATTTTTACCATCATAGCAAGTCAAGAAAGTCACAAGTCTAAATATTCTATATACAGTTTTTTTTTCTCATTTCTCTCATATATTGTATAGGTGGGCATTTTCATTGTGTGTCTATTTTAGATGCAGTAATGCAGATAACTAATTTTTCCACCAAATTTTTCCACCAAAAACTAAACCCTCATAGGAGTCCAAAAGTGGCGTTTCATGTCATCTTTATCAGATAACTCAAAATTCAAATAGAAGGTCATAAGATTTTACTCAAAAATCTAACATGTTTAGCTCTTAGAACCTCACATGCAATAGACCCTCCAGACTGACTACCAATAGTCACCATTTTGTGAATTTGATGGATCTGGTAGGTTATCTTTTACATGTTTATATGTTCTCAAAGAGTATGCTCACTGCATAAACATTCAAATAGCTTATAAAACAATTAGCAAGAATTGTGATGTAGAATACATTCTATTTTTAAGTGATAAATATAGATTTTGTTTAAAGTTTAGCGATTACACTAAGGATCAGTGTTGGAGTTTAGATGAACAGAGGCTTCATGGAGGTGACTGCATTTGATCTTTTTATTTTTTTCAAGGGTGTGGGATTTGTTCTAGGAAAGGAATAATTTTTTTTGAGGCCTTGAGTTAATATTTATTTTACTCAAGTATTTATTTATTTTATTTTTTTAACTTTTTTTAAAATTTACATCGAAATTAGTTAGCATATAGTGAAACAATGATTTCATGAATAGGTTCCTTAATGCCCCTTGCCTATTTAGCCCATCCCCCCTCCCACAACCCTTCCAGCAACCCTCAGTTTGTTCTCCATATTTATGAGTCTCTTCTCTTTTGCCCCCCTCCCTGTTTTTATATTATTTTTGTTTCCCTTCCCTTATGTTCATCTGTATTGTCTCTTAAAGTTCTCATATGAGTGAAGTCATGTGATATTTGTCTTTCTCTGACTGACTTATTTCGCTTAGCATAATACCCTCCAGTTCCATCCATGTAGTTGCAAATGGCAAGATTTCATTCTTTTTGATTGCCGAGTAATACTCCATTGTGTGTATATGTGTGTGTGTGTGTGTGTATACCACATCTTTTTATCCATTCATCCATCGATGCACATTTGGGCTCTTTCCATACTTTGGCTATTGTTGATAGTGCTGCTATAAACATAGGGTGCATGTGTCCCTTCAAAACAGCACACCTGTATCCCATGGATAAATGCCTAGTATTGCAATTGCTGGGTCGTAGGGTAGTTCTATTTTTAATGTTTTGAGGAAAGTCCATACTGTTTTCCAGAGTGGCTGCACCAGCTTGCACTGCAGCCAACAATGCAAAAGAGATCCTCTTTCCCCACATATTCGCCAACATGTGTTGTTGCCTGAGTTGTTCATGTTAGCCATTCTGACAGGTGTAAGGTGGTATCTCATTGTGGTTTTGATTTGTATTTCCCTGATGATGAGTGATGTGGAGCATTTTTTCCTGTGTCGGTTGACCACCTGGATGTCTTCTTTGGAGGAGTGTCTATTCATGTCTTTTGCCCATTTCTTCACTGGATTATTTGTTTTTTGGGTGTTGAGTTTGATAAGTTCTTTATAGATTTTGGATACTAACCCTTTATCTGATATGTCGTTTGCAAATATCTTCTCCCATTCTGTTGGCTGCCTTTTAGTTTTGCTGATTGTTTCCTTCGCTGTACAGAAGCTTTTTATTTTGATGAGGTCCCAGTAGTTCATTCTTGCCTTTGTTTCCCTTGCCTTCGGAGAGTGTTGAGTAAGAAGTTGCTGCAGCCAAGGTCAAAGAGGTTTTTGCCTGTTTTCTCCTTGAGGATTTTGATGGCTTCCTGTCTTACATTTAAGTCTTTCATCCATTTTGAGTTTATTTTTGTGTACGGTGTAAGATAGTGGTCCAGTTTTCCCAGCACCACTTGCTGAAGAGACTGTCTTTATTCCATTTGATATTCTTTAGGAAAGGAATAAATTTTAAAGGAGGTAGGCAAAGATGAGGAAGCATCATGAAGAAATATTGTTATATGAAGACCAATTCTTCTATAGCAAAGACACACAGATACCCAACCCAATATGAAAGGATATTGGAGGAGACATGCTGTTGATGTTTTTAAGACATTTTTGTAGAAAATTACTATGTATCTGCATTAATATAGTATTGTTTATTATTTTTAAAATTTTACACTAATGTTTATTATGTAAGTATCATTCATTTTTAAAAATTATTTATTTATTGAGAGAGAGAGAGAGGGAGAGAGAGAGAATCCTAAACAGGTTCCCTGTGGTCAGCACAGAGCCTGATGCGGGGCTTGCACTTATGAACTGGAAGACCATGACCTGAGTGGAAATCAAGAGGCAGACAATTAACTGACTGAGCCCCCTAGATACCCCACTATCATTCGGTTTGAAGTGCAACTTCATTTTTCAAACATTTTTGTGTTTAGTATTTATCTACAGTAATAAGTTTAAATAAAATTCATTTTAATATTTTATAAGTATCCCATGCCTAATTTATCTCCATGTTAGCAGGCATTTGCCTTATTTACAATTGTTTTGCTATAATGGGCTACAATATATATCTTGTCATATATGCCAAAGTTTTAGATCTATAAAAAGTTGAGAATATGGGATAAAAAGTATGAACCTTACTAGATATTTACCAAATGGATTTTAAAACTCTTTTAACAATTTGTAGTGTCACCAGCAATGTGTATCTCTTCCTATGATTCAATACCTTTCCAAAAACTAGTATCATCATTCTTTAAAAAGATCCAAACTAAGTCAGAGGTTTGGTACTATCTGACATTAAGACTTACGATAAAGCTGTGGAAATCAAGACAGTGTGGTATTGATGGAAAGAATAGACAAATAGATCAATAGAACAGAGAGCCCAGAAATAGATTATATATATATATATATATATATATATATACACACACACACACACACATATATATATATATATATATATATATACATATACACACACACACATACTGATCACTGACAAAGGAGCAAAGGCAATACAATAGAACAAAGATAATCTTCTCAACAATGGCGATGGAACAACTGGACACCATATGCATATATATATATATATATATATATATATATATATATATAAAATACAGAACCCTTCATAAAAATTAACTCAAGATAGATCATAGACCTGAATGTAAAACACACAATTATAAAATGCTTATGATAAAATGTAGAAGAAAATTGATCTTGGGCATGGTAATGGCTTTTTAGACACAACACCAAAGGCACAACCTATGAAAGAAATAATTGATAACCTAGATTTCATCACAAGTAACAACTCCTGCTCTGCAAAAGACAGTAAGAATGAAAAGGTAAGCCACAGGGTGGGAAATAATATTTGCAAAAGACACAACTGATAAAGCGCTATTCAAAATATATAAAGAACACTTAACTCAGCAATAAGAAAACAACCTCATCAGTAAATGTGTCAAAAGACCTGAATAGACACCTTAAAAATTAAAATAGATAACAAGCACATGAAAAGATTCTTAACATGTCATAAGAGAACTGCAAAGCAAAACAAAAAGAGATGCCGCTACACACCTATTACAATGGCAAAAACTCAAAACACAATAGCAAATGCTGGCAAGGATGTAAAGCAATAAGAACTCTCATTCATCATCTGTGGGAATGAAAAATGGTCAAGCTACTTGGGAAGACTGACAATTTCTTATCAAACTAAACTTACTCTTACCATATATGATCCAACAATCTTGCTTCTTGGTATTTCCCCAAATAAGTTGAAAGCTTATGTCCACACAAAAACTTGCACGCAGATGTTTTTATCAGCTTTCTTCATAATTCCAAAACATGCAGGCAACCAAGATGCCTTTTAGTGTGTAGTAGACAAACTGTGCTAGAACCAGACAAAGGAATATCATTCGGCACTAAAAAGAAATGAATTATCAAGTCATGAAAAGACTTAAATGAATGTGACTGACTACAAGAAACCACTCTAAAAAGTCCCCATATTGTATGACACTGTTTGATATTCTGGAAAAGGTGAAATTATGGACACAGTAGATGGATCAGTGGTTTCCAGGGGTTGTAGAGAGGGATGGATAGGCAGAACACAGAGGATTTTTAAGGCAGTGGAATTATTCTGTGTGATACTGTCATGGGGGGTACACGCCATCATATGTTTGTCAAAACCGATGGAGTATACAATACCAAGAATGGATGCTAATATAAACTCTGGATTTAGTGCATAATGATGACTCAATGTAGGCTTATCAATTTTAACAAAAGCCTGTTAAAATATATCAAGTGGGAGAGGCTGTGTCTGAAGAAGAGCCCAGAAAGTAATTTCTGTTTAATTTTGCTGTGAACCTAAATCTGCTTTAGAAAATTACAGTCCAATATAAAAATCAAAAACAAAGATTGCCATCACACCTAAATATAAGAATGCTTCCTTAACAGTGTAAAATACTGTGTTCAAATATTCACTTGTCTCATAAAATTTATATATTTTTCTTTTTGTAGATTGCTTGTTGAATAGGATATAATTAACTGTCTTTTATACTGCAGGCTCTCTTGCTTTCTTTCTCTGCAAAATTTTATTTGGTTACAATTGGTCATTGAAGCAATTTGGTTCTTTGTCCACTAGTTTCCCACATTTTGGAATTTGTTGACTACATAACAATGGCATTATTCAATATGTTTTTCTTTTTTATGTCCTATGAATAAAGATAAAATTTAGAAGCCTGGTTAGATTTAGTTTTCATGTGCATGAGTGTGTGTGTGTGTGTGTGTGTGTGTGTGTATGTGTGTGTGTGTGTAATTTGTGTTATTTGTTTTGCTTTATTTGGCATGGCTACTATTCATGTGGTGTTCTGTTTCTCCCTCAGGATGCACATAATGTTTGGTTGTCTCTATTGATATTAGCAGTTATATATGATAACGGCATAGATCCATTAATTCAGACCAAAATGCTATTCTAAAATTTTTTTTAACGTTTATTTATTTTTGAGACAGAGAGAGACAGAGCATGAACGGGGAAGGGTCAGAGAGAGAGGGAGACACAGAATCTGAAACAGGCTCTGGGCTCTGAGCAGTCAGCACAGAGCCCGACGCGGGGCTCGAACTCATGGACAGTGAAATCGTGACCTGAGCGGAAGTTGGATGCTTAACCAACTGAGCCACCCAGGCGCCCCAAAAAAGTGCTATTCTAATTAGATCATGTCTTCTTTGTATCTTAGACAGAATACTTCCCTAAAGAGAAGGTTCCTTTGTCTAGTTATCTAGTGCTTGGTTACCCAGTAGAATAGTTAGTGGGGGAAAGATGAGATAAATGTGTGATTATTTCCTTTTTTATCAGCTTCAAAATAATGGAAAACATCTTTCAACCATAACCAATTGGTGGATGGTAGTTCTTTTTTGTTTTGTGTTTTGGTCTCATTGTAATTTCATGGTTTTAAATATATTTTGTACATTTTTATCTATTGCAAGTAATACTGATATTCAAACTTTTCATATTTTGTCCATGTGGGATCCTTTCTAAGATGACTCCTGCATCATTTTGACACAGCACTCAACATCTTTGAAACATTCTGTACTCTGTGTCATGACAATATGGTCCATTTCATCTTGATCCCTCCTGCTTGTCTTTTCTGTAAGAAGTTCTAGTTCCTTCTGATTAGAGAGAGAAAAAAATAATAGATAGATGATAGAGATAGATACATATGAAATACCTATATAATTTAAGACCAAATTTTATTCATTGTTAATGGTTGGTTATTGTTTCTAAGCTTTTTTCTAGAAACATACAGGAAATGTGCTTATTTTTTCTTGAAGATATTTTTATTAAAATTTCTCATGAACTCATAATGATGCATCCAATTCAAATTTAGGGCCTCCAAGGTTTTTATTTAATCTCTTTTGCATTATATATGTTTCTCTCATATCTACACTGAGAATTCCAGTTCTCAATAACACTGAGACTGTAGAATTAGACAAAGAAAACATTACTCATTTGCTTTATCCCACAGTACACGTACAAATATATCAGTATAAAAATACAAACACTAAAACAAAAATGATTGCTTAAATGTTCAAGATTTTCTTTTGCAGTTTATTTTTGTCAAATTACTATGACTTAAAGTCACTTTTTAAAAATTTCCTCTCTTTATACTATGAACTAAATACACATTTATGTTTGTATGTTTCTTGTTTTGCTTCTTTTAAAAATTTAATTCTAAAGGTAAATGTAAAATGTTTGTAGATTTCTAAAGTCATATCTACAAAACAAGGAAGTCCAGGATCTGGGTTTGCCCCTCTATGCTATTTTCTCTCTCTTCTTAGAGCCAACAGTTGTCCCCCTTAATGTTTAGTCTTCTATCGTGTACTTATTTTTGTGTTTTAATGTAAACAGATACCTCTTTCAAACTTCTGGGATGTAGGAAGGTTTCTAGTGGTTGCCTTCATACACAGTACCTTTCCACAGCATTCCTAATCCTTTTTTTGAGGGGTGGGGGTATTATCTAATGGTTCCTTATTATAAGTAATAATAAATTAGTTACTAAATTCTGCTTCCTCCTGTCCTCTCTTCCCCAGCATCTAATTTGAACCATTCAGTTTAATTCACAGTTAATAACTATAAGGTCATCAGCAAGCACATTCTATTCCCTATTCTCTTTGGAGTTTGGTAATGTTTTTCACATTTGATTAAGCCTCAATTTTGAATCAATCCCATCTCTACATATTCTCCAATTTTCTTCATTTCCTAGAAATCATAAGTTCAGAATATTTTAAAATATTATTTTCTGAATATACCATATGTTACACTTTGAATCATATTTATTGAATATATTATCTAATTTCAGTTTCATACTTTAATGAAATGAAATGCTTAAATGAATTTGTTATAACTTAACATTTCACCCCCATCCTGTTTTTCAACTTCCGGGATCTTTTGAAATTCACTGTAGAATCTAGAGGGTTTTACTATCGACGTGTCAAAGGAATAGAGCTCAATTTCAGGTAAAAATAAGATTCACAGCAGATGAGAACTGAAATATTGTCTATGTTATGAGAGAATGGATATGCTGGGAACTTGAAGATCTGATGGATTCCAAGGTCACTTACCAATCTTAAAATCTTCTCAGCTTCCAGTTATATTTTTTAAACTCCTATATAGACACAATGTTGGATGGATTCTCTACTTATTCTTAATAATGTCATACAAGTAAATAGAAAACATTTGCAAAGTTTTCTTATATCAGGTGTACTTTAGTTACATAAGGCCTGTAACTCCATATTTATTTAAATACCTGTACACAGGTATAGGTATATTTTAATACATATTTTATATAGAATATGATTCATGTATTCCTTTAACAAACATTTATTGAACTGCCTTTTGGTACACTAGGCATTAACTTAGACTCACCCAGAAGAGTAAAACAAGACCAGCCGAAATTGAAATATCCCTGAGTTTGAAACAAAATATGTATAAAATCTTAATGGGTTATAATTACTCCATAGGCTGCAGAAAGCAGAAGCTGCCATGACCTGAGCCACAGCCTTTCTAATTCTGATAAAAGTAAGCAGCATTTATATCATCCTTAAAATTGACAAAACAGATAATGGAGGGAACAAAATGGAAATGGTTTACTGTTGGCTACCAGGAACCCTAAGGAAAGATATGTTCTTTCCCTCACCCTATTTCATTAAGCATATCATACTATCAATATTTTCAGTTGACAGTAAGGGTGCAGCCTGAAACTTCAGCTCTGTGAAGTTTTTCAATACTACCTACTCTTCGTTCTGTCAGTCGCATGAGAAAATGTATTTATAGAAACCTATTTTTGTGTGCCTCTTATGGACCTTTCATTGTTGTTGGGGCTTAACTTAAAACAATAAGTCAGGTACAGTGCAAGCCTTATGCTATTTTACAGTCTAGGAGCAGAGGCATACAAACAAGCACTTCTAAATGCAGAGTGGAATGTGACAAGTGAACCTTCCTTATAGAATATCTAATTGTAAGCAATCAAATAGATGGGGAATAAAATTCCAGGCACCTGGCTGGGCTTAAGTATTCCTATATTGTAATTTGATTTTATGGCACGGAATCTACTCTGAAACCCAAAATACGGGGTCACCCTTACTTGGCAATTGTGCACAGGGAGTGTAATATTGTGTTGGCAAGGAGAAAAATAAGAGATCTCATTCCACCTTTAACAATGTTGTAGTTCTGGCCAACAATTTAAAGAGGTTATGACGCCACTGACCTAGAAATCATAATGCAAACATAGTTCCAGCAATCGCAAATGCATATACTTGCTTTTAGAACGTTTATAATTTGTATAAGTACATTTTTAATATTCTTTACATTTTCAGTGAGTTGTGAATTAGATTTGTTTGCAATGTGCAATGGCTTAGAAAGCAGAATATCTTGTTGTTAAATAAGATTTGTATCATTATAAAAATGCACTTAAAGAAACATTTTAGTATATGAGCATAGATCATGGCACACTTCACCATTTTGTTAAGTCACAAAAGCAATTAGGAACTTTGATTTTCCACCTGTATGAGGAACTGACTGAATATCATTTCATGATATTGGTGAAGAGTTTGAAAATCTATGTCTGTATTTGCCTGGAATCATTTTTATGGCCAATTAAATCTATTTAAAAGTATGCTAAATAATGACAAAGATCCTTTCTTGAGGAGGAAATAAAGGTGTAAATAAATCATGTATTTTGAAAACTAAAACTGAAAAAGAAACCAACAGTAACAAAAATAAATGCCATAATTATAACTCCAACTATATAATTCAGTAAATTATATCTATATGTATATATCACATCAAAGCATTTGCCTATGTTATTTGTAAGTTTAAGAGCTGTCTAACGCATGTGCTGTATAGATTAGGAACCCTGTCTTATTTTGTAGGTACATAAACATTACTGGAGTCATAAAATAACAAGGTTAGAGAGGATCAATCATAATTTTTGCGAGGTATTATAGGCTTTTTAGCATTTGATAGATATTGCACAATTAAGCAGATGACATTTTTCTGCATTTGTTTGCATCAGAGTATATTTTGATAGTAAGAGAAGGAGTAACTTCTGGAGGGTGAATATGGTAGCGTGAATCTAGTGGTTTAATAATAGTACGATAGAACACAGCACAGACCACACTTGTAATTAAATTTCATCTGCTTCATAAGATAGTCATCAGTACATATGTTTGAAACACAGATCTGAATGTTCTTAGATTTTAGAGAGGTTGTAGCTTTACTTCAGGATACAAGGTGGTGCTGTTTCATTTTACAAACAAAAACTACTGTTACCAAGACCTGGCAAAGCTAGAATGAGGACATCATCTCTTATAAAGAGAGCAAGCATACAGAATAAGCCAATTCCATACTGCTACATGCCAGTTATGATTTCATTTAATGGAAAAATAGATAAGTTATATCTATATACACTGCACAATGTAAATACAGAGCCAATAACAATATTCACCCAAGGATGAAATGTTCATTTTTCAGTAGTTTACAGGGTTCTATGGCCTGCGATATTTGCAGTGGCTGCAGAGGCCCTGGCCTTAAGGGAATAAAAATATGTGCTTTATGAAAAATGAGTGAAAAGTTAAGGTGTATTCCTAGTTCTTAGTGGCTCTTTGTACTGACAACCAACTATTTCACTGGTTTTGTAAATGAAAATCTAAGCTCATCTTTTAATTCCAAATCTACTGACCTGTACCATTAATGAAGACCAAGACTCCACTGCCGTCTATCTATTCAAATGCTAATCACCATTTGCCAACTTACTATATGTATTTAAATACTACAAAAAGTGAGGTTTTTTTCATATCAGCCTTTCTCTGTATTTATCATTACTCCGCGTGGAGAATCTAAATGATAATGTGGGCTCCTCTTTCAATGTCAGATTTCCTGTGTGACATCAGTAAAATTAAATAACCTTTCTGGGCCTGATTTTTAATTCAATTATGGATACTTTAATACTAACATTTTTACGGCAGTTCTTGAGATGTTTGTAATGTTTGTAAAACAAATTGAGAGGTTATTATTTTTAATCATTGACATGTTTGTTTACTGAAAATCAGTAGAGAAATTTGGCTGTTTTGTGTATGTTGATATCCTTGGAAGATTTTTGATTGACATCTATAACAATTTTATCAGATGTTTCTTTATACTTCAATCTATTTATCTATTTGGTTGTTTTGTGCATGTTGATATCCTTGGCAGATTTTGGATTGGCACCTATAACAATTTTCTGAGATGCTTCTTTATACCTCAATCTATTTATCTTATTAGAGGTTTTGGCTACTAAAAAGAAAAAATAACCCAGAACCTCTGCTGAGGACTTGTGAAATGTAATTATACCCTTTACTGATTTTTTTTCCACTCAGTCTTTTTACCCTGACATATCACTTATTTAAATGTCAGCATTAATGTTAATTTACTTTTCTTTTTATATTTTTGCATTTTCTTTACTAGAAGCTGACTCGTATTTTCAAATAATAGGGAAGAAAGAATTGCACTTTTCACTTATTTTGGCATAAAATAGACTTATTTAAATAATGCTTTATCCTCAGTTTTATGGACAGAATAAATAGTAGACTCATTTATTGATGATAGATATATTACATAGCATTATTTATTCTATAGAGTACAGAAATATCATTTATATAACCTTGAGAAAAAGTTCATGCCAGCATAATTTAAGTCAATGAGGGCAAAGAAAGCCAGGTAGTTCATTTTGGGAAAAAAACTCAAATAACAAAAATGTTTAATAGATAGTAACAAACTAGGCTTAATCTGATGAAAGAAGATTACATAACCTCTGGTATTTCCCTAAAACTTAATGTCTAGATAGTATGGCATGACTATTAGAGATTTATTCTTTTGAACAGCATCTGACACTTTAGGGGGCAATAATGTGTAGTAATATAAATTATGTTATTGGATCACATGCAAGCCTGGATTTGAAATATAGTTCTGCCATTTGCTATAGTATGGTTTTAAGCAAATAGCCACTTTTTGAGTCTATCCCTTATGTGTCTGTAAAATAGGGATAATACTTACTTCCCTCATGGTTAGATGAATGTTTGCATGAGATAATTCATATATAGTGCTTAGCGAGAGTAAACACTCAATAAGAATTAACTAGTTAGCTAATTAGTTAATAGTTTCTCTTTCTAACAAACATTTAATTTTTAAAAATCTCCCCAAATCTCCTCAAAATACTTAATTATTAACCTTGACATACTTTGTTTCCTGTCATATACATATGAAAGAAAGAAATGGTTAAAAACTACTTCGTTGATTCTAAAGAGTACAGTATTAAGAAGGAAGGGGGCAGCATAATGTTATTGTTTACAGAGAAACCTGACAAACACTACCTTATGCGATCAGGGTTTGTTTCAACAGTGATGTCATTTTGAGGATATGGATCCTTGATGTGATCTGATGAAACATCACCTTACCTCTGTGGTCCTCACCACAGAAACCCATAACCTCAGTCTAACCAGGAGATAAACATCAGACAAATATCAATTGAAGAAGAGTCAACAAAATTTCTGATGATTATTCCTCAAAACTCTCAAGACCATCAAAAACAAGCCTGAGAAAATGTTACAGCGAAGGGGAGCCTTAAGGAGACATGGTGACTAATGGCATAGAAGTAAAAAGACATGAATCTGAGTCACACTCTAATAAATTTTCTAACTTGGGAGACAGTGCTTGGACATCATTGCTACAACACTCACAGTCACCATTAACATCAGGTGATGCCATTTCGGACACCTCCACATTCTATGCAGGCATAGCGATTAAATAATGGATAGAATGAACATTCAAGTCATTGACTAAAATGGGATAATACATAAACTGTATTAGGAAACACTCAATTTTTATTGAATTGAACAGCGGGAAAAGAAACAGGAAAAAACAAAGAATCTGATGATCATGAGAAAAATGTTTCTTTGTCATAGAAGAACTTATTTGCAAAAGATCAAGCTAAGGTCAAGGATTTATGAAACCCATTATGAGGTTGAATTAGTATGTTTTCTTTTTAATCTACATTTTTCAGTTTTTTACAGTATTATTTACTCTGTTTATAAATGATGAGGTAATTAGCTGAAAGATAGAACTTATCAATAGACCTATAAACATGACTACCTAAGACATCTGGGTAACTGATCCTTGTTCTTATTTTACAGCCCCAAGTCAAGTAATGTACTTACATCAGGCTGTGTAAGCCTGCAGGGGATGATACATGGAATCTGGGTAGATGTTGTGTATGTGAAACCTTACCTTGTTACAGTATTTTGTATTATGTAAATTCTAAAACTGATGAGAAGCACTTGGTCCAGAAGAGATAGTCCTGGCACATATCAACTAGCTTGAATGAAGACTATTCCAGGTTTAGGTATATAAGCCAATGTATACAAGGCAGAGAGCTAAGAGGGGGACTGAAAACGTCTGAAGTGACTCACACACAATTAGAAAATTACTACTGGCAACACTTTGTGAAGATTTTGGGGTGCAGAATTTTGTCTTTCCATTGGCTGTACAACATGTTGATTTCTCCTTTGTGTAACTCTGATTTTGCTTACCTTGACATTCTTTGGATAACCAGAGGTCTATACACCACGCTCTCCTTCACACCAAGATCAAAATTTTCATGTGACTCATTTAGGGCTCTACTAGATTTAATAATAAAGAAACCCGCAAAATACAATTGCTCAAACCAGAGAGACTTTTTATTTCCCATTTAGCTAACAGCTCCGGGTGGATGTTCCAGGTTAGTGGGTGGCTCTCCCTATGGGTATTCATGGACTGGGGCTAATGGAGACTCTGGGTCTTCAACACACAGCTTTCAAGTTCACTGTAGTCACTGTCATCTTATCAGACAAAAGTGGAAAACATAAATACCCAGGGCCAGAGAGTTTCCCTTAAGCAAGAAAGACACATATTATAAATTTTCTTTTTAATGTTTATTTTTGAGAGAGAGAGACAGACAGACAGATAGACAGACAGAATACAAGCAGGGGAGAGGCAGAGAGAGAGCAAGACACAGAATCCGAAGCAGGCTCCAGGCACTGAGCTGTCAGTACAGAGCCCAACACAGGGCTCGAACTCACAAACCGCGAGATCATGACATGAGTGGAAATAGGATGCTTAACCAACTGAGCCACCCAGACACCCCACATATTCTAACAGTAGCAGTCAATCATACCTTTTATTCCTTGGCTTTCCTTTTTTTCTAGATTGAATAGTTATCATTTTTTTATTTTACGGTGTATTTGTATATTTCATACATCATTTTATTTGAATGATACTTGGAGAACTTTGCCCTGATTTTCACCTTGTCCTGATACATTTTGTTCAGTTTCCCCTTGACTTTCTTCTGAGACCTGTTCAGTATCCTCTCTGAACTAACTTTTGGGGACACATTTTATATTCCAACCACATTTCTTAGACACTATGTCTTTAAGCAAGGGGGCCTGGAAGGAAGTTAGAAACAATACCATGAAGCTCTAATCTTTTTTTTTTCCTTTGTCATCATCTTTTGAGGTTTGTAGTATCAGATTGTTCCCTTTACTTTTTTTGATAACTGCAAATATTTTAACTTTTTTATTATATGTATATTTCACTGAGGAAAAGTAGTATTTATTAGGCTTTGGTAAATTACCATGATCATTACCAGAAGTATTACTATAACTAATTTTTACTGTGTTTTCCTATTTTTGTATAGGATATGAGAGTTCACACTGTTAACTTCTTTGCCATTGTAGTGCAAACAATGTGTATAACAGTGTCTGAATAGTAAACTGTCATTGCTGTATACCTCAACCAATGGGTGATACATGAATAGTCATCAACTTGCAGATATAAGTTCCAGTTTGGTGTTTCAAGGGAACTAAATGCCCGTACATTAAGTGAAGTATGCCTGAGGCCTGTCTTCCAAATGATAGTTTAAGGAAATTCTCTACCCATCATCCGGCCTTCCAGTGGAAATCAACACCCTCTAGAGGAATTTTATTTCCCACACTGGAAAAACAGCTGGAAATAATTTCTACCTTTTGTGGCATTTATTATTTGTTCTACAAATGTAGGTGAATTCCCTTAAAGAGAAATATAATTTATTTTATGACTTTGAATTCTCAAACTTCTAAAAGCAAAGAATTATTTTAGTGAATGAATGCACTGTTCCTAACTCTACACACAAAGATTCATTAAACAGAAAAAAAAAAAAAAAACTTACCTAGTTTTCTCCAAAATTTTGATACTATCTGCTTCTAGGCCTAAGCTTACCTTTAAATATCAAAGTACAAATACAATATAAAAATATTACTGTTAGACACACTCATAAACATCAAAATAAAAGGAGGAAACTTATAAAAATAGTTTCCTGTGGACTACAACAAACAGGAAATCTTTAATTGAGAAAGTGAAGTCTCTAAGAAAGGACCCATAATGAAACTGAAGCTTTAGTTACACATAGAGCAACAATGCTGTGTCTAGAATACAAGTTCCAAACTTGGACTTATGATTGCCATGTTCAATGTATTCCTTATATACTATTTTTTTCTTTTGCTCTGGTTTCATTTTTATAGACTGTCATGTACTATATATGAACTCATTTTTACACTAAACCCTTTGGCAAACTTACCTCAGTATTTAAGGAATTGCCTGTCTATTTGAGAACTTGGCTTGAAACAACAAAGGGGCAAATGGTAGAAAGATGGCAAAAATCTGCTTTCTAGATCAACAGCCAATGAGCAGAAAATAGACATGTACACACAAGTTAGGCTGAGTATCTAAAATAAGTCATGCTTAATTATAAACTCTGTAAATCTCTCATTTGCATTGAACCATAGGTTTTGTCAAGCTTTTGAGTCTGCGAGGCAAGAGGGGGGTGGGGCTGTCCCCCACTCAGGAAGGCCCAAACCTCAGGACTGACTCTTCCTTTAGGAACTTTACCCATGATTTGTGCATCCTTGATCATTTGCTCCTTTTTTGAAAGTGACTTTTTCAAAATGTTGTTATTTTGGTCTCAGTGGTTTACAAAATTGGGTTAACTTCTCTCTGAATTCCTTAGATTACAATCATACAAGTGGGTGCTTACATGACAGACATACTTCTATCACTGGAAAGCTAGTTTTCATAACATAATGCACTTGTTACAAATATAACTTCACATATGTAAAACTACCTATGGCACTCCTGTAGATATGTTCCTCCCATGCATATCTTCATCTCAATTGATGGCAATAGTTCGTTCTAAGATCACTTTTAATCCATCCAAAAATTCTGATGGCTCTATTTTCAAAGTATATCCAGAATCTGAACACTTATTACCACCCCAATATTGCCACCCTGGGCCAGACCAACAAGAGCTCCCGCCTGGATTATCACACAGCGTCCTCTCTGGTCTCACTGCTCCCATGTACAGTACAGCATCCTGTTATGTTTGAAAACATGGTTACACTGTGTCACTCAGAAGGCCCTCTCACAAAGTAAAGGAATACAAGCTCCTTTTAGCTGTGTATTATGATCATTAAAGGCTTTGATCCAGTAAGGAAAAGTTTAGATATTTGTCTAGTAGATATACAGAGCACCAAACAAAACATATGTTCCGTGTTTAAAGGCACCGGCTAAAGAGACAGACCAATCCGAATCCAAATTCAATTTCCACTACCAATTATCATCAATTATGACTTAAGAAATCTGATTAATGTCTCCAAATATCGATATTCTGATACATAAAATGGGATCAAAACAATGTCATAACATTTTATATGACTATAACAATGTATAGGATTGGTATATCAAAGTCTAACCAGGAAGAAAGAAACCACCTAAAATGTTTATAACAGGGTATTTAAATTTTTTTTTACATTTATTTATTTTTTAGAGATAGAGTGAGACAGAGTGCGAGCGGGAAAGGGTCAGAGAGAGACTGAGAGAAGGAGAATCTGAAGCAGGCTCCAGGCTCTGAGCAAGAGTTCAGCACAGAGACAGATGTGGGGCTCGAACCCGCAAACCGTGAGATTGTGACCTGAGCCAAAGCCAGATGCTCAACCAACTGAGCCATACAGGTGCCCCTATAGCAGGTTATTTAATTCTGGGAATTAGTTACAAAGGTGTTGTGGATTTGGGGAAGCCATAAAAGTGATTATGACCTAACCCAGAGATTAGCAAAAGTGGGAAGTTACTGTCACCCTTAAACTGGAGGACTAAATGTTGGTACTAGTCAGAATCATTCTTTCAAAGCTCGAACCACAGTGGGCCAGATATAAGCTTAAACAGAAAATACTGCCCAACAAAGATGAAGGTGAAAATAACCTGGCATTTCCGTTCTCACTACACTCTAAAAATCCCACCAGTGTCTCCACTGTCCAATGCAGCTAGAAGCCAACTGACAGTGGTCCTGGGAAATGTACCTGGGAAATGGATGAAGAGGTGACCCCCTCTCATAAAGAATGGAAAATGGGAAGAGGGATGAGTTTGGGAACAATTGGTCCCAAGGGCTAGCATGGTCTATCACCAAAGATCTTAAAATTGGCTATGTAGTCTAGAGGATACTTAAATGTTCATGCAAAGCATCAACTTTAAATTGCCGTGGCATGGAGGGTACATTATCTAGGAGGATAGAGGAAGTTTGTTTTTATGGGCTGGGGTTCATAGATGCCGAAATTAACACTGACTTGAATGTCAAGGTAAATACTTCTACTGGATCTCTGATATTGGTCTTCTTAATGAGAATAAAGAGTACATATAACTAATTGTCATACAAGAGAGGATATTAGTAGTCAGATTTTGGGAAAAAATAATTGCACATTATTTGAGGTGATTTATTGACTTAAAAATGGGAAGAAGCCATTGAGATATCTGAGTTATAGACATGAGACAAATCTAAAGAAGACAACTAAATCCTTATCCAGAAATGAAGAACAAAGCTACTCACTGATGTAGATACACTTCACCCTTTAATGGCTTTCGTTCATGATCAATGGGGAAAATAAACCCTGTAGGATTTTGAATTCATATTTATTCTGTTGATGAATATATATTTTTATATGTTAATGAACATAAACTTGAAATGTTAAGCATATCTTGGAAACATATTTTTGCTAATTACACATTGCCTTGCATCAGGGTATTGTTGACTTTCCATTAAATAATTTGAAAATTCGGGTACTACATTTGAAATGCTTAACATATTTAATTAGGAAGTAAGTTCAGCCTTGTAATATTATAATGACTTAGCTTTGCAGGTATCTCAGATAAAAAAGATCAGTGAACCAGAATTCTTTCTTACTGTGTTGACACAAAGTCCGAGTCACGTACATATCTCTAAGACAATTCTGAGAAAAATACATCTATTGCCCAGAAACTCAGTGTCAGTGAAATTAAGAACCAAATGTTTGTATGCCTACAAAGAAATTTTTGCTTTGATCCATTTTCTACCTATAATGAGGCAAAATCAGGTGGACCTCAAATGTTTTAGGTTGGTTTGGATAACTCAGCATATATATCCTGCTATTGTAATTAGCAGCAGTGGTTTAAAGTTTACAGAAGCAAAAACATGAACCTAAAGCTCTGGGTTAGAAATTAGGTTAAGAATAAAAGAGGAAATAAATATTTAATTAATGCAGAATCAAAGCTCTGGCAGTGAGATGGGGTCTTTATTGTTATAGATGAAGCTTTCTAAAAGTAAGGCTACATAAAATGTGTGAACCCTATTTAATTTTGTTAACATGAGGTTAAATATCTTTGAGATTATAATAGGGTATCTTGTCTTCTGTGCTTGCATTCTAAAGTATCAACAAAAATATGGCTGTATTTCTTCCTAGAATAGTTGATTTGAAGCCCTGTGTTTTTGTGAAAGAGCTTGCAAATGAACTCTACAAAATTGTAAAGTGGAAGATAATATTAAGAGGAAATACTTATCGTTGCTCATTTATTTTCAGTGAATATGCCCACATATGTCTCCTTCAGGATGACATACAAACAACATTGACAAGTATGTAACATTTTCTTTTAACCTAAATTCTAAGCCATGATTGTTGCTGACCTTTCTTTCATTTTTCTTTCTTGAAAATTATAAAACCGAATTTGAATATTTTAGTACATTTAGTGTTGCCTGAATGAGAACGTCATTCAGTGAGGTCTGAGGAAAGTTCCAAAACATCAATCAGTTTATAGTCTTCAGGCAAATTCTGTCACATTTTCTGTTAATGTCTTTCTAAACCTGTTCCCATTCAGAGTATGTAATGTGAAGTGAAATAGCTTATTACAAAGTGCCACTAATTATATGCCACCGTAACTGTATTAAGTTATTGTATTCCTTAGATTTAAATGATCTCTAATGTGTTTAAAGTTAATATTTGATGAAAACTTGTTAATATTTAAATAGTTTGCCTACTGCAATAGATTCTATGGAAAATGAGAGTATATCATATGATCATCTTTGAATGAATAAAGAGAAAATCTCAAATGATCTTTCCTTTGTTCAGTCATACTTCACTATTTTTAGGACTTGAGATTTTTCAGTTCACAAATTTACTAGATGTGAATTTGAATACATTTATAATGTTCATGTTTCCATTTTGAATGTGATTTGTTATTGTATTTTGGTTATCTTTTAGAAATTTCAAAATTTACTGTCAGTGTGCATTTTTTTTTATAGTAGGAAACTACTTCTTAAGAGCTTGCCAATAAAGTATTGATGAAAAATTGATGATTTTTTTTTCTTTTCATTTATCTGGAATCCATTTATTCATCAGGGTGGTAACTTCACCAATAACTCATTGGAATAGTCTACGATTTTTAGGGAAGAATTAGGATTTTAACAGGAAACCACAGGGGAAATTTAAATGATTTGTCTTTTAAAAAGTAGAACATTGTGATTTAGGGCAGTTAAAGAGTTCTGGGAGTGAGAACATCAAATGTAGTGCTAGAAGTGTAGTTACATGGTTCAAGAGAATGACTTGAGCATCATAAAGCCTGAATCTCCTTGGATTCTGATTTGTTTACACAGATATTCTTTCAACTCATGCTTAATAATGTGTTGTTAAAAATAAGTTGGCTATTAAAAAAGTAAGTTGACTATATTTTTATCATCAAATGGCAAAATTTCTTAGCTTCATCCCTTACCCCATGCACAGGCTGGGGAGGAAATAGGTAACAATTGCCTTCTAAGTTCTTTTTCTTTTGGAGAACTTAAGTTTTTGGAAGGAAAAATAATAAATAATCTAAGGGGCATCCTTGTCTCTTTGTAACTAACTGGGGCCTGAAACAGGACAGCAAATACCTTTCTGACTTTCAAGTCTCAATTCTCTGATGTCTCCTTAGAATTGGGATGCTCTTGTAATGAGCAGTGATGCATCAGCAATACATTTAGATTTTCTATTTCTCAAGAACTTTCACTCAAAAACCTATATCAATATCTTAAATACACATGAAGAGCTTGACAAAAAAAAAGCCTGCGATTTTGAATAGTAATTTTCAAAGTGCTTTTTTGTACATTATTCCATTTGTTACTCAAACTTATAGAGTTTCTCATGAATATAGATTAGAAAAGCTGTACTTTACAGAGAAAGAAATTGAAAACTCAGAAAAATGGTTTTCCAAAATAAATGAAGTGCTCTTAGAAATGTGTTGTTTTGATTTTGGATTGAAGACACTGCACCAGATACCTCACTAGGCCATGGTTAGCAGAAATCCCAGTGAAACGGATACTGCTTGCCAATAATGGGAATTCCCTCTCCATAGAATATTTCTGTCACCTGTGGAAACACTAGCTTTCCTCTAAAATTCCACAACTGGGAATAATCTCTCCTTTTCCCATTGTATTCTTTCATTGTGGAAATTTTTGTTTTCTCTTTCAGGACATGAGAATTACTTATATACCTACTTCCCCCAGACTGTGAAGTCTGGGACCAGGATTGATGTATCTTTTTTTCTCTCATAACATCTAACAAAGTGTTTTTCATATGGTAATGCTTAAAATGTGTTTGTTTATTGAATAAAACATGTCAGTACGATTTTGAACATCTATAAGAAAATAAAGTAATGTGAGACAAAGTAATGTGGATAAAACAAACGTAGCAAAATATTAGGAAACTATCAGAAATGCAGCAATAATGTTTTACCAGTTTCTCCAACAAGCTATGCAAATAAGTCAGTCATTTAAACTGAATGACATTTGTGGAAGTATAATACCAATGAAAGGGTCTTTATGTAAGGACTTACTTAAGTTCTCATTAAAGGCTAGATGGAAACTTTATTTATTTCGTTTTTAATTTTTTTAACGTTTATTTTTGAAGGAGAGAGAGAGAGAGAGAGAGAGCGAGAGCGAGAGCGCGCGCGCATGAGTGGGAGAGGGGCAGAGAGAGGAAGACATAGAATCCGAAGCAGGCTCCAGGCTCTGAGCTGTCAGCACAGAGCCTGACATGGAGCTCAAACTTACAAGCCATGTGAAATCATGACCTGAGCCAAAGTCAGACACTTAACCTACTGAGCCACTCAGACGCCCCTGGAAAATTTATTTTTAACTGTGCAATGGATGATATGAGGTGGGATATTTTGTGGAAGTTGGGCAACTTTATTTGAACTGTGCACACTACAGAGAATAGAAATACTTCTGTAATGTGTTCAGTTCATTAAGAACTTGGAGCAAAAAAATGGCTGTACATTACATACTGAGATCTTCTTAGGGCAAAACTGCATGCAAGAATTAGTCTGAAATCCTCCTAATGTAGGTACTTTTGGTGATGAGAGTTTGGAGTAAAGTAGCATATTGTTAACATTTACTTATGGCTTGTAAGAGGTTTTAGAAAATTCCATACCTGTAAAGCAGAAATACTTTCTTGGTTCATAAAATAACAGGCAGGCAACCTTCTAACCTTGAGGATATTCCTGTCTATAGCAAGAAGATAAAAAGGCTGGTGCTACTGCTTTTGCCACAGTAATACATATTCCTAAGATTTCTTAATCATAACCTTACGGTTTATACAAATTACATATGTGAAAATGTTTCTGAACGTTTCACTTTCGCTCTGGATGACTGCATAATGATTGAGTTACAGCATTACGTAGTAATCTCGTCTTATTTAAATCAAGTAAGTCAAAGAAATTATCCACGTCTTATGCAAAGTCAAACACACCTCCAAAAGTCTAAGATGATTTCAAGTTTAGCACTATAGATACTCACATAGTGATAATTCAAATTTTTTTCTATCTAGTCCTTCAAATAGATTCCTTTGTTCCAGTGATGCTAAGTGGTTAGTATATTTTTGAATTTTCAATACAATCTAGGGATTTAAAAATACTTAGTGTAGTTAGAAAAAAACACTATCTTTTTATAGAAACCTTATAATATGCTGTAGTTGGGGAATGTTAAACTTTACTGTTTATTTGATGCCACAAACATCAGTACATTCAAGAGTACATATATTTATTATAATCAGAGAGATTAGAACCCTTTAAGTTCCTTTTTGCAGATATGTATCCCTCTCCTTCCTTCCCCTTCTATTTCAGGAGTTTTTAATCCATTTCAGTATTCATATGATATTATTATAATAGTTCTTAAATATTCCAGAAAAGAATATTGATAACATTGAGAGGCATCTGGTCACAGGCATATGTATTTTAAGTAACTTGATTCATGTGCTGAGAAACTTCCGAGAAGGCCAACATGTGATTCATATCTAAAGGCTCTCTTTCCTAAATATCTAGTAGAAATTGACATGAATATTACAATTTATATTAAACAAGTGTTTACTATTTTAAGCATTATAGTTGACATGCTATTTAGAAAGCATGGTAGGGGCACCCTGGTGGTTCAGTCAGTTAAGCATCCAACTTCAGCTCAGATCATGATCTCACAATTTTTGAGTTCAAGCCCTGTTTTGGGCCTCTGTGCTGACAGCTCAGCGTTTGGAGCTTGCTTTGGATGCTGTGCCTCCCTCTCTCTCTGCCCCTCTCCTGCTCACATTCCATCTCTCTCTCTAATAAACAAACAGTAAAAAAAAAAAAAACTGAAAAATCATGGTAGAACAAAAGCATTTAAAAACCTGTTAGCATTTTATATATAATTGGCATTAACTCAAGATAGTATTTTTAGTGGTTTGGTATTCATTCATGTCAGTTATTTCAGAAGATGTTTAATTCATAGTTTATACATAATTTAATTCACTTGAATTAATTTCCAATCACTGGCATTGAGTAAAAATAGTATACATTGACTTAAATATATATATTAGTAATACAGTTATTGACATACGTATACAATTATGATTTTAAGTATTTGATATGGGTTCCTCATCTGTTAAATTACTTAATTTATTAATATTCAAAGGTATGTGTATGAACAACAAAGTTTTAAATAAGGTATTGAAAAGTCATAGACTTTTGGATTTTCTGTGGGGGGGGGGGATTGTTAGTACAAAAAAGTAGGGCAGATATCTTTATAACACAGAAGACTGCTAAACACATACCAGTGTTTGCTGGAATACCACCAAATGACACAGAAATCTCACTATCTCATAATGCACTCCACTCCATTATTGAATGGTCCAATATCAGAAAGAGAATCTTCATGTTAAAATGAAATTACAAAATATTTATATGCAGAAGTTACTTGGCTATAAAAATTATACTTGCATTACTTCTTCTTGATTTTCTTATTCTTAAGTGCCAGGCACCAGGTCAAACAATTACCAAATAGACACAAGAGTATGGGCCTTTTTACAATGCCCTGATTCCTCTACAAAAGGACCCAAAGCAATGCATGGGAAATCTCCCCAAAAGGAAAATGGCATGCAGTCTTTATTAGAATTTGTCTGACCCAAAATCACTGCCAAAAGATCTTCTTCCACAAAATTAGCAATTGGGGCAATACCAGGGAAGAAGGCCACTCAGTTCCTTGAATCCCTTGTTAATGTCCACTTGCCCCCCCTCCCTAAAATTGGAGATGCATTAGGGACAGTATTGGTATGTGTGGGGTAGATGGCTGTGTAGGCTAACAGCCAACATCAGTCCCAACTGATCAGTTGTTTTAGTAAGGCCTTGTCATGCCTTACTCATTCTTAAATATTTTCCATACTTTGTATAAACATCCTTAATGTCTTAACCCAAGACATCACTTAATTCAAGACAGAAGTAAGGAAGGAGTGTAAAAGAGATGTTTGGAGGATGAAAAAAATAACTCCTAAATGGCTCTCTTCTCTTGTTGCCACATTCAGAAACAAATTAGCCATCTCTTTTTTTAATAAGGAAAGAGCCTATTCTACTTAGAAAAGATTTTATTGGGGGGAGGAGCTATTGTTGAACTAGGACACAAATGTAATAATTTATAATATTAAAATAATGTTATGAATTTTTTACTGTAAATGTTATGTGTAATTTCTAGAAAGAAAATATGAAGTGAACTAATTAAGTTTAACTCAATATTCTATGACCCTTATAATTAGTTTTTATTGACTTACTAAGAATTACACTTTAACAGATTTTATGATAAAATGCTCATTTCATTTTAAAACAGAAACTGAATGCTGTCACAATTATTATTTATCAAAGTAGATAAAAATGAACTGACCCTGTAAGGTTTATTTTGTGAATGTGCATTTGTAATTATTTGGTTTAAAAAGTTCATTCCAGCAAGCAAAGTAGAGAGTTAATGGCTCCCATTTGTAAATAGGTGACATAACTTATTGTAATGCTCAATTATCTCTGGTCCATGAATTGTTCAATTATGCAAGCACTCATCTGCCAAAATAAATACTCATTAAGGTGAGCATCTATGCCAAAAATACAAATTTTCTGCATTTTGACTATGTATGTATACTGTAAACTCTAGAGAAATAGATTCACAGCACCAATTAAAAACCATGGAGTCTAGATATAATTTGAAAAAAATTAGATGTCCATTAAAGAGCAATGAAATGGGTTTGTTTAAAAAATGCCTAAAATTATCTTGTTAGATACGTTCCCTGATTGGAGAAAAATAAATGAAACCTCACATTGACATTCAAATCCTATTTTCTTTAAAAAGGAAAAATGGTCAAGGGTGAACGAAATAAGAATATCACTCAAGTCCTACGTTAGAATAATAAATAGCACACACACTCGCCCTGTAAGTTCTTCAAACTCTGCAGAAAAAAGAAGAGTTCATGCATCTCATTCAAACTTCAAAGCTACTTTCTCCTTTTTATGTTTAAACCAAAGCTTTCAAGAATGGAGGCCAGGTTTCCCTTACAATTTAAAATTCAAAGAGCACCACTTTGAAATTTAATAGAGCAGTGTTTGCTAAAGTAAACATTTTAGTCACAGTGCCGGCAGATGCCTCCGTGTATCCGCAGCCTTTTCTGTAGGTATTAAAGCCCTGCTTCGAACTACTGGAATGTCTATTCCCCAACAGTCATTGAAAAGATAGAGATTTCACGGAGTGCAGCATCCCACTTCGCCAAACAAAATGCACCTTTGGCGTTAAAGCAATTTTGAGACTTAGAAACTTCTGATGGCACTTTAAAAGTTGTGCTGCCGAAAAATCAAACAGGAACATTGAAAACGAGGATCCCAGATTCCTGTGAAAGGTTTTCACTACCCACCACCTCCGCCCCCCATCCACAACCATGGGCCTGGAGAAAAAGGCCCCTGAAGGGAGAGAGAGAAGTGAGTTAGACAAGCATTTATGGTGATCAACACGTGGTGTGAGAAGCCTTTTGTATTATTATAAAATGGGTTACTAACACTGCTCAGTGAAAGGCGCTGTTTCTTTTACAATGCATACCAAATCCAATTACGGAGAAAGAACGGTGGAAATTCTTTTCTTATTGAGAGCTAAACCAGCTTACTAAACCATGTAATTTTTTCCAGTAAGCCTAGAACATAAACATGTATATGTATTAAAAGGTTTTTCTCTATGCATTGGCTACTGTGTTATCAAACATCTTTTTTATTCTTGCAGAATATTTTCCTCTTGTTTTAAATTTCAATTATATTTCATTTAGAATAGATTTACACGGATCAAGAAATTGCAAAATTAATGATAGAACAACATGTAAATCCAGTGGTCTCACAAATGCATTAGAAAAATATTATTATCCTAACTTAAATTAGTTTGTCTTTGTCCATATAAACATACATTTCCAAATCAATATATTAATTTATAAAACTGTTAATAGTCAGATTTTTCCAAACAATAATTAGAATTCATTTCTCTACTTTTTAAGCCAAAATATATTTTGATAATGACCAATAAAAATACTATGTTTAGAAATATGTATCAGTATAAAATCCATGTATTTATTGAGAGTTAATAATTAGGAATAGGTAAACCTCTTTCAAATTTAAATTCAATTTTAATAAGGGAAATAAAAATAAGGTCCATGACTCTTACTTCTCAGTTACAAACACACATTGATCTCTAGAACTGTTAACTCCTTACAATCTATGGTATGTTTACATACATTGTATGTAATGACTCATATGAACTTTTTTCCAAATGAAATTCAATTAAAATAGAAACAAAAAAGGAGACCTATTTCTAAACATGCAAGAGGCAAATTCAAATGCATTCTTTTGTTTGTTGTGTTACGAGTTGACTATGTTTTCCCCCCTGGCACAAAAATCCTAGCATTGCAGTTTTCTGGCAACAAATGGCTGCTGGGGGTCACCAAATGTCTCTGATTTGCTACAGCGTTTAATCTTCCACAAAAGCTGTTTACTGCTTCATGTACACCGAACGCCAGGAACGTTATCCTTTAAATCATGCTTAGCTGCTAATTAATGGATGTATAAATGTCGAACAGCCAAGTCTTTAAAGCAGAGCCATGAGTGAGTACAGCAGACATTTTGCACATAACTAAAATAGAATTCTGATAAGCCCACAAACTCTGATTTTTCGACATAGCTATTGTTATGCTGTGTATCTAAACAAATTTAAGTGCATTTGAGAAATTTGCTTTAAAGCCATCTGAATCTGAAAACGTGTTAGGAGTGGTACAGGGTTCAGCAGTGCATTATTAGGTTACAGGGCTATATTTCTTTCTTGTGTTTCTCTTGGATGCATGCATTTTGGAAGCAAAACAAAGGCTGAGAATTCTGAATTTAATGCCCAGATTTGACATTATGTCACTGTGAGATTGTTGTCACCAAAATCCCTTAAACTTCCTTTTCTGAAACAAATAAAAATTACTTTCAAAATATTTCTTTAATGTCTTTTTTCTTGATGTGGTCGGGCATCATCTGATAGAACACAAAATGTAACACAATCATCTGGGAAATTATACTGTATTTTACATGGATTGAGCATGTCTGGCATTATATGATAATATATGAGATGTATAGTACATGTCTGGTACCAGAGTAAGCTCTTTTATACTCATAATTTCTCATAGTCCTACTAACCATGCTCCCTACTATAAGAGAGGTATTAATATCTTTATACCCAGATGAGAATAAGTGGGTTAGAAACTAAGAAACTTGCTCTGGGTTTCACAGCTTGCAAAGAGCTAAGCTCAGAACTAGACTCAAACTGAACACTGGCTGACACCAAGTCGTTATGCCATTAACTACTATAATATGTTACTCTCCCATTAGTCTTGACTTTACAAAAATGTTAATATTTTAGCAAGTTTTTGTATCACAAGAAAACTTCTAGGGAATAAAGAAAAACTAACCCCAGGATAGCAAAGGAAGGGACAAAATATGATTAAGCAGACAATAAAGAATGACAGAAAAAAACAGTTGAAGGGGATGACTCCAACTTTCCAAAGTAATGCCAGAAATCTTGATTACCCCCCTATTTTAAGAATGCTCTTCAAATCCAGGGAAAGCAACAGACAAAATACAGAGGGTCACTCTCTATCCACGTGTGATGGGAGAACAGACTCTGATCATAAACATCGACGGACATTCCACCTGTAACATTTCTTAATTCTTTGTCTGTAGGAATGCTCATTTCCTTCTCAGAGCTTTCATCTCCTTAATCTTCAAACAAGGCTTATAAAATTATTGTGGAAATTCCCTAGCATACATCTGCTAAATAAATGAAAACTAATGGTTTAGAATCAAAAATTCTGTTTTCAAGTCTAGCTATGCCATGGATTAGTGATGTGATCTTAAGCAAGTTATTTAAGTGCTCTTTCTGAACCACAGAAAGGCTTAATAATACTCATTTTATAGGTTGCTGTTAGGATTCAGTGACATAAGGTTTACAAAATATTCCATAACACAGAAAGGTCTTTAACCATTATTGTTCCTTGTTCTTTGATCTTCTTCCCCTCACCATCCCACATGTCTTCCTGGTCTTCTTAGTTACCAGGCATCCCACAGCTGGCCTTCACAAAGTGCCCTGTTTTCCAAAATTATATATATGATAATTCTCAGGCCCTTAATGCAATGAGTGTAACCTAGTCATGCAAAGAACTTTTGTTTTTTACCTCGAATTTATTAAGAAAAACTTCAGCCAGGGGTGCAAATAAAATGAAAACAAAATGAAGAAGCTGAGAGAAGGGGGCTGTAGTGAAAGCAAGCGTGTTCTGCAAGAACATGAAATGCACCAGCCTGATAGGTCAGTGAGAGACAAAGAGCCTCCATCCCCCATGCAGTCCTCACTCATTCTCTGCATCTCACTGTGTCTCAAACCAAGAAAGAAGTCTGATAAATGACAGTGAGAAAGGACCCACATCTGAAGATAGCACTTAGCAGAGGCACTTCTAGCTGTAACAATGTGTGAACTGGTGTGTGTGTGTTGTGAGTTTGTGTGTATGTGTGTGGTGAGTCTGTGCTATGTTGCAACAGGATTAGCTTTATCTGTGTGAGTTCATTTGGCCAGAACAGCAGTCTTTTTACATATAAACAGGTTATAAGGGGGTGTTTCATTTGAAATCACACATTAAATTTGAATAGGAACTTTGAAAGTTTTTTGAAAAATATGCAGCAAACAACCACAAACAAATTTACATGATTAAAATAGGAACTTTAGAATAGATAGTGGCTTAGAAATCATCTAGTACAAGGCACGTCCAGGTAAGGACAGGTAATCTTCCATGAGTTGTGCTTAAAATTTCCAGGAATGGGGAATTTGTGATTCCATCACAAGATTAGTTCCAATGTACAAATCAACTGACAATTATTTATCCTGAGATAAATTTTGCCTCCCCAGAATATGAGTTTGATTTCAGTTATCTCTGAAACAACTCAGGGATGAATCCCTTTCTTGTTCCTGATAATGTTTCATACATTTTAGGACAGATGCCACTCTCCATTTAACCTTTTCTTTCTAAGCATTTCTTTCAACAATTTATTAAGTGGGCATTCCTAAATTATTTACATATACTGTTACTGATACTCTAGACACATTTCTAGCTTATAAATATATACATGTATGGGGGAACAGAATCAACATAACATTTACTATTTGGACTCATCAGTGCAGCTGCCAGAGGTACCATTCTAGCCCGTAATGGGGCACCAGACTTCTATGAACCCAGGGTAAAATTTCTTAAGCTTCATCACCAGACAAATAACACTCTTGAGTTGTATGGATTTTGTCATCAGATAAAAACTTCAGTTGTTTTTCACATGAACTGGGGCTTGCTAGGACTCCCATATCTAGTTTTCATGCAACTGAAATTTGTATGGAATCCCAAACTTATCTTGAAAAGAAGAAACAACAAAAAGAACAAAGCTGGAGGTATCACAATTCCTGATTTCAAGATGTACTAAAAAGCTATAATAATTAACACAGTATGGTACTGGCACAAAAACAGACACAGAGATCAATAAAACGGAAGAGAACTCAAATATAAAACCACACTCATATGGTCAATTAATCTATGACAAAGGAGGCAAAAATATACAATTGGGAAAAGAAAGTCTCTTCAACAAATGGTGCTGGGAAAACTGGACAGCTACATGTAAAAGAATGAAGCTGAACCACTTTCTTACATCATACACAAAAATAAACTCAAAATGGATTAAAGATTTAAATGTGAGACCTGAAGCCATAAAATTCTTAGAGGACAACATAGGCAGTAATCTCTTAGACAACAGCCTTAGCAACATATTTATGAATACGTCTTCTCAGGCAGGAGAAACAAAAGCAAAAATAAAGTTGCAAGACTATGGCAAAATAAAAAAGTTTTGCACAGGGAAAAAAATCAACAAAATGAAAAGCAATCTACTGAATGGGAGAAGATACTTTCAAATGATACATTCAATAAGGAGTCAATATCCAAGATGTATAAAGAACTTATACAACTCAACACCAAAAAAAAAAAAAAAAAAAAAAAAAAAAAAAAAAAAACCTACACATAATCTGATTTTAAAATGGGCAGAAGATCTTGGAGCACCTAGGTGGTTTACTCGGTTAAGTGTCTGACTCTTGATTTTGGCTCAGGTCATGATATCACAGTTTGTGAGTTCAAGCCCCGCACTGGGCTCTGAGCTAACAGTGTAGTACTTGCTTGGAATTCTCTCTCTCCCTCTTTCTGCCCCTCCACTAGTTGTGCTCTAGCTGTCTCTTTTCCCTTCTCTTCTCTTCTCTCTCTCTCAAAATACATAAACATTTTTAAAAAGTGAAATAAAAATGGGCAGAAGATCTGAATAGACATTTTTCTCAAGAAGACATACAGATGGCCAAGAGACACATGAAAAAAAATGTTCGACATCACTAATCAGAGAAATGCAAAACAAGACGAAATAATACTTAAGTAAAAATGTCATTTGTTCTTTTAAAAAATAGTTCTCTAACATGCAGCTAGTCATTTAAGCTACAATCATAGTTTTCAAAAGATTATCCTTAAGGGATTTTAAATTTTATTCCTGCAATGAATCAATAGCATCATAACTTTTAAACATATCTATCATCAATAATAGGATAGTTTACGTTCTCCACTTTAGATGAGGTCTTATGGTCTTTGCTCAATAACATGGCACATGGAAAACGACGGACTCTCTTAACATTTAAATAACATGTCAGTTGCTTTTTAGTTCCCCAAAATAGAAAATTGAAGAAACATTACTTACAATGATAAACTGTGATAACTTTACAAAAATTTAGAAGTCCCCCATTCTGTCTCTGTACCTGGTAGGATGGCACCTTCCCCTTCCCTTGAAGTTCGGTATAGTCACATACTGGGCTCTGGCTGATAAATGATAATGGAAGTGATTGCATTTCTAGGCAGAAGTCTTTAATTAAGAGCCAAGGTGCAACTCACCACATGCATTCCCCCACCTATCCAGTAATGCTCTAAATGTTGGATACATCATCAACCTGGATAATTGAGACATATCCCCAGGCAAGCCATGATGGACCTGTGTACAAATAAACCTTATCATTTTGTACGATATTGTTTTTAATATTATTCATTACCTTAGCATGACCTAGCCTATTCTAAAACATAAATAATTACATCCTGAGTATTTGGGGGAAAAAAGTTTCTTCTTGCCTCCCGTCAGCAGCCTCCACTCTCAGCGGTTGTCCCTGGTTCTCACCACACTGTTACAGAGATTAGATGTGGTATGACAACAGAGTTTTGTAAAGATACTAAGTTCGCCCTTAAGAATATCTGCTTGTTGGGGTTCCTGGGTGGCTCAGTTAGTTAATCATCCCACTTTGGTTCAGGTCATGATCTCATGGTTTGTGAGTTTGAACCCTGCATCGGGCTCTGTGCTGACAGCTTGGCGCCTGAAGCCTGCTTCGGATTCTGTGTCTCCCTTTCTTTTTGGCCCTCCCCCACTCATGCTCTGTCTCTCTCTCTCTCAAGAATAAATAAACATAAAAAAAAGTTTGTTAAATATCTTCTTGTTCATTTTAGATAAGTGGAGCATACTTTTTATTGGAAAGGCTCTTCCAGAGTAGTTGCAAACTGAGGTGAGTGTTCAGAGAAGGGACTACATTTCTACATATTAGATAATATACATTAAATTAATCCAAAAAGACTCATTTCAAACACCAGAGAAGTTCAACTTCTCTTTCATCTCAGAATTTCTCTGGTATCAGAACTTAGGCCTGAAGACAAGGCTGGAGAGGTAGTTGGCCACATATTCTACATTAAAGACTCTCTGGTATGCTTTTCATTGTGGATTCTGATGTCTTCCCTATTCATGCCAGATGGTGCCTTATTTCATGATTACACATCGAAGCAAAAGTCACATGTCAGTCACTGTATAAGTACTGTGCTTTGAGTTGTTTTTGCTATTTTGATGACATGTATGCACTGACCAACCCATGTTGGACTGTCTCATTTCTCCTAATCAGGCATAAAATTGCACAAATAATAAATCTTGCAAGTTGAAAAGTTACTGCACCGAAGAGACCTATGTTTTCTGCCCTCTTAAGATGTAGCCTGTGGATGCATTTTTTAGCAGAAAGAGTATTAAAATGTTCTTTTTTATGCTTGTTTCTTGTTTATTACATCTGCTTCCACTGTAATTTTGGTACACTTCCTTCACCTCTATCTTCTGTATGTTAGTTTACTTCTGAGACTTTGCCCTGTTTGAAATAAATGTGTGTGTGTATATCTGGTGTCTATGTATTCCCTGGATCTGGGCAATTTTTTATGCACATGTCTTTAGTTCTGATCTCAACCTCTTCCTTGACATACTCAGTTCTGGAGCAAAGTTGGGATGTTCTTTTAAAATATATGAGAACCTACTTTGTGCCAACCACTGAGCTAGACTCTGGCATCCAGATACGAGTAACACAATAACCTTAGTAAGAGAGGAACAATTCAACATATAGTTACATTGAGATTTTGTTATGATCAGCATGCAGCATGTGGCATTAAAATAATTATGTTCACTGTTCTGAGAGAGCACAGAACTGTCAAAGGGGCAGGATAGCAATTGAATATGTGTCCTATAGGATAGAAAGTACTTGGCCTGGTTACCTAAAGTGCTGAGTTAAAAAAAAATGTATATAGACATATACACATATGGTATATATATTATACACATATACTGCATATATGTATATACAATACACACACACACACACACACACTGTTAATGGAGCCATAGGCCTGGCAAATGTCTAAGTGCAATTTATTTCATAATTACCACTAAGCACTTACTAACATACAGAAGAGAATGCGAAATTTATGATTATGAGTAGCAAAAATTAGCTTGGACAGATTAATTATCTGTGCATCTATATTCTCTTCCTCATCTATCCATCCTTCCAGAAACATATTAGTCACCATTCACACAATAGGACATCAATTATTCCTTTTGTGGGGCTTTTCTTAATGCTTTACAAAAAAAATTTTGAAAAAACAAAATAATATACCTGATAAACATATCAAGCTTTCACCTTTCATCTTTTTTTCCTAAAAATTTTTAGGCGACTTAGTAATTTTTTTCTAATTCAAATATGTATTATTTTCCTAAAATATGTGTATAGATAAGTTGTCTTTAAAGTAGAGAACATTTAAATGTAGAATATTTATGGAAATGTCAGAACAATTTCCTGATGAGTAGCTGGGCTTTGACAAAAAAGGACTTTCCTCACATTGCAGAATCCAAAAGTGTGAATGAGTTGGAGCCTTGATATGGAGGCTATCTCTTATCTAATAAATTTATTCCATGAAAATACACAAAACAAATACCTACCAAAATAATACTTTCAATAATAGCATCATTTGATATAAAATTTCCGACTCTGATCTCAAAACTCTAATATACTGAGAAAAAAATGTGTATGCTCTAAAAAAAATAAATCATTTAAATTATTCTGTTAATATTATGGCATGATAATTATTAGAATTTATAGTAAAAACATAATATATAAATTGGTGTATTCATACTTAGGTGGCATATAGAATATTTGTTAATATCTTTTGCTTAAAATAATTTCATTATTTTAACTTAGCAGACTGATCAATTTCTCTATTCTCAAACACATGTATTTAATATCTGAAAACAGGTGAAAGAATATTCACAGATATTCAGTTTCCGTACCAGGAATGAAATCCAACTATTTTTTCATTACACTCAAAGGACTGCATGCTAATAAACTTATTGAAGAAATAAATCTTCAGATGCAAATGACTTTAATTTGCTGAACATACTGAATTTGCTAATATTTTACAGTATAGAATCTTGATGAAATTTAGCCAAAGTTTTCCATTTTCACTGGTCTTCTTTCTCATAGTAAAAAAAAAAGATCATTAAAGTTATGTTTCAGATTCTGTAAATCTTAACTGCTCCCTCAAATAGAGCTCCAATAAACCTACTCAGATTAATCTCCTGTTGTTATTTGACGAATAACGATGTGTATTTTTTATTTCTCTATGATTAATAGAATATTAGCAAACATCATCAATCTTACACTTTCTAGTATTTATAAGATAAAGCCACAGCAAAATATTATGGCCTTTAAAAATCAATTTGCCTCTTTGTTCTGGGTGTAGTTACTTTATGCAATTAAATCATAGAAAATTTATTATTAAAGGACAGTCGATTTGTCAGTTATTTTCGGTCTGGTCTGTACACTGTTGTTTTGTATTTTTATGTAATGATGGTAACTCATTTCTGTTTTCTCTTTCTTATTATAAAAATCTTATTGTGGTTAAGAATCCTACTGTATACAACCTTCATGTATTTGATATGTCTGTTATTTCTTCCCAGCAGAAGACATTTTCACTAAAATTTAAATGCTGACTGACCCTCCTTCCCTCCTTCCCTCTTTCCTTTAAGTAGACTTCACACCCAACATGGGGTTTGAACTGATGACCCAGATATCAAAAGTCAGATGCTCTACTGACTGAACCAGCCAGGTGCCCCAAGGCTGATTTTTCTTAAAGTTAGGCTCTGTTAAGAAGAAACACATATTTAGGCATTGGATACTGCTATTTCTTTCTTTCTTTCACAATATAATAAGCTTTTAAATAAGATCAAGCTTCAGAATACTTCATGTTTCCCAGAATAGATATGTTGTTCCCAGCTGTTAAGGATGCAAGGTTATTATATAAGTATTTGTTGTTATTGTGTACATTTAAGTGAATATTCATATTTAACTTCAATATTGCCCTTCCTAAAGTAGGAGGAAAATGGGTCTACTGTGATTGATAGGATTATGATTTGGAAATGCACAGAAGAAATGAAAGCAAGTGTTTAGCTTGTGAGAGACGTGTAATAGATTAATTGAAGAAAGGTATCAAGATATGGACCAAAACAAATTTGTATTTTTTAAGTGGTTTAGTTCTTTGCTGGAGCACAATATAGGCAGAAAGTTTAGTGTTTTGTATTAGCTTGAGATTGTTTGAACTTTTGGGGAGTCTTAGGAAAGAGTAAGCTCAGTAGATATAAAGCACTGGGTAAAAAAATGTATGCTGAAAAAGAGAAGTAACACATAAAGTACTAATGATAACATTCACCATTTACTGAGTATCTTCTCTGTGCCAGGCACTGCTGGGCACTCTGCATGCTATCTCTAATCTTCTTAACACCTTGAAATGACAATTAGCTCCATTTTACAGATGAGGAGAAAAAATTTAAAGACGCTAAATAACTGACTATGTGATCGAGTTGATGAGCTTTAGTAGTTAGGTCTAACTGACTCTAAAAAATTTGTTACTTTGATAACAGTAAGCTGGAGAATTACAAACACCTGCCGAGGCTGAAGACAACGGCGGCAGCACATGTGTCTATTCACTCAGTATCCTGCCTGCACCTCCTGGGATCACTGAAACAATATTAACTTATAACATTCCTCCATTAGTTTCATATTTATTTGTTAAATCATGAGTCTCAATTTTAGGTTTACAATATAATGGAAATCGAATGCTACCAATTCACTTTCTTTATTACCTGCTGAATTACATTGTATGGAAATAGATAATAATGCCTCGGGATCCCATAAGACGTAAGAACATTCCTTTGATTACTAACTGTAGCAGACTAAAAATGCCCCCACAAAAAACTTTCTTCCCTCAATAATAGAATCCTGACATTTTAGCTGGAGAGACAGTCACACAGAACTTACTCCCCTACAACTGTTAGAGCCATGTCCAGCCAATGGCAAGTGGTAAAACATAATGAGTTCAATTTCGATATTTTGCTCATTCAAGAAGGGGACTGGTCCTATTCGATTTCTGTTTCTCACTACATGGAATGAAATTACAGGGAGCCATCTCAGATCACATAGACCTAGGCAACATTTTAGCAATGTTAGTACATCAGTATCTTGCTCTGTGGAAAATGGAGTTGGTATTAAACAAAAGACAGGTATTGGGTATTTTGAATAAACTCAAAAGTATGCAGAGCTAGTGGTTGACCATGAACATGAATTTGTAAAAGGATGGAAATATCCAGAACAAAGTGTGTAAAGAAATTATGAGGTGAAAGTGTTGGGTAGACACAATTATCATACAGAATATTTGGTAGATTTAGAGGGAAATAGGAACCAAATGTAAATACCAATGGAAGTGATATAAAATTATTAATACCAGCAATGTGGAGGAACAAAAAATTATTTGGCTAAGAATATAAGCATTTCTTAGAAGTAGGGGCTTTTACTAAAGACTGGATGTGCAACAATTTCAAAATATCAGGGAAGAACTGAAAACATAACCATTCCATCTACTAATATCCTCAAATATATACTGTTGAAAATAAAGTACCTCCTCCCCCGCCCCCATGAGGAAGAAAGTAAAATTACAATATCAAGCCAGGAGAATTTGAGGATATGATTTAAGAGCAAAAGATGAGAAGGAGGGGAAGGATATGAGTGAAGAGTGGAATGTTAGAATAATGGAAATTTGCTCGGACAGGCTAAAATAAAATGGTAATTACTCTTAGAAAAAGATAATGTTAAAGATCAGGATGAGAATTTATGAAAGACTAAGGATTGTTACTTGAAGATGTGCACCAGAATCTGAAGATTAAGAACATCAACAATTTTCCCCTTACTCCTGTGGGCTGAATTGTGCCTCCCAAATTCATATATTAAAGCCCCAACCTCTAATGTAATGGTGTTTGGAAATGGAGTCTTTGAGAGACAATTCAGTTTAGATGAGGTCTTGAAGATGGGGTCTTCATGATGGCATTATTCCCCTCGTACGAAGAGACTCCAGAGAGTTTTCTTTTTTCCCCACCATGTGAGGACGCAGCAAGAAGGTGGCCATCTGCAAGCCTGGAAGAGAGCTCTGTGAGACTAGCCAGGGCCTTGTGATCCAGAACTTTGAGAAATAAATTTCTCTCATTTAAACTAGTCAGTCTATGACATTTTATTTCAGAAGCCCCAGCTGACCAAGGCATTTATTGTATAACTTTTCTATGCTATGTAACAAACGGCCACAAATTCAGCAGTGTAAAAACAATATGAGTTTTATTTCACAGTTTCAATTGATCTAACATTTGTGTGAATTAATTGAGTCCTCTGCTCAGGGTCCTACCTAGCTGAAATTAAAATGTTGATCAAGCCTGTAATCTTATCTGAGCCTTGGGGTACTTTTCCAAGGTCATCTAGGTTGTTGGCGCAATTCAATTCTGTACTTTCAGGTGTAAGACTGAGGTTCCCATTTTGTTGCTGGATCTTAACCAGGGACCACTTTCAGCAGCTACAGACTACCCTCAGGAGTTAGCCATGTGGCCTCTCCCAGCAAACAGATTACTTCTTCAAAGTCAACAGGAATCTCTCTCCAGCCAGCTACAACAAAATTGTATATAACACAATATAACCACAGGAATAACTATCATCTTAACTTGGCCTTATAATGTAACCTAATCAGGGAAATGACTGTGCCGTCTAGTTCACAAGTCCCACCTGTACTCAGAGAGAGGGATTATAGGGAGCATGTACACTGGGAAGTTGGGATTTTTAGAGTGATTTTAGAATTCTGCCTACTATACTGATTAAGTAGGTCTCAGTAAATTTTGTTCCCCAAGATTAACACAACAATATCCGATACCATGTGCTCTTTCTCAGTATGATCTTCCCTTAATAGAAGTGAAGTGTATTTTTCCTGTTTTTGAATCTGAGGAGAATGGAGAGCCCAGGCAATAGCCTTGGCTGGGCTCTCACCCAGCAGCCAGTACCAAATGCCATCCATGTTATAAAGCCATTTTGGACCCTCTAGTTATCTCACTACCTGTGTGAAGCAAAAGAATAGACGGTCAACCCATAGAATATTTTTAAAAATAACAAGAAGTTGATATTTTGGGCCAGTTGTTGATGTTGTTTTGAGTGTTTGTGGCAGGAGTAACCAAACATAGATAAAAGTAGGTAAGAAGAGGTTGGGTAGGGGGATAATCTGATAGGGTAAGAAAGTGAATGCGTGTGTATGTATGTATGTGTGTGTGTGTGTGTGTGTGTGTGTGTGTATATATATATATATTCAGATATATTTATGAATAATCAGGGTGACCATATCATTTTAATATGCAAAAAGGGGTATTTTTGAAAGAAGCAGAATAAACATTTCTTCAAGATAACCTATAATAAGATGGTGTAGGCTTAATGAAGGGGAAAAGACATATTCAGTGAGGGTGGTTTAATTATATTTTGTTTAAATGAGAAAGTTAACAAACAAGTCCATTAGAGCAAGCGACAGTTTGTACATACCAAAAAAAAAAAAAAAAAAAAAAGAAGTATACTGCTAAAGAGCATATGATTATTCCACAGGGATTTGAAGGCTACTTAAGTGCTGGTTAAAGTTTACCAGAATATTCCAATACAAGAACTATCACTAAAACACCAGCTGTTAAAGAGTTTGGTAAATCTTTTGAGGCTAAGAGAGGTTTTAACTAGAAACACAGAAAAATCTATTTCTTTTTCCCTGAACAACAGAGCACCTAGGAGTGGACCCCAGAGGACCATTTGTAGCAAAGCTTCAGCATAGTCCTTTTCACTAATAGATAAGCACAGAGCTGAGCTTACTTTATGAAACTTTTTTTTAACTATGGCTATTTTTAACTTGAGTAAAATAAAATTATAAATGAAAGTTAAGAGTAATGTCCTTGATTTGACCATAGTGGAAGTAAATGATATGTATGAATTGATATGTGTGCTAAAGATTTCAGAGTTCACAGGTAGAGATGGAGACTAAGTGGTTTTTAGAGATTTTAAAGAAATTGGTAATGTTTATTAGAGATGTTCTTGAATAAAGCTTTACACTGTTCTGAATCATTTCCCTCTCACTGGCTTCATAAATATCTGAAACTTCATTATTTTTAGAATTTCAGACTAAATATTAGAAGAATTATTAATTCAGTTGTTCCACTGGTAGCTATCCAGCTTGATTATATTTGTCTGGTCAAAGGATGTAAGTGAAAGATGACAGAGAGTTGAAGTCTAAAGAATGGGGTTCTAGAATCAGATCTTTTACTATTAGTGTTACCTTCAATTAGCATTTAAAATGCAGACATGCAGGTTCTGTTGTTAGCAAACTTATGTTAAAATTGACAAAAAACAAAAACAAAATCAAAACAGAAGTTTTAGTAAAGTACAGGAATTTTCTCAATTCCTGAGAACTTGACAATCACTGCATTTCAGAAATGCCTGCCAAGGCCACTATGAACCTTGACATCAATGGTAAATATTCCACTTTGAAATCTTAAATTTCACTGCTAACACTATCACCTCTTGTCCTTCCAGGATTTTCTTTTTTAGTTTTTGTTAAGTTTATTTATTGGGGGAGAGAAAGAGCTCACACAAGCACATATGTGGAAGTAGCAGAGAGAGAGGGAGAAAAAAAGAGAGAATCCCAAGCAGGCTCTGCACTATCACTGCAGAGCCCAACATGGGTCTCAAACTCACAAAACTGGAGATAATGACCTGAATTGAAATCAAGAGTTGGATGGTTAATGGACTGAGCCTCCCAGGTACCTCAGCTTTCAGGCTTTTCAATCCCATATACCCCAGCAATTGCACTTCGATCATTAAAACCACCAGTCCCTTGATTTGTCTTTCTTCACACATTACATAACCAGAGACTTATTTTTTCCTACTGAATCAAGTTTCTTTGTTGCACTATCTTAACTCTTTCCTCTCTACACTCATTTGCTTTTGCCAAATCTTTAACCAAATCTCAACTTTATTATCTTCACTGAAATTCTTTATTTCTACAGACTTTCTGACAACAAGAGTTTCTTGACAACAAGGTGCTGGGGCACCTGGGTGGCTCAGTCAGTTGAGCGTCCAACTTCGGCTCAGGTCATGATCTCAGTTTGTGAGTTTGAGCCCCATGTTGGGCTCTGTGCTGACAGCTCAAAGCCTGGAGCTTGCTTCTGATTCTGTGTCTCCCTCTCTCTCTGCCCCTCCCCCACTCATGCTCTGTCTCTGTCTCAGAAATAAACAAACATTAAAAAAAGTTTTTTTAAAAAGAGTAAAGTGTGGTATTTTTACCATGTAAATCCTGTTCTCAATGTCCTTTCAATTTGGAACATAAATGTCAGTGATAAAACTTCTCTTATCATATTTTTTTTTCAAATTTCTTGATGGCTAATGAAAAATTTTACTTTCCTCCTTAAGCCTACTGACTTATTATAGGCACTGGTTTAGGAATAATTTTTTAAGCATTTTTGAGATGGATCCAAAATCATAGTGATACCTACTTCATTGGAATGGCCCCTTCCATTTCCAGAGGTTAAACATAAAGGCACTGAGAGTTTATGAGGACCAGCAGCAGATATCTAACCTGAAGAAGATCAAACCAATTCTCTAATTCTGTCATACAGGGATTTGGAATTGGGATAGCAATTTAATATATAGGTGTTTAAAATTACAACAAGTGAATTCAGAAACTATATTCCTTTATCTGGATTAAGGAAGAGAAAGAGCTGATTTTACACTCAGCATACATGGAAAAACAGGGACATAGAAATTAAAAACTTTGTGCTCAATATCTTTCCAGTTCTTGGTCCTATGCTTGATGCACCCAGGTTGCCCTTCTACCAGCTGAATTCTGGTTTGTTTTCTCGGAAATATTCCTTTTTATTTATCTAAGTTAATTGCAATTAGTTTCTCCCAAGCATAAATAAAAGTTTTTAATATTTATTTATTTTACTTCTTCAGCCTTATTGAGATATTAAGATATAATTGACAAATAAATTTATAAGATATTTAAAGCACACATTATGACTTGACACATATGTGTTGTAAAAGAATTTCTCCCATCAAATAAATAAACATTCTTAAATAAAAACACATGTGCTTCTTGAAAAGGCCAACATTTGGGGCACCTGGGTGGCTCAGTCGGTTAAGCATCTGACTCCAGATCAGGTCATGATCTCGCGGTCCGTGAGTTCGAGCCCCCATCAGGCTCTGTGCTGACAGCTCAGAGCCTGGAGCCTGTTTCAGATTCTGTGTCTCCCTCTCTCTCTGACCCTCCCCCATTCATGCTGTCTCTCCCTGTCTCAAAAATAAATAAACGCTAAAAAAAAATTTTTAAAAAGCCAATATTTGAATATGTGCCATTCAGAAGGCATTGACAAGTTCTGTTATAGATAGGTATCTTTTCAGATTAGTGTTTTTGTTTATTTGAGTAAATACCTAATATCGGAATTATTGGATTGTATGGAGGAAGGTCTGTGCTATTTTCCCCAGTGGTTACATGAATTTACATTACCACAGTAGTGTACGAGGGTTCTCTTTTCTCCACATCCTTGCCAACACTTGTTATTTCTTGTCTTTTAAAAAAAAAATTCTTGTCTTTTTGACATTAGTCATTCTGACTGGTATGAGATGAATCTCACTGGGGTTTTGATTTGCACTTCCCTGACGATTAGTGATGTTGAGCATCTACCTTTTCATGTGTGTTGGCCATTTGTATGTTTTCTTTGCAAAATGTTTTTTCAGCTCCTTTGCCCATTTTTTAATCAGATTGTTTTGTTGCTGTTGAGTTGTATAAATCATCTATATATTTTGGATATTAACCCATTATTGGATATATCATTTGCAAATATCTTCTCATATTCAGTAGGTTGCCTGTTCATTTGTTGGTGGTTCCTTTCGCTGTGCAAAAGCTTTTCATTTTGGTGTTTTCCCAATAGTTTATATTTGCTTTTGTTTCCTTTGCCTAAGGAGACATAGCCATAAATGTTGCTAAGGTTGGTATTAGAGATTACTGCCTAGGTTTTCTTCCAGAACTTTTATGGTTTCAGGTTTCTTTATAGGCCTTCAATATATGTTTAGTTTATTTATGTGTATGGTGTAAGAAAGTGATCCAGTTTCACTCTTTTACGTGTACCTGCCCAGTTTTCCTAGCACCATTTGTTAAAGAGACTGTCTTCCCCATTGTATGTTCTTGCCTCCTTTGTTGTAGATTAATTGACCATGTAAGTGTGGGTTTATTTCTGGGCTCTCTACTGATTTATGTAACTATTTTTGTGCCAGTAACGTACTGTTTTGATTACTACAACTTCGTGGTGTATCTTAAAATCTAGGATTGTGATACCTCCCACTTAGTACTTCTTTCTCAGGTTTCTCTATTGGAGGTCTTTTGTGGTTCAATAGAAATTCTAGGATTATTTGTTCTAGTTCTGTGAACAATGCTATTGGTATTTCAATAGGAATTGCACTGAATCTGTAGATTACTTTGGGTAGTATGGACATTTTAACAATATTAATTCTTCCAATCCATGAGCATGGGATATTTTTCCATTTGTGTTGTCTTCAATTTCTTTCACCAAAATCCTATGCTTTTCAGAGTACAGGTCTTTCACCTCCTGAGTAAAATTTATTTAAATGTTAAATAACTTTAAATTAAATTTATTTGTAGGCATTTTGATCTTTTTGGTATAATTGTGAATGGGACTGTTTTCTTAATATCTCTTCCTGGTACTTCATTATTGGTGTATAGAAATGTAACAAACAGATTTCTGTGTATTAATTTTGTTTCCTGCAACTTTAGTGAATTTATTAGTTCTAATAGTGTTTTGGTGAAATCTTTAATAGTATCATAGAATCAGTAAATAATGACCATTTTACTTTTTCTCTATCAATTTGGATGCCTTTTATTTCTTTTTCTTGTCTGACTACTGTGGCTAGGACTTCCAGTAGTATGTTGAATAAAAGTGGTGAGATGGCATTTTTGTATTATTCCTAATCCTACAGAAAAGCTTTCAGGTTTTACCATTGAGCATGATGTTAGCTATAGGTTTGTGTATATAGCCTTTATTATGTTGAAGTATGGTCCACCTAAAACCACTTTGTTGAGAGTTTTTATAATGAATTGGTGTTATATTTTGTCAAATGCTTTTTCTGCATCTATTTAGATGACTAGTTTTTATTCTTCCTCTTCTTGATGTGATGTATCACGTTGGTTGATTTGTCAATACTGAACCACTTTTGCATCGTTGGAATAAATCCCAGTTGACTATAGTGAACGATCTTTTCATCGTATTGTTGAACTTGGTTTGCTAATATTTTTGTTGAGGCTTTTTGTATCTATGTTCATCAAGCGTATTGGCCCATAGTTTTATTTTTATTGTAGTGTCTTTGCCTGGCTTTTGTATCTGTGTAATGCTAGCCTGGTTGAATTTGGAAGTTTTCCTTCATCTTCTAATTTTTTTGGAATAGTTTGAGAATGAGTACTAACTCTTCTCTAAATGTTTGGTGGAATTTACTTATGAAGCCATGTGATACTAGACTTTTGTTTGTTGACAGGTTTTTTATTACCAATTCAATTTTTTACTCATAATAGTTTGGTTCAAATTTTCTATTTCTTCCTATTCAATTTTGGAACCATTTGTTCTAGTTGTCCAATTTGTTGGCACATATTATTTAATAGTATTCTATTTATATTTATATGATGTTTGTTGTCTCTGCTCCATCTCTGAGTTTTTTTTTTTTTTTGATAAATCTGGCTATGATTTATCAATTTTGCTTATCTTTCAAAGAACTAGTTCTTGCTCTCATGATCTTTTCTATTTTGTTTTTTAGTCTCTATTTCATTTATTTCTGCTCTAATATTTATTATTTCCTTCCTTCTAAACTTGGACTTTGTTCTTTTTCTAGTTCCTTTAGATATAAGGTTAGAAGAGTTGAGATTTTTCTTATTTCTTGAGGCGGACTTGTATCACTATAAATGTCCCTTTTAGAATTGCTTTTTCTCCATCTCAAGAGTTTGGGCTGTTGTGTTTTCATTTCCATTTGTCTCAAAGTATTTTTTTATTTCCACCTTTAGTCCATATGTGTCTTTGGATCGTGAGTCTCTTGCAGGCAGCATATAAATAGGCATTACATTGGTAATGAACTCCAACTTTTGTCTGGGAAACTCTTTCTTTCTTTCAATTCTGAATGATAACCTCGCGAGGTAGAGTGTTCTTGGTTGTAGTTTTTTTTTTTTTCCTTTAAGCACTCTGAAGGCCTCTACCTTCTGCCTGCAAAGTTTCTGTTGAAAAATAAGCTGGTAAACTTATGGGGTTTCCTTTGTATGTAACTATTCTGTTTTGTCTCGCTGCTTTTTAGATTATTCCTTTATCTTTATTGTTTATCATTTTAATAATATTTCTTGGTGTGGACCCCCTTGGATTCATCTTCTTATTGACTCTCTGTATTTCCTATACCTGGATGCCTGTTTCTTTCCTTAGATTAGGGAGGTTTTTGGCTTTTATCTCTCAAGTATGTTTGTTTTCTCTCGCCCCACCCCACCCCAAGCTTTCCGGTAATCTCTATAATGTGGAATTTACTAAGCTTGATGATACTGCAGAGTTCCCTTAGCCTATTCTCATTTTTTTCTTGTTTGCTGTTCAGCTTCATTGTTTTCCATTTCCTGTCTTCTAGATCACTGAAATACTCTTCATCTTCTTATCTGCTGTCAATTCCCTCTAGTATGTTTCAGTCATTTTATTTGTCATTTTTGACTGGATCTTTGTTGAAGTTCCCAGTGAGTTCATCCACTCTTTCCGCAAGTGCAGTGAATATCTTTACAACCATTACTTTGAACTCTTTATCAAGCATATTGCTTATTTCATTTAGCTCTTTTTCTGTGGTTTTGTCTTATTCTTTCATTTGGGATATATCCCTCTACTTATTTTGTCCAACTCTGTTTTTTTCTATGTGTTAGGTAGGCCGGCTATATCTCGTGGTCTTAAAAGTAGTGGCCTTGGGTAGAAAAGGCCCTGTGGTGCCTTAGAGTACAATCACCCCTGGTTATTAGAATCAGGTGTTCCAGGTGTGTCTCCTGTGTCAGCTGTATGCACACAGCTAGCCACAATTGCTGTGGTCACACTGATGGATGGGGCTGGCCTTCAGCCCAGCTAGCTGCAATGACCTGCTGTGCCTACTGTGGACACACTGGGCATGGTTTGCTCCCCATGCTATTGAGAGGCCAGGCTGCAGCTGCTGTGGCCTATTTGGTGGGTGGGACTGGCACTCAGCCTAGCTGCCTGTAATCAGCCTCTGCTACAGCTGCAGATGTACCTAATGGCAGTGTTTGCTGCCTGTGCAGCCAACAAAGAGGCCTGGCTGCAGGAACCATGTGTGTACAGGTGTGTGGGATTATCTTCCCCACTCTCCAGGGCAGGTGTCACTTTGGAGTGGCACCAATCCTGCCCAGGGCTACCTGTCAGATGTGGTGGAGCAGGAGCTGCTTGTGAGGAATGCCTAATAAGGCAGGAAGGTTGGGTATGGTGAGTTTGCCCACCACCACCAGGTTGGGACATGTGGTGCTTGCAAGGTAGATGGAGAGTGTTAGAACTGGCTTTTGCAAGCATCCAGCTATCTACACTGGAGAGAGGCAAGAAAATGGTGACTATCAGCACTGTTTTTATTCCTAGAGATATCTCCCTTTTCCTCCAGTACATGTTCTAAGATCAGTCAATAAGCCTCCTTCAATACACCCCAGGTGCTTTCAAACTACTGCTTTTGTGTTGTGTCTTAGACTAATTTATTTATCATGTTGGCTCTTTAAGGAGACAGACTAAGTTACCTACTACCCTCCAGCTCCGCTGGAGTGAAGCCTACTGATTTTCTAAACTCCTGGAATTAAGCTCTCCTGATTTTCTAAGCCAGATATTATAGGGACTCATGTTCTCAGTGATGGTCCCCAGGGCCAGGGTACCCCATGTGGGATTAATCCACTTGCTTCTCCATGCTTGTGTTGTCTTTTAGTTTGTGGTTAGTCACACTGGAAGACTGCCTCCCAATCACATCTCTGCCCCTCCTACCCTTTTCAATGCAGCCTTTCCACTAGGAATAACTGTGGAAGACTTGTTCTGCCGGTCTTCAGGTCATTTTCAGAGTTAGTTTCAATTGATGTAGTTGCTGCCTCAGTGTGTCCCTGGGAAGATGCTGAGCTTACATCTTCTCACTCCACCATCTTCCCCCTCTCTCAATTTTTTTCTTTTTTCAGCTTATTGTGCATGTGTGTGTGTGTGTGAGAGAGAGAGGGAGAGGGAGGGAGAGGGAGGGAGGGAGGGAGAGAGGGGGGGGGAGAGAGAGAGAGAGAGAGAGAGAGAGAAGGAGTAGAAGGAGTGTAAGCAGGGGAGGGGCAGAGAGAAAGAGAGAATCCCAAGCAGGCTCTAGGCTCAGTGTGGAGCCCTCATGACCTCAGTCTCATGACCATGAAATCATGAGGTCATGACCTGAGTTGAAATCAAGAGTCAACACTTAACCAACTGAGCCACCCAGGAGCCCCTGGTTCATTTTACCTTTTATTATTGTAGAGGAACCATTTTAATTCCTAATAATATATTCTCACTTAAAGTTTATTTTGTATGCTGAATTATAAGATACTAGCTCTTTATATATATATACATATATATGTATATATATACACATTTATATTCATATTTATTCATTTATATCCTGTTATAACCCAACTGTATCTGTACTTCTTTACGACTTAGAGTATTTACAGATTTTGTCTTGCTATCCATCTCATAATCATTGCCTTTTATTTGGTAAGTTGTTTTCCCATTTACATTTATTATTGCTATGTTTAATCGCATCCATGATATTTTGAATGAATGTGTTTCCAGTGTAGTTTCATATTTGTTTTGTTTTTTTTCCCAAGAATTCCAGTGATATTACTGGTCTTAAGATTTGTTTTTTGGAGGGGGGATAGCTTTTACTTTAGGAATTTCCCTAAACTTAGTTATCACAAATCTCCTGATGTTATGAGATAAAATGAATTCCCAAGAAAATCTCTCTCCCTGGTAATTCAACAGAGACATACATAAATACTTATTATTGTTTGGTGCTTAAAGACAGACTTTGTCTTTTCTTCATTTCTACTGAAATAGTAATCCTTTCAGGGTGTAGCTTTACATATGAAGTCTCAATTCCAGCTGCCACATCATTGTGTATAAAGGCATCACTCTTTGGGTCCCTGTGGGAATTTCTTCTCTCCAATCCCCAAATTGCTGAGACAAGCAGCCTCTCACACCCCAAGCAACTATGAATTCTCACTGTTTTTTGACACATGAAGATTTCTCTTTCTTTTCAGTAAGCTCAGCTCCATGTTTTATGTTATTGTATCAAGAGGGATTTAAATTATCATGCTCTGTCATTTCTAGAATTCAAAGTGTTTTTTTTAACTTAAGAAGTTAAAAACTTAACTTAAAGGCATAAAAAAAAATCATAGTAAATCATACTTAACCTATCTCCCGAATGAGTGGAGCTATCGAAACTTTTTTCCCCAAACTGCAATCTAAATATCTCATTGTTTCCATTCAATTATAAACCCCCTGATTCTATGGTACAATATTATTTATAACTGATCCAAAACTATATTTGCTGGTAATGAAATATTTGAAGTGACTGAATTTCTCTGGTTTTAATTAGATCACACTTTTTCCAGCAATGACACAAATTTAATAAATGACTTAGCAAAATCACCATTTACTTCTCAGCTTAGAGGTGCACCAAACAAAAACACAGATATTTCATTGCCTGCTGGACAAGCCACCTTCCAGAGACTAGACATTTTCTCAGATACCTTTAAAAATCTAGAGACAGCCTCTGTTAAAAAATCCCAAATGATGTGCTTTCTTCTGCAACATTTCTACTCAGTAGGAATTTGTCACTCTTTACACTGTCAAATTTAAATACAAAAGAATAGAAACTTTAATCCAATTCTTAATCCTTCAAAACTGCCCAAGGAGGAAAAAGAATCCTTTTAAACCAGGGTATAATAATTTTCACTCACTTCTGCAATAGGAATAGAGCACAAATTAGACATAAAAAATCCCTTTCAACTTTTAAGCACAATTTTAAAGTAAAGTTTTATTCTGAATTTGAAATTTGCCAAGGTCTGTGGCTGAGTTTCAGATACCCACTTCCCTTCTTGGCAGTAGATAATTTGGAAATCAGAAGTCTGCACATTTGAGATATTTCCAGGCTTGGAGTGTCAAAAAGACAAGATGGCATATGGTGAAGTAAAAGGGATTTCTCACATTCAGGAACACATTTCAACTTCCAAAACATAAAAATAAATAAGTGCTTTTTCAAATTCATAAAAGAAATAATGAGAATTTTGCCCAAATATTATAGACATACCAAAGTTAAGCAGCAAGATGTTTAAGTCTGTCACTTCCTGCAAGCTTTCCACTAAATGGATAAGTTCAAGTTTCAGGACTGTCATATTAACTTTGGCATAAAAATGCTTCCTTCTTTGGCAAAGATGACAGTATTCCCCCTCAAAGAAAAATTATAGTCTAATTAAAGTATACAATTTGATGTTTTTATACCAACGTTTTCCTGGGAAGTTTCTTCAATACTCCACTTGCTAATTTTAAGTTCAATGGATCAGAATATGAAGGGAATTGATGTGGTGAACACAAGGTCTATGAAGATGGTTTGCTGTGCTGTCCATTTACCTGCTCAGTTCTTTATCCTGCCTGGTTGTTATAAAACAGAAGCTGGTATATTTTTGAGTCTTACTATAATAGTTCTTTTATTTATTGGTCTTGTGAGCATGTTGATACATGTTATCACTTCAAGTGTTACAGAAGAAATAAGTACTCACGAATTAAATCAATCAACTTTGTTATTTTTCTGATAAACTCTTAGCAGAAAAAATAAAAATACTCACTAGAGATTGAACCATTGATCAAGCCTGTAGATTTCCATGATTTACAACAATACTGTATGTTATCAATTGTTTCATTAATGCGAATACTTAAAAAAATACTTTCTTCTTAATTGCAGAGTAATTTATTTGACAACAGTGCCATAATCGTTTGGGCTGATTTAAGGGGATTATGTGGAGAAATCTTGCAACTTTAACAAGAAAGTTTTATGAAGTTGCCCATATGACTCTTTGTTCATTATTTAGATTTATACGAGGGATATCTTTGTGCGACAGCTTCTTTAGAATGTGAGTGCAAGGCTAAACACATTTGGAAAATGACAAAGTTATCAAAGAAAGTAGCATATTGTAAAAAAAAAATTATAAAGCATTTTTCCAAACTGTCAGATTATAGAAAGCATTTGAACATGGGTAGAATGGGATTTTTTTCAACATTTTAAAGTAATAAAATTAACTGTTAACTTTTTAAGTGTCTCACTTTCCTAAGATATCAAGTATGGAATTTGAGTAAAAGTGGCTCCTGGTCTTAATCCTCCAAATTTGTGTATGAGGGAGAAAAAAAGAGGTATAGAATAAATGTGTAGGTCTGGATAATAAAGCATTAGTTACTTAATCCATCTGGACTTCACTTTTTTATCCACAAAAACCATTTATTTTTGCTATCATAAGTTGATTTATACATAGAAGCACCCTGAGCTTTCTAAGGAAAATTCAGCATCAAAAAATAAGGTGCTTGCTGACACAATAACTTCTTTTAGAATTAATATGTCATGTGTGTTAGATCATTTCATTTGTAGAAACCATCCAAAGTCACCATTTCCCTCAGTTTCATCACAGAAAAAATGTTTCACTTACATCTGAGGTCATAATTTGGCCCGTCAACCAGAAATAGAGAAAATCAAATCTACATCAATATGTATAACATTAAGAGTTACCAAATATCTAATACTATTCTCCAAGCTTCCTGTGCCCCTTCTATGATGATTTTTACGCTTAGCTTTTTTATAAGTTTTCACAAGTAACAGATCAGATACATAATATGCTTCACTTTTATATTCAGATTACATGTTACCAATAGATTCTTCCTCACATGAGCCCACTCTTCCCTGATGGTATCTAAAAAATAGACTGAGGTGTTTGAAAAGTTGTCCACTCCTGTGAATACTTAAGGTATCTCAGTTTCAAGATAACTTAGCGTTATTTAAAATTCAGAGGTTTATACAATGAAAACATCTGAGTTCTCTCCCATGGAGTGAAGGATTAGTATTGCAGCAAAAAGAGATATATATGAGATAAAATTTTAAGTACTTCTGAGAACAGCTCTGGGGATATCTGTATCAAGAATCAGCTTAATATTAATGTGAAATTGGGAGTAATTATCCAATGTAAAAGAACACAAACTATTTAATACATAATATTTAAAACTCACTAATTCTGTGTAATATTTTACCAATTTCCTTTTAGAAATGTAAGGATAGGGGCACCTGGGGCTCAGTCAATTAAGCATCTGACTCTTGATCTCAGCTCAGGTCATGATCTCATGGTTTGTGAGACTGAGTTCCATGTTAGGCTCCATGTTAACAGTGTGGAGTCTGTTTGTGACTCCTCTCTCTCTCTCTCTCTTCCCACCCCCCCCCGTCCCACCTTCACTCCCTCTCTCCCTCAAAATGAATAAACTTAAAAACAAAGAAATGTAAGAATAGTAATGCATCTTAATACATCTACATGTGTGCATGTCATTAAGTACTGTTTGTAAACAAGATTTCTAATTTAATTTTATAGCTTTTCCAAAATCAATAAATAAAAAATTGTTTAAAATTTTCCTTACTCTTGTAGTAAAATAGACAGCTTGTGATGACATTCTCGTAGAGGAAGCAGAGTTTGCTCGTGTGATTATAATGTTAGGACAACTCCTCAAAAGTGGAAATTCTGATTCAAAGAACATGGACAGAGTTTTCAGACTCTCTCTAGATTTATTCCCTAGGTAATTTCACACTCTCCTTATGGTTGTAAATACTATGCACAGAAGACTGTTGACTGTGGAGCTCTAACCAGCCACTTCTCCTAAACTCTGAAGTTATAGGTCCAACTAAACAATGTCTGCAAACATAATAAGTACCTAAAACTTAAAAGATGCAGAAAAGGAAAAAAATATCCTCCCAAGAAAAGTTGTCCTCTGAGTTTTATCTTCATTTCAATCAGTGACACCTCTGTTCTTCCAGTTGCTGAGCAAACTTAAAAATTTGAATCGTTTTAGGGTTTTCATACATTCATTGCAGTAGCATATCCTATTTCTGTGAAATGTGTCCAAAACACACCTAATTCTTAATACTTGTGCTACTGCAACCATATTTAGACCAGCTTCATCTTACATACATTATTCTACCCTTCCCCTCTTGCGTCATGCACATGGCAACCAGAAGGATACAGTTAAACTTCAGGTTATGTCATGCCTGTCCAGTTCAAAGTGTGCTAACCACTGTTCGTTTCACTGAATGAAAGTCCTTACCACGTCTCATAATGCCCTACCTGATCTGGCTATTCCCCATCTCTGATCTTCCTCTCTCCCCCAACACACTGTCACCTGCATTGGCCTCCTTGTTTTACTTCAAACATGTCAAACATGCCCTTTCCCTAGGTTCTTTTTAAACACTGTTCCATCTACCTGGATTGCTCTCCCTCCCACATCACAAGGTGTCCCATTCCCTTCCTTCTTTCAGGTTTTTGCTCATCTGATACTTATCTGAGATGCCCTCAATAACCACCATTTGTAACATGGCACTCTCTATCCTAATATTCGATCTTGCTTTGTCCTGTTTGATTTTTCTTTATAGCTCTTAACTATCCAATTAGTTTTTTAATCATTGTTTATTTTTTTTCACTCCCAATGCAATGTCACTTGGAATAGGCCAGGGTTTTGTCACTTTTGTTTTTACCTATTTCATCACATCTAGGACATTTCTTGGTTGATGTGTCCTTTAAATATTAATTGAACTAATTAAGATTTTTGATGCATATTAGCAAATAGCTTTCTACAAGTTTGAATCGGTTAATTCTATCAGCAACAATATTTGAAGGTACCTTTTCAATCGTGCCTTAACCAACATTTGGAAATGTAGCTTTGTGCTCCTACACACACACACACACACACACACACACACACACACACACACACACACACATTCATTCTTGTTCTCTCTCTTTCTACAAGGCTAATAGGGAGAGAGTAGAGGAATGACTTAAGATTAGGGCATTTCATTGTAAGTAGAATACTCTGGGTAAGTGGAGCCTTGGATTGTAGAGAATTGCTGATGACTGAAAGAGGAGAGAAATAAGAAGAGTGCGAAGACAAATGCAAAAGAGAAAGGTAGAGGGCAATGCTGTACAACAATAGAAAACATATTTGGGGAAGCTATTTTAGCCAAGAACTGAGATGGACGTTGGGTTTTCACATACACCCAAATCACTAATTACAGTTTTGCACGTTTTCTGAGAATGTGCTCGGAGAACTAGAACACCAGAAGGAAACTTAGTTTTCACTATATATGTTTGGGAGCAGAGAAAACAGAAGACCACAAATACTACGCCATGATTAAGTCTGGGTGGTGAGATAATGGATTATGGTTTTAAGTAAATTATCTCATGCAATTCTCACAAGAACTCCTTGAATTAGCTTCTATTATTAGTTTGTAAGTATCTTGCCCTAAGTCCCAAAGCTAGAGCTAAACTTTTGAGTTCTAAATTATTATAAATTCACAAAATTTTTTTTTAATTCTCAGACTAAAAATATTGTCTATCTCCTCTTCCCTTTTCTTTCTCTCCATCTTTTTATTTCTCTATCTCTGTTTATCTATCCATCCGTATATGCATCATAACTGGGTAATTCATGGACTAATAATGAGAGTGTGCCATAAATCAAGATTTATGATTACTCTAATTCTGAGAACTTGCATTTCATTTAAATAAAATGTTCTTTGTTTATAATGGATATTGTGACTGATACTCACTATTCATTCCCCCCCCTTATATGCTTAGCCTAAATTAATTATGGTAGACTAAATTCACCATCTTTACCAGTGATTCATTCCCAGTTTGATAGGCTTTAAACTCTTTGGGCCAATAAGAGACCAGAGAAAAAAAATTCTCCAGGATTTTGGTAAAAATAAGCAAGTAGTTCTCATTCCTATCCCACCTGATGAAAACAAAGAAGAATCATTTCATCTCTAATGTTAAAAACTAACATTGGGTGAAGCCAACTTTTGTCTGGCAAAGGAAACATATAAGAGATAAAGATAGAAAGATAGAGAAGTGAGAGAGAGAGTGTATGTGTGCTTAGAATTGACATTTAAAAATCACTAAAAAAAAAATACTGTTTATTACCAAAGGTTAAACATAGTAAATGATAATTAGAATGTTCTATTGGGTTAGAGAGTAGTCTCTACTCCCACTCAGAATACTTAGTAAATAGGACATGGATCCTTGTGAAAGCAACTTGCAAATGAGGAAAACAAAAACACACACACACATTACAAATTTCTCACTTTCACACTAGGTTTTAAACTAGAAGCGTTTCAATGATTACTGGGCTAAACTGGGATATTATTATTGGCAAGTTAACTACTGCCGAATGCTTATGAGACTCGATAAAACAATGTTGTTAGCAATTACTACAATAAAATAAAATGAAATAAATATTCCATACTATACAAACTGAGTTGTGACTATTCACCACATCATGTAGCATTTAAAATATAAATCACTATTCATCTTTCTAGTGATATATACCCTCAATAAGCTATTAGTTTATTTTCATATGTCCAAAATTAACAAATTTATATTAAAGGATAACAATCTTAGTGGAATTTTAGGGGAAAGATTATTTAGTGCTGCATTTACAATATGTAAATTACTGCTAATTATTTATTGTTGAATATTTTTTAGTCAAAGGAAGAGTTATTATAAGTCATTTACCTGGTACCACAATAGGAAAGAAAATAGATGTAGGTGGCTTTTTATTAACTCATAGTTTAACTCTTCAAAAAGATATCAGGAAAAATCTTTAGCGTGACATACAAGGATCAATGAATTCTGGCTATTGCCTGATCTTTTGCATTTCCCTCATAAAACCTTTGTTCTAAAAGAGCAAAATCTGAGAAATTTTGTTCTCTTTCTTTGGGTTAATTTTCCTTTTTTTCTTATTCTTTTATCACATCTTCTCCTATAAGTGTTTTCTTTATTCTTAGGCTTACTAGATGCCACTAGTCTATGTCTCTATACCATCTTATATCTAGTATTTTAATAGATTTTATTATGTTGCATAATACTTCTGTAGTTGTCCATCCCTCCCACTAAAATGGAATTTCCTTGATAACAGAGTTCTTTTTAACTCTTCATTCTTATTACATATCACAGGCCCTAGCATATGTGAAAAACTCAATAAGTATTTGTTGAATAAATGTATTCAGAAATAAATATAGTGGGACACCAGTAAATTCTGTGTCCCAGAATTTAAATTTTGGTTCTAAAAGGCACCTAGCTCATTAGGTCGTTAAAACTCAGTCGTTAAAGTATGTGACTCTTAATCTTGGAGTTGTATGTTTGAGGCCCATGTTGGGTGTACAGATTCCTTAAAAAGAGAATCTTTTAAAAAATAAATTTTGGTTCTATATAATGTATTTTGTTATTATGATATAAATAAGTTTCAAAAATATTATCCAGGCCAACTTCCTAAATAGAATTATACTACACTTAAGCAATTATAGAGTGCCAATTATATTCCCAAGGTTTATATTAAAATATTTTATAAAAATATTATGTAAATTCGTAAAGATATTACAGCAGATATAACTATCTAATTGCATGTTTTAAGTAAATTGAGAAAAATAAATCTTTGTCTAGTTAAAGAAGGTAACTGAGAGATATACATGGAAAAGCAGACATTTATAAAGCAATATCTAAGCAGAACTGTTGTATATATTAAGAAATCAATCATTATTTACTATAAAAAAAACAAAAAAACAAAAAAAAATTGGTAGCTCCCAGGACAGAAGAAGGAAAGAATCAGGCGTATGAATAATAACCATGGATATTAAATGCTGAAATGCATGCATGATGTCTTACACATTGCCATTGGAAGATTCCATTCAAATTATTTCTGTGTCTGCCCTCATGATTAACCTTTCAGAAAAGGGAATCTGACTAGTGTATGTCTGAAATTAGGGGAAATGTGGTTCTTTGACTAGCAAACCAGAATCATGTAGCTTTTTGTGTAATTGGGGGTGAGGAGAGATAATTTTCCCAAAGGTCACAGATTAAATCAAAAACAAAAACAATGTCAGAACCTACCATAGTCATTTACATTCTCAGACTTTATGTACATCTCAAGTTTTTCTTTTTATAAAATCTTGTAACACAAGAAGTAAGTAGTTGGTCTGAGCAGACAATAGAGTTAACTATTGATTGATATTTTAGAGGTACTATGAATTAAAAACTTCCATTCATTTTTTTCAATTGAAATTAGCTAATTATCTAGGAAAATTAACTCGCTCTGTGGGTCTACCAGAAGGATCAGAAAAACAGAAACTCATTATTATATCTTTTTACAGACAGAATTTGTTATTATAGAACATTGAGTGAACAGATGTTTGGAGGATTAAAATTTTTTTAAAAAAATACTAAAATAACAAAGTAGTAATAACTACAGGAAGGAGGTGTTACCCACCCAGACGGAGAAACAAAGGTGATGCTAGAATCTAGACTCTTAGAGGAGGAGGTCCTCTTAGATCCAGATCAGTGTCTATTCCTCTGGGAAGTAGGTTCTACCTGGCAAAGAGAGTAGACTGCAATTGGTTTTGCAGCACCCAGGGAAGCAGGGGATTGGAAGGAAGAGCTGCAGGGGCAAAGGGACATTATTGTGCTAGGAGAGCCAACAAGCAAAAGGACAAGAGAAAGTTCTTTCTCCTCTTTTCCTACCATATCTTCTTCCTTGTATATCTCTCTTAATAAAGGAGGATTGAAGTTCCAGCTACAAAAAAAGAGTGTAGAAGAGGGAGAGACAAAAGAGTGTTGAAGCTGAGAGACAATAGCTTCATAACCACTACAATGTTACATTTTACCAAACTGCTATGTTTTTGCATTAGCCCTTATTTTATTGGCATTTTAACTTGGTGTCATTAATTGCAAGTTACTTACTGTAATACTGATAGTATGTAGAATGAGAGTAAAGTTTATGTGAATTTAATTTTTGTTCGGTTAAAGTTACCCAATTTTTGACTAGCTAATTCTAGAATTCTAACTTTTTACTAGGTAATAGTTTTATAATACATTGATGATTCTTTGGCCTAGTAAATAAACCCAACATTATAATTTGTTGCCATTTTTGTCTTCCTTTAAGGCAGAGGATATCTATAAGCCTGCCATGCCAGATATAGCCCATTAGTCACAGGAAAAAAACAGACAGCGGTGTGTGGAATGGATCAGCCCAAATTCATCATGACCACTAAAAAACAACACAAAACAAATATCCTATTAGTGATGTGCCAAGAGCTTGATCATTTCGAGTGAAGGATGGCATGTTAATGAATATATATAAAGGCAGTTCTCAAATTCACATATTTCAAATTAACAGCAATCAGTCAATTACACGCATGATATCGACTTGCTTCACATATTGCCCTTGAGTAGGCTGGAAACATACAAATGAAACTAAGTCAGATACGTGATGGATTTGGAGGAGATTCCTAATTAAAATCATAGCAAATACTTTATCTTTCTGATACATAGAACCATGCAGCTTTAATCAAAATAACCAACTCTAAAATAGGCACAAATAGTGGCTAAGCAGATGTTGAGAGGAAGCAAACAAAAACATCAACAACAAAAACCCTAAACTGAATAAAATGGGAAGGCATTGAACAGGAAATCTTGGCCTTTGACCCATTATTATATAATGGATTTTCTAAAGTAAGGTAATACATTTTCTGAAATCCATTATAAAAAAAGGGTTCCAAAAATAAATGGAACACGTATTCTAGCATTGCTAGAATAAATACAGATATGGGGACTCACATAACTCAGCTTCAAAAAGAAAAAAAAAAACAACAACAAAGGCAACCCAATTAAAAAATGGCAAAGGTCCTAAACAGGTAATTTTCCAAAAACATACCAACTTCCAACAGGTACTTGAAAAGGTGCTCCACATCACTAATCATTAGGGAAATACAAATCAAAAACCACAATGAGATATCAATTCACAGCTGTTAAGAAGTCTATTATTATAAAGATAAGAGATGAATGCTGGTAAGGATGTTGAGAAAAGCAAACACCCATATACTGTTTGTGGGACTGTAAACTGATATAACCATTGTGAAAAACAGTGTGGAGGCTCCTCAAGAAATTACAAATAGAACTACCATATGACCAAGAAATCCCACTTCTGGGTATATATCCAAGGGAAACAAAATCATTATCTCAAAGAAATAGTTTTACTCCCATGTTAATTGCAGCATTATTCACAATAACCAAGCTGTAGAAATAATCTAAGCATCCATTGACAGATTAATAAAGAATATGTGATTATATATATATGATTATACATATATATTCATCTTTAATACATATTTAAGCTGAATATTATTTCATTTGTGTGTGAATTTTTAATATAAATGCAGAACATAAAGCATTAACACAAGTCAAAATGTTCAGTGAACATGTTTCAGCAGTTCAACTCTATAACAATTATAAATAAATCTGCTAAGTTTTTCTGGACAATGCCAGCATTTGGCTTTTTTCAAAACAAATTTCTTACTGATGACAATAGTGTTTGTGGCATTTTTATCATACAGTAGATTCTATCCATTCACTATACATTTCTAATGTTGTCCTACTTGCAAATATAGGTTTTTAATGTCTGTCTTCTGTGCTGTTCCTGTCAATTTGTTATTAATATACATTAAACTATAAAAGAGAGACAGAGAAAAAAAAATCCTGCCATCCATGACAACGTGGATGAATTTGGAGAGTGATAGTAAGTGAAATTTATATGTAGAATCTAAATACACATATTTTGGAAGGGTATACTTTTTTCATACAACATAATAAGGTCAGGTTCCCCCAAACCCTCTCCTTCTTTAGGGGCTCTGGGATGGAAACTATGTAGAGGTTAGGAGACTTTCAGTGTGTTCAGGGGATGAGTTGGGGCAAGGACTCCCCAGCAGCTGGGGGCCTCTCTCTTCCTCCTGTTCTCACAGGGGCTGGTAATTCAGGGGGTTCTTATTCCTTGGAGGCCATGTGGACAATAAGCTCCACCACCTGGTTGCTATAGCCAATTTCATTGCCATACCAGGGAATAAGCTTTAAAAATTGATCACTGAGGGCAATGCTAGCCTCAGCATTGAAGATGGAGGAATGGTACTACTGTTAAAGTCACAGGAGACGACCGAGTCCTCCGTGAAGCCTAGGATGCCCTTGAGTGGGCCCTCTGATGCCTGCTTCTCCACCTTGCTGACGTCATCATATTTGGCAGCCTTCTCTAGGTGGCAGAGCAAATTCACAACTGACATTTTGTGGGTTGGATTAAAGAAGGCCATGCCAGTGAGCTTCCCATTTAGCTCAGGGATGACTTCGCCTATCGCCTAGGCAGTGCCAGCAGAAGCAGGGATGATATTCTGAGCAGCTCCTCAGGCCCTATGCCATAGCTTCCCAGAGGGCCTGTCCACGGTCTTCTGGACGGCAATGGTAGCACGGACTGTGGTCATGAGTTCTTCCATGATGCCAAAGTTGTCACGGATGACTTTGACTAGAGGGGCCAAGTATTTGGTGGTGCAGGAGGCATTGCTGACAATCTTGAAGGAGTTGTCATATCTCTCATGGTTCACACTCATCACAAACATGGAGACATCAACAGAAGGGGCAGGGATGATGACCCTCTTGGCGTCACCCTTCATGTGAGCCCCAGCCTTCTCCATGTTGGTGAAGACTCCAGTGGATTCCACAACATAGCACAAGCATCACCCTATTGAATATTGGAGAGATCCCACTCTTGGAAAATGGAAATGGGCTTTCCATTGATGACAAGTTTCTGATTCTCAGCCTTGACTGTGTCATTGAATATGCCGGGGAGGCGGGAGAGGGGGGCTTACTGAAGCATGTAGACCAGGTCACTGAGGTCAACAAAGCCGTCACTGATGGCGACAATATCCACTTTGCCAGAATTAAAAGCAGCTCTGGCGACCAGGTACCCAATACAGCCAAATCTGTTTACTCTGTCCTTCACCATTGTGTCTTGGGGACACGGCTGGCACTGCACCAGAATATGAGGCTGTCTGCCCAATGGAGGAAGAGCAGAGAGTCTGAATACAGATATTCTTAGTGTGATCATTTCAATAGAAAAGATCAGTTTCAAAGTATGTTTTATTTGGTGACAAACTATAGTATTTTAAATACAGTCATGGGCTAATTGTAAAAATCCTTTTAAGTTCTTTAAAGTTTTTGATAAAAGATAAAAACAGTACTCTAGAGATCATTATGTTTACTGCATATCTGCTTGGGGAATGAGGTCAGGCATAATTAATTAAATTAATTATGCCTTTAACTGTTATTATAAAGCAAATTTTAGCCGTTGTAGTTTCTCAGGGATGCATTTTGCAAATTTTGCTTTGTAACTCTATTCAGCAAAGTAGATATTTAAATTTGGCCACCATTATGCAAAATATTTGAGATGTTTTGATTATGAAAAACAAAATGGGGAATATTCAAAAGATAAAATATCCAACTGAATAAGCAAGTTGTGTTTCCTCAAGTGGTATATAATTTTTTATTGGGGACTTTTTTTCCAGCTGGGTTTATATAATGTCTGTCAGTGGAGAGAGTGAGATTCCTTGAGTCTTAGATTGTTTGCTTCTAATAGGACCACAGTGATATCTTTTTAATCGTATTATTTAACCATAATTAGTATTTTAATATTAAATAAACATGAATTATAATTTTTGATTGGGTTCCTACATCTTGTGAGGAGTGTGAATTTGGACTTGACCTCAGCTCATGATATAGTTATGCGAATTTTAATCCTTATCACAATCCTCCACTGTTAGTATCAGCTAGACAGGAAGCTTCCTGGTAGCTTCTGTAGGCTGAAAGATGGAGATTTTCTCATCATCTTTTCATTTATTGGGTAGCTTTTCAATAAGCTATATCTTGTATAGAAGCTCAAGTACAGTATGCTACCTCTTGGATACAAAGCTCTGCGTTTGTCCCTATATACATTAAAGACCTGGTCCCAACCGCTAGATTTGCATTTAACACCCTTCGCTCATAGTTCCTCATAGATGGTAATTGTTCTACCTTGATGTTCCCTCTGTTTTGTTACTTGGCAATTTAATTTTTTTTGTTTTTTAAACCTTTGTTAAGTATTAATATTATGTGAAATCTATACTTGGCATTATGAGTGGTAGGAATTGGAAATGTGTATTCTTATCAGTTTGGTCCACTGTACTGAGGAAAGACACTGTATTTTGAAGGCACATATAAAGCGGAGGTTGCTGCTGCTGATGAAGTGAAAACTCCTCAAAACATGAGAAAGCTCTATTTATTCCAAAGAGAAATCAATACTTTGTTTGCTAATATTTGCATGTGCTATGGGACATTTTTCTACTCTAAAAGAAGGAAAAACAAAACTAACCTAAACAAACCTGTAGGAACTTGCTACTAAAAACTATAGAACTCCCCTGCCCCCAGCTTTTTATTTAAAAACCATTAAATTCAGTGCACAAAGTATTTTGAATGTCAGAAAAAAATCTATCAAGAGTTGTACTACAGTTTGGGATATGCAAAATTTTAACATATGTATATTGTTCTGATGAAGTTTAAGGCCATACCAATGAAACAGATCCAACCACACTAGCTACACTCTACTACTAGCCATAATATCAAGGAAACTGAGGTATAAGCTGAAACTATCAGTCTGACTGGGTAGTGGTCAAACCTTGTTTGGGAAGAAGCAATACCTGTCAACCTGCCTATGTAATGAATTTGTAAGCCTTTTAATGACCCTGTGCTTTTTATGTCTACTTAGCTCTCTCTTTTACAGTGATCACAGGAAATGAGGAAAATGGAAGTGAAGTTTATCTAGTGTAATTCCTTAGAAATTAATGTGTTTGGAAAGTTGACTGGTTGGGAATCCTGACACATAAAGAGAGTAGTTAACAATTTGCTGAGTGTTCACTATATGACAGGCAGTTCCCTAAAAATCATAGTTTTGAATTATCAGTGCATTTTAAATAAGCAATCTATTTCCTATGTCATGCTATCAAGTACATATAATTGTGTTTCCACTATTCATAAATATAGATATATCTTTCCATTCATTTTATCATAAATATGATTGTCAGATTATTTAACCAAAGAAAGTGTAATTTAGTTTTAATAGATAAAGGACCCTAAAAATACCATGAGGATACATATTAATTTTGTTATTGTTGTTGTTGTTAAGTTTTTATTTTAATTCCAGTTAGTAACACACAGTGTTATATTAGTTTCTGGTGTACAATATAGTGATTCAACAATAATACATACACGTTAACTTTCTCTTAACATGTGGGAATGCTAAAAGCAATTGCAAATTTCAAATATGAAATGGAAAGACTATCTACTTAATATTGATAGAAATAAAAATATGAAAATTTGTAATCCAAATAAAAGTTCAACCTTATTTGAACCCAACCTTTTAAATATAAAGCAGGCCATGTATATATTAAGTTGCACAGAGTTTGGCTAATAGCCATGAAATTGTCTAGTGCTACCCTAACATAATTGGCAGGTATTTAGAACTCTGATACAATGAATAAAACATTCTGCTTGGGTTCAAAGAAAGTACATGCTTATTTAACTTGCTGCCATACAAGGTTTTTGTTTTATCTTGCTTTTAAACTAAATATTTTCATTAAATGAGCAGTTACCAGTGAAGGAAAAGGAAAAATTAATGGTCCTTGGTTGTCATCTTCTTTTTTATATCCCTTTAGTTGTAAGTCAATGGAGTAAGCTGTGTGGATTTCTTAATTAGTTCAAAGGGGATGTAATATTTGTAATATTGATAAGGTTTCCCACAAAGGGATATATTATAATTTCCTAGCAAATAAAATATTTTGAATACTAAATTTTCCCTTCATTTGTTGAAAAAAATCAGAATAATAATCTAAAAGCAAATTCATCTGGGACTCAGAAAATCCTGGATTCCAGAGCTGATATTTAACTTCACTGACCAGTGAGGTTTTCTTTTATGTAAAACATGATGAGTTCAAACCATCTGATCTTTGAAATATGATCTTTAAATATTGATGTTTATTGCTTTTACAAATGCACCATAATACTGTTTGGGGAGTAGAGACAATGGATTCATTCTGACCTTGATGTTTTTATTGTTTTTTCTTTTTACTCCCCTTTTAGCTAGGGATGATCACTTAAGGCAGTCTATTGGAAGATAGGGTTCCTGGTGGCTCAGTCAGTTAAGTGTCTGACTTCAGATCAAGTCATGATCTCCTCGTTGGTGAGTTTGAACCTCGCATCTGGCTCTCTGCTGTCAGTGCGGAGCCTGCTTTGGATCCTCTGTCCCCCTCTCGCTCTGCCCCACCCCGACTCTCTCTCAAAAAGAAATAAAACACTTTTTTAAAAAGCAGTCTTATTGGAGGAAAAAAATCAGTGAAACATGAAAATTATGAAACAAACAAGGGTAATAAGTAGTCTACTGTTGACTGAATATCCTACTATAAACAACTGGGTTTTTATTCAGAAATCATTTAATGTAATTTGTATTCTCCTTTAGAAAGGCTCTATCCTTTAGCTCTAATATCTCCAGGAAAAAAAAAAGCAAAATTAATAAAAGCTTTTGATCTGTTTGTCAGTAGATGCAAAGGAATTAATTAAATGATGTGTGTAACAAATACAGAACTCCAATCAACTCTCAGTAGAAACTACTATTTGGGTCAATGGGTTATATAAACATGTGAAAGTCCTTCCATTTTTGACACCATCAATATTTAACCATCTTTTCACACCATGCAGTCCTTCATCTCTCCATGATTAGAATGAGAGAACCATGACTTATTAGCACAGAGAGACTTGAGAAATCATCTAGTCCAACTTTCTAATTTTATGGCAGAAGAGAAAGCCTTGGGTTGTAAGTTCTGTGCCTTGGCTTTACAAATAGAAAGACTCGATATCAATTCTGTGTCATGGCTTTACTTATCGCCAGCTTAGCAATTTTGGGTCATCTACTCTTTCCAAATATATTTCCTCTTCTGTAGAATGGGACGAGTAACTCTTATCCTGCCTTATTGGGGATTTTCCCCAAAGTAGATAAGAAATATAAAGCCACTCTTATCAGCCCACTTTTAAGCCTTTCTTCCACAAAATCCTACAGTCCTAGTTCTCAACCATGATGTGGTAACAGAGGGCCAGAGTTCTGGAAGAAGTTGAAGGGGTGAGGTGACAGAAAGTGAAAATGTGTAAACATGCGGACTAGTTTTCCTTCATACCAGCTTGATGTGAACCAACACTGCTGGTAGGATTTTTTATACTTGTGACTGACAACCAATGACTGTGTCAGCTGGAAAGAAGCTGGAACTTCTTAAAACATTGATTTTCATATCTTCAGGCCCTTTCAGATGTGTTACAGACCAATTTCAAGCACAATTCCTTATTTAGTTCTTACACTACAATGATATAATTCCAAAGATTTTCATTTTGTGAAAGATTAAGGCTACTTCCTAGTAAACAGTGAGCATAAATTTTAGTACTCAAAAACTAAAATTAGTGCATTGTTAGAATTTCTGAAGTTTCCAATTCTGTAGAAATTCTACTTGCCAAATAGCATTATGCAATATGTGAGCTATGCTTTGAAATCCCAAGTTTTCAAGAAAAAAACTTATGTCATTAGTGTAGTCTTGAATAAGATAGGATTTTCAGCTGCTGCTCATTTCATTCTGTATCTCTGTGTATAAGCAGCCTGAATTCACCATTAATTTTTAAAATATTTTGTCAAAAAAGTAAATATACTTTGGTAATAGTAAAAACATAGAGATTACAGTTAAAATCAAATGACACCATTTTTGTGTATGAATCATGCACATGAACATCACTATAAAATGTGCTCAGTTGGTTGAGCATCTGAAATGATCACATTAAGAATATCTGTATTCACGGGCACCTGGGTGGCGCAGTCGGTTAAGCGTCCGACTTCAGCCAGGTCACGATCTCGCGGTCCGTGAGTTCGAGCCCCACGTCAGGCTCTGGGCTGATGGCTCAGAGCCTGGAGCCTGTTTCCGATTCTGTGTCTCCCTCTCTCTCTGCCCTTCCCCCGTTCATGCTCTGTCTCTCTCTGTCCCAAAAATAAATAAATAAATAAACAAACAAACAAACAAACAAACGTTGAAAAAAAAAAAAGAATATCTGTATTCAGACTCTCTGCTCTTCCTCCATTGGACAGACAGCCGCATATTCTGGTGCAGTGCCAGCCGTGTCCCCAAGACACAATGGTGAAGGACAGAGTAAACAGATTTGGCTAAGTGAGTGGCTCAGTTGGTTGAGCATCTGACTCTCAATTATGGCTCAGGTAATCATCCCAAGGTTGTGGGATTGAGCCCCACATTAGGATCTGCACCGAGCACGGAGCCTGCTTAAGATCCTCTCCCCCTGCCTCTCTCCGCTACTCACATGCACGTGCTCTCTGTGCCTCTAAAATTAAAAAAAAAAAAAAAAATTCTAAGTGAAAAATTAGCATAATATATAACTGCATACTGGAATCATGCACTGTTAGTAAAGGGTATTCCCTCCCACATTAGGAAATGTAATGATATGATTAATCATGTTTGATGTCCAAACTTCCCCAATACTCTTTGTGACACTGTGATGTGGAAATTTATCCCTAAGTGGATTAGCAGAAATATCAGTCCAGCAAGGGCTCTCATATGATAGTCTTATTCACTGGGTCAATTGAATCTATATCCGGATAAGCTCACTTTCAGGTGAAAGGAAGAGCCCTGGCTGGCCAGGATGCCCTGTCTAGAGAACAGGCTGATTGGTGAAAATGGCTATTACTGCTCAGTAACCAAAACAGATTTCACTGCTTTCAAGGAGCATACATTCTAATAGGAGATGTAGAACATAGATACCAAAAATAAGAAGTAAAATGTGCTGTATGTTAGAAGATGGACAAAAAGAAAAACAGAGAAGAGAACAGTGTCCTGCAGGTGGAAATGGAAAGAGAATGCAATGTTGCATTGTGAGGTCATGGCAGGCTTCATGGAAAAGATGATAAAGAAGGATTTAAAGAACAGGACAGGGGCGGGGAGAGAGCCGCGAATACTGAGGAGATTAGTGTTATAGATAAAAGGAACAGCAAGATGGGAACATTCTTTCTGGGTTTAAGAAAAAGTAAGAATTCAGTGTGACTGATGTGGAGCATGTGAGAATGTGAGAAAAAGCAGGATGGTCACAGAAGAAAGTCAATTAAATTGGACTTTAATGACTTATTCGGAGTAAAATGTCGAGCTATCACAGGGCATTAAGTAGAGAAGTGACATTATCTGGCTTACATTTCAAATGGATCATTCTGGCCTCTGTACTGAGTATAGATTGTAGTAGAAAGGCCATGGGCTGAAAGAAATAAATCAATTATTAAATAATTGCAGTATTCCAGGTGAAATATGAGGGTGACCCAAACCAGAGTGGTATTAATGGGTATGGTGAAAAATGGTTGGATTGTATATATTTTTTCAATAGAGCTGGCATGACTTACTCACAGACTGTGTGGTGTAAGAGAAAGAAACAAAATGACATTAACATTTTTATTTAAACAAACCATTATTATCTTTGCCATTAACTGGGATGTGAAAATCAGCACATAGCACAGATTTGTCAGGAAAAATCAGTTCATTTTTAGAGATTGTAAGTTTTTAAAGGTTTATTAGACATTCAAGTAGAGATGTTAAGTAGCCTGCAGAGTATGTAACTAGACTGGCATTTGGATAGAGCTCTGGACTGTACGTATACAATTTGATTGTCAGCACATCGATGGTATTTTAAAGACATGGGATTCAGTGAGATCACTAAGAGAACAAGGCGAGGGCCTAAGACTGAGCCCTGTAAGCACTCCAGCATTGAGAAATTACTAGGTTGAGAGAGTTTCCAGGGTAGGTGATGTCAGATCAGAGAGAGAAAAAGGCAACGGCTGACTTCTAGAAGGTGGCAGATGTTTTGCTAAAATAGCATCACTTTATTGTCATAGATCTATTTAACTACTGTCCCTTAGCCTCCTTGAAGGATATTTACAGATTCTTCCCATGTTTGTTTCTTTTCTTGTGTTTTCAGCAGTGAATATGGTAGAAAAAGGGAGCCAGGCAAATCAGTATGCTGAGAAACAAAACGCTTATACTCTTTATCATGGGGCAAGTCTGATGGAAGCAAGGGAAGTGGCGAAAAGGGCAAGGACACAGATCCCTAGAAGAGTTTACATCAAAAGCTAAAGAACTACTGGTTTAGGTCTGTCGGCAAAAATAAATAGCCATTAATTTGTATTCTCTAATAATTTTAGGCATGATGTAAGTAATAATAGCACAGTGAGGTAATACAGATTAACTTGTTGCTTTTGAAAGAAAAGTAATTGTATTTACCACACATTTGTTGTTAACATGAAAAGTAAAAACACCTTTCCCTGATTTAGCATGAACACTCTTCATGAGGCATTCATGGAGTCCTTGAAACATTGAAATACCATTTAATAAAAATCTAATCCATCTTGTCTAATGCCATTCAATAAAATTGTCATTTGGTAAGACCATCATTAATTACTCAACTGGCAGAAATAATTATTTTTAGATATTCTCCTTTTGGCAGCTCAGCAAAAAGAAGGCAAAAATTGCCTCTGCAGAATAAGCAACTGAAGGTTTCTTTGCAGTCAGCATTTAAAGGTGACTTCTGATCTGTTGTTAAGACACATTCCTCTGGAAAAAGAACATATGGCACTTTCCCCGCACCCCTTGCTTACTTTACAATTCATTCATAGGAAAATTAGAGGCTCAACAAGGGCATAATTTCATCCTTGATACTTTCCTTCCTTCCTTCTTCCTGTCTTTCCTTTCCCCCCCCTTATTTTTAAGAACTATATCAAAAATGACACTAGTGCAACGGGATTTCGCTTTCCCCTTACAGAGCAAAGATGTTTCTGATCATACAGATCTGAAAAATGAAAACACTGGGATAACAAATTTAAAGTATCCAGGACTTTAAAAAGAAAATATACACATAAGTTGAAATGCTTTAGAATATGCCTTAGGATCCGAAAGTCTTAAACTTGTATGTGGGCTGAGCGTCAATGTATAGCTATTTTTTTTTCTTTTCATCATCAGCACTTGACTTATATAGCACATATTTCCAAATGGAAGTTATGAAGACACTGGAGCATCCCAACTCGGATGAACTGCCTATTGACCCACCTGCCTTGATACCTTACCTTACATAGCTCTAGAGGTAAAAGAACTAAAAAAAGTTATTGGTACCCATCTTCTCTGTAGTATGTGAGGAGCCTATATAATTTTTGGAGTGTCATATTTCCATTTCAACAAAATTAAAAAAAAATAATTCCCTTAATTCTTACCTGAGACCACATTACAATAAAGAGTGCCAAGTGAGTTCAGTGTTCACAGTCTCTGGGACGTCAAACTTATAAAATAATGAATGAATAAGGGCACAAATAAGGGAGGGAGCCTAACACATGTTCACATCAAAAAAAAGCCATAGTTTAAACAGAAAAAAGGAGTGGGAGAATCAAGCCATCCCCTGAACGTAGACAGTATCAGCTCATCAAAATCAAAGAACTTATGATGAAGCAGTCAGTGTAACATTCACATTTTTGAGCAGCAATGTCGTTTCAGAAGAAAAAAATCATCCATAGCATTACACTGTTTTTCTAAATTTTAATTTTGCTGTAGTTGTATGTAGATTTAAAAAATTAATTTATGGATTTTGAAGACTCAGAAATTAATGTAATAATTTCATACTATTCAGGAAATCTTAAAATAATAATTTGTTTAAAGATGGCAGAATGAGTGACACTGTATTCTTCAAGTCCTCAAACAAAATCCAGTGAAATACGCACACATATACACATACGCACGTAATTAGGATATGCACAAAAAAATTCACCAACAGCAAGTATGGAGTCCAAACTTATGCCATAAACTCTAGAAACATGAAAGTCAAAGACAATATCACACCATTCTGGAAAGCCTTAATGGACTGTCTCACCTGACTATCCAAAATAGTAGAGGGGAACATGATGCATCAAAATAATCCAATAAATTATTACTAATCTGCCACAGTTTAGGAAGAATGGATGTGTAGATAGGAAGTAGGAGGATTGAGGGAGAGAATGAAGGAGAGAAAGAGACAGAGGGAATGAATACAGAAGTCTTTTATCATAAAATAGAATCGGAAGATCTTAGCAGAAATGGGAAAACCCAGCAGGTTTTGCATTTTTAATAGACCCACAGTAAAATTAGAAGTGATGTGAAACTTGAGTGATTCGGTCAACCCTGGGAATTGGGCACAGTCACCTATGAAATGAAACTTAATGCAGTTTAAAATTGTAACTAGCCAGCAAATATTTCAAGTTCTCTAACATAAATTATTCCCAGCCCTAGGTGTGTTCATAATTGCATGACCACTATGAACACATATTATGAAAGAGAAGGAAGGAAGGGAGAGAGGGAGGGAGGGAGGGAGGGAGGAAGGAATGAGGTAAGGGAGGAGAGAAGGAGGGAGGGAAGGAGGGAAAGAAGGGAGGTAGGGAGGGAAAATCTGGCAGGCAAAGACAAAGAAATAATCATATATGTTTATAAACTCAAGTAAGGAAAAAAATATTAAAAATAAAACAAAACAAAACAAAACAAACAAAAAACCTCCCTGGGAGTTTTCCCCACCTTAGAAGAATTTAAGAAAGACTTAATTCAGTAGAATAAGAATTGAGATGTACATTAATAAAGAATGAAACTTTTGAGCCATGGAAACAAATTGAACAAATCAACACCGATAAGTGAACAAATAATTGGGTAGATAAACAGGATCAGAAAACTTGAGGATGAAACTCAATTGCCACAGAAGAAAGTCATGAGATTATTATTTTGATTGCAGAAGGTAAAAAAAGAAGACAAAGTTATTGAAACAGGAGGAAGGAAAGGACAGAAAGAATGTTTCATACCATAAGTCTAAGTGCTATTTTTGCAGTCAAATACTCAACAAATGGAACAGTAAAAACATGTCCACAGATACAGTAGGAAAAATCTTGCTGTGGAATAAAGAACTGATCTTGAAAATGTAAAAGGTCACATCATGTTCTATGAAAAATTGATACAAAGTAGTGCACTTTGAGACATGCTCTAGTTTAGTCATTGAATTTCAAAATGACTAAAGAAATTTTCATGCACACAGACAAGTAAACCAGAGAATGAAAGAGGAAAAATCAAGTTTGCCTCAGCCTTTCCACAGTGAGATTTAATATCAGGAAAAAAATGAAGCAATATCAACAAAATTCCAAGCAGAAAATATTCAAGAAAAGACCAATTGGTAATCCAAGTTCAAAGGTCATATACTTATACATAAAGGCAGAGGACAGTTATTACCAGACCCAAGGTAAACCCTCAAGTTCCTCTTGAAAACCTACTGTCTGTCTCAATCTAGCAAACCAAGAGATGAGTAAAATGTAAAAATCAGGAATAGAGCATGGAGTTGGAAAAATTAACTGATATTATTGAATGTTCATTCAGATGTAAAACTGAGCCAAACAACTGAGAGCCTTATGCCTACAAAAAAGAATGCAAGTGTTATGGACTTTGATAAATAAAAACAATAAAAAATATACCATTTTAAAGCAGAAAGGTAGAAGGAAAGAAAAAATCTGAGAGTGCGGATTTTTCATCCTTTCTGGTAGGAAGGCATTTTGATGACATAAGATTGAAATTTAGAGAAAAAATAGAATGACTCCACCTTTAGATTGTCCGCTATAATCTTTTCTTCTTAACTTAAAAGGAATATTTTAGGTATTAGAGTCTTTTTTGTTTTTCAAACAAGGAAACATTTATCTGAAACTTCAGTTTCTTTCCGATTCCTTTTTATCCTAAAAAATGCCAGAAACACTGAAAGTAATACTTTTTAATAAAGTACATGGATCTGACCTCATTTTAAGTAAATAAATGTTATTGATCTATAAATTATTTTTCAGTATACACGCACAGCAATAAACGAATACTGCTATCTCATTTTCTCTCTTGAGGACAAGATCTAGTGGATTTTTAAAATACTATTCTTACGCACTTTGTATTGCTTGGCTTAAAAATAATCCTATAAAATCATTACCCAAAATGAAAAGAGATCTATGTAACACTTATCTTTATGTAACGTGGATTTAGTTCTGTGCCTCCAGATGGTGAAGCTAGTAGGCATTGGCCTAGGTAATAGGAGATAGAGTCCTTTGTTTCCCACAGAATTTTTAGGCTCTGAAATCACCGGATTTGCTATTCTACTTTATTTAGTCATACCTGTAGAAATGCCTGCTAAGGAGCTTTTTTCAAATTTTTAATGTAGGGCAAAAGCAGTCAACTTCTATGTTTGGAAGCCATAGCCAGAAACCTTTTGACACTGCAAGATGTACAGTCCTCGCATCTTATTTCCTAACAGTATTCTATATGTATGAAAAATACACATGGTGGATCAGTAGCAAGAGATATCTCCTCCTGGCTTTATCTAACTAGTACCAGTACTGAAGGGAGTTGCTAATAACCTGATAGAAATCAAGAGGAAAAGGAAGGAAAGCAATATTCATCTTTAAAAATATGTGTATATGGTAAAATAATGATTTTGAGATTGAAAACCCACAAAGCAGGAAAAATATTCAAATCCCCTTCATCCTAATGGAAAAATTCACTGACTGACAGTGAGACGTTGTATCTTGTCAGCTACAGCAGTGACCTTTAGACTTGAGGCTGACATCAATACACCACAACAAGCTATCTCTTAGAAGGCAAACACAGATCCATGTGAATTTCAAGAATCTTCAATGAAAATTGCACATTTACCCTATGGTGCTTATATTTTGAAATGCCTAGAAATCGTGCTTCTAAATACTTACTTCATAATAACTAGTCTCTAATCTCTAAACACATTTATTTAATTTTTACTTTTTGTTTATGGTGGAAGAGCGATTTCTGAGGAGTTATTTGCAGAGAATTGTCTCCCTGGAAACTTATTATTTTTTAAATGCCTGCATTATTGTTTCTATTTAAAGTAACATTCTCCAAAACAAAAGAATGAAAAAGGGTAGAATTCCTGCTTGTGTGACGATGGCATCTTTGCAATTCAATTCCCACCTTTCCTTCCTTAAAAATATAAATAAATGTATCAGTTAAAATAATAGTTTAATTTTAGAACTCATATATTATCAGTCTGCCTTGAAGAATTATTTCTTCTTCCCTTATACCCTCCCTCTCTTTCTCCTCTGTTTTCTCATTTGTTCTACACGTATTGAACACTGTGCCCAGGCACTGTCCACAGTGCTAGGAATACACAGAGAATACTCTTGATTATCTCAAATCCAGTTCTAGGTAAGTATTGCTAAGTCAAGGATGACAAGGCTTGGAGGTCTGTGACTATGTTTTTGAGGTACAGCAACACCTTTTACAGATGAATGGAAAGAGTGTTGACATTGCATACATATATACATACATATATATTTTTTTCAGATTTTAATTTAAGCGCTTTGAATATTAATTCCATTTTGAGCAACTTCAATGCTCCTCTCTCCTCTAGGCTTTCAACTTTGTTCCTCTTCTCTGAAATATACCTTCATTTCCTTCAAAGAGCTTCTCAATCGTGAACACTTCTTTAAGTTCAGTAAATCCCATTAATTTGTTCACCTGCAAACAGATCACTTATAGATAATTGACATAATTTAGCAGTTAACCTACACTCGATTCTTGACGTTTGTCTTATGTTCCCCTGACTGGAATGTAGTCACCTGGAGAGATCCTTGCGTTCCTGTAGCACCGAAGGCAGTGGGACCACATAGTAGGAGCTTGAGAACTACCTACTCATTGAAGTATGTTCTTTCCTGCCTATATTCATTAAGTGGTGTTGGGAGTAGAATTTTCACATTTAGAAAGAAAGATAGGACATTTAGTTAAATTTGAATTTCAGATAAAGAATGAATTTTTTTTGTATATAAGCATGCCCCAAATATTGCATGAGACATACTTACATGTAAAGAAATTATTTTCTGTTTATCTGAAATTCAAATTTAGTTGTGCATCCTGCATTTTATCTGGCAACCCTTGTTGAAAGGAAACATTTTTAGAAATTGTGTTAGCTGCTCTGTCAGCAGACTAGAAGCATACTGCATATATATATATATATGCAATCATAATATTCAAAAGGACAAATACAGAGAGTCATTTTTATTTATCAGAGGGAAGTACTATTTTCATTTTTAGGCATGTATATACACTTGTATCTGTATGTGTGCACGAATGTATATGTTCATGCACACTTACACATGTACGCACATAGGAAGAAAAAGTGCACCTAGCACCACTTTAAGGTTCAACAGCCCAATCATAGAATGATGATAGGAAGAAATACTTGATTCACAAAGGCATATGAAAGTCACTCAGATATGGTCAGATGCCAGAAGATTATTCCTGAAAGGTTAAGATGCACTATTATAGAAAAAAGACACATAAGCCTATCCAATAAGCTACACTTCATTTGAAAAGATACCTATTTCAAATTTATTTCAGTGCATTTTCTTTTAATTATTATTTTCCTATTTTGCCAATTCAGGACCAAAGATGTGCACGTTTTTGTTTTGTTTTGTTTTTTTTATTGCGTTTGGACTTAGTCAAAAGTGTTGGGCTCAGGGAAATATTTTCTGCCAAGTTCCTCTAGGTTCATGCCAAGTAATTTTCAATTGGTTTATAAGCCCATGTGTATTTTAAATGAAATGAATACGTACATTTTAGATTCTTTTACCCTTAACTCACCCAGATGGTTCAGAAGACACTGAATAAACCTTTGATTCATGTTATAAGAAATAGATTGCTTAAAGATTTTGGACGTCAAGAAGCAAAGCACCTCATTTGCAAAGAATAAGTGGACCCAAATGTTTTCACTCCATGTGTATGATAATCGTGAGAGATGCACTCTCAAGATTTAGTGTTGGTTAAATGTTCAAACCTAATAATACTATACTTTACATTTAATACCTACAGGTCTTAGATCATACTAACTTCATTAACCTGTTATATATTGCCTTCTGCTAGCTTCCAGTCCTTACCTCCAGTACTTGAAGAATATTGAAAATGGTATTATATTCCTGCTTAATACTATTTTCATATGTGAATTAGCTTCTATAGTATGTTGGAAGTCAGTGATACAGCTGTAACTAGAAAGCAGAAATAACTACTTAACTCTACTGTGCACATCTGAATTGGATTTTTTTGCGGGGTGGGGGGACAGAGATTTTCACATCTAGAATATGATTAACCATACATAATAATAAATATTTTTTACTTTATTAATCGTATTCTAGATATGAAACTTTGTAACAACTCAGATGTACATAAACTCATTCTTAGCCAAGGCAACCTGTTTCTTCCTAGGTTTGGACTAAATATTTTGGAAGGGAGCTTCCATAGTGCCAAGACTTTTGTGGGAGGGGCTACTTCCTCTTCTGCATCTGGGGAGATGTCCACTATCTGCTGCTTGGTCTTCAATCCACACGGGTAGCTACCAAGATATTTCTTATTCCTGTCCCCATGACTCCGTAGTTCTAGTGGAATCTATGGCACATCTACCACACTGCAGAATACGGAAATCCTAATACTCTCACGCTATCCAGGCCTGGAAATCTTTCATCCCTCCTCTGCATTCTGAATTGTCAATAAATCAGAACACTGGACCGACCAATATTTACGTGTTAATTTGTCCCCTCCTATTTTCCTTCCTGTTTGTGCCTAGATTGGGGAAGGTGTGTTTATGTGTGAGCATGTGTGTTTTCCATTCATGATAATCTTTGCCAGAAGGTACAATCTAGCTCTCTCTTGATGTGTTATGAAATGCTTTGCCTATGCCAGCAGATTTCTATTTCTCTAAAGACCAAGATTTTTATAAATCAACGCCAGGAAAAGCACAAACTCATTGGCCTAAACATTTGAATTAGTCTGAGGACTGCAGATAGAGAAAAGAAGTGTTATTCTAAGAGGCAAAACATCTCAATAGCTTTGACCATCACTTTTAGAAGGAATTTATTCCCATTATTTAGTAATCTATAAAAACTATGTAGAGGATGCTTTAGCAGTAAAATAGTACTACAACCATGGATTTAAAATCTATAAACCCGGGGTCACAGAAAAAAAGATTTGAATCACTGTTATTCCGAAATGTAAAAACAACAGCAACAAAACAAACAAAAAACCAAAAACCAAAAACCAAAGGTATAACCCTAAAATAGAGGTACTTTTAAATTAGGCTAAGACCTGAAGGATCCTAGGGTGTGAGAGGCCATGCCAGTGGGTGGGTGTGTGGGTGGGTGGGGAGAGCTCGGTTAGCCATGCTCAAATTTATACTCCCTAGAAGGACTAATTTGCAAAGGATGATACTTTACCCCAATGCCTGTTACATCGACTGGAAATAGTAAACTGGAGAATGAAATAGAAGTTGTGACACATTCAAGATTAAGAAATTGGGCAAGGATCTGTTCCAAACATATTATGTGGATTTAATGGGCTTTATAACTTGGGGTCCTTTCAGTTAATACTGATTTAGGACCGTTTTGCTTTCAGGCTCCAGTTACACCCATAGGTTCAAACTCAAGTACATTGAGAATCCAGGCAGGCAATTTAAATGTGGACAGGACCTAATTCTAATCCCACAGGATTCATGGGAACCAGAAATGTACTTTTTGTCCTATGAAAAGATTCACCGTCCAGGCCAAACAAAATACATCTGCAGGCAACATCGGTGACTTTCAGATCACTGTCAAAGCAACCATACATGCTGAAAATGATTTGGAAGAATTTACAAATAAATCAGGAAGTAAATGGATTCCTTTGTAAATTGTAGTATCTAGGCATGAAAGTTTGAGAAGGAAATTCAAGAAGTATTAATTTCATTATTATTTAAAAACCTTCTGTGCTTTGACCCCCTTTGAGAGTCTGCAGCTCTTTCCTTCCAGTTCTCCTTTTATCTTTTCAAAATAGGACAGTAGCAATGGTCTTGTTTGAAGCAGAAAGAAATTAATAATTTAAAACACGTGATTCTCCCTTATGAAACTGGTGGCATTATTAAAGTGGAAAGCTGACTAGAATAAGGTAGAAAATTGTGTTTGAAAATATTTCAATAGTGGGATGGCCCGAGTGCTCAGGCAGTTAATTGTCTGACTCTTGATTTCGCCTCAGGTCATGATCTCACAGTTTGTGAGTCTGAGCCCTGCATCAGTCTCTGCACTGACAGTGTGGAGCCTGCTTGGGATTCTCTCTCCCTTTCTCTGCCCTTCTCTCTCTGTCTTTCAAAATAAACAAACAAACATTTAAAATATATATTTTTTCATAGATGGTGAGATACTGAGACACTGACCATGGTGGACATTACTTAGTTTTCTGACAAATTTGGAAATACAGGTTTCCGCATCCCCCCTTTTCCCGTAGATTTGTCGTTTTTCCATCGTGCCTTGTTACTCCATTAAAAATGTAGTTGTACTATATTGCCTCTCTACCAGATATGTTTTCAACTATTTTATTTTGTGGGTCTTTTCCACATATCTGTGAAGGATATAGGATTTGTCTCATCCTACATGTGCAGGGAAATGAAATGTAGGAAGTTTAAGTTCTTACTAGAAATCAAATGAATCAGGCCAGACTTGACAGAGAATGGTTTCCTGGCTCCTGTTGGGAAGTTTCCTCATCTGCTGTAGTCTGAGCTTTGCAAGAAAGCAAGAGCTCTTCATTTAGCTTGAGATAATTATTCTGAGTTCTTTCACCCATAGACTAAACGGATCTGTAGTTTACATGCTCTTTTACTTACAGTTTATGGTTTTAATTACAGCTTTCATCACTTCCTTTGACTTTTAACCACTTGTCATTCCTTTGCAAGATTGTTCCTCTCCCATTGGTCATTGATGGCAATGTCTAGGTATTTAACTTCAGGCCTGTGCTTTTGCTCCATTTATGCTAATAATAAATCCTACACTTCTAACATGATACTTAGGGTAGAATTCAGTAGAGTTAATTACATTCCCTTGCATAATGTAATTCTGAACTCCCTGCAATGAAAATAGCATTAGAATTTTCTATAATTTTATGTTTGCTCCCTCATTACTTCTGAGATTTAAACAGATTTAGTTTAGGTGACCTGAAGTTCAAGGTTTTCCTAAGTGAACTGAATGAATTATCTCTGCTTTCCACTTAGCAATGATGTTTATAAACTGACAATGAAATGGGATGACAGTCTCCTAAGGGTAGGGAGCCAGGCAAGATGCTTGTCAGCACCATTACACGTTCATCGGTTTGTTTTGTATTTTTTCACTGGCTCTTTGTTCATGAAAGTCAAATCACAAAATAATCCTAAAGGATCTTAGGGTCAACCAAGATTGTATTAACTGTTCTCACATTTCAAGTTTTTGATGAGAAAACATGAAGAGGAGGGAATACAATTATTTCTTAAGCAAAAATAGCCTTTCCCTTTATGTACTACCTGTGCATTCATGTGGAATTATAAATATTGATTTTTGCAAACAGTGATAAGACTTTCTTCTGGCCTTCTCTATGATTCCATGGTGTAATGAAACAAAGACATCGAAATCAGCTATAGATTTGTGCGGTGGATATTCTCTATACAAACTATCTAAACCCTCTTAGATTCATGTGAGAAACTAGGACATTAATATCTGTTTTACAAGAGTTGTTATGAAGATCAAATGTAATAATGTGCAACAAAGTCCTTAGTGGTTATTCTTGATAAGTTTTGCACTTATACAGTGGTGGAAACTATTTTGACTAATTTATCCAAAATTCATAAAGCCCCAGAGTATTCAAGAAGGGACGTACTCTTCAAGAGTCTAAACTATCTTACATTATTCTCACTCCTGGCCACACTAGGCTGATATCGAATGATCCCCTCCTCTGAGTCTCTGAAACCTGTGCCATGTAAGTCCTTCCATTCAGGTTCAGGTAGGTCAGCAGAGTTTTGCATGGCCTCCCCAAAGATCACAATTTACATTTTCTTCTATCACAGCCATGTTTTATCTGCCACTTCTGGGTGACCTTTCATCACCACTGTGATATCCTCTGTCACTCCTGAGGTTGATCTCCAGACTCTGAAACAATCTAGCCATTCAGGTGAATTTCTCTCATGTTTTTAATGTTGTAGATAGTGCTTTTATATAGATAGATTCTGAGCTGATGTGGAACATGTTCTCCCAATAAATCCAACCCCACAGAATTATGTTGTTGTAGGTCGCAAAATAGAACTGAATTTTTCTCTTATTTTCTTAAACTGACATATGGTGATAGAGTTCCTTCATTTCACCTATTTTTATTACAGCTCTTTTTTTCTATAGGAACCCAGGGATAGGCCAAAAAAAAAAAAAAACAATCTGATATGCATCATTACTCAAATAAACATCCCCCTTTGTGCCAGCCCTAATGGTCTGTCCATACTTGTGAACCCTAACTGCATTTGTCCTCTGGCTAACTTCCTTCTTTATGGATTAATAATCTCTTAAAAACAAGCAGCCATTGGCCTCCAATTAAAATGCAGTCAATGATCTCAGGAACAGAAGAATGTTGAGTGGCCTCTTCATAATCCACCCCACCCCCACCACCAAACACATTTTCAGATTTGAATGGATTCTCCAAGGCACGAGTTCCCTTTAGGCTGCCGTGGCTACTTAAGATATATGAAGATAGTAGTCTTTCTCATACAATTATGGTCAAAGTTTATCAAAAGTACCAGAGTCCAATTTAGATTTACATTGTTGACTAAATGATAAAGTATTCATAATGAGAGAACGATTATTAGTTCCAGTCAGCTTTTGACATTCTTTTCTTGATGTTAGTTCTATGTTATACTCATCTGGTCTTGAATTACAAGTGAATCACATTTCCCAGACTACTAGATTCTTATTCAAAATATTTATCAGCTATCATCCGAAGAGATGGCAGATTAAGCTAATTTTAAATGTACCCTTTTATGCAGGCTGAAAGTGTTTTCCACCTTTTCAGTCTCTAATTGGAGAGGTTATTATATTTGGGGGTTCATACTCCACCCTGGTAAAGATAGCTGTGGAATTTTAACAGTGGGGTCACACCTACCTGCAGTCTAAAGGATTTTGTATGGACCCAGCATTTGTTCCAGAACACCTAAGGGTTTCTGGGGAAGCAAAAGCATTTTCTTCCTAAATAGAATAGAATTGCTAGTCTATTCAGGAAAATCTCTTTGCATTAAAGTAGTTATGTTACTTCCTAATCACCCATGAATTACTGAAAACATCTTTGAAAGATTTGAAATGTGGGGTTCTTTACTATCATCTGGTGCGCTAATACTGAAATTAAAGATGAGCTTAGATAAGAGATCTTATTTTCTTTTGAAATAAATGTGCCTTTTCCATTAGATTATTGTCTCTATGGTTGTCCCACTGAGCTGTAAATTATTCCCATTATTTTATCATGTGCTTCATTTCTGTCGTCCTGGTAACAAAGCATAATTGCCTTTTTAATATTTATGTATTTTATTCAAATGATTCTTTTTAACTAAAGGAAAAATGAACTCTAACAGTTGAAGGGCATGCCAATTCTAATCTCTATAAAACTTCTTTTTTTTTCTTTTGCCTTTTTCTTGTATTAGCTCTATAATATGAACTTCAGTGCAGATATGAACATAATTCTTAAATATTTGTACAAAAGTTTTATATTCAACAGTAAAACTATCCATATTTATTTACTAAATGTAAATGTGATAATCAAATGTACCAAATTATATTAAATGTCATTGCTAGTAAGTTGGCTATTCTCATGAAGGCATACAAATTATGATGAAGCAAGCTAATTCTGGTCCCTTATTATTATCTATTATCCTGCTGCAGTGCTCAAATAATGATCACATTTTTTATAATGGATAGCTCATTTAAGGTCAGCTGTTTTAAAGAGGTTTGTCAGTCATTTAACCTGGGTAAAAAAGATTATATGAGTTTGTACAAATTTAAAACCAATTACATCAAAGCATCACTTTTTCTTCAATAACATTTATTTCAATATCTAAATATAATTTGGGGAATTATATGTAAATACCCTGGGAATATTATAGTAAGTGGTGATATGGCACATTTTCATCTCATTCTACTGCCGTCATAATTTTAAAAAATTGCAAGAAATCTTGTACTTAAATTAGAGATAAACAGATTGTGAAAACAGATTTTAGTTTTCAAGAAGGAAACTATTACATGAGCTAGCGACATAAAAAACTTCCCAAAATTTTAGAACTAGCATAATCCTAACTTTTGATTACAAACTCAGTACATATCAATCACTTCATAAATGTCTTTTGAGTCAAAAAATATTTGTTTAGAAATACTTGCAAAGTAAACCACATACAAAGAAAAAATAATTTTTTTTAAAAAATCCTGCCAAGGAAAAATTAAATAATTTGATATTTACAGATTCTTCTACTTTTGGAAATGGTCACTGTTTATGGTTTTCAAATCAATTTTAGGGGTAATAGTCATAGAGTTATTCCTGTCTTTGATTTAACTTACTACATTTTTAAAAAGCTTGTAAACATTATCCACTACACCACAAAATTTATATAATAAAATTTAAGTATTTTTAAGGTGAGTTTTGCAAGATTAATTATTTCTTTAAATTATGTATTCAATCTTTTAATCTAATCTTAGGTTATTTATAAGTGACTAGAATTTTTAATAGCTTTAAACTAATCTAAATTACAAATGCTTCTGGATCAACCCACAAGTTAAGCACTGTCACTTTAAACATAAGACTGAAAAAAATTTTCTCTAATAGATTAATTTTTAGAGCAGTTTTAGGTTCACAGAAAAATTGAGACAAAGGTATAGAGATTTCCCATATACCCCTGTCCCTACACACTCATAGCTTCCCTCATTATCACCATTTTCCACCAGAGTGGTACATTTGTTACAGTTGATGAAATTATATTGACACATCATTATCACCCAGAGTCCCTAGTTCACATTAGGGTTCACTCTGGGTGCTGTACATTCTACGGATTTGGACAAATATATAATGACATGTAGCCACCATTATAGTATCATACAGAGTACTCTCACTGTCCTAAAAACCCTCTGTGCTCTGCCTATCTATCCTGTCTTCCTCATCCTGGAAACCATTAATCTTTTCACTGTCTCCATGGTTTTATCTTTTCCAGAATATCATATAGTTGGAATCAAACAATATGAAGTCTTTTCAGATTGCTTTCTTTCATTTAGAAATATGCATTTCAATTTCATCCATGTCTTTTCAAGGATTGATATCTCATTTCTTTTTAGTGCTGAAAAATGTTCTATTCTTTGGATGTAGTTTAATATCCATTCACTACTAACGGAATTCTTGGTTGCTTCCAAGTTTTGGCAACCATTAGTAAAGTTGCTACAAATATTTGGGTGCAGGTTTTATGTGTAGATACAAACTTTCAACTCATCTGAGAAAACACCAAGGAGTGCAATTTCTGGTTTGTATTATGAGAGTATGTGTAATTTTATAAGAAACCACCAAACTGTCTTCCAAAGTGGCTGTACCATTTTGCGTTCCCACCAGCAATGGTTGAGGACTCTTGGTGCTTCACATCTTTGCCAGCATTTGGTGTTGTCAATGTCCCAGATTTGGGCCATTTTAATAGTTACATTGTGGTATCTCATTGTTTTAATTTGCATTTCTTTGAAGACACATGACTAGCTGCATCTTTACAAATGCTTATTTGCCATATCTGTGTCTTCTTGAGTGAAGTGTCTATTGAGGTCTTTGGCCAATTTTTTAAATTGGATTGTTTGTGATTTTATTGAGTTTCCAGAGGCTTTTAATATGTTTTGAACAACTCCTTTACCAGACATATGTTTTACAAATATTTTCTCTCAGTCTGTAACTTGCCATTTTATTCTCCTGACATTGTCTTTGGAAGAACAGAGATTTTCAATTTTAGTGAAGTCCAGGTTATCAGTTCTTTCTTTCATGGATAGTGCCTTTGGTGTTGCATCTAAAAAGTCATCACAGGGACTTCTAGAGAAGTTGGCCAAGTAGGAGGATCCTAAACTCATCTCGTTTCATAGATATAACTAGATAACACCCATGTCAGTGAAAATAATCCAGAAAATCACACACAGACTGGCAGAACACTCTCCATCGCTAAACTTAGAGAAGAGGCCACATCAAAAATGGTAGGAAGGGTGGAGGCACAGTGGGAAATCAAGCCGACCTGTCACACTGTCCCTGGAAGGGAGAGCCAATGTGATCATGGAGAAGTGAGAAAATCAGACCCCACATGGGCACCACAGCCATGAAGGACCCGCACTGGGAAGAAAAATCCCCACAACACTGGCTTTGAAAACTAGAGGGGCTTATCGTCTTGAGTGCCTACAATCGGTGGAACTTAACATCTGGAACTTCAACAATCAGCAGGCTTGACTCTGGGGGAGCCAGGAGGGTGGAAGGAAACTGAATCAGTGCTTGAAGAGACAGCACAACAAAGAGAGACAGCATAGAAGTCTCAGTAAGAAAAATACCTGGGGTATAGAAGAGACAGTTATTTACTAATCTCAGAGCCTCTATTGCATGGGGCAGGGATCTTAGGGAGACTTCTCCAAGAACAAAAGAGCTGGCAGATGCCATTTCCCTCCCCCACCCCCAGCCTAAATACAGGGACACCTGCAGGAACAAGTGCAGTGCAAACACTATCCATCTAGCTTCCCAACAGTGCACCCCACCCTCATAGTCTTCTGCAGGCCTGCCCACTCCAGCCTCAGGATGTGGCAGGAGTTTTCCAGGGTTGCTGTAGCTCCCCTCCCAAAGCAGACATGTGAAAACCTTGCTAACATGGCATGTGCCATCCTCTGCAACCTGGCCTCAGCAGGAGTGCATCCAAAGCAGCACCCCAAGTGTGGCAGTGTGCAAGCGGCCTTAACAAAGGACAGCACCACTCCAAGATGACTCTTGCCCCAGGAAGAGGGGAAGACAACCACACAAGTTAGTCTAACTGCAGCTCCAGTAGTGGTCTAAGGGAAGGCATCTGGTCTGACTTCAAGTCCCAACCACCAATTAAACCTCCCAGGGGACAACACAGAGAGAGCACCCTGCTATTTGGGACAACTACCGTTCTGGCAAATGTCTGATCTGACACAAGTCAAGTCCAAGGGGGCCCCAGACTGCCTCAGTAACAACACAGGGACCAAACCCTGCCTGCCACAGGCAAAGAGAACGATTGAAGATGGCTGGATTGAAGGCAAATGCAACTCAGCCACAACAGTAGGGTGCATGCGACACACGTAGGAGACACCCCTGAAGCACCCCATTCTGGTAAACAGGGGGCACTGCACTACAGGGCAGGATAGTGCATCTTCTTCATAAGGCCACTATTTACAAGAGGAAGAGATGTGGCTGACTTTCCTAACACATAGAAATAGACACAGAGAACTAGGCAAAATGAAGAGACGAATATGCCCCAAATGAAAGAACAGAACAAAATCACAGTAAGAAAGCTATATGAAACAGAGATAAGCAGTATGCCTGACAGAGAATATAAAGTAATGATCATACAGATACTCACTGGGCTTGAGAAAAGAGTGGAGGATCTCAGTGAGACACTCAACAAACAGGAAAAAAGAACAAAAACAAAAACATAAAACAGAACTAGTCAGAGATGAAGAACTCAACAGCTAAAATTTTAAAATATGCTAGAGGGAATAAATAGTAGACTAGAAGTAGCAGAAAAATGGATCAGTGATCTGGAGGACAGAGTAATGGAAAGCAATCAACCTGAACAAGAGAGAAACAAAGACTAATAAAGAATGAAAATATATTTGGGGAACTCAGCAATACTATCAAGCATAACAATAGAGATTGCATTTGCGTTACAGGAATTAAAGAGGAAAAGAGAACATTTATTTGAAGAAATAGTAGCTAAAAACATCCCCAATCTGGAGAAGGAAACAGAAGTCCAGATCGAGGATTCACAGAGAGCCCCCAACAAAATCAACCTAGATATGCACACCAAGACACATAGTAATTAAAATGCAAATGCAGTGATAGAGAATTTTAAAGCAGCAAGAAGGGGCACCTGGGTTGCTCAGTTGGTTAAGTGTCCCACTTTGTCTCAGATCATGATCTCTCAGTTCATGAGTACCAGACCTGTGCCGAGCTCTGTTCTGACAGCTCAGAGCCTGGAGCTTGCTTCAGATTCTGTGTCTCCCTCTCTCTCTGCCCCTCCCCCATTCATGTTCATTCTCTCCCTCTCTCTCTCTCTCTCATAAATAAATATTAAAATTTTTTTAATAAAAAATAAAAGCAGCAAGAAAAAAGAAAACATTTAAAAATAAGGGAAAACCCATAAGACTATCAGCTGATTTCTGAACAGAAACTTTGCAGGCCAGAAGGAAGTGACATGATATATTCAAAAATGCTGAAAGAAAAAACCTGCAACCAAGAATATGCTATTCAGCAAAGCTATCATTTAGAATAGAAGGAGAGATAAGGAGTTTCCCAGATAAACAAAAACTAAAGGAGTTCATGACCACTAACCCAGCCCTACAAGAAACATTAAATGGGATTCTTTCAGTGGAAAGCAAAGTTCCTAAGCAGGGGTAAGAAAAATAAGAAGCACAGGGTCCCTGGGTGGCTCAGTCAGTGAAGCGTCTGCCTCGAGTTTGGCTCAGGTCACTATCTCATAGTTCATGGCATCAAGTCCCACATTGGGCTCTGTACCTACAGAGCTTGGATTCTCTCTCTGCTTGGAATTCTCTCTCTGCCCTTACCCCATTCGCGCTGTCACTCTCAAAGTAAATATTTAATAAATAAACAAATAAAATGATAAGAATGGAACCTGTGTTTCTGTTGTGTTAAATCACGAAATCACCAAATGTGGCAGCCAGTATTACTTGCCCTTAATACTACGGTGCAATATAATACAATAATTTTTCTAAGTAGGCTCCACATGGGTCTTGATCAGATCAAGAGTCAGATACTTAACCAACTTAGCTACCCAGGTGCCCAGAATCTCTAAAAACCAGAAATTGTTTTAGAAAAAAGTTGTTTCATTGAATTAAAAATGGCTAAAATTTCTAGTGTTTCAAAATTACAATAATTTATTTTCTTATACAAATTTAAATAGTGGTATTTTCAATAGTATTAAGTTTATGTCTATAAAACCTAAATGTCACTGAGACTATCTAGAACTGATTACTTCTAGATTTTCAACAATAATCCACCTTATTTTTGACATAGAACCTTCAGCCTTATCATTAAGACAGCTTCCACAGACTCATCCCCTTTAAAAACTATTGTCTTGGTAATCAAAGCAAGAATAAAATAGCTCTTTTGCAAGGTTAAAATATCTTTCACTCTACTTAAACTTTTCTATTAAATTCATGTAGTTACAGGACAAATGCTGGTGGAAGTACAAGTAATTAAATATAGAGAATATATTTTTCAGGTTAAGTGCATCTGTATTGATTTTCTGCCTCATTGAGCTATCAATTACTAGAAGAGTGGTGTTGAAGTATCTAATCATAGTGAGGGATCTGTCTATTTCTCTTCCTGGTGCTATCTGTATTTGCCACACATCTTTTGACACTTTGTTTTGATGCAAACATGTTAGGATTGTGAGATCCTGGAGAACTGAGTCCTTTATCATTATATAATATTCTTTTTTTATGCCTGTTTTTCTTATTCTGAAGTCTGTTTTCTCTGCAAGTAATATACCTACTCCATTTTTCTTCTGATAAGTGTTAGTATGACATACTTTTTCTACCCCTTAACTTTTAACCTATCTCAGTCCTTATATTTAAAATGACTTCCTTATAGACAACATAGTTGGCTCTTGTTCTGTTTTCCATTCTGACAATCTGTCATTTAATTAGTATATTTAGACCATTCATATTTTAAGTGATTTTTTATATAGTTGGATTAATATCTACCATTTTATAACAGTTTCTCTTCGTTATATTTATTCTATGTTTCCCTTCTTTCTTCACCTCCTTTAGTTTTAATTGGGCATTTCATAATATTCCAGATATTTCTTTTCTGAGAAAATCAGTTATATTTTAAAGAAAAATTTAGTGGTTGCCCAAGAGTTTCCAGCATATCTTTTTTAACTAATTCAAGTCAGTGTTCAAATAACACTATACCATTTTACACATAGGCTGCATTTATAATATGTCTTCCCTATTGCCTCCCTCTTGTCCCTTGGGATATGGCTATTACATCAATTGTCCAGATATTATGGTCACTAAATATATAAATACACTGTTACTATAATTACTTTAAGTAGTGATATTTAAAACGTTAAAAAATATGAAAAGTAAAAGACTTTATTTTTCCTTCACATATTCCTCTCCCATGCTCTTCTTTATGTAAATCGTAGTTATGGACCTATATCATTTTCTTCTTTTTGAATGCTGTATTGTAACATTTCTCGTAGGCATGTCTCATGGTGATGAGTTCCCTCAGTTTTTGTTTGTCTGAGAAGGTCTTTACTTCTGTTTTACTTTTGAAGGACAATTTCACCGCCTATAGAATTCTAGGTTGGTGTTTTTTTCTTTTAGCTCTTTAAATATTTCACTTCACTATGTTCTTACTTATATTCTATCAATGCCTGATATAATTCTTATCCTTGTTCCTCCATAGGTATTGTAATGTCCCCCCCAGTCTTCGTTCAAGATTTTCTCTGGCTTCTATATTTTGAATTTTGAATAAGTTATGCCTCATTGTCATTTTTGTTTGTAAAGTATTTGACCTATTTGGTACTCTCAAAACCTCCTGGATCTGTCTTTTGCTGTCTATTGTTAATTTGGAAAATTATCTGCCATTTTAATTTTAAATATTTATTCAGCTTCATTTGCTTTTCTCATATCAGTACTACAATTATGTGTCTGATGTACATTTGGAAATTCTGCAAGAGTTCTTGGGTTTTCTTTTTAGCTTTTTATTATTTTTCTCTATATTTCAATTTGGGAAGTTTGTGTCGCCATATCTTCAAATTCATTGATTATTTCCTAAACCACGGCTAGTCAACTGATGAGTCCATTGAAGGAACTCTTCATTTTTATTAGTGTTTCTGATTAAGCATTTCTTTTTGATACTTTCTTAGAATTTACATCTCTTTGCTTACAATAACCATCTCTTCTTGCATGTTGACTACTTCTTTCCAACAGCACTTAACATAGTATAGTTATTTTAATTTCCCTGTTAATTCCAATATTAGTATCATATATGAGTCTGGCTATGATGTTTTCCTTTTCAGAGTGTTTCCTCTTGCTTTTTGGTATGCTTTGTAAATTTTATTGAAAGGCATATCATACTGGGTGATAGGTTTCATCTGAATCATTTTATGAATTTGGCTATGTCTACTGTTTTCTGTAATTGTAAGTTCCAGAGACTTCAATCCTCTAGTGACCTTGTTTTTGCCTCCTCCTTAAATAGGATCTGAGTCTTGCTACTCTTTCTGTTTTAACCAATTTTTATTATGCTACAGCCCTGTTGGTATGGTGGTAAAATTTGGGGGAGGATAAGCTTTCTATGATCTTATGATTTAATCTCAGTCTTTTAGTGGTCCTATGTCCCAGGTCTGTTAACTTCACAATGTTGATCCAGTGATATAGCTTCTTATCCCCTTAAGTAAAACAGACAGGTTAGAAGAGGGTGGACTGGGAAGACCGACCTTCTTCAAGTTGAGATAAGGCTCTAGTAAGGTTGTTTGCACTTGGAGAGTAGGCTTTTATAGAAAATGTTCTGGGCATATTTCACAATGATTACTCTCCCTCTTCAATGGCTAGATTTAGAACTTTCCTGTGTGAAGCTGGTGGGCTTCCTGTAAGTAAAACACATGAAAGTGTAAACTCCCATAAGACTATGGCCCCAGGAGTTTCTTACTCTCATGGTAACCCCATACTCAGGTTCTAGTAATTCACCAACATTATCATCTGAGTACTGCTACCATTTCATGGTTCCAGCAGCTTCTGATCCAGAAAGGCAGATCTTGACTGAGACTATGTATTCATCTATCTTTTGAGATTCACAGGTGACAGTTTTCCCCAAGACCTCAGATGCCTTAGAAAAAGTAGTTGATTTTTAGTCTACTCAGTCTTTTCTGGCTATTAAGGACAGGTTTGATGACTTCTAGGCTCTTGACATGTTTACATGTATATCCTGCTATATGTTAGAGCTAAAACTGGAAGTCCTGGAATACGTTTTTAAAACATAATCTCTCAGTTTTTCAAGTGCTAGGTATTGTGAATCAATCAAGTGAATATACTTTATTTCTCTTTTTTTAAAAAAAATGTTTTAAGTTTATTTATTTTGAGAGAGAGTGCATGAGTGGGGTAGAGGCAGAGAGAGAGAGGGAGAAAGAATTGTAAGCAGGCTCTACACCATCAGCACAGAGCCCCACGTGGGGCTCAAACTCATGAACTGTAAGTTCACAACCTGAACCGAGATCAAGAGTCTGACACGTAACTGGCTGAGCCCCCCAGGTGCCCCTCTTTCACGTTTTTTTAAATTATTATTATTCCTTCCTTGGTTACTTGCTTCCTTTCCTCTAACCCTTCTCATCTGATTCCAAACTTCATATTCTGTAAAACTTTTAGACTGAGGATACACTTTATTGTACAAGACTTATATAGCCAGATTTTATTTCTTTGGCCCAACACTTATATTTTTAATTACTTGACATTTTAATAGCCGTGAGATTTCACACAAAAGTAAAGCATTGCTCTTCCTCTTCAAAAGTCGAAATGCTGGCAGTACTGAGTTCACAATTATAATGGAAACTACAGAGTCAGTTGCAGATGCTTCCTTTAGACCAGGTATGTGCTATTGTATTTATCACATTGCATAAAAACATTTATTTTATTTAAGTAAACTCCTACCCACACATTTTGGTTTGCCACTGAAATGCAATTCTGACCCTAACTTCTCAGGTTAGATTTCATAAGTTAATAGCATAGCTTTCCACAAGACTACTCTCACATCAGACACCAGCCACAAGCTCTGGATTCCAAGGTCACCTGTGCTCTGACCAACATGTTACAAATGTGCAGTTTCCCACTAATGTCTTAGGTTCAAAATTTGCTAGAATGACTCACAGAGCTCATGTAAGTGCTATACTTATGATTTTATTATAAAGGAGGCAAATACCAATCAGCCAAAAGAGACCCAAAGAGAAAGCTGCGGGAGCAAATAAGAAGCTTCCATGTCCTCAGAACCTGTCACTTTCACATCATTTGTTTATCACTAACCAAGAACCCCATCTGACCTTTGGTCACCAGAGTTTTATTGGAATTTTATTATGTAGGCATGAGTTAGTAAATCTCAGTGGCTCTATTCCATCTCCAGCATCCCTCCACTCCCAAGAGGACAGGCTGATATCACATAGCTCAAAGCTCCAACAGACTAGTCACATGACTGGTATTTCTGGTGTGGTCTGTCCCCCATCATGAGTCATCTCATTAACATTAAAGGTCTTGGAGCCAACCATAAATCCGCTAATTAGCATAAACTCAGGTGTGACCCCAGGGTCCCACCATGAATATCAAAGACACTCCGACCATTGAGGAAATTCCAAGGGGTCAGAGGGTTGTTTTTTTTTTTCCAGGAACCAGGGACAAAAGACAAGCCAATTCCCTTACTATAAAAGTCATGCATAGTTTTAGACAAAGTTACAAACACACATAAAACTATAAACAAAAAATGCAGCAATTGAGAAAAGACAGAGCTTAGTCAATAAGGAAGACTAGAGGCTACTATACAAGTAATGATAATTATCAGAGGCTAAATCATTTTAACTGAGTTGCAAATTTAGCAGCTTTATTAAATATTGTACTCAAGTACATAATTTCATTCATAGTGGTAAAAATCATAATAGGTAACATTTACAGATTTTTCCATTGTGTAAACTACTATGCATTTTAAATATTTTACCTCAAAATAGCAGAATAGTCCTGCAAGATGGGCTTTGTTTTCCAATTCTATAGATAATGCATTTTTTTCCATGAGGTGAAATAATATTCAAAGACACGTACAGATAAGTGGCAGAACAAGGATTTGACCCACTTATATGAAAATTTTAAATATCTGAATATATTTTGCAAATATAAATTAATTAATATACCAGTCTAACTTACTCTACAGTTAAAGAATTAATTTTGGCTGAATCTCATTAAAAAAAAAAGTTGTTCCAATAATTACTACAAAGTAATATAAATAATAATTTTAATGGAACATTTTTCCTCAATTCTAGGGAAGAGAATTTTTAAATTTCTCATTAGTTTTTGTAGAGGAAGAACAAAATAGATAATTTCCCCTATGCCCTACTAAATTCTCAACTGGGAACCCTCTAACAAAAGACAGATTAAGGGGGAAAAAAATCCAGAAGTTTATTAACACATGTAATTAAGATACACATGAGAGCTACGAAGGGAAAATAAGTAACTCTCCAAGATAGCTTAGGACTCAGGCTTGAATACCATCTTCAGCAAAAAGCAAAAGAAAGGCCTGAGTGAGAGAGGCCAATTGTGGGGAGGTGACCAGGAAAAGGATGGTAAACAAGGGTAAATTATGTTACAGGGACTAAGTCACTGCCTTCTCCACTGATTCTTTTGTGATTTAGAGTCATCCTTCTGTCTCTGGTGTAGATAGAGATATACCCTTAAAAATATTTTCTTTATATATGTAAATTTTATTTACAAAAAGGTAATTTCCACTCTGTTTTCAGGCTTTCTGTTTCCTGCTCTTTCTCAAAATAATTCTTATTTCTTGGAGACATATTTTGGGATGGCCTCTTCTGCCACCCTTTATTTTGTACTTTTGTTTATAACTACATACAAGCAAACTTAGACTAATTACACTGTAATATACAGTTGAATAATTTTGTGAACCTATATTTATATTTTAGTTGTGGGTGTTGACAGATCCAGCTATAGTTCAGAATACATGCTTATCAGTATGCTCTATGCCTGTGTGGGCAATCATTTGGGTACATTTCATAGGACATTTTGTTTTAGTTCGTGTTACTCAATGTAACACTACACTTCAGACTGTAGATAAAAATCTCAATTTACTCGTAGATAATTCAGTTTCTGAAAATCTTAAATTGATACCTACACCAATTTCTTAACTCTACTGTTTTTCTAATTTTAAAATAGATCATAATGTAGTATTTTGCAAAATATTACATACCTTTATCTTTAATGGATACTCCTTAATATATGAAGATTTCTCCCTCCATTGCCCAGCTCCTATGCAATTCCTATTATTGCTAAAGAAAACAGTTACTGGGCTAGGAGCTACAAAAAAGTACACAGAGAATGATATAGAAATGCAATGGAGAAAATGTTTACCTCTTGTAGTTGAAGTGGACTACATTGGAGAAATATCTGAGTTTTTAAACATAAAAGTGAAAAATAAATCTTTAATAAAGAAAGATTGATAAAAATAAAATAAGAAAACTGGTTTGACGTGGCCAAGACATGGTAAGAGTTGAGGCTAGATCTTGGCAGAAGCTAGACTAGGAGGGTCTTTTATTCCATGCTCTGATATTTTGGTTTTCAATCTAAAGTCAATAGAAAAACATTGAAGGACTTTATGTAGGATAACATTATTATTAGGTATAGTTTTCAAGTTATTTTTGGGGTGCCTGGGTGGCTCAGTCGCCTAAACATCTGACTCCAGCACAGGTCATGATCTCACAGTTCATGAGTTCGAGTCCCACATCAGGTTCTGTGCTGACAGCTTAGAGCCTGGAGCCTGCTTTGAATTCTGTGTCTCCCTCTCTCTCTCTGCCCTTCCCCTGCTCATGCTCTGTCTCTCTCAAAACTAAATAAATACTTAAAAACAAAAATGATAAAATAAAATAAAGTTATTCTTGTGGTACTATGGAATTGATCATCATTTGTAAAGTGATGGTATTAAATAATTTATGGAACATAACTGATGGTCAGAAGAAGGCACAGTCCATAAATGTATATAGCTTGATCAATTTACCAAGTGGCCATACATGTAACCAGCACCAAGATCAAGACAGAACATTGAATGTGGTCACCCCCACCAAAAGCCACTTGTAACTTCTCCCAGCAACCCATATTCCTCAAATAGAATATCTTGTCTTCTAACATCAAAGATTTTTTTTTATTTTTGAAGTGTCTATAAATAAAAATATACATTATGCACATTTTTATCCTGGCATTTGTCACTCAGGATTATGTTTGCAAGATTATCTGATATTATTCTGCCTAGCAGTGGTTCCTTTTTTTGCAATTCTGTACAGTATTCCATTTTATCATTTACTCCAACTGATGTATCTACTCTACTATTGTTTGTCTGTTTGTTTGTTTGTTTTGGTTGGAGCAATTATAAACAATGATACTTTTAACATTCCTATGTATCTTTTGATGCCCATTTGCATACATTTTTGTGGATTGTAGACCAAGTTGTGGAATTCTGGATCAGAGAGTATGTCTTTGTTCAGGTTCAACATATACCGCCAAACATTTCTAAAACAGTTTGAGATGTTTGTTCATAATTAGGTGGAGAGATTCAACAGCAAGTAAATATCTGACTCAGGCTCCTAGGGGAACAATATAGGAAGACACATGTCTGAGTTAGCAGCATCGGGGTGATGGTTAAAGTCACAAGATGGAATGAGACTGCTAGGGGGATAAAATAATTGTCAAGAAGAGAAAGCTATAAGGAAGAAACCTAGGAAATCCTTAACTTACCATGTGGGCAGAGAAAGTGGAACCCACAGAATCTGAGATGGAAAAGTCACAATTAGAGGAGGATGATCAAGGGGCACCTGGGTGGCTCAGAGACTCAATTTCTGTTCAGGTCATGATCTCACCTGTTTGTGAAATTTAGTCCCAAGTCAGAGCTCAGCCTCAGTGCTGAGCCTGCTTGAGATTCTCTCTCCCCCTGTCTGCTACTCTCTCTTTCTCTTTCTCACTTTGAACATTAAAAAAATGATCAAAAAGTAATAATAGGCAAAGTATACATATACTTCAGGCAAAACATAGTAAAAAATGCACATTTTGGAAACAGTTAAAGGAAAGGTGATTGGAATGTCTTCATTTGAATTTTGTATCTAGAAGATCATTTGTTAACTCATAAAGACTACGCAGTGGAGGTAAGGGTCATAGATCAGATGATTACAGGATACTAAAGAGGGAGTTCCAGGTGAAGTGGAGATTGCATTTAGATTGTCTTTCTGTAGTAGAATACATGGGCACATGAAACAGAGGCCTCTAAGTGAAGGTTATGGAAACAGCCTGGGAAAGTACATTTGTTGTCTCTTACACAAGCTTAGTGGTGCATGATCTCTGTCAGCTTATTTTTTCTATTTGTGGAATAAAATTCCACCTGTATTTTTTTTAAATACTACCTGCTGGCCATTGATAATATTTGTAGCAATGAACTGTACCACTGTGAAATAGCTTATCAAACCCAACCAAAAAAAGGACAGATAGGGGAAGAGAAAAGAAAAAAAAAAAAACTAGCATTTTTCCTTTAATTAGCAATATCCACAAGTTTCCTTAAGATTATCCCCAAGTTGTGCCAGGGTGGCTATTAAACGTGGCACACTGGTCCTGCCACAGCAGCACTGTTCAATAGAGCTTGAAATTAGTGCAAGAGACAGGGATCTTTGACAGCCAATCTGATCGCGGCTGCCAATTCTGAGCAAATAGCAGCAGTTATTTTGCTCACAGGAGAAATAAGGTTAGTGGAAATATTAAAGAAACGGGAAAGCCACTGCCTTGTAGTAATTGGGTCTTTGTGATTCATGCTGGCCTGATTCAAAAACCTACAAATTGAAAGCTTAAAAGCCATATTTCAGAAAATTTCTCTTTTCTTAAATAATGAAAAGAGACTAAATGTCTATTAAAGTCACCAACTAGTTTTTAGTTTTAGTTATTGTGTGGTTGCATGGAAGGCATTCAGTTTAAGTTTCTCTTGTAAAATAGTACACTAAAGCCATCGCTTTCTATAGATTTTTGTTTCATAAGTTAACTCATATTTATGCATATATGTATACGATGCTATATGTAGGCATTAGAAGTATTTTTTCATGTGAATATGTGTTTTAGAACATAGTCTTTTGTCGATGTGTTTTTCTGAGCTAATTGCATTTGAGTTATGAGATAAACTCACTTCTTTGAATTTATTTTTGTATACTTAAGAGTGTGTTATTTATTTGTAAGGAAATTATTATCATGTCCTTAAGATTGCCCAAATGTATATACACAGGATTAGCTCTGTGAATCAAAGGAAAGTCCTTTGCTAAGAGTCACAGAATTAGCCTCTATGTAGTTAAGGAGCAACTGAAAATTAAGCATATGCATGTTAAATTAAAAATCAAAGCGATATTGAAGTACCATCATATTTATCTCATTATCATATTAAAACAGAGTTACAACAAAGCTTCTGAATTTAATGTGCAACAGATATGCTCTATTACTACTGATATATGTGGTATAATGATATAATCATTTGGGAAAACAATATAGCAAAATATTTCTAAAAGCTACAAATACGTTTAGCCCTTCAATTTACTAAATCTATTCCTAGGAATTTACCATAAGAAAGTAATTCAGGGGCACCTGGGTAGCTCAGTCAGTTGACTGTCTGCCTCTTGATTTCCTCTTAGGTCATGATCTCATGTTCCTGAGATAGAGCCCTGCATGGGGGCTGAGCATGGGGGCTCCACACTGAGCATGGGGGCTCCTTGAGATTCTCTCCCTCCCTCTCCCTCTACAACTACCCCACTTGCACATGCTCTCTCTCCAAAAGAAAAAGAAAAGAAAGAAGTAAAGAAAGAAGGAAAGAAAAAGGAAGGAAGGAAGGAAGGAAGGAAGGAAGGAAGGAAGGAAGGAAGGAAGGAAGGAAGGAAGGAAGAAAGAAAGAAAGAAAGAAAGAAAGAAAGAAAGAAAGAAAGAAAGAAAGAAAGAAAGAAAAGAAGGAAAGAAAGAAAGAAAGAAAAAGAAAATTTAAGGAACTCAGAGATCTTTTTTTTTTTTCTAATTTTTTTAAACGCTTATTTATTTTTGAGACAGAGAGAGACAGAGCATGAATGGGGGAGGGTCAGAGAGGGATGAAGACAGAATCTGAAACAGGCTCCAGGCTCTGAGCTGTCAGCACAGAGCCCGACATGGGGCTAGAACTCACAGACCATGAGATCATGACCTGAGCCAAAGTCGGATGCTTAACCGACTGAGCCACTCAGGTGCCCAAGGAACTCAGAGATCTTAATGCTACATTGACAATGTCAGCATAATGATATATTATCTACATTTAAAATAATCCTAAAACAGTGTGGATTAGTCTGATCAGACTGCTATAACAAATACTATAGACTTGGAGGCTTAAACAATAAAAAATTAATTTCCCACAATTCTAGGGGCTAGGAAGTCCAAGATTAAGATGCCAGCCAATTCAGGTCCTGATGAGAGCTTGCTCTTCCTTGTATTTGGTTGTCTTATCACTCACTGTGTCCTCACATGGCAGAGAGCTAATAACCTCTCATGATTTATAAATAAATACATAATCCTATCGTATTAGAACTCTCCCTGACAACCTCATTTAATGGTATTTACTTTCTTAGAAACCCCATCTCTAAATACAGCCACAATGGGGTTTAGGAATTCAATATATGAATTTGGAGAATGGAGGAAGCATAAACATTCACTCCATTGAAAAATCTTATGACTTCACTAAGATAATGAAAGATTTCTAGATAGTCTTTAGAAAGATTAGGTAGAAATGTGGGAAAATGTTCAAAATATATGTAAATGAAAAAGACAAAAATTATATATGGTATTATGTGAGAATTATTCCAGTAGTTTCATTTGAAAAAAGTTTGAGAGGTTTTATTTACAATAAAAAATAAATATAAACTTGGGGCACCTAGATGGCTCAGTCAGTTGAGCACTAGACTCTTGATTTTGGCTCAGATCATGATCTCAGGGTTCATGGGTTCAAGCCCCATGTAGGGTTGTGCCCCATGTAGTGCAGAGCCTGCTTGGGATTGTCTTTGTCTCTGTCTCTGTCTCTCTCTCCCTGCCCCTCCCCTTCTCTCTCTCTCTCTCTCTCTCTCTCTCTCTCTCTCTCTCTCTCTCTCACATTAAATGAACTTAAAAAATGAATACAAACACTTCAAGTGCTTTATTTAGATATTATTTTTGAGTAAAAGCATAGGTATCCTGATATATTATGAACTATCATTTTAGATTAAAGAGTAATGGATATTTTTCCATGAGGAAATATATACATATATATTTAATTTCCCTACCTTATACCATATACAACAATCAATTGCAGTGTAAAAGACAAACTGACCAGGTGCTAAAAGAAAATAGTGTAAATTATCTTTATGGCCTTGGGAAATATTTAATTTTTTTGAAAGAAAACCAAAATTATTGGGGTCCATTTTAAGCAAATGATTTTAAGAAATCTTTTCTGATAACAGTTAGCAAGCAGAACCAATTTCCCTTGAGAACCCTGCTAGTTTTGTGACATATTCATGTCATAAGCAAATACAAGAAACATTCTATTCTCAATATTGGACATATTTGTGATCAAATAAATCGATGAAGTATGTAAAAGCAAATGGGCGAAATTAGAACACAGAAAGCTTTTATGTTCTTTAAAGTATTTGGTTAGTAGGCATAGGAAAAGATATAAGTAACACACACAAAGTAGAAAGTATAAAGGGAAAGGAGGAATAAATTTTATTACACTGAACATGATAGCATAACTAATTAACCATTCTTCTCTAAAGGGAATGAAAAGAAGAGTCATACTTGGAACACACAATGGAAAAACATTTGCCATTGTCATTGACAATGGAATTGACAATGGCATTGACAATGGATTGTTATTCAGAATGTATAAAGAACTAAAGTGTGAAGAAAACAAGCAATTTAATCGAACAAGGAGTGGCCAGTAAGTATACATGTGTTCAGCCTCATTAGTGATGATGAAAATACAAATTAAAGACATATTAGCGAGAATAAAAGTGTCAGCTAATATTACTTTTCAGTTAGATATGAAACAACCAAACTCTCATGAACGATTGATCTACTATTTTGAAAATGGCTTGACATTATATAATAGAGTTAAAAATGTTCAGATCCTCTATCCAGTGCTTAGTATATACATACCCTAGAGACACTGCTGCACACATGCTTTTGGAGACTCCTTACAAGATTGTGAATAGCACGGGCATCTTGGTGGCTTAGTCAGTTAAGCATCTGACTCCTTATTTTGGCTCAAGTCAGGATCTTAAGGTTTGTGGGACTGAGCCCTGCATCAGGCTCTGTGCTGAGTCTGCAGAACCTGCTTGGGATTCTCTCTCCCTCTCTTTCTGCCCCTACCCCACTCATGCTTAATCTCTCTCTCTCTTTCTCTGTCTCTCTTTCAAAATAAATAAATAAACTTAAAAAAAATTTTTTAAAGACTGGGAATAGCGTTGCTATTCATAATGGGGGGGGCATAGAAATGATATAAATATTCATCATCAGTAGAAAACATGAATAATCAGTAGATTGTCATATAAAAATTAAAGCTATGCCACAGTGAAAATAAGCTACTTCAATCAAGATGAATGAATCTCAAAAGACATAATGTTTGGTAGTAAAAGCAAGTGATGATAAATACATAAATTATAATTCTATTTATATAAAGTTCAAAAAAATACAAACCTAAACAATATGCTAACACATACCGGATATAGTAAAACGATAATAAAAAGCAAGACATGTTTAACCAAAAATGTGAATGAAGTAGGGAAAAGATTTATGTAGTCAGTCAGGGATATACAAGCCTTAAAGACAAAGCCTGCCTTTCTTTCTTTCTTTCTTTCTTTCTTTCTTTCTTTCTTTCTTTCCTTCTTTCCTTCTTTCCTTCTTTCCTTCTTTCTTTCTTATAATACTCAATTTCTTACACTCTGTGACATACTGCTGTTTGTATTATTACTTTTCTGTTTAAAAAAGTATATACATATCATATATTTTCTACATAGGCTCTTTCAAATAAAAATTTAAAAAAATTATTAGTTTTATGTGCAAAGCAGTAATATGTATTTAGGAGATTTCTTTCATAGATGGTTCTCTAAAAGACATGGTCTTCCCAAAGCATGCACATTATTTCAACTGAGCCATTTTGATCACACTCTTTTTCCCTCACTGAATTTTGATTATAAGTATCTAAAAGTCACATTATGCAAATATTGTTTTACTTCTTTTCAAAAATAATTGTCTGTAATATCCTCAAGCCAATGTAATATTTGGATAAATACAATGAAGATAAATAATTTTACATATTTTTCTGTTTTTATTTTTTTCTGTTTTTTTCATCAGAATAAGTTATTTTTGATTTAAATGTTCTGATGAAATTTCAAATTCTGAGCCAGCTTTTGTATAAAATTGTACCAATTGCTGGTTCTGAGACTATGCCAGTGATGTGTTTCTTTTTGCTTTTTTCCTATTTACTCCCTTTTCTCCAAGTCCAATTTACCTAGCCTAATTTGTCATTAATTTAATGTCATTTTTCCCAATTATTTTACTCAATAGTAAATTTCACCATATTTATTTTTTCTATATTAATATCTATTATTAATTACACAAGACTAGTTTATATACTGCTTATCTGATAATAAAATTGTGGACAGCTTTGCATACAAAGAGACAGAGAAAGAAATATTCAGAAATTAACTCAAAACTGAGAATCAGGTAAAGAGAAACAGCAACAGAAAGGAAGAATTTACTGCTGTTCAGAAACATTGACAGCTAACTCTTGAGAACAGGATAATGTCAAAATGTCCCAATGGTCACCCTGGATTAGATTTAACATCTAAACACCATCTCTTAGGTAATTGTCAATTTACTATAATGTTCTTTCTTTTGGAAAAAAATGATATATTTTAAGTTTTATACTTGTTTTATATCTGTTTTTCCTGTACAAGTTTTGTATAATTCTGTAATGTATTCAGGGGTTGGGAGGAACCACAAGAATGAATTGCCTATTATCATTTAAACTCAAAAACTTAGGGTTCACTGGACTTTCAGAGAATTTTTAACTTGGTAACAGTTTACCAAAAGAATTGTCCATATTATTAGTTCTGTAATAATGTATGTCTAAATGAATCCCCAAATTTCAAACAGAACTACTGACAGCATCCCAGGGTCACATTTCTAGGTGAGCACTGGACTTCCTTAGAACAGACCTAGTCAAAATTGCTCTCCTACTGTTTTGATGGTTTTAGTACTTGCCTAAACTGCTGATTTCTTGACAAAGTAATATACTTAAGAGTTGGATAGGGGCACCTGGGTGGCTCAGTCGGTTAAGCATCTGACTTTGGCTCAGGTCATGATCTCATGGTTTGTGAGTTTGAGCCCCGCGTGGGGCTCTGTGCTGACAGCTCGGAGCCTGGAGCCTACTTGGGATTCTGTGTCTCCCTCTCTCTCTGCCCCTCTCCTGCTCATGCTCTCTGTTTCTGTCTCAAAATTAAATAAAACATTTAAAAAAATGTTAAGAGTTGGATAGGAGTTGCTTTGAAGTTCCACATGGTCTCAGTTAGCAGGTGTGAGACACAGGTCTATGGGGTGGCTAGCCCATGGGGCTCCTGGGTGACTCAGTCGGTTAAGCATAGGACTCTTGGTTTCAGCTCAGGTCACGATCTTGCGGTTTCATGAGTTCAAGCCCCACATCAGGCTCTGCACTGATGGTCTCTCTCCATCAGTGGGACTCTGTCTCTCTCTCTCTCCCTCTCTCTCTGCCCCTTCCCTACTTATGCTGTCTCTGTCTCTCTCAAAATAAATAAACTTGAAAAAAAAAAGACAGACAGGTAGTCTAAAACCTGGGTTTCTTTTGCCCCACTCCTTCCAGTGACAACATAACTGTCCCTTTTCAAGAACTTTTAAGAATGTCATGCTGGTTACATGGTGATCAAACAAATTGCACTAGGACCCAAATTACTAGGGACGACAGACTCCTCTTGGTCTTGTTTAGTACTACTGCTGCCCCACCTTGGCTCCTTGTATTGGCCAGTCTGAACAGTATACTGCAAAAGACGATGCCACAGACCTAGATGAGAAGACTAGACTGATTAAAGGAAGCAAATATGTGCCCAAAATTGTTATTTCACTTGTTCTATTTTTTTAATGTTTGTTTGTTTGTTTGTTTATTTATTTATTTTGAGAGAGAGAGAGAGAGAGGCAGAGAGAGAGGGAGATACAGAATCCCAAGCAGGGACACCATATAGCCTGACACGGGGCTCCATGTCCCAGAAACGTGAGATCAAATCAGGCCGAAATCAAGAGTCAGACGCTTAACCTACTGAGCCACCCAGGTGTCCTTACTTGTTATTTCTAAATCAATATAAATTATAGAGTCTATTTTAATGTATCTATTATAGATTAATAATTTATTTTGAAAATAATTTTTAAAAGAAGTATTTTACTGATCTACCAAAATAATATAACCAGTTGTTTGTCAGTATATAATTTTTAATTACGTTTTAATTATTATAGCACTCCTTTTATACTCCCCAAAGTAACTGCAGTTGGACAATACTTAATTGGTTATCCCAGTTACTTTCATCTTTACGATCCCTTTTGCCCAATTTGTATAATTATGAAACAACTTTTCCACACCAACTATGTACCATATTTATTTATTTATTTATTTCGTCAATCTTCACTTCAATCCTATTAAGTAGAACTATTTTTTTCCTTTTTTATAGATCAGGAAACTGAGGCATAGAGAGATTTAATAACAATTCTGCGTATTTTTTAATAGCAAAGAAATGAGAGTGTTAGAATTTGAGTTCAAAACGTTTACATCTCATGCTCTCAACCACTCTGTTCTCGCTCATGTATTCTTCTATTCAGTCATGAGATCTTTAAGTGCCAGGAAATCTTAAGTGCCAGAAAATGTAAAAATAACAGCATATTGCAGAAGGCATGAATTGAACTTAAGTAAAATGCAATGTAAAATGCATAAGTTGCTTTAATGTTGATCACACCATGGTAGCCAGGGAGGAGTGTATACCTGTAATACAATGTATTCCTGGTTCTCTTATGTTTTAAAGAAGTGTCTGTGTGTGTGTGGCAGGGGGCGGGGGGTACATGTGCATGGTGGTTGGAAAGTGGTAATAAATGCAAAATCAACAAAACATATATTTGGGTAGACAGTGCTTCAATTAACCATGTAAATGGTGAGACAGATATTATAATTCTGTGTCTTCTCTAAAAATGTAAAAAGTGGATTTTTTGCATTAGGGGAGAACACAAAGGAACAACTATAGCCACCATCTTACATATAGAGCTATGGTCCCATTTCAGATTGTGACTCCAATCACAGACTTTTAGTGGGGCAATACTACTGTTCAAAGAAATCCACAATTGGTCTTAAAGTACTCTGTCTACTTGCCAAAAGTAGCAAAGAAATGAGTTACTCAAGAAGAATAAAAGATGTTTGATATAGCATGAAGGAAACAAAAGTGATTCTCAGTAATAATGGTTTAAAAAAAAAAAGGAGCATGAATTTAAGCTCTGATCCATCTTCTGGAGCTTAGATGTGATAAAAGAACAGCAGTACATGACAGGCAGGCCCTACTATTGGGACATGATAACAAGAGCAGCCCTACCAAGCTGCTTCCAAAATTGTCACTGTGATCTTTAAGGTGCCACTTTGTACTTTGAGCACATTTTAAATTGGAGACTAATCCTTTCCCTTGTCCTAGTCAACAACTCCACTGGTTCCAGAAGCATTACTCCATTTTCTACCAAAGCAAAGCAAGGCAAAGTCTTTTCCCTGGGGCCAGAGGCTCACTGGGAGCTAGTGGGTCACTATTTGGTCCACCAGGTTGTTCTGGATATTAGAAGGCTAACTGATTATAGACTGGGTCACATGAAGGCTAGTGTTTTGCTGTTTTTTTTTTTTTCCGAGAAGATATATATGTCTTTTTAAATAAATAGTTTCTGAAATGAAAATAGTTTCAAGAAATAACAATATTTGATCTCTTAACTTGAAAAAAATTATATTTTTACTAAAAATAAATCACAAGCTTAAAAAAATTCATGAGTAAAAGCGCTTTTTATGTTATTATTTTATTTATCTGATTTTTATTTCCATGGAAACAGAATAGAAATTGCAGTTAGAAGCCAGAAGCAGATTGGAAACCCTGCTTTTAACTTTGTTAGCTCCCTGCCAGAGGTAATGGACATTGCTAGGGTGTTACGGGTAAAAAAAACAAAGCAAGAACAAAAACAAGCGAACAAAAACCAAAGGGAAGACTTTCATAATTCAGTGAGCCAGATTTTTTGGTTGTCAAAAACCTAACAAACGCTCTTTAATAAATGACCATGCACAAACATATAGTTCTTTCCAGTAAAAGTCACTGAATATTTTTAAATAGGTTTTCACCAGAAACAAAAGCATAACGTATAAAACAGACTTGTAATTTCTGTAACTGTCAGTAAGCAGAAAAATCATTTATTTGTAATTGAAGCCAAATATATATGAATTCAGGAAAATATATGAAATAACAAAGATAGAAAAGTTAATCCTAGAGCTCTCTTAGAAGCTTCCTAATGCCTAACCCCAGAACAAATACACATAAACTGAATCTTACCTCACTGGGGACATACCTTCGAAGATTAATCCACTGTTCGGTGTGAGATGTTTTTGATAGTACTGGAAATCTTTTAGCCTAGATTCCATGTAGCCATCTGACAAAACAAAGAGTATCTCATTCAAAACCAGAAAAGATAATAGGTTTCTGAAAATATCTGGTAATACTGGGTTGTTTTGTTGTTGTTGTTGTTGTTGTTGTTAACAATCATCCATTACATCACTGAAAAGACACCCAAACTCGTTACTACTAATAAATAATAAGCACGGAGCCTATTGGTGAAACAAAGTGTTTTGATAACTAAGAGAAATATACAAAGATCTTAAGGGTCATGTGTATTTTGTAAAATTTCATTTAAAAAACTATGTCTCCCAATTAGTTAAGATTTAAATAGATCATAAGTCTGCCTGTCAGAAACCTCAGTGATGAGGCCAGGATAAAACTTCCACAGAAATTTATTTTAAATAAGAATTTGAGAAACTGTGTTGTAATATCTAATAAAGAATACATTTCAGGGGCGCCTGGGTGGCTCATTCAGTTAAGCATCTGACTCTTGATTTTGGTTCAGGTCATGATCTCATGGTTCATTAGATTGAGCCCCATGTTGGGCTCCATGCTAGAGCCTGTTTGGGATTCTCCCTCTTCTGCTCTCTTTGCCCCTCTCCCATTTGTTCTCTCTCTCAAAAGTAAACATTAAAAAAAGGAACACATTTCAATTAAAGTTATGGTTTGTAAGAATTTTTATATTTCCTTTTGTCATTGAGTTAGATTTTTAAGGTGTTAAGTTGGTCAGTTATGCCAGAACATATACATATTTATGCAATTTTGTTAAATGAAATAAAGCATGCTCTTTTTTTTCTCGGGGGTATGATTTTTTTATTCATCCCCCCATCATTTTTGGGTTTATTCAGCTAAACAAGTCTAATCACTAGTGGAATAATTATTTTTAAAAGTCAAATAATGATGAAATTTTATTAATTTTCTACTCTTCCTTAATTCTTTTCTTTTCTCTTCTGAACTGAGGGTATCATGTGTCTGTTTATTTATGTAATTATTTAAGTTTTATTCTGCAGCTGGTATGTCTTTTCCATATTTAATTTCATTTCTGTGTTTATCTTAAGGTGTGAAGTTCTAAAGACAGATTGTGCCAAAAGAATTCTTTCTCATAACCCTTAGCAGGGGGTCATGTGAATTTATATCCTGAAAATACAGTATTTATTTTTACACTTTAAGGTATGAGGATATCAAATTTTCTAGTCCTTTTTAGTCTTATGCCTTCATTTTTCTCTCCCTGAAACAGAAAATCTCTCAATTACTGTTTAACCAGATTTTTTAAATCTTAGAATCCCAAAGTGAAAAGAGAGAGTTACAATAACTAAATTCAGGAAATTGAGACCCAATCAGATATACTGACATACCAAGGGCACTACTAATCCTAGGATATTTTTAAATTGTTAATTAATTGAATGCAGAAGATTCTTTCCTTTGTACTTCAGTCTGTACATATAATGGACTACAATCACCTGCACAATTAGAGTGATTGAGTATAGAAGTTAGCTTGTGATTACTTCTTCACTAGTGAATCTTGAAATGAGACTAAACTGTGGATTATTTGAGTTTCAGCTCATAGACGCCGCCTGAAAAACACAATCGGAATTTAGCCTTAGAAGTGACCTCACCAGTTACCTATATTATGTTCTCGTCATTTTATTAGAACTATTAGGAAAATATAGTCAAGGATAAGCTTTAAATATTCCAGCATTTTTTTTTACTCTAAGTAGAATTAGACAATGCACATACTGCAGCTACCAAGATTAATTATTTGTATTCTATGATTTAGAGGTTCTAAAAATAAGTGTTTTAGACCACAATGAATTTATGTTGTGTGTTTGGGTGTGTGTGTGTCACATTCATTTGAATGTATTTTACTATTCTAAACATCTGATTATCCAACAGTGTATTTCTCTTGCTTAAAATTGCTGATATAAATTGGTATTAACCATCTTATTCCTTTCAGGGGGTATTCTAGGAATATTGCTAGAGACACATAAATGATGTTCTGGGTTCTGGCATGGAATTAGAATTTGCATGAGTCAATTTAACTTTACTTTTTTTAACTGCAAAAAAAACATTCTGATGGGGATATATAGTTCTTTTATAAAGCAGAATCTTCTGAAGTTTTCGGCACCAAAGTTTTATTCTCTGACATGGTAAACTGGGAAATGTTATGAATATAATAAACCATAGAAACGTATTTCGAATAGCCCACTAGGCCTGGATATCTAACATTTATCTCTATTCCCAGGTGCTCTGTTCCCACATGCCCATCCTTTAAAACACATAAATACCACAGCCTGGTCTTACCACGATGAATCACTGGAATGATGCATCTACCCTGTACTTTGCCTTAATAAATGGCTCATATTCGCAAAGGAGAGGACTGAGAAGGAGAGTAAGAGAGAGGGAAATTATTTTCATAGCTCTTATGGTTTTTAGATATTATAAGCAAATTTAACTTCTTGCTTTCTCCCTGGTTCCCAGTGCCATAGTGGCTTTGTGCCTATACAGTCAAATTAAATTGGGGGAGAATTTACTAAAATTTTTAATGTATTCAGTTTTGAAATCAGGATTGGGATTCATGTACAAATTCTAATGTAAAATTACTATTCCGGATGTCAGGAAAAACTAGATTAACCTTGGGTGAAAACGTATAGGAATTGTCATATCCTTCATTCTTTCATTCATCCACAAATATTTATTGATAAGCTATGTGCCACCAACTGTTCTAGTTAGTGAATCAGACAGACCAGATAGCTACCTTCAGAGTGTTTAGGTACTAGTGGAGAAGACCAACAATAAACAAACATATACCATAAAGTTTCAAGTTATGATAATAAGCGACAACAAAGCAATTAAAAAGGATAATGGGAAGAGAGACAGGGTAAGGGGAAGCAAGTTGGTAAAGGCACCATTTGACAGAGACCTGAAAGAAGTGAAAGCAGAAACCATCTGAATATCTGAAGGAAGAATATTCCACCCAAATGAGAGAGTACATTGGAAAACTTTGAATGAAAAACAAGTTTCTGTCTGAGGAACCCAGGATATGATATGCTGGATCGTATAGTATTTCTATTATTAATTTTTTGAGGAAACTCCATTTCCAATAGAGGAAACTCTATTTTCCATAGAGGCTATACCATTTTATATTTCCACCGATAGTGCACAATGTTACAATTTATATATCCTCACCAACACGTGTTCTCTTCTGTGGGTTTTTTTTTTTTTAATAACAGCCATTCTAACAGGTTTGAGGTGATCTCTCAGGAAGGTTTTGATTTGTATTTATCTGATAATTTGCAATGTCAAACACCTTTCCTATACCTGTTCTCTGAATACCTTCTTTGGAGAAATGCCTGTTCAGGTCCTTCATTCCATTTTTTAAAATTTTTTTAATGTTTATTTATTTTTGAGAGAGAGAGACAGAGTGCAAGCAGGAGAGAGGCAGATAGAGAGGGAGACACAGAATCCGAAGCAGGCTCCAGGCCCCAAGTTGTTGGCACCAATCCCGCCACAGGGCTCGAACCCACAAACCACAAGATCATGACCTGAGCCAAAGTCGGACCACTTAAGTAACTGAACCACCCAAACGCCCGTCCTTCCTTCCAGTTTTAATTGGTTTCTTTGCTATTCGGTTGTAGGAGTTCCTTCTATACTTTCCAAATTAACTCTTTATGAGATATGTGGTTTGCAAACATCTCTCCCATTCTGTACGTTTCCTTTTCACTCCATTGACTGTTTCCTTTGCTGTGCAGAAGATTTTTAGTTTAATGTAGTCCCATTTGTCTATTTTCACCTTTGTTGTCTGTGCTTTTAGTGCTACTACTGGAGTCAAAATAAATACAAGGGCAGAAATCTTTTGGAGGTGATGGATATGTTTATTACTTTGACTATGCTGATGACATTACAGGTGTATGCATATGTCAAAACTCATCAAAATATATACATTAAATATGTAGAATTTTGTATATTAAGTATACTTCAATAGAGCAGAAGAATTTTGGAATCTCCTATGGGCAAGTCTCTATAAATATTATGAATATAAAAATAATGTTTATAATATAACTATAATAATATTTGGACATAGTTCATAAATATCTTTGTGGATAAAATGGTAGATATAACTAGAAGTCAATATCAGGGTATATGCGACAAATGTCATAATAGTAATAGAAAAAACCAGCAAGTGATAGGAGTTTGGAAAGACATCTTTGAGATTTTCATGAGCAAGTTTTACAGAGTTTGCAACTTGAGTCATATGCAATGGATAGGATCTTAATTGATTCAGCTATTCAGAGAAGGCATTAGAAGGAAATAATTGCTTCAGAAAAATTAGAACTGTAAGAAAAGCAAAAACAGCAGTAAGTCTGTTTTTAACTGTTTTAAGGATGGGGCAGAGGGACTGAATGTATTGACCGGTAGCTGAAGTTAAAACAAGAGAGATGGGCTGAAGTCATAATGTAAATAACCTAAAATGCTCATTGAAATTATTAAATAGATATAAAAGAATGGTTTTGAAAAGTAAGTAGTAGCATGAAAGTGTTTATTGTACAATGTTGCATGAGAAAAATAGCATTCAAAATTGTATCTATATCATGAACTCAAGTATTTAAACATATAAAGTAAATGGAGCACTGTTCTCAGAAATAAAAAGTTTTAGAGGGATTGAAAGGTCTTTTTTTCATTTCTCTATTTTATATACTTTCCATGTCACTAGCATCAACTAAAATAACAATATATTATTTACATGATTCTAAGAATGCGATTGAAAAAGAAATAGAATTAAGGAAGAGTAACTAAGAAGACTAAAAATACCCACTAAAAACCAAGGATTGTTCTGGATACCGGCAATACAAAAAGCACTTACATATACCTTCTATTGTCAAATGACTTACCTTCCAGGGAGAGGGACAAACAGATAAGCCAAAGTTACTTTTCCTTGTGATAAGAGCTGGGTTTGGAGGAAACCCGTTTTGTTCCGGAAGCACACAGGAGTGGTCAAAAAGCTACACTAGGGAGCAAACAGTACTTGGCAAATGTTGATGAGCATAAGAATCCCCTGGATATCTTGTTAAATACTCATTCTGGTTTAGTATATAGAGCTGTGTTCTCTGATTCCTCACTTCTACTAAGCTCTCAGATGATGCCAGTGCTGCCATCTATGAGTAGCACTAGGGTAAAGGAAGCAGTCTAAAAAATATAACACTTTTGATCAGTTTTGCAAAGCTAAATAGATTTAGCCAAATAACAAAGAGGGTCAATTTGGGGGCATCTGGGTGGCTCAGTCGGTTAAGCATCTGACCCTTGATTTCGGCTCAGGTCATAATCTCACAGTTTGTGAGTTCAAACTCCGCATCGGGCTCTGCATTCACAGTGCAGAGTCTGCTTGGGATTCTCTCTCTTTCCCTCTGTCTCTGCTCCTGCTGCGCGCACGCTCTCTCGCTCTCTCTCTCTCTCTCTCTCTCAAAGTAAATAAATAAACTTAAAGAAAAAAGAAGAGGGTCAATTTGGTCTTCTACTCTTCCCATTTTAGATATTAAAGTTGTTTTTGAGATATAAATTAGTAAAATCTGGGCATAATGAATGGCATCTGTTTCCACATAGAACCATCTAGAGGTTGTCAATAAGTATATATTGAAGAATTTAAGAAGCTCCAAATCTACAATCAAGGTAAATTACCTATAGCCCAGGAATGGCAGGAATGGTAGACAATTCTAATTTGAAAACGAGACTCTTAATCATTTTGTTTACATGTTTGAAGAAGTACTGTGTGGTAGAAAAATTTTTATCCTCTGGAAATGTACTTCTCAGTCTTGTCAATTATTATAACCTGAGGCCATTTTAAACAATAGCAATAACCCAGCCCCACCTTGGATCAATTAAATCTTACTCTATGGTTGGGCCCAGTCATCAATAGTCTTAAGTATTCCTCAGATGATTCAAATAACCAGAGCTGAGACGTGCTGATGGAGAGACAAGAAAGAAAAAAAAAAACACCAAAAACAAAAATCAGAGGTTGGAAGTAGTGAATAAAAACATTAACCAAGGAAAGGAGGGCCCCAAAATGTGAAGCTGCACAGATCAAGCTCTCAGCCCTATAAAAGACAAATTTTACTGGATGGGTTAAGTAAACAAGGAAGACTCTTAAAGATCAAGACTGCTGCAAGAGAGGAGAGATTGAATTCAACTCTGTTGAAACAAAATGGGGACGTGTTTTTAAGCACTGAGGGAGCTAGTGGGAAAGTACTGGAGGACCCTGTGGAGAGGTTAGTAAATGTGATTAGGCCATCTGATTTGCTACTTGGCATTTACCAAAGTTAGGCTTCTATTCTCCCACATAGGCTGAGAGATAGGGGCACTATCTTTCTAGATGATTATATTTCAAAGGAATGGCTTCCAGATTCTTGGGAAAGACATTCCTGGGTTGTAGAAGATTTACAAATCAATGGAGCAGAGAAAGATTTTACTTTTCAAAAATTTGCAGCTTTTCAAAAGTAAGTGCTCCAAGAAAAAGAAAGGACCTCTAGTCAGAAAAAAAGGTCTGTTAAAAGTTTAGTCAAGCTGAGGAGAATGTTAAGTGCATCCTGGTTAACTCTCATGCACTGGAACCAGACAGTGCCTTTCCAGTTCTATGGTCACTAAACTTTTGATTTAAATGTGTCTTCTCGTGGACACCTGCTTAGAGGAAAAGCACTGTCAGGTCAACTGGAACATTCTAGAATTCCATGAAGCAGGTCAGTGTTATTTTCTCAAAGTGAATTGTAAATTCTTGAAAAAAATGGTCTAATCTGATTCTCTAATATCATGAAATTCATAGGTTGATCTATGTCCAGCATTCTATTTATAGATGTCTCAGCCTTTCAATTTGAGAAATTTACATTAATAAGCTTTCTAAAATGCAAGAACAACAAAATACTGTTTTTTTTTCACATTTATTCATTTTTGATAGAGAGAGGCAGAGCATGAGCAGGGAAGGGGCAGAAAGAGAGATGGAGACAGGATCTGAAACAGCCTCCAGGCTCTGAGCTGTCAGCACAGAGCATGACCGCGAGGCTTGAACTCACAAACCAGGAGATCATGACCTAAGCTGAAGTCGGACCCTTAACCCACTGAGCCACCCAGGCACCCTGAACAACAAAATACCATTAAAGCAGTGTTCACCAATGAACACACTCTGAACTAGCATGAGTTAGATTAAATTATCTATAACATAGATAAGCAACCAGTTTAATTTTCCTCTTCAGATTCTTATTTTCACACTTCTATTCTAAATCAGATTTTTGATTGGGCTAGGGAAAGATTTTCATAGCAAGAGGTAAAGGGGGCTTTTCAGTGCATTTTCTTCCTTGCTTCCTGAAATTCTGGGCTGTGGACTTGGGAAGAGAAGTGGTTCAGCTATTGGAACTGAACACATTTAAACAAGCAGGCAGTAATGTTTTGACCTTCTGGATCCTGGTTTGAAGTGGGTATTACAAACAAGGGACTATATTTACCATTTCTCTAAGAGTAAGTTCTTGTTTCTGTTGACATTAGGATAGAATGCAGTGGTTACACTTCAATAGAATTATGTTCCCAATTGCAAAGATTTGAGGAATCTTAACTAAACATTGAGAGATTTTTTTGTTGTTGCTAGTGGGATGGATTTATAGGGAAACTGCTCAAATGGAAATGTGAAAGAACTTAACACTTTGTAAAAGGAAAAATATGCTTTAGAATTAAAGCAAATTAATTAAGCCCTCTAGAAATCCCTATGACGATCTGTATTTACAAGTTTAATATATGCTATCATTTTTATATCAGTTTTATGACTGACCTGCTTTCAACAAACCATGACATTTGAGTTTTCTAGCAATGAGGATGAGTTGCTTAAACCATCCATATTGTTACCCATACCCTCTTTTAACCCCACATGAAACTAAGTAGACAGGAATGGCTCAGGTTATTGTCACTGGGGTGATGTTTGTGGTAAATATGTGTGTGTGTGTGTGTGTGTGTGTGTGTGTGTGTGTGTGTATAAAGTTAAAGGAGAAAGGAAACTGAATTAATGAGAGGTAGACCTTTAGAAGGAATTAAAATGAGAAGCTCTTCTTTACTTACTGGTTGAAATCAATAATTAGTCCAATAGAGAGCAATAAGAAGTAAAATTATTTTCCCAGAGTATCCAGTGCAACCACTTTGTAAGTTAACTGTTATTAAAGCTCTATTTAGGCATCCACTGAGAGGAAGGCAGGATTACCATCAGTGGATGACACACAGTGATTTTGTTTGATTTCTTCACAAAACATGGGAGGTTTGTTTGCTCAGCACTGCTATATAAACTGCAAATTTACAGTGTTAAATATATATGCCCTTTTTCTTCAGTATTCAGTAGAATAGTAGGCTGGCCTTTGAAATCAGATATAACCAGGGTTTCAGTGACAGTTTCCTTTAATCATTATTAGGCATCATGTTTATTATGTGTACTGAAAGCATCAGAGCATGCTGGATGATGAGCCACTCCTGTGACAGGTGGAAGACACGCCCAGAAGTTGTGAGGAAAGAGAGTATCATCAAGAGCAGTATTACTGAGCTAGTGACTAGAGGCATCATGAGAAGGAAGTATCTGGTTTGAGAGTGATGGTTGGGACGACACTACCTGTGTAATAAATGGAAACTACGGGAACCGATTCAGCGTGAACACTGAATCTTGTTCTCATGAGTAACATGCTGCACCTGACTTTAAACATGAACCAGTTGATCTTACTCCTAGATTGTCCCCAGGCTCTAAACAGATACCTAACATTCAAAAGATGTACCTCCGTGGGTGTCACTGTGTACAACATCAATGTGACTAGGCAGTTAGGAAAATGTTTGTCAGCATAAATGAAATTATCTGTAACTCATTTCAATCATTTACTTCACAGCCAACACTCTGGATGGAGGAGCAGGGGAGATGAATCTGAATTCCAACCCGAAAATAGCTGGAAGAAGCAAAAATCCCCAGGACCCTGGACCAACAGGGATTAAGATCAGAGACAGGCGAAAGGATCCAAGTGGCCATGTGCACTGCTCCAGGGAACAGCAAAAGCCTGAGATTGCCAGAGGCCCAGGGAGCTGATGAGTGGGAGAACATGGCAAAAAGCCACATGGGTAATCAAAGGGCCCCTTCCCTGAGGCCTTGACTTCAACAGCAAATCCAGATGCAACTAAAGGCTCAGAGAAATAGATCTACATGTGGCTAGGCCCATGTTTGTATGTGAGAGTGTGTATGTACCATCAGCTGGAAAATAGGTTGCTTATTGGGTCATTTTTATTTGCTTTTCTGTCACAGTTCAAGTTAACAAATAAGCAGTTAGGGGCTTATTTGGGTGGCTCAGTTGGTTAAGCCTCAGACTTCAGCTCAGGTCATGATCTTGCGGTTTGTGAATTTGAGCCCCCAGTGGGGCTTGTGCTGACAGTTCAGAGCCTGGAGCTTGCTTCAGATTCTGTCTCCCTGTCTCTCTGCCCCTCCCCTCTCACATTCTGTCTCTCTCTCTCTCTCAGAAATAAACAAAGACACACACACACACACACACACACACACACACACACACCACAGGCTTTTTATAGATAGAAGGTTCTTCAAAATGATTTATCAACAAGGGGCCTGGGTGGCTATGTCGGTTAAGTGTAGGACTTTAGCTCAGGTCATGATCTCAGGGTTCAGTTCGTGAATTTGAGTGCTGCATCAGGCTCTCTGCTGTCAGCACAGAGCCCGTTTTGGATCCTCTGCCCCCCCCCCCCACCATCCCCCACTCACGTGAACACTCTCATAAATAAACATTAAAAACAATTACTTTGGTTACCTGAGTGGCTCAGTCAGTTAAAGCATGTGACTCTTGGTTTCAGCTCAGGTCATTATGTCACAGTTTCTTGAATTTGAGCCCCATGTTGGACTCTGTATTCGCAGCATGGGGCCTGCTTGGGACTCTCTCTCTCTCCCTCTCTCTCTGTCCCTCTTCTGTCTCTGTTTCAAAGTAAATAAATAAATAAGCTTTAAAAAATAAATAAAAATTTAAAAAATATTTATCAGCAAACAAGTATTTCTTAGTGGAGGCTGGAACAAAAGTAAGCTTCAAGGTAGCATGATCTTTAATCTGCTAGGATGAGTTAGAGAGATTGTGCTAGTTGAGAATGGTAGTCTGAGACTGTTTAGGCTGCATTACACTGAAGTCATCTCTCTAACCCTAGATCTCATCAGAAGGGAGAGAGTCTACAGAAGCATGGTTGTCAGTTGTAGAAAGAAGTATGTGTGTCTGGGGGTGGGATAGGAAGCATGACTATACCTATCTTTGTTTGAATTGGGTTTGTGCTTCATGTAGAATATGGAGTGAAGAAACAGAAAATGAAAACACCTTCACTTTTACCTAATGTGTCTCACCATAGCTCAGTATTACATGCAGAGAAAAGGTAAAATTGGGAGTAACTATGAAATATCGGAAAGGCGAGATATGTCCAAAAAGGAAAGGAAAAAAAAAATGTGGCATGTGACCTATGAACAAGCAAAAAGCAAACATTGACTTTGAGGCCATCTCAATATTAGTTTTAGCAAACAAAGTCTTTAAAAAAATATTGAAGGGAAAATATGTTGAAAATTTCTAAAGAAACTGTGGATTTAAAGAGTAAACTGAGCAATTCAGCAAAGAAATGGAATCCATACAAAGAGCCAAGTGGAAATTTTATAACTGAAAAGCATAATAGCTGAAATAAAAACTTCACTGGATAGGCTTAACAATAGCATAGTGATGGAAGATGGAAAAAAAGGTCAGTAAATTTAAAGATAACCTAGTAGGAAAAAAATCTAATTTGAAAAACAGAAAGAAACAATTTAAAGTGAAAGAGTCTGAGGGACTTGTAGAACAATATTAAAAATTTGAACATATGGATAATTAGGTCTCAGAAGGGGAAGCATAAAAGTGTGGCAGAAAAGTGGGCCAAAAAGAAACAGAGGCCAAAGTTTTGCAGTTGCGATGGAGATCATCAATTTACACACTCAAAATGCTCAATGAACAAAACCTATCAAAACAGAATTATATGTCCGGTGAAAGTAAGGACTTTTTCAGATAAATGAATACCGAAAGGAGTCACTGTTCTTAGGTCTCCATTACTTCATATGATAAAGGATTTTCTTCAGACTGAAAGAAAATACTATTAACTGGAAACCCAGATGTATAGGACTGGAATTAGCAAATAAGTTTATAAATACAAGTCTATAGTTGTACTATGAAAAAGAAGAAATAACAAGTGTTGGCAGGAATGTAGAGAAAAGGCAACACGTATGCACTGTTAGGAATGTAAATCGGTGCAACCAGTATAAAACATGGTATAGAGGTTCCTTAAAACCTAGAAATAAAACTATCAATTCTACTTCTGGGTATTTATTCAAAGAAAACAAAAATGCTAACTTGAAAAGATATATGCACCCCCTTGTTCACTGCAGCCTTCTTTACAATAGCTAAGACATGGAAATAACTTAAGCAGCCACTGACTGATGAATGAATAAACAAGATTTGGGGTGTGTGTGTGTGTGTGTGTGTGTGTGTGTATTATTCAGCCCTAAAAAAGAAAGAAATCTTGTCACTCGTGACAATATGCATAGACCTGGAGGACATTATACTAAGGGAAACAAGTCAGACAGAGAAAGGTAAATACTTTATAATCTCACTTGTATCTGGAATCTAAAATAAAAACAAACAAAAAAGCTTACAGATCCAGAGAACAGATTGGTGGTTGCAAAAGGAGAGCAAAAAATGGGTAAAATGGGTCAAAATTTACAAACTCCAGTTATAGAACAGGTAAGTCATGGGGTTTTATTGTACAGCATGGTGGCAATCGTTAATAATACTGTATTGCATATTTGAAAGTTGCTAGATGAGTAAATCTTAAAAATTCTCAGCGTAAGAAAAAAATTGTAACTATGTGTGATAACGATGACAGATATTAACAGACTTATTGTGGTGATCATTTTATAATAAGTGCAAATATCAAACCACCATGATGTACACTTGAAACTAAAGTAATGTCATGTACCAATTATTCAATAATAATAAAAAGTCTGTGCTTTTTTTCCTTCTTCTCCTGGGCCCTTAAAAGAACACTCAGTTTTTACAGGAAAAAATATAGATAAATGTTATTATGTACATAACTACATAATTTGATGATGGCCAAACTCTACAATTTTTTCATAAACAGCCAATTTTCTTTTACAGGTAAATACATAATAGCAATAGCACAAGGGATAAAGTGCAGAGTGAACAGAATAACACTTTCGTTAACTTGTTGCATTTGTAAAACACTATCCATCAGCTTGATCTCACAGACCATACCATGGCAAGCTAGCCAACAAGTGAAGAGCACACATGCTTTTCAAGTCTACGGGGAAGATTTACATTATATGCCAGACAATACAAATCCTCATAAGCAATAAATCTTACAGAGTATGTTCTCAAAAAACAATGAAACTAAATGAAACATCAAGGAAATTCCCTAATATTGGTAAGTTAACTAATATATTTTGTAAATATCTGATGGGTCAAAAAAAAAAAAGAAAAAATCATGAAGGAAATTTTACAAAATATTTTGAACTGAAAGAAAATGAAAACACAAGATACCAAAATTGTGAGATATAGCTAAAGTAGTGCTAACAGTGAAATTGATAGCTTTATATACTCATATTAGAAAACAATTTTAAGAAGATTAAATGATAATGACCTAAGTTTATGAACATAGAACTAGAAGAGATAATTACAACCAAAAGTAATTAAAATAAAAGAGCAGAAATAATTGAAATAGAAAATACAAATTGAGAGCAATTAATAAACCCCACATCATTTGAAATGATGAATATAATTGATAAACCCTAAGAAAAACTGGTCAGTATAAAAAAAGAGAAAATACAAATTTCCAATATCAGGAATTAAAGAGGGGCTATAACTGCAGGTATTACAGACAGTTAAAGAATAATAAAATAATACGATGAATAACGTATAAATTTAATAATTTCTATGATTTAGACAAAATCCTTGAAAAATTCAGTTTCTTAAGACTTATTGAATCAGAAATAAAAATTCCAAATGGCTTGGTATGAATTAAAATAATTTATAATCAAATCATTCCCAGGTAGTTTGATGAAATTTATCATTAATTTAAGAGAGAAATAATAGCAACCTCTTACAAACTCTTTAAGAAAACAGATGAGCAGGGATTGCATCTTGACTCATTTTATCAGGTGACCATAATATCTGATAAAAATACTTCTCTATAGCTTTTTATCTAGATATATTTATTTATAACAACCTACAGTTTACTATACATCATTAATATGTATGTAAAAAACTAACAAAATATAAGCAAATCATATCCAGTAATAAATCAAAAGGATGATAAATAATGACCAAGTGAATAAGAACTAAATTCAACATTTTAAATTAATCAAAATTAAATGAAAAATAGGCATCAACCATAATAAAGAAGAAAAATCATAAGATAATTTTAATAACTGCAAAAAACTATTTAACATAATTAAACCTATATTCATGTTGAAAACTCCTCTCAGAAAACTAGGAATACAAAAAATATCCTTAATTTATAAGCAACACACATAAAATCTTCATAGTTAACATATGAATTTATGGGAAAATATTGACTGTTTCTCTTTAAAATCAGGAAAAAGATAAAGATGTCTTCACTTGACAATTTTAATACATATCATACTGAAGTCTCTAGCTGGAGCCATAAGACAAGCAAAGAAATGAGTCATAAATACTAGAAAGAGGGAATGCTCTACTGGTAGAAGAAATGACTATATAGAAAAACCTAAGGAAAAAACAAAAGAGTTATTAGAACTAATAATTTAGCAAAGACTCAGGATACTATACTGATATAAAAATAAATTATATATGTTATACAATTTAGCAAAAGAACACTGGAAAATTAGTTTAAATGTCATCAAAAACATGAACTACATAAAAACAGACTCTTAACTGTGGAAAACTAGTAGAGGGTTACTAGGGGGAAGTGAATGTGGAGATGGGTGAATTCGGTAAGGAGGATTAAAGATATAGAAGTTTTGAATCACTATACTGTATACCTGAAACTAATATAACACTGTATGTTAATTACATTAGAATTAAAATTAAAAAATAAAAAATATCAACTACTTCGTAGTAAATCTAACCGGATTAAATTTAACCAGATTTACAGATGTATATCTTAAAAATAGAAAATATGCTTAGACAAATTCAAGAATATCAAAATAAATGGGCATATTCCATGTATATGTATTGGAAATACAATATTGATAAGATGCCATTATTCCCCAATTCACATGTAGATTCAGCAAAATTGCAAACAAAATCCTAGAAAGCCATTTTCTAGAACTTGGTAAGTTAAGATAAAAATTCATGTGGAAATGAAAAGAACTAAAACAATAAAGATATTTTTTAAAGGAAAAAAACAAGCTGAAGCGTTTACAATAGGATGTGAAAGTTTACTATAAATTACCAAAATCAAGAGGGCATTGTCATAAATATAGGTTTATTTATATATTGATAGAAAGAAGAGAGAGTAATGTCTGTACATATGTCATCAATTGATTTTCTACAAATATTCCAAGGTAATTTGGAAATAATTCCAAGAGAAAAGGGCAGTCTCTTAAACAAATTAGTACTGGGTCCATTGGATATTGGTATGAAAAATGCACTTCAGATTCTGACCTCATGTGTTATACAAAATTTAATTCAAAATAGATCATATGTGGGGCACCGGGGTGGCTCTGTTAGTTAAGCCTCCGACTTCAGCTCAGGTCGTGATCTCTCAGTTCGTGGGTTTGAGCCCCATGTCGGGCTCTGTGCTGACAGGCTGACAGCTCAGAGCCTGGAGCATGCTTCAGATTCCGTGTCTCCCTCTCTCTCTGCCCCTTCCCACTCATGCTCTGTCTCTCTGTCTCTCAAAAATAAACATTAAAAAAATTAAAAACTAAAACTAAAACAAAATAGATCATATATCTAAATGTAAAATCTAAAACATAGGGGAAAAAAATAAAACTTTACAACCTGCAGGTAGGCCCACATTTTTAGATAACACTCAAATGCAAGAATTATATAGGAAAAAATGATAAATTGGATTTTTTTTGTTCTTAAAACCATTCAAAATTAAAAGATAAAAGACAGGCTACAAAAAATATTCCCAATACATTTATCTGACAAGGACTTTGTGTTTAAAATATTGAAAGAAATCTTACATTCCCTTAATTCGAGGAAAAACCACCCAAATAGGAGAAACAGACAAAATATTTGAATCATAACGTCCAAAAGCACATATGTGATGGCAAATAATCATATGAAAAGATTAGCCATTAGGGATATACCCACTTAAACCACAATATGACACAAACAGCACTTTACACACATATTAGAGGGGCCAAAGTTAAAAAGATTGACAACACCAAGTGTTTCTGAGGATCTGAAGAAACTGAAATTCTCATATTTGGCTGGCAGAAGTATAAAGATGTTTAAACCACTTTGGAAAAGAGTTTGGCAGTTTCTTATAAAATTTAGCACCCACTTACATTGTGCAATCCCAACCAAGAGAAATAAAAAAATATGTCTACACAAAGTCTCATGTTCCTAGCAGCTTTATTCATAATAATCAAAAGGTGAGAACAATCCAAATGTTTATAATCAAGAAATAATATACAGTTGACCTTGAACAACATGGGTTGGAACTACATGGGTCCAAGTATACACAGAATTTTCTTTCAATAAATACAGTACTGTCAATGTATTTTCTCTTCCTTATGATTGTCTTAATAACATTTCTTTTTCTCTGGTTTACTTTATTGTAAGAATACAGCATATACACATATAACATACAAAATATGTGTTAATTGTCTGTTATTGGTAAGGCTTCTGGCTGACAGTAGGCTACAAGTAGTTAAGTTCTTGGGAAGTCAGAAGTTCTATATGGATTTTTAACTGCATGGGGAATCAATGCCTTAATATTCTGTTCAAGGGTCAACTGTATTGCGGTATATTCCATACAATGGAATACTACTCCTCAATAAAAAGGAACAGAAGTCCGCCACAGGTAACACCATGCATTAATCATGACTAAAAAAATCCTTTTTCTGAGTGATAATGGTCAGCTTTCAGAGAGTACTATTATATTTATACGAAATTTTATATGAAAACAATCTAAAATGATAGAATTGGATCAGTGTTTACTAGGTCAGGAAATGGGGAATGTTAACTGCAAAAGGTGTATAATGAAACTTTTTAGGCTGATAAAAGCCTTGTGTCTTAGATGGGGTGATATATTTATGGTTGTAAAAACTTACTAAATTTTGCACGTGAGTACATGTTCTTAGATGTAAATAAACCATGTTTGTAAATCAAGGAACAAACACGCTTGCATTTGTGTGACACACCTTGTACACATCCACACGTACTTTGGCTTTGCTTCTAACATATGCATATTTTAGTTTTACCATTTTATTCTCATTCCAAAAAGCCAACATTCATTTAACAATTTTTAAGGACCGCTATGCACTTGGCCTTCTTCTAACTCTTCTACTCTTGGCAGTGGGTCAAGCAGGAAGATACCTATTCCCCACATTTTACCAGTGATCTTTACTGGAAACAAACAAAATAAGACATGATATAATGTCAGGCAATGATGAATTATGAGCAAAAAAGAAACTCAAGTTACAGGGATAGAGTGATGGGTGTGCAATTTTAGTGTAGTCAGGAAAGCAGTCTCAGAGGAGATGACATCGGCTCAAAGACCTGATTCTGAGACAGAGCAAGGTGATATCTGGGGCAAGAGTGTTCCAGGTAAAGGGTATGGTTTGTATAAAAGTTCTCACACTACTGACGCTTTTAGAGTATATAATGTTACAAATATGTTCAAACAAATAATACTCATATCAGTTTTCAGGGTCAGTTAATGATGTTGAAGTAATTTCAGTTCATTTCAATATGAAGACCTTAAAGTGTGAGGATGCATCAATACGGGCATCAATTTCTCCTGATTCATATGGTTTCTGACCTTGAAGACCTCATTGATTTCTCATGTCGTTACATTTGGATTAGGTCAATGTCGTATCCATGAGAAATAGAGCATTCCGGCAAAGATATAAAATGTTCTTGATTTTTTGGCTTTTAGGAAAATGTCTTCATAGAGAATGCAAAATTTTTCTTCTGGCTTTGTGTAAAGGCCTATCAGCCTTGGGTATCTTGTTGTTCAAAGAATTACACAGTATTGTTATTTCTGGTTGCTTCTTAATTCAATTAAAAACATTGGTTAAGTGTCTAATATTTACCAGTTTCTATACTAGACACCTTACTTATAGCAAGCATTATGTATGTGTGTATTTGCACACATAGCCACAAATACATACATATATATATATACACACACACATACACACATATATACACACATATATTTTGTATACATATATGTATTTATATTTAAATATGTATACATGTATATATTTTATATATATGCATATATTTCACATCTATATAAATCTATTTGATATAAATCAAATAGGTCTATACATGTACATCAAATTTGATAAATATTTGTCAAATATATATGTATATTTGTATATGTGTATATACGTATCACAGCTTTATCTATGTATGTACATGTGCCATATATATTTTATAGATAAGGAAACTGAAACTCAGAGATATTAAACAATTTGCCTAAGGTCCAAGAAGAGTTGTTTCCATGGTCTACCTCCAAAATTTAGATTCATTGTATATCAAGAACAGAGAATTCAGTTGGGTACTGAAGACTTAGATGAAGGTAGGTAAGACATGAGTTAGTGTCTGATCGGTGAGATCACCTGACCACTTATTATATTTCTATCCTTTAAATGTGAAGTTGTAGGTATAATGACATGTCTGGAGAGGATTTTGAAGAGATTATGTTTTATATAACATTATTTGGTTTACACACATACAACAATATATGTGGTCTTTGTCACGTAGGAATATGTTTATGAAAATGAGAATATTATATGAGGACTTTAGGTATCATTTTAGAAAAGCTCAAGCTAGAAAGTCTCTGTGAATCGTGCTTGGCCAAAAGTCAAATTCAGTAAGGCTCAAATTGATAAATCTTCCAAACATAGCCTGACATATAAACAATTTGCTTTTTCAGTGCTTCTATAAAAAACAGAGAAATATATACATTGGTCTTACATAATTGAACTCCTAAAAATAAGCCAGAGTGTGTATGCATTTTAGCAAGCCATTATATAAAAGGAAAATATTTTAGGGTAAGAAATTTAATGTTTTGAAAACTTGACAAAGAAAATATATCTTCATTTCTTTTAAGTTAGAATTAATATATTATGCAAATCTAGGAAATTTCCAGTAGAAATTGAGGAGATTTCAAAGGACTGGAAAGTTCAATTAGATAGATAAAACCAATAATAAAAGTAGCAATATATATTGTGTGATAATTGTGGGCCAAACAATGTTCAAAATTCTTTACATCAGTTGATGGATTTGACTCTCCTGATTAATGAATTTCTACCTATGTAGAACTTGGACTCAGAAAGGTCGGGTCACTTGCCTAAGCTCATACTTATGGTAGAACTGACTTCAGAGCCTGGCCTTTAAATCAATGTGCACATGACTTCAAACTTTATATGTCTGATAAAATTAGGTTTGTCTTCCTAGTAACACTGTACTTAATGTCCAAACTCCCATATTGTTCACAATAAATGAAGTAGAATTGTAATTCTTGTAATTGTAATTCATTATAATAGGTTTGCTGAATAGTGATGATGATACTGATACGTTTGGTAATAATTAACTACATAATAATTTTTAAAACTTACAAAAGGCAAACCCTGAATTCTTTCTAGACACACAGAGGGGAATTAGAAACTGGGACATAAGAGATCATATAGCTCCCAAGTGACAGGAAAAAATGGGGTGCAAGGAAATCACTGATGGACAAAGAGAGTAATTGTGCATTCTAAATTTCCAAAGTCCTCCTGTGACCCAGGCTATTATTTCTGACCATGAATGTCTGTGAGATTGCCTGTTATGCACGTAGGTTTGTATTTACTTACAACAGATTTTCTCTTTACTTGAAAAACAAAACAGGGGCACCTGGGTGGCTCAGTCTGTTACATGTTCCACTCTTGATTTCAGCTCAGGTCATGATCCATGGCTCATGAGTTCAAGCCCCAAGTCAGGCTCCATGCATGGAGCCTGTTTGGGATTCTCTCTCTCCCTCTCTCTCTGCCCCTCTCCCATGTCCTCTCTCTCTCTCTCTTAAAATAAAGAAATAAATTTTAAAAATCAAAAAAGAAAAGAAAAACAAACAAAATATGTGCTTAGTCCTGCCTCTACCAATAGCTGGTTGAAGACCTGGGATGTTACTTAATAAATATGGGCTTCAGTTTCATTATCTATATCAATACCTGTTTTATTGGTGTCATAGAATTGTTTGACCAATAGATCATACGTTGTCACTAATGTTTTGAAGATTTTATGTTCCTTACAGGGTGATGAGCATAGAAGTGAGTTTGCTGCTATGTGTCTTCAACCTTGAATGCAGACAGGAACAAAAAGCATGTACCACTAGCCTTGTGACTGATGCCTATTTGTTTTTCATAAAATCTGAAAACAAAACAAAAATGTGTGCAAGCAACGGATCTAAAAGGAAGAAAATGAAGGCTTACACACAAGGTGCCTTGGAGAGACCAGGGACATTTAGGGAGCATTTAGTTTGGGAACATCCTTTGACAAGCAATGCAGTAAACATGGTCCTTTCCACAGGATTTTCTTGGAAACTTCAAAAGGCCTGTCTAACCTATAAATTATTAAAGGTATTAATTAAAAACAAAGTGCCATTTACATTTTTAAAAGTACTTAAGAGTTTGTAACATTGATTTCTTCCTAGTTTTCATTTAAAAGATCTATTCATGTGTAGTATTAATGCTGACATGATTTATACTATACTATCTCCATCTAATTGCGTATTATTTTCTGAACCAATATTTTGGATATTCAAAAAGATTTTATAAGGAACAATGCTGAGATATTAGGGGAAAATGTTATCAATTATATGAATTCAGATTATATCCTTCTTCTCCATGTATGAACAGAGACCTTTCTATCTTTTGACACTCTCTCTCCTGGGTTACCTTGTCACAGTTTCATGCTGTTACTGATCCTGTAGCTTATCCTCATACTCTGTATGTATTTACCATTTAAAGTGCTCCATTAGAAATGTTACCAAGTTAGTCCAGGTGATCGAGACTATTCACATTTTTAACACAATTTTTTAATGTTGGTTCTGTCAGCTTCTAAGTGGGCAAGTTCTCAGAATTCTTTATAATATAAACTTACAATTTCACAGGCATGGCAGCATTCCACATCACAGGAACAAAGTGATATCTGCTAAGTCAAATAAATTTTTGGAGCAGAATTATTCCCTTGAGAAAAAAAAAGGATTTATTGTATTTATTGTATCTACTACATATGGAAGTTAGTTATCCTGTTAAATTATTGCAGCCTCGTGCTCAACCATCATCTCAAGTGGTACATCTGCTCAACCACCCTAAATAGTCCGTGATTGTGAAAGCTGGACGTGCCTAACACACTATTCTGTATTCAACTGGGACCCAAGACTTTGCAGGTGGTGAAAAGGAAATACTTTAATGATGGAGCCACTACTTTCCTCTACCTGTGGGTGGAAGTAAACTGTTTTGAATCACCAATTGTCTATTTCACATATGGGCATTTATTTCTGTTTCTTTTTTTTTTCAATTTACTTCTACAAGTTTTGACTGAAATGACATATCCCATTATATTATGTTGCTTCCCCCTGATTTCTTGATTGATTCCACCTAAGTGTGAAATATTTAAACACACACACACACACACACACACACACACACACATCAGTTGCTTTGCAATCTTTTGTTTGCTTATCTGTTTACTGTAATAGATAGTTATGGGTCTTTTGGGGACCATGAAACCCCATGTTTGAGTCTGGCTCTCTTCTCCTTTCCTTAATCATGTTCTGCTGTAAAGATTCTGGTTTTGTTAAATGACACACACTTCTTAAAATTAGACTTTATTATCATATTAAAGGATACAGGAAATACTATTTTTTTAATAAGAGGGTGATTCAAATGATTACAAACATTCTTCAAGGTTATAATACTATATATTTCCTGTTATACTGAACAGGAATTGCTAAAAACTACAAACTTCCCAGGGCAGTGTTTCCTTTCAAAGGAAACACTTTAAATCCTTGAGCCTAGGGAGAAAGTATGATAGAAGGAGGCGCAAAAAAAAAAAAAAAAAAAAAAAAAAAAAAAAGTGTGGCTATATAAATTTGGAAAAAGACTTCCAGGCACCGCTGATACTAAAGTGGAAACATTGCATGTCATATAGTAGTCACTCAATAAATATTTAATGAATAGGGAAGGCTATAAAAATTTCGAATACATGGAACAAAGTGTATGTAGTCAAAAACATCTTGTAAAGGTTGTTTTGAGGGAGGCCTTAGGAGAGCTTACTTGGAATAAAAGATAAGCGAGCTTCTGAATTTCCAGCATTTGCACAGATTTGTGCAGTATCAATGAGGCAGAGAACTGACTAGAGCAGTGGTAACAGAGTTAGGGATACTACATGTTTGAAGCAGTAAATTTCTGTAATTTAAAGACTAACTCTGAATGAGTTCAAACAGATTCTAAAAATGCTGATTTGCAAATGAATCTGGGGCACCAATGTGCTTTATGAGAGGTAGCCAATTTAGGGGCAGCATGGGAACTGGATTTGTAGAATCCACTGGTGTCATATATGTGTCATATGTGTGTCATATGTGATAATTATATATGTTAATGACACCACGTGGCCAACATAGATAAGAATACTCTTTACCTATAATTTTCCTCTACACAAAGCTTCTTGCAGAAACTACTGGCAATCAGCATGGGCCTATGAGTTGAAACCAGTTAGTCATCTCTGGCCTACTTATTCAATAATGAGAATGGAATTGAAGCAAAACACATTTGTAGTTATTCCTATGATCAATGTGATCAAATTTACGATTACTTTTTTTTTAGAGGGGTTCACTTTAATTAGAGGTTTAGCTCACCACATATCATTCATTCCATATCATAAGTTCTATGCTTTTTTAAAAAAAATTTTAACATTTATTTATTTATTTATGAAAGACAAAGAGATAGAGCATAAAGAGGGGAAGGGAAGAGAGAGAGAGGGAGACACAGAATCTGAAACAGGCTCCAGGCTCTGAGCTCTGAGCACAGAGCCCAATGTGGTGCTCGAACCCACGAACCATAAGATCATGACCTGAGCTGAAGTCAGATGCTTATAAGTTCTGTGCTTTTAATTGAAAGATTTTGCAGGCTATCAAAAACTACTTCAGGAGCTGTAAGCAGAAGTTACTGAATGGGAGTGAATCCGATCAACAATTTAAAGCATTACCTTTCTGTACTGGTTGTATTGAAGATAACAAATACGATATTCTGTAAATATTAAAGTATTCTTTGATTTCCTTCCTTACCCTCTTACATATGTTTCATCGACAACTTCCATCACCTTATTTGGGAGGGCCCCTCAGGGCCCCAGGCTGGAGAGGGCAGATAACTGAGCTTAGAGCAGGGCATTAGCTTGAAAACCAAGCTTTGTGATGAAAGAGGATTTACTCAATTCCTTAGTTCCCAGATAACGTGTCATGGGCCAAGCCTGGAAGAACAGATGGTATCTTGCAAAGTGAGGGAAGGTATACCTTTCTGCCAAATAAGCTGAATCTGAGGCTAGACTAAAAGAAGTAAGACGTGAAAGGATAAAAGAGCAACTCATGCTTTCTGTTCCTAGGCATGGTGAAGAAAGCATTGTAAATAAATAAGGCAGACTGTAGGGTTCTTGTTCATTTTCCCCTCAAATGGGGATTGATCTTGAAGAAAGAAAGGGGTTTTCTCTAGATTTACACTGTTAATATGACAAAGCCTGGATGAAAACAGAGGGTATTTTGCTGATGAAAATAGAGGGTATTTTGCTGATTCCCTTCTCATTTATGACTCTGGAAGGAGTTACCCAACATCTTTTTTTTTTTAAGTTTATTTATTTATCATTGAGAGAGAGAGCGCATGCTGTACAAGCTGGGAAGGGGCAGAGACAGGATCTCAGGAAGGCTCCGTGCTGTCAGGGTGGAGCAGGATATGGAGCTAGAATTCAAAAACCTTGAGATCATGACCTGAGCTGAAATCAAGAGTTGAACGCTTAACCGACTGAGCCACTCACGTGCCCCAGAGGTGCTCAGGACCTTGCGGCACCGTCTTCCTAGCACATCCTTATTGGAACAGTGTGCTGAGCTGAATGGCTGCTATGAATACTCCCTTGGTTTCATGTTATATACAGCATGCAAAAGTCCTCACTTTTGATGAGGGATAGAAAAGGTGGTCTAAGGGACTGTTGAGGTGCTCCTCCAAGTGATAAGGTAAGGTCTGGAGAACTGATACCAAAAGGAAGGATCATACTGAGCCCAAGATTCAGTAGACCTGGTCTCAGGATAACTCAGACAGTAAGACAAAAACTGGCCAGTATCCCCTGAGAGTGTTTTCTGAGATTTAAGAAAGTAATTTTAGTTATTCAATTCTTTTGTTAGTTCAGTCACGTACTGTATGTATCATATTACCCAGATATCTTTTTTTTTGAATTGCTAATACCAAAAGAGCATACTTTACAGCTGAGATAGAACTTTAGTGTACAAACAGAAACAAGAAAGGTTTATGTAAAAAATGGAGAATCATTTGTGCAGTAAAGTGTGACAGAGTATGGATCGTATCAATTAAAAAGCAGATACTGTGTTAATAATGTATTATTAGTAGCATTATCAATTAAGATATCGATATAAGGATTTAGTTCTTCTCTGATGAGATTCTACATATTTAAAGAAAGTAATTTCTTAAAGAGTCTATAAATAAAGGGAGATATGGTCAATTATAAGATATTTCAGAAACTGAACTATGTATTAATGAATAATTTTAAAATCAGGTCTGGGAGAGCACTTTGTCCTTCAGATGTCAACAATGAAATAGTTATAGGCTATAACATGTGAGAAATTAACTCACTATTATTCTGAGTAAATATAACACAAAGAAATTGATTTTAAATTAAAAAAAATTATTGGCATACATTGGGTGTGACATCCTAAAATGTCCTTCTTGATGGTCTTTAGGATACGATTTAGTCTTTAGCACAGCTAAAGATATCAGGGAAAGTTACAGATGATGCAAGATAAATTCTGCCATGATTTTGAAAAATTATAAATACAATTATTTTAGGTATTTATTGGATTCCTTGTTTCATAGTCATTCATTCTAACAGTCACACATGTACACAAATCTAATGAACATGGCTAATGATTATAGGAAAGTCCTCATGCTTAATTTTTGAGTACGGACTTTTTAAATTTTGTCTCACACATGTTCAGTCTAGATGTTAAGTCATTGTTTAGTTGTTCTTGCTACAGAAGGCAATTCTTGATACAAATTCATGAATATACTGTCTTTTCTCACAACTCAGGGCATTGTACAAAATGTGATATTAGTCCTTGATGTATGCTTCTAGTAAGACATTACATCACTATTTTCTACTCCTATTTGAGCAGGAAAATAACTCATGCACTTTATAATGCACTAGCCTTGGTTGTACCAAATAGTAGTGATTTCTGGTAAGATTTTTAAATAATTAATATAGCCTCTTAGCTGAACAATTTATGCTTTCAACTGCTGTTATTTTTTTTCCAAGAACCACAAAGCAATATACAGTCCTGTGTAAGCAAACATTCTAAACAACGTATCTCCTTTGTGAAATGGAAAGGTAATAAAACAAGTCCTTATTTCATAAAGGGAGGGAACAAGGCAAACTCAACATGGAATAAATCAGAAGCAATAGACTCCAGTTTAAAACTTGTGATTTGGAAGACAAAATGCCCTACAGTAAAGCATAATTAAATCTTCAAACTCTTTAATGTAGTTCAGTTTTAGAATTTAAGATGAGTTTAACTTTTTAGTTAAAAAAAATATACATCTGAATTCACTTCATTATCACTTTGATGTGCAAAAATTACAGAGGAACTTTCTTTCAGGAAGACTTCAAGACTATACTGTTTTCAAAACAATAATTCTCACTCCTACTCTTCCTTGAAATGAGGCTGTCCTGACAGCCTCTGTGGGTGGAGTGAGAAAATAATGTTTCATGTAGCCATGTAATACTTCAGGTAAAGATAGGACTTACAGAAAACATCATGTTCAAGAGAAAAGTAGATCTACCCAAAGGAACCGACAGTGTTCAGATATCCTATTTTGCAAATCACCTTTGTTCTTCTCCCCACCCTCCTTTCCTGAAGAAATGCATGAGCTTTCCTTGGCCAAAGGCTAAATTGGAGTGAGAGATAATGGAGACAAAGATCAGCTTCTTGACCTTGGGCCAGTTTTGCCTGCATGTCTGTACATGAGAGATGGCAGTACCACTGTCAAATGAGGCATGTTCCGCGTCATGATCTCAGCCTGGTCGCATTCTTTGTCCTTTGGTGTGGGTTAGAGTAACTGAAAATGATATGAAAGGCAAGGGTGGGGATAAACCTTTAAATGCATACGCCTAGCTTTTTAAAAAATGTTGTGACTAGTTTAATTCCTTTAAGAACAATAGTCTGGACTAACTCTTATATAAAACCATTTTGAGTCCCTTGGGATGTAGTCCCAATACATGAGAGAAAGGATTAAGAAGGATAAAATTTACATTTATAAGGTGAATTTTTATCTTTATGAAAAAGTGGTATTTTCATAATTATACTCATAATACCACCATAATCATTTATTTTCCTGCTCCACTGAAACACTCATAAAGGATCAGCCACCTTTTCCTTTGTAAAAGATCAAACAAATCTAAAACATTTATTTTCTTAAAAAAAAAAAAAAAAAAAAAGTTTGCTCTTACAATCCCAGCTTTACAGATGAGGAAATCAAGGGTCAGAGAGGTGAAGAGTCTTCTCAGGGTCACACAGATAATAAATGTTGGAGTCAGGTTTCAAACCCAAGCAGTCTGTCTCCAGAGTCTGCACAATTAACCATTTCACTGTTTAAGTTAAATAATTAAGAATTCTGGGAGTGACACGAAGCCAAAAGGAAACTGATACACAGACAAATAAAGGTCTTTATGTGATTAAAGATTATGGGTGTGGGAAGGAAAGGGTCACCTTGGGAAGTTATGGCAAAAAAGGGGCTATTAGTTACAGTTTACAGTTTTCAATCCCAGGAAGCCTCAGCTTGTGGCCTGGTCCAGGCTGTGCCCATGGACAAGGTTGCCATAGAGAAGAGGTGCTGGGCATTGACTGGGGATGTTTGATGAATCTTGCACATGAATTCTGAATTCACAGAGAAATGAAAACTGGATAAGAATGTGCCCCAAAAGGAGGAGAGTAGGACAGGGTAAGCCACATAGTATGGCCCCAAAACAGAGGCATTATTCTAGGAAAGTGAACTCATAATAATTCAAAAGTGACTAACGAAGATTTGATTTATTTTATGGCAAGTGGATTGGAGCCATCAGAAGTAGCCTTTAATTTACATGGAAAGACAGGACACGCATATGAAGATACAAATGCTGTTAATCTCTAAATGGCCCAGGACTCTGACATAAACCTGAACAGATTTCTCTTTGGGGAGAAAATGAATGAAAACTGATATATAAAGTGAACAACAACAACAAAAGTAAAAACGAAAGTTCCTCTCCTTTTAACCTCACCCCTAACATAAGTTCTCAGTGGTATAACTATACAGAGATGATGGAATGATACTAACTATGCTAACTACAAGCTCACAGGCCTGTCCTTAAATTAATGCTATTCTCCACAGCTCCCCACCTTTGTAATCAAGATACACTGATGGAATTGATTGAAATAAACAGTCATGCTCTGAAATGTGTCCCCAAATTATCGTAAATAGTAAATGCAACAACAAAGTAGCAAGGAAATCGCCTTGTTCAAGAACTGAATGGTGTTTATAGATAAATCTCTGAAATGCAAAAGATACCCTGAGTTCTGATGAGCTTATCTTCTTTTCAATATTATATTTTTAAAAAAGGAGAAAATGCACATGTATTTTTTTTATATGCTTCAGGGAACTCTCATAGTTTTTATTGTCTATATTTTAGTGGCGCTTCCTGACTGCTCACACTGCTGGAGAGCCTGGCATTGGGGACAGAAAAGCAATGTACCGTGGTCAAGAGGAAGTATCATTGCAGTTTCACTTTGAGCAGGCTCTTTGCCCAAAGTCCTAATTCAAGTGATGCTAAAGAGCCCTCCAGAGGTTGTAAAGAAAGGCAATTGCAAATGTGTAGCCCACAAAAATCACTTTTATTTGCTTTGAAGTATACTTACTGAAGGTTTTTCATTCTACTGTTCTTTATTGTTAGGTACCCAGTCTCTACAAAGTGGGTAAAACACGCTACAGTATTCGGCCAAGAGGCCAATTGCAAAAATGATAGGTAATTTTATTACTTTCTTGAGAAACATTCTCCACAGCAAGAAACCATACTATACTGCAAAAAAAAAAAAAAAAAAAAAAAAAAAAAAAAAAACTTGTATTCTCATCTCTAAGAGATGAATTATAATTTATATGTGGTCCACGATAAATGAATGTCATTGTGCTCGTGTTCCTAGATGGAAGTGCTTAGCACAGTGGAGGTGATGTCAGTTTTGTTCATACTTTAGTTTGCATCTAATTTAGCATTTACTTCTTTAGAAGAACGTGCTTGCCTTTAGCCATTTTTTTGTTTTGCTTCATAATATAATTTTATTGGGAAAAGTATATTAAAGCAATTAAAGAGATTCAAGGCAAATTTTCCCATATTTCCATTGTAATTCTCCATAATATGTTCTAGTTCTTGATGACTATGGGTGTGCTCATTTTTTTCACATAAGTGTAGTAGTATTGTAGATAAGCTTTTGCATTTTACCAGGATTTTTCACCTCTCACCTATCACCCCACATTACAGGTATCCACTTAATGCCAATATCAATGATTAAGGAAGCCATCCTTTCTCCACTACTTTAAAATATCACTTTCTTGTACATTACATTTCTATAAATATCTGGATTTATTTATGGACTTTCAATTCTGTTTTACATACTGGTTTGTCTTTTTAATTTATTTTTCTTTTTTTTAATATTTATTTTTTTGAGAGAGAGAGAGTGTGTGAGTATTTTGGGTTCAGAGAGAGGGAGGAACACAGGATCCCAATCAGGCTCCGTGCTGACAGCAGAGAGCCCCATGTGGGGCTCGTACTCACTAACTGTGAGATCATGACCTGACGCAAATTTGGATGCTCAACTAAGCCACCCAGGCACCCCTTTTTAATTTTTTTTAAAATATAATAGCATGGGTCTTTAATGCTTGTGACACCATAGTAACTCTTAATATCTTCTTTATGTACTTTATATTTATTGTAAAGACACAAAACACATATCATTCACGACCTAGATACATTTTGCCATCTTTGTTTTATAGCTTCCTTTGCCTCTTCTTTGCAGATTTTTCTCTCATCCTACTATCTAATCAATTAATCATATTTTCTTAATTGCATTTTCTGATTCATTTTCAAGTTATTAATTATACTTACATTATTTTGAGAGATTATACAATTGACTTGAAATCTGAGGTTCATCAAAATCACCATCCCCTTCTGAACAGTTAGGACATTAGAAGACTTCAACTCTAATCGTAGTCTTCTATATTTCATTGGATTTTATTACAGTATTTTTGTTCCATTTGGTTTTTAATTCTGTATCCTACATTAGTCTTTAATTAATATTGATTAAAACTAAAGAGCTCACTTAGAGTTTATCCATATGTTTTCCAAGTTCATGTTTTCCTCCCTTCTGGACTGCATTTTCTTCCTGTTGAGATATACTTCAGTTCTGAGAGTGATGCCCCCCAATGGTAAAACCTCTAACCTTGGTCTGAAAGCAGATATGCTCTGCCATTACCCTTGAATGCTAGCCTGTGAAGTATGGAGTTTTCTATTCACCATTATTTGCCCTCAGTCAGACACGTTCTGGATGCAAGGCATCGTACTTCCTCCTCCTTGCTGCCTTTGTCCCCTTCCTGGTAGTTGCCTCTGGGGTGTTCCCTCAGTCATTCCTGTCTTGATCAGATTTCTCCTTTTTCAGAGAGGATTTCCCTGGGCCCACCTGCCTTCCCCTTCTCTCATTTTACATGATGTATTAGTATTTATCATTATCTAATATTACATGAATAGTGTCTGTCTCTTCCGTTTGAAGGTCCAAGTCTTGAGAACAATAAGCACTTTACTGTATCATCCATGATAGTACAGTGCCTGGCATGTGGAAGGTGCTCAAAGTATGATTGTTCAAAGAATTTATAAAATTTATGGTGGATTTTGTACTATAATTTCTTCTAAAAGAGTAGTTATCAATTCTGGTTGCTCATTAAGATCATCAGCGGATCTTTAAAAACATACTTATGCCCAAATCCCACTCACCCTAGGAATCAGGTCCATTTGGTCTGGTGTTGTGGCAAAGCATCAGGGTTTTTAAGAAGCTACTCAGTAAATTCTAATATAAAGTTAGAGCAGAGGACCCCTGAGGTCTCCTCTTCATTTCTCTTTCAGTTTGCTTCTCTCAACAGGGTACGAGACAATTAATTAGGTTCCAATTTATCAAATTTAAAACAAATTTCATTACTGCTTTTCCAGTTTGCATCAGGTCATACTGACCATACCTTCAGAATAAAATAATTATACCCAACATCAGAACACTGTGCATTTGCCCTTTCCTTTCCCTCACACTAATACACAAAAACCTAAATTTAGAGTTCTTATTTTCCTCTCCCACACACAAATAGACACACTGAAGACTTTCACAATGCTGTCACTTTTCACTCTTCACATCCTTTCAAATACTTTGTTTATTCTGGCGCTATTTGAAACCTTTTAATTCTATATTATGTATAATGATGTATATGACAAACAATTCTGGGGGTTTAGTTCACTTACCCACTTGTTAGCAACTCCTTGCTCATGAAACTTCATGATTCTTTGAGGAGTGAAGCATCCAGTGGGCAAGTCCTTAGACTGTTAGCCTAAGACAGTCGTATCATATTGTAATATGATTATATAATCATAGTCCCCTTTGACATGAATTGTTGTATGGATGGCCACAGCATCCAGTTTTGACCAATGAGTAATTAGGGGAAGGCTGTTACTGTGCTTATAAGAAATATTTCTTCCTGAATAAAAGATAAAAGATATATCAGGAAAATGACCATTTAAATCCCCTTTTTTCTTCTTCCTCTTTGTTCTGTAATAATGATATGATACCTGGTTCTACAGTAGCCATTCTATGACCGTAAGATAATAGTATGCTAGAAACAACAAAATGGTATGGTAGACAGGACCAGCTAAAACAAAAAACAGCAAGAGCAATAATAACAACCACAGCAAAAGAACCATGGGACCCTAGCATCTTCCCGTAAAGTAAAAAACAAATGCCCCATGTTTATTCTCCTGTGATTAAAAATTTCTGTCATTTGCACTTTGATACAATCAAACTGAACACAAGTTTCAGCTGTTTCAAACACTTATTTAACACATTTAATGTTTTCAAACTGCCAATCACATTTTCAGTCAATTTAGACTTAAGTGTATGTTGCAAGATGCATCACTCATCACCAATAATATTCCTTTTCCTCTTTCTTCCTGTTGAGATTACAGCATTCTTCTCCGGGCACAATATTGAAATGCCCTTTGAATCTTTGGATATATGTGTAAATAACTTCCCTTCACTTTCATAGTATAACATTCTTGAGCCCAGCCTTGTTGCTCAGAAATCTATAAGTAGATTGCACTGCTTTATGGTTCTCAGTGTTGCAGATTTAAAGTCCCAAGTTTGGTTCTCCTTTCCTGGCCCTGCCTTTATGGCAGGAAGTGCATGAAGTTCCTTTATCTTCCGGGAAATTTTAAAGGCGCATTCAGAGACCTTTGAATCCTCGGTGAACACTTCCAGCCAATAGATCTAGATCTATCAACAGATCAGCATATATTTTCTCTCTAGAAGCTTGTCTCCAGGTTTTCATTTCTCTTCTTTAAACTTTTAAGTATTTTTATGAGCAAAGTCCTTGGTTTATCCTCCAATACTTTCAGTCTCTCTCTTATCATTGGATTTTGCTCAGTGTCATGAGATACAGTTTTGATCTTTTAGGCCACTATTTCAGTTCTCAACAGCATTGGTTTTCTTGTTAACTTATTTGATAAAAGTGTCCTGAAAGTCATTTTTCTAGGTTAATATTTTAGTGATCTGTTTGAAAACTTTTAATTGCTATTGTTTTCTGTAAAGTTTTACCTTCTTCCTAAAACACTGATGTTTCAATAAAGTCACATATTCTGGGTTCAAGCTTGTATTTCATTGTTCTGAGTTTCTTCTGGTTATTGATTTATTTTTCTCTAACTGCCTGGTTTGACCAGACCAAGCTACAGTATCATTGTGTATCTAGTGATGGCACTAAGAGTTATTAACATCTTGTAAGCCAATGATGAGTAATTTGACATATCATTTATTTTCCGCTGACCCATAGCGGGGGAGTTGTCTCTTCCCCCCAAGAGTTCAGCAAGGGCAAACAGCATCACTCTTAGCATCCAGGGCTAAGAGAGAATGGTTCCAGCCAACAAAGAACTCATGAACACAGTAGGGTCCAGCTTTTACCAAAGAAAGTTCGTGGATCTCCAGAGGCTGGGTAAGCTGCAAAGAGCTTTTAAGTAATGACTTAGCCCATGACTTGTTTATGATATTTAGACTCCCCCATCCATGCCAAAGAAACATTTGCTTCTGCTTTATCAATCCCTTAGGAAACAAGACCTAAAATGCACTTTCCAGGATGTATTCCCTTTCATTCCAAAGAGGCATTCAAGAAGGTGTTTGAAGGAAAATGGGGTTAGAAAGTTTCCCAGAATCCCACAGTTTAATATTCTTTCTTCTAAAGCTCATTTTAAAGGACTTTCAACTATCATGTTTACGTAAATCATATGTAATTTGCTTTATTACTGGGAAGGATAAGTGAAAATGGAATAAAAATTCTTAAAAACATGGACTACGATTTAGATTCAAACTTTAAGATCAGAATTGCTTTGGATATGATTCATATTATTGGCTATCAGGTCAAATATACTTTATGCTATAAGATCACATTGTGTAATAAGGAAGTATATTTTTTTCCCAAATGTTGCTTTATATGAATCAAATTAAAATGTTCACCTATAAAATATATGAAAAATAAACTATATCTTTTAAGATTACTAGATCAATTTTATAAGATGCATATATTTAAGTGACTAAAATTTGTTTTCTTATCTGAAAAAGTCAAACCTTCACATATCTATAAACTTTGCCATTTATAATCAAAATGTAATAATAAATTGGGAAAAACTTATAAGCAATATACAGTATACTGAATTTCCCTAAACTGGTGGTTCTCAAACATTAATGTGTATCAAAATCATCTGGAGAGTATATTAAAACAGATTGCTAGGTGCCACCCACAGAGCTTCAGATTCAGTAGTTTTGTGTAGAACCAGAGATATTACATTTTAAATCATTTTCCAGGTGAGGCTAATTCTGCTAGTCCAGGATCACATTTTGGGAACCATTGCTCTCAGAAGAGGTATCTCTGACTCACTTTAAAAATACATTTAAATCCTTGAGAAAGCAATGGAAGGTTCAATTGCTCCTATCATGTGCTACTCTTTTGTTTTTTATTTTTCTTTTTAACTTTTTTCTTTGTTTTTACCTTTTTAAGGGAAGAAGAACAGCATGGTTTCTCTACTCTCATGCTTCCTACTCAGGGTTTCAAACAGGAAATGCACACTGGTGGGTCCTTTCATTAGTTATAGGGTGAATGATCAGCCTTGAAGAGGTGATGAGCCTCAGTGCCAAAGATGCACCATAAAGCAGTGTCGCCCTTACCCCATGACAGTCTGTGACGAGTGATCTGCAGAACAGATAAAAGCAGAGTGGCTGCTGTGTGGCATTCACTTGTATTACTGTAAATGATATCATGTGTTTGCATTTACTTTAAAGTTGATCAAATGTAACAGGAGACAGTGTTGACAGATGCTGAAAAAGTGTTAACCTTTCCTTTTATCTTTCTTGCTTATGTGTAGCTTGTACCATAAGGCTTCTTAGATGGTTTTATTAGTTGATAGATGAAATGTTGTACAAAATATCCACATAAAGAATTCCATTGTTAGAAAGAGCTGTCTGTAATTCTATAAATGATTATAGTCAAACTGCTTGGTTCATGTATGGTAACACCAGAGACTTGAACTAAATAAAATGGTTTTGTATAAAAATTCATTGTTAAAAGAAAATTAATTTGTTTTGGATGTAAACTGAATTTATGTTAACTAATTGACTCCAGCTATGTCGACAATTAGTTTATGTTACATGTGATTTGCAAGAAATTCAACTCAGCTGATGGATGTGACCTATGACTGTAGTTTTTTCTTAAAACTATGCATTAAAATTATTACCAAAGATTATATTATTCTCTGTTTTCTACATATTTATTATAGTACATAAGCATCATATAAAGCAAGTGTTTGTAGCCCTTCCTTCGAGCAGATCAGAGGATTCTGTTTTATCCTACAAAGTATAGGATCCCTTGGGAATGTATAAAGACACTCTCTCCATAAAACTGAACATATTTATCAGGGTGTAAACTTTATCTTGTCCTGAATGAAATGGGAGAGAATTTTGCTGTTGCATTTGAATTTTCACCACATCACTATTGGCTTGCAACTCCACTTCTGAAGCCAGAAATACGTAAGACAGGAGAAGTTGGTTACTCAGCCTTCTTGGCAAGAAAAAAGCAAAGAAAATTTCTAATTATCTTGAAAGGACTTTATTTTTCCTTTCCTTTTATCACCCTCAGTGTCAGGTAAGTCTTGTGGATCTGCCATGGGATTCATTGTGAAAGAAGAGAAGCTACCTCTCACAGAAATTGAGGAGAACCATATGAAAACATGGAAATACAGAAAGAATGGGGAAGGTACTAAAGGTATGATCAGCTAGTAAAAACTGGCATGGTCAAGCCAAAACAAACAAACAAGAAAGAAAACAAACAAAACCATATCAAGGGCTAAACTCACCACCAAATTTATCATGGAAAGCCAAAAAAAATCCATACCAAAAACCCACAAGGTATTTGTGGACTCTACCGTCTCAAGGTCATATAAGACTCCCTCCTCTAATAATAATAACAGAAACATAAAGATCATCTTAGAGAAACAACGCACTTACTAAATTTAAAATACTTATAGAGGCACCTGGGTGGCTCAGCCAGTTAAGCAACCCATTCTTGATTTCGGCTCAGATCATGATCTCCCAGTTACGTGGGATTGAGCCCCATGTCTGGCTGTGCACTGACAGTGTGGAACCTGCTTGGGATTCTCTCCCTCTCCTTCTCTCTCTGCACCTCCACTGCTCTCTCTCTCTCTCTCTCACAATAAATACTCAAACTTGAAAAAATATATTTATGGAACTTAGCTGCAAGTGTTCTTAGTTGTGATTCACATGTAAATCATAACTGCATGAAAGCAGATGCAATAATATACAAATTAAAATAAGGTAAAATTATTACAAATACAATTTCTTGTCAAATTCATACCAAACAGAAGAAGAAAACCTTTCAACTTGGCAATATGCACTTTTTCCCCCATTTCCTGTCACATGTTAAGTTTTAGATTAAATTAACAGCTGCTAGACAAATAAGTTATTCTTTAAGTTTATTTATTTATTTTGAGAGAGAGCAGGGGAGGGAGAGAAGGAGAGAGACAGAATCCCTAGTAGTCTCCATACTGTCAGCATGGAGCCTGATATGGGGCTGAACTCACAAACCATGAGATCGTGACCTGAGCTGAAATCAAGAGTCGGAAGCTTAACTGACTGAACCACCCAGAGCCCCTACAAATAAGCTATTTTGACAACAAATTATTTTGCAACAGGATCCCTCTCTATGAATTAAAAGTTACCCCAAATAAACAAGATATCAGAAGGAAGAAAGAAGAGTGAGGGAAATTCTACATAAGTCCTGTTTGGATTTCTGAAGTTTGAAATTCTTATTCTGGACATAGGTATAATATCTTGAAATACACTGTGAGAAATTGGGTTTTTGGTAAACCCAGCCAGAAAGAGAGCTTATAGCTAGTCATGGGGAAGCCAAAGCCAGCTTACTTCATTCCTGGAACCTAGGGCATAGAGCTATAGGTCTCCTGAATGTAAGTGACCCAAAGTACCACCACATCCATTTATATCCACATCATAATCATGAACTGAAAGAATATGTCTCTCATTCCCAGAGCTTAGTGTTCTAGTGTAAAGGCATAATGAGACAATTATAGCTAGCAAATAGCTTCCTTCTTATCTTACAGTTTGGGAAGAACAATGAACACACTGTACCACATAATTTCTGAAGCACATGATTCACAAAATAAGATGGAGAGCAGGATAGTATGACAGATTTTATAAATCAATTATTGGGGAGAAACAATTCGACAATGTACAGGAATAGGGATAGTTAACTTTTCTCTATGGGTGTTGTAAACATAGTTCTAAAGCTTTCTGTTTTCTCATTATGGGGGCTGATGAATAGGCTTTTGGTTTTCTTTGTCAACAGATTAGATGACTAATAAGCTGAATGTAGTTGCCCGTCAAGTTTTTATTACACATAATATTATTGACCTTTCAGTTTGCTAACCACAGAGAATTTTGAATCGACATACAGGAGGATAAAAAGACACTGAAGAGCCTAGGAAGCCTAGGTGTATGACTATATCAAGTACATACGAAAACAGAGTACGGAAAGTTAAAAGTAATTTGAAATCCTTTTTAAAGTTTTTTTTTTTTTCTTTTTCCGGCACAGATTCCATCTATTTTTTCACCTAAAGTTCTTTATGTGAAACTACTTTATATGTAGAACTTCAGAATTTCAGATGTAAAATGACACCTTAGGTCAAATAATCACATCTCTACCATTATACGGAAAAAGAAAAGGCACAGGGGAATTATTTACTTTATATAAGATCACATATTTCTTAATGAATGACAATTCTGGATCCAGAATCTGGCTCTTTTAACTCCCTATCCATCATTTTTTTAAATATCATTTAATGTATATTGCTCTAATTACTTTTAGTAGCTGTGTTGAGGGATAACAGATCAGATTGTTATAAAGGTCACCTATGAAAAAATGAAGTAAACAGTGATTATACACTACAATTCTTAACAAATGGCATCCAGACCACTTATTTTGTTAGTTTTTTTTCTGATGTTTAACTTCCAGATAAACATAGCTAGAAAGTACCTTCCTTTGTAGATAATGAACAAAGCATAATGAACAACTGCATCACAGAATTTTTTATTTGATGATTTACAAAAAATGAATGGATAGGAAGATGGTTTAACAGATTTCATAGATCATGTTTTGGGAAGAAACAATTACCTGAAGTTTAAGTTGTACAATTATGGAGAAAAATATTAATGTCCTCTGCCTTTTTCTTTGAACCACTGCCCTTGGTTATTGTCCCCTAGTGACATGTTCCCATAATCTCATATTAATGACTTCGCCAAACCATGTCCACATTATTTGATTTACATTTCACTCTATGGCCCCCATAATATATTTATTCAACAGTTAGCTTCCCATGCCTTGCTCCCTTTTCTAGTACAATCTACTCTTTTTTCCTTTCTCAATATATTCTCATTACTAGTTTCTCGTAGTCTTTGAAAGAACATTCTGGTTTATTATAGCCTGAAGTGACTAACTGTATGAACTGTAAGTGGTTACACATATGACTCAGGATTGACAAAAGTGATGGTTCAGTAACAAATATCCCCAGGATTTTAGTATTCAACACAACAAACATTTTACATGTATGCTGCATTTCTAATGTCGGTTTGAAGAAAGACATTACGCTAAATCACTGAAGACTGAGGTCGATAGAGACTTCATCTCAACACAAGTTTTCACAGTCATTGAGGCAGAGAGAAAGGAATGTGGTGAATTGTGTGTTGGTTTTTAAAGCTTCCTTGTAGAAGTGACACATGCATTCTACTCTCATTTCATTGCCAAGATTAAAACAGTGACCGTCCCTAACTTCAAAGGGAGATCTGCTGGGAAGTGCAAACTCCTCTTTGCCTGGAGGGAAAATTAGAATGTTTATAATACAGGCT